>NC_052393.1:15575477-17060081 GCF_009389715.1 Phoenix dactylifera
CTGAGCTGCTTCAGATATATATGCATCTTCTGCCAATGATGAGAAGCAGAGAATGACCTTGCCTTTTGCTAGTGTTGCATTGAGAGTTCCGATATAACAGCTCCGGCTATCAAAAAAGATGCCTCAGATTATATATATATATATATTGGGAAGAAATATATCTAAACTAATTAATTATAACAAGAAGGTATGAGGAGAAAGGGAGTAAAAAAGAAGGAACACCATACCTATATTCGGCATCCGCTTTTTCCTTCTTGACAAATTCTGAGTACCGCAGCTCATGGAACCCTCCTTTATACCCTCGGGTATTTAAGGTTTGGCCCTGCACAGATTTATGGAACAAAATGTGTGCTATCACTTACGTTTTACAGATAAACTAATGTCATCTGATGCTGGCTTCGGCGAACAGCCATCGTTATGATATAGCTGCGCTAATACGCGCGCTTGGCAATTCATGTTAAGCTAAAACTTCTCATGCCTAATGTTCCATCAAGCTTAAGATTTTTCTTCATCATTGAGTGGTCTTAATTTGATGCCTCGTTGAGGGTCTTATGTGAATGTTTGTGCAGATCAAAGGCTTCTTAGTTTTCCAATTCTTCCAGGTCTTCTGTATTTGATAAGCGGAAGATCGATTCCTGGTGGCTCGTTGGAAAGTAGAAACCCTTTGATTGGCCAATCTTTTAGCTAGCAAATGTTGCAGTTCGGACCGACGGTGGCCTGATACTTTTAATTGTCTAATTAAAATATTATATGCAGAGTTCATTTTAAGTACCAAGACTGTGTGATTGTTTCCAAGTATAATGGCGGTCGGGAAAGCCCTGTCAATAGAGGCGGCTGCAACTGTTGTAACCCAAGGTGCGGTGTTTGTGACGGTCTGAGAGAATGGGCCATCATTTCCCGCAGAGCACACGACACTGATCCCCCTCGCTGCTGCATGGAAGGAGCCTATGGAAATCGAGTCATCTTCAACATACGATAAGAGGGGGACATGGTTGCCGAGAGACACAGATATGACATCAACCCCATCATGTATTGCCTCATCGAACGCCTTCAGTATATCAGCATCACTGCACTCTCCCGGATGTGTATCCCAGCATGCCTTATAAACTGCTAATCGAGCGAAAGGTGCTCCACCTCGAGCAGTTCCTGCGGCCAAGCCTCTATAACTTGCGTTCTTTATTAATCGACCAGCTGCTGTGGAAGCGGTATGCGTTCCATGACCCGTTGCGTCTCTCGGAGACAGGTACTCCGAAGGTGCAGCGGTTTTAATCGGCCTTTCCTTCTCAGCAATTAATCCTTTCCCGAACCAGCGGGCTCCGATCAGTTTCTTGTTGCAGTTTGTGAAGTTGAAGAGCTCTCCATGCTCGCAAGCTCCCTTCCAACGAGATGGGACTGGACCCATGCCTCTGTCGTTGAAGCTTTCCGACTCCGGCCAGATCCCTGTGCAGTTCGTAGGTTGGTGAGAGTGCTTTCCAAGAGCTCAAGGGAAGAAACATGGTTATCGAACTAAGCTATATTTACCTGAATCTATAACACCGATAATCATCTCTCGACCCATTCTGCTTTCAGATAGAAGGCTACGACCGGAACTACGATGGAGCCCAATAAAATCCCAGCTTCGGGTTGTATGGAGTTTGCGTACTCGATTGGGGATCACTTGTATAATGCCAGGGAACTCTGCAGTCTCATATACGTTATGACAAAAAGTTGGGGCAGCGTTGATCGTTGTCAAAGAAACAGTAGGGAGCCAAAGCTTTCATACAATTTACCTGCAACTCTATCTGCCTGAGACTTGGTCAGCTTAGCTGCAAAGCCTGAGAAGCCATGCTTGTAGCTGTATAAGATGGAATCCTGAGCTGCTTCCTTGCTGCAATATGGATTTAAGCAATCCAGTTTGTGTAAAAAATGTAGAGAAACCATAATGAACATTCTATTGTTTAATATCAAGGTTATGGCATGATCTAACCTTCCAAGCAGGGTGGTCAACACTTCATGGTGGGAACTTTCGACAGTGGTTGAATCTTCATGATGTCTCGCTCCCATATAGACGATATGTACCTGGGGTTAACCGTGCACCTTCTAAGCAACTGATATATATTGATTAGAAGGAAAAAAAAGAGAAATCTTAGTGAGTACTCACATTGCTAGCTTCTGCAAGAAATATGAAACTGGTCAGGTAGAAGTTCAGGAAAAGAAAGGCAACGCACACAAGCAGCACACATAGAATTCTGTCTGTCCAGTAGGATAGAGCAGAAGCCATCGAATTCTGTCTGCTTAGTCTTGAAGAAGGCATGGCAAGGTTGAATACTATGCTGAAGTTATTACAAACTTTCCAAGGGTTAAATAGTTTTTTTAACTGGCAGGATTGTCATGGTCTAGGGTAGTTATATTGAGCCTTGGACTCAATAGACTTATGTTAGTGGTTGTGTCCAGTGATGGCTGAGTAGCTTTAGAGTGGGACTTTGTCTGCTTGGAAACCGGTCGTTGATATCCTTTTCTTAGTGGTTTTCAAATTTTGGTGGGAACCAAAACACTTGGTCGGCTCTTTTCTTTAGCGATCCTTATAGTGTGACGTATGTGAGAGAGTGTGTGCTTGCATATGAGAGAGTGAGTTTGAATCTCGGCTTACAATTTTTATTTTTTTAATAAAATATTTTTCTCATCTCTCCTTTTTTTATTTTTTTATTTATTTTCGATTTACATTAAGTAACGGGTTGCTCTACAGAGCCATATATAAGCTTTGAGATTGGTGGTTCATGCATTCGTAATTCGGCGTAGCTGAAGAGCTTTAAGTAATTTGCTGTGTGGAGATGCAAGCATATGGACTCTTATTTTGGTTTTTTAAAAAGTAAATTATCATGGTTAATGCTACCATCTCTCTCATTGGATCAAAAAGTTGAACAACACTAATTATGCGTATTGAAAGTCCTATATCAAGTTTTATTTGATTGGGCAAAATTTATGGAAGATTGTATATGGAATAGATACAGTGATGCCACTAGAAACTCCTGACAATGTAAAAATGAGAAAAGAGTGGAAGACCAAAGCTGAAAGATTATGCATATTCTCAAAACTAATGTGGATGAAGATAGCCATCAGTATATTCAAAATATAGAGAAGCCGAAGAAAGTATGAGATATTCTTATTGCTCTCCACTCAAATTTTAATGAGGCTTGGCTTCAATTTTTGGAGAATGAGATTGATGCTTTCAAACAAGGTAATCTTACAATCTCTAATATTTTCTTAAAGAAAAAAAATGTTTGATGAGCTAGGCATAGTTGAGCCAAATCTCATTGTGATGAAAATAAATTGCATAGATTGCTTATGAAAATACTTCGAACGGATTTGATCCTCTTTGAATAAAGGGTATAGTGTTTATATGCTTGTTATTTTTCAGATGGCCCAAACAACATATATTAGCATAATTAGAAAATATATTTGTTAATCAAGAAGCACTTAATTCTCAAATGTTTTAATTTGACTAGATCCCTTTAAAAAGAAAAGATCTTATTTTCAGATAGTAAAATTAAAATAAGAAGTGGAATAATAAATTTAAAAATTAAAAAAAGGACCAATTAGAGAATTTGAGGACAAAAATTCTAATCCGAGAAAAATTATAAATTTTAAAAAAATTATTATTGATTTAGAAAATTTGGCCATAAAATTCAAGACTGCAAGGTAAAGCTCAAATAGTCTAATGTTGCACCCTCTATTTCAGAGCATGGGAAAAAGAAGAGAACTGATAATTGAACTCTCACTTCTTCAATTGTTGATGTCAGCTATCTTAATAACCAATATGCACGTGTTTCTACTTCCTCTCATATATCAGACATTGGTTTTATTCATGATTGGGATTGTTGATCCCGTATGTTCTAATCATCATAAGGTCATAAAGAGTTATTTGATTCGATACATGATTATATTAGTTTTGATGCTATTGCTACTCCTAACGATTCATATTACCTTATCAAAAGCATGGATGTTTTATCTCTCACATCATCTACCTTTTTTCTATTTCTATAAATAATATTTATTAAATGCCTGCATAAAGAAAATTTTGATTTCTATCTCACAAATCACGGATAAAAGGTGTTTTGTTTTATTTGGGCCCGATACCGTGCAAATTTATACTAATGTTAAAGCTTATGAAAAGTTTATTTCTCCAAGCAGAAAAGTGCATAAGTTTTATGCTATTTCTGCTGGTAATTCTTATATGAATCAGACTCCTAAGCGTAATACAACTGATTTATGGCATACTAGATTGGCTCATGTGAATTATGGCAGACTTCAAGATAAGCAGAGCGGAGGATTAGTTAATGGACTTATGTGTCAACCATCTATCCGGTCATATGGTGTTTCTAATCCAGCATCATGAATTTTTACATTCTGCAATAAGGAAAGATGAGAGGAAAGCATTAACTAGTTCTTGGATGAGATACATACACTGCTGCAAAAGTTTCTCGTAGCTCTCTTCGTAGACAGAAAGTCTGACCGACACTTTCACTTTTCTAAAGAACAGTTGTCCTGCTAAATTAAAAGCCAAGGACCACAGCCACAGGTTCTTGTATTGTGCAACTCATGGGATGCTCAAAGCCTCCTGCATTATATGAACTCTCACACATTGATGGATGCATGTGAGTCTTACAATTTCTGAAGGTCAAGCAACTTCTTAAAAGGATGATTAAACTTATTATCTTTGTAGCTTTGGTTTTAGTAGGTAAACCAAACATGGTGAGAGGGTGGAACTTGGGTGATCAGCTAGGGGAAAGAACCATTATGGAAAATCTTCATGGGAGAACCATTGTGGGGAAACTAGATACGTATTGGATCGGCTGTCATGATGGTGCCTAAGTGGGACATCTGTCACAGGCTTTACCGTTGGCATTTTTGAAAGTGCTGCATCATGGTGGAAGGCCCCTCGATTTTAATTGGATATCTGTTTCTTTCTGCCTTTTTCCGATCCCTCCATTAATTCGAAAGCATCAGCTAAGCAAGACTTGAAATCAACGGCAACTTTTGCACTCACAAGAAGGCTTTCACTAAAGCCTGCGTTTATCAAGAGGTTGAACCCCACCAAAGCGAAAGGCTGGTAAAAAGAGAGAGCCAAGTCAAAGGGAAGGGACCTCTTAACATTGAAAGATTGAAGCCAAGTTTTTTTTTTCTCTAATATGATGACAAGGGAGACCAGCAAAAGTGCCACCCAGATTTTATTTAGGAAAGGAAAGATCTAAGCTGAGAATTGGCATCATTAGTGGAGCATATGATGACGTTGCGTGCACGGTGTGTGATGGAGACTAGGATTTCCTCTACAGCGTAAAGAGGGGTTGCTCCAGTCTGATGTTCTCACCTCTGAAAGCAGTGACCTCCACCATACAAGGTGAAATGGGGGGCACGCTGATAATATGGACATTGAGTTGAGCTGCCACTTTGGCCACTGACTTTATCCATCATCTTTTCTCTTTATATTGGCTTTGTCGTCTGGACATTGTTGACTTCCAGGCCTACTCTCCTGCATCAGGAATCTTGTATGTTCACCGAAAGACAACATCTTTAACCTTATGAGATGATTCCTCTTTTTAAACCCTGTTGGGTGGTTGCAGTGGGCTCTTCTCTCTTTGCTGTTTCTCGTTTAAAATCAGTTCCATGACTGTATTTGATAGGTAACCACTGGCTCAATGCCCTTCAAACAAAGTGGAAGCATATGGATAAAGAAGATAGCCTTTCATTTTCCTCTGAGAGAATACAGGGATCTTAATGTAGTAAATCAAGATCTCACCACAAAAAAAAGCTAATCGGAAGTTATTATTTAGATCATTCGGCTTTGTATAAACATCCAAGATCTATCCAATGTATAGCCGATGTAAAACTAAATGCACGTCTCACGAGTCCTCACATACTCCCTCTGTTTAAGCCCTGGTATTCTTATCAAGATAAGGATCCAAATCCATTCAAATCTAACCACAGGCACCATGAGCTGTCCGTGGTAAATCCTAATGGACTCATGCTAGAGTATCCCCTAGTCCATATAGGCCATGAGCCCGATCTAATTTGATACTATTTGTAACAATCTATGACCTCACCTAAAAAGACTAAGCTAATATGGGACTAACACAAACCCGCATGGGTCCTCGCACTTAAGGATTCGAATAAAATTTGATAATTGATTAGTTTCCTCTCGTGCATCTATAGTCATGTAGCATATCTATAATGATAATCCACCTTTTAGTCCAGAGAACAAATGTTCTAGCTAGCTTTCCTTTTCCAAGTGGTTGATGGTTTTGGAACTTACCAAAATTGTTAGTTATCTTAGATAAATAGAAGGAAAGTTTATTAAAACAGCATTTCCTCAGCCGAAACTTGGAGGTCGCATTAATCTCGAACAGCCAAGGTAAGACAACTTGCAATGAAGTCAAATTCTATATCACAAGAGAACCAAAATCAGACCATGATTTATGGCAGTTGGTATTTGCTTTTTCGGAGAAAAGGCAGTTTGCATTTACTTGATTCTACGACGATCCTTTTGAAGCTCCGAGAGCGGCAGACCATGTCTCGTGGTGCTTCCCTGAACCTTGTGTCTTCCCTTCTCAGAGAATCATCAAGAAAATGAAGAGAAAAGGCTCATCAACAGAAAACAAAGGGGGAAACAAGAAGCTTTCCCAAGGTAATGACAAGGACGTAAATAAATATTCAAATGAAAACATGATAAATAGGGAGGTTTTTTCCCATAACATTTGCAGAGTATATTGTTGCTGCCAAATTTTGGTATGGTGATCTCGAGACGAGGAGGGTGCTGATCTGCCGGACGAAATACCGATATGCCATGGAGAGATATTGATCTACACCAAAAAAAAAAAAAAAAGCTGGCTAAATTAAGCTTTGGCTGAGCTTTCCGGTATCTAAGTCAGGTAGAATATTAGGAACAACGACGACATGCTGTAGAATAATATATATCTTTTGCATACCTAGTGTTTTGAGCATTTTTTATAGAGGAAGAGTTCCTATTCCATCCGAGTTGAGACTTTTTAGAATTCTAGTTAAGTGGAAGACTACTTCTTAACTTTTCTTACCTAGATCAGCTCGGGAATAAAAGACTCATAGAAATTAGCCCTCATAGTGGGCTATGTATCAGCCCATGATAGCTAGGAAGGTTAGTTTTAGGCCACATCGCATATGATCTTTAATTTCTTACTATCAGCATATCTGCACCCTGTCTCTCACAACATCAGCAGGGATTCTATACAATACTAGCAACCCCTTCGAGGTTCGCTGTAAATAATCACAAACTGATCTTGCTTCATTAAGAAAAGACCGAATCTTCTGAAGCCTGCGCTACGTTCAAATGTTTGGTCCTCATTTACTCGTACATGCCTTCTGATGTTGCTCAGCTTTTTGAATCTTTCCTCGTAACTTGAGGGGCGAAAAGTCAAAAAAAAACAACTTGCTTACGTGGTTTCAGAAGCAACCCAATTATACTGCAGATTTTTCTGATCACCAGAGGTTCTCCTTACTTTTTTGCTTTTAGTTTGATATAGTGGATAGGTCAGAGTTCTGACCCTTTCACCTGCCTCGGCAATATCCAAGCGAGTTTTTAATGTTTATACAAACCTTTCACCTGCCTCGGCAATATCCAAGCGAGTTTTTAATGTTTATACAATATTTTGTATGGAATATCAGGCCCAATAGCCCCACATCGAAAAGATTCGTTTCAGAGTCTGAACATATGATGCGGGTATCTCCAAATTTTATAGACCACAAAAGAGTCTGAATGGCGCGTGTGCGCGCGTGCGGGCTCCGGAACTGGACAATATCTGACAGGAGAGTCTCGTATTTTTCTCTTATGTAGCCCCCACGTGGGCACTAGATGCCTCACATGCCCCACGGAGGCGGAGGCGTGACATTTGGTATCAGAGCCGAGGACGGTTTTTATCCGATGGTGAGAAGGGTATGAGGCTCAATAGTTCCACATCGGAAAGGCTCGTTCCAGAGTCTGGGCATATGAGGCGAGTATCTCCAAATCTTGCAGATGTACGAGAGCCCCATGTTCCTCCCTCATGTGGCCCTCACATAGTCCGTAGGTGCCTCACGTGCCCCGCAGAGGCAGGGGCGTGACATGGAGCGCCTTCAAATATTTGGTTTATATTAGTCCTATAGTATAGGGCACCATAGTAACAGTAATCTCTTTAATATTCAGAACTCTTTGTATTTTGTTTCCTAGTTGGCAAATGATTATTAACATAACCATGCTAATGAACAATTATTAGTACTCAATTTAGTTGTGCTATCTATGCAGTAGTAATATTTTTTTTTCTGTGGTCTATCGTTATTGCCTCATCATGGGAAGCAGCCAATTTAAATCAACTTCAGACACTCAACAAGAAGACTCAAACCAAGTTTCATCCGGTGCGGCTGGTCTCGACCATGCCCAACTATATAAAACGACAGATTGGACTTGGTCTGGCTTATATGTAGCTAGAAACCAGACCTGCATCTTCGCTCGATTCAATTAATGGTTAATCTAAATCCTATCCTGATCTCCATTTGAAGGCAACTACCGCAAATCAGCTAAGAGCACACTCAATCTTAATGAAAAATTAACTACTGCTAATTAATAAAGTTTTTTTTATGACAACATCTCTTAATATTTCTAAGTGATGTCTCATCTTGTAGAGTTCTAGATGAGTTAATAGTTGTAAAATTTGGATTGCTTGATGTATTTTATGAAGAGTCCTCATGTAACCATATAAAGGCGGTGGCAAGAAAAAATTAGTATACTAATTATCATCAAATCAGTCCTCTTGCAAGCTCGTCTTGTGTAATTAAAAATTGAGTAATTGTGGGCTTCTTCAAACTTTGTTTGTAGTCTTAAATGCCTAGGTATACTTTGAGAATATTTTAACTCTTTGCTTCAGCTCTCTCAGGCCTCTATTTTACCAGCTAATTTCTACCCTTTCAGTGGACGTTGAGCCACGACCGTTGATGTCCATTAGAGTTTCCAGCTGAAAAAATTCTTCAGGATAGCAATAGGAAGATGACGCGATTATTGTAAGATATTTTCGGTCAAATCTATCGTAGAACTTGTTCGGATAATCTAGTAAAATTGGATTGGATTTTCCACTGGATTCGTGGATTGGGAAGCCCATTTGAATGTGGCCTATGTCAACCCCATACTCTCCCCAGCCCGAATCTTGTGAGGGGAATAAAACGATTTTTATGAGTCTTTTTCTTCTTTCTGCAGGCTACCAAGCATGGAGGCTGGATATTAGGTTGTAATCTGGGCAGGCCCGTAGAAGATTATGGGATGAATAGACTAATACTTCCCAATCCTGTAGGAATATTCAAACAAGCTCTTAGGAATGCAAAGAGACACTAAGGATAAAACTAGAATCTAGATTATCAGAATATTGCTCAAGGATTTTAACATTCTCGCCTAGGTTCACTAAACATACAAGTCAAAATACGTGGCATGGCCAATTTTGGTGATTTGACAGCCCTAGGCTCATTAAACCAACCTCACCGTTCAATTGATGAACGGGAAAGCTCATATGTTCCTTAGGTCACTTAATTAACCTAAAAATTTTGTCAAATTATGATAAAGACAGCTTGAAAACTTGGCAAAACCATTTCTAGTTATGAATTATACTACTAGTTCCAATAAATTGTGGTTTGTGATAAGTAGAAACACAGCCAAGATTTATAATAGAGGAGAGTGGTGCACCCCCGGCTTTGTTTTACCTAACAGGCTCAGTCAATTATTTTTGGATCAAATATATGATATATAGGCTTGGCCCACGCACATGTAGATAGCCCACTAAAGCCATAAAGGGACTTCATTGAATGCTCCCTATTTGATGGCTTTAATTCCTAGAGCTCTTTACATATCTCATCCAAGATTCTATCGAGATTACACATAACATCTCTCTTTATAGCTAGCTATTCACAAAGCAACCAAGATAATGTCAATCTAATTTGCAAAGAATCCCTTCTATTATGTCATCATCTCAATGAGCAATGGTTCGTCATTAAGTTAATCAGCAATGGTAAATAAACATTCTACCAGGTTACTCTCAACCAGAAGTCCACGAATTATGAAACAAATTCTCTTCTCAAATGAGAGGAAATGCCTTGTCCATCTAAAATTTGACATCAGCCTTCTTTCTCACTACCCTCGCCATTATTATTGGGGTTTGCCATCGGCCTTATTTCTTGCCACCTAAAATTAAGAGTAGTATTGTTGTAAAAATGGAATAATTAAATGGGTAATATGTAAAAAGTCATTTTCTAGGGTAATTATGCAAGGGCCTATATTTGCAAGGTACGTATACAAGAATTTCTAGGGTGGTGTTTAGTTACAGAATCAGTGGTATGAAGGATATTCGATGAATTGTTAAACGAATAGGTCTAATCTGCAAAATAGATGTGTCTTTGTGCAAGAAATACATAGAGAGAATAAGCTATAGTTTTTGAATTTATCGCAAAGTCAAATTGACCTTTCACTTTTTGAGTATTTATAGTGTAGATAAAGGCGAAACGATAATCGAAGGAATAGAGACAAGCCTATTCCATGGTACAAATCTGTTCCATCATTTGTAGAGCCATGGGAGGGGATATATCCTACCGCGACATGAGCCACAGTTCCCTAGTGTTAAGCAAGAATTTTGGGGGATATTCCTCACTTATTTCGCAACTAAGCACCACCTAAAAGTAAATAGCTTGGTCAACTTATCCTCTATAAGCAATCTAGGTACATTGTATCAACTACTAATTATGGAGCATTATCATGCATGCATCAACAGATCCTAGTTATACTATATCGACCATGCAATTAAAAATGAGATAGATAAGTACTTACAAGATTGGACCCAACACTTGTGGTACATAATCTAATATTCCTTGGAATTACCATATAGACCAAGTGCAAAGATTTGGGAAATATATACATGGAAAGATTAACTTTCTTGTGCTGCCAAACTGTAACTTCACCAGATATCATTCCATTGGTACAAGCTGACAACCACAGCAAATTAGATGCCAGAATACATCCCAATTATTAGATGGAATCAGTACTCTAACTTCCAGATAATAGTCTTTTTATTAACATATATCCTACAAGCACTTAGAATATTCTAGCGGCAAATGAATGAACTGAAATTTGGTAGGCAATCAACCTCAGAGAGGACATATATAAACATCAAAGAAGCACTGTCTCATTTTGTAATTACTCGGATTTCTATGAAACAAGGCATGAAGCCAACCAAGATATAAATTTTTCGATTTGGCAGTCTCAATTTAGACTTATTCTATAGCATCCAAAAAAGAGAGGAAAAAACTAGCCGCAAGTTGGCGGACACCCATGAGGAATGATTAGAAGGTTTCAGTTGGAGGAATCTTTCCATGTCAAATAATTCACGTACCTGGGCCTTGTTCCATGTGATTGTTCCTTTTGGTTGCAAGGATAATCTCTTCTCAGATCTATATGTCTTCTTCGCAGATCTTATATTTTAAATATGTTCTTCTTCTTCTTCTTCTTCTAGCCAATGGTAATGGCATGAGGTTGCTACAAGCAGTGTCCATGGCAAGTAAAAAATGTGAGCCAATGGGAATGTCATGCATGGTTTCATTTTGGAAGTAGGTTATTTATGAGTCCCCCGACATGGACACGTTATGGCTCCTCCACCCACCGATCTCTTGCTCTTTTTCTAGACTCAATTCAGAGGCTCTCTTGGTGGGTTAGCAGACAAGCTGCACCCCATTTGCATCATGCCTGCACCCAAACCCAAACGTAGGAAGGCATCTTTGGTGAGAAATTATTAATATGTTGGGCTTGCAATGGAGATCTATAAATCCTCTCTCTCTCTCTCTCTCTCTCTCTACACACACACCACGGGGATATAATAGGCAAGCTCATATGATTGGAAGGTCACCTTTGGATGATTGAGTGTTGTGAATTAATTACTAGAGATATGAATGTGAGACAATGTGGGAATGTTTCATTTCTTTTCTGTTGAGTAATCTAGTGGGGCATAAAAAGACTCAACGGAGAGGTAGTTCACGGTCCCCATTAGCGCTCGAGAGCAAGAGCAGGAGCGATGAATGGCGAGCAAAGAGAAGAAAGAACCAAGGTAGTAGCCTGGTGGTAAGGGGGCGATAATTCCGCCCAAGTTGCCCGGGTTCGAAACGCGCGGGCGTCGATTAAATTAGGGGACCGGATGCCCCACGCTCGGCTGGCTTGTTGGCGGTTATGCTTTCCTTCCACTTGTACCAAGGTGGCGCTGGGGTGACGTACCCACACGTGAGGCGGTGAACCCAGTGGGGTGAGCCCACGGGTCGGGGAAGGCACGCGAAACCTGCGACCTGTATCGAACATTCTCTAGTGGAAGGGGGGCCCAGTAATGGGGCTGCTACGTGGGTGGGCTGGTCCCTCCCCCTCCCCTCCTATTTTTGACCAAAAAAAAAAAGAGAAGAAAGAACAAGTGATGGATTCGTTGCATTTATGTAACTCCGGAAAGGTGAAAAGTTGAAGTTTTTTTTCCTTCCCACGTTTAAACAATCAGGGATCGCATTCGATTCAGTCGGCTGGTCCAAACTTTTCAGGTTTTCATTGCCCAGCTACTCATATTAATTAAGAAGGTCTCAAAATCAGTCCAAACCATTTTTTAGCCAGCAGCCACTTAAATGCTCCTATTCTCAAGCTGGTCTGATCTCACACACGATGGAATGTGGGTGCAGCCAACAAAATTTTAAAAAAATTTACAAAGAAAAAAAGAACAGACACGTGTCCTCTAAAAAAAATGTCAAAATAATGAATTACATAGAAGGCAACCCAACCAGCTGTACTATTTGTCTTGGTGTAGACATGAGTAGCTTGAAAGAAATCACACTCTTTCAAAAATTTGCATATATTATGCAGACATCCTACTGGCAATGCAGCCCGATCCTAAATTTACTCTCGCTATAGTCGAGTTCCTATCGAGGAGGATGCAGTCCGCACCTAAAATAAGTCTTGCATTGATAATGTCCTTCCATGTGGCTCTAACCTACGCATTTGATTTGTTCACTAGCTGAACATAAACATAGATCCTAACTTGTTTGCTGGTCAAAGGAGCTTGTTATAAAAGCCGATTAGCAAGTCAAGCCCTACCAACTCATGGTTAATGACCATGGGAGAAAAATCTTGGGAAAGCACTTGATGTTCAGTTAAATAAAAAGTCCAGGTTATTGCGTGAAATGGTTTTGCTTTCTTGCCCCAGTGGAGTAGTTGGTCCGGCGAGCGGGTTGGAAGGCTGGGAGATTATAATTGCAGACATGATTGATGGAGACGGATTGGTTCAGCGTGAGGACGGCATCCATCGCCACAGACTTAGGATTTGATGCTTCCACACCATCGTTTTACGGTCCAAATCCTCGTGACCACTTGCCAATTGCCATCCGGGTCTGAAGACCCAAGACGGGTGATGAAGATGTTAAATAAAGGAAGATGGGAACATATCTGGTGCGATTAAATTTCGCTGGACCCCACCATGCTGCCCACGTGGCAGACAGCATCGTGCTTTGGTCCGCATGGGTCCCGCCTTTGGCGTTCAGCTTTCATGTTCTCCGTTTGACTCGCCTCTCGTTGGTTATCGGCTCCCAGCATGAGCGACGGCCCGAAGAAACGGTACTGGAAAATAATGAAATGGAAAATATTAGTTTCTTTAGGTAGCCGCTCCTTCCCACCTAACTTTGCAAGTCAAAATTCAGGTACGTATTCTCTTTTTTTTTTTTTTTTTTTGATCTTATGGCTGCACCCATACTTGTTATGTGTGAGCACTATTATAAAAAAAAAAAAAAATTCAGGTACATAGATGATCTCGTTTCATTAGCCAATAAGATTTTTTTTCACTTGTCCCTGATGTAACCTAGAAGGTGATTCTTGTGATTCATGCATTTTGGGGTTATGAAAGCATACTTCTCAAGTCATGCCTACAACTAGACACATTGAAAATAGCATCCAAAAGCAATGGAAACTATTTGTTTATTCCCCAGCGGAGCTAACTTATGTAATAAAGCTACTTGCATGATCTGGTCAACCATTATTAAAGAAATACAACAATTAAAACTTTTACTAGTTTCATACACTTAATTCATTAATCATAATATTATTATTATGATTCTTCTTAAAATTGTTTTGGGCTGGTAAGTTATAGTGATGATTCATCTACTGCCAGATCAAGTTGAAAATCAAAATGTTTAACCTATCTCAATCGCGAAGCACCCCTAAAATTACTCCACTTTGCAATTTTTGGATGCGAAGGAAATAGGTTAGGCGCGCCTAATCACATTGTTTTTACTCTTCTTTAGCTACAACTGTTTATTATGTCCATTCTATTAACACAAAACAAAATATGCCTATTAGCATAGGGGAGCCGTCGCTCGTCTTAAACTAAAGTCCTATTACAAATGCACAATATAACTTCACAAAGTCGGCATCAAATGAAAAAGTTGGCATGCATGCAATAACTCTAAGCCCCATGCCATTAATTATGCAACCATCAAAAAGTTACGTTGGGCATAAGTTTAAGTCTCCGCATGTTACCATCAGAAGGCTAGTCCCATGCTCATCACGACCGTTGCCCAGAATGAAGATCAATGCACCGGATATAAATGTGTTCCATCTTTCCATGGACCCCACATCAAGTGGCTCCAACGATGAAGGACCTCAACGATGTGTCAGTGTCCCAAAGATACGTAACTCTCCGCTGTCATTAGAATGCGAGGAAATTTAGTGGGAATCAGTGCACCACCTGGTAATTTTGCCATTATACTCTGCACCGTGATTGGACCCTGGTAAACAGTAACAAAATAATAAAAGATCGCATACTTTTTAACCCAGCACTGGCTTAATTGTTTATAATAAATGGTTTGAAATAAATAGCCGAGGTCGGCGTCTTGTCCCTGTCGGCTATGTCGGCTCTAGGCAACTTTTGCTCAGGTCAGCGTAGGGTTTAGGAAAACGCACACCATGATCTGGCGGGACTCCAGTTCCGAGATGTATCCTCGTAGTAGGAGCCGCAGCTTAGCCGTTGGATTAGGATCGGTCGTCAAGCATAGGCCGCTGTTGTGGACCGTCCGATGGGATGGAAGGTTCGTTGCATTGGGATTATAACGGACGGCCACGCTCCCCACGCGGGATTTTCCACTGGGGGAGGGGGTTTCCCGCCAACGTCAGAACGGCCGGAGTCTCAAGAAGGAAAGAACCGGTCGTCGCGTGGCTGCGTGACAATGACAACAGAAATAGCTTGCTGATCTTTATTTTTACCTTTAAGAAAACAAAGCCTCTATTTTTTCCCCCTTTTAGAAAATTTGTCTCCAGTGCCATGAGTGAAATTTGTGAAAAGCAGAGCTACCGATGACTCATCCGTTCATCTCTCATTTCACGGATGAGAGATTAGTGCGGCATAAAAAGAATAGGTGGTACCTATCAGCCCGTTTGTACCAATTAGTCGCAACCTTTTATAATGCCCCAAATTCAAAATCGTAAATTAAAAATATACCAGCATGCACATCGTAAATTAAATTTATCAAAAAATATAAAAATATCTAAAAATATTACATTAAATTTTAGAAAATTCTAATCTGTTATAAAAAATCGAAACTATGCTTTTAATCACTCTACCAAAATATATCCTCATGCTAGTTTAGTTCTTAGAATCTTTAAAAATGATAAAATATCAAATAATATGCTAGTTTAGTTTAGTTTAGCCTCACTTGTCGGCGAAATCTCAGATTGCTCGCTCTTTGATCAGTGATTCACCGGCGAAAAGCTTCATGAGGCAGAGGGAGAATGGCATAAGGCATTTTAACTAGATAAATAGTAATTTTACTGAAAATAAGTGTATAAAAGTATATCAGTTCAAAAAACAAAACTAGATATGTAGCATTATTAAAATATTATATATATGAATTTGATCTTTCTTAAAATTCAATTTCATTGATAAATCTAATTTTATCTTGTTAGCTATGAACTATAACTGCACTTGTACGTTATGATTGGCCCAAATAATAAGTTAAGAAATAATCAAAATACCATTGCATAACTCTCACTAGTAAGGTATCGAAATGTTAACGTATAACTCCTACTAGTAGAGTATCGAAGTGCCAATATATAAGTCCCACTGGCAATGTATCAAAGTGCCAATGTATAACCCTCTCTGACAAAATATCAAAGTACCAATATATAACTCTCACTGATAGAGTATCGAAATACCAATATATAACTTCCGCTAGTAGGGTATAAAAATGCCAACATATAACCTTCATTGACAAGGTCTCAAAATGGCAATGTATAATTCAATTTGCCACGATATCGAAGTTGGACTGCGAATCCAAATCTATCTCAAATCAAAAAAAGAAAATTCAAAAATATAATTCATATTCCACAATAAAACATACATATAACCATACAATGTAGAAATTAATCGAGCAAAATTTATATCAAAATCAATAAGTTCGATCATGAGTCATAACAATATTCTAGAAAAAGGTATATTCGCTAATAAAATACTATGCATCAAGTTTATAAATCATGAATCTTTTGATTCAAAAAATATTTTATAATTTATCGATAAATATAAAAAAAGAGTTTTTTTTTACTTACCCTACCAACAGAATCACTGACAAATTCGATTAACCCCAAAAACTTTCTCAAGTCTTAATATTTGAAAATTATATTTTTCAAAAAATAGCTATAATTAATTTGAGAATAAAAATTCTTAGTCTCAACTCTCTTACAAGGTTCGCCAAGTAGTAGTTCCTGACATTCCGGTAGGTCTGATCAAAGTAATTTTATTTGATCAAAGTCAGACTAAAATACATATAGCTCAATAGAGATTGAAAATAATCAAATCTAATAGTGTCTAGCAAGAACAAAAGTGGAGGCCGATACGTCGTCCCTTGGTCAGAGGTCAGGATCCCTCCATCAAGATTGATCAAGGTTATTGAGAAGAGGCCCTCTTCTAGGATCCAACAAATTCTAGGGATAGTAGAGAGATATAGTGGAAAGAGAGAAAAGGTGGGAAGAGAGAGAAAGAAAGAAAAATAAAGCCTCTCTCTATCTAATAGAGGAAGGAAAGAGTTGTGTGTTGAGACTGCCAACTAGATGACCAATGGTCGGGCCACCATGAATGGCGGTCAACAATAGCAAGTGGTCAATGGTAAGAACTACTCTAGAACCATCATCCATACTAGGGTTTTGGCAAGATATCTATGACATCTGGTGCTTAGGACTCCGACCATGGCCACATAACGACTTGAGAGACCAGACAAAGCCTCATGACAGGCGCGAGTGGCAAAGAAGCCTGGAAAAGGAAGAAGTAAGGCTAGAGCTTCAAAAATAGAGGAAACATGCATGGTAGCCCTTTTTAAATAAAAATCCAGCGAGTTGCCGGCCAAAAATTGTGATCGTAGGGCCAAATAAAATGAAAAGAAAGATTAATTAGAAGATTAGAGGTACATTACCTTGTTTCGGTGATGATCTAATGGCTTTCTCCAATGAACACAATAATTACCGACCACGGCGAATTCCGAACAGAATGGTGGACGGCTCAACCACAAGAGAGAGAGAGATGGGATAGGTTGCCCCTCACAAGGGTGGTGGGGTGCTTAATAGGCATTAGGGCTTGCTGGTGTTTAAGGTCAAGAAGGAGACATCTTCCACTCCCTCTCGATTTCGAATAGGGGCTCTACCCCGTTTTCTCTTTCAAATAGGCCTTCTGGTCTCCTTCTTCGCACCATGCTTGGCCTTATATCTTTCACATAAGGCTGATGAATTCAGAAGCAAAATCAACGGTGATCTCTAGCATTTTGCATTCGTAAACAAGCATGATTGATGTCTTGATGGAGCTACTAAATCCATCTTAGAGAGATTATATTTAACCTAAAATTTTCTCAAAATTGTTTTTCTTTTTGGAATGGACAGCTAAAACTCTTGCAATGAGACATCAAGATGCTAGTTTTTAAAATGGGAGAATTTTACACTAAAATTTCTCATCATAGGTTTTTTTTTTTTATTTCAACAACTTTCTTGAAACGAAGAACTAATTATATGCCTAACAAGTGCGGCATGCGGTTCCCATTAGCGAACAAGGTGCTCAGCTTCCTAGATTTAATTGAATTCATGCAACTTCATTATATTATTGCTTTAAAGACATTGAGTGATTATATGTGAAATATATAATCAAATTTAAATAAGGTTTTCGTAGCCTCCAACAAAAAAGTGCGATGATTATCAGCTAATAGATTTTGTACTGGGCAAGATCGTCAAGAATCCGTATTGAAGAATTCGTGGCTTGTAAAGTCACATCTGCTATCAGATGCAATGTATTTTTATTTGTAAAGGCAAAATAAAACCAAACTTGTCAAGTCAAGGCCCCATTATCCTTATGATGTAGTCGATACGATCGTCTCAAAATCTAGAATGTGCATGGCATTACTCATATGTTAATATTACAAAATTGAGGTACAGCTTGCTAACATAATTAACTTCATTATAGGTCAGTAATTGAGTTTTCACTTCTCGTGAAAAAAAAAAGATATTTTATTTATTGAAGTCAATTTCAAATTCAAATCACATCTATATGCATAAAGTTAACATAGTTTATAAAACTCCTGCTCATTATTGAAATAATGGACAACAGGTAGAATGGTGTTTGTAGTTATCAAAATTTTGGATATGATAGTAAGGAGATGATATACGTTTGTGTTGATTAGTTGCGTTTGTTAATTCATTGAAGTACTCATTGATCCCTTAGGTGGGCTTTTTACTTGAATATCCTACAAAATCCACATTGCATATGAGCCGGCAAATAAAAGGAAAAAAAAATGAGCAGGCAATATTTATATAATTCGGTCTATTGACCTATATCCACTAGTTGGGTTAATGCAAAAGTTTCACAATAAAAAATTAAAAATTACATAGTATAATTTTTTTTTGCAAATCTTATATCTCAATACATCCGATCTCTAGAATACTTAATTGCCATATTCTTTCAAAGTTACAAAAGATATATATAATATAATAAATTTATTTGAATTCGAACTGGTGTCCTACAATAATATTTAAGTTAGTTCGGCCCATCAAACTTCCACCCCTACACCCCCAGACAACTATTCATGCTGTCCAAATAAAACAATTATGCCAGTCGGAGGATCTTTTTCCTCCACTCCGGAAAAAAGTTTTTTTTTTTAGCTCTCTAGGGTTTGTAAGATCAAGATATACTCAACACTAATGGATGTGATCATCTGGCTCATAGGGTCAAAAAACCAGAAACTAACATTTTGTTAAAGTTAACCATTTATCTAAAAGAACAGGTTTGTAAAATCTCAATCCACTCGTTCCTTTTGCCATACTGACTCTTGAAGTTTGATATCATGGGGCTAGAGCATCGATGGGCAATAACACTAGTACAAGACCAAAATCATTTTAAGTTATATGGTGCCCATTTGCTCATGGCTTCATCAAGCACTAATTTTATAGATGACATGATCTGAGTAGGATTTAGCAAGGGTGACACGGCCTTATGAAACCGTAACCGCACCCTAATGCATGTGACAATGTAGTTTCTAGAATATTGATATCCTGGGGGTAAAAGCCCAGTAGCTTTCCATGGGAGCTCCTATAATAACTTCAATACAAACATTTACACTCCCTTGTCATCTTGCAAACAGTAATAAGCTTCATATATATGTAAAAAAGTTCATGAACAACGGCTGCCTAACAGTAAGTTCACACATGCATCATTCACGCATGGACTACGTGATCGTAGTCAAATTAATATTAAAGAATTTCAGCTTTAACAATTATATTTTTTTACCTTTAAAGTAAAAGAAGGTAAAGGAGTGAGAGAAACAAGAAGATATCATTGGTCATTCAATAGCTTTGCCCAGAAATGCAGCACCCTGATGGAGACCTGAAATTAGATCACCCTCCCGAGGCATGTTATATGAATATCTTTATGATAGCCTTCACAAAGAGTAATGGTTCAAAAAAAAAAAAAGGAAAAAGAAAAGAAAAGGGTAAAAGAATAGGAAAAGAGAGAGAAAGTGCAAAACAAAGTCTCGGCATCTAGCGTCCTCGTCGGGGATCTTTCAACACTGAGCTGGTGACAGAAATGTCGGGATTTCATAAGGAATTTACGGAAATACCACGTACGTAATCCGGAGTTAGATAAACCACCGCCACCTAGCCCTTGCCTCGTGCGACCACCTTCTCTTCACCCTTCCCTCGCATCTCCCGACACTAATTTAACTCCCCACCCTCCCTCGTTCCTCACTCTTTCTCCCTCTCTTATTTTTAATGCATTTAAACGTACCCCCCATGAGATAAGGCGAGGTGGGTGAACCCGAAGCAAACCCTCCCCCTTCCCACCCTTCTTTTAAAGCTCATAGCCATCTCCACATCTCTCTGTAGTCCAGTGAGTCTTGGATAGCTAAAAATGGCATCTGTGGAAGAAGATAGTCCAACTTTCTTCCCTTCGGATGCGTCCGACATAGACCACAGCTTTACGAGCTCCGCCTCCTCTACCTCCTTCGCCACTACCGTCAGTGGCCGGAGCAGCCTCAGCCTACCCTCCTTCTCCTCCTCCTCCGCCCTCCGCGCCCTCCCCCACCGCAGCTCCGACCCCCACTGGTCCGCCGTCCGCGCCGCCTCCAACCTCTCCCCCGACGGCGCCCTCCACCTCCGCCACCTCCGCCTCCTCCGCCACCTCGGCTCCGGCAACCTCGCCCGCGTCTTCCACTGCCGCCTCCGCGGCTTCGACGCCTCCTCCTCCTCAGCCGCGGACTTCGCCCTCAAGGTTGTCGACCTGGACGCGGTCGCCCGCGCCGGCGGCGAGCCCACCAAGGACGCCGTTGACGGCGGGAGGCTCTCGCACGTGCGGACGGAGGCCCGCGTGCTGGCGGAGCTGGACCACCCGTTCCTCCCCACCCTCTATGCCCGCCTCGACGCCTCCCACTACGCGTGCTTCCTTATTGACTATTGCCCCGGCGGCGACCTCCATTCCGTCCTCCGCCGCTCCCCCGGCCACCGCCTGCCTCCTAACGCTGTCCGCTTCTACGCTGCCGAGGTCCTCCTTGCCCTCGAGTACCTCCACGCCCTCGGCTTCGTCTACCGCGATCTCAAGCCCGAGAACGTCCTCCTCCGCGCTGACGGCCATGTCATGCTCTCCGACTTCGACCTCTGCTTCCAGTCCAACGTCACCCCCGCCCTCCTCCGGCAACGTAGCCTCCGCCGCCGCCAGAAGCGGCCCAGCACACTCTCCCGCCGCACCTGCTGTTTCGGCGGGGCCCAAACTTCAGGCGACAGCGACGAGGAGGAAGACGAGGAGGTGGAGTTCGTGGCGGAGCCGGAGGCGGCATACTCGCGGGCGTGCGTTGGGACCCACGAGTACCTAGCTCCAGAGGTGGTCAACGGTAACGGCCACGGCAACGGCGTCGACTGGTGGGCCTTCGGGGTCTTCGTCTACGAGCTGCTCTACGGGCGGACGCCGTTTAAGGGCGGGAGCAAGGAGGCGACTTTAAGGAACATCTTGACCCAGGAGCTGAGGTTCCCTAACGTCGTGCCCGCTGCCGGCGACGACGTGGCGGCGGCGAAGGACCTGATCTCGAGGCTGTTAGTGCGGGACCCGCAGCGGAGGATGGGTTGCGCGCGGGGTGCGGCAGAGATCAAACGGCACCCGTTCTTCGAGGGGATTCAGTGGCCGCTGATCCGGTGCGCCCGGCCGCCCGTGGTGTTCAGCCCGGCGGGCGGGGCCCAGAAGAGAGCGGCCAAGGAGGGACGTGGAAAGCAGCAGCGGTGGTGGGGCAAGTGGAAGTGGAGCAGTTGGAATCGTACCACCAAAAGTATCGCTGCTAATAGTAATAGGGGAATTAAGTTGGTTTTGGGATTGAAGAAGAAGACAAAGGAGAAGGATGGGAAGTGATCATTCCAGGAAGAGATTGTCTTGTGTGATGAGAGACAGAGTCGTGTGGACTCGTGTACAAAAAAAAGCCCATATAGTTTGTGTTCTGTATTTTTGATTTAAGTGACAGTGAGTACATAGTTTTCTGAGGAATCTTATGCTAGCCAAGATTTATTTACAAAGTCTTCAGGAGATATATAGGTTCATTTTACCTCGCTAATCTCTCTAGACTTCCAAAATCCAAGTAAACTTTGATATTGTTTGGAAGCTACTACTTCAATTCATTTGCGAAGTAGTCCCTTATGTGCACGAAAAGCTTGGAAATTGGGATATGGTCTCCCCAATGACTATATGATTTGTGGGGATTTCAATCTATTCCTTATCTGGCATCTTTGTGTTTGCAACCAGTTAAGGTTTAAATCTGTTATCTTTTTTTTCGATCTTGTTATTTTCGAGAAACATTCCATATGCTCGCACTTGCTTCTCATAGTCTAGCTTGCATCCTGCCATTAACCATGAGGGACACCTCATGTGCTCCTTCACATTGCAACTGGTGGTCATAAATTTTGGTGTCGCATAAGCTGTTTCCTTCCGTTTGTATTAGAAGGGAAAAGGATTGAAAGATTAAATTTAGCCTGTAGACCCCACTTTTCTCATTTATAGCGACATCATTCCAAACTAACAAGATGTGATATCTTGTTTCTAGATGGTGAAAGTTCCGGGAGATAGTAGCTAGAACCGGGCATTGTCTAGATAGTGAAAGCTTTGATCGTTGTGCCCAAAGCTTGCAAGTGAATCAAGCGAACAAAGAAGTGGTATAATGTGTAAATAGTAGTTCGATATTGCTTTCTTAATGTGATTGTCACAACCTATGATCTCATCCAAAAAGATTAATTGAAAGATATTATTTAGATAATTTCTTAGTCTAATATAAGTGCCTAAAGTCTACTCAATGCTAGTTGATGTAGAACTAAACACATGCCTGTACGGATATTTACATACTCCTCCATTTAAGCCCAATATTCTTGATAGGCTAAAGATTCAAATCTATCCAAATTTAATCACAAACACTACAACTAATTTATGATCAGCCTCCTTGAATCTATGCTACAGTGTCCCTGGTCCACATAGGCAATTGGCCAGCTTCGCTTTGATATCATTTGATGCAATCCAGAGCCTCACTTACAAAAACTAACTGAAAGGTATTATTTAGATTTTTTAGCCCTATATGCGTTCCCAAGATCTATCTAGTGCATTGCCAATATTGGACTAAACACACGTCCGTGCAGATCTTTATAGTAATATAGGGTAGTTCCCGTTAAGGAACTTAATCTCTTGGGTACCAAGCAAGATGCGTTTTTGTTAGCCCTTTCTTTCTCCCTCTTTAAGGAGTAACAATTTTGGCGTATGATCGACTGTAACATATATGAAACCATTAGTTTCTTCATCATCTAGGGATAATTTTTCACAATAGTAAACTCTTACCAGCTTAACAAGGAGTTAAATGTATATGGTTCTTTTAGCTTTTAGATCAACATGATGTGCGAGAAACAGGAAAATAGCCGAGCAGAAGAACAAACAAGTTGGGGGAAGAACCCACCATGGAACTATAAAAGATCCAAGGAGATGCAGTGTACATTAGAGAGGGACCGGAAAGAGATCCGATACCTAGCCAGAAGGGTGTCTCTTAACGTGGTCTGCACACTTTCTCCTTGTCCCTGGGGCCAAATCTCTAGATCTAAAAAAAATCTCTCCGTGTAAAGCATTGTAAGGTTCAGTGTATTCCAGACTTGCCAATAGACGTTGGGCACCTTAGCTTTCCTCAAGCTGGACTGAAAGACAGTCGAATTTTTGG
The DNA here is from genome assembly GCF_009389715.1 of Phoenix dactylifera. Classification (NCBI taxonomy): domain Eukaryota; kingdom Viridiplantae; phylum Streptophyta; class Magnoliopsida; order Arecales; family Arecaceae; genus Phoenix; species Phoenix dactylifera. Next base: position 15,599,265 of record NC_052393.1, read on the forward strand.
CACCATTTTTTGATGCCAAAATCCTTCTCTTCCAAAGAGGGTGAATCCAATTACATTGCGAAGGAGGAGTTCTGATTCACTTTGCACCCCGCTTAGAGCACACATGAGGTAGAAGCCTGATAACTTTAAGAGAATTTTTGTTTAATTTAGTGTCCAATCTCCTTGGTTCACATCAGGATGAATGACTTTGCCCTTCATTCCACATTTCTGAGAAATCAAGTAAATTCTTGGTGAGCTTAAATATGGCGATCTCATTCCAAGCCTTGAGTTGTGCTAGTGAATTTTTTGGGGGTACTTCGAGAGGTATGGATTTTAAGTGAAAACCATCCATATAAGAATCAGATTGGATTTGGTCAGGTAGTAGCAGATGAGGATCGGGTTGGGTATAGTATTGACTCAAATATTGTTCGGATTGGATTAGGTTCATAAAATTAAAAACCTCATAGCTTGTGCATCATATAATCAGGTAGGCTATTGGTCCCAATCCGAAGAGTTATATGGATATCTTTGAGCCCATGTTTAACCCAAAGGCCTATGAGTCTGAATCAGATCAAGGCATCGCCTAGATTGGATATATGAATCTGCGCACGTGTAAGTGACAGACTATTTTCTTTGTTCAGTCATAATGATTTGCCCACACCACATAGCTATATAACCTGTGAAGCCAATTCTCACTCATCAACAATCAAATCAAATCCCAAGATTGTTCTCACATCATCATGTCTGATTGAGTTTGTCGATTGGAATTTGGGGTCGGGTCGGGTTAGATTAGATTCTAGTCCAATATTGAATGGCCACTCTTTGCCCTTTCAGCTTGCTTAGGTGCCTCTGTTATCCCTACTCCTGCAGACATCAACATATAAGTTTACTGTTGTAAATCGTCATTCTTTTCCATACAAAATCATAATATTCACATCTTAAATCACCCTACTCCTGCCTATTCCTGTCCATCATTACCCCCTCATGTCACCTTACATTTTTTTTCTCCTTTGTTTGTTGTTTTGGAGAAACATGGTTGAGCCAATTGTAGCTTATAAAGAACTGTGTGTTATAAGAGTGTGGAAATAATTAACTCCAAGCACGACAAGATTAAAAGAAACAAACCCTGAAATGAGGATAAAACGAGCAACTTTGCTCACGTCAGCCTACTCTATTTTGTCTGAGAAGGCATTTATTCACATAGCTAACTATTTCTGTGCATTAATTATTATTATTATTATTATTATTATTATTATTATTATTATTATTATTATTATTATTGGCATTTATTCACATTGCTCGCTATTTTTGTGCATTAGTAGTAGTAGTAGTAGTTGTTGTTGTTGTTGAATATTCATCTCACTATGAAGAGTAATATAATCATATTCTTTTGAAAAAAAGGATGATTTTAACATTTTTGTCAAATTTTAATGAAAATATAGCTTTGACAATTAATTATTTTGTTTGGCTCTTTATGTAACAACTCATAATCTCATCCGAAAAGACTAGTAGGAAGATATTATTTGAATTTTTTGGTCGTGTATAAGTAACCAAGATCTGCTCAATGCATAGCCAATATAGGACTAAACAAACACATCTACACAAGTTCTCACACTACAGCTCATCCCTCATTTGACAATATAAACATGAAAACAATCACTTTTCATCTTGATATTTGTCCATGTATTGGGGAAGTTTTGCGGACAGCAGTTGCATATTGACCTTAAAGTTATGAAAAATGAAGGCATAAACCTTTATGTTGCTATGCGAGATTGAATGGATAGAGGTTTGGATTTTCAGAGCTTTCCACTTAGCATGAGGAGACAAGATGGAGACAAGAGACGTGTTGCAATTACTATGATGTTTAGATGAAGCTTTCATCTATTACCTTTTAATAAATGCACCACTTATTAATCGATTTTATACTTCTAGCCCTTGTTCTAATCTCAACTAGTGACCATTAAACCAGAACTTCCAAAGGGATGATAAGTAAAGCACAATTTTTGTTTGCTGGGGCAAGTTATCAACTGTCATTAGGCATCATATAGAATAAAAAAAGAGTCAGATGATTGTCCCATCAAAGGATAAAAAAAAAGCCAATGTGCCTCAGTATGCAACAAAAGAGAACAAAGGCATCAAAGACGGAGTATGTTAGCTCCATATAGGTTCAATCAAAAGAAGCAGGAGCTTGAAAGACGAAATACGCTCGCCCATTCACCCCATCATGGATAGAATCCTAATGTTGAAACCTTTTTTTGCAGAATTCTTCCCCTCACAGATGCACGGTGTAGGCTAAGACCATAGCATGTCACTGAGAAAGAGCATAAGTGGGATTGCTCAACATATAGGTTTCCATATCTACTGATTGAGGTTCCATGTTAGTTATTATAAAGAAAGCACAGGATCAAGTAACGGTCTGTATCTCACCATGCTACTAGGATGTTGGGTATATACCGCAGAAAATTGGCCTAGGACCATACCATAGTATTTAGATACATATGAGCCAAAATTTAGATACATTGGTATGAATGGGACTAGTACAAGAATGTCAGACCAAAAGATACAAGCATATGCAGAGTGATTCCCTTCAGGAATCCAAAAGGAATTCTGCCACCTTATCTTCTTCGAGAAAATGTGTACATGAGTTATTGCTCCACTAAGGATGGTGATCTGAAATGTTAATTTATAATATATTCTCCATGATGAAATCTGATCACATAAAGAAGAGATGATATTTTTTTTTCCTGTGAAGTAAGTGAGTGAGTATTACATAAAATCATCAAGAGATGAAGTTGCAAGTTATATATTATATCTGCTGCACAATTTACTTGCAGAATACTTTTCTAAGCCTGTTTGTTTAGCCAGTTTAATTTTTGCTGTACCATAAGCATAAATTTTCATCTGACAGGCTTTGTGCTCATGATACAATGAACATTTTCATTGTCATCTCTATTAATTATTGGCTTCACATGATGTTTTTTTATTTCCATAAATCTTTTTGATTTTACAAACTACTAGTCATGCCATGGTGAAAAAAGGGGAGGTTTTATAGGCTCAAGGATGGATGAATCATGTCCATATCCTTGTTCATCTGGACGGCACTCCATCAGCCCTAATGCGAGAGTGGAAGGAGACTGGGAACAGTGTGTTAGTTCTTGGTTCGGAAAGCCACTCTATGAAATCTCATGCATCATTTAACGATGTCCCTGATATGAAGGTTGGGGAGGTGATTTCCTGTCGCTCAAAGAAGCATCTCTGCAGAGATAAGCAGTGACCGGAAAAGTCAAAAGAGAAGAGAAGACAAGTGATCCAGGGATCATCACAAGAGCAGAGTAATTAGGAGAGTTGTTGGATGAAATGCTGCTTGAATTGTTGTTTTTCAAGTGCTAATTCTGCAACCAGATTAACCCTTCACTACAAGCAAAGAACCACTTTTCTCATGCTATAAGCAGTGCATGATCATTTGTTCATGCATGAGCACCAAACCTGTATTTTTGTTCTTTTTTTTTAATTTTTGATGAATGAATAAAAAGGTTGCACCACAATCTGGAATTGCCACTGTTGAAATGTCACTAAAACCCAAAAAAGAAGACAAGCTTCAGTTCATAGATTCTTTTCGGCAAAGCTCTAGTTCTTACATGGGTCGCTGGAATTAGTCCTCGGAAAACAATGATCTGTGACGTTTGCGCTAACTTCGCATGTCATCAGTCGAAAGACTTTGGTTGACTCATTATTTTTTATTAATATAATCTTGTGTCTCATTTTTACCACCAGAAAAGCTATTAGCAAGTACTTATTGGCAATATTGGTATTGGCAGTAAACATATGCTAACGGACGGCTGATGGAAGCCCCCCAAAACCACACAGTCATGGCACTCAGCCAAGCGAGGTCCAAGCACCACTCAAGGACCGAATCGGGCAACTGATGAGCCTAGAGGCTGACCATGCCTTAGACGACCGAAAGGGGCAAAAAAAAATCAGGCATATGCGTCAGGCAAGACTAGTGTATGTGCGCAACAACACCGACAGCAGCGCGCAGGACCAGCCCGCACACCAGAATTCCCCCATCAATACTATGGGCGCCAACTGAACAACACAAAGGCCAAGCGCGCCACGCAGCAGTGCCTGCGCGCCCAGCCAACCGAGCGCGCCAGCCAAACAATGCAACTGCTGCGCGTGCTGCGCACAAGTGCTTGCGCGCCCAGCCAGCCACGCGCGTCAACCAACCGGGCGCGCCCTTGCGCGCGAGGCAACGGCCGAGCACGCAACTCATGAGCTTCTGCACGCTAATTGTTGCATTTGTACTTTGTATTCTTTATTTTAGTTCAAATGAATAGCCACTGTGCAATCACTTTCCAACCATCCGAGTTGTCTTTCAATTAACTTAGGCTACCAATTCCAATTCCGACGGGCAAATCTTTGGCGCTACCTTCCAATTGGTCTACGGTAGCATTGCAATGCGGCTAGAAGTCAAGCAGCAAAAAAAGGCTTGGTGTGGGCCTTGGGGACCGAGGGCACCCCTCCATCAACGGCCCCTGGAGAAAAGTTCATTGCCCATCCGTGGTTAAATTTCCAATGTCTGCATTGATGAAGATGCTTATTCTCAAACAACTAGCTCTGGCTGCTGCTAAAAATTTCTGAATGGGTCCATCATGCGGAACGTACTTCATGTAGCAGCAATGTAAAGGCACACAGCCGGCACTGCATCCATCAATACTTTTTGATGATTGCTTAAGATTATAGATACGTGTATTAACATGGGATCAACTGAGTTTAGCCGTATATTGAAATTTATGGAGCATGATTTGTTGTATCAGTCCGAACCGGGCGCTACGAGCATACTGTATCATACTAATCAGTACTGGTATATGGTATGGAAGGTATACCGATATTCGGTACGTCGAAAAAATTTTATACCATACTATACTGATATAGTGCTAGTATGGCACTGGTATGAAATCCGGTAATGACGAATCTTACTGTAGAGAGAGGGTGACAATAGCATTTTCCTTCATAAGACAAGAATTCCAGGAGCTGACCTTGCTGGTTTGCATATAAAATTCCTCTCTTTTTCAGCTAATAGAAGGATGTATAAGATGATTTTTTTCTGGTTCTTCAAAAGAAAATTCTCTTTTATTTTATATGCAAATTGATTGTGTATATAGTAGCATTGTAAAAAGCATCAGTTACACAATTAGAAAAAATTGTTAACGAGGTCAAAGGAGAATTGGCTAATGACATTAAGAGACTCCAAAAACATCTAAAGGTCCCTTTCCTATAGCATCATAAGCGTATCAGTTTATCATGAACCAACTTGAAAAGGATACAGGAATTTGTGAGAATTTTTAACTCAAAGAAAATTGTGTCCATATTTTTAAAAAAATGAGATTGAAAAGTTTCAGGTTGCATATTAGATCAATTATGAAATTATTTGTTTCTGTAAATACGAGACATGAATGAAAGATTGAACTACCTTCATTTCTTTAATTTACTAGCTTGAAATTTTCATGGCACCCATCTTCATCATCATGCAGCTCATTGAAAGTTAAGAAATGGACTTTGGAGTAATGCAGGATAGCTGCCGCGGAAAAAATTCACAAAATTTTCGTATAGAAACAACAGCAGCAGTACGTCCGGATGAAGGGAGAATAGGGGTATTAAGAAAAGGGATTTCCCGAGGATCTAAAACCCCAATCCCAGATCCAATTTCACAGCCAAAAAAAGGGGGGGCCTGAACTCCTCTCTTGTTCGATTGTTGCACTCACCGAGGAAGCCAAGAGGATCACTGAGAAGGGGAGCGAGGGCTGGATCTTTGGATAGTCGAGCCCAGCGAGGAAAGATGCAGCGACTAAGCGAACAAGGCCAGAATAGTAAGCAAAGATGCGAAAATCCCCGCTTTGCGGTCGCAACGGGGCTCTGGGTGAATATTGTCCGCCCGTGTGAGCCGGGCTGTGAATATTTATACGTCGGGGTCTTTACTGAATGTACATTCCCTCATTTCCATTCCGGAGCATCTTAATCTTAAGTTTCCTGTTTATCGAAAAAATCCCATTATTGACTCGCTCTTTCTTCAAAGAGGTCAAACTCCAACCATGGGATCTAGCCTTCGCCGACTGAGAATACTTGCTGTGGGATTTAGCGGCTCCAGCCGCATTGACGATAGTCGTTCAGTGCAGAGCGAATAAGCGGTTGAAAGTCCTTGATCAGAACAAGATTAGTGAGCTGAGGTAAAGAGTTGCGTCTTAGTCTTCTTCATTACAGGATCAATTCGGATTGGCTCTTGTTCGTTTAGAAAATGCGGTTCGAGCCCCCCGGGGGGAATTCCTCACATACAGGAAAGCACAGGGTATTGTCCTGCCATAAATTACCCGAGGGAAATCTTTCATCTTTGAATGGTTAGCCCGAAGGTTTAAGGAGACAACTACTGATCTGGAACAAGTTATAAGTCCACAAAAAAGATAGAGAATTTTTGCGGCAGAGCAAAGAAGTTTTAATGTAGCCTCCAAGATCAAATTGACAAATTTAGTTTCCTTGTGCGCTGCAACCTATATTTATTATATCCTAAAAGAAAAAAAAATCAACACTAGCAAAAATTATGGAAATTAAGAGCTTAGGTTATATTTGGTAATTGAAAAGCCAGAGAAATCATAGTTTTTCCAGGGCAGGTGAAGGATTGTCACCCCAATTTCCATAATTTTTTGCTAAGTTCCATAATGTTGAAAATTTATTTGGATTTTTCAGTTCTCATGGACAATGAAATTGTAAAATAGCCACATGCAAGACATTACAAATCGGCTTCAGAGGTATATGCAGATCTTCTTGAGAGAATCTTGGGATCGTGAGCTAGCAGTCCTCAATCTTCATCCTACCAAACAGCATTATAGTTCACTATTATCTTGATTACTTCTGTACTTTAGCACATGAAAGAAGAGAGCAAGCAACTAAAGGAGGACACCTTATACTACACCATAATAGTGTATATGAAGATCCAAAGCCTAATTTCTTGTTATTGCAAATAAACCAGGGGAAAAAGTGGCTTAAAAAAATTACTGGATATTTGATTTTGCAGAAATAGGCCAGTGTTTTATTTATGTATTATTTATTTATTTATGTATATATGCATGCATGTATACATCTACTCATTCATTCCTTCGTTCATTTAACACCGACAATTTTCGCATTTTTGTGAACCATTTATGCCTAGAGGTACAAATGGGTCTGGTCGACTAGGATCATGAGTGATTCCAACTTGACCTGGTTCCTTATTCGGGTCCTAATGTTGGACCCAGACCCAACCCAATAGAAGATCGGGTCAGGTCGAGTTGGATCTACAGTTAAACCTTTAGACCCAACAAGTCATTCAAATTGGATCGGTTTCACATATAACTCATTCCCAACATGAAAAATTCAAATTCAGATCAGGTTTAGGTCGGGTTGGATCAAATTCGGATTACACATATAGAGTTCTAAAATGAAAGAGTAAAATTTGGACAAAAGAAAATCCTAGTATTATAGTAAGATATGATTATTTCTTTGGAAGCATGATATGACACATTTAACATGATAATTTTTTCTAACAAGACTTATAAAACATTACCAAAAGTTGTGCATTCTCTATGGATCATACGAATTATTATGTTTAAAGATATCTAAAAGCCTGCAACAGAATATGAATGGAATACCAAGTCAGTCACAATATCAATCTACAATCTAAAAGTCAAACATCTTATCTATGGATATCATGTAGCTATCTAGTTTGCCACAATATCTCCTATGTCATGTGAATAAAATTAAGAAACTTGGATTGGTGGGATGATGATACCATTTATTTCGAACCAATTAATAAGTGATGGACGCTACCTTTTTATGGGACTAATCTCTAATTGGGACTTTAGGAGAGTAGAATGTAGATGGTAGGCCAACTTAATACCACCCCCAACACCCCCATGAACAACCTCCCCCCACCTCTGGTTGACGATATTATCGATTTTAGGTTGGACAGATAGGATGGTAGGTTAGAAGATCAAAATTAGACCTATATAATAATTGGGGCGAGTTAGGTTGGTTCAGAAGTCAATAAACCCAAACCCAATTTGAAATGTGCAATGGATCTAAGTTTGAAACCCGACCAAGCCCCATGAATTCTTAAATCATGGTCCAAATCGGGTCTAAGCATGTCAGGTCGGATCACGGGTCCATCCAACCCATTTGCAGCCTTTATTTATGCCTCTTATCTTCAACGAAAGCACATATTTAATGCACATCATAGTTACTGCTCACATGTTGACAACAAACGAACATGAAATACAGTAATCATCATATCTATGTCCTTTATCTATGCATGTATATGTAATCATTGGTTCATTCATTTAGGGTTAATGATTTTTGGTGCTTTAGTGAACCATTATGCTTCTTATGCTCCAATGAAAACACACATCTAATGCAAATTATAATCGTTGCCCACATGTTGACAACAAACAAATATAGAATACAGGTAAATGCACACAAATGTTGATGATGATATTTCACTTTGAGATAGTATCAAATTATTGGATTAATTGAGATGCAACAGAAGAGGTCTTTTCTTTGTTTTAATCAAAACTTGCTGAATAATCTTAATAAATTTACCTTCTCATGTTTTACAAGTTTTTTGAACCAATGAACTTTGATCCACCTGGTTCAAGGTGTGAATCATTATCATTAGCCTGAATTCTCAGACAAGAACTTTTGGTGTCACATACAATCTTAGAGCATTAATAGCGAGAATAATTAACACAAGAGGACTCCTTTTGGTAGATGGGAGCACTAAACACATCAATTCTGGCAACAGATCATGGAACTAAAGAATAATGAGGAGCATTGCCATGATTTCAGTAATACAAGGGGCAGTAAATGAACTCCCCAGTTGCCATCTTCCCCAAAAATTCATTGTCCCGTAAACTCACGAGGCTGTGAAGATTGTACATTATCTATTATATCTCTTGCTCTTTCTGACTCCACGACCACCTGACATCCATCCAACTCTCCAAGTCAAATCCATCTTGTGAAACTGGAGTGGCTTCACCACAAGCATTGCCTGAGTTCTGAAGCTAAAGCACCGAAACACCACAGAGCAGAAAGCCAACATCGAGGCTTCCATTTGCAACTTCATATGGTGCTTGAAATGGGCAGAACCTAAAGGCCAATTTCTTTAAGAAGGCTGCTAGTATCAGGGACGATCCCATGACTGCAATTCCTAACAATGCTATTGCCAACAAGTTCCTTTAACAAATCTGATGGATCCTTTGCTCCACCATGCTGCAGAAATTTTGTCCGAAGGGCGGATCCTGTGCAATGGGACAAAGGATGCTCACGGCATATCTCTTGCCAAATGGTTGCCGCGAAACACCTTGCATATAGATAACTATAATAACCTGTAACAAGAAGTCCGGACTATTCTTCAGCTGATGAATACAGAGGGTACTAGCTTCTAGAGCAAAAAGAAGTTCCACAGATAAAACAATCTTAAATCAGGTAATGGCTTTATGCTTACCAGCACCATAATTTATAAGGTGATTAAACCGAGTATGCCAATGTGTGCCCTCCACATGGTTCCAACTGGTATGTTGTTTCTTTAAATCGGCAACAACTGAAATTGTGTCTCTTGGTGTGGCCAGTTGCTCACCAAAAAGTGTTAAGTCCATCAATGAATAGAATATCTAGGATTAGGCAGAAAAGCATCCAGCAATCAGGAATGACAGAGAACATTTATAAATACATAAATAAGCTTAGCTACAAGTAGAGAAGTTCATGAAGAGAGAGAGAGAGAGAGAGAAGAGATGCAGGCAAGCATCAGTTCATGGAAAATGTGATTCATAAAAATGTTGAATAAACAAGCTATGAGCTTGAAGGGGAAAATATACCTGTCGTTGAAACTCCATTGCAGGAAACATGTTTCGAGCACCATTCATTGCCTCTACCAGTTTTTCTGGTATTACTTCCCCGGTCGTATCATGTCTAGCAAATGTCCTCAAAACACGATAATCCCAAGCGTAGTACCTGAGAGATCATCGTGATCAACTACACTTAGCAGAAAAGCACATTGTAGATTGTTCAGCACTGGCATTTATTTTTCAATTCTTATTGCATTCTAAGAAATGAGATGTGTTTTTTATATAGTTCTAGGGATGCAAGACAATGAGTTTTCCAGTTAAGTATCAGCGGTTTCAAACTCCCAACTATTCCTTCCAACAGATGAAAATAATTTATCATATTTTTAATATCGGAACTACTGGATCCGGAGAGTGAACAAAATACGTACTCAAAAAGGTTTGACGGTGTTTCAGCTAGATCCAGAACAACTCTAGTACCTGAGAAGTGCTGATAATCCTGAGATGTTCACAATATGATATATCAGTAGAAGGAAAAACATGATCACAGTTTTATGTTGAATGTGTAAAGCAGTATATAAACTACCGTTCTTGAAAGAAGGGAATGAACTGCATGACCAAACTCATGAAACAGGGTTTCCACATCCCAGTGGTTGAGCCTTGATGTTGATGATCCAGGAGAACCTGGGAAATTGCAGACTAAAGCAACAATCTGTAAAATTTTATTTTGAGTTAATGAATACTGAATTCCTAATTAACAAAAGAAAACAATGGAAAATCTTGAGCATTTCATTAAGTAAAGCAGAAAGTTGAGAAGCTGGAAAACAAATATCGCAAGCATGAGTAAATGTGGCTGTTTCGTATATTATCAAAGACAACTATTCTATACAAAATATGTTCCAAAAATATAAATATTAAACATCTTTGAATAGCAGATTTTTGTGTAGATACAATATTTGACAGAACTTAGATTTTCAAAAAAGAGATCTGATGCTTTCATACTTTTTGACATGCATTTTAGCTAGTGACCATCATGTTCGCTTGACATGGACATCAATAAGCATGTAATAACAATAAATCCAAATACCAAAACAAATGTAAGAATGGATAACAAGCAACAGGTTCAGCATCATACGGGAAGTTGGTATTCTGTCTCAGATACTCGGCACCCTCCTCTAATGGCAAAATGAGCACAACCTGGATATTTACCCTTCCTGGAGTAAAGATCAAGATAGAGAAACCCCAAATCACCCTGGATATATGAGAACCACACCTTAGTTCATGTCGAGAAATACAACATATACCACCAGTAAAAGATAAAAACTTTCAGCAAGGAACATGTAAGGTCAATATTGGCTCTACTAGAACATATGAATACATTCAAATACATTACAATCTCATAATTTGATTAAAATGGTTTGCGCAAGGATTGCTGAAACTTGAGCAGCAGTTGCAAACAAATATAGGTAGTTGTGCTAGACCTCTCATAAACGACAGGCAGCAAATATAGAAATGGCCACTCTGGTTGTGTAATAGATGTTTATGTCATCTTTTTTTCCCCTTTTATTAAAAAATAAAGAAAATCAAAGACATGTAAAGTCATTGTCACAAGGACACACTGAAGATAATGAATTACAAACATTTTTGGAGGATGAAACACCAACAACAAAATATAGCATAGTTTGTTTATGTATTAGACAAAAAGTGATGATATACAATGATAGTCATAACTGACGGCAGAAGAACACTACTTGAAAAAAAGCTGGAATCTCTTAGACACAGGCACCTTGGATAGACACAACATGCCATTTGAAGAACCCATGTGTCCTAGCAACATCAGATATTATTAACTGTCAGATATAACTAGGATATGTATTAGGTACTTGTTTTTAACCATCGCATTCTTCAATTCAAAAAGTCCATACACTTTCAAGTACAGGCAAAATACTCTTTAGATACCTTCAGAAATGAGGTGAACTTTCTTTTCTTTTTTGCTAAATTTAACTAGCACCAGAGTCAACTTACTGAATGCATAGGACCAGTGTTGGCGAGCATGCCAGCCACCAGCTGAAATAATAATACATGCCATGCCAGCACATATGTCGTTGCATGCCACAATAAAAAAGATGAAACAATGACTTCATAAGGTTTTTATCAAAATCCCCAAATAAGATTACAAGGTGCCACACCAACCCATGCCTTGTGCCATACTGGCCCAACACGGGCCAGCATCAGCAAGCACTTAAAACCTCATTTTCAACATGAAAGAGAAGCTTTGGTATTACAAAACTAAATCCATCCTAGCAATAGTAGACCAATTGGATATTTGAAAAACAATATCCTAAAAATAAATCCATGTACCTTTACTCAGGGTAGAAGCGAAAGAAGATTGGCACCTGTGAGACACAGGGACACAAGGAAGTTCCTGAAATACTTGTGGGACAAAAAATTTACAGTTCCTTTTTTTTTTTTTTTTGCAAAAAGCCTGGCATTTTGGTCTATACTGTGCTGCTGAAACTCCATATGGCATCGAAAACTAAATGTTAAGTTATAAACCTATGGAGGTTATCAAAAGATGACCATAACCACAAAAAGAAATAAAGAAACAAAATAGTATTATGCAACGTCTAGAGTTGCAAACAATATGGAGCATCATGAGTACCAAGGAATTAGCTTAAAAGGTGTTTGGATGGCCACAGAATTTACGTTCATGATAAAGCTCATATTAGAAAACACCCGAGGAAGGAAATGGATGCTTGAGAGGAAGAAACGTTGAGATCACAAATGCTCCCTCGAGCTCAATCCCAAAAAATTGGGATTACTTGTTCAATCTGAAAGCTGGTTTACCTTGTCCACATTTTAAGGATCCTATGGCCCTAAAACTTCTATAATTAGAGAAGATCCTATCTTCCCAATGCTTACATCTCCCAAGCAGGTCATAGAACTTCTCTAATTAGAAATATTCATTGCACAACTTGTGCACGCATCCAAAGAGGCCCTAAATACACTTCCAAGATAATTTGGATACACTTGGTAGAATAAAGAATAGTTCCAATTGCACAGCTAGCAGCAAAACAGACACTAGCCATTCATATACTGTGTATCTGTACCTCTTGGGGATGATGAAGAGACAGTTTCATCACATCTGAATGCCATGACTCGCCTGGGGCAAAAGGAATTCTATGAAAAGTGGCACCAAACAATGACTCAACCAACACCTTCAAGCCCTCAAGGCATTGAGACAAGGAAAAGTATGATAAGATGACCTGTTAGGAACAACGTTGGCAATGAAACTTGTCAGAAAGAATGAAAAAGAGAAGAAAAATAATTTCTTAAATGCAACAAAAGGTAAGAAATTCAACAGCAATGCAAGGTCATAAAAACAACAACATTCATCTTACAGTCAAAAGGATTAAAGACTACACAATGACAGAGAAAAAAATACCTACATTTGAGTTCTGCAAATAATGCTATCTTAAGGTTATCAAAGGAAGAATTCCTTTTCAGTTAGCTATTATTAAAATTAGTGAAAAAAAAAGAGAAGAGAAATAATAAAGGGTATTAAAAAAGAAAGAGAATTTCATTAAAATTCTTTTGGTCTTGATATCAAGGTTATAAAGAAGGACTTGGTGCAGAAAAATCAGATTAGTTTTACAGTGTATCTGCTTTCAAAGTGTTGACAACTTTAGGAGCTCTGAGACAAGCCAGCATTCCCTGTGAGTAGAGGAAACATACTGAGGAGTCCAAGTCGTATGTAGAGGATTTCATCATTCCTGTAAAATAAGCCTCATCCCATGGCTCTAAATCTGCAGATCTTTCATTACAAAATTGCCTCTTGAAATCCTGTATTCTCTTAAACTCCTACATAGAGGATGAAGGTATTACATATTTACGAAAACAAAAAAAAATTAAATCTAGCTAAAGTAATTGCTTTTATTCATACCTCATCAGCTTTCTTTCTGACAGTTTTGCTCAAATCAAGAAGAAAAGACATGACAACATCTGGTGATGCTGCCATGTTTGGGCGGATTGCAAACTCAGCATAAGATTTACACCCCATTATCTGCACCCACCACTCAGAATCAAAAAAGAAAAAAAAAGGAACAATGGTTTGGCATAAAAGAAAAGAAATGAAAAACTAAGACAATAGGAATGTAATGAATTATTGAACAAAGTCAGAATTATCTAGCAATTAGGAAGCAATAAATAAAGTTATTTGACTGAGGTTGCAAATTGGTTATTGTATTGTACAAGTTGCCAGCAATCATAAAGAACATCTGCAGCTTGTTATGGGATAATGAAGGCTTCTCATATAAGTGGTTAAGGATGCTTATGAGTGTTGATGGACCTTGCATGAGAGGCAACCAAAGATTCAAGTGAACTGATGACCTTGCTTTCCAGCTTTTATGAACAGGACAGTGGTGATGAATTCCTAAGATTGCCGGAAAGAGAAAGGTGGGGGCGAGGAGGGGGTCATCATTCTAAGAAAGGGATTCTAATGCTACGTTTGGTACACTGGAATGAATGCTGGAATGGAATGGGGATTCCAGCTTTAGCCCATTCCAATTTTTAGCAAGGCAATAAGCTCAGAAATCACATTTCATTTAGAATCACCATTCCTTCAATTGAAGGAATGGTGATTCTGCCCCTGTATGGAAGGAATGGTGATTCTGCTCTTGTATGGAAGGAATGGTAGGAATGATATTTTTGGAAATGGACCGATTAATAATATTCATAATATAAACCAGCAAAAAATAACGTAATTCATATGATTCAATTATCAATAATTTAGTATAAAATAAAAATAATACTACAATTAATATTTAATCTAAAACTATTATTTTATTATAATTTATAAAAATATCAAGTAAAATCTATTTAATGTATTGTAATATTATATCAATCATGGTCTGCCGTACCGGTCCGGCCTGGGACCGGTACCGGATCAGCGTGAAATCCGGTACCGGTAATTTATTGTTGAAGAACCGATACGGGACCGGTCGGACCGGTACGCCACCGATTCGGACCGGTACGGACCGGTACGCCATCGGTACGGAACCCGTTTCGTACCGATCCGGGATGCCACCGGTACGGCGGACCTTGATATCAATTTTGTTTAAAGGTTTACTTTGTAATATAATGAGCATTGTGCAACTCATGTTAGACGAAGATACTTATAAAAAATATCAATATAAAAAAATATTAATAAATACCAAAATAACAATTAAAATAATATCTAAAAATAAAAAAATAATAATAAGGAAAAAATGAAAAATATTAAAAAATAATATTGAAGTTAAAACACTAATTAAAAATGTAAATAAATAGTATTAAATTGCATATATTCTACTGTATAACTATCTAACTTAAGTATTAGAATATGAATTGGTATTCCTTCTCTACTTAAATCTCTCCATTCGCACCCTTAACATAATGTAAGGGTTTTAGCCTTTCAAGGCTGATGGAGAAGTCAAGTCTGCAGAATGTGACAATATAGCGCAAGTGTAATGGACTTTGTTAGTTGATCAAAATTAACAATGATTTGCTAATTAATGGCTGCGAGTAATCTTCAAAACTAAGTAACACAAAGTAATGCTAAGAGTTATTGCAAATATATTCAGAAAGCTCAATTATTAATAGTTAACACAAGACATGAAGCAATAAAGAAGAAAGAATGATAATAGGGAAAAAGTAAAGTAGACCTGAGAAAAACAAAAATAGAATCAGGAAAGAGAAGAAAAATCACAAGAAAATAAGAAAAATGGAGGGGCAAGCAGCCAGGCCTTCACATTCTTTTCCCTTAACCATATCAATTTGAAGTTCTTCAACATTTGTCAATCTCATGGACACTAAAACAACTAGATAACATGTACTAAGAGGATTATCAGCATACGTATTATGACTTTAGAATTAGTAAAGTTGGACTCTAAAAGGACTCTTCATCAAACTAAAGCTCCACTCCAAAACTTCCCAAAACAGCAATTAATAAAAGAAAAGCTTATGAGTTGGGAGACCAGAGGCCTTGTCAAGATCGAGGACATGATTTGTTTAAATCTCTAGCATCTAGTCTTTTGGACGATATGGAAGCACTTTTGAAATCGCAAAGAAAGAGCCTCTAAAAATCCCAAAAAATGTTTAGGACCAACCACATTTTCTTGTAGTTATCGACAACCTGACTATTAAATTTTAGAAGAAACTCAACAAACCATGGTTGGCTGTGTCACGTGAGCAGCACAATTAGGAGTATTAACTCTGTAATTATTCTGTAATTATTTAGAGATAACAGCTGTAATTATAGGTGATAGCTAGGAATCAGGGATGGCTAAATTCTCCTTGATTTACTTTCCATGCATAGCTGTCCTAATATAGCTATGTAATTATAGGTGATAGCTAGGAATCAGGGATGGCTAATTCTCCTTGATTTACTTTCCATGTATAGCTGTTTTGAATCTTCTATTTAATGAAAAGAGAGCCTAGGAGCAAGGGATCTCAAATATTCTGACATGGTATCAGAGCTACTTCTTCCTAGTTTTCTTCGAAAATCTCTTAGCTTGTGGAGCTTCTTGCCCTAGTCCTGGTTCGAAGCATTCTGGTGCTTATCTCTGGTGGTTTTTTTTGGTGCTCCCCTAGTTCTAACATCTTGGTTCTTGTCTGTTTTTTTTATTCATCTTGTTCTTGTTCGAGGTTTTCTGTCTGTCATCATGGAGAAGCATGAAGCTGTCTGCATCAAGTTCACAGGGAGGAATTATTCGACTTGGGAGTTTCAGTTTCAAACTCTTCTTCAAGGCAAAAAGCTGTGGGGCTATATTGATGGCTCCATGAAGCTCCCAGCAAAAACTGAGGTTGAAAAAAGGGCTGAATGGATAGCCACTGATGCAGGAATTCGTTCCTAGATTTTCAGGTCTGTTGACTCTCATATAGTTCTAAGTCTGCGTCCATATTCCACAGCAAAACAGATGTGGGATTACCTCAAACTTGTGTTCAATCATGACAACAATGCTAGGCGCTATCAGCTTGAGTTGGAGATTGCCAATTTCTCTCAAGACAATTTGTCAATTCAGGAATATTACTCAGGTTTTCTTAATCTATAGACCAAGTATTCTGGCCTTGTTGATTCTGGCCTTATTCAAGCTAAAGTTCCTGCATAAGGCTTGGCTGCTGTGCACCAAGTCCATGCCACGAGCCAAAGGGATCAATTTCTCATGCACTTGCGTCCTGAATTTGAAGCTACTAGATCTGCCTTGCTTAACAGGGAGGTCCCTCCCTCTCTAGTTGTTTGCCTAGGAGAGCTGCTGCGTGCAGAACAGAGGGGAATTACTCAGGCTCTCTTGGAGAAAGATGTCAGCAACACTCCTCCAGTTGCCTTTACTGCCCAAGGAAGATCCAGGTCAAAAAATATGAGTATGGTTCAGTGCTATAGCTGTAAAGAATATGGCAATATCGCTGTAAATTGCAGCAAGAAATTCTGCAATTATTGCAAGAAAAACGGTCATATCATCTAAGAATGCCCCATCCGTCCTTCCAAGCCAAAGGCTTATCAAACCTCGGTGGAGTCTGCTGCCTCTTCTACTTCATCGTGTGAAGAATCCTCTACATCTGCTACATTCATAACTCCAGCCATGATGCAGCAGATGTAGCAGATGATTATCTCTGCTTTTTCTGCTCTGGGTCTTCAAGTTAATTTCTATGACTCTTCTAAGTCTTGGTTCCTTGATTATAGTGCCTCAAATCACATGACTAGGACCCCTGATATGCTTCAAAATATTCGAAAGTATCATGGCAATTCACATATCCAAACAACTAGTGGAAACACAATTCCTATTACAGCTGTTGCAGATATTTCTGCTGCACTCATGATGTGTTTATCGCTCCTGGGTTATCTGCCAATCTTCTTTCTGTTGGACAGTTAGTTGACAATAGTTGTGCTGTGGTTCTCTCATGATGGATGTATCGTGCAGGAGCAGGGGTCGAGCAAGGTGATAGCGAAGGGGCCTAAGATTGGGAGATTATTTCCTCTACAGATCACTCAAAATAAGCCTACTGATGTGCTATCTTTTGCTAGCAACACCATTTGTAGTAAGAGTGAGGTTTGGCACCAACGTTTGGGCCATCCAAACACTCGCATTCTAAATTATTTGTTGAAATCTGGAGACTTGAGAAATAAAGAATCTTGTTCTATTCCTATTGAGTATTCTTCTTGCAAACTCTGCAAAAGCAAAACTCTCCCTTTTCCTTTACATAGTAGTAGAGCAGAAAAAGTGTTTGAGATTGTCCACAGTGATGTATAGGGTATCACACCAGTTCCTTCTCGTGCAAAATATAAATATTTTATCACATTCATCGATGATTACAGCTGGTTCATTTGGCTGTATTTTCTGCGCTCCAAGTCAAAAGTTTTGTCTACCTTCAAGAATTTTCTAGCTTATGTGGGGAATCAGTTTTCCACTTGCATCAAAGCTCTTCGAACAGACTCAGGTGGGGAGTATGTATCCTCTGATTTTTTGGACTTCTTGCAGCAGAAAGGTATTCTTTCCTAATGGACATGTCCTTATACACCCCAACAAAATGGCGTTGCCGAGAGAAAGAATAGGCACCTGCTTGACATTACTCGGACCTTGCTCCTTGAGTCCTCCGTCCCTTCCAAATTCTGGACAGAAGCACTTTCTACTGCCGTCTATGTTATTAATAGGCTGCCCTCTCTAGTCTTGGGCATGGACACTCCTCATTTCCAGCTCTTTGGCAAGAATCCACAATACCAGGATCTTCACATCTTCGAGTGTGTATGCTTTGTTCACTTGCCAGCACATGAACGATATAATCTCTCTGCACAGTCAGTCAAATGTGCCTTCATGGGATATAGTCCTTCTCAAAAGGGCTTCTTGTGTTATGATCCAGCTCTTAAGAGAATGTGGGTGTCTCGGAATGTGATTTTCTTTGAAAATCAGTCTTTTTTTGCCACTAATCCAGTTTCGGATTTCTTAACTATTGATTTCGTTGTTGTCTTGCCTCATATTGATATTGCAGCCCCTCCATCTGGACGTTTTAAACCATGTTTGGTTTATACTCGCCGCAGTACTGCACCCACCATAGTTGCGGCTCCCCCTGCAGTTTCTTCACCTCCGGTGGAGCTCAATGTTGTCAGTTGTAACCTTGCTACCACTGTTGTTCCTGTGCTGGATGTTATCAACTCAGAATCTTCTACTCACACTATTTCTGAGGAGGCTGCTCCAGCATTCTTACCTACTGATGTTAGGCGCTCTACTAGGTCTACTCAGCCTCCAGATAGATATGGCTTCTCTCATAACTATCTCTCTGCAACTCTGGCCAACATTGCAATCCCTACTTATTCTCAAGCTGCGAACGAAGAGTGCTAGAGACTTGCTATGCAGGAGGAACTTGATGCTCTCGTAGCCAACAACACTTGGGAGCTTGTCCCTTGTCCTACCACAGTCAAGCCTCTCGGATGTAAGTGGGTTTTCTCTGTTAAACTTCGATCTGATGGGTTTATGGACAGATATAAGGCAAGGCTGGTTGCTTTAGGCAACAAACAAGAATATGGAGTGGATTACGAAGAAACCTTTACCCCAGTTGCCAAGATGACCACTGTTCGTGTTGTTCTTGCTATAGCCGCCTCTCAAAGCTGGCTCATTCATCAGATGGACGTCAAAAATGCATTTCTCCATGGTGATTTAAAAGAAGAGATATATATGAAGCCCCCCTCCAGTTCAGCAGCTCATCCTAATCATGTTTGCCGGCTGAAGCGGTCTCTTTATGAGCTGAAGCAGGCCCCTCGCGCGTGGTTTGATAAGTTTAGAACCACTCTTCTTGGTCTTTTATTTCAGCAGAGTCAATATGACTCTTTTTTGTTTCTCCATAAAACTCCAGCTGGTCTTGTCTTACTCTTGGTCTACGTAGATGATATTGTGATCACGGATACAGACTCTCTTCTCATTCAGCAGCTGCAACAGAACCTTCAGACCTCTTTTCATATGAAAGATCTTGGCCACACAACCTATCTTCTTGGTCTTGAAGTCCACCGCAGCTCCACTGAAGTGTATCTCAATCAGCATAAGTATGCCCTCGATTTGATCAACCTGGCCCGTCCCCAAGATACTTCCTCTATCGACACTCCTCTTGAGCTTAATGTGAAATATCGTTGAGATGAAGGAGACCTTCTGGATGATCCTACTATTTATCGTAAGCTGGTAGACAGCTTGGTCTACTTGACCATCACAAGGCCAGATATCTCCTTCGCCGTACAAGTCAGCCAGTTCATGCAGAATCCTAGACACCTACACTTAGCTGCTGTCCGCAGAATCATCCAATATATCAGAGGGACTCCTACACGTGGTCTATTCTTCCCTACTAGCACTACACTTGATTTGATCGGCTATAATGATGCCGATTATGCAGGATGTCCAGATACCCGTCGCTTTACCATAAGATGGTGCATGTTTCTTGGTGATGCACTTATCTCTTGGAAAAGTAAGAAACAGGACATGGTTTCCAAATCCTCAACCGAATCTGAATATCGAGCAATGTCTGCTGCCTGCTCCAAGATCATTTGGCTCCGAGGACTCCTCTCTGAACTTGGTTTCCCACGGCACAATCCCACTCCCTTACATGCAGATAATACTAGTGCCATCCGAATTGTAAATAATCCTATTTATCATGAGCGCGCCAAGCACATTGAAGTGGATTGCCACTATATTCGACAGGCCTTTGATCGCAATGTCATCAGCCTTCCCTATGTTCCCACGAATCTCCAGGTTGCAGATATTCTCACCAAGGCCTTGCCGTGCCATAGACACCAGTTTCTTGTAAACAAATTGTTGCTTGTTAACCAACCAGCATCAATTTGAGAAGGGGTGTCACGTGAGCAACACAATTAGGAGTATTAACTCTGTAATTATTCTATAATTATTTAGAGATAACAGCTGTAATTATAGGTGATAGCTAGGAATCAGGGATAGCTAATTCTCCTTGATTTACTTTCCATGCATAGCTGTCCTAATATAGCTATGTAATTATAGGTGATAGCTAGGAATCAGGGATGGCTAAGTCTCCTTGATTTACTTTCCATGTATAGCTGTTTTGAATCTTTTATTTAATGAAAAGAGAGCCTAGGAGCAAGAGATCTCAAATATTCTGACAAGCTGTACCACCACAAACCACACAGTTTGGGGCGTACAGAAACTGAACTAGCTCCCATCTGATTAAAACCCTTGGCTCGGTAAAAAGCCCCCCACCCCCTACTCGCGACCACTCGATGCTCCTCATCCTTCCCTCCACGCTCCTTGGCATCACCGATAAGAGTCATGTCGCCCCTTCTCTTTCTCTCTCGCTTGCTTGGCTAAGATTAGGGTTAGGGTTCCCCTCAGCCCTCCCCCTTCCTCCCTCCCTCTCGATCTCCCTCCCCCTCCCTCACTCTCTCTCCCTTTCTCTCTCCCCCCTCCCTCTCCAACTCAACCTATTTTGGTATGCCCCGAAACAGCATGGTACACACCCATCCCATGACAAACCGGACACCGGCCGATATGCCCTCCGGTACTAGTTCAGCAAGCCTTGCAATGAACAATCCAGAATGTGAAAAATTTCTTAAATTCAAATATAACTCCAACAATGGGAATACCCAATGATGATTAAGCATCCTAAAGGGGTCTTGGAAGCTTTTGTAATGGGCTGAGTTATAGCCCAAAGTATCATAGTAAGGTCTGTGGAACCGTCCTGAACCGCCCGATTTGCGGCGTCTCGGGTCTTACTGACAGCGGACTGGGATGGCTCCGCCATTGAAACCGAGACACCTCTTGTCGTCACCGGAGGGGGAGAAGGAGAAGAAAAAAAAAGAAAAAGAGAGAGAGAGGGGGGGGGAAGGGAGGGAGAGGAAGAAAGATACAAATATACTATAGAAGAAATGTAAAAGAAGAAAGCAAATTAAATATATACAAATATATATATATAAGTTGCAAAATGTGGATAGAATACCATAGACTCCATTGATGACAATCTACCAAAAGTCTTTGATGACACTGTGCTTTCATAGAAATCAATTAGACAGTTAAATCCAATGGTGAAGATTTTTAATACATGCTCACTTTTTTGGATGATTTCTGAAGCAGGTATTATGAGCCTTTTAAAGTGATAGAGACTCTGATACCATGTAAATCAAGGTGTAACTTTTGGATGAATAGGACCATCAGTTAGGCTAAAAAGATTGCAATGCAAACATTTTACGATCTCTGCCTAATTATAAACTGGTTTCCATTACAAAGGCTAAATATTGATGCATAGTTCAACCAGGATATGTATTTCTCTAACTGTGGACATATGTCAGTGTTCTCAAATAGTTTTTCAGTAAATTAACGTCTAGAAGTACACCAAATATTTGTACATAAGGTGACCATGAATTTTACAAGTGCAAATGCACGAATGATGCAACACCAAAATACATTATTACGGTAATCAATTTACACAACAAAGCCAAATATACCAGATACTTACAAATGCTTTCAATCAACAAATACATATCCATTCTTTCCACGACATAAACAAGTTAAGAACCTTAACAACAAAAAGGTGATATATAAATCTGCTCTTCCAAAAATGTACAGTTAGCATTTGGTAATCTAATCAAGCATGAGAAAATTATTCACATTCTGAGCAAATGTTAGTCCTAAAAGATCTAGGTGATGGATTAGAAGTCCAGTGGATTTAAAAACTACAAGCATAAATGAGGACAACCTCAGCAAGTTCATGACGAGCACTTATAAGTTTATCTAGAACACCAAGATTTGCTTGTGGAGTGGAGTTCCCTTTTATGTATGACTGCTTCCTAACCTGGACAGAAAAAGAATAAAAAAGTTCCTTAATTTTAGTGTCAAAAATTCTCTCAAAAACTTTAGCATCAAAAAAAAATTAATGATGTATGTATAATACCCTTACAGGATTAGGTCTCGCGGTAACAGTAATGATTATAAGATCGAGTGAAAAATTAAAAGAATGCGAAAGAAGCTCTATTTAGAAGTCATGAAAACCAACAGCCCCATTTTAAAATTTATGAAAGGAAAAAAGCCCCTTTTTCGCACTTATTCACACAAATCACCAGTGTATGCATATAGAAAAACAATGATAAAAAAGAAAAAATATTGACAATTTTTTTAAAGAAAATTGCATGTTTAGCACATGAATGAAATGGGCAACGATAAAAAAAGAAAAAGATTATTCTCTGAGAAAAGATAATAGCATTCAAGATTATGTTTTGAGAACAGATATAGCCAAAATTTAACTCCAAAGGAAACACTACCTCTGCATCGGATACCCATTTTAATACTGAAGATAAAGTACTTGAATCTGTTGGTATTCGAAAACCCTTCTCTTTTTTCTTATCTCGTCTGTCCAAAGATTCCTCTGATGCAGTAGAGATAGGCTGATAAATGGGCTTGAAATGAGGTTGCATATGCTTTGGTATGCGTGAGGCCGGAAATATATCCACAAAACCTGGATCAGTTATAATATTCTCATTGAACCTGATGAGAACAATATGAAATAAGCTTCTATGCAGTGTCAGGTAGTGTTGTTGCTATTATGGACAGGTAATATCAACTCAAAATATTCACCAAAAAGCATAATTCAATCTCACTGACATATTACTCCTAGAGAGCATCCTAAACAAATTTAACACCATAGCTATGTAACATGAAGCACAATGAAATGTTACTAAAAGCCCACAGAAACAAAGATGGCCATTAGAAAGCACTCGAAAAAGGCAGAAATAAAAAAATCCATCTTTACATAGAAAGATGATACATAGTTAACTAACTGTATGAAACCTTAAAGAAAAAGATTAATTACACAAAACATAGATTTTTTTCCTCATATAATATATATGGGAATATATAAGAAGTCATTCATGCACGGGAGATTTCCTAAGTCAAAAAATCAGCCTCCACCCAAACTCTTCACAATCACAGCATATTGATCATCGACTCCATAATTGTACTCTGCAGCCCAAATAGCCCTGTCCAGACAACATTTTTTGGAA
This sequence comes from Phoenix dactylifera, assembly GCF_009389715.1. NCBI lineage: Eukaryota > Viridiplantae > Streptophyta > Magnoliopsida > Arecales > Arecaceae > Phoenix > Phoenix dactylifera. Next base: position 15,623,154 of record NC_052393.1, read on the forward strand.
GGCTTTCATCTTTAAAGGCCAAAATATATTCTTCTTGCATAAATAATTAATATTACCTTACTCCACAGGTTTGTATATAAAGAAATCATAACTATATATGGTGTTCAACTGGGACAACTGTCCAAAAGTCAAGTGTCATGCCATGAACTTTTAGCTTAACTGACTTTTAAGGGGCTGACACATTCCCTCCTGGATTAGAGTCATTTTTGCTGGAGAGGGTCATGAATACATTACGTATAAATTCATGCAGAAGACACGTAGCAGTCATCCAGCTACATGAAGGCCCAAAAAGACACTTGGTTCAATGCAGACTCCATCAGCACTAATGAACAGAACACGAACTCTAAAAAAGTTTAAATGGCCTGCTGTCCTATCAAAACTCTAGAAACCTAAAAATCTTAAATACTGAGCTTTGCTACCCAACTTAGTGAAATTCTATTCAGTGATGACCAACAGCAAATTTCTAACCAGCATGGGAAGATCTTCCCTCCTGCCATATTCTCCTTTGATCTACCAAACCTAAACCTGAAGCTTAAAGAGTTAACCTCAGGCACTCACACTAATAATCAACACAAAAAGTATAAATGAATAATTAATTTAAAATTGAGAATCCACAAGAATAGATTGAGCACCAATGAGGCACACGTATGCTGAGATATGCTATCCAGGTACTAGTAAATGAACAACACAATATTATTTATTTAAGCAAACAATTGAGCATAAAATAATATTGTTGGAACGTGTCTACACATAACCAAAGGAACAGCATGTACCAGTTCACAGGCCAAAACTGTGCCACCCATAGTTGGTAGTTGATACAGCTATAAACCAACCTTACTGTACTGAAACCAGGAAAGATTTTGCAAAATGAACCTTGTGTTCTGTTGCTGACTTACTTGAGTCCTTAAAACTGTATGTATATTTAACTTTTTATGCCCTTGGGAATGGGGGAGCAAATCCAGTCCATCGGTTCCCAAGTTAAGTGCATTAATAAACACAAATGCTTCCTTTCATCTGAATAACATTTCCAAAGATCTCCGCAAATGGCTATTTGTCATAATGCACGGAATCTTTATTCACCTTATACTTACCTCTCTCTTCTTCATCTTTCTCAGGGCTTTCTCTACTAAAATTAATCAAATTACCCTGTTATGCACACTCAAACTTTCTCCATTCTCTAATACTAACTGCAAAGCTAGAGCTGCACTTCTCCATCAGTTTAAAACAAAACCATTGTTTAATGATTTGGAATAACCTCTTCAGTTTTCACCAATTTCATTATCTTCCGTAGAAATAATTATTATTTATGTAAAAGCATGCACTTTCTCTATATCTCTGGTTAATACTCCCCTGACATCAATTAAGCTGCATTATCACTCTTCTAATAGCCTTTCCTGTCGAACAAATTCCACATTTACATAGCACTACTGATGGGCAAATTTGTTATGGCAGTTTGTTCGATGCATTTCTTGTTACGCAGAAAGGTGCGCAAAAGCACAGGACCAACCAACATTAACTTTCAACCTGATATCCAACAGGCTTTTAAACAAAAAAAAAAAAGAGCACTTGCCTTTGTTTTCTTGACCTACAATTCCCAAGTTCTTTGCCATGTGATCTATTGTGTTCCTTCTACCATAAGTTCCTCTCACACTTCTTCGATCCACACAAGACCAAAGCAACTGTTACAAGCCTTCACTACCTTGATTGCTATACCTCCACCATCATAGCCCCTACGGTAATTGCCACAACAGTTTCATATTGAAAGCATCATAAAAAAACTTTGTCCTTAATAAGTAGGGTGTGCTAGCTGCAATCCATATCACAGAAGCTATGTAATTTCAGAATTACATTTTCAATGCAGTGATATCAACAAAATCAGAAACTCAAACTCAGAAAAACTTGAATGACTGTTGAAGCTGAAACTTATGTTAAAAATGCAAGAAAAAAATTTACGTCGAGGTCTGGGTAATGTCTCAGAATTGGATAAATGTAATAAGAGCAGAGAGATTATATCAGCATAGCTAAGAGAAAGTTTATTCTTCTTTTACTTGAAATTAAAGTGCATAGCTTATGACTGTAACCAACAAGCCTAATCCCATTAATATCAGTTCAGCTTTATGAATCAAGTTACAACACATCAAGGTCTGGGAACAATCTATGACTGAGTCCGAGGCTGAAAAAACTGCTTTAGAAATTGGCGAGTTTATATATTTAGCTGCAAGTTTGTGAATAAAGACACCACCACTAAAAGTAGTAAAAAGAAAATGTAGGAATCTTATTATCTAATTTCAATATTTATCCATAAAATTTCGATATTAAGATACAAACTGCATAATTGGGACCATAGAAACAGATAATGATGAATTATGGTGTCAAATCTCTTTCCATTCTCCATGCCACTTTAGATAATGAAGAAACAAATTTTCAATTCCTTCAATCATTCTCACTCCAATTCCCACATTCATTATCAATTGAATCTTCTCATTTTCCAATGCATAATCTGACTTTTTTCCCCATTAAGTGCATCTAACCAAGAATACATATTTGCATTAAGCACAAGATCCAACTTCTACCATAACCCTCAGCAAATATGCATTAATAGGAACTCATACACTTCTCTTACAGACTGAGCCAAGCAATGAATCAAAGATGTTGCTGATCCAGTCTTTTTTTTCCAAATGATTGCAGATCATTTTTAAGATATTTTTAAAATTCAGTTTAAATTTTAATTTGGAAAAGTATTTTTTAATAGAAAAATTAAAAGAGAAGGCAATCGTCTTTTACTCATAAAGCTGACAAAAAGGGTTAAAACAAGACAATTAGAGTGATTTCTTTAAATTTGACTTGTTTTCTGGTTTATTTTACTTGACTGGACCAAACAACGACCCATCTTCAGGCATTCAGGTCCAAATAACCTATAATCTGGTGACCAAGTGAAGACAACAAGAACATGCGAGCCCAATCAAGCGTAGGAACAAAAGAAACATGTAGAAATGCAAATTATCTAGCCCTTCTTAATCAACCTATAGGGTAATGGTGGGCTTTTTCCCAACCAGGACCAATGCACTGCTAGCAGACAATAGATAACCTCACCAATTGTGCCAGCAAATACAATGCAATTCGCATATTCACAAACCCCGCTTAACTAAGCCACAACAAGTCATGCATACTTGGCCTCGATCTGATACCCTCCTCCAAAGAGGAGCTAAGTACCAACCAGAGTTCCAAACTCTCTTCAGTCTGCCCATGACATTTTGAAACAAATATTTTGTAAAGATAGGCATTTTTTTAAATATTTTAGGAACTTTCCCTTTTTTAAAAGGTGCACGACAGCATAAAGAAAGCTCAAAAGCTTTTGAAAGCATAATTGCCTGCAAGATCGAATTGTTAGACATAAAGCAAAAGGTTCCCACAAATAGAGGCTATCTAAGTTTCTTAAGATCCATAGCTAAACGAATATAAGAATGTTTACAGGCAATGTGACCTAAACAAGCTTTCAAAAGCATGCTTATTTATCTATAAGAACTTGATTCAACAACTTTACTAGGCCACTACAGGTTTGAAATTTTCGTATGTTTTACAGCAATACTTTGTCTAGATACAAGTTCATTGGTCACATCCAAACCAATAAGAGTGTGTAGCATCAAAGCAAGGTATAGCAGTCCCACACATTAAAAAAGGGATATTTGTTTGAACACTCAATCTTTCATCTGTAAGATATTCATGAAGTTAGTGTGCAAAAGCAATAGCAGAAAAGAGAAGGCATAGTAATATCACTGAGAAATGAACTGGTAGGTTCAAATGGTGAATGCTTGATACGTACTGTCTACCGAGCAGAGCAATCTCAATATTTAACTGATTAACTCGTTCTAGCTTTTCTGTTGCAGACAATGCACAAGTTAGATTAACAAGAAACACCAAATGAAGTGAGTATAAAAGTGAACCAAGCATGGAACTACTACCTGCACAAAGATGGATGCCTCCTTTTTCAAAATCAATTCGCAAGGTTTGGGCTGCCCTCTGAGCTTCTTCGGTAATGAGGTTACCTCCAAGCTCAGCTTTAATTACTGCATTATATAAACTATAATTGGTATTCAAAAACTGCAAGCAAAAAACAAAAGAGTATCTTAAGCTTCTACAGGTGAGAAGAATAAATATATTACATGTAGAACAGATAGTAAAGAAAGTCTCTGCCAATTGTCGCATGTTCAACAAAAAACAGATTAATCAACAATGAATATAAAATGTTATAGGCAAGTCTACAAGGTGTAATATAAAGTCATACTCCCTTTCAAGAAATAAGAGAAGTTCGCATAATTTTCAAATTAATGTAGATTTTAACTAGTAAAAAGAATCTCTCTTGTCTTAGATGTGCTACATGTGCTTCCTCTCTAAAACAAGATGCGCCAAGAGATTCTTGGTTCTCATGGTTGGCACCCCCATTCCTGCAGGCATGCTCTTGGACAAGGTCCATGGTTGAAACCCTAGTCTTTGGTGACACAATATCACCTTTTTTTTCAAAGAGAGAGATACACAGACACACACACAGACAGAGAGATTCATTAAAATAAACAACCATAGATGCTTCATTCAAAGGTTGTACTACCTTAACCACAAAACAAATAATGGATAAAAAGATTTTAAAAATTTTATCACTTTTCTTTTTCATTTCTTGGAAATATTTGAAATTGGTGCCTTTTTATTTTAGTTTAATCTATCAGAAAACCATCAATCCCTATTTATGAGGACGTTTGGCATCAAATGAGAAAATAGGATGTGAAAGATCAAAAAGGTTCAAATTCATGAAGAGTAATGCATCTCCCCTAGTTAGATGGGACATTATATAACCTGGCATGTTGCGTTTAGACAAGATTAAAATTGCCATGAAGGATGGATTTGACAGAATGCCTGCATCTGATCCTATTGCAAAAGTAGGTAATATATGACTTTCCTCTTTCTGAGAGTGAACTTATATTTACATAACTAAATAGAAGACTTGAAGCAATTGCTTTGAGAAATTACCATGACGCTTTGCCTATCAAATCATGCAGGCTGGCGATGAGTTATCTATTAATGTACAAGAACCTCATATTTCCAACTTCATGCCTAAACAGAAGAATTTGGAAGATTTACCATCGAACAAGTTCCCCCAGCTAGAAGAATAACATGAAATGTATAACTCCCATATAAAAGATTTGTTCTATAGTTTAGGGAAGTCATCAAATTGCCACAACTATAGAAATTTGGATGAAGTTTGCATCCAATAAATCATCAGATTATAAGCATACCTACAGATAATGCAATAAGGCAGTGTGGTCTGTTGATCAAATTACATTTATAGGAGACAAGTTACTTCCAATGACTGAATTAAATGACCCTGAAAAGTTTGCTAAGTATCCCATCCTCAAACATATACAATTGTAAAACATTCATCTTTCTGCTCTAAAAATCTCTTCAAGGTTACAAATAGTTGGAGGATGGCGTTGCAAGAACGGGTCATTCTCACCAAGGTGCCAAGAAAGAGATGCAAAAATTAGGTTAAACTCACGTGAAGATATTCATGAATCCTCATCGATGCCTTGTTTGCTTCCTCCACGTATTCCCTAAGATAATTTAATCAAAAGATTACTATTTGAAAGAAAGGATAAACAAAGAGATTTGAAAAAGAGAAACGAGAATCTAAGTTTGAAAAAAAATGCCAATACCTGTCAGGATTCGTGTTTCTGCATAATTCAGCGGAATCGATGACGGAGCAAACCTAGCAACAACAAATATCTTCCATTCTTGAAAATGCCAAGAAAATTCAAGAAACAGAGGGAGAAGAAAGGAGTATTCAACAAGAGATTGGAAGAAAACCTACAGTGTTAGAGATCTCATCCATGGCCCGGATGACCTCCATCGAAGGAGGCAACTGAGAGATGTAAGAAACTATCTCCCCCGATCTGAAGGCCAGTGGCAGCAGCGATTCAAGAACCTGTGAGAATCTCACCAAATATTGAAATAAACAAAGATTCTTCGATTCATTTACCTCTCGATGGCCTCGTCGACGAACCTCCGGAAGCCCTTGGCCGTCTTGAGGACCGGGAAGCCGTAGAGCCCGGTCTCGGTCGCCCCCTCGCCGGTGGCGACCGTGGCCTCGAAGCAACTGCCGACAGATAGACGGCGAGAAGGGGAGAAGAAGGAGAAGAAGCAGGGAGCGGCTCCGCGGCGAATCGCTAGGGCACGAGACGCCATGGAGTCGTCTTCTATTCCCGCCTCGGAGGCGAGAGGGGAGTGCGACGGCAGCCCCTCTTTTCTCGAGAGGAGTCGGAATAAAATCGCGGCCACAACTCTTGCTCGAAACCGACGAAGTGAGTTTGGCCGGCCCGCACTGGACGCTTTTCCGGCCCAGTTCAATTGTGGTCGGATTATGAGATACAAATTCTGTTGGATATCTATTTTCAGGCTTCATATGAACGAGCTGGCTTTAAATCATGAATGGAGGCCCAGGCGCAGGAGTGGCACTGTCCAGCCCAACCCGATTGTCCGACCTGACTCGACCGCACCCATGAGGTTCGTGGGTCAGGTACGGGTTAGCCAATCTTGACCCGCCAACAAGCCATGCCAGGTTTGGGTACGGCTCCTCAACCCATGGGTTCGCGGGTCCGGTACGGATCAGACAATCTTGACCCACCAACAAATCAGGTCAGGTTCGAAGTATATATATATAAAAAAAATAGGGATTGTATATTTATATGATACATTTCAAATAGATTAATGTAGACATATTTATATGACGAAAAATATATTCTCGGTTTAAACCAAAGAATAATTCTCAATAATCAATAATTATTAGTGAGCGAATGTATAAAACTACAAATTCCTGAAACTAAGTGAGAGGTAGACATTGGGGCAGAATGTGGATGTATAAGACAGAAGGAATCAAACAGCTGCAAAGGATTAACCCTCATTCGGCAAAAGGCAACAAATCCCATGTGTTTGTTTCACCGGCCATCCATGTATTCCGAAAAAATTGGGCTCCAGAAATTCTCAAGGCACATGCATTTCCCCATACAGCTACATCTCATGTAGTCTATACTTGTGTTCATGCTTATGGTATAATATAGCTAGTTTTTTTTAGTAGTCATTCTCTCAGATCAACCCTGATCCTGCAAAAGGCTACAAATCCCATGTGTTTGTTTCACCGGCCATCCATGTATTCCGGAAAAATTGGGCTCCAGAAATTCTCAAGGCACATGCATTTCCCCATACAGCTACATCTCATGTAGTCTATACTTGTGTTCATGCTTATGGTATAATATAGCTAGTTTTTTTTTGGTAGTCAATCTCTCAGATCAACCCTGATTCTGCAAAAGGCTACAAATCCCATGTGTTTGTTTCACCGGCCATCCATGTATTCCGGAAAAATTGAGCTCCAGAAATTCTCAAGGCACATGTATTTCCCCATACAGCTACATCTCATGTAGTCTATACTTGTGTTCATGCTTATGGTATAATATAGCTAGTTTTTTTTTGGTAGTCATTCTCTCAGATCAACCCTGATTCTGCAAAAGGCTACAAATCCCATGTGTTTGTTTCACCGGCCATCCATGTATTCCGGAAAAATTGGGCTCCAGAAATTCTCAAGGCACATGCATTTCCCCATACAGCTACATCTCATGTAGTCTATACTTGTGTTCATGCTTATGGTATAATATAGCTAGTTTTTTTTTTGTAGTCATTCTCTCAGATCAACCCTGATTCTGCAAAAGGCTACAAATCCCATGTGTTTGTTTCACCGGCCATCCATGTATTCCGGAAAAATTGGGCTCCAGAAATTCTCAAGGCACATGCATTTCCCCATACAGCTACATCTCATATAGTCTATACTTGTGTTCATGCTTATGGTATAATATAGCTAGTTTTTTTTTGGTAGTCATTCTCTCAGATCAACCCTGATTCTGCAAAAGGCTACAAATCCCATGTGTTTGTTTCACCGGCCATCCATGTATTCCGGAAAAATTGGGCTCCAGAAATTCTCAAGGCACATGCATTTCCCCATACAGCTACATCTCATGTAGTCTATACTTGTGTTCATGCTTATGGTATAATATAGCTAGTTTTTTTTTGGTAGTCATTCTCTCAGATCAACCCTGGAGCTGAACCTGAATTTCAAGAGGAAGGACCTTGTTTACCTTTTGGTTAAAGTGGCAGTTGAGTTGAGTCAAAAAAAGAGTGATTCTGCAAAAGGCTACAAATCCCATGTTTTTGTTTCACCGGCCATCCATGTATTCCGAAAAAATTGGGCTCCAGAAATTCTCAAGGCACATGCATTTCCCCATACAGCTACATCTCATGTAGTCTATACTTGTGTTCATGCTTATGGTATAATATAGCTAGTTTTTTTTGGTAGTCATTCTCTCAGATCAACCCTGATTCTGCAAAAGGCTACAAATCCCATGTGTTTGTTTCACCAGCCATCCATGTATTCCGGAAAAATTGGGCTCCAGAAATTCTCAAGGCACATGCATTTCCCCATACAGCTACATCTCATGTAGTCTATACTTGTGTTCATGCTTATGGTATAATATAGCTAGTTTTTTTTGGTAGTCATTCTCTCAGATCAACCCTGATTCTGCAAAAGGCTACAAATCCCATGTGTTTGTTTCACCGGCCATCCATGTATTCCGGAAAAATTGGGCTCCAGAAATTCTCAAGGCACATGCATTTCCCCATACAGCTACATCTCATGTAGTCTATACTTGTGTTCATGCTTATGCTTATGCTTATGGTATAATCCGAAATGGAATCCATGAAGGTCAATGATGTTTGGACATTAGTTGACCCACCCGAAGGAATTAAACCCATAGGGTGTAAGTGGATATTCAAAAGGAAACGGGGCGCAGACGGAAAAGTAGAGACCTATAAAGCCCGTCTGGTTGCCAAGGGATATCGTCAACGTTATGGTATTGACTATGACGAGACGTTTTCTCCTGTGGCAATGCTCAAATCCATTCGGATTATGCTTGCGATAGCAGCACACTTAGATTATGAGATCTGGCAGATGGATGTTAAAACTGCTTTTCTAAATGGAGATTTAGAAGAAGAGGTGTATATGATGCAACCTGAAGGTTTTATATCTGCAGATGAGTCTAAGGTGTGCAAGCTTCAAAAATCCATTTATGGATTAAAGCAAGCTTCACGGAGTTGGAACATACGATTTGATAAGGTGATCAAATCATATGGCTTCATTAAGAATGAAGAGGAACCTTGCATTTATAAATGGGCAAATGGTTCAGTTATTATATTTCTTGTTTTGTATGTGGATGACATTCTTTTAATCGGGAATGACATTCCTGCATTACAAGGAATAAAGGTTTGGCTATCATCTCAATTTGCCATGAAGGATTTGGGAGAAGCATCTTACATCCTAGGGATGAAGATCTATAGAGATAGATCTAGAAGATTGCTTGGATTATCCCAATCCACATACATTGATACTATACTGAAAAGGTTCAGTATGATTAATTCCAAGAAAGGCTATCTTCCAATGGGCCATGGAATTAACCTCTCTAAAAGGGATTGTCCGACAACCTCTCAAGAAAGAGAGAGTATGGATAGAATTCCATATGCTTCGGCAGTGGGATCTATAATGTATGCCATGACATGTACTAGACCAGACGTGGCATACTCACTAGGAGTAGTGAGTAGATACCAGTCTGATCCAGGTAGCAACCACTGGAAGGTTGTCAAAACCATCCTTAAGTATTTGAGAAATACTAAAGATCAGTGGCTTGTCTACGGTGATTCTGACTTAAAACTTGAAGGATATACCGATTCAAGTTTTCAGTCAGATCAAGATGATAGCAAGAGCGTGTCGGGATATATCTTCACTCTTAAGGGTGGGGCCATCTGCTGGAAGAGTTCCAAGCAGCATACAGTGGCAGATTCTACATGTGAAGCAGAATATATCGCAGCATCTGATGCCGCCAAGGAAGCTGTATGGTTGCGAAAGTTCATCACCGAGCTTGGAGTGACACCCTCAATTGATGGTCCAGTACCTGTATTTTGTGACAATACTGGAGCCATAGCTCAAGCAAGAGAACCCAAAGCACATCAGCGGACCAAACATATTCTACGTCGCTACCACTTGGTTCGAGAGATCGTCGAACGAGGTGATATTGATCTTCAGAAGATCGACACAAAAGAAAATCTGGCTGACCCATTTACCAAAGTCCTCGGCATCAAAGAGTTCGACGAACACAAGTCGAAGATGGGTATTAGATACTGTGCCGATTGGCATTAGGCTAAGTGGGAGTTGTTGGGATTTGTATCCTAAATGTCAATCGTCAGCATATTGATGATTGAATTTTGTAAATGAATTGACAAATTAATAAAGTGTTATTTGGCATTATTCATCATTTCATCTTCAAATGAACTCTTATATGATGAAGTCCTTAGGACTTATGTTATGATAAAGGAGGATTTATCTTTGAGTCCTTAAACTTGTTCGCGACCAAATGATATGTTGTTACTAGGACGACAGCATTATCGAGATTAGGTCGTTATGTGACATATACGTTGGTTGTCCTCTTAACCAAGGAGTGTGGAGACACTGGTATGCCACACAGGTGAAGTGTAGGAGTACATTTCACTGAACGTGACCAATTCCGGAATGCTCTACTGTCGAGAGATGTTCCGAGTGGATATGGGTATAAGTTTGGCCCTCTGACCTGAGACCGCAACCTGTGACTAGAAGCAACTCACTGTACTTTGGTACCGGACTATCTGAATTTCTAATTCAGTGACGGAAGGTCACTGGGTGCAGTCAAGTACTTGCGTAGTCAGTTGTGAGTCAAGATGGAATTGACCCCTCCTGAAAACAGGAGATAATGTCTTGTGATTAATTTAGCAAAACCTTGGCCAGGGTAATCCCAGTGAGGAGTCACGGGATATCTAAAGTTAATCATATAATGGATGTACTAATTATAGGGTTGACAGTGAGCTCTAAGTCATCCTGGCATTAGGAGTCAAAGGGATTGAATTATACAGTAACCATAGTTCAGGGTTCCAGAATATTTGCTTCGCATATATTCGGCCTATCCGGACGTTGGGTACCATTGCTAGATGGTCACATCAATTAGTGTAGGAAATTGTTCCTATACTACCGGCTTAGGTTCGAACCTATGAGGTCACACGCATAGAAGATTCCTGATTGATCAAGAAAGCTGATGAATGATTAAGAATCATTCAGGGATAATTTGGTCAATTTGATTGGCAAATTATCTTATAAAATAATTAAAGTAATTATTGAAGGATTAATTAGTAATTAAATTACTAATAAACTCAATTTGATTGAGTAATTGTGCTAAGGATGAGCCAAATTGAATTGGATTCAAGTTTGGGCTCAATCAGGATTTTGACCTGATTGGATTAGGTTAGAACCAAAAAGGACTTAAGCTGATCAAATTAATTTTAAATTAATTTGTTCTTAATTGGGGATTGACCTAATTGGATTAGGTCCAACACAAAGTAATTAATTCAATTTGATTGAGTTTGCATGAGCCAAAATTGAATTGGATTCAATTTGAGCTCAATCAGGGTCTGACCTGATTAGATTGGGTTCAACCAAATTGCTTTGTTTTAATTTGGGTTTGACCAAATTTGATTAGGTGCAACCCAAGAGGATTAGGCTCAGATGATGTGGCAATTATTGGTGACATGGAATTGGATTTCATGAATTTTAAATAAACCAAAATTATTGCATGGCACATGGACCCATTGCTTGACACATGGCGACATTGTTTGTTATTTGAATTTAAATTCAAACATTAAGCAATGTGTTAAATGATTTTAATCACTCAAACGATCAGCCAAGGTGGCGTATGAGTTTTTGAATGGATTAAATTCGAATTTCAAGAGGTGATTTCGAAATTATGAAGTGTTTTACCTTGCCGCATGGATTTCAAATTCCTTCCCTCTTGCACATGTGTTTAAAATTTGAATTTAAATCAGATTTGGTTGAGATCTGATTTGGGTTGTTCCTATTCCTTTGCATGTGCCAACTAAAAGAGGTTTTCTGAAAATAAATTTCGAATTTTGAATGAAAATTCGGAGGCCATTAAAAGGGGTCAAACATGGGCACCAAAAACATCATCCATTGCAGCCTTCTTCCTCACCCGCCTCCTCTTCCTCTTCTTCTCCATTTTAGATAGGGTTTTCAGGGTGAATATCTAGAAGATTCAAGATCAGATCTGAGTCCTCTACTTCTCTTACAAACCTCATCTCCATCTGCTTCAAGACGATTGATCAAGAGTTGATTGAATCCCGACGGGCAGATTTCAGCTTTCAAGAAATTCTGCGCAAGCTAGCACTTCCGCAGGATTGGATCTCTTCAGGAACTTCGCGTGGACTTCTCGTAGAGGCCATTCGTGTGCGTGGCTGCGAAGTCGAGGATCAGATCCACAAGTTTCTTCCATCATAAAAGGTATTAATCCTACATTAATCTTTTATTATGGTGTCAAGATCTAGGTCTGATTCCCCGAGGTTTTACCCTCTTTTGGGGCTCCTCACGGAGATATCTCCAGAATCCATTCAATGGATATTCGGAGATTAATCGGAATAGAGTTCTTAAATTTCAGATCTGATAGTTAATCATGCATAAAAGTTTTAGCATAATTGTTTAAACGATTCCGGCATAATCCTATGTGTTCTTAAGGTGCTGATTTCTAGATTTGATCTTGTAAGCATGCATGAATTAAATTGTTTGATTCGATTTTTCCGCTGCGTTTTAAAACTTAAAAAGAACTACGTATGGCTTGATCCCCCTTATGAAGGGGTACGTAGGCAACCCGATCAGGTTCAGCCATGTTTTTTTTTAAAAAAAAAAAAAAAATCAGCATGCTTAACACCGAAGAACCTAGGATTCACTTTCAGTGGTATCAGAGCAAAGGTCCAAGAGTTGTAACCGATCTCCGGAAACTCTCACGCGTGATCGTGTGACGAAGCGTGGCTCTCCGTCTGGAGGCGTATAGAGATGCGTGCTCTGATAGGTATACATGGGTGTCACCCTATTTTTAATAGGACCGAACCCATGTAGGAGTGGAGACTCCCCTAACAATGGTATCAGAGCAAGGTTTATGTTTAAACTTTTATGTTTTAATTCTTGCAATTAAATCTGAAATCATTAACATGTTTAGATTAGATCTAAAGTGCTTTTTATGATTGATTTAATTGCTGATTATGCATGATTAAGTAGATCTGAAATTTTGGATGCATATGATGCATGTTTGTGTTAGGATTAGTAACATGAATAAATCTAAAATCATAATATTGTTTAGATTAGATCTAAATAAAGTTTATGATTCATATGATCTCTGATTTTAATGAACAAATCAGATCTGAAAATAAAAGTGAAAAAAAAAAAATACATAAGATGTATGTTGTTTGTATTAATTCATGTTGTTATGTATATGTGATGCATGAACATAAAACATAATGACTTAAACATGAATTAAATCTGATTACATGTGATTAATTACAAAAACTCAGATCTGAAAATATGTTTTAAGAACTGAAAGATTGTAATTAATATGTAATTAAAAAGAAATATGCAATGATCAAAACTTTCATAAGTCTAAACTTAATTGAGAATTAAGTGTTATGAAATAGAATTGTAACTCAATTAATTGACATTGCATAATTCTTTGGGCATATGGGTTAGCTTGAATCAAATTCTTAGGATTGGGTTAGACCTAAGGTTAGAATCATACATGGAGAAATAGAATTAATTGATCAAATCTAATTAAGTAGTAACTAGATTAGGTCAAGAAAATTCTAGATCAATTTACAATAGTTGTAGATGGATCAAGTCCATGTCTTTGATTAGACCAAGATGGAACTTGATTTAGGCTCAGAGGTGTAGCCCGAGTCATTTGAGTAATCAAATCGAAATTGATTAACCAGTCGGTGTCTAAGGTAAGTTTGGCAGTTTTGACCGGTGGTTTTTAATTGGGAGCTACTCGCACTGATTCGTCTTTGCCGAGTTAATGGCATATCCCTTCCACCGATCTCACTTACCTGGCCGACATGGTCAATCACATTTTGATTGGATCACTTAATGATTCGAGTTAGCCCATGCCTATAAGGAAAATCAGTTTGACTGATTTAGGTGTCTCCTTAACCGGTTTGAGTCTAATCTGATTTGGTGAAGTCAGTGGGAGAAATTAGACTAACCGGATCTTCTCATCTATCCTAATTATGAAATCCTCTAAAATTATTAGGTCCTTAAAATGAAATGGTTATGGAGATAACTAGGTCATAGCCTCCCATTAAGTTGGGTGATAATGGGTCCAATGTTTTGATAATTATTGGAGGCGCGACACGCCTGGTACTTATCAAGCATTGGAATTGTCATTCAATATATGATGAGTTAAGTGTACCTTCAATAGGCGATCAGGTGAGCCGAGCCACACTCGGGCTTGGTCGTCTATTAGTTGATTAGACTTAACCCTATCATTTAATGGTTGGACCTGACTAGGGTATTCGGTGGAGGCGCCACACGCCTGCCGGAAAACCTAGGGCAAAATCATCACTAGAAGTTGCTTGGTGAAGCAATTGGTTAAGAACCTACCAATAGGTGCATATGGGTTGGCCGAGCCACACTCGGGCCTATATGTGATCTATTGGGTTCTAGTGCCCACTAAAGAATTAGGAGTAATTTTTCGAATTAGAGGTAGAGGCTACCAATTTGTATAAAATAGTGGGAATACCTTTAGACTAAAGTCCAAGTCTATTGAGTTTAGTCAATTCATATACTAATAGCCAAATTTTCTTTTTATGCAGAAATGGCCACTAATTTGTCACTTCGCTCATTGTTGGACAATGACAAGTTGACTGGTCCAAATTTCAATAATTGGCATAGGAAACTGAAAATAGTGCTAGAGCATGAGAGGATCCTTTATGTGATAACGGATCAAGCACCTGAGCAGCCCGCTGCTAATGCATCAAGATCGGCCAGAGACACTTATCAGAAGTGGCTCAGTGACCGGATCACTGTTCGATGCATCATGTTGGCAGCAATGAGTGATGAGTTTAGTAGGCGTTTTGAGAATACGCAGCCGGAAGATATCATTCAAGTGTTGAATGAATCATTCGGCGTTCCTGACGACGTTGAGAGGCACAAAACTAGTTGTGCCATCTTCAGCGCCCGAATGAAAGATGGGACCTCGATAACTGATCATGTACTGTACATGATTGAGTTGATCGAGCGTCTAAGCTCTCTTGGCTTTTCCCTTCATGATCAATTGGGGAAGGATGCCATACTAAACTCATTGCCTGGATCATACCGTCCTTTTCTCACTCATTTTCGTATGACGAAACCTGTAGTGAATTATCACCAATTGTTGGGGTTACTACAAACGTTTGAGAATGATCACCAACTTCTTAAGAAGACGGTGAACTTAGTGGGAGGTTCATCCAAGGGTCGCTCCTTTAAGAAAGGAAAAAAGAAAAATAAAATCCAAAAGAAACAGGTGCACCATGCTCAGCCTAGTCAGAAAAAGAATAAAAAGGCTGATCAGAGAAAGGCGGAGTGCTTCTTCTGCAAGAAGCAAGGACATTGGAAGAGGAACTGTGCTCTTTACATTGCATCCCTCGATCCGAACCGGCCTAAGAAAAATGGGCAATCAGTTGCCAATCAAGGTACTTATATGATAACACCTTGCAATTTTTCTATTTGTGATAATTCGACCTGGGTATTGGATACCGGTAGTCCTTTTAATATTTGCAATTTGTTGCAGGGGCTACAAGTCAGTAAGAGATTTGAAGAAGGAGAAAGGTTCCTGAATGTTGGAGATGGAAGACCAGTTCCAGTTCTAGCTTTAGGAATTCTTAAACTTAAATTCAGCTCTCATGTAAATGTCCTTAGTGATTGTCACTATTGTCCAAGTTTTCTATTGAATATCATTTCTGTAGGCCTTTTGGCCAAAAATGGTTATGAAATATCAATAAAAAAGGATTATTGCAATGTCATTTGGAATGGTGTTGTTGTAATGAATGGAATTCTGAGTAATGGCATTTACATTTTGTCACAGCCTGTTCATGTAATGTATAAATCCAATAAGCGCCCTAGAATAGATAATGTCACGGATGTCTACCTTTGGCATCATAGGCTAGGTCATATTAACAAGAACAGGATGAACAGGTTAAGTAAAGAGGGAATCCTTGATTTTAATGATTGTGAATCATTGACAACCTGTGAATCATGTCTTCTTGGTAAAATGACCAAATCACCTTTTACCGGAAAAGGTGAACGAGCCAGTGATTTATTGACCCTTGTACATTCTGATGTATGTGGGCCAATGAGCACAGATGCTAGAGGTGGGTATTCATATTTTATTACGTTTACAGACGACCTTTCTAGGTATGGTTATGTCTATTTAATGAGACATAAATCTGAATCATTTGAAATGTTCAAATTATATCGTAATGAAGTAGAAAAACAAACTGGAAAGTGTATTAAAACTCTTCGATCAGATCGAGGAGGTGAATACCTCTCCAGTGAATTTTTGACATATCTAGGAGAAAATGGGATTCTCTCTCAATGGACTCCTCCTGGTACACCACAATATAATGGTGTGTCAGAAAGGAGAAATCGAACTCTGTTAGACATGGTTCGATCCATGATGGGGTTTGCTAATCTGCCCATATCCTTTTGGGGATATGCTCTTGAGTCAGCCTGCTATATTCTAAATAAGGTTCCAAGTAAGTCTGTAAATAAAACACCACATGAGATGTGGACTGGACGTAAGCCGATGCTCTCTCACCTTAGGATTTGGGGGTGTCCGGCGTACGTCAAACGTTTGAAGACAGACAAACTTGAACCCAAGTCTGACAAATGTTTCTTTGTTGGTTACCCTAAAGAAACTAAAGGATATTACTTCTACTTTGCTGAAGAACAAAAGTTGTTCGTAAGCAATAGAGCAATTTTCTTAGAAAAGGAATTCCTTGGTGAAGGAACAAATAGCTCTAATGTTGAGCTTAGAGAAGTTCAACATGTAGAAGATCCGACACCATCTACTGAACCAGTTGAGTCGGATTTGATTAGATCAGATCCAGAACCCATATTAGATGTACCATTAAGGCGATCGGGTAGAGTACCACGTCAGCCGGACAGATACTACGGTTTCTTGGTCCGGGATGGGGATCCTATCGAACTTGATGAAAACGATGAGGATCCGATCACATATATGGATGCAATGCAGAGGTATGACTCTGATAAATGGCTTGGAGCCATGCAATCCGAAATGGAATCCATGAAGGTCAATGATGTTTGGACATTAGTTGACCCACCCGAAGGAATTAAACCCATAGGGTGTAAGTGGATATTCAAAAGGAAACGGGGCGCAGACGGAAAAGTAGAGACCTATAAAGCCCGTCTGGTTGCCAAGGGATATCGTCAACGTTATGGTATTGACTATGACGAGACGTTTTCTCCTGTGGCAATGCTCAAATCCATTCGGATTATGCTTGCGATAGCAGCACACTTAGATTATGAGATCTGGCAGATGGATGTTAAAACTGCTTTTCTAAATGGAGATTTAGAAGAAGAGGTGTATATGATGCAACCTGAAGGTTTTATATCTGCAGATGAGTCTAAGGTGTGCAAGCTTCAAAAATCCATTTATGGATTAAAGCAAGCTTCACGGAGTTGGAACATACGATTTGATAAGGTGATCAAATCATATGGCTTCATTAAGAATGAAGAGGAACCTTGCATTTATAAATGGGCAAATGGTTCAGTTATTATATTTCTTGTTTTGTATGTGGATGACATTCTTTTAATCGGGAATGACATTCCTGCATTACAAGGAATAAAGGTTTGGCTATCATCTCAATTTGCCATGAAGGATTTGGGAGAAGCATCTTACATCCTAGGGATGAAGATCTATAGAGATAGATCTAGAAGATTGCTTGGATTATCCCAATCCACATACATTGATACTATACTGAAAAGGTTCAGTATGATTAATTCCAAGAAAGGCTATCTTCCAATGGGCCATGGAATTAACCTCTCTAAAAGGGATTGTCCGACAACCTCTCAAGAAAGAGAGAGTATGGATAGAATTCCATATGCTTCGGCAGTGGGATCTATAATGTATGCCATGACATGTACTAGACCAGACGTGGCATACTCACTAGGAGTAGTGAGTAGATACCAGTCTGATCCAGGTAGCAACCACTGGAAGGTTGTCAAAACCATCCTTAAGTATTTGAGAAATACTAAAGATCAGTGGCTTGTCTACGGTGATTCTGACTTAAAACTTGAAGGATATACCGATTCAAGTTTTCAGTCAGATCAAGATGATAGCAAGAGCGTGTCGGGATATATCTTCACTCTTAAGGGTGGGGCCATCTGCTGGAAGAGTTCCAAGCAGCATACAGTGGCAGATTCTACATGTGAAGCAGAATATATCGCAGCATCTGATGCCGCCAAGGAAGCTGTATGGTTGCGAAAGTTCATCACCGAGCTTGGAGTGACACCCTCAATTGATGGTCCAGTACCTGTATTTTGTGACAATACTGGAGCCATAGCTCAAGCAAGAGAACCCAAAGCACATCAGCGGACCAAACATATTCTACGTCGCTACCACTTGGTTCGAGAGATCGTCGAACGAGGTGATATTGATCTTCAGAAGATCGACACAAAAGAAAATCTGGCTGACCCATTTACCAAAGTCCTCGGCATCAAAGAGTTCGACGAACACAAGTCGAAGATGGGTATTAGATACTGTGCCGATTGGCATTAGGCTAAGTGGGAGTTGTTGGGATTTGTATCCTAAATGTCAATCGTCAGCATATTGATGATTGAATTTTGTAAATGAATTGACAAATTAATAAAGTGTTATTTGGCATTATTCATCATTTCATCTTCAAATGAACTCTTATATGATGAAGTCCTTAGGACTTATGTTATGATAAAGGAGGATTTATCTTTGAGTCCTTAAACTTGTTCGCGACCAAATGATATGTTGTTACTAGGACGACAGCATTATCGAGATTAGGTCGTTATGTGACATATACGTTGGTTGTCCTCTTAACCAAGGAGTGTGGAGACACTGGTATGCCACACAGGTGAAGTGTAGGAGTACATTTCACTGAACGTGACCAATTCCGGAATGCTCTACTGTCGAGAGATGTTCCGAGTGGATATGGGTATAAGTTTGGCCCTCTGACCTGAGACCGCAACCTGTGACTAGAAGCAACTCACTGTACTTTGGTACCGGACTATCTGAATTTCTAATTCAGTGACGGAAGGTCACTGGGTGCAGTCAAGTACTTGCGTAGTCAGTTGTGAGTCAAGATGGAATTGACCCCTCCTGAAAACAGGAGATAATGTCTTGTGATTAATTTAGCAAAACCTTGGCCAGGGTAATCCCAGTGAGGAGTCACGGGATATCTAAAGTTAATCATATAATGGATGTACTAATTATAGGGTTGACAGTGAGCTCTAAGTCATCCTGGCATTAGGAGTCAAAGGGATTGAATTATACAGTAACCATAGTTCAGGGTTCCAGAATATTTGCTTCGCATATATTCGGCCTATCCGGACGTTGGGTACCATTGCTAGATGGTCACATCAATTAGTGTAGGAAATTGTTCCTATACTACCGGCTTAGGTTCGAACCTATGAGGTCACACGCATAGAAGATTCCTGATTGATCAAGAAAGCTGATGAATGATTAAGAATCATTCAGGGATAATTTGGTCAATTTGATTGGCAAATTATCTTATAAAATAATTAAAGTAATTATTGAAGGATTAATTAGTAATTAAATTACTAATAAACTCAATTTGATTGAGTAATTGTGCTAAGGATGAGCCAAATTGAATTGGATTCAAGTTTGGGCTCAATCAGGATTTTGACCTGATTGGATTAGGTTAGAACCAAAAAGGACTTAAGCTGATCAAATTAATTTTAAATTAATTTGTTCTTAATTGGGGATTGACCTAATTGGATTAGGTCCAACACAAAGTAATTAATTCAATTTGATTGAGTTTGCATGAGCCAAAATTGAATTGGATTCAATTTGAGCTCAATCAGGGTCTGACCTGATTAGATTGGGTTCAACCAAATTGCTTTGTTTTAATTTGGGTTTGACCAAATTTGATTAGGTGCAACCCAAGAGGATTAGGCTCAGATGATGTGGCAATTATTGGTGACATGGAATTGGATTTCATGAATTTTAAATAAACCAAAATTATTGCATGGCACATGGACCCATTGCTTGACACATGGCGACATTGTTTGTTATTTGAATTTAAATTCAAACATTAAGCAATGTGTTAAATGATTTTAATCACTCAAACGATCAGCCAAGGTGGCGTATGAGTTTTTGAATGGATTAAATTCGAATTTCAAGAGGTGATTTCGAAATTATGAAGTGTTTTACCTTGCCGCATGGATTTCAAATTCCTTCCCTCTTGCACATGTGTTTAAAATTTGAATTTAAATCAGATTTGGTTGAGATCTGATTTGGGTTGTTCCTATTCCTTTGCATGTGCCAACTAAAAGAGGTTTTCTGAAAATAAATTTCGAATTTTGAATGAAAATTCGGAGGCCATTAAAAGGGGTCAAACATGGGCACCAAAAACATCATCCATTGCAGCCTTCTTCCTCACCCGCCTCCTCTTCCTCTTCTTCTCCATTTTAGATAGGGTTTTCAGGGTGAATATCTAGAAGATTCAAGATCAGATCTGAGTCCTCTACTTCTCTTACAAACCTCATCTCCATCTGCTTCAAGACGATTGATCAAGAGTTGATTGAATCCCGACGGGCAGATTTCAGCTTTCAAGAAATTCTGCGCAAGCTAGCACTTCCGCAGGATTGGATCTCTTCAGGAACTTCGCGTGGACTTCTCGTAGAGGCCATTCGTGTGCGTGGCTGCGAAGTCGAGGATCAGATCCACAAGTTTCTTCCATCATAAAAGGTATTAATCCTACATTAATCTTTTATTATGGTGTCAAGATCTAGGTCTGATTCCCCGAGGTTTTACCCTCTTTTGGGGCTCCTCACGGAGATATCTCCAGAATCCATTCAATGGATATTCGGAGATTAATCGGAATAGAGTTCTTAAATTTCAGATCTGATAGTTAATCATGCATAAAAGTTTTAGCATAATTGTTTAAACGATTCCGGCATAATCCTATGTGTTCTTAAGGTGCTGATTTCTAGATTTGATCTTGTAAGCATGCATGAATTAAATTGTTTGATTCGATTTTTCCGCTGCGTTTTAAAACTTAAAAAGAACTACGTATGGCTTGATCCCCCTTATGAAGGGGTACGTAGGCAACCCGATCAGGTTCAGCCATGTTTTTTTTTAAAAAAAAAAAAAAAAATCAGCATGCTTAACACCGAAGAACCTAGGATTCACTTTCAATTCTCTCAGATCAACCCTGATTCTGCAAAAGGCTACAAATCCCATGTGTTTGTTTCACCGGCCATCCATGTATTCCGGAAAAATTGGGCTCCAGAAATTCTCAAGGCACATGCATTTCCCCATACAGCTACATCTCATGTAGTCTATACTTGTGTTCATGCTTATGGTATAATATAGCTAGTTTTTTTTTGGTAGTCATTCTCTAAGATCAACCCTGATTCTGCAAAAGGCTACAAATCCCATGTGTTTGTTTCACCGGCCATCCATGTATTCCGGAAAAATTGGGCTCCAGAAATTCTCAAGGCACATGCATTTCCCCATACAGCTACATCTCATGTAGTCTATACTTGTGTTCATGCTTATGGTATAACATAGCTAGTTCTTTTTTGGTAGTCATTCTCTCAGATCAACCCTGATTCTGCAAAAGGCTACAAATCCCATGTGTTTGTTTCACCGGCCATCCATGTATTCCGGAAAAATTGGGCTCCAGAAATTCTCAAGGCACATGCATTTCCCCATACAGCTACATCTCATGTAGTCTATACTTGTGTTCATGCTTATGGTATAATATAGCTAGTTTTTTTTTGGTAGTCATTCTCTCAGATCAACCCTGATTCTGCAAAAGGCTACAAATCCCATGTGTTTGTTTCACCGGCCATCCATGTATTCCGGAAAAATTGGGCTCCAGAAATTCTCAAGGCACATGCATTTCCCCATACAGCTACATCTCATGTAGTCTATACTTGTGTTCATGCTTATGGTATAATATAGCTAGTTTTTTTTTGGTAGTCATTCTCTCAGATCAACCCTGATTCTGCAAAAGGCTACAAATCCCATGTGTTTGTTTCACCGGCCATCCATGTATTCCGGAAAAATTGGGCTCCAGAAATTCTCAAGGCACATGCATTTCCCCATACAGCTACATCTCATGTAGTCTATACTTGTGTTCATGCTTATGGTATAATATAGCTAGTTTTTTTTTGGTAGTCATTCTCTCAGATCAACCCTGATTCTGCAAAAGGCTACAAATCCCATGTGTTTGTTTCACCGGCCATCCATGTATTCCGGAAAAATTGGGCTCCAGAAATTCTCAAGGCACAAGCATTTCCCCATACAGCTACATCTCATGTAGTCTATACTTGTGTTCTTGCTTATGGTATAATATAGCTTGTTTTTTTTTGGTAGTCATTCTCTCATATCAACCCTGATTCTGCAAAAGGCTACAAATCCCATGTGTTTGTTTCACCGGCCATCCATGTATTCCGGAAAAATTGGGCTCCAGAAATTCTCAAGGCACATGCATTTCCCCATACAGCTACATCTCATGTAGTCTATACTTGTGTTGATGCTTATAGTATAATATAGCTAGTTTTTTTTTGGTAGTCATTCTCTCATATCAACCCTGATTCTGCAAAAAGCTACAAATCCCATGTGTTTGTTTCACCGGCCATCCATGTATTCCGGAAAAATTGGGCTCCAGAAATTCTCAAGGCACATGCATTTCCCCATACAGCTACATCTCATGTAGTCTATACTTGTGTTCATGCTTATGGTATAATATAGCTAGTTTTTTTTTGGTAGTCATTCTCTCAGATCAACCCTGATTCTGCAAAAGGCTACAAATCCCATGTGTTTGTTTCACCGGCCATCCATGTATTCCGGAAAAATTGGGCTCCAGAAATTCTCAAGGCACATGCATTTCCCCATACAGCTACATCTCATGTAGTCTATACTTGTGTTCATGCTTATGGTATAACATAGCTAGTTTTTTTTTGGTAGTCATTCTCTCAGATCAACCCTGATTCTGCAAAAGGCTACAAATCCCATGTGTTTGTTTCACCGGCCATCCATGTATTCCGGAAAAATTGGGCTCCAGAAATTCTCAAGGCACATGCATTTCCCCGTACAGCTACATCTCATGTAGTCTATACTTGTGTTCATGCTTATGGTATAATATAGCTAGTTTTTTTTTGGTAGTCATTCTCTCAGATCAACCCTGATTCTGCAAAAGGCTACAAATCCCATGTGTTTGTTTCACCGGCCATCCATGTATTCCGGAAAAATTGGGCTCCAGAAATTCTCAAGGCACATGCATTTCCCCATACAGCTACATCTCATGTAGTCTATACTTGTGTTCATGCTTATGGTATAATATAGCTAGTTTTTTTTTGGTAGTCATTCTCTCAGATCAACCCTGATTCTGTAAAAGGCTACAAATCCTTTGTGTTTGTTTCACCGGCCATCCATGTATTCCGGAAAAATTGGGCTCCAGAAATTCTCAAGGCACATGCATTTCCCCATACAGCTTCATCTCATGTAGTCTATACTTGTGTTCATGCTTATGGTATCATATAGCTGGTTTTTTTTTGGTAGTCATTCTCTCAGATCAACCCTGATTCTGCAAAAGGCTATAAATCCCATGTCTTTGTTTCACCGGCCATCCATGTATTCCGGAAAAATTGGGCTCCAGAAATTCTCAAGGCACATGCATTTCCCCATACAGCTACATCTCATGTAGTCTATACTTGTGTTCATGCTTATGGTATAATATAGCTAGTTTTTTTTTGGTAGTCATTCTCTCAGATCAACCCTGATTCTGCAAAAGGCTACAAATCCCATGTGTTTGTTTCACCGGCCATCCATGTATTCCGGAAAAATTGGGCTCCAGAAATTCTCAAGGCACATGCATTTTCCCATACAGCTACATCTCATGTAGTCTATACTTGTGTTCATGCTTATGGTATAATATAGCTAGTTTTTTTTTGGTAGTCATTCTCTCAGATCAACCCTGATTCTGCAAAAGGCTACAAATCCCATGTGTTTGTTTCACCGGCCATCCATGTATTCCGGAAAAATTGGGCTCCAGAAATTCTCAAGGCACATGCATTTCCCCATACAGCTACATCTCATGTAGTCTATACTTGTATTCATGCTTATGGTATAATATAGCTAGTTTTTTTTTGGTAGTCATTCTCTCAGATCAACCCTGATTCTGCAAAAGGCTACAAATCCCATGTGTTTGTTTCACCGGCCATCCATGTATTCCGGAAAAATTGGGCTACAGAAATTCTCAAGGCACATGCATTTCCCCATACAGCTACATCTCATGTAGTCTAAACTTGTGTTCTTGCTTATGGTATAATATAGCTAGTTTTTTTTTGGTAGTCATTCTCTCAGATCAACCCTGATTCTGCAAAAGGCTACAAATCCCATGTGCTTGTTTCACCGGCCATCCATGTATTCCGGAAAAATTGGGCTCCAGAAATTCTCAAGGCACATGCATTTCCCCATACAGCTACATCTCATGTAGTCTATACTTGTGTTCATGCTTATGGTATAATATAGCTAGTTTTTTTTTGGTAGTCATTCTCTCAGATAAACCCTGATTCTGCAAAAGGCTACAAATCCCATGTGTTTGTTTCACCGGCCATCCATGTATTCCGGAAAAATTGGGCTCCAGAAATTCTCAAGGCACATGCATTTCCCCATACAGCTACATCTCATGTAGTCTATACTTGTGTTCATGCTTATGGTATAATATAGCTAGTTTTTTTTTGGTAGTCATTCTCTCAGATCAACCCTGATTCTGCAAAAGGCTACAAATCCCATGTGTTTGTTTCACCGGCCATCCATGTATTCCGGAAAAATTGGGCTCCAGAAATTCTCAAGGCACATGCATTTCCCCATACAGCTACATCTCATGTAGTCTATACTTGTGTTCATGCTTATGGTATAATATAGCTAGTTTTTTTTTGGTAGTCATTCTCTCAGAACAACCCTGATTCTGCAAAAGGCTACAAATCCCATGTGTTTGTTTCACCGGCCATCCATGTATTCCGGAAAAATTGAGCTCCAGAAATTCTCAAGGCACATGCATTTCCCCATACAGCTACATCTCATGTAGTCTATACTTGTGTTCATGCTTATGGTATAATATAGCTAGTTTTTTTTTGGTAGTCATTCTCTCAGATCAACTCTGATTCTGCAAAAGGCTACAAATCCCATGTGTTTGTTTCACCGGCCATCCATGTATTCCGAAAAAATTGGGCTCCAGAAATTCTCAAGGCACATGCATTTCCCCATACAGCTACATCTCATGTAGTCTATACTTGTGTTCATGCTTATGGTATAATATAGCTAGTTTTTTTTTGGTAGTCATTCTCTCAGATCAACCCTGATTCTGCAAAAGGCTACAAATCCCATGTGTTTGTTTCACCGGCCATCCATGTATTCCGGAAAAATTGGGCTCCAGAAATTCTGAAGGCACATGCATTTCCCCATACAGCTACATCTCATGTAGTCTATACTTGTGTTCATGCTTATGGTATAATATAGCTAGTTTTTTTTTGGTAGTCACTCTCTCAAATCAACCCTGATTCTGCAAAAGGCTACAAATCCCATGTGTTTGTTTCACCGGCCATCCATGTATTCCGAAAAAATTGGGCTCCAGAAATTCTCAAGGCACATGCATTTCCCCATACAGCTACATCTCATGTAGTCTATACTTGTGTTCATGCTTATGGTATAATATAGCTAGTTTTTTTTTGGTAGTCATTCTCTCAGATCAACCCTGATTCTGTAAAAGGCTACAAATTCTTTGTGTTTGTTTCACCGGCCATCCATGTATTTCGGAAAAATTGGGCTCCAGAAATTCTCAAGGCACATGCATTTCTCCATACAGCTACATCTCATGTAGTCTATACTTGTGTTCATGCTTATGGTATAATATAGCTAGTTTTTTTTTGGTAGTCATTCTCTTAGATCAACCCTGATTCTGCAAAAGGTTACAAATCCTATGTCTTTGTTTCACCGGCCATCCATGTATTCCGAAAAAATTGGGCTCCAGAAATTCTCAAGGCACATGCATTTCCCCATACAGCTACATCTCATGTAGTCTATACTTGTGTTCATGCTTATGGTATAATATAGCTAGTTTTTTTTTGGTAGTCATTCTCTCAGATCAACCCTGATTCTGCAAAAGGCTACAAATCCCATGTGTTTGTTTCACCGGCCATCCATGTATTCCGGAAAAATTGGGCTCCAGAAATTCTCAAGGCACATGCATTTCCCCATACAGCTATATCTCATGTAGTCTATACTTGTGTTCATGCTTATGGTATAATATAGCTAGTTTTTTTTTGGTAGTCATTCTCTCAGATCAACCCTGATTCTGCAAAAGGCTACAAATCCCATGTGTTTGTTTCACCGGCCATCCATGTATTCCGGAAAAATTGGGCTCCAGAAATTCTCAAGGCACATGCATTTCCCCATACAGCTACATCTTATATAGTCTATTCTTGTGTTCATGCTTATGGTATAATATAGCTAGTTTTTTTTTGGTAGTCATTCTCTCAGATCAACCCTGATTCTGCAAAAGGCTACAAATCCCATGTGTTTGTTTCACCGGCCATCCATGTATTCCGGAAAAATTGGGCTACAGAAATTCTCAAGGCACATGCATTTCCCCATACAGCTACATCTCATGTAGTCTATACTTGTGTTCTTGCTTATGGTATAATATAGCTAGTTTTTTTTGGTAGTCATTCTCTCAGATCAACCCTGATTCTGCAAAAGGCTACAAATCCCATGTGCTTGTTTCACCGGCCATCCATGTATTCCAGAAAAATTGGGCTCCAGAAATTCTCAAGGCACATGCATTTCCCCATACAGCTACATCTCATGTAGTCTATACTTGTGTTCATGCTTATGGTATAATATAGCTAGTTTTTTTTTGGTAGTCATTCTCTCAGATCAACCCTGATTCTGCAAAAGGCTACAAATCCCATGTGTTTGTTTCACCGGCCATCCATGTATTCCGGAAAAATTGGGCTCCAGAAATTCTCAAGGCACATGCATTTCCCCATACAGCTACATCTCATGTAGTCTATACTTGTGTTCATGCTTATGGTATAATATAGCTAGTTTTTTTTTCGTAGTCATTCTCTCAGATCAACCCTGATTCTGCAAAAGGCTACAAATCCCATGTGTTTGTTTCACCGGCCATCCATGTATTCCGGAAAAATTGGGCTCCAGAAATTCTCAAGGCACATGCATTTCTCCATACAGCTACATCTCATGTAGTCTATACTTGTGTTCATGCTTGTGGTATAATATAGCTAGTTTTTTTTTGGTAGTCATTCTCTCAGATCAACCCTGATTCTGCAAAAGGCTACAAATCCCATGTGTTTGTTTCACCGGCCATCCATGTATTCCGAAAAATTGAGCTCCAGAAATTCTCAAGGCACATGCATTTCCCCATACAGCTACATCTCATGTAGTCTATACTTGTGTTCATGCTTATGGTATAATATAGCTAGTTTTTTTTTGGTAGTCATTCTCTCAGATCAACTCTGATTCTGCAAAAGGCTACAAATCCCATGTGTTTGTTTCACCGGCCATCCATGTATTCCGAAAAAATTGGGCTCCAGAAATTCTCAAGGCACATGCATTTCCCCATACAGCTACATCTCATGTAGTCTATACTTGTGTTCATGCTTATGGTATAATATAGCTAGTTTTTTTTTGGTAGTCATTCTCTCAGATCAACCCTGATTCTGCAAAAGGCTACAAATCCCATGTGTTTGTTTCACCGGCCATCCATGTATTCCGGAAAAATTGGGCTCCAGAAATTCTCAAGGCACATGCATTTCCCCATACAGCTACATCTCATGTAGTCTATACTTGTGTTCATGCTTATCGTATAATATAGCTAGTTTTTTTTTGGTAGTCATTCTCTCAGATCAACCCTGATTCTGCAAAAGGCTACAAATCCCATGTGTTTGTTTCACCGGCCATCCATGTATTCCGGAAAAATTGGGCTCCAGAAAATCTCAAGGCACATGCATTTCCCCATACAGCTACATCTCATGTAGTCTATACTTGTGTTCATGCTTATGGTATAATATAGCAAGTTTTTTTTTGGTAGTCATTCTCTCAGATCAACCCTGATTCTGCAAAAGGCTACAAATCCTATGTGTTTGTTTCACCGGCCATCCATGTATTCCGGAAAAATTGGGCTCCAGAAATTCTCAAGGCACATGCATTTCCCCATACAGCTACATCTCATGTAGTCTATACTTGTGTTCATGCTTATGGTATAATATAGCTAGTTTTTTTTTGGTAGTCATTCTCTCAGATCAACCCTAATTCTGCAAAAGGCTACAAATCCCACGTATTTGTTTCACCGGCCATCCATGTATTCCGGAAAAATTGGGCTCCAGAAATTCTCAAGGCACATGCATTTCCCCATACAGCTACATCTCATGTAGTCTATACTTGTGTTCATGCTTATGGTATAATATAGCTAGTTTTTTTTGGTAGTCATTCTCTCAGATCAACCCTGATTCTGCAAAAAGCTACAAATCCCATGTGTTTGTTTCACCGGCCATCCATGTATTCCGGAAAAATTGGGCTCCAGAAATTCTCAAGGCACATGCATTTCCCCATACAGCTACATCTCATGTAGTCTATACTTGTGTTCATGCTTATGGTATAATATAGCTAGTTTTTTTTTGGTAGTCATTCTCTCAGATCAACCCTGATTCTGCAAAAGGCTACAAATCCCATGTGTTTGTTTCACCGGCCATCCATGTATTCCGGAAAAATTGGGCTCCAGAAATTCTCAAGGCACATGCATTTCTCCATACAGCTACATCTCATGTAGTCTATACTTGTGTTCATGCTTATGGTATAATATAGCTAGTTTTTTTTTGGTAGTCATTCTCTCAGATCAACCCTGATTCTGCAAAGGGCTACAAATCCCATGTGTTTGTTTCACCGGCCATCCATGTATTCCGGAAAAATTGGGCTCCAGAAATTCTCAAGGCACATGCATTTCCCCATACAGCTACATCTCATGTAGTCTATACTTGTGTTCTTGCTTATGGTATAATATAGCTAGTTTTTTTTTGGTAGTCATTCTCTCAGATCAACCCTGATTCTGCAAAAGGCTACAAATCCCATGTGTTTGTTTCACCGGCCATCCATGTATTCCGGAAAAATTGGGCTCCAGAAATTCTCAAGGCACATGCATTTCCCCATACAGCAACATCTCATGTAGTCTATACTTGTGTTCATGCTTATGGTATAATATAGCTAGTTTTTTTTTCGTAGTCATTCTCTCAGATCAACCCTGATTCCGCAAAAGGCTACAAATCCCATGTGTTTGTTTCACCGGCCATCCATGTATTCCGAAAAAATTGGGCTCCAGAAATTCTCAAGGCACATGCATTTCCCCATACAGCTACATCTCATGTAGTCTATACTTGTGTTCATGCTTATGGTATAATATAGCTAGTTTTTTTTTGGTAGTCATTCTCTCAGATCAACCCTGATTCTGCAAAAGGCTACAAATCCCATGTGTTTGTTTCACCGGCCATCCATGTATTCCGGAAAAATTGAGCTCCAGAAATTCTCAAGGCACATGCATTTCCCCATACAACTACATCTCATGTAGTCTATACTTGTGTTCATGCTTATGGTATAATATAGCTAGTTTTTTTTTTGGTAGTCATTCTCTCAGATCAACTCTGATTCTGCAAAAGGCTACAAATCCCATGTGTTTGTTTCACCGGCCATCCATGTATTCCGGAAAAATTGGGCTCCAGAAATTCTCAAGGCACATGCATTTCCCCATACAGCTACATCTCATGTAGTCTATACTTGTGTTCATGCTTATGGTATAATATAGCTAGTTTTTTTTTGGTAGTCATTCTCTCAGATCAACCCTGATTCTGCAAAAGGCTACAAATCCCATGTGTTTGTTTCACCGGCCATCCATGTATTCCGGAAAAATTGGGCTCCAGAAATTCTCAAGGCACATGCATTTCCCCATACAGCTACATCTCATGTAGTCTATACTTGTGTTCATGCTTATGGTATAATATAGCTAGTTTTTTTTTGGTAGTCATTCTCTCAGATCAACCCTGATTCTGCAAAAGGCTACAAATCCCATGTGTTTGTTTCACCGGCCATCCATGTATTCCGAAAAAATTGGGCTCCAGAAATTCTCAAGGCACATGCATTTTGTCACGACCCCCGCCCCGTTCCCGGCGGGCCGCCGCGACGGTCCTAGGGTGCGGGTAGGCATAAGGCCACCAGCCACCGCGTAGAACCCTACTACCTATCAATCATCAATAAATCTTGAAAAAATTGGCATGATGCATGCACAAAATGATCACTTTTCCTATAGTGACCTGTCAGGATTATCTCAATACATACAACACACTACCTGTTAGAGCAGCAATCACATAATCCGTCACATAATGAACCTGGACAATATATATCAATACATTATCTCAGGCATATAACTCATATGTATAAAAATCTGGTTCCCATTCCATCCATGGTCAAACCCATATCCACAACAGGATCTATGACTGTAACTATGCACTATATACAATAGAAGGTTTATAATACACCAAAAGGTATAAACCTCTATCTACATTATACTATACTATGGAGCGGCACAGCTAGCATGCAACCACTAATCCTGCTCCTCTCTATACAATACCTGCCCTGCAATCAAAAACACCAAACTGGGGAGTGAGTATATAAATACTCAGTGAGTGGAGTAGAGAGTACTATGCACATGAGACAGAATATAATCATGGCTCGAGATGAAATCTCAAGATCAATAACAACATGAACATGAACTCAACATAGAGAATATAGAGTAAATCATCAATATCACCACAATCAATATCAACTCATCTGAAGCATATATGGAATAATCAAGTAAACATATATGCTACTCATGAATATGCTCAACAGATCATAATGCTGGAACATACAAATCAGGTGTCAATATGCTGAAATCATCACTAGACAGCTGTCGGGAGGTGGGTTTTACGCCCCAGGCGAACCAGCAACAACTCCCTACTGTCACATGCATATGCAGGATAAGACACCATATCGATAATGTAAATGCTAGACAGCTGTCGGAAGGTGGGTTTTACGCCCCAGGCGAACCAGCAACAACTCCCTACTGTCACATGCATATGCAGGATAAGACACCATACCGATAACATAAATGCTAGACAGCTATCAGGAGGTGGGTTTTACGCCCCAGGCGAACCAGCAACAACTCCCTACTATCACATGCATATGCAGGATAAGACACCACACTGATCATATAAATGCTGGCCAGTATCCAGAACAGAAATCCATCTCACATCTACATACTAAACGGCACCTCGCGGGAATTCTACATCCGCGGAAAGCCATACTGCACCTCGCGGGGTCTTACTATGCCCGGCGGCAAGCAGAATATAAGTCGTAGGACCGGCCGATCCTACGCCTAGGGCCGTGTCCCCCCCTAGGAAGGGACTGGGCTCCGCCCACCCAGAAGGCTACTATGTGCACAAAGGCCGATGTTCAACCCCATCGACTATAGGTGTCCTGCAGATACTGCCAAGCCATGCATGAATGCCATAATGTACCCTCCCAATACTCTACTAAAAGGAGCATAATTAAGACTACCACTCACTCGACTCCGACCCAATCATAAACTAACATCAGGGTTGGGAGTGAGGGGTCAAGGGTGTGCAATGCAACTCAATATACCACTGAAATGGGCTCTACAAATCTTTGAAATAGAGAAATTGAAATCAATTTACAAAAGAAGTCATTTCACAATTCAGATCCAATTTAATTACTCATAAAGAGTATAATCAAGGCTACCACTCACAAGTCTTTGAAATGGAGGAAATGAAATCAATTTACAAAAGAAATCATTTCACAATTCGGAATCAATTTGATTACTCATCAACCCCTCGTAATTCCTCTCATTGTTCCCTCAAATGCATGTACAGAATAATCAAGCATAGAGAATCAAGATTTTAGAGGAATCTACTACAATATCAATCAATATGCTCAAGTGGAATCAATTCACACTTGGCGACATTCATGAAAATGAATTAAGAATGCTCATAGTGCAAAGTACATGACTCCCACTCACCTGTCAATCTGGCACAGCCCTGATACGCCTCCAAAAATCTACAGCAGGCAGTGGGGAACTTCTTCCTCTTGTTCCCTAGCTTCTTGCCCAACTGTGACATGCATTTACAATACATTTAGTCTTGTATCAAGGGCTATAATCTACGTGCCAATTATAACATAGGAAACTTTAATTGATTCAACTTTCCTGTTCCCTAAATCTTTTCTTTTCTTTCTTCTTTTCCTTTTTAATTAATTAACTCACCATTTATGTGTATTAGGGACTCCTTTGCATGAGTACAAGGTCCCTTTTAGCTTGATCTAGGCTTAATACTCTATTATAGCATGAAATCCCCTATTTTCCACCCGGATGAACAGTAACCCGAACTGACAGTGGGTTACTTCATCCCGGTTTTGATCCACTTTCAGGACTCCAAATTTGATGAAATTTTTACCTAACATTCTACGCTCATAGGGAATTCCAAAGAGGTAAAATGCATTGCTATCGGAGGTCGTTTGACCCCCTAAATAATTCGCCGAAGTTGGGACTTCGACACAATTTTTCCGTAGTGTCGGAAAAATTTGTCAAAATCTGATTCTTCCTTTTTTAACCGCCTCTACAACCCTTATCCGACCCCTCTAGACTATATCCACCCTTTGTATAGCCTAATGTCATCAAAAGACTAGATAGGGACGGATATTTACCTTTTTCTTTTTGGAAATCGAGGTCTTTGCGTAGAGGGGAAGGAGTTCTACACTTTTTCCTTCAGCTGGAAGTGCAACCGGGATTCCTTTCCCTCTCGAATCCCCTTCCTCTTCTTCTTTCTTCTTCTTCTTCTTCTTCTTCTTCTCTTTTTCTTTCTTTCTTTCCTCTCTGTTTCACGCTTGAGACTCCCTCTCTCTCGGTTTCATTCCACCGACAGCACAACCCTCTAATTAAATCACATCAAAACACTATTCACCCTTTGTTTAATATTATTAAATTTCCATTTTGCCCTTGCCACTTCGATATATCTGCAATTATGCCATTATCTTTTGATTCCTTCCCATTTTGCCCCTAACACTTCAACGCATCTACTATTATGCCATTAACTTTTGATTCCTTCCAATTTTACCCCTTATATCAATTTTAAAGGACTATTCTATCCCTTTTTTTTATATAAAAAAAATAAAAAAAAACTTTGGGGTTATTACATCCTCCCCCCCTTATATAAAATTCGTCCTCGAATTTAAAAGAGTAAATTATCTGATTACTCAAAGGGATGAGTATATCTACTCTTCATATTCTGCTCGGTGTGGCATTGGAAATCAAATGAATTGGGAGTGTTTTACCTTCTATCTCTACCACACAGGTAGGATACACATACTTCGCTTTTATACTATCCCCTACATGTGTACTAATAGCTAAGGGAATATGCATTAATATCTTATCCTTAGCTAACTTTTTAGCAAAATAAGGGGACTGAATGGGTAGCTCCAGAATCAAATAACACTCTAGCTTTAATCTTATCAATGAGGAGCATACCTGTCACAGCTGCATTTGATGCCTGTGTCTCCTGTGGATTTACCGTGAACACCCTTCCTTGCCCTCTGCCTACTGGAGCTGACAGTTGAGATGGTCCAGCACTCTGCTGTGATGTTTGTGCTTGACCTCTATCTCTGCCTACAGGCTCCCTACTACTAGGCCTGTCCATCTGCACAGAAGGATAAGATGCCAAAGGCACAAACTGCTGGGTGGCACCCTGCGGGCATTCTCTGACAAAATGACCCGGCTGTCCACATCTGTAGCACACTCCCTGACCCATTCTGCATCTGCCAGGGTGCTGCTTCCCACATATGCCACATACTGGCCATGATTGGAACCTAGATTCAGTTCTGGCCATAGTGACTGGAGGACGAGGTACTGATGGTAGAAAAGTATCTTGTGATTGACCTCTTTCCCTCCATTTCCTCTTACGTGGGGCAGGTGGAGCTGAGCGTACAGACTGCTCCATCGGGCCCTCCGAGAGATCTACTCCCTCAGATCTATCTCTACTGCTTTGCCCTTTCCCCATACTCATTTTCCTCTGTTCTCTTTCAGCTCTTTCCTCTTTGTTTCTGGTCTCCCACTGTTTTGCTTTATCTATCAGCCTAGACAAGGTGGGGACCTCTATTGCCAATACTGCATTATAAAGCGGGGAAATCAGACCCCGCCTGAATCTTTCTATCCTGGCAGCTTCAGTGGGGATGATGTAAGGAGCATACTTCCCCAATCTAGTGAACTCACGAGCGTACTCAGATACGCTCATTCCGGGCATCTGCTTCATCCTCTCAAACTGAAGAGCCCGATTCTGCCTCTCAGCCGGAGACAAAAACTCATCCATCACTGCTTGCCTGAACTCTTCCCAGGTTGGAGGATTCCTACTGTACAATCTGTCCTCCACGTGCCTCTGGTACCAGTCCCAGGCATCTTCCTTCATTGTAAGCCCTACAAGTTCTATAGCTCTTGCATCAGAACAGGGCAGTCTCCGTATCATCTTTTCAGTCTCCTCCAAGAATCTCTGAGGATCTTCACCTTCTTCTCCCTTAAACTCCGAGGTTCTGAGCCTCAGAAATTCCTGTACAGTAATCCCCTCATCATCTAGAGCCCGCCTGGCCAAACTTCTTGGCACAGGTACAGGAGGTGGGATGGATACTACTGACGGGGCAGGAGATTTCTCCCGAGCAATCTGCTCCCTCAGAGCCTGATTCTCCGCCAGTAACTGTTCCATCAATGCATCTCTACTTCCTACATCTCCTTGATCATCAACCCTCCGTCTATCAGCAGGAGGAGATTTTTCTCTTTGGGGCTCGACATGTGCGGAACCCGCATCCAATGCTATATCTGGCTCCATTCTCCTTGGAAGTATTCTTTATATCTCTCTAAAAAAGTCAAAAAGAGAGGATGGTCGTTACACACTGAGTCATGATATATTTTACTGAGTTGTAAATGACTCATAAAATAACATACAGAAAAATCCTATGCTCCATAGTATAATCCTATACTTAATCCTGACTCATCCTATTGCTCTGACAGGACTCTTGTTTAACCTTTGCTCTGATACCAAGCTTTGTCACGACCCCCGCCCCGTTCCCGGCGGGCCGCCGCGACGGTCCTAGGGTGCGGGTAGGCATAAGGCCACCAGCCACCGCGTAGAACCCTACTACCTATCAATCATCAATAAATCTTGAAAAAATTGGCATGATGCATGCACAAAATGATCACTTTTCCTATAGTGACCTGTCAGGATTATCTCAATACATACAACACACTATCTGTTAGAGCAGCAATCACATAATCCGTCACATAATGAACCTGGACAATATATATCAATACATTATCTCAGGCATATAACTCATATGTATAAAAATCTGGTTCCCATTCCATCCATGGTCAAACCCATATCCACAACAGGATCTATGACTGTAACTATGCACTATATACAATAGAAGGTTTATAATACACCAAAAGGTATAAACCTCTATCTACATTATACTATACTATGGAGCGGCACAGCTAGCATGCAACCACTAATCCTGCTCCTCTCTATACAATACCTGCCCTGCAATCAAAAACACCAAACTGGGGAGTGAGTATATAAATACTCAGTGAGTGGAGTAGAGAGTACTATGCACATGAGACAGAATATAATCATGGCTCGAGATGAAATCTCAAGATCAATAACAACATGAACATGAACTCAACATAGAGAATATAGAGTAAATCATCAATATCACCACAATCAATATCAACTCATCTGAAGCATATATGGAATAATCAAGTAAACATATATGCTACTCATGAATATGCTCAACAGATCATAATGCTGGAACATACAAATCAGGTGTCAATATGCTGAAATCATCACTAGACAGCTGTCGGGAGGTGGGTTTTACGCCCCAGGCGAACCAGCAACAACTCCCTACTGTCACATGCATATGCAGGATAAGACACCATATCGATAATGTAAATGCTAGACAGCTGTCGGAAGGTGGGTTTTACGCCCCAGGCGAACCAGCAACAACTCCCTACTGTCACATGCATATGCAGGATAAGACACCATACCGATAACATAAATGCTAGACAGCTATCAGGAGGTGGGTTTTACGCCCCAGGCGAACCAGCAACAACTCCCTACTATCACATGCATATGCAGGATAAGACACCACACTGATCATATAAATGCTGGCCAGTATCCAGAACAGAAATCCATCTCACATCTACATACTAAACGGCACCTCGCGGGAATTCTACATCCGCGGAAAGCCATACTGCACCTCGCGGGGTCTTACTATGCCCGGCGGCAAGCAGAATATAAGTCGTAGGACCGGCCGATCCTACGCCTAGGGCCGTGTCCCCCCCTAGGAAGGGACTGGGCTCCGCCCACCCAGAAGGCTACTATGTGCACAAAGGCCGATGTTCAACCCCATCGACTATAGGTGTCCTGCAGATACTGCCAAGCCATGCATGAATGCCATAATGTACCCTCCCAATACTCTACTAAAAGGAGCATAATTAAGACTACCACTCACTCGACTCCGACCCAATCATAAACTAACATCAGGGTTGGGAGTGAGGGGTCAAGGGTGTGCAATGCAACTCAATATACCACTGAAATGGGCTCTACAAATCTTTGAAATAGAGAAATTGAAATCAATTTACAAAAGAAGTCATTTCACAATTCAGATCCAATTTAATTACTCATAAAGAGTATAATCAAGGCTACCACTCACAAGTCTTTGAAATGGAGGAAATGAAATCAATTTACAAAAGAAATCATTTCACAATTCGGAATCAATTTGATTACTCATCAACCCCTCGTAATTCCTCTCATTGTTCCCTCAAATGCATGTACAGAATAATCAAGCATAGAGAATCAAGATTTTAGAGGAATCTACTACAATATCAATCAATATGCTCAAGTGGAATCAATTCACACTTGGCGACATTCATGAAAATGAATTAAGAATGCTCATAGTGCAAAATACATGACTCCCACTCACCTGTCAATCTGGCACAGCCCTGATACGCCTCCAAAAATCTACAGCAGGCAGTGGGGAACTTCTTCCTCTTGTTCCCTAGCTTCTTGCCCAACTGTGACATGCATTTACAATACATTTAGTCTTGTATCAAGGGCTATAATCTACGTGCCAATTATAACATAGGAAACTTTAATTGATTCAACTTCCCTGTTCCCTAAATCTTTTCTTTTCTTTCTTCTTTTCCTTTTTAATTAATTAACTCACCATTTATGTGTATTAGGGACTCCTTTGCATGAGTACAAGGTCCCTTTTAGCTTGATCTAGGCTTAATACTCTATTATAGCATGAAATCCCCTATTTTCCACCCGGATGAACAGTAACCCGAACTGACAGTGGGTTACTTCATCCCGGTTTTGATCCACTTTCAGGACTCCAAATTTGATGAAATTTTTACCTAACATTCTACGCTCATAGGGAATTCCAAAGAGGTAAAATGCATTGCTATCGGAGGTCGTTTGACCCCCTAAATAATTCGCCGAAGTTGGGACTTCGACACAATTTTTCCGTAGTGTCGGAAAAATTTGTCAAAATCTGATTCTTCCTTTTTTAACCGCCTCTACAACCCTTATCCGACCCCTCTAGACTATATCCACCCTTTGTATAGCCTAATGTCATCAAAAGACTAGATAGGGACGGATATTTACCTTTTTCTTTTTGGAAATCGAGGTCTTTGCGTAGAGGGGAAGGAGATCTACACTTTTTCCTTCAGCTGGAAGTGCAACCGGGATCC
Organism: Phoenix dactylifera; assembly: GCF_009389715.1. NCBI lineage: Eukaryota > Viridiplantae > Streptophyta > Magnoliopsida > Arecales > Arecaceae > Phoenix > Phoenix dactylifera. Next base: position 15,661,299 of record NC_052393.1, read on the forward strand.
CTTTCCCTCTCGAATCCCCTTCCTCTTCTTCTTTCTTCTTCTTCTTCTTCTCTTTTTCTTTCTTTCTTTCCTCTCTGTTTCACGCTTGAGACTCCCTCTCTCTCGGTTTCATTCCACCGACAGCACAACCCTCTAATTAAATCACATCAAAACACTATTCACCCTTTGTTTAATATTATTAAATTCCCATTTTGCCCTTGCCACTTCGATATATCTGCAATTATGCCATTATCTTTTGATTCCTTCCCATTTTGCCCCTAACACTTCAACGCATCTACTATTATGCCATTAACTTTTGATTCCTTCCAATTTTACCCCTTATATCAATTTTAAAGGACTATTCTATCCCTTTTTTTTATATAAAAAGAATAAAAAAAAATTTTGGGGTTATTACACATTTCCCCATACAGCTACATCTCATGTAGTCTATACTTGTGTTCATGCTTATGGTATAATATAGCAAGTTTTTTTTTGGTAGTCATTCTCTCAGATCAACCCTGATTCTGCAAAAGGCTACAAATCCTATGTGTTTGTTTCACCGGCCATCCATGTATTCCGGAAAAATTGGGCTCCAGAAATTCTCAAGGCACCTGCATTTCCCCATACAGCTACATCTCATGTAGTCTATACTTGTGTTCATGCTTATGGTATAATATAGCTAGTTTTTTTTTGGTAGTCATTCTCTCAGATCAACCCTGATTCTGCAAAAGGCTACAAATCCCATGTATTTGTTTCACCGGCCATCCATGTATTCCGGAAAAATTGGGCTCCAGAAATTCTCAAGGCACATGCATTTCCCCATACAGCTACATCTCATGTAGTCTATACTTGTGTTCATGCTTATGGTATAATATAGCTAGTTTTTTTTGGTAGTCATTCTCTCAGATCAACCCTGATTCTGCAAAAAGCTACAAATCCCATGTGTTTGTTTCACCGGCCATCCATGTATTCCGAAAAAATTGGGCTCCAGAAATTCTCAAGGCACATGCATTTCCCCATACAGCTACATCTCATGCAGTCTATACTTGTGTTCATGCTTATGGTATAATATAGCTAGTTTTTTTTTGGTAGTCATTCTCTCAGATCAACCCTGATTCTGCAAAAGGCTACAAATCCCATGTGTTTGTTTCACCGGCCATCCATGTATTCCGGAAAAATTGGGCTCCAGAAATTCTCAAGGCACATGCATTTCTCCATACAGCTACATCTCATGTAGTCTATACTTGTGTTCATGCTTATGGTATAATATAGCTAGTTTTTTTTTGGTAGTCATTCTCTCAGATCAACCCTGATTCTGCAAAGGGCTACAAATCCCATGTGTTTTTTTCACCGGCCATCCATGTATTCCGGAAAAATTGGGCTCCAGAAATTCTCAAGGCACATGCATTTCCCCATACAGCTACATCTCATGTAGTCTATACTTATGTTCTTGCTTATGGTATAATATAGCTAGTTTTTTTTTGGTAGTCATTCTCTCAGATCAACCCTGATTCTGCAAAAGGCCACAAATTCCATGTGTTTGTTTCACCGGCCATCCATGTATTCCGGAAAAATTGGGCTCCAGAAATTCTCAAGGCACATGCATTTCCCCATACAGCTACATCTCATGTAGTCTATACTTGTGTTCATGCTTATGGTATAATATAGCTAGTTTTTTTTTTGGTAGTCATTCTCTCAGATCAACCCTGATTCTGCAAAAGGCTAGAAATCCCATGTGTTTGTTCCACCGGTCATCCATGTATTCCGGAAAAATTGGGCTCCAGAAATTCTCAAGGCACATGCATTTCCCCATATAGCTACATCTCATGTAGTCTATACTTGTGTTCATGCTTATGGTATAATATAGCTAGTTTTTTTTTGGTAGTCATTCTCTCAGATCAACCCTGATTCTGCAAAAGGCTACAAATCCCATGTGTTTGTTTCACCGGCCATCCATGTATTCCGAAAAAATTGGGCTCCAGAAATTCTCAAGGCACATGCATTTCCCCATACAGCTACATCTCATGTAGTCTATACCTGTGTTCATGCTTATGGTATAATATAGCTAGTTTTTTTTTGGTAGTCATTCTCTCATATCAACCCTGATTCTGCAAAAGGCTACAAATCCCATGTGTTTGTTTCACCGGCCATCCATGTATTCCGGAAAAATTGGGCTCTAGAAATTCTCAAGGCACATGCATTTCCCCATACAGCTACATCTCATGTAGTCTACACTTGTGTTCATGCTTATGGTATAATATAGCTAGTTTTTTTTTGGTAGTCATTCTCTCAGATCAACCCTGATTCTGCAAAAGGCTACAAATCCCATGTGTTTGTTTCACCGGCCATCCATGTATTCCGAAAAAATTGGGCTCCAGAAATTCTCAAGGCACATGCATTTCCCCATACAGCTACATCTCATGTAGTCTATACTTGTGTTCATGCTTATGGTATAATATAGCTAGTTTTTTTTTGGTAGTCATTCTCTCAGATCAACCCTGATTCTGCAAAAGGCTACAAATCCCATGTGTTTGTTTCACCGGCCATCCATGTATTCCGGAAAAATTGGGCTCCAGAAATTCTCAAGGCACATGCATTTTCCCATACAGCTACATCTCATGTAGTCTATACTTGTGTTCATGCTTATGGTATAATATAGCTAGTTTTTTTTGGTAGTCATTCTCTCAGATCAACCCTGATTCTGCAAAAGGCTACAAATCCCATGTGTTTGTTTCACCGGCCATCCATGTATTCCGAAAAAATTGGGCTCCAGAAATTCTTAAGGCACATGCATTTCCCCATACAGCTATATCTCATGTAGTCTATACTTGTGTTCATGCTTATGGTATAATATAGCTAGTTTTTTTTTGGTAGTCATTCTCTCAGATCAACCCTGATTCTGCAAAAGGCTACAAATCCCATGTGTTTGTTTCACCGGCCATCCATGTATTCCGAAAAAATTGGGCTCCAGAAATTCTCAAGGCACATGCATTTCCCCATACAGCTACATCTCATGTAGTCTATACTTGTGTTCATGCTTATGGTATAATATAGCTAGTTTTTTTTTGGTAGTCATTCTCTCAGATCAACCCTGATTCTGCAAAAGGCTACAAATCCCATGTGTTTGTTTCACCGGCCATCCATGTATTCCGAAAAAATTGGGCTCCAGAAATTCTCAAGGCACATGCATTTCCCCATACAGCTACATCTCATGTAGTCTATACTTGTGTTCATGCTTATGATATAATATAGCTAGTTTTTTTTTGGTAGTCATTCTCTCAGATCAACCCTGATTCTGCGAAAGGCTACAAATCCCATGTGTTTGTTTCACCGGCCATCCATGTATTCCGGAAAAATTGGGCTCCAGAAATTCTCAAGGCACATGCATTTCCCCATACAGCTACATCTCATGTAGTCCATACTTGTGTTCATGCTTATGGTATAATATAGCTAGTTTTTTTTTTGGTAGTCATTCTCAAAGATCAACCCTGATTCTGCAAAAGGCTACAAATCCCATGTGTTTGTTTCACCGGCCATCCATGTATTCCGGAAAAATTGGGCTTCAGAAATTCTCAAGGCACATGCATTTCCCCATACAGCTACATCTCATGTAGTCTATACTTGTGTTCATGCTTATGGTATAATATAGCTAGTTTTTTTTTGGTAGTCATTCTCTCAGATCAACCCTGATTCTGCAAAAGGCTACAAATCCCTTGTGTTTGTTTCACCGGCCATCCATGTATTTCGGAAAAATTGGGCTCCAGAAATTCTCAAGGCACATGCATTTCCCCATACAGCTACATCTCATGTAGTCTATACTTGTGTTCATGCTTATGGTATAATATAGCTAGTTTTTTTTTGGTAGTCATTCTCTCATATCAACCCTGATTCTACAAAAGGCTACAAATTCCCTGTGTTTGTTTCACCGGCCATCCATGTATTCCGAAAAAATTGGGCTCCAGAAATTCTCAAGGCACATGCATTTCCCCATACAGCTACATCTCATGTAGTTTATACTTGTGTTCATGCTTATGGTATAATATAGCTAGTTTTTTTTGGTAGTCATTCTCTCAGATCAACCCTGATTCTGCAAAAGGCTACGAATCCCATGTGTTTGTTTCACCGGCCATCCATGTATTCCGAAAAAATTGGGCTCCAGAAATTCTCAAGGCACATGCATTTCCCCATACAGCTACATCTCATGTAGTTTATACTTGTGTTCATGCTTATGGTATAATATAGCTAGTTTTTTTTGGTAGTCATTCTCTCAGATCAACCCTGATTCTGCAAAAGGCTACAAATCCCATGTGTTTGTTTCACCGGCCATCCATGTATTCCGGAAAAATTGGGCTCCAGAAATTCTCAAGGCACATGCATTTCCCCATACAGCTACATCTCATGTAGTCTATACTTGTGTTCATGCTTATGGTATAATATAGCTAGTTTTTTTTTGGTAGTCATTCTCTCAGATCAACCCTGATTCTGCAAAAGGCTACAAATCCCATGTGTTTGTTTCACCGGCCATCCATGTATTCCGAAAAAATTGGGCTCCAGAAATTCTCAAGGCACATGCATTTCCCCATACAGCTACATCTCATGTAGTCTATACTTGTGTTCATGCTTATGATATAATATAGCTAGTTTTTTTTTGGTAGTCATTCTCTCAGATCAACCCTGATTCTGCAAAAGGCTACAAATCCCATGTGTTTGTTTCACCGGCCATCCATGTATTCCGGAAAAATTGGGCTCCAGAAATTCTCAAGGCACATGCATTTCCCCATACAGCTACATCTCATGTAGTCTATACTTGTGTTCATGCTTATGGTATAATATAGCTAGTTTTTTTTTGGTAGTCATTCTCTCAGATCAACCCTGATTCTGCAAAAGGCTACAAATCCCATGTGTTTGTTTCACCGGCCATCCAGGTATTCCGAAAAAATTGGGCTCCAGAAATTCTCAAGGCACATGCATTTCCCCATACAGCTACATCTCATGTAGTCTATGCTTGTGTTCATGCTTATGGTATAATATAGCTAGTTTTTTTTTGGTAGTCATTCTCTCAGATCAACCCTGATTCTGCAAAAGTCTACAAATCCCATGTGTTTGTTTCACCGGCCATCCATGTATTCTGGAAAAATTGGGCTCCAGAAATTCTCAAGGCACATGCATTTCCCCATACAGCTACATCTCATGTAGTCTATACTTGTGTTCATGCTTATGGTATAATATAGCTAGTTTTTTTTTGGTAGTCATTCTCTCAGATCAACCCTGATTCTGCAAAAGGCTACAAATCCCTTGTGTTTGTTTCACCGGCCATCCATGTATTCCGGAAAAATTGGGCTCCAGAAATTCTCAAGGCACATGCATTTCTCCATACAGCTACATCTCATGTAGTCTATACTTGTGTTCATGCTTATGGTATAATATAGCTAGTTTTTTTTTGGTAGTCATTCTCTCAGATCAACCCTGATTCTGCAAAAGGCTACAAATCCCATGTGTTTGTTTCACCGGCCATCCATGTATTTCGGAAAAATTGGGCTCCAGAAATTCTCAAGGCACATGCATTTCCCCATACAGCTACATCTCATGTAGTCTATACTTGTGTTCATGCTTATGGTATAATATAGCTAGTTTTTTTTGGTAGTCATTCTCTCAGATCAATCCTGATTCTGCAAAAGGCTACAAATCCCATGTGTTTGTTTCACCGGCCATCCATGTATTCCGAAAAAATTGGGCTCTAGAAATTCTCAAGGCACATGCATTTCCCCATACAGCTACATCTCATGTAGTCTATACTTGTGTTCATGCTTATGGTATAATATAGCTAGTTTTTTTTTGGTAGTCATTCTCTCAGATCAACCCTGATTCTGCAAAAGGCTACAAATCCCATGTGTTTGTTTCACCGGCCATCCATGTATTCCGAAAAAATTGGGCTCCAGAAATTCTCAAGGCACATGCATTTCCCCATACAGCTACATCTCATGTAGTCTATACTTGTGTTCATGCTTATGGTATAATATAGCTAGTTTTTTTTTGGTAGTCATTCTCTCAGATCAACCCTGATTCTACAAAAGGCTACAAATCCCATGTGTTTGTTTCACCGGCCATCCATGTATTCCGGAAAAATTGGGCTCCAGAAATTCTCAAGGCACATGCATTTCCCCATACAGCTACATCTCATGTAGTCTATACTTGTGTTCATGCTTATGGTATAATATAGCTAGTTTTTTTTTGGTAGTCATTCTCTCAGATCAACCCTGATTCTGCAAAAGGCTACAAATCCCATGTGTTTGTTTCACCGGCCATCCATGTATTCCGGAAAAATTGGGCTCCAGAAATTCTCAAGGCACATGCATTTCCCCATACAGCTACATCTCATGTAGTCTATACTTGTGTTCATGCTTATGGTATAATATAGCTAGTTTTTTTTTGGTAGTCATTCTCTCAGATCAACCCTGATTCTGCAAAAGGCTACAAATCCCATGTGTTTGTTTCACCGGCCATCCATGTATTCCGGAAAAATTGGGCTCCAGAAATTCTCAAGGCACATGCATTTCCCCATACAGCTACATCTCATGTAGTCTATACTTGTGTTCATGCTTATGATATAATATAGCTAGTTTTTTTTTGGTAGTCATTCTCTCAGATCAACCCTGATTCTGCAAAAGGCTACAAATCCCATGTGTTTGTTTCACCGGCCATCCATGTATTCCGGAAAAATTGGGCTCCAGAAATTCTCAAGGCACATGCATTTCCCCATACAGCTACATCTCATGTAGTCTATACTTGTGTTCATGCTTATGGTATAATATAGCTAGTTTTTTTTTGGTAGTCATTCTCTCAGATCAACCCTGATTCTGCAAAAGGCTACAAATCCCATGTGTTTGTTTCACCGGCCATCCATGTATTCCGGAAAAATTGGGCTCCAGAAATTCTCAAGGCACATGCATTTCCCCATACAGCTACATCTCATGTAGTCTATACTTGTGTTCATGCTTATGGTATAATATAGCTAGTTTTTTTTTGGTAGTCATTCTCTCAGATCAACCCTGATTCTGCAAAAGGCTACAAATCCCATGTGTTTGTTTCACCGGCCATCCATGTATTCCGGAAAAATTGGGCTCCAGAAATTCTCAAGGCACATGCATTTCCCTATACAGCTACATCTCATGTAGTCTATACTTGTGTTCATGCTTATGGTATAATATAGCTAGTTTTTTTTTGGTAGTCATTCTCTCAGATCAACCCTGATTCTGCAAAAGGCTACAAATCCCATGTGTTTGTTTCACCGGCCATCCATGTATTCCGGAAAAATTGGGCTCCAGAAATTCTCAAGGCACATGCATTTCTCCATACAGCTACATCTCATGTAGTCTATACTTGTGTTCATGCTTATGGTATAATATAGCTAGTTTTTTTTTGGTAGTCATTCTCTCAGATCAACCCTGATTCTGCAAAAGGCTACAAATCCCATGTGTTTGTTTCACCGGCCATCCATGTATTTCGGAAAAATTGGGCTCCAGAAATTCTCAAGGCACATGCATTTCCCCATACAGCTACATCTCATGTAGTCTATACTTGTGTTCATGCTTACGGTATAATATAGCTAGTTTTTTTTGGTAGTCATTCTCTCAGATCAATCCTGATTCTGCAAAAGGCTACAAATCCCATGTGTTTGTTTCACCGGCCATCCATGTATTCCGAAAAAATTGGGCTCTAGAAATTCTCAAGGCACATGCATTTCCCCATACAGCTACATCTCATGTAGTCTATACTTGTGTTCATGCTTATGGTATAATATAGCTAGTTTTTTTTTGGTAGTCATTCTCTCAGATCAACCCTGATTCTGCAAAAGGCTACAAATCCCATGTGTTTGTTTCACCGGCCATCCATGTATTCCGGAAAAATTGGGCTCCAGAAATTCTCAAGGCACATGCATTTCCCCATACAGCTACATCTCATGTAGTCTATACTTGTGTTCATGCTTATGGTATAATATAGCTAGTTTTTTTTTGGTAGTCATTCTCTCAGATCAACCCTGATTCTGCAAAAGGCTACAAATCCCATGTGTTTGTTTCACCGGCCATCCATGTATTCCGGAAAAATTGGGCTCCAGAAATTCTCAAGGCACATGCATTTCCCCATACAGCTACATCTCATGTAGTCTATACTTGTGTTCATGCTTATGGTATAATATAGCTAGTTTTTTTTTGGTAGTCATTCTCTCAGATCAACCCTGATTCTGCAAAAGGCTACAAATCCCATGTGTTTGTTTCACCGGCCATCCATGTATTCCGAAAAAATTGGGCTCCAGAGATTCTCAAGGCACATGCATTTCCCCATACAGCTACATCTCATGTAGTCTATACTTGTGTTCATGCTTATGGTATAATATAGCTAGTTTTTTTTTGGTAGTCATTCTCTCAGATCAACCCTGATTCTGCAAAAGGCTACAAATCCCATGTGTTTGTTTCACCGGCCATCCATGTATTCCGAAAAAATTGGGCTCCAGAAATTCTCAAGGCACATGCATTTCCCCATACAGCTACATCTCATGTAGTCTATACTTGTGTTCATGCTTATGGTATAATATAGCTAGTTTTTTTTTGATAGTCATTCTCTCAGATCAACCCTGATTCTGCAAAAGGCTACAAATCCCATGTGTTTGTTTCACCGGCCATCCATGTATTCCGGAAAAATTGGGCTCCAGAAATTCTCAAGGCACATGCATTTCCCCATACAGCTACATCTCATGTAGTCTATACTTGTGTTCATGCTTATGGTATAATATAGCTATTTTTTTTTGGTAGTCATTCTCTCATATCAACCCTGATTCTGCAAAAGGCTACAAATCCCATGTGTTTGTTTCACCGGCCATCCATGTATTCCGAAAAAATTGGGCTCCAGAAATTCTCAAGGCACATGCATTTCCCCATACAGCTACATCTCATGTAGTCTATATTGTGTTCATGCTTATGGTATAATATAGCTAGTTTTTTTTTGGTAGTCATTCTCTCAGATCAACCCTGGTTCTGCAAAAGGCTACAAATCCCATGTGTTTGTTTTACCGGCCATCCATGTATTCCGGAAAAATTGGGCTCCAGAAATTCTCAAGGCACATGCATTTCCCCATACAGCTATATCTCATGTAGTCTATACTTGTGTTCATGCTTATGGTATAATATAGCTAGTTTTTTTTTGGTAGTCATTCTCTAAGATCAACCCTGATTCTGCAAAAGGCTACAAATCCCATGTGTTTGTTTCACCGGCCATCCATGTATTCCGGAAAAATTGGGCTCCAGAAATTCTCAAGGCACATGCATTTCCCCATACAGCTACATCTCATGTAGTCTATACTTGTGTTCATGCTTATGGTATAATATAGCTAGTTTTTTTTTGGTAGTCATTCTCTCAGATCAACCCTGATTCTGCAAAAGGCTACAAATCCCATGTGTTTGTTTGACCCTTATATAGGCTATCCATATATTCCTGAAAAATTGGGCACCAGAAATACTCAAAGCACATGTATTTCCCCAGTCTTGGGGAATGCAACCTCCCGCTGAGCCAAACCAAAGCATTTTGGTGGGAAGAATTTACCAAATGCATGCAACCAGTCCCCTATGCCATATCCTTACCATTTTCTTGTCATTTTTCCAATGGAATACTCTCTATAAACATTGTTATCGGCCATGACAGCCCTGCAGTACCTACTTCGTTGCCAGCAAACCCAAAAATTAAAGATAAAAAAAAGGCTTATCAAATGACAACACTTGTCTGACGTGCTTTTCTTTTAATGCGGTTAACAAAATCGGAGGTGTGTTCATTCAGATAAAGTCCTCTAAGTGATGTGCAGCAAAGGAGACAACTCAGTCGGCAGCATAGTTTGCCCCTCTATAAACATGTATGGCCAATAGCTAGGAATCGTATTTTTCTAAAAGTCAGCGGATATCTTGAAGTAAAAACCTCTCCTCAGCCGTGCACCCTCGGCCATAATGAGGTACCCTCAACCAACCTTACCTTAAATCACCCTCGGCCATAATGAGGTACCCTCAACCAACCTTACCTTAAATCACACCAATCAAACATAAGAACGAGCCAATAACCTACAATGAAGTGCCCATCGCCATTATTCCTTATCATTCCACTTCTGCATCTCTCGGAAGCTGTTTCCACCGCTCGAGATTTTGATTTCTTCTACTTTGTTTAACAGGTTATCTGCTTCTCCTCCCTCCTCTATCACATAGTTCTATTTCTATGTGTTACTAAACAAAGTAGGCCAGTCTTTTTTTTTGATGTGCCAGCTAATTGTTATAGATAATTGATCCCATCCACTTCTAAGAATTTTCCTGGTTTTCATTTGTCTCCAAGAGGTACATTGGGCTCTAATATCTCTTGGCCAGCTCCTTATCTTGAGCTGAGTTTTCAGGATAAACCATGGACTTTTTGCAAATGGCATTTGATTAAAAGATGTGATATAGTTTCAGAGTTAGCCCCAGATGTTCTTGCTCAGCCTTTTTTTGGCCAAAACTTCCCATGTATGTAATTTGTCTTTCAATGCCAACCACATGAGTACTTTTAACTTTTTAAGGCACTGCTGCTTTCTAAATTATTTTATAGAATAGCCAAAGAACTCCACTTTGATTAGAAAAACAATTTTTTTTTTTTCATATCTTATAAGTTGCAAGAAAACTTAGAAAAGTGAAGAAGTAGAGACATTTTCTCTCATTCTCATTGCTTCAAGAAATAGACATTTGCATGTCCATACATACACTCCTCTCCCCATGTCTCTTTTTGTGTCTCTTTGTCCCATGATGATCGCAAGTCCATACTTTTTTTTAAAGATATGTTTTCTTATTAACTTAGTTGTTAACTTTAGGAGGGTTTTCTTTTGCATGCTATTTTGTTGTTTGGTTCCTATATTGTGCTAGTGCCCTGGATCATACAGCGACCTAGGAGAAGCTGTTGCCATCCCAAGACCGAAGAATAGTTCTCAACAATCAATAATTATTAGTTATTATTTGTATTTGCTAACAACCAAAATAAAAAAAAAGTATGGATCATTTATATTAAAACAAAATTTTAGTAATTGGTAAATGTGATTGAATCAAATGGTTTATCTTCATCTATTTTGATAGGTAAATAGATAGATAGAGGATTTTTAATGTGACTCAAGTTTAAGAACAGTTCGTCTTATGTTGGCTTATTATATTTATGAAAGTAATATATAATCAATAATATAATAGTAAAATATTATGATACTTGCAATATAATATTTTATTTGGATATTTCAACATATCTACAATATATAATTACTCTTGCACCCGTGATCATGATTTTATTATCATAATATATTCATGCAGAATAGAGATAAATTTATAATATTATAGCACAATATCTTATTCAACATATACTATACAATATATTGTATATAAATATTATCATATTCTATATTGTTGTGCAAAAGATGAATAGTATATAATTTTTTTATCAAATATCATTAGTCATTATAAATATCTATTATAATATAGTAATTATGTGGGTAATATTATTAAAATTTTAAATGTTTTAATGGAATAGCACATTAAAAATATATTATGATATTCAAATACTTTTATTATATTTTAATATTTTAATACTAATTATTATGTTATTAATAATTATATTATTTTTATTATATCATACTCTTGTAATAATTATATAATATTATGCATGCAACTTGGAAGATGTATTAGAACATTTACTAGATTTACTTCATTCATTCTATATTAAATGCTTAGTCTTATCCAAAGATGGAAGCTAGAGCCAACCATTCCTAATGATTCTCATGTATGGATATCCTAAAACTAGAAAACTTATTTCTTGTTTTCATTCCTAACATCCTAATAATGTTACATTGAATACTTCACAAAGTGCGTCAGCAACACAAAATCAATATGATTTACATCTTTCATCGTTACCAATTATAGTTTATATAATGCAGTAATTAAAGCTGAGCTTGGAGGTAACCTCATTACCGAAGAAGCTCAGAGGGCGGCCCAAACCTTGCGAATTGATTTTGAAAAAGGAGGCATCCATCTTTGTGCAGGTAGTAGTTCCATGCTCGGTTCACTTTTATACTCACTTCATTTGGTGTTTCTTGTTAATCTAACTTGTGCATTGTCTGCAACAGAAAAGCTAGAACGAGTTAATCAGTTGAGTATTGAGATTGCTCTGCTCGGTAGACAGTACGTATCAAGCATTCACCATTTGAACCTACCAGTTCATTTCTCAGTGATATTACTATGCCATCTCTTTTCTGCTATTGCTTTTGCACACTAACTTCATGAATATCTTACAGATGAAAGATTGAGTGTTCAAACAAATATCCCTTTTTTAATGTGTGGGACTGCTATACCTTGCTTTGATGCTACGCACTCTTATTGGTTTGGATGTGACCAATGAACTTGTATCTAGACAAAGTATTGCTGTAAAACATACGAAAATTTCAAACCTGTAGTGGCCTAGTAAAGTTGTAGAATCAAGTTCTTATAGATAAACAAGCATGCTTTTGAAAGCTTGTTTAGGTCACATGCCTGTAAACATTCTTCTATTCGTTTAGCCATGGATCTTAAGAAACTTAGACAGCCTCTATTTGTGGGAACCTTTTGCTCTAGGTCTAACAATTCGATCTTGCAGGCAGTTATGCTTTCAAAAGCTTTTGAGATTTCTCAGTCTGTAAGGGACTTCCTCAGTCTGTAAGAGAAGAGTATGTAAGGGAAGAGTATGAGTTCCCACTAATGCATATTTGCTGAGGGTTATGGTAGTGTCAGAGAAGCTCATGGTTTCAAGCCCCATTCGACCCTCTCTCCATCAACGGGTTATCAAAGCCAAAGTATATCCAAATAACAAATATATAAACAATAAACAAATATATCCAAATAAACAACAATAAACAACAAATATATCCAAATAACAAAGATTTAAAGAAAAAGCTCAAAAATACAAAAAAAAAAAAAAAAATCAGGTGGGAATACAAAAGCTCCTATTTTTAGTTTGATCCATAGAAATACTTAAAAGCTCTTATGATCTTTTCTTACCATGATCTTCTCAAAAGCCATCGTGGGGAAGTCCTCGTTCCGGTTCGCCATGGGAAAGAGAGTTGCATATAGAGAGAGGGCGAGGAGGAGAAGGAGATGTCCCTGGAATAAATAGAGAGAGGAAAGGAGAGGCGTGAAAAAAAAAAAAAAAGGAAGACAATTGAGTGCAGCACGGGTTATATCCACTTCAGAGCCTGTGGGAATCCCCTTGCCAGGCGATATTTTCAGCAAGAAGAACGTGGGAAGACCTGGGGCAAAGCCTGGCTCTTCCCACGTTCTTGTTGCCATTTCCAACATTGGCTCTCTCATCTCTGAAACCATTTTGGATATCTACTGCTTGTTGTTTGTTCTTGCGTGGCAGCACGAGATATCTACACTTCAGACCCTGCGGGAATCTCGTCTTTAGGTTTTGCCAGGTGAAATTTTCAGCAAGAAGAACGTGGGAAGAAAATATCACCTGACAAATGCTCAGGTTTTAATATATATTTGTCAGCCCCGCCCTGACAAAGGCTCTTCCCACGTATGGAGCCTTAGCATCTTCAACCTATCCAACGTATGGAGCCTTAATCCCGTCGAACTTCGACACCGCCGCAACGTTCCTCGCCTCTGCCCTTAAAAGCAGCGGAGAATATGTTAAAGGAGAGCTAGAGGGAGATCCCCCGACTCCGCGATCCCTCTGCATTCTCGATCCCCTGGCTTCGTGGCCCTCTCCACCTTCTCCCCCAGCTCCATGACCCCTTCGATCGACTTCTCCCCTAGCTCCAAGATTCCTCCACCTTTTCATCCGAATCTAGGATTTTTTTTTTAATCTTTTTGTTTGATATACTAGGTAGAAAATGTTACTTTAATCCTTAATTTGCCATGCCAGCGCATTCAAAATCATGCGCGGTCATGTGACACTAAAAGGCACTTTCAAAACCTTACACTTTCTTTCTACGTCTTGTTACTTTTGGAACATTTATGAATTACATATTCATTGTACATGCGCTATGTTTTCACTAACTCTAGTAAGAGAATGCTATTTAGGGCTGCAAATGAGTCGGATCGGGTCGGATCTTGAGTGACCCCGATTCGATCCGATTTCTTGTTCGACTCTCTGGATCCAGGCCCAACCTGGTTGAAAATCGGATCAGATTGGATCGGGTCATGCCTACAAATTTTGATCCAACGGTTCATTCGAGTCGGGTCTGATCCGAAATCGGATCCGGGTCTACATATTTTTATATTCAAAGCTCCACTATATAATAGTAAATAATATTAAGTAAAAAAAATGGATCGGGTCCAGGTCCGGGTCGAGATTGGGTGGACCCAACCCGACTCGAAAAATAGAACGGATCCAAATTTAGGACCCGACCCGGCTCCGCGGGTCCTAAAATTCAGATCGGGTCGAGTCGGGTCATGGGTTGATCTGACTCATTTGCAGCCCTAATGTTGTTGGAGAGATTAGTATTAATGAGTGAAATCTTTGGTGGTCCAAAGGAAAACTTGCATAGTATATGAATCCTTCAGTAGTATTTTCTGCAGTAAACCAGAATAGGAACCAAATTGATAAAAAGAAAAGGAAGTTAAAAAAAAAATAAAAGAAGAACGAAGCAACATTTATATAAGAGACAAATTTAGGATTCATTCTTTAACATCACATAATTTTCCTTTTTAAAAAGAGGAGGCATCTTCTCCTGCTAATCATGGCTGCACAACTAATGTGCCAACTAGTAAAAGTTTCTCTCTTCTTTCTTAATGAGACTTCCTTTCTTTTCTCTACAGGGACTTGGTACACTCTCATTGACAACTTCCTTTCTTCTACTTAAACCACATGGCTGTTCAAAACTGGGATTTCTTTGTGACTCTCACTCACCCTTTGAACTAGCTATGTTCAACCTCTCCACCTATCTGGTTGCCTTGGGAGGGGCATATGAGCCCTCCCTTTGCCACCTTCGGGTCCCACCAATTCAACGAGGAGAACACAAACGAGAGCTGTGCCAAGCAGTCATTCTTCAGCCATTTCTATATCGCCACAAACCTCCGCTCGCTCATCTCTGAGACCAAATTGGCATACATACAGAGCTTGGGTCAGCGGACCTTGGGGTTCTGGATTTCCACTGCCATTGCATTTGCTGCTCTTGGTTTGCTCGAGTGAGAGTACAAGACACAGACGCTTCAAGCCATGCGGGAACCCCCTCCCCAGGTTTTGTCAGGTGGTGGTCGCAGCATGGAAGAAGTCGGCAATTGAGATTCCACGGCACAAGATACAGAGCTCATATAGCTGCATACTAAAAATATAGAGATTTTTCAAACCACTTATGAAATTATTCAGTTTGTTGAATAGCTTAACATGTCTACTTACAGACTACTATTTTTTGTAAAAAATTTGTATCGCTCTTTTGTATTTCTTTTCTTTCTAAATTTTTTATAAATAGTTTTTGTAAACTCTCTCTTTTCTAATAAGGACCGGGTGGCTTTGCCTCCCTCTTCATAAAATAAAAAATAAAATAAAAAAAAAGATCCCGTGGGACAAGGATGGGCTCTATGAGGCTTGCGGAGGGGGGTGTATATTTTGGTTGCGAGGCGCTACAAATGTATACGGATTGAAGAGTCTAGGGAGGAGCACTCCCTCCCTGTGAAATGGTGTAGTTTAATTTGGTTCTTAAGAGTCCATGACCCATGTTTAACTTCATGACTGAAAACATGGAAATATGAAAAATTATAATAATAATCAAAATTTACTCATAATCTCTTCAACAATCATGCTCTTTCTCCTCTTGCGATAATCCTGCATGAATAAATTGACAGATATTCTCTTCAGCTGATATTTGTATGAGTAGATCATATGTACTCCTGTTAAAGAGCAGCTCGATTGATAAAAATGAACAAAGTAAGAATTCATTGTGAAGATTAAATTAAGCCCTTAGATTGTTTGAACAGTCAAAGAAATATTAATCTCCTAGACACAGAATTGTCCCTTCGATTATCTGAGGGCAAGTAGTAGGATGCAATTGATAGTTTCAGATCCACGCAAATTGTCCTAGGAAAGCCATTGCCAAGAGCAGAAAATTCTCATTTCATATATAGCCTCAAGCACAGATGAAATTGAGCACTCACCACCAACAGCAAGAGAGCATCCGAAAGTCATAGGCTCATTAGCAGAATCATGTTTTTTGCATTACTTTGCGGATTTCCTAGTTTATTTGCGTTCTATTTGCATTCTATTTGAAAACTCTTTTGGTTCAGGATTTTGCTACAAGGGCAGTACAGGGTCAGCTAATCCATTTATGGCCAGGATTTTTTAAATTATATTCAAGATAAAATAACGAGCTCCATTGCAGCAATGAAGACAGCGTGATTGAGAATAAAAAAATTCATTCTCTGTTACTCTTTCTTAAAATGCCGTTCACTATATCCACAATGACAGTTATTTGTCAGTCTACGAAGATGACAAAGTACACGGTCCATGAAAACTAAAGCAGTTTAGGTGAAAAGTGCAGCAACAATAAGTTAAAAGAGGAAATGCAAATCGCAATAGTGTACCTCACGTTACAAAAAAGAATATCCTTCTAAATCCAGAACACTGCAAAACATGTTCTCAATAAGCACTATGAAGAAGCCAATTGAAGAGTTACCTCAGCACAACCAAGCACAAATTCTATAGTCATCCATACTCATTAAAATGGCCGGTACTCAATGCGAACATCCCAGAAAAAAGAGGCTGCATTACTTGGAAATCTTTGCAGTAAGCTCCCTAACCAGCTTTGCAGCCACCATAGCAGTCATTCCATCAACAGTGTCACGTTGTGGATTGAATTCTACTACATCAGCAGCAACAACATCAGCTTGCAGATTGTGAAGAATGTTCAGAACATCACGGAACGAGAGGCCTCCTGGCTCAAGGTGAGACACCCCGGGAGCAAATGCAGGATCAAGACAATCGACATCAACTGAAACATAAACACCCTTTGCACCTTCCCCAAGTTTCTGCACAAATTGTCTCGAGTTAGATCAAACATTGAAATTATCATGATGAGCGACAAGCTTCATTACATTTAGCATACAATTTTTAATGCGCATATTGGTGGATATACAACGAATAAATGTCAAGATGAATATCTTCATGGAATCAACATGCACAAACCATTATATATTAAATCTGCTGAAATACAATTGACTTGATTGTGTCTTTTGTTAAAGTAATTGAATTGTTGATATCAGTAATAGAGAGAAGGTTCCATGGACTCTTGTACTCAACTATGCAATACAAAGTAGCTTGCTAACAATCTAGGAGCATGCTTGAGATGAGTTTGCTAAATTAACACAAGCCTGGAAAGAAAATAAATAAAAAAAAAAACGGAAGGGCCGCCCGGGGGTGGGGGGGTGGGGGGTGGTTTGTTTCTATATGGATGTTTTGTTGGGGTGTGTCGTTGAAGGCAATGCTGCCTGCTTAAGCCCATATAAATACATGCATATAGAAACATCCAGCTCAGGTTTGGCAAGTGCATAGAACTGTGCATCATGACATTATATGCTTTGTTGCGGTGTGTCGTTGAAGGCAATGCTGCCTGCTTAAGCCCATATAAATACATGCATATAGAAACATCCAGCTCAGGTTTGGCAAGTGCATAGAACTGTGCATCATGACTTTATATGCTTCACATGCATGAGGCACGACCAGTTGTGGTACCAAACAAAATGTTTCTGAAGTGTGAAATGTGACTCCCATTTGCACCTACTGTCTTCATGCAAGTGGGCATGTTATAGGTTTGTGAAGGTTATTGTTAAAGGAGAGGATGCAGGCATGCATGCGTGTCACAGTGAGTGAGTGAGTGAATGAGAGGGAGAGAGAAAGATACCAAATTTTCCAAAATATGGCGATCTTTTGAAAAGGTACGCATTTCGTACTGCTCCACTCCAAATCTTTTCCCTTGTTCACGCCCTTCGCTCGTAATTGATCTAATTCCAACCTGAAATTCCACAAACAAAATTTCATAAAGTTAAAAAATGTAGTGGCAACACAAAATTTCTTTGAACTGCAAACAGTGAAGGTTTTTTTTTTTTTAAGAAAAAAAAGCTACTGCAGACATCTGAGCTGATGTGTATTCACTACCTAAATTATAAAATAGACCAATCATGATTATGTTGGCAATGCCACTGAGAAATGGTTCAAAGCTCTTGCTACAGCAATATGGCATTTAAGTTACCAGAGGAATATATTTGGATGTACTTGGAACATGAGGAAAACCAAATTCCAAGTCATGCAAGCTTTATTATTTGCTATTCCTTAGTGGAAAACCACTTGAAGTCCAGAAATCAAAAATGATTACAAATCAATTACATCAAAATGTAGGATTATATGACAGAATTTTCTGCCTACATGGTTTGGGGGTGGCAAAATGCCAAACTAGTTACTGAAATCCTATACAGATTAAGAAAATGTTGCAGTAGCATTCTTCTTGAAAAAATAAAAATTCAATTACCAAAAAAAGAAAAAATAAACTCTGAAATCATATACATAATTAGTTGCAGAAGAGGAATGGATAGAAATAATAGTGAACTAAATATGATCAAGGACACAATGTGCTGTCTAAAAGAGGACATGTGACAGTTTTGAGCAAACGTTGAAGAATACCGGTACAAACACATGCTGGTCCCAAAACAACAAAATATAGGTGAAATATCATATGATGGTATGGTATACATCCAGAGGATGTACCGGTATCAGAACCTTATCAATATAATCTGCCACAGCCGGTACAGACCAGTAAGCACTGGTACTTAAATCTTTGGTTTTGAGTATGTTCAATGTCAAGTTCTCATTCTCCCAGAAGGATGGGTGATTCATGAAGAATAAAAAAACAGGCTCTTGATCCTAATCTTCCCAGAATTCATTTTTGGGAAGGCATGGGTTGCTTTCCTTGAAAGTTATTACAAATTGCTTGAGCATACACACTTATATGCACTCAAAGACATGTTAATTTAGTGTCCGCACCCATCTTTTCACGTAATCTGAAGTGATGAAAGACACATCCAAAAATGGAATGCGTAAAGGATTTATTTCTGTGCCATATTATGTAAACTTGGATATCAGGAAAATAACTGAATAAGCAAGGGAAGAACCATAATATCTAAAATGAGGATGTAATGCATAATTCACTACTTTTTATTCACATGTAATAGACCACTCAGTTTCCTAGACTTACTACCATAGGATGTTCATATTATACTCTCAAAAGGAAAAAAAGAGCACAAAACAAATAGTATTACTTGTAAAAGCCGCCTAACATAACCCCCTTCCATTATTCGTGCAAAAGAAGAAGCATGCGAGTACATATTTCCTTCATATGCATGATAGATATCTGGATGGGCATCTAGATGAAGAATGTCCAAAGGTCCCCCAAGCTTTTCAGATACTGCTCTGACAACAGGAAAAGATATTGAGTGATCACCGCCTAAAACCAATGGACGAAGTGGCTCCTGTAAATAAATTAGTTTCAGCTTAGCGTGATACTGCATTATATATCTTAGACTGAGGAATTTAAAGAACTTATATTTAATAAAATTGAATAAGAAAGTGCATGATGGTTTATAACTTTATATTTTGCCAAAGATAACGTTTCTGACAGGTATGCAGCGAACTGAAAGCTAATGAACGAAGTTTTTGATATGCACTGAGCTAAAAAGAAAAACATTTACATTTGCCTGTCTCCCATATCAACAATATCTACCTAATGCTGTTTGGTTGTTTCCCTTCAATACAAAATAGACATACAATTTCTCATACTCACAAAATAAGAGAGAAAGCTTGTCAATTAAGATAGATTGTCCTTGAAATTTGCATATGTTTGGACGAAGGCTTGTACTAACAAGAATTATGCCTTTTCCTGCCATGAGTAGGCACGAACAATCACAAAATACTACTCATAAGTCATAATGGGCAGAAATATGCAATGAGACGAGAATAAAATATTTCAAAGTCAAACCATACCTTGGATCAGTTCTTGATAATGGCAAATTAACATTTTATATACATATAAATAAGTAGTTTGATTCATAAAAAAGTATCTTTTTCTTAAATCAAATTACACGTGCATGATGTCACTGATGGGCAAAGCTTGCTAAAGCATGTAATTGATTGGATAAGGCAGTTATACGACATATATTTTGCTAATATAACAAAAAATTGTATTAAGAAATTTTTAACATGAAAGATTTTCTCCATACTTTAAACAGCTTGCATGGAAAAGGCTGGTATATACTTCTGAAATTAACAAGAAAAAATAACATAAGAGATAAATAGTCAGTCTCCATATTATGGATTCCTGGCAATCTTCCAACTTGTCCAGATCCTGTAAAACGGCAATACCTCAGAAGTTTCAGTGTCCAAACTGGTGAAGAACACCTTCAACAACTCAGGAGTAACAAATGTGCCCAATGGCCTTCATATATTGGAACATGGGAGTTCATCTCACATTCTCACCACTCCTAGCAGAGGTTTGGTTATTGAGGATACAGCTTCCTTCACACAGAGCTCCCTCATGCCCTCGCCTCTTTCTTGAATGTGAACCCTGTGAAAGGACTCACAGACATCTATAACAGATTTATGTGGTCCTGCAACTTGTTCGGACTTTCTAACAATGATACACCAAAAGTTCCAGTCTCCAAACTGGTGCAAAACATCTTCAACTACTCCAGAAGACACGATCTCTATGGCCTTGAGGTATTGGAACATGGAGTTCTAATTCTCATCACTTTTTGAGAAGGTCTAAGACTCTAAGTATTGAAGATGAAGAACACATGAAGCTCACGTTCATTCCCTCACCTCCTCCTAGAATGTGACCCCCTGAAGTGACTCTTGAAGCAAAGTTGGTGTTTTGAGGATCATCCTCCTTGGAGAATGTAAAAATGCTGCAGATTCGTCTATAATTTTGGCTCTCTTACATCTACCAAGTTCTACAGTTGGAGGGTAGTAATCTTAATAGCTTCATACTGTAATATTCCATTGCCTCTTTCATCTACAAAGCACATTTCACATAACTAGTATTGGAAGAAACTTCGTACTAAATGGTCGATGTCAACTTTCTAACTTCGTTATCCACCATCATGTACAACCTTAGATGTCAGCTTTCAACTCAGAATTTTCAAGCTATGCTAAATACATAGCGCTTCCTTATTAAACTTGTAAACATGGAAAGCATTCTTATTGTACCTGATTATTATTTACAGTTTTCTGTTCACTTGTTAATTGAATTTCAAAAGGTATTGCATCTCTTACCACAACAAATCGGCAGGCATGCAGATCCTTTGCTAAAGAAAAATGGAATACTTGAAAATATTAACATACAATATAACATATACATATTGTGTAATCTCCTAAATATAATTCAAAATACGCTTTACACCATTTGTTAGAAGTTAGGACTCACATATTCAAGAAGCTTCAGCCTAAGCTAACATATGGCAATTCATTTTTAATAGCTAAAACAGCAGCTCAAGCATTACTAGTTCTCCATGAATCATATGCTTCTTACTGGCTTCTAATATTGACAGTTTCAATTAAGTAAAATGGCTTAATTATACCTGGCATATCACAAAAAGCCATATAAACAAGAATGACGGCTATGAATAGAACAATTTCAAGATCCATGAGAATAGAAAGTAATAATGAAAGGTGGAATAGATAAAATTAATATATGCGGATTGTAAACCATAAGGCATGAACTTCATCAATGCATGCAAATATAAAGGAAAAAAGGTCACTCATGTTTTCCTGACTCTACAGGGCAATAAGATGGAGAAAGAAGAGGGATCAAAAAAATATAAAGTATAATGGTTAAAGCTGAAAGGCAACAAAATAAAATAAAATCCATGAAAACTGTTGTAAACAAATAAGATTAAGCCTCTGAAAAGACCAACAATATGGTGTTTTTCCCTGTGGTGTTTATCAAAAAGAAAGCCACAGAGAATAAGATGCCAAAATTGGAGATACCATTACAGGATGCTTGTAGAAACTGGAAATTAATCATCAGAACATTTGATGAAGCTTTGAAGTTGTCCCAAGTTCCACATGTTATATGATGGGGGCCTTAATGCCAAAAGAATGGGGTAGAAACTTTAAACAACAGGTCAATGTAAACTAAATAAGCTGTGCTGGTTGTGGTTTTTGAGTCCTGCATTCCTGGAGATTATCCTATATTCGGTTTTTCTTAAAATAAGCATAAGTCTTTGCCTGAACTAATGACATTGAATTTCCATATAAAAGAGAAATACACATAGATAAAATAACAGAAAATGCTATATGTAGAATTAGTTGTCTGGACTAGAAAAGGTTAGGCCAGATAGTGCAATAAGACATGTTTCTATCTGAAACTTCCAATACAGTATACTAAAGTATTTGAAGTAATTAAAGATAATGAAGAAATACTGAAAACAGTTGGCTTACTTCTTCCATTACTAGCTTAACAGACTCACTAATAACGTTCATCAGTCTGTTATCATCAACGCCGCAGTCACGAATTTCTTGGATAGGAACATCGCCAACATCAGTTAGCACACGAGGATCGTTTAATTCTTTACCTGTACAACCACCAAATCCTTATCATGAGGACTAAACAGCATTCCATTTACTAAAAGAAAAAGGATCAGTGCAAAGTCAGAAGTCAATGCATGATCACCAAGGATGTTCCATTCTGAGATGCAACCTAATTATATTATTATCATGTGTTAGTTATCCTGAGGAATCAGTCAATTGTTGATTTAGATGTCAAAAGTCTATCAGTTTTCAAAGATCAACTCTCAGAACCTATTCATTTAGATGTCAGACAAATGAGAATTCAATTGAGTTTGCACCATGCTAGTAGTTATATATCTTATCATTACTATAATCATGATAATGGTAACTTAAAATTGGATAGAAATTATTGGTTTTAGCAACAAATGGTCCTTTAGCTTTCTGGTTGGCCCTTATTGACTTCAACTTGCACTTTACATCTATAACTTATGACAAAAATGTAGCCCATTCATTTTTAGGAATGTCAGGAGAATGAAATGTATTGGTTCTATAGATACTCCTTTGTATAGTTGGTTTTATGCTTAACACCTTACCAACGCAGATACAAATATATAGGGCTATGCCACGAACGGATATGGTTGTGTGCTTTATGCCTTCATTCTAGGGTTTTCATAATCAATCATGAAACTAAAAGCCCGGCCACTTTGCTAATTTAATAGTTGTCTTTGATGCAACCTTTGGATCTTTAACATTGACATGAGAGGAATACATTGTCATTTTTCCAGCAAACCTGCTGACATCAGCCATTAGTATTCAATGCAAGTCCATCCGAAGCTCATTCACTTTGCATCTGGAAATGCTTCCTTCTAAATTCTTACAAACTTCACACCCTACTTGTCCTCTTTTATTTGTTTCAACAATGTAAGCATAAATTCCATCAAAGACTTCAGTTTTGATCTAAGACATTTAGATCAGAACTGAATAGGCCTAAAAGATCTGCTGCAAAAATGTGCACTTGGTTCAGAGAAATTATATCAGCACCCATTCTAATTCATGGAGGAAGCAATCAAACTAAAAGATAATGAAGATCATCAAAACTGCAAAATATTTCCCCATATGGGCCTAAAAGATCTGCTGCAAAAATTGTGCACTTGGTTCAGAGAAATTATATCAGCACCCATTCTAATTCAAGGAGGAAGCAAGCAAACTAAAAGATAATGAAGATGATCAAAACTGCAAAATATTTCACCATAGACTATAGTAACAATGGGAACTGCATATCCTTTTCTACAATAATAGCATGATTGTTTGCCAAACTAAAAGAAAAGGTTCAGAAGAACTGGTTTATATTAAAATAATAAATTGATGGAAGAGGCAATCACGGTATAACATGAATGATTTGTTACTATTTAATAGTACTATAAAATATAACCAAAAAATATTATACTTGGAGAATTTGATTATGGCATCATCTGTACAATAAGTTAGGTTGCAGTATGAATAGCTATTTTTTCTACCTTCTTCCGTGCTAGAGTTGGTGCTACCACACCAGATGGCCTCCCTTATGCGAGGTGGAGCAAATGCAGGTCCTTGCAGAAATGATGAATTGTGCCCTAGAGGAACTCCCAGAAGTGATGCTGAAGCTTTAACACCTCCCAAAGCCCGTAGCAACTCTCCCTGGAAAAGTTGGACCATAATAAATTTAAGTAGAAGAAAATCAGAATGAGCAAACTGATGAAATGTTAACGATGCTGAGACGAGCCTAGCAGCTTAATGCACTTATAATTTCAGTCTTGTCAAAACAA
This sequence comes from Phoenix dactylifera, assembly GCF_009389715.1. Classification (NCBI taxonomy): domain Eukaryota; kingdom Viridiplantae; phylum Streptophyta; class Magnoliopsida; order Arecales; family Arecaceae; genus Phoenix; species Phoenix dactylifera. The sequence goes on from NC_052393.1 coordinate 15,685,655, forward strand.
AAGCACAAAAAAGCCTGTTGGACCAATTAGTGTAAACTTGAACTGGAAAGACAGTAACAGCAGAAATACTTCCCCAGGAAACTCTACAATAATTGGTTTAATTGAACGGTCTGAGGTCTGCGCTCTGTCCACATTCATCTCTGTCTTTTCAAAAAAATGGAGAAGTCATGGTTTCATTCTGTATTTTTTGAAGATGGGCACAAACTCCAAACCTTATAGTTTACTTGTAAACATGGCATTTACTTCTCAACCAAAAGGGGCTTTGATCACAATTTCTCCCTGCTGTCATCTGTGATATCAAACGTTCATGCCTCAATGAAGCAAAAAGAATTCAAAATTGATTGTGAATTTGTTTTACATAACCATAAACATATAGCCTCTATTTGAGGTTTGGCTTTATGAGTATTCAAATAGCAAGTACTTCTACTAGGGCTATCTCCACTTATATCCCAAGCCTTTTCAAACCTTTTCCCAGAGTTTCACTAATGCAAGTTTATGTCTTTTGCTCCTCTTTCTAGACCCTTTATACATATCTAACCACCTCTTCTCACCAAGACTACCTCAGATCAAGTAGCACATGCCAAAAGATCTTTCAAGAGGACACTGGTGAGTGTGAGTAGCTTGTCCAACCATCAAACACTTACTCATAAAGAGAGATGGGGAACTACCCCTTTACTCAACAGCCAAAATCTTTATCCAACAACATAACTTCAAAAAATTCCCATCCAACATGGCAATTACTAATTTGTAATTTAGATATTGATCTTGTATGAAGGTATATTAGTAGGTCCTGCGTGTCATCTAATTGGTTTTTTTTTCTTTCCTCCTTTTTCTTAGGTTTCTCCCTTTTTCTAATGTAGTTAGTATGGTTGAAACAAATCGGATACCGGTATATCCATATCCATATTTGTTTTATTTGATGAATATAGATATGAATACGGATATTAGTCTGATACAAAAATTCATATCTATATTTGTTTTAAATATATACGGATATAAATCAGATACCAAAAGTATAAATATAAATATAGATATAAATTGGATAATTAAACTTTATGGCCATAGAATCAAATATATTACTAAGTGGATGGTAAATCAAATTAATAACATATTGATAGGGTCATATATTTTTTTTAAAAAATCATGAGTACTATATAAAATTAATTAGAGTTACAAATAGAATCAGATATTCAGATGTAGATAAGTTAGGCGTCTATCCACATCTATATCCATTTTTCTTCGACAGATATGGATACCAATATTATTTGGATGCTTATCTTTCTATCTATATCCAGATAGATTCAAATGCAAAAACAGATTTAGACGGATATTGTTTGGTCCATTTTCACCCTAATAGTTAGCAATATCTAAAAAGTTTTCAAATTCTATCATATCCTTCCTCTTTTAGCACTACAAAAATGTTATTACTTCCAGAATGTTCCTCTTCTGAATTTACAAAGAATAGATTCAAGAATAACGTCAGCAGCACCATCTCTTCAACCTTAAAACTTAAGGTTTGGTAGAATAATTTAATTGCGTATGGCGTCCCAGAGAGATGCGAATTATTTATCATATGAGCTGATAACATAGACGCTCTTCTCCCCTATCTATTTGCCCTGGTATCTCAAACAAGAACAACAAGCGACGGAAGAATCAAACCTACCAAGTAGAAATTCCGAACAAGTTGGTGGACAAGAAAAAACTCCAGGGGTAGGTGGGATAATAATATACCTTAAGCTTGGCCCGCTCGCGGATAAGGGTGAGGGAGGCATCGATGACCCGATTCTGTCCGTTCTCTATCAACGCCGCGGGGATGTTCGCAGTGCTCAGCTTCTTCACGTGGTAAATCCACTTCGTCCCCAGACTCATTTCTTCCTTCCTTCAACTAAATAAACCGATTAAAATAAAAATCCTGTATCAAATCTCGCTCCATCAAAGGATAAGGAGAAAAGAGGGGTGGGCGACGAGGAGTTGCAGATTTGCTACCAACCAAGAACAAAAACCCTTCCGTATGAAGGAAATATGAAGCGCTGCTGCTCCACTCCTTTCAAAACAGGAATGGTAGAAACGGGAAAGAGAATAGAGGCTGAATTCCTCTGCTGGGGTTTTAATATTTCGGAGCTGCGGCGGCGGCGGCTGTTGGACAACAAGAAAGACATCAAATATGACACGAACAAATAAACGATAAGTGTAAATAAAAATAATAAAACAAAAATAAAATAGAAGGAAGGAGACGTACCGGTTTTTCCGCCTGATGCTGGAACGGCTGCTAATAATTCCCTATTAGGGTTGAAAATAGATAGATCGGATCATATTTAGATTCATTTTAGTATCTGAATCTATATATAAAACAATAAATATAGATATAAATAGGAACTATTCGATTCATATCTAACTTTTTTTTATAATTCTATTTAATTTTATATAATAATTTTAATTTTTTTAAAAAATAAATAATTATATTAATATATTATTAATTTAATTTATTTTTTATTTAGTATTTTTATAATATTATAATTATAAAATTTAATTATCTGACTTATATTTATATTTATATTTATATTTTTAGTATTCTATATATCAATAAATTTTATATTACACTAATATTATCATCAGATACAATAAAAAATAGATATGAGATACGGACATATTGATAATTCGAATTCGATCCTATTCTTTATTCTACCATCACCATCAAAACAAAATCTCTTTGATGTTAAATAAATAATAGAAGCGAACTAAATATTAACTCCTCCGCCTTTCCTCCCTCCTTTCCTTGTGGGGGAAAAAAACGCTATAACAGAAGTTATGGAACGCCTCACAGGCGAGCAATCATTGGGTTGGGGGGGTGGCAACGGGGTCCAACGAGGGATCTTTGTTCTGCTGTGGCGGCGGAACAGGGTAAGATGCGATGCAGCACCTCGATTGGCTGGGCGGCGATGGCCAAGCGACAGAGATTTGTCGCCGTACGCCGGTGCACGATAATTTTTTACATAGACAAGTCGTTCTCGTGGGAACGGGATCTTGATTTTATTCCCACGTGGGTATTTATCTCGGGTCTCCACCCGTGAACTCTCGAAAAAAGAAATTTAAAAACTATTCAGAGATGAGGATAAAACTTAATAAAAAACTCGCACAATTATTAATTTTACATAACAAATCAGATTTGTTTTTTGCAAAAGGACGTTTATCTATTTAAAAATTTTGAGATAATTCGTGCCCGAATCTTAATACTTCACGTTTATTTAGCACCCAGTACATATTCATTAAACGTTTGATGCACGTCAACTTGGACAAGATTTCATGAGCGATAAACTCAGAGACAAAGGCATATGTGCCGTTGATCTTCACAAGAAATTGAGTCAATTAAGACGCCATGCGACAAAGACTGATTTTTTTTTCTTTTCTTTAGACCACCTCTACGACAAGTCTAATTTGAGCTGAACGAACGTGACTAGTCTCTGCTCCAAAGCTGAACGAAGACCTAACCTACCGTTGCATCTTGCATAGAAGTTCCACACGTCAACCCCACGTAGCCACCCATGGGACTCACCATGCGCAGCCAAATGGAAATACATAATAATTTTGTAATAAATGAAATAAGTTACAGTACCCACAGCCATGTTCGATGTCAGCTCATTTCGCAGTGCTCATACAAAATTAGTGTAAGCTGCCGATGTACCAAAAAAAAAAAAAAATTCTCTAACATCTTTTGAACGGACAAAGTGACCTTAGAGCCAGACGCATTACAATTTTTATTAATCATGTGGATCCCTCGTTGGAAGATACCTAGGGCGAGTATGACCCCGACCGTGACACCGACCAACCCTAAAGCACAATCATATAATTATACGGGTCCCATACCTAAATTATATGAAGGGTGACGACAAAGTGCAGCATCTTTGAGTAGTTTTGATCCTAGGGACCAAACCAGACCCATACTAAAATGAAAGCTGCTGCTTTTATATAGGTTATTGAAGATTTCAACCTCTGCAGATCACAACCAACTAAATGTAAGAAAACTAAAAAGAATGAATAACTGGTTTGGACAACTTACCAAACCATACACTGTTCATGCTTCTATTTATAGAGTTTCAGTGAGAGAATTACAAAGTTTCAGAGAGAGAAAGAAAAGGGCAGTTACACGTAACAATCTTTAGTTATAACAGACTGTAGTTATTACAACAGAAATAACAAGAGGCTCGTGGGAAAACTTCTGTGAGTCCAAAATCAGGAAGTTCGTGGGAAGAACTCTGAAGCAGAACTCTGAAGCAGCCAGAACTCTGAAGCAGCTGAGTTGCAGCTGAGTTGACCATACCATTGGAAAGGTTAAACTGATAGCTTGGAGAAGGAAAGCTAACAGCTACTCAGCGGCTGCGAAAGAAGAAGCAGATGAGTTAACACCCCCCTGCAAACTGATGGGGAGATGACAGACCAGCAGTTTGGAACGCAGAAAACAAAAACGAATAGCAGAAAGCCCTTTGGTGAAGACATCAGCAACCTGGTCTTGGGTAGCAATATAGCGGACCTCAATGTCTTTGTTCACCACTTTCTCTCGAATAAAATGGTAATCCACCTCAATGTGCTTCGTTCGAGCATGGAAGACAGGATTAGAAGCAAGAGCAAGAGCACCAACGTTGTCACACCATAGAACAGGAGGGGAAGACAATGAGATGCGAAGCTCAGACAGTAGCATCCGAAGCCAATATAATTCAGCTGTGGCAAGTGCCATGGATCTATATTCAGCTTCCGTACTTGAGCGAGATACCAGAGATTGCTTCTTAGCACTCCAAGAAACCAGATTTTGACCCAGAAAGACACCATAGCCACTGGTAGATCGTCGATCATCAGGATTGCCAGCCCAGTCAGAATCACTGAAGGCATGTAAATGAAGAGAAGATGGTGAGTAAAGTAAACCAAAGTCTACTGTGCCTTTAAGATAGCGAAGAACCCGTTTCATGGCAACCCAGTGGGGTAATCTGGGATTGTGCATAAACTGACAGAGTTGATTAACAGCATAGAAAATGTTAGGACGGGAGATAGTGCAATATTGGAGTGCTCCAACAACATGTCGATATGCAATGGGATCAGGTAGTAATTCTCCGGTATCAGCAGAGAGTTTGGAACCAGAAGCAACTGGAGAAGCCAACGGCTTGGCACCAACCATCTTCGTTTTGATCAATAAATCAGTAATATACTTGGTCTGTCTCAAATGCAGCATCTGTGAATCTCTGGAAGCTTCAATGCCCAAAAAGTAGCTTAAAGAACCAAGATCTTTCATGTGAAAACAGGACTTTAGTTGACATATAAGATTCATAATAACACCAGAGTCTGAACCAGTGATAATGATATCGTCAACATAAACCAATACAAAGACAGCAACCTTGGCAGAGTGAAAAAGAAACAAGGAGTAGTCTACTGAAGACTCAATAAATCCAAACTCCAATAATTGCTGTGATAGCCTCCTAAACCAAGCCCTTGGGGCTTGTTTGAGACCATAAAGGGATTTATGAAGTCGACAAACAAAATCAGAATGGAAAGAGTCAACAAATCCCTGTGGTTGTTCCATGTATACCTCTTCATCCAGAATGCCATGAAGAAAAGCATTAGAAACATCTAATTGTCTGATGGGCCAGTGAAAGGAAACTGCAAGTGCCAAAACCAGTCGGATAGTAGATGGTTTGATAACTGGACTGAATGTTTCATGGTAATCCACTCCATTTTGCTAATCAAACCCTTTAGCAACTAGACGGGCCTTAAATCGTTCAATGCTCCCATCTGCTCTTCGTTTAATCTTATAAATCCATTTGTTACGGATAATACAATGAGTTGTAGGACGGGGACATAAGGACCAAGTCCCATTTTGCATCAATGCATCAAACTCAAGCCCCATAGCAGCACGCCACTTAGGATCTGATACTGCTTGTGAGAAACAAGTAGGTTCAGATTCACTTAGAATACTAGATAGAGCTCGGAGAGGGTGACGAATAGAGGAGTAAACATGAAAATCCAGAAACTGTTTTGGTTTGGAATGGCCTGTTTGAGACCTGGTGACAATGGTGGTTGGTTGTGAGGTAAGTGAAGGAATAGAATTCCCATCATCTTGACCAAAATGGGATGATACTAGAGGAAGAGAATCTGAAGCAGCTGAGGTCATGGGAAAAGAAGCAGAGATAGGAGAGGGATGAATGGGGGAACCTGTAGAATGTGTACCGGGAGATATCAAAGGAGTGGTGATGAGCAAAGGAGTAGTAGAAGATGCCGAGCTCCATTTGTCAGCTGAATGCAGTCCCTCCTTCATTGCTGGAAAGCAGTGCTCATCAAAAACAACATGGCGAGAGACAAAAATGCGACCAGTAGAAAGATCTAAACAACGATAACCACGTTGATTATTCGAATAACCCAAAAAGACACATTGTTTACTGTGAAATGCTAACTTGTGGGATTGATAAGGTCGAAGAAAAGGAAAGCAGGAGCAACCAAAAACCCTCAATTCAGTGTACCTAGGGTGCTGTTTATGAAGTAAAAGATAAGGGGATGAGTTGTGTAGAACTGGAGTCGGTAGACAATTGATGAGGAAGACTGCAGTTTGAAAGGCATCAACCCAGTATTTTGGAGGCAGACATGATTGGGCTAGTAAAGTGAGACCTGTTTCTTGGATATGACGATGTTTCCTCTCAGCAATGCCATTTTGTTGGGAGGTATATGGACATGTCAAACGATGATAAATTCCATGATGAGCTAAAAATTGTGTAAATTGGTTTGATAAGAATTCACCACCATTATCAGTTTGAAGTTGTTGAATGTAACAGGAGAAGAACTTTTCAACAAGAGTTTTGAATTTCACAAAAATGGTGAATACATCAGACTTATAACGAAGAGGATACAACCAAGAAAAACGAGAAAAATCATCAACAAAAAGAACATAAAACCTACACCCACTGATTGATAGTACCGGGGACGTCCAAACATCGGAATGAATAAGAGCTAAAGGAACTGTAGTTTGGCGTGTAGATGCATGAAACGGAAGATGTTTTCCTTTGCCAAGCTGACAGGGGGAACACACTTGTAATGGAGTTGAAGACTTGGTGACAGAAAGGAGATTAAGACGCAGTAAATGGTCTAAGACATTCTTTGACGGATGACCTAACCTTGAATGCCAAGTATCAAGGGAAGTTTTAACACCAAGATTGGCTGTGAAACATTTGGGTTTGTTTAGAGAGCACTTCTGATCAGCAACTGGGTAGAGACCATTTTCAACCGTTCCATGGAGCAGAAGGCGTTCTGTCTTGTTCTCCTTCACAGTAAAGTCAGTCCCAGTAAGTATAAAGTAACAATTATTATCCAAGCAAAACCTATTGATTGAAAGAAGATTAGTAGAAGCATTAGGACAATGTAAGACTTTGGATAGATTAAAGATGGAATTTCCAACACAAAGAGAAGAGGAACCGATGCTTGTAATTGGTAAACCTGAACCATTTCCAACAGTGACAGTATCAGTCCCTTGAAACGGCTCTTGGTGCACAAGGTTGGTTGCTTCAGATGTGATGTGTGCATTAGCTCCACTGTCTGCATACCAAACCTGATAATCATAGGCTGCATTTGCTTCAGCAACCATGGCAGCAAGGTCAGAAGGTGGAAACCGTCCTTGATAGGAGTAATCGAATCTGTGGTAACAGTCAAGAGCCGTGTGTCGTGGTTTATTGCAGATTTGACATACTGGAATTCCAGCATTCAGAGTTGAATTAGGTCGAGATGAACTCTTTGGTGATCTGTTGGCTGGAAGCCCAGTCATCTGTTGTTGAGTGTTTGATTGTTGTTGAGACCGAGGTAAGTTAAACTGGGGCTTAGGCTTCCTTATGAAACTAGGAGCCTTTGGTTTTACAGCCGATAGAGCAAACTGAATATTATCAGAGTGAAGAGATGCATTCTGAATGTTTATCATAGATTCGTAACTGAGCAATTCAGCTTGAAAATCTTCCAAAGAGAACTCCTTATCTCGAGTGGCAAAGTTAAATGAAGTTATGAAAGGGTTAAACGATGGATGTAATCCACCAAGAACATAAGAAATTAGATCTTGGTCATCCACCAGTTTACCAGCAGCAGCAAGTTGATCAACCAAAGTATTCTACACAGCCTTTGTTAGTCTGAGACAGAGTCTGGAGTTGCCGCCGAATATGAGCAATCCGTGATCTTGACTGAGATGAAAACCTTGTTGCAAGAGCACTCCATACTTGTTTGGAAGTATCTAAACCATAGACTGTGGAAATCAGCTTCTCGGAAAGAGAAGATAAGAACCAACTTAGTAAACATTGATCCTTCTTATGCCAAACAACATAAGCCGGATTTGGGGAGCCATCTGCAAGAACTACAGGAGGACATGCTTCAGAACCGTCCACAATTCCCAGTAGATCATGGCTTCGAAGTACCGGCAAGAACTGAGATCTCCAAACGAGATAGTTGGAGCCATCTAGTTTCACAGATATGAGCTCTGCAATATTGGGTATAACAAATGGTAGTGAGGTCTCTCTGGAGGAGAAAGAAGAAATGGTTTCAGAAGTGGCCATTTATGTGAATTTTGGAAGCTATCCCAAGGATCAAGCGTGAGCTTAAGAGCTCTGATACCATGTAAGAAAACTAAAAAGAATGAATAACTGGTTTGGACAACTTACCAAACCATACACTGTTCATGCTTCTATTTATAGAGTTTCAGTGAGAGAATTACAAAGTTTCAGAGAGAGAAAGAAAAGGGCAGTTACACGTAACAATCTTTAGTTATAACAGACTGTAGTTATTACAACAGAAATAACAAGAGGCTCGTGGGAAAACTTCTGTGAGTCCAAAATCAGGAAGTTCGTGGGAAGAACTCTGAAGCAGAACTCTGAAGCAGCCAGAACTCTGAAGCAGCTGAGTTGCAGCTGAGTTGACCATACCATTGGAAAGGTTAAACTGATAGCTTGGAGAAGGAAAGCTAACAGCTACTCAGCGGCTGGGAAAGAAGAAGCAGATGAGTTAACACTAAACTCCAAATCACCATTAATTAACAAACCACTAATCAAGAGAATACTGTTAAATTCACTTAATATACATGGGTTCAACATGAACCATAGAAATCGCCATTTAACAATTCTGAACTACGTCAACCTATTTAGACACCTTAAGAAGGACTAGGAACTGTCAACTGCTGTCACATGGATCCAGCAAATTTTCCCATCATCTTTGCAATAACTGGAGCTACTTTGGGATTGGTTTGGTGTTTAGCAAAACTAGCTGGGTTATTCATCACTGTACCACAAAGAAAATGAATATGAATTGTCAGAAAGAAACACCAGCAATATAATTCTCAGCAACTAAAAGTGCGGTGGTAAAAATAATGCCCAACAAGAACAAAGATTGAACTTCGAATGAGACATAAACTCAAGGTCATATTTGTTTAAGTCAGTAATTAATCAACAGGAAATATATATATAAAAAAAATGTTAGCCTCCTCTCCCCCGCTAAAACTTAACTATAACTTCTTTATATCAATTTTTCTATCGAATCTCTACCAAAACATTCAGCTTTGATGTTAAAAGCTGTTAGTAATAACAGTTCTTTTTCTTTTCTCCTCTTTGCCAGGTAAGATACGGGGAGGGGGAGAGAGGCATTCCCTTGTACAGGACCTTAGGCGATTGCTTAAGGGGTGTAACCTAGCCGTCTCTGCAATGGTGTAGTGGTTGTTGGGGAAGTGCTTGCCAGTGAATTAAAAAATAGTTAATTGTCTAAAGCTTGCAAAAGCTTCTATGAGACATAGGGGTCGAGTACATTTTTGGTTGAAAGGTTACTGCACCAGAAGAGTGGCAATTTAGTTAAATATCATACATCAAGAACTGAATGCACCTATAATTTTTATCAATCATATCCATGTCTTCCACAAAGTTTATTATCTTGCAGATTTCCTCACAAAGATATCTTAGGAGAGTTTTTTTTTTTTTTTTTTTTTGGAGGAGGGGGGAGGGGGGGGGGGGGGGGGGGGGGGGGGGGGGGGGGGGGGGGAGGCGAGACCATTCACTCCCTTTTGTTTGTATGTGTGATTCTCAAAGAATATTTAGTAGAAAATAAAATCCGAAACTACTACATGCATAAAACAAAACAGTAAAAAGCACATATTAATATAACAAAATTATAAATCAAGATGCAACAGAGGCATGGTAGACGTGCATACCATCTTGCAGAGCAGCCATGACCTCAGGATCACTGAATGCTGCCATGAGTTCAGGGTCCTGTTTCAGATAAGAGGAGCCCATGTCAGTAGGATAAGGTAGAACTACCATATAAAATTGTGAACAAATAAATTAAATTGACATGACTTCAGTCTCTTACATTCAGAATTTTGCTCATATCAATATTTCCGGGCATACCACCAGGCATGGCACCTGGGAAACCTCCAGGCATACCGCCTGGGAATTCTCCAGGCATACCTCCAGGGAACCCTCCTGGCATGCCTCCTGATGGTCTACTTGATGATTGTTCTTTCCTTTTTGCTTCCTCATAAGCCGCCTAGAATAAAGTCAGGGTCAGAATGTGTGACCAACAATTTATGCAGTAAGCTCGTGAAGGCGCTAGCTTAACACCAAATACCTGAGCCTCTGCCCGGTGACACTGCCTCTCGTGCTCAATTTTCTTTTCTTCTCTCTCCCTTCGCAATCTTTCATATTTTCTGTGGTGTTCTTCAATCTTGTGCGCATTGGGTTCGACCTGCATGCCGCCACACAAATGTAAAAACATTAGTTATACTATTATAACTAGCAAATTTTACATTTGTCTAAAAATTTCTATACCTTCTTAAGCACAGCACTTATCTCCTCATCATAATCTAATTTCGATGCCAGGTGAAGATCCTTGGCAGCTTCCTCCCATTTCCCAAGCATAGCTAAAGCTATGCCACGGGATTTGTAGCCTTTTGCAGAATCAGGGTTGATCTGAGAGAATGACCCCCCCCCCCCCCCCCCCCCCCAAAAAAAAAAAAAAAAAAAGAAAAAAAAAACAATCAGGCCGCCATAAGGCACTTGAACACAGAAGCATAGAAGTTATTAGTTAGATTTTAAATGGAATTTTTACAACAGTAAGCATTGATTTCAAGAATTATTAATACAATCTCATACAGAAACTGACTCCATGTGGGGCATGAAACAAATGGCAAGTAATAATGCATCAATGCATTATATTATCTATATATGTACCCAAAAAAACAAGCTACATTATACTATAAGCATGAGCATACAAATAGACTATATGAGATGCAGCTGGTGCCCAATTTTTCAGGAATATATGGATAGCATATATAAGGGTGAAACAAACACATGCACATAATGGAACCAATAGAAGCATGGGAGCATTAGAATAACACATTAATGACACTGCATAAAATTACCTCTAAAGCTGCATTTGCATCACGAATTGCAGCATTCGGTTTCTTCATCTTGATATACACAGATGCTGCATAAAATGCTAAGTAAGATGGAATCAACAAAACAGTACAGCTAATAGAAGTGGTGAAATAGCACTTACCTCTGGTTGCATACATGATTGCTGATGTCGGATTCAGCAATATAGCCTCCGTAAGATGCTCAATGGCCTCATCCAACTTCCCTGACAATTAGCCAATACCAAATGTTTCAGAGCAAGTATGGCTTAGATACAATGCAACAGATACTGAAATACCTTCTGAAATTGCTTCCACAGCTTTCCCTTTAGCCTCTTGAGAGGCATCACGACTTTCCTCTGTTACCTCAATAGATGGGTCTCCCATCTGGACAGAAAAAAGTAGTAATAATAAGCCGCAGTTGAAAATACTGAAAATACACTCACAACTTCTTGAGTCATTCATAAGCAGTAAATATGATATACATTGCAAATCACCTTTTGTGGCAGATCATCATCAGGTTCTACAGTTTCTCCTTCAAGTTCAATGTCAGATTCAACGATCTCATCATCAGATTCATGCTCTACAGAAGCAGAACCCTTTGCACCAAAATCATCTCCATCAAGATCCTCATCCATGTCATCCACCATTTGACTTTGCTGCAATCAATAACAAATAACAAAACTTTGGCATCAGGTTTCCCAATCCCCAAACAAAACAGAAAAGAAGAGAAAGACCAAATAATAGATGATGCATGATGACTTTCTAATGTCTTGAAAGCAGATATTCCCACGAGGAAAGAGATCGTACAAAATATCAAAAGTTTGATGCAGACAGAAGCCCTTATTTTAACACTGCAGGAAAGGTTGCTGATGTTCATTTATACATAATATCCACCCTCGTGGAGAGAAAATCTTGATCATTTTGTGGTTGGAATAGATGAAGTGACAATTACTAACCAGGAACAAACACCAATTCCCACAATATATATATATATTCATATTCTAAGCAAACAAACAGAACTGAAATAAAAACTATACTCCAAGAACACGGATCTCATGACCATTCCAGCTAAGATGTAGTATATGGACTATATTGATGATTTCATGGGTTTGATTACCATTAAAAAATATGATACTAGCCAGGTCCAATTAGTATATTTTTATGAAACCAGAAATATAACTCAGTGGCACAAAGAAATAATGGAAATGAAAAGGGGAGTAGGAACAGGGGTCAAAAAGATGGAGCATTCATAGCCATACAAGACCTAACCCAACTTTTCAGGATCAGCAGAAAGAATTAAAATCCATTTAATAAATATTAAGTGCTCGGAGCACCTGAGAGGTGTACATAACATATAGACTTGCATAAGCTTATATACAATGCAAACAATAAATTTAGATGAAACATGAAGGCCCAAAAATGGGTTCAGACAGTTTAGTAAAAGAAGTTATGATTTAATGATATGCACATCATATTAATCTTAGTGCGTAATGCATGTGGCTGAAATTGATATTTATTGCCTCATTCAAAAGAAATCAAATGAAGATCTATTTTCAACTCATTGAGCCAATAAATAAAATATAACATCTACAAGGCACAAATCATATAGCAAGTTATATTCCATGAAATGCATAACTGCAATATAATATTTACAAAAATATGTGCATATGAATGTTAGTGTATCTAAACAATGGCAGCGTGTTGCTCGGGAGAGCATTCATATATGGCCTTCTATTAATATAACAACATTATCGAGCAGTTGTAGTTCGAGACTTGGAGGATTGCACAACTAAATGTCATGTTAGGGAATATAGAAAGAACTAAATACTAATGTACAAAACAAGCAAAGATTATTTTTTTTGAAGAAATAACAAATGAGGAAATAAATAGAAAAGCATATCAAATCATTAGAGACGGCTCACAAATCATCATGATGCCAATGGCAATTTTATTATCTAACCTTGCAATTGAAACGATACAAAGTTGGATTTTGAAGGAAATCATATAAATAATCTACAACAATTTAAGATGCTTCTCCATTGAAGTTCGAAACATATGTAATAAAAGTACATGGATAAACTCGGACAGATACCTTCTAATAAGTAATAACTAACTACTATGTCAAGAAAAATAGTTGAGGCTTGAAATTAGTGATCAAATGCATTTGTTCTATGCTCTCGTACAATGTTATTCAAGTTTTTTATATAAAAAAAAACTTTTTGAATATTCTCAACTCAGAAACAGAGATAATTCATTAAACAAATCTGAAATGGAAAAAAATAAACCAGGCATTTATCCCCAAGATGGTGCATTTCTTGTTTATATATAATAAAATATTCATCCAACGAAAGAAGGAATCAGCATAATTTTCAGAAAGCTAGCCTCTTAAGAAGCTTGCAATAAAAGAATACCTTGAAGCTTCTGTGTCATAATTAGTGTTTACAGGTTAGATTTTTAAATAGATATACATCTTGCAATGATTTTTGACATAGTGAAAAGATACCACAACGCATACTCATACGATATCCCTCTATTACAGAGAATGATAAAATTCTTTTTTATCTCAAAGTAAATGTGAGAATGACAATCATATCCATTTGAAAATTAACTACTTGATTTCTTTGCTCTTCCTTTAATTTATATTTAAGTTTTTGTTATGGTAGCCTATTATCAAGATACTGGCCTATGCAATCAAGTAAGGCAATTGGTTTCAGATGTTAGAAAAAGGTCCTAATGAATTTTCGAAAGGCAAATCAAACCCCAAAATGTTTGTTAAAATTAAGTCCAGAACATCTGTTAAATGAATTTATGGGCAGACTTACAGCTACTAGCACTCCATCACGTCAATGGGAACAAGTTTATCTTCTTCTTAGACTCAAAGGTCCTAGTATTAAAAGGATCGATCTTATAAAATTGGCTTTTTCACCTAAACAGCAAAGCAAACTTTTCACAGAAGATAGCTCTATCTGGACAAGCACAAAAAGGACAAAACCAGTAAATTGTTTTTATTAAGAATTCATTCATTCAAAGTACCCACCCCCCCCCCCCCCCCCCCCCAACAAAAAAAAAAAAAAACATTCTAACATTTCTTAGCAAAGTATTTAAGGGCTATCAGCAACAGTCACTCGAATCCTTTGAAATGATTCCTTTGACATTGACTCCAAGGTTGAGTCAATTTTTTTGAACTAATATCTCCTGATAAAAGCTGGAATGAAAATTATTACAAAATATCCTATATGTGTTTGTCATCTTATTGATTTTACAGCAAATTCTGTCTTACTAACTGTGACACCTCTTATTCAGTCAAGAAAGCTCTCAGAGAGTTAAAAGAAAGGAGAGGAAAGACTAATTAAAGAACCAAAGGGGGACAGTAGGAGCGAGAGAGGAAAGACTCAGACGAATTCTGTATTTAGAGAGGAAAGACTAATTAGTCCTTACAGGCTCAGACATGTATTTAGAGAAGCTAATGGGGCAGCCGCGTCTGTCCCCCTTTGGTTCTTTAATTAGTCTTTCCTCTCCTTTCTTTTAATTAGTCTTTACAGCAAATTCTGTCTTACTAACTGCCCCTCCACCTTCGCCGCATCCATCGAGAGACCGGTCGTAGGAGAATGGACTCGGACGAGCGACAGTAGGAGCGAGAGAGGAAAGACTAATTAAAAGAAAGGAGAGGAAAGACTAATTAAAGAACCAAAGGGGGACAGACGCGGCGTTTTCCTGGGGTTCCGAGGGTTTAGTGGATTTGCCTATGTGAACGTGTGCAGGGCTTGGAGACGTTTGATTTTGACAGGAGGGACGGGGGAGGATGCGTTTTGACCGTCGCCTGGGGAGCTTCTGATGGAATCTATACGAGAGATGATACGAAGCCCAACCTTTCTCCCAAGGTGGGTTTTTTTTTTTTTTTTTTTTTTTAACGGGCTGCATCTAACTACATCAAAATCAAGCAAACTATACAAAACAAAAGAAACTGAAGATTGCTGAGTGCAGAAAAACTCTTTCGAATAGTAAGCAGCAAAAGAGGCGACCCAATCAACAGTTCGGTTCGCCTTTCGAAGAACATATCTGATTTGGATGACTCGGCACTTCCGTATCATCCGACGAATATCGCCCAGAAGTAGGTGCTCCACCTCTTCTGCCCCTCCTAAGACACGTAATTTAGAAGGCTGAGTCCTTCTCCAAAATGATATATAACCAGCCTACGAAACATAACCAAGTAAATCCTCCGCAGCCGGTTCTTCCCAAGCAACTCAACATGGATCTAATTGTACAAAAAATTTCACCATAAGCCGTGGGTTGCACTCACCTTATGCCACATTATGTGCTAGCCTTACTGAAGTTTGGGTAACATAGTTGGGTCGACGAACAAACGGGCGGCGGTCAACAGGA
This sequence comes from Phoenix dactylifera, assembly GCF_009389715.1. Taxonomy (NCBI): domain Eukaryota; kingdom Viridiplantae; phylum Streptophyta; class Magnoliopsida; order Arecales; family Arecaceae; genus Phoenix; species Phoenix dactylifera. The sequence continues at coordinate 15,701,445 of NC_052393.1, forward strand.
CATTCTAATGTTTCTAATGTTTCAAGTGTTTCGCTTGTCAAAGAGAGAGCACTCATAAATGTGAAGTTGCCGTAGCTTTTATTATTGCATCCTACTTACGTGCCCTTTTTAATATTATTAAAGATTACCTGTTTTTATCTTTTCCTAAAATAATAAAAGTAATTTTCAAAAAACAAATATAACTAATTAAACATGTTTTTATCTTAATTTTTATGATTTCATTTTAAAAAATAAAAATAAAAAGTGATGCTAGACAGGTTTTTTATTTTCTATTTCAAATTGCAAATCAATTTGAAGATTAGTGTAAGAAAATCACTTTATAATCAAACTTACAACAAAAGTTAAAATTCTCATCATACATAAGAAACTCGTTCCCACGTTGGTGCATGAATTACAATATAGGACTCCAATCTTAAGAGATGCAAATAGATGAGTCCATGTTAGACTTGCCCCTCATCTAGCTCTTATAAAACAGGATCACATTACTTCGACACAAATCGAACCCAATCGGTACTCTTCTAACGAGATCACTCTTAATATTTTTTTTCCATTATTTTTGATAATGATGGTATGTGACTCCTTCCTGTTTCTTATTACGTACATCAAACACTTTGTTTAATACAAGTTAAGGTACTCATGCAATTCTACAATCTGAAAGCTACACATTTAATTAACGCATACGAGATAGACGTGTGATGAATCACTGCACTACTTTCTCGATCTAATTAGTCAAATAACCGGCATTCAGGCACAAAATAGGCTGCATCAAGCCATTCCTGAATGCTAATTAAGCATGGCTTAGAATAAGTAATGTAAAAAATTCCATAACGCTATTGAATGTGTTGCTGGAAAGTGGACCCGAGGGCGACCAGTGGCTGAAAAGAAGGAGTTTCGACGAGAGTCGGCGGGTGGTGTTCCGTAGGCGGACGGCGTCCTCCGTGGGGCCTGCAAAAATCCGGTGGCCGGGGTTTCTGGCGCCGGCCCTCCGATACCTAAGTCAGAGGGGCAAACGTATAAGAGGAGACATATGTCCAGAGTTCCCGTATTCAGCCCCCTCTAAGATGGGAGGGTTTCCCTTTTATAGAAGGGTACTGAATTACTTATGATATGATGGGACGAAGTTACCGTATGATTGAGCATGTCGTATGAATTAATGCATAATCGTGTGAATTAATGCCTTGCCATAGGAGATCAGGCCGGAGCCAAGGATTTGTCATAGCTGATCAGACGCATCCGAGCAGATTTGTCGTGGAGGGCTTGAGATCCGTAGATAGCAGGAGCCATGCGCATTAATTGTTGAGTAAGCTAGAGGTCTGCAGAGGCCATGGCATTAATTGTTGAGTAAGCCGGAAGTCTGCAGAGACCATGCACATTAATTGTTAGCGGCGGTGGCAGGGCATGGTCTCTGGTCGAGCTGCAGAAGGATAGGACCGCGGCGGGTGGATGGCGAGGTCGGGCTTCCGAGGTTGAGAGCTCCGAGGTCGGGCGTCTGGTCAGGCGTTTTGAGGTCGAGCACCTGGTCGGGCGTCCGAGGTCGGACGTCCGAGGTAGGGCGCTTCCGAGGTCGGGCGCTTCTGATCACGTGCTGGCGATGTGCTTATGTGCTTTGGGGCGATTTACATTCCCCCAACAGAATGCATGATGCTTACACGACTAATGACATAATTAGAATGCTGTTGTTGTTTTATGTGTAATTCAGGGACTCCACAATCATTGGAAAGTCCCGTTTCGCCTTTATCTAATTTTGAATTGGATGTATTCCCTTTTCTTGGTGTTATGCATTGATGTTACCTGCCCTCTTCTGCATAAACATCCATTAAAATCACTACTAGGAATAAGCATCGATAAGGTAGTCGAGCATTAAAAAAAAATATATCAAAAAATTTTTCTGCGGCTGCGAGGCATGCATAAACACTATCTTTAAGGTGATGTTTGCTTGTACTTGTATGAAATTTGTGATCAAGAGCATTCATAAAACACCATGACTGTTTGGACGTATTTGTTCATGAAACAATGTAACTGTTTACATTGAATTGGTAGTTATTTAATTGTCATATATTAACAGGCGCACTGGTTCTTAAAAGTTCCATTGGTTCTTCTCAGCAATCACCCCGATTTCGAACATTCACTGTGGCTCATCGAAACATTGCTTTCTTTTTTTTACTGAAATATCAAGAAAAATTAGATGTTCGACATTCGATATCGTCCACGCACTTATATCATAAATTAATTTTATAATCTATATAAATTATTTCAACATCATGAAAAATATCGAGCAACAGTAACAACTCAGGACTTTACCCAAATGGTTAGTCGAAAGGTATTATTTGGGTTCATTAATTCTGTATAAGTACCAAGATCTCCTCGACGAATAATTGATATGGGACTAAACAAACGCCCGCCGGATCCTCATATATTCGTTCCGTTTAAGCTCTGATGTCTTCGACAGGCTAAGGATTCATATCTATTCAAATCTAATCATATGCATCACGATAGGCCCGTGGTTAATCTCCATTAATTCGTGTTGCAGTGTCCTTAGTCTACATAAGATATAGGACGAATTTGCTCTGATACTATTTTTAACGATTCAGAATTGTATTTAAAATGCTTAACGAAAAAATATTATTTAGATTTATTAATTTTGTATATGTATCAAATTTTTTTTGATGGATAATATATAAAACTAAATCCGCACTACCAGTTTCAGCCATATCGGTGCTCGAACTCTTTTGTACCTTGTGCTGAGCTTGAGCTAGCTTTGTCTAGGTTTGCACCGCCCCGTCCCTCACACATACCCTTGGCTTTGCCGGCGGATAACAATCCATCCAAACCAGCGCTCGGTGCTCCCAATTGGATAGAGAACAAGGCAAGGAGAGTGTGTGTTGCTGCTTTTCCTTTCGCTGATGGCCGCCCTGGGCGTTGCATTCACGAACCTGATCGGCGGTACAAGCTCGAAAACACCCTCGTCGAGACGCCCGAGCCGAAGAATCTCATGCGTCGGATGGGTGGGAATCCTCGTCCTCATCCTCTTTTCGTCCTCGCTTCCTCCGAATTGGAGCGAGCCACGGCTTCATAGCTCCGCTTGTTCTTGTTTCCAGGATCCCGAGGGAATTCTGGGCCCGCCGAAGGGGGTCACATAGCGCGGCTGGAGTGGAAACGGCGCCTCGATAAGGACGCGGACGCCAGGGAGGCCTTCAACCGCCAGGTCCGGGAGGAGAAGGAGCGCCGTCGGGCTCGCCGCGAGGTCTCTCTCTCTCTCTCTCTCGCCCATTTCTTCGTCCGTCTCCCCTGGTCGCAATCTCTTGCTCCTTTCTTTTATCCCTCGCAATCTCCATCTTTTGATAGGCGCGGGTGGTGCCGGAGACAAACGAAGGACTGGTGGAGTATTTTCTGGACACTGAAGCTCGGGAGCTCGAGTTCGAGATCGCGGGTTTGAGGCCTCGGTAAGCTGGATTACGAGGGAATCTTTCTGTCACCATTCAAAAAAGCTTATGGGCAATGCATTGGATTGATTCGAACTGACACGGGAAGTACAAGTTGAAATCGAAGGAAAATAAGGAATTTACTTGCCTGGTATTCTGATATTAATAGTTTATGCAAGATTGCTTTGACTAAAAAATAGAATAGCCAGAGAATTGATAGTTTTCTCGCACATAGGACTGATAACAGAATAATCAGTCATGGTAATATTTTATGCTTAATCATCTATAAGTGAATGAGTTAATATCTATGGATAATCATTTATGACTTGTTCTAATTGAATGTTATGCGATTTTGTTTGAATTTAGCATAATACCTTCTCCTTCTATTCTAAAAAAAGGCGAACATCTAATCTAGGCCTTTACAAAGTTCCTGTTTTCCTTTTCAGGCTGATGGTTTTCATTTAGTTGTTCAGTTAAACAATGCGATACGAGAAAATGAAGATATATTGTAATGATTAATGTAGTCTGAGAGCACCGTTTTATATGGCTCAGAAGGTCGTGCAATAAAGATGGTGAAAATGAGATTAGTGGAAAAAAGTTGAGAATGTTGAGATGGAAATATGGTGAAACTAACAGGGATAGATTGAGGAATAAGTATATTAGAGCAACGGCGGTGATTGGTATCAAGAAGGGAAAAACTGATGGAGAACCAATTGAGAGGGTGTAGGCTTGTATAATGAAAATTTCTGAAAGTTCTCAGATCTGTGTCAACGGAGTTGGAAGGGAAGGGGAGGGGATGAGTTAAGGAAACATGGATGAAAGTCTTGAGAAAGAACTTGAAGAAGCTTGCATAACATTGCCGCTAATAAGATTGATTGGTGAATAAGGATTCCCCTACCCAGCACAGTCAGGCCAATGTTTATTGCTTATGGTTATAGTGGCTTGTCTTGAATATTCTACAATTGTAATTTATGCAGGATAAATAAAATATAATATAAGAAAATAAAGGAAAGTAGAAAATTATTTTTTCAAAACTACTTAATTGTATGTAAGGAACTAGGAAACGGGGTGGTCGATATATGCTGATGAAGACATTATTAGCAAACCATGATAAAAGGAGATAACTTGAGAATCTGCTGCTGAGAGATAGATCGTAATTCTCTTTGTATGTTGGTGTTGTGACAGAACTCTTGGTGATCTTCCCCCCTCCCCCAAAAAAACTTTTGCCTAGCCTTAGTTTCGAGAAACCTAAAGAGAAGTCTAAAGTTCCAATAGTGGCATACTTAATTTAAACATAAATATTACCTTGACCTTTGTGATTTCTATTATCTTCACAATATGTCATGTTGTAGTTCTTTGAATAGATTTAGATATGGATCTTACATATTAAACTATTCTCTACATATCATAGGATTTTTGGCCTGTTAATGGGTTCAAGGTACTTGAACCTATATAATGGACTCGATCTCTTTGAAATTAGCCATATTGTGGCCATATGTGATAGGCAAATTGGTCAATTCAACCCCATGAATATCAAAGGGTTGCAATTTTATAAAAAATATAAGAAAGGTGACTAGCAAGTTCTCCCATCTCCTCCATCATCCTTCCTTCCTTGTTTTTTCTTCACTAATTCTCTTTCATTGTAAAAGTAAGGATCATGCCAGAAATAAACCATGATCATGTTGGGGCATATGACCGATATATCAATGTTTATAGACTTGCATCAAATGACTAAATTACCATATGGATGCTATATCTATAAATTCTAAGTATTTATGCATATCTATATTGAGGGAAGGCCTTGGAGCAACACTACGGTTGCTTCTTTGTGACCTGGGTGTCATAAAATGTAGAAATAGCTTCTCCGTACACAACATAAGGCTGCGTACATCTGACCCTCTCAACTTCCACAGTGGTAGGAGCCTCGTGTATAGGGCGCCCTTTTCTTTAATGCATATTAGATTCATATTAATCCCTCCCAGGTTGAGAGGAATGCCAAGTGGTTGAGCTATAGCTAGTTGTCCAACAATAGTTAATAGACTATCTAGAGTCTTAGAGATGCTGTGGTATATATATAAATCTACGTCTATCTAAAATCTCCTTTACGTTAGGTCTCAGCCAGGTGTTTACCATGAGGAAGATTGAAACCCCATCTAGATAATGACTTTGTAGCGGGAGAGGAGATGCTACGAAGGTAAAATAGCAGTGAACATGGTATGTAGAGAGTTCCTTGGTGCAAAATCAAAAGGATGAGCTAAGGTGGTGCTTGAGAATATACAATCATGAAGAGACCACAAGCATCGTATGCACTAACGTAGCCGAGGAGAGATAAATGGCGGTGTAACTCAATAAAATAAGTGTGTGCAAAATGAGTTAAAACTACATTAGTTTAAGGAAAGATGATGCTGAATTAGTGACCAAGAAAGCTATACCTGGCAAGATCTACCTAGATCTTGAAACTTTGAAATTTGACTTGCAATGCTAATTATAGAAGATAATAACACCACTGAAGAGTACTGCTTGAAGAGACCATGGATGCACCTTAGCAGCTGAATATCAATATCACAAAAGTCAACTATGAATGGGGAAAAAGGGTATCAGGGCACTTTGCAATGGCATAAGCAGAATAAGTTAGAAATTTGCATATGAGCAGTGCTGGTAAGAAATGGCTACTGCAAAACGCCAAGCATGGCTGAAAAGGCTGCCAGATCTTAGAATTATCAGTTAAAGAAGAAAGAGCGGGTGGGGAGCTGTCTAAGAAATGGTATGCATAAGCTAAAAGCTAGGTAGCTGTATCAATGGAAGTCTCTCGAAATAGATAGTGATATTGAGAGTGGGAGAGAGGTGCGGGGGTTGAAATATAGAAGTGTATGGTTAAGGCTTTCTCCGAAAAAGAATCAACCTTGCATTCTGCTTCTTTCAGACCAGTTGACTGCTAATCCACCACCAGCACACCCCCCCCCCCCCCCCCCCCCCCCCCCTCCTTTGTAAAAATTGTCAACCATGACGCCCATCTAACCCGCCATGTTGTAAGATAGGTCTGCCTGAGAATGCTCCAAGAATCTGGAATGCCAGTGGATTACTCTAAGTTTCTGTTTATTCCAAGGGTGATTGCAGGTCTGCCTGAGAATGCTCTAAGAATCTGGCATGCAAGTGGATTCCTTAAAGTTTCTGTTTATTCCAAGGGTGATTGCACTATTATGTTATGTTGGCTGTTGATAGATATCCATTAACAAGTATCAGCTATATAGCTCATGAACTGGTTGAAACTTAATTGTTGGCAAAGGAATATGCTCATTTTCGTTGAAACTTTTTGGTAATAAAATTCAACTGATTAATCATTTTCTGTTTTAGTAGCTAACACTAACTAGTCTCCAACTAGTTTTATGTGAAAGAGTGCTTTCCTAGATGATTTATTGTGGAGAAAGTCTTTTTGAAGCTACCACTGGATAGTTTTGCTGAGGAGAATAATGAACAGTTTTTGAATTAAAGAAAATCCATTTAGGATTTATAGTAATCACCAAATCTTTGCTTGAAAAGTTTGATGCAAGTAAATAGAGGGTATGATTGATCATTCTGTACACAATGCTCATGTTGGGATTTTGTCACTTCATTTTTGCCTGCTTGTTTTAAGCCTCATCTTTATATGACATTTTATATTCTTTGGTATTTAAAGGTGCTCCAGGCCAAGGTTTTCATACAGGAAGAATGATTTTTTTAAAGCTGTAGTATCATTTTGATTTTTATTTGGCAAGTTTCCCCATTGATATGGGATTAATCATGGTTTGTCTTGTTACTTGAAAATTAAATCTGTTGTAAATTGTAAAAGGAAACTGTTGCTTCATGGCTGTCACAGCTTGTAAGCTTGCATGGTTGAAGCCCTTGTTGAAGTTTATCGAAGAAGCCCATAAAGTTCTCTTGTGACAGCCAAATAGTTGTGTAATCTTACCATCCATTTAAGTAGAATTTTACTCAACGAAAGCCGGAAAATTGTTTTCATCTGATATTGGGTAAATGGATCATGTTGCTGATTTTATCTACCAAGTTCTTTTTTTCATTAATCTTATCTTCCATGGAGAGGTTCGCTAACTATTGGGCTGTGTTGCTTGCTAAAATTTATGAAGGAGATATCTTTTCAGTGCCTGAATATACTTTGGTATGTTCAAGTTAGTACTCCATTATGATGTCCTAATGTGACCCTTTCTGGAATTGGATGATGAGGAAGGATCCTTGCAGTTATGCAGTTACTACTGTTATTTTTGTCTGTCCACATAATTGTCTAATTGATTTCTTGAACATTCTTTTATTCACAAAAAGATAATTGAAAGCAAGGAAAAAAGAATCCCTTTCGATTGCAACAACTACATAAAAATGCAACCTGACCTGCAAATAAAAATTATAATCAGTGTTGATGCTACCTTTATCAGATTCTCTAATGAATAAGTCAATACCACGTGAATGTGCAGATTAAACAAAGAGTTCTTTGATCATTTACAACTTGAGCTTGGGAAACTACGATTTGCAGTGACTAGAACCAAGGTCTTTTCTCGAATTAAGTCACTTTTGATTACTCCCTTGATAGTTGGATATGGATTTGACTAACCTTTATAATGTTTTTCAGGAGATGGAGGACAGATTAATTGAGTTGGAAGCAATGCAGAAAGTTTTGCTAGAGGGAACAGGTTTATTATTATCCCAAAAGTCCCTTGTATAGGAGGTTGATCTGCTCCCTTCTCTGAACAATAAAAATTCTGTCTCAATCTTTGTCGCAGAAGCATATGATAAGATGGAAACTGACCTTGTATTAGCAAAAGAAAGGCTCACGAAAATATTGCAGTCAAAAGATAGGAAGGCAAACCGTATGATCAATATATTATTTCCTTGCTCTTCAACAATTATTTTCAGTTGCTGATTGACTAGATCTGAGTATAACTGGTGAATATTTCTTTATATGCAGTTGCTAGAGATGGTTGAGCAGAATGAGCTGAACAGATCTGTATTGGCTCTTCTTGATGAAAATATAGCAAGTGCACTAAAAAATGATCAGGTGGTGCTCTTTTTCTTGCTTCTTCCTTCTTTTTGTCTCTCTATGCGGCAGAGGGGTGGTTGGGGGGTTTGGGTGTGTGCATGCATGCCCAAGTGTCTTTATTGTTTTGTCGCTCACTAATTCATATGTTATACCGTTTTATTTGCAGAAAGAAGCTGCAGCTTTTATGGAGAATGTCCGTTCAGCTATTCTGAAGTATATCACGATCTGATACATATGAACAAACATTTTGTAAGCCACTCTGTACTTTTGCTTACCTCCTTATTAAGTTCAGCTTGAAATTGCCTGTACTGCCTAGTGCTTTCTTTTGTGTTTATTGTATATACTGATGTTGCTTGAGGAAAAGTTTCTGGGATCTTTTCTAGATTATTGATTTATCTTTATGGAAGTTTGAAATTAACTGACCTGGCAGATTTGAGTTTATAATTATCTTGATCGCATAAAAGGAGTTTTTCGCTGACATGTTACAACCAATTCCTAGTAAAGGATGCATATGGAGATAGAACAGAGCTTTCAAAGGAAAAGTATGCATAATGAGCTAGATATGGATTAAAGAAAATATTGAAATTATCTCAACCACACCGAGATAATAAAGGGAACATAATACTGATCTGAAGTATATCACTGAACTTGTTAATTCTAAATTATTTCACACCCTTAAAAAGAAAAAAAAAACATTATAACCTAGTTCATTGGTCATAGTATACCCATTCAACCCAGAGTTATACTATATCTTTATATAGGCCTATTGCCACCAAAATATAGACTTCAAAATCAGGGAAACACTATTACAACTAAAATTACAAATGCTAACGAACCAGTCATGTATCAGCTACAACTAAAGTTACAACTAATTACAAATGCTAATTACAGCCAAAATTTCCCTTCGGAATGGAAACTCTATGACATCGGAGGGCATCAATTTAAGACCTCTCATTTAAGCCTGTCTTTTGTGAGTCTTGACCACTTCCACCGGGTATAATGGCATCTATTCAAAACCTTAGAGGAAGCTCCATGAGGAACGTGATAGCTGCCAAACATGTCCTAGAAAATATGAACTTTTACAATTTAAAATTGTAAAATCAAAAAAAATACATTAACATTTTTTTCGATTGAATCAGAGGTGCAAATGGGTCAGGTCGGATCGGGTCATGAGTGATCCCGGCCCAACCCGGTTCTTTGTTCGAGTCCTAATTTTGGACTTAGATCCAACTCAATAAAAAATCGGGTCCGATGCAAGTCCGGTTCGGATCTGGGTAGGATCCGGATCTCATTCAATTTTTTTGTTTGTCCGGTCCCTACTCCTCCTCTGATGCTGGCTCTCTCCTCCTCCCATCGCCCTCCTCCTTGATCCCGCCACCCCCCATCTGCTTGGACTACCTCTCTCCCCCCCTCCTCTCCCATGGCTTCTCCCCGATGCCAAGTCCCTCCTCCTTAACCCCCTCCCAAAGCTCTCCTCCCCCCTCTACCCTACATCGCGAGTAATGGAAACGGACTCGAAGATGCTGAGCCGCTCGAGGATGCCAAGCAGGAACGTTGGGTCGAAAGATGGGGAGGCAGCTCTTGGCTTCGATTAGAGAAGCCCTCATCTTGGTGTTGCCCTTGATGGTGAAGACGCTATGAAGCTTGGACATGCGTTGGTCATACTCCTCGTCATCGTCTTCATCTTTGCCGTTGCCGTCGTCATTGCCGGTGAGGCCCCACATCACGTCGTCGGGGGTGGCATCTCCGCTCATAGACGGGTTCATGCAAGAGGGAGGAGGGGATGTTGGAGATGGTGATGAACGGGAGTAGTTTGGTCGTGATGGTCAACCCCTGAGGGGGGAGAGAGAGAGAGAGAGAGAGAGAGAGAGAGAGAGAGAGAGAGAGAGAGAGAGTTGGCCGATGGCGATGGGGAACGAATGGGGGATTTCAGTTTTTCCTTTCGTATTTGCGATTCATGAGAGATTGAGAGCGAGCAGGTCACAAATCACGGAAGGATGGGTCGCGGCGGATGGGTCACAGCCCACGTGTCGTGTTTACGGGCCTAACGGGTTTCATGAATTTGGGTCGGGTCATAGGGTAAGAAATCCAAAATTGCTCCAAAAATCAAACAAGTTGGGTTGGATTGGATTGGTCCGAGTCAGAATTTAGTAAACCAAAATCCGAGCCAAAATTAGGAAGGGGTCAATTTTAGAACCCGCCTTGGCCCCATAGGTCCTTTAAATCAGGTCGAATCAGGTCTAAGCAGGATGCGCCATGGGGTCAACCCGACCCATTTGCAGGGGATATCAATATTTAAAAGTTCTTGTCCGTTAAAAGAGCACGGAGAACTTCAAGAGATACCTAGTTTGGCAGTACAAACTAGTGTTTTCATAGTGTAAGATGAGCTCAGGGTTCTTTACTTGTAACCCTATAGAGCATTATATCACAAGCCCATCATTTTTTTCGGTAGTACAAACACTTGTTTTATGTATATCAAGAATGCTATGTGCCATCTAGCTATGTTCCTTTCGTTTATACTTGATTAGATGAAGGCTAACCAACCATACTGGTGACTTGGATGAGGGCTGCAGGCCTCCAGCCCCAATAATGATTACAGAATGTTGCACCGAAATCAGCTTGAATACATGATAAAACATGGGCTTCCCCTTTAAGTAGGCATTGTTCAATCAGGCCTGCCTTTGCTAGGGTGGGCTATCTAGGCTTTTTGTTTGCTAGATTTGGCCTCAAGGCTAGCAACTTTGTCCATTGATCCCCCACCAGATAAAAATTATTCTCACCATTGCAACTCTGGCAAGGTTGGTAACAAGCAAAGAAAGTAGACCAAATTAAAAGAATATTGCAAGTTATCTACCATAAAGTTATTTCGATGATATTATTTGTCTATTCTAATACTTCACTGATATTTTTTGCATGCCGCACCTTTCATGAGGCTTCAAGTCTCCCCAAGTCTCTTCCAATACAAGCTATAACTATGCCTGTAAAAATTGCTTATTTAGTTCGGTACTTTAGTTTGTAGTCCCAAGGGAGAGAGAAACAAGAAAAGTGCACCTCTGAAAATTACAAGAATATTTAACAAATTACATAAATAAAGGAAAGAGTAGTCTCTAATTAGATGAAAAACCATAGCCATCCATCATCTTACCACATGCAATCCTTGTAGTAGAATATATTCCCCTAATTTACATCGAAAATGATGGGTTATAGATAGCCTCGTTGCGAGCCCTTGCATGCGTCCACGGTCCCTATGGATATTAATTTAGGCACAATGTGGTCACCCCCGAAGAATTTTTCCTACCTAACCTAAAAACTTTAGAGTAACCAATTTTAGGCCCCATCAAATGTTGTTAGGCTCTTAACCTGCCAGTAAATCAAGTAAGTTTGCCCAAAAGATTTTGCTAGGACCTGTACGAATCTATCCATGCATTAATTTCATGTTTTCAAGTTGGGTTGTATGCTTGTATGCATGTCGGGCCATGAACAAGATTTGGGGTTTAACTCCATGAAATCTTGAGGAAAGATATACAAACCGTACCAAATGGTAACGTAGCCGTGTGAATGTCGGGCCAAAACAGGATTTAGTTGCATTCAATGTTGAGGACAGATAAATCTATCAAATGGGCCCGTAGATATAACGCCAACCTCAAAATGTCTTATATCAACTTGCGACAGCTGCACCAAACCATCCCACTTGCGTCTTGAAAACATTAAACTATATATGATTTTTTATTTGTTTTAGAGAAAATGGATGGGGACGACTGTGTCAATTCATTTTATGAGAAAATGACACAATATGAAGGGGTGTATTTGGTGTAGGATTATAAGAAAACAAATTTTATTAGATAAGCAATATTTATCGATTCACAGTATTTACAACGAATCATGATTAAGTATATCTTAGATAAGACATGAAACACCTGTTTGTTATGATCTTCACATATTAAAATGTATCTAGATGGAAAATTAATATGAAAATATGGTTTTGTATCATATTTTTGTATCCTGTTGATGCATAGATTACATACTACAAAATACATGATCTTATATTTCTATATTTTAATTTCAATGCCCTTTTGCTCATTTTAGACTCCAGAGGGGAGGAGCAAAATCCATTTCTTCGTGAAATACGAGATTTTAGTAAATAAATTATTATTTCTATCATCTTACAAATTATCACGCCAATACTTTCTTCTAAAATACAAACCATAGACAACTTAATAATGAGCAATTCAAAAGAATCTAGATTTTAATCAATTGATGCACCCAAAGTAGCTTTAAATAATTCTACAGGAATTGGGCCTGACCTACTTCACGTAGTCGGTCGTAGACAGGGGCGGCCCATCCAAAATCCAAAGTCATCGAAACTCAGAACCGCTCAGCTACCGCCCATTGATTCAACCGGTTCAGAACATCTGAAGCACGGTCATAGCATACGCCACACTCGAGGCAGCACCACCTAATTGTGACTGCCTAATGACCAAAATACCCCTCACCGGTTCTATATCTGTATCTCGTGATCGGAACAAAGCCAAAAGCGGGGCGTGGGTACCTTCAAGATTTCAGCTTTGTGGTGGAGCTCATAGCAGCGTGGAAGAGACTCCTACTCGGACGTATGCCAGGGGCTGAGTGATTGAGCTAATATTGAAGATGGGATAGGAAGAGACAAATATCCGCTGTTAGGCGACTCCGATTATTATTAAAAATGTTGTGCTTTTCAGCCACATAAGTATTTCGTGAGTCGAAAAGAGTTGCTGATTGAGTTGCCTTATTTTTTTTTTTTTTTTTGGCAAATCCGGCATGCTTCTATCTTGTATCTTGTTGTGGCCGTGTAGTTTTTTTTTTTTTTTTTTTCATGAATTCACCTAGCTGCTCATAGGCGGTTTGCGTGAGCCGTAGATATATATATAAAAATCTGCCCCTGATACCGGTGGATTATATCGGCGATATAAATGTTGGCGGGGCCCACAGGAAAATCTAAATGGGGCCGACCGGGCGACGTCTGGAACGCGGCAGTGATGACCGCTGTCCTTGTCACCGCACGGGATCCATCGCCCTTTCTCGTCAGTCGCCATCCCTCGGCTGGCGCTCTGCCTCCGCGACCAGGACATGTTAATCAAGGACCGCAAGATCTCGAACCCAAGAGCCAAGACAGCCCCTGCAGCTGCTGCTCCGCCGTCCCATCCGTCAATCGCTTGTGCCTGGTGAAACTATTTTTCCTGGTGAACCTCTTATTCGCTGCCACGTAGAACATGAAATTTTTTTTAAGGGAAAGCTGAGCGCCAATTACCGCATGCTTCCCCGCTGGTTCCCCAATCTGAAAATCCCTCCGCCCGTTTGAAATCCCGCGACGGGCGGAAAGGCTCCACGCATTTTGGGCCGGCCGACTCGTCCGCTTGCTCGGCTCTTCTCCTCCGTCCGATCCCCACGGACGACCCGCAGCAGTCGCTGGAAGGTTACCGCTTCCCCTCTCTCCCCATCTTTTTTAAAAAAACCCTAGATCGTTCGTGCCGCCGCCTCTCTCCCTCTTCCATATCTCTTCTCTCCCCTCCCTTCCTCGTTGCTGCAACGCCAAGGATTTGAGACAGAGAGGCGAGGTAAAGAGAAAATGAAGGGGGAATTTCGAGAAGGGCGAAAGGCCGGAAGAATAAAAGGCGTCGCATCGGTTGGTTGGAATATGGGCACCATGGGCGTCGGCGGGGCCGGTGATGGATCCGGGATGGTGGTCGTCGGACGCCGATGAGGACGTTGATTAGCGATGAACGTCATGCGAGATCTGAGAACCGAAGATCGTACGGAAGCTCGGGGAGCCGGCGGAGGCGGCGATTGGGTCTATGTCTTCTCCTTCCGGCGCCACCGGCGTCGATGCCGTCGGTCGGACGCGGCGGTCGACCAGGGTGTTCGTCCCCAAGGCCGCGGCCCAAACCGCCGCCGCCACGACAGGGACCGTAGCGAGGGTTCTCCGCTCCGGGAAGCGACTCGCGTGTTGGATCAGGCACTGGAGAAGAAGGCGGACGGTGGAGACGCGAAGGGGTCGAGTGGCTGCGGGTGCTCGGCGGCGCCGCACACGCGATCTGCTGGTGGAAGGGGGAAGAGAGAAGGGTGATTTCGGCCGATGATGAGTGGCGCGAGCCGCGGCCCGGAATCTGTGAGTCTCTGGGCTCTGCCGATCGGAGCTCTATGATTCCCCAGGGAAGAAGTTTGGGATTGTTACAGCCGGAAGCGGCGGAGACCACGGTTGATATGCGGCCCTTTGCCTGTGGAGTAGGGAAAGGATCGAGAGGATCGGAGGTATGGATTCGTTTTTATTGCGGAAACAGCGCAGAAAAAGCCAAAGTGGAGCCTTTAGTTGAATCGTTTCGAGAGACAGGAAAATAGACGGAGCAAGAGCAGATTCAAGCGAACGATGTAAGTAGAGGGTTGCTTAGAATCACACAGTCTGCAAGGGTTTTCGCTGAAAAAGGGCATTTTAGAGGATGATATCTGGACTAGCTTAAGTGGCTCTTTGCTCCGTCTCATAGATTCTCCGCAGTAGTAGTTCGCTCAGTTTTCGCGTCTCCTTATCTCTTAGTGAGCTGGATGAAGAAGCTAGAGTTGAGGTTTTGCAATTTGCTAGCTTTCTGTTATCGATCTGACCACTGCTTTTTTCTAATATGCGTCCATTCTTACCAGTTCCGCACTTTAAAGATGTAGCGTTCTTATTTCGCAGCTATGTCTTCGTGTCTATTATCTGTTTAGCTTTTGAGTGTTATTTATTTTTCTTTCAGAATGTTTTCTCAGCATTCTATATCTGCTTGTGGACTTTGCCAAGATTTATGTGCCAACAGAATACCTCTTTCTCACTTAATTTCTCCCCATTCCGTCTTCTTTAAGAGCTTGCATGTCTCTATGCTTCTTCTCAATATTTACCGGGTTGTTTTGCGAATATGCATTGGGTTTGCACACATACTTTCAGTGCTGTGCGATTTGAAGAATATATTCTATATACTCCGAGACAGTCTTTCAGGACTGAAGTCGTAGTTTCTGTAATTCCTGCTGTGAAGAGGAAATGAATCACATAATGCTTTGGAAGCGCCTAATCAGTTGGAGAAAGAGCAGAATGTGCATTCAAGGCTACGGAGACAGCAGAGAAAGAGAAGCTCCTCCTGCATTCCAGAAGTCGCCATACTTTTGCATGAATGCACGGGCCTGGTTCATTGCAGCTCTGTCAGCAAAGCATTGGAAGTTTTCCAGAAGCCAAAACACTTTCCTTTAGGACTCCTTTGTGGCCTTCAGGTGAAAACAATTGAATCTTGTGTAGTGATTTTTTAATTAGTAAGATGATAGTGATGTCTCTACTCCTTTGGATCTTGTGAGAAGCACAGAAATATCGATAAAGAGTCCCATTCGGCGGATCAAGAACTTAAGTTGGCTTTGCTGATGAAGCAAAACATAGATTCTGCACATTGCAATGCAAATTCTTGGTTACTGCTTCTGATAGTGCTGGAGAGAAGGGCTGATGTTATGTTGGAATCATCGCATTCTAATAAGTGGTGCATAGCAGTGAGGTAAGGGGCATACAAGGTACCTGCATAAAGCTCAAGACTTGAGGCCTGCGTTGTCAACCGTTTCACTCATGCCTATATGTGGAGCCGGGAGTATTGGAAGCTTGAGTTGTGATAAGTGGATTGGCTTGTGTTTAGGAATTGCATATGAATGTCTGACGCAACTCACAGTTGCACAGGATTCCCTGTAAGGACAATACCTTGCCAAGCTTTCGTGAAGTTCTGGTTGTGAGGACAGTGCCCCAGCTGCTTTTGTGCGCCTGATGGCTACATAGATGGTGGATGATGAAGTTAGCGAGCTGTGGCAAGTATTCCCAGTTATGACATGGACTCGGATGAGGAGTGTCTCAATCTAAATTCTGCTCTTCTGATGTAGAGAATAATGTTTTGTATGTTCAGAAGAACTTTTGAGAAATATATTTGCCTTGGAAAAGATGCTTATAACAATCCAGTGACATTTATATAAGAGAGGGCATTAATCTTTTGATATTGAAGGGATATGTTGGTTGCTTTTATATTATTTGGGTACAAAAGAGGAACCGGAAACATGCAGCGTTGAGTTAACTTTCAGGTAATAATGTTGTTTCAGTTCTTCTTTGCATATCACAATGCTTTGTGCTCCAAACTTCAATACAGAATTTATGTTATTTGGATTCCAGCTGGATTTACAACTCTTATTGTCTTTTGTTTGTTTACATTAGTTTGAAATGCTGTTATATTGACTTGTTTTATTTTTTAAAAAATACTTATTGATATAAGAGCAAATGCAATATTAAAGAGACACAATTCTTAAAGTTGATTAGTTGCACTAATTTTATTAGAATGTGCACTTGAGCTTTAAGTCTCCTTATGTCAAATTATACATCATTTGAAATTGAAAGCAAATCATCTTGATCAACTAAGATAAGTTATTTAAAGTTGACTCGTGTCCAAAGAATAATTATAGTGTCATCAAAGTCTTATTTTAGGCTTTGCAGCATCAACCATTTACATCCGTATGCATTATAATTTATATTATTTGTCTTAGTTTTTGTGCACTAACGGTCATTTGTTGGTCGTTATGGCCATTTCTTATACTGCATTGCTTAGTTTCTTCCTTGAAGAGATATGACTTGGCAGCTTTGACTCGTTAGATAGCAAAGGAACGAGCATTTTCTCAGCAGTGATGAATGTAGTCATAACCTGTATGCTATGCTAATATTACATACATATGTAAAGAAGACAGTTCATTGTCCTTGTTGTTGAACCATGCAGTCAATCAAGTACTGTTTATGAGCAAGGACTCCCAGAAAACATTACTGAATCTATAAATATAAAACACATGAGAAATGAAATTTGCATGCATAAATTCTTGATATGACATTGCCTGTTTATTATAATCGAAACATATTTGATCTGAGCAAGCTGACTACTGTGACTATGAAGTCCAGTTTATGCTTGCCATGTAACTGCCTTGGAGTTATTTAATTACGGTATGCCATGATATTTTTCTTTCTTTCTAAAGTCATTATCTACGCTAATCGACCCCTAAAATATGAACTTATTGACAAACATCTTCTCACCGGGCCAGAGCGTCTAGACATGAAAGTCGATAATTAAAATAACGATATTCACAAATTTGTATGCATCCCCTCTTTAAGCATTACTTGGCTATACCTGTTTTGTATTAGCTTTCCTGGTATTTTATCATTTGTTGTTATACATCTGTGACACTACATTCGCTCTTTCATTGTTCTGGATGTTTGTATTACTAATAAATCCATGAAATGGATATCTTCTGGCAACGAACTCGATTTAGTTCTTCATTAGTATATGAACTATTATAATTAAGTGTAGATGCCAGGAAAATTTGTTACATGTTATGGTTTCGTGGTAGCATATCTATTTTCTAATTATTTGCCCCTTTCCATAAGTCTTCAGATATCACTGCTATTTGCCTTTGTTTTAATTTTTTACCAGAGAACGTCCAATAATTTGATCCATTTCAATGAACCACAATAGGCTTCTTTTTTCAGTACTCAGAATGAGTCACTAATTCATTAGACAACCAGAGTCTAAGGAAGTGAAGCCCTTCCAGTGTCAATTTTAATAGGACTTGATGTTATTCTGGCCATACAATGGTATGGCTTTTTTTCATCTTCTGGTGATCAACCATGTAAATTGACATCTTTACCTAAAGCGTTTGATAGACTATTTCCGCATGCTGTCAGATCATTGATGGACTTTGATTGCCTGAAATAGTTCCTTGAGCTAAATTTTGAGTGATTTTGTAAAAGTTGTCAAACTGATGACCATCCACAACACAGTAGCTTCCTACAAGTTCATATCTGAAATTTTGATGCAAAAGAAGGCTACCACTGCCCTCCAGCTTTTCGCTTCCACTTGTCCATTGATTTATTGAAGCCATTAATTTTTTTTAACCAATTCTCTTTCATAGTAAGTATTTATTTCAAGGGAGAAGAAGTTTATTTCTGTTTATAAGTGTCATCCTTTTGATATTGATGCTGTAACATGTTATGTTGGTATTAAGCTTTGATACTTCGAATCACTTAATAGAAAAACTATTAAAAGAAGACTAAAATATATGTTATATGTACAACTTTTCATTTTCAAGTAATTTTAAAAATTTAAGGATTTATTTTACTCAATGTTCACCAGGCTAAGTTCCTCATAAGACTTTAAAGATTAAGTGCCTAGGATAATCGCAATTTGAAAAACCTTGATTGCTAGTTATATTAAATTATCTGTATTCTTACATTCAGATTCATCGTACTAAGGTTCTGGCTCCCGATTCATCTCTGATGTGGGATCTTACTAAATCTTGTCCTAATATTTTGTTTGTGATTATAGATTGTAATCTGGGTGAACTAAACTAGGACTTCTTTTATACGTAAGCCCTCCTCCTTAGGTGGATAACAAGGAAATTCTCTCATGATTAGTTCTTAATTGGTGACAGCAGCAGTTTACTGGACCTTCTTATACTCTAAGTGGCTAGCCTCCTAAACCAGATGAATATTGCGATCTTCTTTGTAATAACTTTTTGGCTAATATATATTGGTGTATGTGTTGATTTAACTAATGAGAACTTTTCTTAGGATCTACTTGAACCTATAAGGCAATTTATTGATTTTGACTGGTTTTTTGGTTAAAACTTTTGGATTTTTTTTCCATATGATCTCTATAACTTCAATGTTTATGTAAACGTCAATTTCTGATAATCAACATAATCAATTAATCTATCTATTTTTCATATAAGTCTCTGCCATTAATATTTCATTGAAAAATAAGAAACATCCCAGAAAGTTCCTCTTGGCAGTTAATATTTTGTCCTTGTTTTATTATGAAAACTGCTTGGTTTGCTTCTTGCATGTGCAGAGTAGTTTTGCTATTCTTGATTTTAATTATCATTGTAATACCTGTTGTGCAAAGAGTCTAATTTGCTCTGATGCAATCGTGAGATTTTTAGGGCTTGTGTCATACTATTATCTATATTATTCAGAAATCCCTGTACACTTATGATGATCATCATGATTGTGCTGCAACTTCATCAAATTAATTATCTGTCCTGATGCTGTTCTTTTCTTATGGATCTTAATGATCCAGCATGCATCATTGGAACTTCATTTGCACCTTTATTTTTATTTGAAATATATAATTCTGTGAAAATCTGTATATCTGCTTTTATTGCTTTCATTTGGTGAAATGACTTCATTTGGCTCATAGTGTTTGAGTGGGACCCTCCCCCCAAACAACAAAAAAAATCATGAGTGAAATATTATGAGCTTTTGCTGCAGTGCAGAACAATAAAAAATCTAGAGATTAAAATACAAAAGATAAGAAAATGAGATACACATTATGTGTGCTGGCAGTTATACGTTTTTTTTGAAGTTATAATATTATTATTTGATTTTGCTGAGATGAAGGGAAGATAGATATATGATGGGTGTGGATGTGGTTATAATTATTTTTACAAGCATCATACCTCTGTTACATGCTGAATTTACTGTGTCAATCGTAGCATAAGTTACAATCTATACGGTGATGTACCCAGCCTCTTTTTCCCTTCAATTCCTGATTTTGTTTCCTTATGTTAAGGATGTGAATTTTGCTATTTATAAGTGTCTCAGTTACTCTACAGTGTAGTAATGTTGCAGTATATGCGTATTACAGAAGATGCTTTGGAGACTTTCTACTGGATTGTTTGTCAGAGCCTTCTAATCATGTGTATTAGTAGGTATTGTTTTCTGATGCATCCTAAGTCTTACCAATTTTACAGGTGCACGTATATGATATACTGAACTCTCAGGTTAGAGTGGATGCCGGTTTGGAAAAAATAATACTGTGTTGTGCAAGACCTTTTAAAGTCTTACCTGATGGTTCTTTTCTTCTTTTCGAGGGAATGGTGGTGTACCATTACTTAAAAATGACTTTCATGGCTTAGATTGTCTTCATCTTAAGACTTGCTAGTCTTGGATTGAAGCGCTTATAAAGTTCTTTAAATGCATTGATATTTTATTTTCAGTTACTAGGTGGACTGAGGACGTGACTCTTTATTAAGTATTGGACATTCATATTAATGTTATACACCATGGTTTACTATTTTTTAAATCATGGCATCAGTAAGATGTCACAGTTGTCAGAAGACTGAATGTATCCATGTTTGGCTTCTGGTTGTTGTGCAGTAGATTGCTGTTTCTCTAATATTGACTGTTCGTACTAACTATAGCTGGGTCCCCTTGTTTAGTCTTTTTTGTCCTCATTGATGTATGAGTTATGATAACTACTACTGAATATAACTTACAGCATGTTCTTATTTTCATTCTTGATGTTTAATTTCTACGCAGATTTGTTTCTTTTGCATGTAGCAGAATGGTACTTACCTATGTGTTTTTACGTAATTGCATTCTTGTATTGTAACAGTATCATGTCCCAACCCCGAGGAGAGCACAATTTATGCAGATCCATTGTTTCGGAAAAAAAGATCTTTTAAGAGACAACGTTGCCAGTCTGGAAGAGGGAAGCCAGAATTCTTGTTGGAAGGTACATTTTGGTTTTTATTTGATGAGGTGGTTTCCTCTTTTATGGGCTGATTTAAGTTTGCCACATTTGAGCTTTTCTATGTCATGTGTTGTCCACATGCTAAAATTGATCTGTTCAAGGCTGGGACTATGGTTGGCTAATCATTCTAAGAACAAATTTTTACAAGTGATATGTTTCCTAGAAGCCTAATATGGGGATTCCGGGAAGCATCTATTTGTAAAAAGATTTGGG
The DNA here is from genome assembly GCF_009389715.1 of Phoenix dactylifera. Lineage (NCBI taxonomy): Eukaryota > Viridiplantae > Streptophyta > Magnoliopsida > Arecales > Arecaceae > Phoenix > Phoenix dactylifera. The sequence goes on from NC_052393.1 coordinate 15,722,708, forward strand.
GCTATATGTGATCTGATGTCTAAATTTAGCTGGTTTGCTTGCTGGGGTGTTCCTAAAGGCTTATCAAAAGAGGTTTATGGATGTAATTCAGCTTGGCATTGATGGTGATCTCCTAGGTATTGGGTTTTGGCATTATGTGATATTCTCTTCAGTTGGTCCCATAGCCGTAATTAAAACCGGCTGGCTTACCTGGCTTGATTCATCTACCACATGCCCCTGCAGTGAACTGCTTTTACTGGATTTTTTCAAATAAATGTTCTGGTTATTTTTTTGATTCTTTACTTAGAAATATATAGAGCCCATTGCAAATAGAAATGTCTTCAGCTTGATTGCTTTTAAGAGAAACTTACGATCTCAGGTGTATGAATGTTCCATTATTTGGTGTACACAGTTTTTTCTAAGAAATAAGAATTAATGTGTGCATATGCGTCTTTGAAAAATCATCACATGATCCATGTCAATCTGTACAACAGTAAATTTTGAAATAATAGCCGATGCTCTCATGTATTGTCATGGGCACTCAACCCATCCATATTCGAAGTCTTTAACAGTTTCTTAGAACTTGTTAAGAAATTTGTGAACTTCGTAGTCCAGGACCAACCCTTATGGGATAACATGGCTTTTGCTTTCATATCTTCAGACAGTTTCTTAGAATTTGTTTGGATATCGACAGGCTTGTGAACTTGTAGCCCAGGGACAAACCGCTTATGGGACAATATAAATTTTGCTCAATCATGAAGGAAAGCCTGGAGTCCTGATCTCCTTTTTGTGAATATAGGCTGAATAAATCAGCCCAAAGTACTCATGCCGGAAATCTCACATGCAAAGACCCTTTACCTGGCCATCCAGTTGACCAGATCAAGAGGGTTTAACAAATGTTCTTGCCTATGGCTGATGTAAATAGCACTCCTATTTTTCTGGGGGTCAAGTGGTGTTGAATGTTTGTGTTCTATTGTCCAATAGTGGCATTTTAGGTATCCTGAGAAGACATGCTTTGTAGTTAACATTCTAGATAAAACCTGGATTTCATTTTTTTTCTCTGGCACCCGCTCAATATCCTCATGACCAGTCTTCAAACACTTGAATAAACTCTGAGCAGGGTAGTTGAACAGTTTTTATGGGCAGTTGCGACCATGCCACTGCATGTGCTTGTTTCATTATGTTGTCAGCTCTCTTACAATGTGAAAGATTTGTATCTGATCCTTCTGATATTACGTTTCCCTGTTCTTTGTTGATCCCATTTCTAATGAGTTTGGGTGATTCCTTGGAAGGAAGTTGTACTATGAAACTGCTTAAAACCTCTGGGCTTGTGTTGATTAATTTTTCATATTTACATAGATATAGCTGGAGCTAAGGAGAGGGGGGCTTCATGGAGGGTTCAAGAAGTAGAGAATGCAGCTAACAGGGCTGTGGAATCGGCAATCACTCCGTAGTAGGGCTCAAATTCTCATGACTTATGCTGAATTGGCAGCATACAAGTCTGTCATGGTCTTAAAATTGCAGATGCCATGGGGTTATCAGAATCTCAGATCTTGCTTCTTTAATTCTTGATTGAATGTTGAAGTTAGATAATATTGTACAAGAGCGGTATAGCAGTGCCATTCCATTTGGTCGAAAGTTATCATGTTTCTGTCGGCCGAGGGTGATTCTGGCTGATTTAAGCTGTGGGCAGTTTTTTTATAAAGCCATTTTGAGGCTGGGTTCCAGAACCTGTACAGAACAAAACTATAATTTTGTATAATGATAGCTGTCCCTAGATTTTGTATTGGTAGCATGGTCTCGTTTGCGTTACCTAATTCTTGTGATTCTCAGGGATAAGAGAAAAGGAACACAGCAAGTCGAATGGACTAGAAGCATTGATCAATCCTTTTGGATCACTGGAATTTCTTAAATTTAACATTTGTGCTGTTGCCAGGGCCCTTTGTGTTTTCACAATAACTGTAGATGACTTGATCTGCATCAATCTCTCCTGCTATAATTGCTGAATACATTGGAGACGAATCCAAATACATGTATTTTCTATTTGGATTTGACTCAATATGGATGCGAAAATCATTTTTTATTTACATTTATTAGATTCTTGGATTCAGTATGGTATACATTTTTTTAACTTTTGTATGGTGGCATTTCTAGAATTAAGTATGGCCTTGTTTTTGTCTATGTTATCCAAATCCTAGTAGAAAAGAAAGAAGTTGCATGGTTGGAGAAAGCCATAAATATATAATCCTGAATTTTAGAAAATTACAGATTAAAACAAAATAAATAATGAAGCCGAAATGGACTTAGTTGATGTTTTAGTAATATTACATTTTGGGAAAAACTGCCATAAAGATTAAAATATATTTGTGAAAGGCCGGTGTTGTACTCGCATTTGTACAAAACGCTTCTCTATATCAAGTAAATAAAGCTTGAAATATGGAGAAAGGCAGCTTACCATGGAGAGATATATAAAGTAAATAACATAGGTAAACTAGACTATCTGTACATCAAGGAGCTTCCAAAGATATAAATCGATGAATTTATAAGTTAGTCAACTGATGCCAGGTTGCAAGCTTGGTTGCTTGCATTTTAAGAGAATTTCATCGATAGCCAAAAATCCAGACACATCAAGATTAACAAAGACTACTGTCAAAGCATTCATCTATAGTTACAGTACCGCAATGGTCTTTGCTTCCAGTGAACCATTACCATCTAATTTCTGTAATCTTTCCGGTAGACTAACAGCAGATGCATAAACCTTCCAGGTCAATATGCATGAATTTGATACGGAATTTATGCATTGAACTCTCTTTCTAACTTGTTGCCTACACAGTTCTGTGCTTTGTACATCTCTACTAAATTTTGGGAATTTCTTGACATCGATTACATATTAATGCCTCGATTTCTAAATAATAAAGCCACATTACAAGTACTAGGTGATCAAGATATAACTTCTACAAGATTGAGTTTCGAAAAGCTAGTTTTAAACCTGAGAAGCAACTTATTAGTTGGAAACAACCATGGTAGCCTCAATCTTAGCATCTAAATAAGAAATATCATGTATATTAGGAGGCAAAGAATTCCTCTGCATCATCGATTGATACAAGGCACCAGCACATTTGATACCAAATAAAATCGGAATTCTATCATAAAGAACGCAAAATTAAAATTTTTCGCTGGAGACTGCCGTGAAAGGCAAATAAAAATGTTTTTGTTTACAACAATATTTTTAATAAAAATTATTTAGTACATCAAAATTTTTCTTCGGGCGGAACAGTTTTTTTTTGAAAAAAATTGATTTTGAAAAATTATTATTCCATTTTATAATAGCTGCTGTAACACTAAATAAGGATTATTACAACAGCTATTATCCTTTCCCGTCATTATTCTATAATGCATGCAAAACGTAATGGCTCTCCAAATGCATTATAACAGCAGCTGTTTATAACGCTAAAACGGCCTAGGTACATGATACTGATGGTATTCTAGGAGCCCCCACTCCTAGTTTTTTAAGGTAAACTTCGATGGCAGTTGTCTCAGAGGATGACTGCAGATGCAGGATGGGCTCTGTGATTAAAAACCATGACTCCAGATTGATTGCAGCCGGAGGCCGACGAATCTTTGATAAGTCAGTCTCAGTGGTAGAGCTGTGTGCGGCATGGAAGAGCTTTATCCATGCCAAAGTGCACCTGGGTGCGCGGCGGATATTTCTTGAGGACGACTCAGCTATAGTGATCGTACTGGATCCAGAGCGGGCGTGTCATGATAGACTTGCACCCCTTAGGCAGTGATATTTATCACCTTTTGGAGGAGTCTGATTTCTTCAATGTCATACATATATTTCGGGAAGCAAATAATGCGGCAGACCGGATCGCCTCCTTTGCAGCACATCACTCAAAAGACGTCACTTGGGAGGTATTGGAGCAAGTGCCATTTGGCACTGGGGTGTATTTTATATTGTGACTACTTCAGACATACTCAATGGCTGTATGTAGTGAGGCGCCGGTATGCGGGAAAAAAAAAAAAACACCCCATTTTATTTTAAACCATGGGACTGTTTTTGGGTTGGGTCAGGTTTAAAATCAGGTCAGGTCCGTTCTTTTACTCTTCCCAGAGGCGCAAAGAAAAAAACACTGAGGTGACGCCGACGCCTGTTTCACGGGAGGCGGATCGAGGCCAAGAAAGAAGAAAAAAAAGAAAAACGCCTCAGAGACAGGACAGACAGACACACAGAGAGAGAGAGAGAGAGAGAGAGAGAGAGAGAGAGAGAGGTGTGGGCTCGGCTTTGATTAGCGGAGATGTGGAGACGGGCGGCGTTCTTTTTCCACATGGATCTCCTGTTCTTCTTCTTCTTCTTCCACCAGCTCCTTGCACCACCAGTGGGTCAGTAATTCCATCTCCTTTTTTCTTCTTATTTTTGGTATTATATAGCTGCCAATGGGGACAACCAAGAGATCTTGGAGGATCTCCAAAAGGCTCTTTGTTTTTCAAGAATCATCGTCTTTTTGTTAAAAGATCAAAAAAAGGAAAGAAAAGAATGTTGTGTCCATGCTATTAGAGAAAATTTCTTATATGGGTTCTTGAATGATGCAGAGATAGATAGGGTAAGTTAATCTCCATGGGCTTCGAAGATCTCGTTTCAAGATTAGGTTCTCTCGGAAAAGGTTATGATGGATTCTTGTTTCCTCCTAATTTCCCTTGCTTCAGATATAACAGAAAAGATTAATTTGAGGAGTATAAGGGGCTGCTTAGTCTGTGTATATTCATACGAAGCTTTGGAATTTTGGGCTGCCATTGCTCGACCTGACATCGTTAAAGATTAGAGTATGGTTACTTCCTGTTTGAGTATAGCTATCGCTGAGCATTTACGTTGTTTGAGGAATTGACTTAAAGTCGTAGCACATGGATGGGTTTTATTGTGTTTATGTCAAGATACTTCTGATAATTGTACCGAAGAGAGGATATGATCACCAGATACATGGACGACTGGCTGGTTCTGTACCCTAAACGGTTCCCTTATTTATTAGCAGCATAAGATGGCATTTGAAATACCTTATACGATCAACAATGATGGAAACAGTCATGCTGAATAATTAGAACAAACGAGTAGTATATATTTGAAGGATGGAGGTGAAATAAAGGACATGCAATAAATGTTTCATGCAATTTTCTTTCTTAGCTGAATCTACCTTAAAATGCTGTATCAATATGTGGTAAGTCATGATATTAAACCTTCTTGCGAATTCAAAAAATAATAAAAAAAAAAATGCATATCTGTCAAATATTATGTTTGCAAATGTCATCTTATCCTTTTGACATTATCCCTACTGCATGAGACAGGGATTATGGCGAATAGCCTTGTAGTTCATGAGAACAATACTTAAGCTTGCACAAATCTATTGACCTGTCAACGAGCTTTGTATGATTCTGGAACCCTTTTTTTCCACACATGGTGACTCGTAGTAAAGGTTATTTCTTGAATAACAGCTTATCCAGGTTCACTTTTTATCTGTCTTATGAAACTTACAAAATTGATTTGCTTTTGTATATTCAGAGTACACAGGTTTCATGAATTTGAGAATTGACAGTGTGAGATAGCTAGTGCTAACAATGGATTCTGTAGGTCTAACTGGCTTGAGTAAATAGCTGTGCATGTTATAAACCAAGAAAGGGACCCTAGCAGTTTGCCATTCGATATGCTAGTCTAATCAAAAATTAAATGGCGTCTTTTCAGATAGGGTGCACCTGAAATTGTGACCTTTATTATGCTCAACAACATAGTTTCACTTTCAGTAATTGCTTGGAGTTGTCAGTCACAACTTGGTATCTTTGGTGTTGAAAAAGAAGCTCATATTATTTATAGAACATTAATTGGCTTGTTCTAGAACATTCTGAGAGAAGAAGGGTGTTTTTTGGGGGGTGGGGAGTAAATCAGAGAATGTAGACTTTTAAGGGTCGTGTGCACCTTAAAAATAGATAACTAGGAACACAACCTAGTTCAAGGAGATATTAATTTTTATTATATTTCAAAAGCAAATAAACTGCCTATCCAAACTTGCATAATCCATCAGGTAACATCATCTCTGGTCTCTGAATGAATAATTGGGTCAAGTCTATGGCCAACCACTTATATACATGGCTTAAAACCCAAACGATAATGAGAACACATTTAATCATTTGTCCATCTATACTCCATCCACTCCTACAGTGGGTTGATCGGTTCCATTTCTAATCTCTCCTAGATTAGGAGCTTAAATCAGGAGGGATCCAACTATTGTATTAAATAATTATGCATCATGCCTCTTTCCTCTATGCGTATTGAGCCATGCTTTATGCTACCTTATGGGTTTTAGAACTACTGCAGTAGCACATAAGTTTTGCTCATAAGTATTGGTCCCAATAAGTTTTGATGTAGTGTTATAAAAGATCATGCAATCTCAGGCGTGGGCAGCATCATTCAAGATAAACTTGTGTGCAAACTAGAGGAGATATATTGTATTGACATGATTGTAGCAACATACTGTCATTGTTACAAAGGATCACCCCGGTGATACACAAGCCTCAGAACACTTATGTGTCACTTGGACCATATTCGTACATACAAAACTTACACATACAAACACACACATATGTATGTATGTATACAAACAACATACATTTATTCATGTATGTATGTATCAATGCATGCGTGCGTCCATCTCTGTGTGTGACCACATGCACACATGCAAAACTTTATATATATGTTATATATATATATAGAGAGAGAGGGGGGGGAGGTGAATTGAGTTTCTCACGACAAGATATGGGACTAGATCCAACCGGTTCTCCAGCCATTGAATGAGCATGAATCTCAATGCTCCAATGCCCCCTAGTATACTCCTCTCTCTTTCATTTTGTCATCGTAAAAGGAAACAAAGAAGAAAATATCAAAATGAAGAGAGGAGTACGATCCTCCCTCGGAAGCAATAGGAAATTAGGAATGTACTTGTGCTTTATTGGGTTTTTCTTTTTCATGATATTAAAATAATCATAATCCTTGGTTACTATGGAAGCCCATTCAACTTTGTCATCCAAGCCTAGGATCTTTATGTACACAAGTTATCATATCCTGGATGTCTTTAGGGAGGACCTCCAGGGAGGTGGTTCCTTGGCCTCTGCCACCATGACCAAAGAAAGTCGACCGGTCTTAGAGAAAAGCACAGAATGGGTAGACCTCTAAGAGAGAGAGAGAGCTCCAAGAGAGAGGGACAAAAAGAGCGCAGCGGAGGGTGGGCCTCTTTGAGAGAGAGAGAGAGAGAGAGAGAGAGAGAGAGAGAGAGAAGGGGGAGAATGGGGGTATCTTTGAGATGAGAGAGAAAGGAAGAGAGAGTAGCAGAAGAAAAAGGGAGATGGAGAAATAGACAGAGAGCAGAGAAGGGAGAGAATGAGGGAGAGAGCAGAGGAGAGCGAAAAAGAGAGAGGGGGAGAGAGCAAGGGAGGTAGCATGGAGAGAGGGATAGTCGTACACCTCTCTCGATTTGATATTTTTCTTTTTTTTCCTCCTTTTGGGTGTTAGAGCATTGAGATCCATGCTCATCTTGTGGCTAAGGAATTGGCTGGACCCAGTCCCAGATCTAGTTGTAAGGAGCCCAGTTCACCTCTATATCTATTTATATATGTATGTATGCATGTATGTTGATAGGTGCCCACACGCACATAAATATGTAAATGTTTATTATATATAAACATAAATATGTGAATATGTCTGTATACACATTTAATAGGTTAATGCATACTCCGTGTATGCACATGTATATATGGATACATGCATATATTTATAGGTCTGTTACAGAGATTTTTTATATTTTATACATGTGCATATTATTTTATTATTTATATGTGCATATTTGTATTTTCACGTTATATGTTAATGGTACATATGTTTTATACATTTTTTTTCTTGAGGTTTCTTTATGTAAAGGAGATGGACGTTAATAAGGGATTAAGATATGACAAACCAAAGATGCACAAAATAAAAATTAGTTTGTATTAGAAATAATCAACATATCGGAAAGTTAAGGTTAAACAGGTGGCTATGAGAAGGTATTGATTCAAAAACCTGGACCAAAATTCTAATACCCAGCAAGAGTAAAGACCCAGGGATGTCAACAGTCTGTCACTTGAGCTTAGACAACAATAGCATAAGTCTTATCTTTACTATTTTAAATTTATTGGTCCAGTATAAATATAAGCTTCGCTATATCATATTCTGTGAACTACAATATAAAGTGATATTTATTGTTTATTTTCACTAGGTATGCCTTAAGATATTTTAAGATGTCAATTTATAGAAATGGCACAAAAATCTGGCCATATAGATGAAGTTGTTGAATCAAAAATTGATTAAGTGACTTTTACTTAGGGTCTTTTCTGGGCTATTTGACAACTATGCTTACAATAAAAACAAAAAAAATGGAACAGACTGACCAGAGAAGATTAGTTATATAAACAAGAAGAATATCTATGATGTTTCAGGCTACCTTTTGTATGCTTAGGTGCTAAGTGGAAGACAGCTAGTTATATAAAACAAGAAGAATATCTATGATGTTTCAGGCCACCTTTGTATGCTTAGGTGCTAAGTGGAAGACAGCCAACTTTCCCTAGAAAGTAGGGCATTGGATCTGTTTTTGCCCAAATATGATACTTGACTAGATGTTTCATTTGTTCATGTGCATCTTGATTTGGTGAACATAACAAGGGAAATTAATGGCATGTGATGGGGGTTGGCCCGTATGTATGTTTAGAGTAATTGCGAACTAAAGTATTTGAGATGTGGTAGAGTTTGATTCATATGTAAATTTAAAGTTCTAATTTATAAACTGGATTGGTTATGCCAAAAACCAATGAATTCTAGATGAAGGCCATATGAAGTGACAACTTGCTCTCACAATTCTATAATTAGAATCGTCTATATTGATCATGTGGGTATATGGTGTTCACTTTATGAATAGACCACTTTTCATAATTGTCAAACATCACTTAGCTTTAAGAATGTGTAAGGTATCTTCCGAATTAACGAGTTTATTTTATTTCATTTCACATACTCATCCAGTTTGCCTACCCCCTGCAAAGTTTTTTTTTACAAGAAAAAACCATCTCCTTCATATTTGCAAAAATGGAACACATGTATTCTTTTGGTAGAATTGGTTCATTTTGAACTTTAGAGGACCATTGAACCCCTTCCCTCATGACTGTGTAAACACATTTTTACATGTGCATAGACCTGTATAATGTGTGCATTAATTTACTGACATGCGTGCATTGACTAATGTAAATATGTGCATGCATCTTAGAGGAAGGACATAATGGTCGAAAAAGTGCAAAATAGACTTATCTGCATAAAAAAAAGGGATATTAAAATAATGTGGACTCTTTCTGCAAATCCCCCTTGCAAAAGATAATGTGGTATACTAATATGTATAATCAACAAAATCACCTAGTGATGTGCATGTTTTCCTTATCAGGACATCTATCATTTTCTTGTCTTATATTTTTTTTCATTTAAATGGTCTTTGTTTATATTTTTTAACTTTGTTGATTTCTAGCTTTTGATTATCTTTTTCTGAATTTTAAATGCAGATACCAAATGGCTTGAAGTTTGTGGAACTCTTTACTACAGAAATTGTGAAGTTGGTATATTTGTATATTCAAGATATTGTTTTCTGGTATTTAGTTATGAAATCTATAGATGCATGCTATGATTTATGTTTGATAATATTATTGTATGCTTCAATCCATCTGCTAATTCATGATTTTTAATTTTTTTTGAGTGCCAAGTCTTTTGTGACTAATAATATTGAAGTGTCCTAATATCAGTTTTGGGATTTGTTTATTTCGTGCTATAAATGTTCTTTTGTTAAATACCTGGTAACACTTGCATATTTATATGTAGCCATTTGATGACCTCTTTTTTCTTTTGATGTAGGCAAAAGAGGGTGCCTCTAATCAAAGAAGTCCTTTTATAACTTTTGTCTTGGGTAAGTTGTTTTTTTTTTTTTTTTTGATGATAACAAAATTAGCTTGTTATGAGATAGCCATTTTTCTTTTTGAAACTGCAAAGTGCAGAGACTTAATTTGTTGTTTTGACCTGAAACTTTTTTTGTACTTTTCTGATATGTTCACAGGTGTACTTCACTTGTGTCATAGATACTTGTTGATCAAGAAAAGAGGAGTAGTTCTTTTCCTTAACTTAACATAGATTACTTTAAATATATTTTGAAGTCATGTAGAGGGTGGGCCGTGTTGCAATGGTAAGGTTGTTCCATTGTGACCTGAGTCTTACAGATTCGAAATATGGAAACAGCCTCTCTGCATGTATGTTTCACATCTTTCTTGATTATAACGATATTATTTTATTATTTGATGACAATCTAACACATGAAAATTTGAACATCTACAAGATTTACTTCTGTAGGATAGCCAAGACTATGTCAAGAATTTACTTCTCTGGATTTCTTTGGAAACCCAATATTTGAATTCTGCCAATTCTTCTCAAAGCTTGCAAAATTCAACTTTATTACTTGGAAAATTCTTTTTGGAATTTTAATAAATGACAGAAAGCAACATAAATTGTCCATGTATTTAATAAATCTGGCTGCATAATTCAGTTTCAGTTAAAAGTTGGAGTTGAGTCTGGCATGGTTCATGCCAAGACTGAAATGTTTTGCCTTCTGCTTTGGAGCTTCAGCTGAAACTTTTAAGCCATTTTTCTTATTTCTTATATTTGCTTTGTCCCAACTGTTGGGGCCAGCTTCATGGATCTATTTGCCGAGCTTTCCTATATAGAGCCTTTTCTGACATTCATGTGTATCAAACTTGGATACATTTCACAGCTTGACTATTTTTTTTCCAGAAAAAAAAGGGCTGTCAGCTTAACATTAGCCCTCCACCTTTCTCTTATTGGCTTGAGACCGGCAATGCTAGGGTTATTTATATGAACGATAAACGTAATCCCAACTCCAGAATATTGCATTTTTATCAGTAGCTGAGTAAATTTAGCTTCATCTACTATATAATGAACACGAGATGAATTCCACTAAATCTAATGGAAAATATTCTGTTGATTGCTTGGAGTAGTATCTAATTCTCTTAATAGTTTCCATCTTTCCCTTTTTTTGGTTAAAATTTATCCATAGCACCCTTTTATCTTTAACTGTAAACACCCTAGCTTGACAGAAGTTTGTCCTTAATAGTTGGATGTCAACAATGTTTGAATATTTTCTATATCATATTGCACATTACAAGTGTAATTGTCATTCAGATTAGATGGCTTGATTTCATGTTCACTTATAGAGCTATCGGATTCTCTTTATTCTTTTTGTGTTTTTTTTGTTTTGCTCATCCCCCATGCAAGCAAGTTTTATGCTTGAAGTTTCCTTTCTCAAATTTAAGTCTGGTTTTATTAGAACATGTACATGGTGTAATTACTGTTTGTTTAATCAATTATTTGACTTTGTTCAAGGTGGTCCTGGGAGTGGCAAAGGGACGCAATGTGTAAAAATCGCAGAAACCTTTGGATTTGCACATCTAAGTGCTGGTGACCTGTTGAGAAAGGAAATGTCCTCTGATAATGAAAACAGGTATATGGCGGCATTGATATTTCATTGTACTTGGATTTTAGTATGATATCAACTAGAAATTTTCAATATGCTTTGACGAGCTTCTGGGCTGTCGCTTTACAGAGCAATGATCTGGGACATAATCAAGGAAGGAAAGATTGTTCCATCAGAAATAACAGTCAATTTGATCCGCAGAGCAATTGAATCAAGCAAGAACCATAAAATTCTAATTGATGGTTTTCCTCGGAGTGATGAAAATCGAATTGCTTTTGAACGAATAGTGAGTTTCTACCTTCCATGCATAATTGGTCAACAAATTTATGCTTTTTGTGTTTTACTAATAATTGTATCATCTTAACACTACCTCTGTATGTTTGTTGAAAGTTGTTTTGAAATTTTTGGTACATGTCCTCTGCAAAAAAAAAAAACTTCTGTGAGAGCTCTTGAAGAACTAGACAGCTTGTAATTATTAATCTTCATTCTTATCATTGGGTCAACTAGAATACAAAATGCACCATCTCTACCTATGAGGAAAAAAGGTTCTCTTCTAGACAATTAGAATGTGTAAGTAACAGTGAGATACCATTTAAAAAATCATTACCATGCTAAAAGCTATATGCTATATCATTAGTATAGACCCTATAAATCTTGCTTTGCCATTTATTCCCATTTAGAGAAGCATCATCTTTCTCTGTGAACCTACACCACCCCTTCTCCTTGCTTTAATTAATTTGGACTTCCTGGTTTGCATCTTTGCTTTTGGGTCTCTTCATTTGAAACTCTGGATGGACCTCATTGCTGCTGCTTAAACCTTTGTCCAAATAATCTCTTACTCAGCAAGCCTTATCCCATTTATCTATTTCTTTTCTATATAGAGGGAGCATGATAAATTGAGGTTTAAGAACATTTATGATCTATGTCAACAGTTCACCTTCCAGTGAATATCTTTGAAAAGTTGATGTTGCAATGCTTCCAAATCTCTTTTTTTTGGGGGGGTTAAAGCAGGCTAGGCCCAAAGGAGGGTTCATGGGTAGGCTGGGCAGGATTTTTTTTTTTTTTTGTGTGGTTGGAGTGGGGCGAGGAGCTAGTTTTTGCATCATGAATTGTACAATCTTAAGTCTTAATCCTTTTGAAATTTCATGAATGCCATAGAACATTCAAACTCATTGGGATATGATTGGAGAAGCACAAAAGGGATGGTAGAGCCTAAAGCATACATCTAAGAAATTTCTAATATTTCATCACAGTCGAGAATAATATGGAGAAAATTTTTGGTCATTCAGTTTCTTTTGTGCCCTACCATTTACATTGTAGATTTGGTGCTGAAAGTGCTAGAGAGATCTTATTGTTTCTACACACTGAGCCCACTTCTGTCCTCATGTTCTTCCAAATATTTTCAAAGCTCACAAAATCTAAGTTTTCTTTGAAATTTCAAGTAAATTTTTCCTGGCATTTCGGTAAACCAAGTATTGACAAAATTGACATAGATATCTTGTATATATATTGACTTCGTTTTGATAAGCCGATTTCAGCCAAAACCCCGACGCTGGCCCTTGTCTTGGATTGGCACCACTTGAAACCAGAAATATTTTAATTTTGATTTACTGCATTTGCAGTCCGAGCAAAACATTAAATCATGTATTAAAAGAGCAAGGCTTATCTAAGTTGACAAAATTCCAGGTAATTTCGGATGCTTAATATTTTCCAAAATAAGGGTTTGGTTCAGATGGACAGCTGTATTTTTAGGCTGTTATCCAACCTGGAATCGATGGGAACTTGAACCTGATACTTCAGAACCCTCTGTTGTGGTTTAAAAGATAATCCAACTAGGCCAAGTTACTGGAAGATAATTTTCATTCCTATTTAGAGGCAAGCTTCATTATGATATTTACATTGCTACTTTTGCTAGTAAACTGAATATATAGATTGGCTTGAACTGTGAATTCATTTAAAAGATAATCCAACTATGCTAAATTGCGTGTGCCCCTTTTAGAGGATAGACTTGGTTTGTATCCTGAAGTTGAAGCTTATTGATGCTTAACTGATCATTTTAACTAGTAAATGTCGAATCAGGATGTCTCTGAATAGGGTAAATTATTTGTCTTTATGTGTTTGTCCATTTATGCTTGTTCGAAGAACTCCTAAGCATGATGGTTTAAGGATTTGCTTCTAATGATAGTCATTTCAATATTAACAGAGATATATAGGTTTTTATCAAATGGGAATTAATTAGAAATCACTGTGCATTTCATTGGAGGAAATCTTGTCTTGTGGAAGGGTGAAAAACAGAATTTGGCTGGAAGATCTAAGATATACATAGAGTGCAAAGCCATGGAATGTACCTGTGAACTGATGTGACTATTGGTAGTCCTCGGAGTTGTGTTTTCAGTCTTTTGACGAACAGGTTACTCTACAAGTTTTCTCCTATCTATAATTTCTGAAATGGACTAGGCATTTAACTATAGAATATCATGGGGTCCAGTTACGATTGATATATTTGATCATAAACAAAAAGCTATTCAAATAAGAAACTTCTGCAAATGTAATAAATGAGCATATGGCGTTATATGTTTGGGTATTTTAACTTATTTTCTGGCACAAACATTTATATGATTGTGTTTCTATGATGATATGATTCCTGCATCGTCACATGGTTGTTGGGTAATGCTTTTTGCAAATTCTTGCCTCTTCTTCCTAAATATAGTGCTTCATGATGTTCACATCATGTGCTGTGCAGATTGGTTCTGGTACCTTATTTGCTGAGAACAATATTTGCATGATTGCATTGTCATGATGATTTGACTCCTGCATCATAACATGGTTGATGGCTCTTACTATCTTGCAAGTTTATGCCTCTTCTTAATATAAAAAGACTGCTTTATAATCTTCACTTTTTCTGCAATGCAGGTTGGAGTAGAACCAGACCTTGTTCTCTTCTTTGACTGCCCAGAGGAGGAAATGGTGAAACGAGTGCTAAACCGTAATCAGGTTGGTTTAGCAACTTTGAATGCAATCTCAAGGAATTCAGAATCTCCTTCATATCTCATTTGAAGTGGAGTTGTTCCATTGTAATATCTGGTTATTTCTGATCAGGGGAGAATTGATGATAATATTGAGACGATAAAGAAACGACTTAAAGTGTTTGAGAAATTAAATCTTCCTGTTATTAACCATTACTCTGCAAAGGGAAAAGTTTACAAGGTAATTTGAAAATGTTCTTTTTTGCATTTTTGTCGTTCTTGGATATGAATCTGTGATGATATTTCTTTTGCATTTTGAAGTTCTTGGACCAATTCTACCTCTAGTTGTGTGCTAAACTGAGTCCTTCGCCTTTTCTTATCAAAGAATGTCATGAATTTGAATTTATTTTTTGTCTGTAGTTTAAGATCATTCTCACTCAGTTCTACCAGTAGACAAGCTCCTTTAAGTTCATATGCTTGCCATTCTTTTAGACCATTTCTGACTGTGAGTTTCTGGTTAATAGATAGATATCTTTGTTTTAATGGTTCAAGATATTTAGTTGTTCCTTTTTCAAGATCTTTTTATTTAAAACATTAAGAAATTAATGCAAAATGATTCATTTACAAGGGTTTGCAATGGACACCGATTCTTCTATGTGAATAGACCTTCTTCTTATCTGTCACTTTTAATTTGCTAATATCTGTTAAATTTCTAATCATGCAAATCATTGATCCCTAGACTTTCTCCTGTTTTTTGGACCATTGCAACCAGATTTTGACTTCATTTAGCATCTGCTAGTAGTCCAACCGTTCAAATGTTCATGCCAGTGTTGCTTACCAGGAACACTAATTTTCAGGAAATTGACATTTTAAGAACCTCTGTAAATATTTATTGTGCTGTCACCCGAACAGGTTTTTATGTAAACTTACTTTTGAAGATGCTCTCTTTTTTTCAAACTAAAGATCTCAGTTAATTTATTCCTGTCTGCCTGGTTTGTCGTCAGATTTTACTGGTTTCAATTGCCATGATTTGGACCGGATTGCCTGTGACTATTTCTTCACAACATGCCTCTGCACCATCCATAATTTCATTAAAGTTTGAAAATTGTTGATTTTTACAGCTAATGTTCTCTTGTAGTCCATCCTTAAGTAGTATACATGCAATCTGAGGTTATGCATGTGATATATATAAGCTAAAGAATTAACCATTTCTTAACCTTTATTCCAGCTGTAACTATAATGAATATCATGCCTGCAGATCAATGCAGAGGGAACTGCGGATGAGATTTTTGAAAAAGTTCGTCCCCTGTTTGCTTCCTTAAGGTATCAGACTGTGTGTGTCATACAGTAATCAAATCCTATTTATTATTCATTATTTATTTTGTATTGCACATAGTTGATTGGTTAAACTAAACATGCAGATTATTTATTTTCTTGGGGTGGATGAACAATAATTAGATTGGACAATTTGTAATCCAAAAGAAAAAAAGGTTGGCTATAGTAATGATTAAGGCAAGGTCTTCACTTGAGTACCAGACCTCATACCTATAACTTACTGGTACGGTCAATTGGTACAGTACCCACCTGTTAGGTACGCTATTGGAGTCAAGACAGCAGTTGTACCATATGTCACTGTGAGAGTACATCAAGTCCTTGTACCTTACTGGTACCATACCTTGTCAATTCAGCACACCTTGTACAGCTGTTGCAGGTTGATATTGCAAATATTGGATTGAAGTCAAGCTACTCCCTATACTATCTCTTTAGCACTAACAAGAAAAAATTAAAGTTATTCCCTAAAATTATTTGTAGCTTGGCTTCAAATTTTTTCAAAACCCTGGGTTACTTGGCTAAGAATATGTATTTTATCACCTTGTATGATCAACGTAGGGCTACTAAGTTGTTTTCTGTCATTCTTTCTCTAGTTAATTGGTAGTTTGGTATGTCATAAACAAGAAAAAGAATATAAAAGTGATAATAAAAAGGCACAATGTTCAACTCATTGTGAAAAGACTAAATATAATGAGAAGACAAGTAATGTGCCATAACCACAACAGTTTTTTTATGCATATTTTAATTTATTTTGTCATCAAGGAATAATCTGGAAATACAATTTGAGATAAGACAAATACATAAATGTTACTAAATTTAAATGGGCCTCGGGATGAGTCATTAAATATGAAATTTGAGAAATCATTGGTGTGGTGGCTGTGGCCTTTTTTTTGCACCTTCTTTAGCAACAGCATTCCCACCATGATCTTCAAATTAGTCTTCTGTTTTGTCAATTTTAGTGTAAATATGGAATAAACAATTAAGGGGATCCCTGTAATTTGGACTCTACTATTCCTTGTTTTGTAAATCGTACCTTGCTGCATTCCCCTCTATACTACTGTAAGATGAAAAAATGGATGCTCTTATACAAGTTGCAAAGATTAAAATTTTCCATTTTTCCATAATTATGCACATTGGATCACACTAGGAGTAATTATGATACATAAGCATAATCATCAAGCCTTGACCCGTCATTTTGGGGTTGGCTTTGAATTCTTATCTGCCAAGATGACAGTCGTTGTTATGAATGGTTATGCTTTTGTTATTGAATATTACACCAAAGGGTGGGCTTTGGCACAACAGTAAGGTTGCTCCATTGTGACCTAAGTGTCGATGGTTCAAAAAGTGGAAACAACCTCTCGCATACGGGGATAAGATTGTATACATCTGACTCTCCAACCTGTAATGGCAGGAACCCCTTACCCTTTCTTTTACTGAATTCTACACTATATAGTATAATCCTTTCTGACATCCTACAACCATGTTACCTTTGATCTTGCTTTGATATTTACAACTCTTTACAAATTTGAGAACTCTCCATATCAAGGCCGCCTTAGACTTTTGTCACACATGCCTGTACCATATCTCTACATTTTCATTATTGTTACATTGATCTTGTTGTGTTAAGCCTTGTTCATTGACTAACATTCAAATGATATGATACTGCAAACCTTTTGTCCTTTTTTCTTTTTTTTATTAGATATGTCTTCATCTATCTCTCCATCAATGTTTCTAGCCAAGATATTGGTTAGTATTGGTATTGTGCACTCACCAATACAATGATCTAAAATCTAGTACATTATTATCTCGGCTGACAACTGACATATATTTAGATATTGGTCTATGTGATATCAATAGATCAACTAAGATTTTTCAGTCAATCTTTTATTATCTTAAGTTGTTTTTTAAGTATTAAATGTTCAAATCAATGTCTTAAATTGGCAATTGATCTTAGGTTTACTATCTGAGGCAATATTTCAGTATCTTGCTTCTGATACATTGACCAACATCTCAGAGCATTTCAGTTGTTTGCATATTTTCACAACCTACCATCTTGGCCAGGATAAACTAAGATCTTGGTTGATCTCAGTATCAGCCACCAAGTGAGATGGCTGAGATCTGTAGTTTCAAAAAGTTTGATATCCATTATTTCTTTAAATAATAAATTGAACATAACAAATCTGGCTGCACTATTTTGTAGTTGAAACTATATTATGCTTGCTGCTCAATAGGAAAAAAAAATGCTGCATTGGCCAATTGACTAGCAGACAACGTTAACAGGAAGTTCCTGGACAAAAGAAATTTGGAAGATAAAAATCTAGATTGCTGATTTCCTTTGGATCAAATGAAGCTTCAACCATGCAAACTGGGACTTGCCTTAGTGGTCACACCTCTCTACTTACAGGTCTAGGTTTTGATTCTTAGGTGCTGCATCCCAAAAGATCTGGACCTGAGTAATTAAATTGCAGTTCGAGTCTCAGTTTGTGTGGAAAAAAAAAGGGTTAAAGCTTCAACCCTCTGATCTACCGGCCATTATTGATATTGGTATGCTCCTGCAAAAGAAACCTATTAGGACACTTCATTGAAATTTTAAAATCCATCAAATTTATCCCAAAATTGATAATAAATCAATAAAATATTGATGTCTAAACTCACTTTAGTTTCTCTAATCAAATGTATTTGTTTGCACTGAAGATCAACAATCCTAATGTTTAGTCTGTAACAAACATGAAAGGCTTACAAGTTGTGTACTTCTCAACTGATAGCATATTATATCTGGCTGATTTGGTGCAATTGATTGCATATACGTTCACTTGATAAAAGCTCTGTAATTTGTTGTGCTAGTTTTTACTTGAAAATTTCGTACCTTTCATGTAGGGCCTTTTTTAAGAAACTATAAATATCTGTTGTCTTATTTTTGGTATAGGAAAAAATAATCACATGATTTTAGTAAGGATTATGAGTAATTTAATAGATGTTACTTACTTTGAATGACTTGTTCTTGCGTCCTTGCACAGCATCTGATGAATATGAAAGATTATGAGGACTCCAAGAAATGGTGAGGGAAAAGCAGGAGGTTGGCCCTAATTTTTGTTTGGGGATTCCCCTCCTTGTGTGCTGCATGCTCATCTTTTTCCTGTAGCGGAACAAGTGACAATAAATGGGTTTAATCCCGTTTCGTGTCCTCTCTTCTTCCTCTTGTTTTTTTTTTTTTTTTGGCCTTTTCCTTTTGGGGGTCGGGGCGGGGAGGGGAGGCGCTACTTTTTGCATTGCGAATTGTACAATATTAACCCTTTGAAATTCCATTAATGCCCTAGAACACTTGAACTCTGTGTAATAGGATGTGATTGGAGAAGCACAAAAAGGATGGTAAGCGCTAAAAGCATATTGTCTAAGACATTATTCTAATGGTGCATTTAGTAGAGAACAATATGGAGAAAATTTTTAGTGTTTCTGTTGCTTTTGTGCGCTACCATTTACATTGTAGTTTTGCTGCGGGAAGTGTTAAGAGAGATCTTATTGTTACTAAACAATAAGAGTTTATCTTATTGTTTAAGTATTTATCTTGATGTGATTTGCTGTAGTTTCCAATTCCTGAGTGTTTAGCTTGTTACTTGAATTAATCAGAGTTTTAGAGCCCTTCATTCATGTTAATTCTGATCAGTTTATTTCACATTCTGTATAGTTTAAGTATGCCTCTGAGGCCGGATAAAATTTTAAAATCCATCAAATTTATCCCAAAATTGATAATAAATCAATAAAATATTGATGTCTAAACTCACTTTAGTTTCTCTAATCAAATGTATTTGTTTGCACTGAAGATCAACAATCCTAATGTTTAGTCTGTAACAAACATGAAAGGCTTACAAGTTGTGTACTTCTCAACTGATAGCATATTATATCTGGCTGATTTGGTGCAATTGATTGCATATACGTTCACTTGATAAAAGCTCTGTAATTTGTTGTGCTAGTTTTTACTTGAAAATTTCGTACCTTTCATGTAGGGCCTTTTTTAAGAAACTATAAATATCTGTTGTCTTATTTTTGGTATAGGAAAAAATAATCACATGATTTTAGTAAGGATTATGAGTAATTTAATAGATGTTACTTACTTTGAATGACTTGTTCTTGCGTCCTTGCACAGCATCTGATGAATATGAAAGATTATGAGGACTCCAAGAAATGGTGAGGGAAAAGCAGGAGGTTGGCCCTAATTTTTGTTTGGGGATTCCCCTCCTTGTGTGCTGCATGCTCATCTTTTTCCTGTAGCGGAACAAGTGACAATAAATGGGTTTAATCCCGTTTCGTGTCCTCTCTTCTTCCTCTTGTTTTTTTTTTTTTTTGGCCTTTTCCTTTTGGGGGTCGGGGCGGGGAGGGGAGGCGCTACTTTTTGCATTGCGAATTGTACAATATTAACCCTTTGAAATTCCATTAATGCCCTAGAACACTTGAACTCTGTGTAATAGGATGTGATTGGAGAAGCACAAAAAGGATGGTAAGCGCTAAAAGCATATTGTCTAAGACATTATTCTAATGGTGCATTTAGTAGAGAACAATATGGAGAAAATTTTTAGTGTTTCTGTTGCTTTTGTGCGCTACCATTTACATTGTAGTTTTGCTGCGGGAAGTGTTAAGAGAGATCTTATTGTTACTAAACAATAAGAGTTTATCTTATTGTTTAAGTATTTATCTTGATGTGATTTGCTGTAGTTTCCAATTCCTGAGTGTTTAGCTTGTTACTTGAATTAATCAGAGTTTTAGAGCCCTTCATTCATGTTAATTCTGATCAGTTTATTTCACATTCTGTATAGTTTAAGTATGCCTCTGTGGCCAGCTTGGTTATCCGGTGCTTTCCAGCACACAAGTTCATTGAACAACTAGAAGATGAGTACCGATGGCCACATATTTGACACGATGAGCTTTTAATGAACTTTGCGTGTTTCCTTCAGCTCATGAAGAACTTGAAAACCCGTGTGTTTTACTTGAATTAGTTTGGGTCCTGGCATTCATGCTTCATCATCCGGGTTGATTTTGAGATATTTGATAAAAATTTTGCAATAGGGCTTCTGAAAAAGATTTACAAGAGAGAGCTTTTAAGTAAAAACTCAACTTGAGATGGATTAGAAAGTAGTTTTTTTTTTTTTTTTTTTTCCTTGGACTCACTGGAGAGATCTAGATTCAAGCATTGAGAAACTTTCTAAAAGTAATTTAAAATAATTTTTATTACGAATATTTAGTTTCAACATTATAATCATATAATTATGGATATTTAGCAACATTATAATAAATCCACTCCTGCCTAATTATTTAGAAATTGATAAACCATGAAAAGAAAAAAGTACGGAACAAAGTTAAACATTTATATTGATGTTACAATCAAAAACTATTCAGTTTACTAATATAATATTCTTGTTATGCAGTAATCACTTGTTAGAAATATTTATTATTTAGATTAGAATAAAAGATAACTTATAAGCAAACCATAATTTATAATAACAATTTTAATGCTATAATCTAATAACAATATAATGTAGTAATATTATTATCTTACGTTATATCACTATCAATATTATATTTTAAAATTATATTGTAGTAATATACCATTATATATTGTAATAATATTATGATTATCGTATAATAGTATTATAAATATTATTATATTTGTTATATAAATATAATTATTTATCATTTATTATATTAATTAGATTAAATATTAGATAAATATTTTTAAAATCAATAATATTTATAATGATAATTTTTGATTGCATAAATAGTTAGATAATTGAAAGCATTGTATAATTTTTTTTTATCGTTCTTGATGCTAAAAGCACTTTGTAGTTTGGTTACTAAATAAATGTTAAAGTTTTACATCACTTTAGAAAATATAGTTACTAAACACTAAATAACTTTTTATTAAAAACTTAGCAAAAACTCTACCATCCAAAGCTCTATAGATAAAAGTTCTACATACAACAATGCTAAAATAGGACCTAAACAGCCATAGCATGGCTTATTGCAAGCATTGCAGAATTTGGTCTCAGTTGGAAAAAGGGAACAACTCACTAAAAATTGCACTTCTAAGCTCTAGGGGAATTTTATTACAGATAGCTTCAGAACAACTGTAGCTGCCCCAAGCTATGAGATATGGGATGCAAGTATTCCCTGAGAAATCCATTTTGGGAAGCTTAAAGGGGGTTTAAGAATCCATTGGTTGCAGTAGGCTGCCAGTAATGGTTGATTTGGTGGGTTTCCAAGACCTAACACACGTTTATGTAGCTCTTGGCAGGACTGCAGATCAATTTTAAACTAATCTAATACAGGAGGAAATTTTGATTAGAGGAAACCAATGGATGGCACCAAGTGCAAATGCCCAATTTAATGGATATTTTATTAGTCATCTGGAAGAACAAGAACAAAAATATATAATCAAGTCAGCATTGGATTTGATGTCGCCACCTACCTCACCGCCCCAACGACACCAAATATAATGCAAAATTTTATGGAAATTTATTGAGGACTGTGGAGTTTTGGAGAACGAAAAATATAAATATATAGTTAAAGCAGCGTTGCAGGTAGTGGAGTGAACGAGTAGGACTACTTGCATGAACCCTATCATATATTAATTGCCATATGCTATCTTGCATATTATGCAGGATCTTACAATCACGTCATGTATGGATTTCCATGTGAAGGGATCCTGATTCCCCACCAAGGGCTGGTTTGCATTAGTAATTTTTCGTTTCCTTCCGAAACTGACATCTCCAACCAGTTTTTGTACTTTAACATTATATCCTATATGGTATACACCATATGGCCGTGCGCTGCCGGTCACAGTTGCTTGCTTGTGTAAAAAAGCCCCAAAATGAGCGAGCGGTAATAATTTATGGCATATATATATATATATAGGTACTCGGAGCATGATATAATTTTTTTCAGTTGAATCCTTCCAAGATACTTATTAATAGTTATTATGTTAGAATATGAGTCTGTATCTTTCACGCGAAAAAAAAAAAAAAATCTTTCTTTGTGCGGAGCCGGATCATCTATCGGCTGCTTTGAGAACTGCGCAGCAGATGAATGACATGTTAGAGTGCTTTGAGAGCTGTGTGGTGGACGACCTTCTTTCTTTGCGAAAGATGCAACCCTGGCCCTTACTGCATCGTGGGAATGATGCCACGTACAAGCTTCACTCACCTCCCGTCCTTTCATTAATGCCTTTCCTTTCATGCTCCATGAATTTTTTTTTTTTTGCCCCTCTTTTCACATGCTTGGCATGGCTCACGCGTCTGATAAAATTAGGTAGCCACCAAGACGGTAGCCCGACGGTAAAAAGGCAATAATTTTATTCGAATTGTCGAGATTCGAAACGCGCGGACGTCGATTAAATTTGAAGACCGCATGCCTCATATTCGAACGGCTCGTTGGTGGATATATTTTTCTTCCATCTGTACCGAGGTAGCGTTGGTGACGTATTCACACTTAAGGCAGTGAGCCCAGTGGAGTGAGCCCACGGATCGGAGAAGACACGTGAAAACCTGCGACCTGTATCAAATATTTTCTGGTGGAAGAGGGGCTCAGTAATGGGGCTGCTACATAGGTGGGCTGGTCCCTCTCCCTCCCCTCCTATTTTTTACCAAAAATAAAATAAAATTAGGTAAGCAATGCACGTGCTACTAGTATAAAACTTCCAAAAGATTTTGGCCGACAGCAATTGGACCATGTTCGTTGCTGAACCGAGCGCCAGACCTGTCATATATCGGGGGAGTCGGGAAGATGCTCTGATGAGTCCTTTTGGCCAGGGAAAAATCAAAGAAGTCACGCCCATGTGGGAACACAGCGGCACTCTTAAAAAAAAAAAAAAACTTTGGACGGTGAGAAGTTTTTAAACTTATGTGCACGAACTCTGCATGAACTAAATAATGTTTGTACTCAATTTAATTACCTTGCGAGAAAGAGGTTGTATATCTAACACATTTACCACAAAAAAGAAAAAGGAAAAAAAAGCTAGATCTTATATAACACAGCTGGGTTGCCTTCGGTGTTATAAAAAAATCCATGGAAAGATTTTTCAAAAGGGATAGTTGGGACATTAAAGGATTTATATGAGCTAATAACCTGAAAACTAAATAGCGGCACGCTTTTGCAGTGAAGGAAAAATAGGTCAGAAAATGGATTTGAACCCCAACCTTTGTATTCGTTTCTTTGTCATTTTGACAATTTGGCATGCATTCTTTTAGGGTTTTCACACTAGATTTTAATGACTAGTATGTTGTTTTAACTCAATTGTCATCTAAAATTCCAGTGATTAACATTTATATCTCATGGTTACCATATGAAAAGTTATCAACTCTATGAATGACTTTAGGCACCCACTTGTTAATTTGCATGCCATAATTCGAGTAATTTGCCAATCGTTTCAATTGAATTGTTATCTAAAGCCAGTGATTCTGGTATCGCCCTTGCATAACAAGGTATATTTGATATATCATTCAAGATCAGCATACACATCATATCATGAACAGAAACCATAACGCAGCTAGTTTGCAGCAGAAAAAGGACGAAGAACATTAGAGAATAACCAAGAAAGAATCACGAGAGAGGACACGGAGAGAGATGATTCAGTACTCCATTCCTTCAACAAAGCACACGTTTATTGCTCCACTCTCAAAGTCATAAACTAAGTTCATGGATGGTCCCAGAAAAAAGCAACTTAGACATGGATAACCGTGCATGCTTATGCTTGGGAGAGAATTTCTCATGCACCACAGAACTCATTCAAGGCTGCCTTCACAGTCTGATTCAGCCTGGTGCGATGAAACCGAAGGAAGTCCATGTGATCAAAGGGCTTGTAGAGCAAGGGATGCTCTTCATCTACCAGCTCGTCCGGAGCTCTCACCAAATGGCCGGCTTTCGGCATCGCAAACAAGCCTGCAGAATACCTCACCTCGCTCCCTGTCATCATGACCCGGTGTTCTGGGGCGTGCACCCTACCATTACTCCATGCCTGAAAACAAGAAAAGACACAAGAATTTCTCAGCACCGCGATTGATCGGGTTCTAGATCTCAAAAAAATAATGTTTAGTGTTTTATCTTTTTCAACTGAGGAGATCTTTATTTATTGACTTGAAAGATACCAAAAATGAAGAGTTACAACAAGATGATGAATGATAACTTGCAGAAACGTACAATATGTCATGATTTTAGAAGCACATCCAAATTCACCTTAATAAGAGATGGATGAAATCGCATTTGTCAGTGTTTAAATCGTATGTTATAATTACATGGGGCCGAAGTTTGATACCGTAAAAGAATCTCCAGTCATGACAACGAAGGAGTCCGGCGAGGTGGAGACTGGGATCCAGCGCCCATCCTTGGTTTGTATCTCGAGCCCGTCTTGATTCTGATACAGAATGGTGACTATGTTGCTGTCGCTGTGAGCGCCGAGGCCCATCGTTGCCTCGGCCGTGTCAGGTCCTTTGTACTTCATCACTCGAAGAACATAGCGGGTCAATTGCATGTGGGAATCCAGGTATTTTTCCACTCCCAGGCTTTCCAAAACCATTCTCCTCACCATTTGATCCAATTCCCCGACATGCTTCGAGAAAGAGCATATGGTCTCGCTGTCCAAAATTATTAACAACTTGTCACGTATCAAAGCATGCCATATCTAAAGTGATCTGAAATTTCTTTACCTGAAGCTTTGGTTGCCATGGGGCGGCCACATGAGAGCTGTGAATTTCTGGGCTTCTTCAGGGATTTCGGCATCCTCGATTCCCATGCTCTCGAAGAGAGGTAGGTGTGGGTATTGGCCTACGTAGCCATGACTCGGCTTGTCGGAAATGTTTCGAAGCTTGGCCTCGGTGGGAAGGGAGAAAAGCTCATCCAAAGCAGGGAAAATGGCCCTCCGGAGCTCTTCTGGGACTTTGGGGAAGACCGCCTCAAAGCATCCGAAGGTCTCCAGCGCTTGCCGGACTTGGGCTCGGACCAGGCCCCAGCTCTCCGATCCCGGCTGCAAGCCCTCATCCGAGAGATCTAATCTGGGGAGCTTCACAAGGGCCTTGGAAGCCATTGTTTGCGGTGGGATTCTGGTGGTGATGGTAAGGCTGGAGGTTCCTCAGGACATGACACTTATCTATATGGATGCTGCCCCTACCTATAAAGATGCTGCCCCATTAGAAAAAATAAATAAACAAATAAAGGAAAACTTATAGAAGCACCCTCTCTACTTTCACTCATTTGCACGCCCACCCTCTCAACTTAAACAATTATTATTGGATCCTTTTAAGCTACCATTTGATCTAATGTTATCTTGCAGCCCATTCACCATCCAATGTTGTTAATGTGCCATCCTAAAGGACGAAATTATGCTTACCCTTCTTAAGCCTTCTTCAAAATTCTTTTCACTGCTTCTCCTAAGTGATATTGTTCCACCCCGATTCTGATCCTCTACTCGCATCTTTTTTTCTCTAGCAATCATCTGGTATTTGGCAAATGCTTTGGATTTTACCGAGCTACTAGCTCTCTTACCTATTAAGAAATTTATGATAATCTAAAAGCCTCTCAATTGATCATGTGCCAAAGTATGCGAGACCTTGCTATGCTGTATAGATTAAGCTAATATTTTATGATGATCGAGCAAGCTCGACTATCTTCTTATGATCTACTAAGTTTGTTGCCTCATTATTATCACACCCATTTGAAGTTTTTCTTTTGTTGGTGAGAGAGCATTTGTTTTGAACACTTCATCTGCAACATTGCGACCAAGAACGGCAATGAGAACTTTACATAAGAATGGCTTAGCTTCCATCACATCTTCCATGAGCATGTCTGTTTCAATCAAAATCAAAATGTTATGGCATTTTAGTAAGTAGAGCAAGAATAAGGTCGTTTCTATCATCAAGTCAATGATCATCGGCTATCAACGCCGTCCGAGACAAGATTAGGGGAGAATGGTTGGAAGGAAAGGTCAGGGATCACAGTAAAGGGCAATTTGGTCTGAAAAATATCAGGTG
Organism: Phoenix dactylifera; assembly: GCF_009389715.1. Taxonomy (NCBI): domain Eukaryota; kingdom Viridiplantae; phylum Streptophyta; class Magnoliopsida; order Arecales; family Arecaceae; genus Phoenix; species Phoenix dactylifera. Next base: position 15,749,588 of record NC_052393.1, read on the forward strand.
ACCATTCCACAATGTATTTCCAAAGGGTGGTTCTATATACACCCCCCCTATTGCTCAGGACACCCCCCAAAAATTAAAAAAAAATTAAATACTCTCTACACCCCCCCCCCCCCCCCCCCAATTTGCTAAGGACACCCCTAAAAAATTAAAAATTCCTAAATTACCTCCCACCCTCCCCACCCCCTCACCTAAATTGCTCTCTACACCCCCCAAACCCCCCCCCACCCCGCTCTTCCCCTCCAAAACACCTCGCCAACGCCCAAAACCCCCCCGTTCCCCCTTCTCCCTCTCGTCGCCGGCATTCTCCCGATCTCCGACCACCTCGCCGGCTTCTTCCGAAATTTTTTTTTTTCACGGTTCGTGCTCCGTTCGGCACTGGATCGCCGAACAAAAGGCTTCTGTTCGGCTGAACAGTGCCGGACAGAAGCCTTCTGTTCGGCACTGTGCAGCCGAACAGATCTGTTCGGTTGAGGGTTGCCAAACAGAAGGCTTCTGTTCGGCACTGTTCAGCCGAACAGAAGCCTTTTGTTCGGCGATCCAGTGCCGAACGGAGCACGAACCGTGAAAAAAAAAAATTTCGAAACAAGGTGGAACACGTACCTTTGCGGCCGATTCTTCGTCCCAAATCACTAGTTGCTTGTCCATGCTTCGAATGGGGCTTAAATCTCCTTCAAAGATCGCCTAAACGATGTAAATGGATCGAGGGGTTTAAGGGGGGTTTGAGGGGTGTTTTTTTTTTTCTTTTCAAAACGAAACGGAGGAGGAGGAAGGGGGGGTGTATGAGAAAATTTCAAGGGCAATATGGTAATTACACTAAAGGTTAGTTTGGGTATTTTTTTTTTGTTTTTTTGGGGGGTGTCCTTAGCAATAGGGGGGTGTATATAGAACCACCCATTTCCAAAGCTTATGTAAATAAATATAATTTATTGGACCATATTGCACCACCTAATAAATTTAATAGATTTAAATGAAAATTACAAATCGGTAACTTTCTAATAAAAAATAAAATTTTTAAATGCTGGATCAAGGGATGGCAGAATAGATTGGACTGGAAACCAGCTGGTATTATTTTATTAATAACGTGGAAATGATGCTTCGTTTTTTATTGCCATTTAGTGATCATCCATTTTTTATATTCACACATTCTTTTCCATCAAATAATTAATAATTTTTCTGGCATCATCTTGGAGATGATGTGCCGCTGAAGTCCCGCCCTGTATCGCGGGCAAAGCGGGAATTTTGCCCCGAGCAATAATTGTCCATTTGGGAATTATGCGTCGGTGGACGGAATCGCACTGTGTATTTCGCATAAATTGAGGGACGTCGTAGGGAAGTGGAAAGATAAAATGATGCCTTGTCACCTCATTTATGTTAATTTGTTAAACCTACATGTAATATTGGTGTTAAATAATATAATTATAAAAAATAAAAATAAATTAGACAATACCTGTTCAAATCAATCTTTTTAACTGAATCTATCTCAATAAAAATTTTATCATCCAATTAACATTTATATCTATATATATCCATATCTATAAAAAAAAATAGAAACGAATGGATAACTATCCGATTTGTATCCAAATATTTTATTCTATTTATAATCTTATTTAATTTTATTTATCACTCATAAACTTTAAAAAAAATAAATGACTGCATTAATATATTATTAATTTTATTTATTATAATATATTTCATTGACGAGACAAAAATAATAAATATTTTTATTAAAAAATTATCTGCAATATACGTGTTGACATCTGGTACAAATACATAGTTAGTATCATGGGTTTATTTGTAGTAGAACATAGCTGTAGATGAGCTTGTGGGTGGACAAATTATTTTTCTAAATAAATTTTAAAATTAGGTTTATATTTATAAAATATTCAAAAATATTTTTAGAATGAACCAGCTTGAATTCTATAGAAAAAAAATCATAACAGATTTTTTTTTCTTCTCTCTATAAAATTTGGACAGCCCACTCCAAAGCTATTATATTTTAATATTTTTAGCTCAATATGTAGCTTATGATTTTGTTGATTGTACTCGTTCAATCAATAAATTTTGCAAATTTTTTAGCATAATTCTATAGAAAAATTCAAAGAAATCCTAAGAGGATCATTTTTGTCTTTTCTTTATTTTATTTTTTGAAAGGTGCAAATATTAAGCTTAAAGGTTGGCCAAACTAAGCCCCACAACATCTATGCCATACCCTAGTTTTTTTTTCTTCTCAGTAGAAAGGATACCATACTCTAGTTATAAGTTGTTTCAAGATTAAAATAGGTTTTTCTAGATTAATTTGTTATATGGTTATATGCCTAGGTAGGATTGCACAAATTGATCCAACTTAGAAAACTCGACTTGACCTACCTTGTTGGATTGGTTTTATGCCAAGAATTATAATTATTATTTTTATTATTATAGTAAGAACCGAGTAAGAGCCAGATTTTTTAGCTCGAAAATTTGAACAAGTTTAATGTCGGTCAAAACTTCGAACCAACTCGAATGATCTGGATAAAATTTTATTTAGATCAAAATAATTTAACCCGCATTAAGTCACTATCAAGAATAACAGTTTTTTTGAGATGCTTGTTCTCTTTCTTAAAAATAATTATTTAAATTGTTTATAGAATTGGTCAATCAAACTGTAAATATAGGCATGGATCAGGTGAAATCTTATGTATAAGTATCCTTACTTGACCTGAACTCAGACCGATGCTAGCCCATTCACCCCTAGAATGTGGCAGCTAAGACTGGGTTCGTGCCGCAATTCCCCCACGGATATTCTGTAAGGTACACCCAAGCACTGTATCAGACGGCTCCCACGAGGTGATAAGATAAGATTTTTGAGAGAACGTCCTACCTGGATCAAGCCCACGTTCTGGTCGGGCAGTACATGGGTTGGGACGCAAGCAAGTGGCCCCGCGCTACATGTGCCGCACTCAACAGATGAACGGCCAGGATTAGTTTGATCATACTAGAAAGTTGAGAAACAACCTGCGCGGCCCAGCCAAATTACCGCACTGTTTCGGTAAACGCAGCACCACTGTGGAGTAGTTAACCAGTGTGGTGATTAATCTGGTATTTGTGCTACGGATCACCTGTCCACTCAACTCGAGATCACCAGCGGACGTGGCAGTTTATGACTGGCCTTAAGTGGGCCCATCTTGACTTGGAGTATGCCACGTAGTAAAGATAGGCATTAATTTGGGCCGCAACACTTTTTCTTTTTTTCGGCCATACCAAACAACCAGCTGGACCGAGTATTTGCCCGCAAGTGGAAACATCGTCAGGTTGGTGTGGGTTTATCACCGTACATCGCATCACTTAGGAGGGAATCCAAGGATGTCGCACGTCATACATTCTGTCCGGAGACGGAGACGGAGACGAGATCGGAACCCTAACCCTCGCCCTTGGGAATCGATGGCGGCCCTCCCAGAAGCGCGGTGACGCTGGCTGGATCCGGTGAAATAGTGGGAAAATAAGGAGGAAAAAAAATTTATAAAAAAAGGTATTGTATCAAGTCTCCTGAATCTTGAATATTATTATTGGCTTGTGTTTGGTAGTTTCCCCCTATTTTTACGTGATCATGTTGTGAATTTGTTTTATCCCTCTCGATAATTAACAGATCATGTACTTCTATGCATAGATTTGAGTAGATGCTGTGAAATGTTAAAAGATAATCATGCTTGGTATGGGTTAGGCTCACAAATTCCTAAGGGATGCTGTTCATTTCTGGACTGTATTGTGATGAAGATCTTGCAAAGATTTGGTACCTGTGTGTACTCGATCCTTGGTGGAAAGGATAGATAATTAGCTGATCAAAAATAATGACATGGTAGTTATTGATTATGAATTTATGGATCAAATTTTATGGGGATATTGGAGGTTTCGATCTGCAAGATCCTTGACTGCTTATCATTGTTTTTTCTTTTCGATTTTATCAGTCAATCCTTTGTGAAATGGTTTGTGGATCATCTCACTTTTCAATTTTGATCGATTCAGTATATCCTAAGATTGGGGGATGGATAGGTTCAACTTCTCCACATATTTGCACCCGACACTTGGAGCCAGACCCATGTAGCATGGCTTGTAAATAGATAACTACTACCTGTATTTGGTGCAAAACAATTGAATGTAAGGGGAAAATCAAAGAAACTTCAGGAGATGGCATAATTTGCCTTTAACTTCAAAAGTGATGTTTAAGAAGTATGTTGTGAGGAAGAGAAAAGCCATTGAGCGTAGTTAGATGGGAAGTTGAGTTAATATCCAGGAACAAAAAATGTGGATGACTTTCTGATAGATCGAAATTTATTGAAAAATCATTGAAATTTTATAGCCATGATTGATCTTCTTCCTATTCTAGCTTGAGATTATTGAAATATCCACTAATCATTGAAAAATCATTGAAATATCCACGAATCAGTGTGTGTTAAGGTACAAGTTTTTGACAAATTTACGTTACTAGTATGTGACTTCTATATGCTACAAAAATTCCAAATGTTGGAATGAATTACAGCTTTTGTGATATAATTGTTAATTGCCTTGGAAGTTGACCATCTGAGAGGGTAGTTCCCATGCACTCTTTTGTCTCCACAATATAGCATCACAAAACTTAACCTCAGTGACATAACCTTAGGATCCGTGTAGACTGTTATCATAGCGTCCTATTCTAGGTGCATCATGAGTGAACTGGGAGAGGTACCATGACCATAACTTATGCCCAGCCTTGTTCAAATGGCAGGCCAGTCTGATATGGATTAACATGTGCTATTGGAGGACGAGTGAGCTCTAGGAGAGTTGGTAGGAACAAGGGAAAAGGGTGAACATGGTGGCAAACTATAGCAGTTAATGAAATCAAGGATGAAGAACCTAAGGGTTAAAAAATATGGAACTTTGACGCCATGATAAACATCATGTTTTTTTGTTTATGTTGTAGATTCCAAAGATTTTTATTCAATTCACCGACATGCTTTGTCTTCCACCACCTGATCTCAGCAACACCTGTTTCTATATAATAGCCGCTGCAAAAAAAATAAAAAGTAAGCTCTAGAAGAGGTGCTTATTGAGTTTTGGAGAGGAGAAAGTTACAAAAGGGTTCTTGTACGAAATTTGCAGGCTAATTTAGATTGTGGACCGCAGAGGTAGGGATTGTCATACAATGTTCCAAAACTCCTTATTGTTGATGCCCTGCTCCCCATTACTTGGTGAATTGGAACTATAAGCAAATATATAGCATAGCATTCCATCAAATTTATTTGAGCCTCAGTTTTAGCTTCTAAGATTGGGGGCAGGGTGATTCTTCTATGACAGGGTGATCATTGGGGGGAGGAGCTGTTTATGCAAACATCTTTCTCCTATCATTTCTTTCAAAGGTTGACGCTTGTATTCTGTATATGTTTGAGCATGCTGTGTACATGAAATAGATGTATATCATCAATAATGGTATCATTATTTTATTTCATCACATCGCAAGTATATGGCTGTTTGAGAACAGTGAAGGAAACTCATGCATCAGCTATCACTGATTGGATATTTGTGCTAATGTTTTTTGTGCATTGAAAGCTACAAAACAGCTTGTAAAACCAAATACTGTTTCTTTTACAACTATTAACTCGAAAGATAAGTAAAATCAAATAACAATTACGTGGTAAAAAAATAATTGAATAGTTTTACTTTTGGAGATTCAATGTATAAATGTGAGGATCCAAGGAGTAAGCCTTGATCTTTTGAAAACTGTTAGGACTGCATTCAAGCTAAACTTTAATGATCAAGATAATATCAACCTAGGTACAATCATCATGTTTTATAAAAAACTTGATGGACTCTTAAATAGATTGCTATAGAATACATGCAAATTTAATTATGGATGTAAATGAAATCAACAGTGTTGGAGTTAAGGATATGTGTTGGAAAATTAAGTGAACTTTTCCAGTGACTTATCAGATTTTGCTTTTCCCACCAGCTGTACACTTGTAATTTGCCAAAATTTCTACTCCAGTTGTTGATGTGGTAGGATATAGGTCTGATTTAGGCCCTTCTGTTATAGTTCCGACAAAGATGCGGCATCATGTATCAGTATTTGCTAATTTGCCTCAGACAATATGTCCCCTTGGTGTTCACTTTTCAAAAACCTAGCTACTCATTAGTTATCCACTGCATATGTTAGTGGATTTTTACATAGGAATCTGCATATGTTGTTTTTGGGTTTTTATTTCAATTAGTTTGTGTTTAAACTTCATGCCTTAGAGATGGATCTAATCTTGAATTTCAAAAGTGACCTTTTTCCTTTTTCATTTAAAGTTTTTCAAAGTTTAGGGCAAGTGACAAGGGATGCCACTCTACGCACTGTAATTGGTCATATCTTGATCTATTGTGATGGCTGGCCCTGTTAATCGCAAAAGACTTCAGTTATGACATTGTACTTCAAATTTTGGTGAAGTAGGCATCTCTTTCCCTGGGCCATGTTGAATGGATAATCAAGTTTATAGAGCCTTCTTGAACCTGTTGTATCTTTTGAGCCGAACAAATTTTGGTGAGCACATGATTTTTATTCGGACACATTATCCATCTTATGTTTTTTATATCTATTTAATCTGTTCCCTGTTTTACAATTCATTAGGTTTATGTTTCACTCACAATTTTATGTAGTCTGTCCATTACTTTATTACCTGCGTTTGCATAGGTATACAATTTAAGCAGTATTAAGTTTTCATAAACTTATTTCTACTGCCATGTGGTGTTGGAAAGATTTGTAATGACACATGATTCTTGTCCTCGAGTTTTGTCATGCTAGATCAATTGATATGATCATAAGATTGCATTGATTTCTGTTATAGGTGTCTTGTTAATTCTGCTGTTAATTCATAAATGCTATATATGTGATTGTGCTAAAATTGGTGATTGTAGATCCCTTTTTCTAAATTATTAAATTATTTATGAGGAATTATACCTGATAAATATGGTGATCATCTGGCAGAACTTACCAGAAACAGCTGCTCATTCAGGGAAGGAAGTTATGCTACGAACAGGACCCAGGGAAATGCAGAGCCATGATAACAACAATCAGAAGGTTTATCCTCAACCAATGGATGAGAGTGGGAAGCAGAATAAGGACTCCATGGAGGCTCTCATATCCAAGATTTTTAGTAATATTTCCTCTCTCAAAGCAGCATATATTCAACTCCAGGAAGCTCATACTCCCTATGACCCAGACCAGATTCAGGCTGCTGATAAGCTTGTTATAGAGGAGCTCATGAAGCTGTCCGAGCTCAAGCATTCCTATAGGGATAACAACCCCAAAATCACATCAGCAACACCTCAAGATTTGCGTCTAGTTGCAGAAATACAAGAGCAACAAAGCTTATTAAAAACTTATGAGGTCATGGTAAAAAAATTTCAGTCCCAGATTCAGACTAGAGACTCCGAGATTGTTCAGATGCAGCAACAAATTCAGGAGTCAACTCAGAGAAAGCTGAAACTCGAGAAGAAGCTCAAGCAGAGGGGTTTGTTTTCCAAGGAACCTGAGGACTCTGAAGAAGAAAATAACTTCTTCTCTGTTGAGTTGACCCCAAACTTGTTCTCTTCTGCTGTAGATACACTGTATAAATCCATCCATGATTTCTCAAAGCCTTTGATTAACATGATGAAAGCAGCAGGGTGGGACCTTGATGCAGCAGCCAATGCAATTGAACCAGCGGTTGTCTATGCAAGGAGGGCACACAAAAAGTATGCATTTGAGTCGCACATTTGCCAGAGAATGTTCAGCGGATTCCACGAAAAGAGTTTCTCTGTCGAGGCAGGTGGTCTTTCTACATCTAATGAGGGATTCTTCCATCAATTTCTTGCTGTAAGAGTCATGGATCCATTGGATATATTGAGCCAAAACCCGGATTCAGTTTTTGGAAAGTTTTGCAGGATGAAGTACTTACTGGTTGTTCACCCTAAGATGGAGGGATCTTTCTTTGGTAATGTGGACCAGAGGAACTATGTAATGAGCGGTGGGCATCCTAGGACACCATTCTACCAGGCATTTCTGAAGTTAGCAAAGTCAATATGGATGTTGCACAGGTTGGCATATTCCTTTGATCCGAAAGTTAAAGTTTTTCAGGTGAGAAATGGAAGCAAGTTCTCAGAGGTCTATATGGACAGTGTGGTGAAGAACATTATTTCAGGCGAGGAAGATCAAATACCTAAAGTTGGGCTTATGGTGATGCCAGGTTTTATGATCGGGGAAAGTGTTATACGATCCCAGGTTTATCTTTCAGGTGTGAAGTGTGCTGAATGAAGATCGGTACATTCCGGAAGGTTATTGCTGAAGTGTGAAGCACCATTTATCTCTGTTGCTTGGGTAGCTGAAGTTAGTGGTCTGGTGGGTTGTTCATCTGTATCTGTAAATTTCAAGGTCATGAAAAGTAGAAGATGTGGGATCTGTAGCATGCCTGTGATGGTAAATTGAAAATATTAAGGGAATTGTTACTGTATTCTAGTTACAATTGGTGTTGTAATCTGTGCAAGATAGCAATTGCAGATGTAAGTTAGCACCGTTTATTGGAATTTGTATTATATGCTAAATCAACATACCTGTTCGATACTCACTTTCCAAATGCTGGAATGAGGGTTACAAGACCTTATTAGACTTTGATGTTGTGCAAGACCTGGACATTTAAGTAGTCTTATTTGTTTCCTTTCCTCTTTGGTTGTTCGCTAGCATTCTTTTTTTTTTTTTTGCCTTTAATGCTATACAGATCGGTGAGTACCATAGTGCCTGATTCAATAGGCTTCATAAGTTGGTGGTTGTTGATGCCCGTCCTCGCCATGTTTCACCTGCTGAAACTTTTAACCATGCAGAGGTGAAAAACTGGTCTGCGTAACCATGCAGTTATAATAGCGGCTGCACGTACAAAGTCTAGTTCTGGTACTACCAGCCGCTAGACGAAGATTTACCACAAGCTTGTGTTCTAGTTTCAGGAACTATGGCCATGATCTGAAGTAACATCTCTTATGCCAGGATTACCATGGACTTCCTCAAGAATCAATTTGACTGTCTAACTTTAAATTGAATGGTCAAGGTAGTCGTTAAAAACGAAACTGTGTGTTTGACGAGTGACCTCGACCAATTACACCAAATTCAAGTTCAATTGTCAAAATGCCAGGATAACTGTTGGAAATGAAACCATTCGACAACATGACAGACAGCCTCAACCAATCATGTGATCCAGCTAACGCAATCAGTTTAATCCACATGTCTATGTAGACCTAGCGTTGTACATTAGCAGATTGCATCAAATATTTAATTAGCCATTTCTTAACGTTATTTAACAAAGTAACTAATCTGATGTACTACCAATTAAATCACCTACGATGGGGACATGGAGATCAAAGTATACTCCAAAAAAAATTTCCTGACGTTAATGCATACCGACACCAATTGGCCTATATAAAGCTCACAAACTCCCAAACTTCCTATCCAGAAAGAGGAGAGAGAAGCCGTTGCAATGGAGGTAATAACCAGCCGATCTCTCGCCTCCCCTGCTCTATTTCTCCTGGTTCTCTGCTTCTCCGCCGAAACGCTGGCCTCTGCCCACTCCTCCGCCCCGGTCGACTTCATCCGCGCGTCGTGCGGCGCCACCCTGTACCCGGCCCTCTGCGTGGAGTGCCTCAAATCCTACGCCTCGGTAGTCCGCCGGAGCCCCCGCCAGCTCGCCCGGACCGCCCTCGCCGTCACCGCCGACCGTGCCCAGTCCGCCTCCACCTTCGTGTCCCGGCTCACCCCCGGCTCCAAGTCGGCCCGGTCCAGGGAGGCCGGCGCGGTCCAGGACTGCCTCGAGACCATGTCGGATAGCGTGGACGGGCTCCGCCGGTCGGTCCGGGAGATGCGCCGCATGGGCCGGGCCGGGAGCGACCGTTTCATGTGGCACCTCGACAACGTCCAGACCTGGGTCAGCGCGGCTCTCACGGACCAGTCCACCTGTCTCGACAGCCTCGCCCAGAACGCCAGCGGCCGCCTCCGGGCCGCCATCCGGAAGAAGGTGGTCGTGGTCTCCCATCTCACCAGCAACGCCCTGGCCCTCGTGAACCGGCTCGACCCGAGGAACTAAACCGGTTCGGGTCCATCCTTGGTTTGGCTACTACTAGTTGCTTTCCAGTTCTATATGTGCAAGAATAATTTTGTGAAGGGTGTGAAGCTATGGATGTGTGAGATGTGAAAACCGAGAGTGAGAAAGAAATGTAAGGTTGTACAGTTTTAGATTATTAACTGAAGTTTTGATCTGATGACGTGTGTGCTTAGTTTTGGTTAGGTAGAGTGATGGAGTTACGTGAATGGTTGGTACAGTAATTGAATGATGAGCTAGCCCATGCTGTGAAGCACCAAATTTGAGGCTACGTACTGTGTATGGAGCTGGATCTTTCTTATGATCGGACGAAGGGGATCGGAGATCCTTTTACAAGGAGGCTATTTGGAGAGGTTTGGTGCATCATGGGTACCATTTGTTTTCTTTAGTCCGAGGTTTGGTGGATCACGCCTACCATTGGTTTCTTTAGTGTTGATGCTGACATCGGATGGGGCCATTGGGGGGACAATAGCAGGCTAAATGTGTGTGCTCATTATGGTCGGAATGGGCATATTGCAAGAACTTTTCCCGTCTACTTTAAAGGACTATTTAAGATGATCATGATGTGCAAGGACCTCTCGATCGATAAATGCAATTCATGTCCCTGGAAAACGCACCCAGTTATATCTCACTCAGTTAATAACTTAATATCTACTCCATCTGAAAGACTTGCCCCATGTTAGATTTTATCTCAACGGAAAATGGTTAGATCTAATTAGCTACCTTACCTCGACGCTTGTTTCATATGAAAAGTATGTTACATGCAACGAAGATGGTACCATCATATTGTTACCCTTTGAATGAAATCAATGCCATATATTTGGATGTTGCCATCAATGCACAACAGATGTGTCTGAATGCCTGACGGTAACAACCAATTTTATTTTGTGGTTTATTTTCTGGTTATCTTAATCAATTTGTTGAGCAAACAATTTGCTATGCTTAATCATTAATATTATCGGTTAACACAAGCAGTTGATTGATTGGTTGGTTCATCTTCTCTTTTTGCTTTTTAGTAACAATAGGGATGGCAACAAATCAGATATGAATAGGATAACTATTATCTCCATCCATCACATGGATAAAATTAGATGACATAGATTGGATAAATCATATTAATTAAAGCTTTTTTTTATACAAATCATATTTTTTTCTTAATAAGATAATTTGTAAGGATATATGTCTGAATCAGATTCGGAATGGATATTATCATTATCCGCTCTATTCCGGATCTGCTATGGATTGTGTTAGGGGAAAAACTAAGTTACCCCAGAACAACCAAGTTATCCCAAAACCTGCGGGCGACCGACCAGAAGGCGTCCGACCAGGAGACGCCCAGTCTAGAGGCGCCCGACCAGAAGGCGCCCAGCTCGGCTCGGCACCATATCCGACGCTGGATTCCGAGACGCCCCACCAGAGCAGCCGATCTCAACCAAATCTCATTCGGAAGTCCAACTCTTAAAACCCGATTTCTCTACTCGCCTACTATCGTCACATCCCTCCGTAACTCGGTCAGGACTATACCCTACTTCGCCGCCTACAATTAATGCGCATGGCCTGAGCTGATCTCCAGTTTAACCATTATTGCGCATAGTCTCCGCTGATCTCCGGTTCATTCAACAATCAATGCTCGTGTTATCTACGGACCTCAGGCCCTCCATGACAGGCAGTTGAACCACTCCACCATGTCTGATCAGCCACGACGACTCACTGGCTCCGGTCTGACTCCGGTTTGATCTCCCACGACACCATTAATGCACATGATCGTGTTCAATTATGACAAAAAGGACAATCTGCCCTGTCACTTCACAGGTAATACAATACCCCACTATAAAAGGGGAACCCCTCCACCTTGGAGGGGGTTGGACTCTGAAAACCCGGAAAAATATCTCCCCTCTCCTCTCACATATTAGTCCTCTCTGACTTAAGCATCGGAGGGCCGGCACCGGAAACTCCGGCCACCGGCTTCTTGCAGGTCTCCCGGAGGACGCCGCCCGCCGACTGACCGCCGCCCCCGTCCGAAGCACCGGAGCTCCTCCTCCTTAGCCGACGGCCGCCTCCGAGTCCAATTTTCAGCAACAGATTGGATAAAATATGCACCATTGAAAACAGAGATATCCAAAGAGCAGAGTAAATTTCCATTTCTGGTGAGGAGATCTGGATTAGGATAGGATGTTGAGAGGCAAAACTGCCAACTTTTAGAAGAAAGCATGCATTTGGCCGGATATGGGAGTTACGTAAGTGGATGCTTTTTGATGCTACTTTTTTTGTTACCATCTATTGACGCCTCCACTTGCCACTCACACTTGGCATAATTCCTTGCGGGCTTGAGGGTCCGGTGGTCGACGTGGTCACCGCGATTCCCTGGGTCTAATTATTAGATGGACCAGCCCAATGGGCACTCGCCATATTATTTATTTCTTTTACTTAAATAACTCAAGATCAAACGTACATGTTATCGTCCGTAGATTTGCCTTCAGATTTGGACTGATTAATTGGACATGGTCCGTACGCTAATTTCTCTATTCCTCCGGCCGCGTCTGACCCCACTCACCACTCTTGGTTCTGCATTCTCACGCTGCTGCCACGTGGAGGAAATCGCCATCCTCCCAATGCCTAGGGTTATTTCTTCCATGCCGTTACAAAATACCATGGCTGCCCTTTTGGTTGGTAGGTCAGCCATGCTAGTGACCGATCCTACTGCATTTAATCAAGCACCAATCTCTGATGTCGGCTGAAGTGGGCTTGTTCACCACCTATTATTATGATCAATACATGAAAACCTTTAGACGGGCGTAAATAATTGTTTCAATCAATATGTGAAATAAATTTTTTTACATACATAGCCTTTTAAATATTAAAATTTATATAAATATTTTTTTAAAATTGATATTTGTATGTATATTTTCATTAAATGCTTATTTTGTATGTATAGCTATATTATCTAAAAGTTCCTCTTGGCCACAACATTAAAGACGTTCGACCGCATGGTGAAATCAAAAAGTTCTAATCTACTGCATACTCCAACGTAAGCATAAGAGTACTCGGATTTTCAATTTTTTTCATCTGTTATCTTATATTTGCGTACTAGCTACTAATATACTATTATATTAATCCGTTGCAGTGCATGAGAAAGCCATCCTGATATCCTTACTGATGACCTCTTTCATAGAGTAGAATTTTCCAAATGTTTAGCTTGATTTCCGCTTTAAACCAATTTTTCTGGCTAGCTGCTTTTTTGATAAGTAAACCTCACTCTCAATCTCCCTTCTCGTCGCATTCTCTTCTCCTTCATCGACCACTCATATTCTCATACTTCATTCTGATTCAATGTGGCAGACAGAGTTGATGGGCTCTGCATCCCGAGTTTGTCAATATAAACCCCTAGCGATCGCACTAGTTTTTCATTTCACACTTTAGGCGCTAGCAGCATGGAACATGACAGATGCACGAAGGCAGATAGCAAGGGAAAACAAGAGAAAAAAAGACAAAATACACATGCTCCTTCCCCATATGTTTTATTTGTTTTAAGGGCAAGGCCTAATATTTATTCTTTTACGTTTTTCTTTATCTTCTGATATTTTTCTTTTTTATGTTTTCTTCTTCTTTTTTTTTTTATGTTTTCACTTACACAGTAGGAAGGCCCCTAGTCTTCTGTTTCTACTTTTACTAGTCTTTTTTCTTATCTACTTCAATATATGTTCCGTAAATTTCCATGTTCTATATGTTTTTCTATGTTTGATAGTTTTGATTCTGTTCTTCCTGTTGTTTTCTCTCTTTTTTCCCCTCTGTTGATTCTATTCTTAGAGTAAAACATGATCTAGGCTACATGTATTCTGTTTCCTGTATGATTCTGTCACCCATGCTTATTTAATTTTCTTTCTTTATTTTCGAGTTTATATCAACAGATGTGTTGCTAAAATATTTTTTGCATTCGATTCCTGCTTGGCGTTTGCTAGAATTAGATCTTGTGCCATTCTTCCCTTCTGAGAAGAATTAAACTGAAATCGGTGAAACTAACCTGCTTTTTCTGGTGTCCCAGGAGGTGTAGATGTTTTAATGGAGTCCAAAAGTGGCAAGAAAAAGTCTAGCAGTAGTAGTTCATTACAGTACGAAGTTCTTCTTGGCTACAGCATTGAAGACGTTCGACCGCACGGTGGAACCCAGAAGTTCCAATCTGCGGCATACTCCAACGTAAGCAGAAAAGTACTCAGATGTTCATTTTTTTCCATCTGTTATCTTATATTTGTGTACTAGCTACTAATATGTTGTTATATAGATCCGTTGCAGTACGTAAGAAAGCCGTCCTGATATCTCTATTGATGACCTCTTTTATAGATTAGGATTTCCTAAATTTTCAGTTTGATTTTCGTTTTAAACTAACTTCTCTTGCTAGCTGCTTTTCTGATAAGTAAACCTCACTCTCAATCTCGCTTCTCTTCGCACTCTCTTCTCCTTCATCGACTACTCATATTCTTATGCTTCATTCTGATTCGATGACACATTTGTTGGTTGATTCACCAAACCCTCCCCTGGTCTCACCAATTGGGTTTGAGGGAATGAGAAGAGCCTTGAGATCACTTTCTCTGAGGCACCTGTCTTTGTGGATCCTCAAGGCTAGGGCCTGCGTGCCCTCTCACGGGTTATCTTAATCAATTTGTTGAGCAAACAATTTATTATATTTAATCATTAATATCATTAGTTATTATAAGCAATCTGTTGCGTACTCCAATGTAAAAAGAAGAGAACTCATATGTTCATTTTTTTTCCATATGTTATCTTTTATTTGTGTACTAGCTACTAATATGTTGTTATATTGATCTGTTGTAGTGCGTAAGAAAGCCGTCCTGATATCCCTATTGATGACCTCTATTATATAGTAGGATTTCCTAAATTTTCAGTTTGATTTTCGCTTTAAACTAACTTCTCTTGCTGACCGCTTTTCTGATAAGTAAACCTCACTCTCGATCTCGCTTCTCTTCGCACTCTCTTCTCCTTCATCGACCACTCATATTCTCATGCTTCATTCTGATTCGATGACACATTTGTTGGTTGATTCACCAAACCCTCTTCTGGTCTCACCAATTGGGTTTGAGGAAATAAGAAGCGCCTTGAGATCACTTTCTCTGAGGCACCTGTCTTTGCAGATCCCCAAGGCTGGGGCCTGCGTGCCCTCCCACAGGTTATCTTAATCAATTTGTTGAGCAAACAATTTGCTATATTTAATAATTAATATCATTAGTTAACACAAGCAATCTGCTGCATACTCCAACGTAAGTAGAAGAGTACTCAGATGCTCATTTTTTTTCCATCTGTTATCTTGTATTTGTGTACTAGATACAAATATGTTGTTATATTGATCCGTTGCTGTGCGTAAGAAAGCCGTCCTGATATCCCTATTGATGACCTCTTTCATAGAGTAGAATTTTTCAAATTTTCAATTTGATTTCCGCTTTAAACTAACTTCTCTGGCTAGCCACTTTTCTGATAAGTAAACCTTACTCTCCATCTCCCTTCTCGTCGCACTCTCTTCACCTTCATCGACTACTCATATTCTTATGCTTCATTCTGATTCGATGGCACATTTATTGTTTGATTCACCAAACCCTCCCCTGGTCTCACCAATTGGGTTTGAGAGATATGAGAAGCACCTTGAGATCACTTTCTCTGAGGCACCTGTCATTGCAAGATCGGAGCCTGCGTGCCCTCTCATAGGCTATCTTAATCAATTTGTTGAGCAAATAATTTACTATATTTAATCATTAATATTATTGGTTAACACAAGCAATCTGCTGCATACTCCAACGTAAGCAGAAGAATACTCAAATGTTCATTATTTTCCATCTGTTATCTTGTATTTGTGTACTAGCTACTAATATGTTGTTATATT
The DNA here is from genome assembly GCF_009389715.1 of Phoenix dactylifera. Classification (NCBI taxonomy): domain Eukaryota; kingdom Viridiplantae; phylum Streptophyta; class Magnoliopsida; order Arecales; family Arecaceae; genus Phoenix; species Phoenix dactylifera. Next base: position 15,765,590 of record NC_052393.1, read on the forward strand.
GATCCGTTGCAGTGCGTAAGAAAGCCGTCATTATATCCCTATTGATGACCTCTTTCATAGAGTAGGATTTTCCAAATTTTCAGTTTGATTTCCACTTTAAACTAACTTCTATTGCTAACCGCTTTTCTGATAAGTAAACCTCACTCCCAAACTCACTTCTTGTCGCACTCTTTTCTCCTACGTCGACTACTCATATTCTCATGCTTCATTCTGATTCGATGGCACATTTGTTGGTTGATTCACCAAACCCTCCTCTGGTCTCACCAATCAGGTTTGAGGGATAAGAGAAGCGCCTTGAGATCACTTTCTCTGAGGCACCTGTCTTTGCAGATCCCCAAGGCCAAGGCATGCGTGCCCTCTCACGAACTATCTTAATCAATTTGTTGAGCAAAAAATTTGCTATATTTAATAATTAATATCATTGGTTAACACAAGCAATCTGCTGCATACTCCAACGTAAGCAGAAGAGTACTCAAATGTTCATTTTTTTCATCTGTTATCTTGTATTTGTGTACTAGCTACTAATATGTTGTTATATCGATCTATTGTTGTGCGTAAGAAAGCCATCCTGATATCCCTATTGATGACCTCTTTCATAGAGTAGAATTTTCCAAATTTTTAGTTTGATTTCCACTTTAAACTAACTTCTCTCGCTAGCCGCTTTTCTGATAAGTAAACCTCACTCTCAATCTTCCTTCTTGTCGCACTCTCTTCTCCTTCGTCGACCACTCATATTCTCATGCTTCATTCTGATTCGAAAGCATATTTATTGGTTGATTCACCAAACCCTTCCCTAGTCTCACCAATTGGGTTTGAGAGATATGAGAAGCACCTTGAGATCACTTTTTCTGAGGCACCTGTCTTTGCAGATCCCCAAGGCGGGGGCCTGCGTGCCCTCTCACGGGCTATCTTAATCAATTTGTTGAGTTGACAATTTGCTATTTTAATCATTAATATCAATGGTTAATACAAGCAATTTGCTGCATACTCCAACATAAGCGAAAGAGTACTCAGATGTTCATTTTTTTTCATCTGTTATCTTGTATTTGTGTACTAGCTATTAATATGTTGTTATATTGATCCGTTGTAGTGCGTAAGAAAGCCATCCTGATATCCCTATTGATGACCTCTTTAATAGAGTTGGATTTTTCAAATTTTTAGTTTGATTTCCGTTTTAAACTAACTTTTCTAGCTAGCCGTTTTTCTAATAAGTAAGCTTTACTCTCAATCTCCTTTCTCGTCGCACTCTCTTCTCATTCGTCGACTACTCATATTCTCATTTTTCATTCTGATTCGATGGCACATTTGTTGGTTGATTCACCAAACCCTCCCATGATCTCACCAATTGGGTTTGAGGGATATGAGAAGCGCCTTGAGATCACTTTCTCTGAGGCACCTGTCTTTGCGGATCCCCAAGGCCAGGGTCTGCGTGCCCTCTCATAGGCTATCTTAATCAATTTGTTGGGCAAACAATTTACTATATTTAATCATTAATATCATTGGTTAACACAAGTAATCTGCAGCGTACTCCAACATAAACAGAAGAACAGAAGAGTATTCAGATGTTCATTTTTTTCATCTGTTATCTTGTATTTGTGTACTAGCTACTAATATGTTGTTATATTGATCCGTTGCAGTGCGTAAAAAAGCCGTCCTGATATCCCTATTGATGACCTCTTTTATAGAGTAGGATTTTCCAAATTTTCAGTTTGATTTCTGTTTTAAACTAACTTCTCTGGCTAGCCACTTTTCTGATAAGTAAACCTCACTCCCAAACTCACTTCTTGTCGCATTCTCTTCTCCTTCATCGACCACTCATATTCTCATGCTTCATTCTGATTTGATGGCACATTTGTTGATTTGATTCACCAAACCCTCCTATGGTCTCACCAATCGGGTTTGAGGGATATGAGAAGTGCCTTGATATCACTTTCTCTGAGGCACCTGTCTTTGCAGATCCCCAAGGCCGAGGCATGCGTGCCCTCTCACGAACTATCTTAATCAATTTATTGAGCAAAAAATTTGCTATATTTAATAATTAATATCATTGGTTAACACAAGCAATCTGATGCATACTCCAACGTAAGCAGAAGAGTACTCAGATGTTCATTTTTTTTCATCTGTTATCTTGTATTTGTGTACTAGCTACTAATATGTTGTTATATTGATCTGTTGTTGTGCGTAAGAAAGCCGTCCTGATATTCCTATTGATGACCTCTTTCATAGAGTAGAATTTTCCAAATTTTTAGTTTGATTTCCACTTTAAACTAACTTCTCCCGCTAGCCGCTTTTCTGATAAGTAAACCTCACTCTCAATCTTCCTTCTTGTCGCACTCTCTTCTCCTTCGTCGACCACTCATATTCTCATGCTTCATTCTGATTCGAAAGCATATTTATTGGTTGATTCACCAAACCCTCCCCTAGTCTCACCAATTGGGTTTGAGAGATATGAGAAGCACCTTGAGATCACTTTCTCTGAGGCACCTGTCTTTGCAGATCCCCAAGGCGGGGGCCTGCGTGCCCTCTCACGGGCTATCTTAATCAATTTGTTGAGTTGACAATTTGCTATTTTAATCATTAATATCAATGGTTAATACAAGCAATTTGCTGCATACTCCAACATAAGCGAAAGAGTACTTAGATGTTCATTTTTTTTCATCTGTTATCTTGTATTTGTGTACTAGCTATTAATATGTTGTTATATTGATCCGTTGTAGTGCGTAAGAAAGCCATCCTGATATCCCTATTGATGACCTCTTTAATAGAGTTGGATTTTCCAAATTTTTAGTTTGATTTCCGTTTTAAACTAACTTTTCTAGCTAGCCGTTTTTCTAATAAGTAAGCTTTACTCTCAATCTCCTTTCTCGTCGCACTCTCTTCTCATTCGTCGACTACTCATATTCTCATTTTTCATTCTGATTCGATGGCACATTTGTTGGTTGATTCACCAAACCCTCCCATGATCTCACCAATTGGGTTTGAGGGATATGAGAAGCGCCTTGAGATCACTTTCTCTGAGGCACCTGTCTTTGCGGATCCCCAAGGCCAGGGTCTGCGTGCCCTCTCATAGGCTATCTTAATCAATTTGTTGGGCAAACAATTTACTATATTTAATCATTAATATCATTGGTTAACACAAGTAATCTGCAGCGTACTCCAACATAAACAGAAGAACAGAAGAGTATTCAGATGTTCATATTTTTCCATCTGTTATCTTGTATTTGTGTACTAGCTACTAATATGTTGTAATATTGATCCGTTGCAGTGCGTAAAAAAGCCGTCCTGATATCCCTATTGATGACCTCTTTTATAGAGTAGGATTTTCCAAATTTTCAGTTTGATTTCTGTTTTAAACTAACTTCTCTGGCTAGCCACTTTTCTGATAAGTAAACCTCACTCCCAAACTCACTTCTTGTCGCACTCTCTTCTCCTTCATCGACCACTCATATTCTCATGCTTCATTCTGATTCGACGGCACATTTGTTGGTTTGATTCAACAAACCCTCCTATGGTCTCACCAATCGGGTTTGAGGGATATGAGAAGCGCCTTGATATCACTTTCTCTGAGGCACCTGTCTTTGCAGATCCCCAAGGCCGAGCCATGCGTGCCCTCTCACGAACTATCTTAATCAATTTGTTGAGCAAAAAATTTGCTATATTTAATAATTAATATCATTGGTTAACACAAACAATCTGCTGCATACTCCAACGTAAGCAGAAGAGTACTCAGATGTTCATTTTTTTTTCATCTATTATCTTGTATTTGTGTACTAGCTACTAATATGTTGTTATATTGATCTGTTGTTGTGCGTAAGAAAGCCGTCCTGATATTCCTATTGATGACCTCTTTCATAGAGTTGAATTTTTCAAATTTTTAGTTTGATTTCCACTTTAAACTAACTTCTCTCGCTAGCCGTTTTTCTGATAAGTAAACCTCACTCTCAATCTCCCTTCTCGTCGCACTCTCTTCTCCTTCATCGACCACTCATATTCTCATTCTTCATTCTGATTCGAAGACACATTTATTGGTTGATTCACCAAACCCTCCCCTGGTCTCACCAATTGGGTTTGCGAGATATGAGAAGCACCTTGAGATCACTTTTTCTGAGGCACCTGTCTTTGTAGATCCCCAAGGCGGGGGCCTGCGTGCTCTCTCACGGGCTATCTTAATCAATTTGTTGAGTAGACTATTTGTTATATTTAATCATTAATATCAATGGTTAACACAAGCAATTTGCTGCATACTCCAATATAAGCGAAAGAGTACTCAGATGTTTATTTTTTTTTTCATCTGTTATCTTGTATTTGTGTACTAGCTACTAATATGTTGTTATATTGATCCGTTGTAGTGCGTAAGAAAGCCATCCTGATATCCCAATTGATGACCTCTTTCATAGAGTTGGATTTTCCAAATTTTCAGTTTGATTTCCGCTTTAAACTAACTTCTCTAGCTAGTCGCTTTTCTGATAAGTAAGTTTTACTCTCAATCTCCTTTCTCGTCGCACTCTCTTCTCATTCGTTGACCACTCATATTCTCATTTTTCATTCTGATTCGATGGCACATTTGTTGGTTGATTCACTAAACCCTCCATGATCTCACCAATTGGGTTTGAGGGATATGAGAAGCGCCTTGAGATCACTTTCTCTGAGGCACCTGTCTTTGCGGATCCCCAAGGCCAGGGCCTGCGTGCCCTCTCATGGGCTATCTTAATCAATTTGTTGGGCAAATAATTTACTATATTTAATCATTAATATCATTGGTTAACACAAGTAATCTGCAGCGTACTCCAACATAAACAGAAGAGTATTCATATGTTCATTTTTTTCCATCTATTATCTTGTATTTGTGTACTAGCTACTAATATGTTGTTATATTGATCCGTTGCAGTGCGTAAAAAAAGCGTCCTGATATCTCTATTGATGACCTCTTTTATAGAGGAGGATTTTCCAAATTTTCAGTTTGATTTCTGCTTTAAACTAACTTCTCTGGCTAGCCACTTTTCTGATAAGTAAACCTCACTCTCAATCTCCCTTCTTGTCGCACTCTCTTCTTCTTCATCGATCACTCATATTCTCATGCTTCATTCTAATTCGATGGCAAATTTGTTGGTTGATTTATCAAACCCTCTCCTGGTCTCAACAATTGGGTATAAGGGATATGAGAAGCGTCTTGAGATCACTTTCTCTGAGGCACCTATCTTTGCAGATCCCCAAGGCCAGGGCCTGCGTGCCTTCTCATGAACTATCTTAATCAATTTGATGAGCAAACAGTTTGCTATATTTAATCTTTAATATCATTGGTCAACACAAGCAATCTGTTGCATACTCCAACGTAAGCAGAAGAGTACTCAGATATTCATTTTTTTCCATCTTTTATCTGGTATTTATGAACTAGCTACTAATATGTTATTATATTGATCCGTTGGAGTGCGTAAGAAAGCAGTCCTGATATCCCTATTGATTACCTCTTTCGTAGTGTAGGATTTCTCAAATTTTCAGTTTGATTTTCGCTTTAAACTAACTTCTCTAGCTAGCCACTTTTCTAATAAGTAAACCTCACTCTCAATCTCCCTTCTCGTCGCACTCTTTTCGCCTTCATCGACCACTCATATTCTCATGCTTCATTCTAATTCGATGGCATATTTGTTGGTTGATTCACCAAACCCTACCCTGGTCTCACCAATTGGGTTTGAGGGATATGAGAAACACCTTGAGATCATTTTTTTTGAGGCACCTGTCTTTGCAAATCCCCAAGGCCGGGGCCTGCGTGCCCTCTCACGGGCTATCTTAATCAATTTGTTAAGCAAACAATTTGCTATATTTAATCATTAATATCACCGGTTAATACAAGCAATCTGCTGCATACTCCAACGTAAGTAGAAAAGTACTCAGATGTTTATTTTTTTTCTATCTGTTATCTTGTATTTGTGTATTAGCTACTAATATGTTGTTATATTGATTCGTTGCAGTGCGTAAGAAAGCCGTCCTGAGATCCCTATTGATGACTTCTTTCGTAGTATAGGATTTCTCAAATTTTCAGTTTGATTTCCGCTTTCAACTAACTTCTCTAGCTAGCCACTTTTCTGATAAGTACACCTCACTCTCAATCTTCCTTCTCGTCGCACTCTTTTTTCCTTCATCGACCACTCATATTCTCATGCTTCATTCTGATTCGATGGCACATTTGTTGTTTGATTCATCAAACCCTCCCCTAGTCTCACCAATTGGGTTTGAGGGATATGAGAAGCACCTTGAGATCACTTTCTCTGAGGCACCTGTCTTTGCAGATCCCCAAGACCGTGGCCTGCGTGCCTTCTCATGAGCTATCTTAATCAATTTGTTGAGCAAACAATTTGCTATATTTAATCATTAATATAATTGGTTAACATAAGTAATCTGCTGCATACTCCAACGTAAGCAGAAGAGTACTCAGATATTCATTTTTTTCCATCTGTTATCTTGTATTTGTGTACTAGCTACTAATATGTTGTTATATTGATTTGTTAGAGTACGTAAGAAAGCTGTCCTGATATCCCCATTGATGACCTCTTTCATAGAGTAGGATTTTCCAATTTTTCTGTTTGATTTCCACGTTAAACTAACTTATCTGGCTAGCCGCTTTTCGGATAAGTAAACCTCACTCTCAATCTTCCTTCTCGTCGCACTCTCTTCTCCTTCATCGACCACTCATATTCTCATGCTTCATTCTAATTCGATGACACATTTTGTTGGTTGATTCATCAAACTCTCCCCTGGTCTCACTAATTCGATTTGAGGGATATGAGAAGTGTCTTGAGATCACTTTCTCTGAGGCACATGTCTTTGCAGATCTCCAAGGCCGGGGCATGCGTGCCTTCTCACGAGCTATTTTAATCAATTTGTTTAGCAAACAATTTGCTATATATAATCATTAATATCATTTATTAACACAAGCAATTTGCTGCATACTCCAACGTAAGCAGAAGAGTATTATGATGTTCATTTTTTTTCCATCTGTTATCTTGTATTTGTATACTAGCTACTAATATGTTGTTATGTTGATTCGTTGCAGTGTGTAAGAAAGTCGTCCTGACATCCCTATTGATGATCTCTTTCATAGAGTAAGATTTTCCAAATTTTCGGTTTGATTTCAGCTTTAAACTAACTTCTCTGGCTAGCCGCTTTTCGGATAAGTAAACCTCACTCTCAATCTCCCTTTTTGTCGCACTTTTTTCTCCTTCATCGACCACTCATATTCGCATGCTTCATTCTAATTCAATGGCACATTTGTTGGTTGATTCACCAAACCCTCCCCTCGTCTCACCAATTTGGTTTGAGGGATATGAGAAGCGCCTTGAGATCACTTTCTCTGAGGCACCTGTCTTTGCAGATCCCCAAGGTCCGGGCCTGCGTATCCTCTCACGGGCTATCTTAATCAATTTGTTGAGCAAACAATTTGCTATATTTAATCATTAATATTATTGGTTAACACAAGCAATCTGTTGCATACTCCAATGTAAGCAGAAGAGTACTCAAATGTTCATTTTTTCTATCTATTATCTTGTATTTGTGTACTAGCTACTAATATATTGTTATATTGATTCGTTGTAGTGCATAAGAAAGCCGTCCTGATATCTCTATTGATGATCTCTTTTATAGAGTAACATTTTCCAAATTTTCAATTTGATTTCTGCTTTAAACCAACTTCTCTAGCTAGCCACTTTTCTGATAAGTAAACCTTACTCTCAATCTCGTTTCTCGTCGCACTCTCTTCTCCTTCATCGACCACTCATATTCTCATGCTTCATTCTGATTCGATGGCACATTTGTTGGTTGATTCACCAAACCCTCCTCTGATCTCACCAATTGGATTTGAGGGATATGAGAAGCGCCTTAAGAACACTTTCTCTGAGGCACCTATTTTTGCGGATCCCCAAGGTCGGGGCTTGCGTGCCCTCTCACGGGCTATCTTAATCAATTTGTTGAGCAAATAATTTGCTATATTTAATCATTAATATAATTGGTTAACACAAGCAATTGATTGATTGATTGATGCTTTATTCATCTTTCTCTTGGTATGAATAGAATAGCTACTATCTCCATCCATCACATGAAAAGAGTTAGATGAGATAGATTCGACCAGTCAAGCTAATTTTTTTTATACAAACTATATTTTTTTATCTCAATAAGATAATTTATAAGAATATATATCTGAATCAGATTCGGAATGGATTTTATCATTATCTACTCTATTTCGGATCTGCTATGGATTGGATAAAATCTGCTTCATTGGAACAGATATATCCAAAGGGCAGAGTAAATTTCCATTTTTGGTGAGGAGTTCTGGATTAGGATAGGATGTTGAGAGGCAAAGCTGCCAACTTTCAGAAGAAAGCATGCATTTGATCAGATATGGCAGTTACGTAAGGGGACGCTTTCTGCTGCGACTTTTTTTGTTACCATCTATTTACGCCTCTGCTTACCACTCACACTTGGCATGATTCCTTGCGGGTTCGAGGGGCCCAGTGGTCGACATGGTCACCGCGATTCACGGCTTTGTTTACGCCGAGTAAAAAACATGGTTGATTTCAAACTCTGAAGGCCATCCGTTGGTCTAATTATTAGATGGACCAGCCCGATAGACACTCGCCATGTTATTCCCTTTACTTAAATAATTCAATATATGCCTTCAAATTTGGACCGATTGATCGGATCTGGTCCTTCGGCCGCGTTTGACCCCACTCTCCACTCTCGGTTTTGGATTCTCACGCTGCTGCCACGTGGAGGAGTCGCCATCCTCCCAGTGCCTAGAGTTATCTCTTCCATGACGTTATAAAATATCATGGTTTGGCATTTTGGTTGGCAGGTCAACCAGGCAAGTTGCTGATCCTACTGCATTTAATCAAGCACTAATCTCTGATGTCGGCTGAAGTGGTTTAGTTCACCACCTATTATTATGATCAATATATGAAAACCTTTAGATGGGGGCGTAAATAATTGTTTCAATCAAAACATAAATTTTTTTTTACATATATATTTTTCTAAATATTAGAATTTACATAATTTTTTTTAAAAAATAATATTTACATTATATTCTCATCAAATATTTATTTAAAATGTATATTCATACCATCTAACATCATTAAGAAGTTAGCGGTTTAAAATTAAAATAATAAAAATATCATTAATGGATATATATAAAAAAGAAACATTTATAAGAGTATATATGAAAATAGAAAAAAAAATTTATATTTTTGCATAAATACTCTTTTAAATATTACAATTTGTACAAATGTCCTCCATAATGATATTTACCGGTCTGCCTTCACAAAACACTATTTTTGTATGAATATTTTTGACAAAACGATTCAGCTAACGTCGTTAGCCAAAATTATATTTATTTAAATTTAAAATTAATTTAAATTATAAAAGTATCTTTTTATTTCTAAAGTGGATAATATATTAACAGATCTCACTGAAAATTGAAACAGGTTGAAATATAAAAAATAAAATTAGATTTTTTTGCATGTAAACCCTCATAAATATGTAAAATTGCATGAATACCCTCACAAAGTATTATTTGCATATATTCCTTATCAAATATTTTTTGCACATCTATCTATTAAGGGTATTTCAGTCATTTTAAATTTTAAATTACTAATTTCTTAACGACATTAGATGGATGGGTATATATGCAAGAAAAAAGAAAAAATAGAGGGTATACACACAAAACAAGTATTTTATAAGGGTATATATGAAAATATCAATTTTGGAAGGGCATTCATGCGAATTTCAATATTTAGAAGGATATGTGCGCAAAAAATTCTATATGAAAACATTTAGGTGGAGGCGTAAATAATAATTTCAAATCTCTCTTGCATCACACTTATTCAGCTGCTCTCAAAAATAAGAATTGTATAACTTTAAAAGGTTAGATTTTATTTGAGCAATCCCAATAATTTATATTAGTCATCTCCTCCAAAAACAAATCTTTTAAAGACCACGTTTATCAGTCATATATAACTAATTAATTTATAGATTGGAGCCGGAATTAGATTCAAAGTAGGTTGTAATGAAAAAAATAGTACAGATTAAATTTTAAAAGATTAAAATATTATTATTATTTTCTAAAATTTGGATAAGAATAAAAATATTTATTTTTATTTTTATTTCAGATTTCAATTTTTTCTAGCCACTTAAATCATTTCCCAATTGTTGCGTGTGTGAAATGAGTGAGAAGAGTGAGAGAAAGAGAGAGAGAGAGAGAGAGAGAGAGAGAGAGAGAGAGAGAGAGATAAGGCAGGGATGGAGATGTGATGGATGGATCTATCCAGGACAGGACAACAGCACATGGAAGTAGAGAACAGGTTAATTTGTCGCAGAGGGAGCTGGTGGGCTCAGTTTGTCGATATGAACCCCCAGCGATCGCACTAGTTTTTCATTTCACACTTTGCATGCAAGCTTATCAGAGAAAAGAAATTAGGACAAGAGAAAAAAAAGACAAAATACACATGCACCTTTCCCAGATGTTACATAGGAAAAAACTCTATAGTACAATGCGGCAACATACTGGATTATGTGGTTGCACCGTTTCTCTAGTGGGAGAAGGCCTTGGGTCAAAACTTTGGAAGAATTTTTCTCTGTGTTTGACCTAAGTAAATATTTCTCTCTCTCATCATATTTTCTTTGGAAAATGAACGACAACGGTCCCATCTTCTGTTCTTAAAAGAATGGATGCAAACATGTTTGGATCCTAGTCTTTTATAGGAAATCCGAAATATCACTCCAATAACCTAACGATATGAGGTAATGATTGACTCATAATTCTGGATTTGTGATTAGTTAGATTTTCAATAACTAATTTTGGGTTTACTTTATCACCGAGTTGATCTTTTTCATCTTAGTATGTACTTGTTTTTAAGCACTTTGGTATATATATTAAGAGCATGTTTGGTTAGAAAGAGTTGGGCTTTGAGATAGAAATGGAAATAGGAATGAGTAACTCCCATTCCAACTATTCGGTTGGAAGAATCTTTCATTCCCATTTGGATTATAGTGAAAATAGAAATACCCAATTCCTCAAAAACTCAATCCTAATTATTTTTCAGTATTCAGATCTCATTCCAATTTCAATTCCGGTTTCCGTTATAAATCAAATGCGTGGAGGATACGACCATTCTAATTTTCATTTTAATCCATTCCGATTTCTATTCCTATTTCAATTCTGATTCTGCTTACAAACCAAACACATCTCGAATGGAGTCTCATAATGATTGCACATTCATGTCTCCCTGATGTTCTATTCATGCATAATTAATACTACTAGGCTGTTTTGGATTTTTATGAGACACTTGTTGGTCGAAGTTTTATATGATCCTACTTACACGTAGCCGATATCTTGCTACTATGAAACAGATATAAGATTAAACTCATGCTTGCGTGCATGGGTCCTTATAGCTTAGTTTATTCTTAAACTCATGAGCTTTGAGGTTTGCTAGTAATTTGAGCTTTTCGATGGACTGCCATATGCCACTAAATTTTGTGTTTCATGCTAGCGGGGTAAGGCTGCATGAAATGGCAAAATGGCATATATCAAACATGGCCCAAACTAAAGAAGAAAAGGCCCATCAAGCGTTCTGGTCAGATATAGTCTGAGATCAATTCCGGTCCATATTTAACCCAAATTGACGATACCTTCAGATCATATGATCAAGTCACTTTGCCTCCATCTTGATAATGGTTATAATGTATTAAATTATTCTCTAGACTTTTAAATGTGCAACGATGGGGAACATAGCTATTCATTTCATAGAAGAAATGATGAAAATTATCCACATTTGGGGGAGCTTTTGGAGGGCTGAAAAGTACTTTCTGGCTCTCCAAAAGCATTTTTAGATGAAATAGAGGTGTTTAGTAAAAATTTCGAGAAGCTGTTTTAGCTTTTCTATAAAGCTAAAAACAACGTTTTGGGAGAAACTCCATTTTGGAGCTTTCCGGAAAAACACTTTTGGGCCCCGTCGGAAAGCTATTTTTATGACCAAAATACCCGTGATAAAATATAACAATTATACAAAATGTCCCTTTATAATTTTGAAAATCTACAGAAGGGTGGAAAATTAATTTACACTAATAATAATAATATTTTATACCTTTATTATTATACTATACTATAAATATAATATTATATTACATTATATCATAATATATTGATATGCTATGTTAAATAATTTAATATTATATTAAATTGTTATGCTATAGTATACAATATTATATTACATTATAGTAATTTATGTATTAATTTATATTATATTTTATTATGCTCTCTAGTATAATACTATGCAATGTTCTTTATGGTTATTTTGTCGTAGCAAAAGTACTTCTCAGTTTATTTACCAAACATATGTTAAAGTGCGACAACATTTTGAAAATATAGTTACCAAATAGCAAACATTTTTTTATACAAGCTCTACTTCAGAAAGCTCTATTTCCAAAAGTTCTACTTCCAAAAGTTCTACTACCAACAGCTCCCGAGATGGAGCTTTAATGAGTTGGCACTTGCTTACCTGTTCGTCTGAGGCATCTTAGCTTCAAATCTTAGTTGCAGTTACTTAATTGGATTATGTCGACAAAAAATTTTGGATAGCCAATGCCCAGAACCTGGCTCCTCTGCCTCCCTATTTTTTCTAAATTGCATCTATAAGAACCTGACACATCTTGATGATCAGGGGTGCCTGTGACAGAAAACTGCTTAAGTGCATTAATCCACTCCATTCGATGCTCCATTCCTTGATCTGATGTGGTGCCTGGTGGTTAGCCAAACTCTACCTCACCAAAGCCCCATACATTGCATCAATCCTGATGGAAGATTGTGTGGTGATTGCGGACCATGAAGAAAATAAGCAATGGACCAAAAATGGTGTACCCTCCACTTTGGTACGTTGGATCACACTCTAGGCCCCAGCACATAATAAGCTTATGGAAATGCATATGAAATCGGTTTGGTGACTGATGGATTCACTTATTATGGATGTCAGTTGACTCTCCTATCAAGATAATTATATAACATGCAAAATTGATCTAGTGTTTTTCTGAGATTTTTTTTCCTTTAAAAGAATAGCAAGCAAGCATTGCTGACTCGGGTCGGACAGTAACAACACCACCACTTGGACTTTTCTCCAACATGAAGTGGGTAGGTTAATTTCAGTTGGCTAGGAACCTAAGTTTATCATCTTTGCCGACCATACATTAGTTCTGACTTAAGAGATGAATGGAGTTATGAGACTTTTATCACCAAAAAGTGGGGGGAAAATGAAAAATATTTTTCTAGAGGAGGATGTCAATGAGAGGTATGGACTGAAAGGCCTATGACTTTAATGCATCTTGAAAGTCTGTTGTTTTTTTTTTTTTTTTTTTTTTTTTTTTTTTTTTTTGAGAAAAGTTGGATCTTGAAACACTGATACATGCAATGTGACCTATGGAGGCCACATTAGCTAGTTATCCTTCTAAATAACGCGACCAAACCAGATTTGTTGAATACAGCTGAGAAATGACATGTGGGTCGAATTGAGGTGCGTTTATTAGGTCAGTTCGAGATGAACTTTACCGCTTGATAGCAAATCCTGCCAAGACTCATAAATTCTTGCTAAACCTACTATCTGCTCTTTTGTGAACACAATCTAAAGATGCCGATTGTCTACATAAGATAAATTTTATATGTATGTATATACACATACATACACGTATATATATATATATATGCATATAAATACATATATATATATATATATACCTATATATGTATGTATATAAGTATGTATGCATATATGTCTAGTATCTGCTTTCCGAGGGCAGGCTTCTTCTATCAATCCTGCTGACATAGTGATCCTGCGGTCGTAGATTCATTTTTTGGGCGCAATCCTTTTCCACAGTATACCTTTCTCTAAAAAAAAGAAGATACAGAATGGAAGAGTAACCCAATATCTTTTGTCCAGGCACAGTGTTCACGGGCTCCACTTGGAAGACGGAGCGCTGGACGCTGGAGTCGAGAATCTTTCTCCGTGGCTTCCTCAAAAACTTCCACCCGTCCTGCTACGAATAAAAGAAAGAAAGACGAATTTTACCTCTCCCTATCATCGATGGGCCCACTGGATCGGCCGGACCAATCACTTCACGCGACACCCCAAGGGCGCAAGGCACCGTAAGAAAAACTTTTGTACACATGCCACTTGGCTAATTGCGTAGATTCTAATGGCTCCACCGTAACAACTCAAGGTCCCATCCAAAATGGCTGATCGGCATGGATCCTCATATATTCTTCTTATTTAAATTTTGATATTCTTGTCAGATTAAAAATTCAAATTTATTCAAATCTAATCATAAATACCATGATCTGCCCGTGGTCAGCTCCAATGAATTTGTATTACAGTATCTCATAATCCACATAGGTTATGGGACAGATCTGCTCTGATATCATTTGTAACAACTCAAGAGCTCATCCAAAATATCTAGCCGAAAGATATTATTTGAATTTTTTAATATTGTATAAGTATCCAAAATCTATTCAGCAAATAATCAATGTAAGGCTAAATACACACCTGCACGAGTCCTCACACTCACAATGCTCGCTATTGGAATCCTAATACAATATAACGTTTCAAGATGTTGTAGAAACATCTCTTATTAACTTAAAAATAATTTAAGCAATCATATTCTTAACACACCTAAGCAGAAGAGAAGAGAATGCCCGGCGCCGGCTGCCGGCTTTGTCTTCTTGTCTTTGGATAGCATAGTTTTCTTTGCTTGGACGGCAATATGGTTCTAACTGAAGATGTGTCTTTCTGCATGACACGGGCCGCAACCGGACCCGCACCATACCAATCACAACCACAAGGAATGCGTGACAAGAGATACCAGCAAAACTTCCTCTACAATTTACTCCAAATAATACTTAAGATGATAGCCATGCCTAAACTTTGATGTAGATATCTCAGATGTGATCTTTAATTGGCCCCTTAGTTTTATCATCTGTGCATGAAAATAAAGGCTAAACCTTGCACGCACAGCAATAGCGACAACTAGACCAAACAAAGGGATTAAAGTTAAAGAAAGCAGATATGAAGCAAGTCTGTGGACATATCAAAACTTTCAAAGCATCCAAATCATAACCGAACCTTGACTTGGACAATAATCTGAAAGATACAAGTCTATCCATGCCAAAGGAGAAAAAGGAACGCGATAGTGAGAGCCACAAAGAATGGCGGTCAAAAAGCCTTATAATAAATATTCACTTTCATGGTTGGCCTGATGTTAGCTTTGGGCATTTGGCAAGTGAGAGTCCATGTTATGCATACAGGATCATTTAGGAATTCAATAAATTTATGCATCACTCACAATTAATATATTCTTTACCATATTAATCCACTAGATTGGGCCGAAACAAATCTCATTCTATCAACTCTTAGGTCTCGTTGTTTCTAATAACTTAAGAGTTATGGCAAAATATAACCTCGATCTAATGTGCTAGTCTAGTTTAAACTTGTGATATTTTCTGCTTGTCAAAAGATAAAAATACCATGTCCAACAGATTTGCTTTGGACTAAAACTATGTGATTAGATTTCTATAATTAGCAAAAATAAGAAACACTAAAACAACGCTAATTACAAGCAAAATTACAATAATATGTTGAAAATTCTTGCAAGGAAGCAAGCAAAGTCTCCACTTCCCAGCGGGTAGTCTTTTGGTGAATGTGATAGAAGGCTCGGTTCAAATGCCATTCACCCTTATTTAAGCTGGAGGAATTAAGAGGAAATAATATATTGAATTAATTTTGGTAAGAAATATGTATTCAATTATTAAACATATACGAACTTTATGGATACCGAGATGATCTGATATACCGGTTTACTATATGCAGGTGTTGCTTGCCATTTGGTGGCGGGGGAGTCGGTAACCGTACTTAAAAATGCTACGCGATTGGCCCCGGCCATCATAAAAGCCGCTCCCTCCTCCCGATTCCTTGGCATACTTCCCATCGCCAGAATCCCCTCGGAATCTCATATCCAAATCCCCCGTCCTCCGCTCCCTCTCAATCCCAGTCCAAGGTCCAAAAATGGGTCTTCGATCCAAAGAGGAGGAGGAGGAAGAAGGGTCGTCTCTTGCTTTGGGCCCTTACAGATACAATTCGCCGTTTGTCCAGGTCTGCCTGATCGGGCTGGTGTGCTTCTGCTGCCCGGGAATGTTCAACGCCCTCTCCGGCATGGGCGGCGGCGGCCAGCTCGAGCACAAGGCCGCCAACAACGCCAACACCGCCCTCTACACCACCTTCGCCGTCTTCGGCGTCCTCGGCGGCGGCATCTACAACCTCCTCGGCCCCCGCCTCACCCTCCTCGCCGGCTGCTCCACCTACGTCCTTTACGCCGGCTCCTTCCTCTCCTACAACCACTCCCACCGCCAGCCTTTCGTCGTAACCGCCGGCGCAATCCTCGGAATCGGCGCTGGCCTCCTCTGGGCCGGACAGGGTGCCATCATGACCTCCTACCCCCCGGCCCACCGCAAGGGCTCCTACATCTCCCTCTTCTGGGCCATCTTCAACCTCGGCGGCGTCATCGGCGGCCTCATCCCCTTCCTCCTCAATTACCACCGCGAGGAGGCCGGCTCCGTCAACGACGGCACCTACATCGCCTTCATGTGCTTCATGGCCGCGGGCGCCGCTCTCTCCCTCGCCATCCTCCCCCCGGCGCGGGTCGTCCGCGACGACGGCACCCGCGCCACCGCCATGACCTACTCCAACGTCCGCACCGAGGCCGTGGAGATCCTCAAGCTCTTCGCCAACTGGAAGATGCTCCTCATCGTCCCCGCCGCCTGGGGCAGCAACTTCTTCTACACCTACCAATTCAACAACGTGAATGGACTCATCTTCACTCTGAGGACCAAAGGGCTGAACAACGTGTTCTACTGGGGGGCGCAGATGCTCGGCTCCTTCGGGATCGGTTACTTCCTGGACTACAGCTTCAAGAGCAGGAGGATGCGGGGGCTGGTGGGGATCGGGGCCGTGGCGGTGCTCGGGACGGCGATCTGGGCCGGAGGGCTAGTGAACCAGCTAAGGTATACTGATGGCAAGTGGAAGGGGCATACCTTGGATTTCAAGGACTCCGGTGGGCGGTTCGCCGGCCCATTTGTCCTCTACTTCAGTTATGGCTTGCTCGATGCCATGTTTCAGACCTTGTGCTACTGGATGATCGGGGCGCTGGCTGATGACTCCGAGACCCTTAGCAGGTAAATTTTTCTTCTATGCATGCACTACCTACTTCCGAACCATCTTTTTTTTTTTTTTTTTCTATTGCCTTCTGATCATCGATGGCTATTAAACTGTGTGCAGGTATAGTGGATTCTACAAGGGAGTGCAGAGTGCCGGCGCTGCCGTTGCCTGGCAAATTGATAACAGTAAAACGAAGCTGCTGTCGCAGTTGATAGTAAACTGGTCTCTTACTACTGTAAGCTATCCCTTGCTTGTGGTGTTGGTGTTGCTTGCTGTGAAGGACGAGGACACGGCCGAGGATGGAGAGAGCAAGGTGCCAAAGCCATCACCTCTTCCTCGGTCAGCGGATGATGATCGTGTACAGGAGTACAGCGGGATAAATTAGGAAAGACTGGATGAAAGCTGCTTCTCTTTGGGAAACGGACTGGGTCGCCAGTATTGGTTAGATATATACGGGCACCACCATTGGAGCCATTCCCAATTTGCATACCAGCCGTCTCCTATTACAGCTCCAAGTAGTGCCGACCTAAACCGTACTTTGCTTCTGTTCTTGTGTTCGCCATGGTGATGATGCTCTCGTCTCACTGGTACCTGAAAATTGTGTCAAATATTTCATGAAAAAGAAGAAGAAAGAAACCGCGGCAGGCATCCATCATGCAACAACTCATGGGTGTCAGTTGCAAGTCTTCTCTGAATCTCACTTTTAGCTTCAATCTTATCTTGCACAATCTGTGGGAAAAGGTGTTTTTAGTTCTCGAGTAGGATTTTTTTTTTCTTCTTCTGAATGGAAAATGTTTGTCAACAAACGCACTAATCGTCTCGAATTTTAACAGTATGGTGCGTCTATCTCCATTTTTCTGAATGGTGCGTCTCATACCAGAGAATCTGCTGTTCTTCTACCTGTGTGAGAAATGGAGGAGATTCTCTGGCTCGTTAACTCCTGAAGTATCTGCATAAGAAAGCAACATTCTCCATGGTCACCTTTGTCTCTTCGGCTGGAGGTGGGGAGGGGGTAAACTGATTAGTGCCCCTTTCCAACATATTACCTGCATTGTTTACCGAAGAGCTATACAGAAACAAGCGCAGATGATGGGCCGCCAGGCCCATTCTAGCCCAGCCTGAAATTTAGCGGGCCTGGCCAAAAAAGGCCTGTTCTGAAAATCGGGCCAGGCATGGGAAAATTATAAATTGGCCCACCCCACCCAGCCCAAGATGATTATATATTTAATATTATATTAAATATAATAATAATAAAATTGTATACTATATGTTAATGGACATATCAATACCGGGTTTTTGGGCGTGTCTGGTATTGACCTTTGAGGATTGGGACGTTCCTGGACAAACAGAAGAGGCCCGATGGGCCGGGCTGGGCCTAGGCATATACCGGCCCAACCCAAACAGCTCTAGTCTACTGAATTTAAAAATAGTTTGATTTATCCAATCAGAAAACGAATTAACAACAGCTCATTTTGAGCAAATTTTCACGGACGCATGTTGGGGTACTGTTTTTAAGGAGCCTTTTTCGTCCCATTTCATCTATATTGGGATGAAGCCGGATTCAAAAAGGAGGGTACCAAATTTAGGCAATTCATGTCATGGTCCTACGATTGGATGCTGCATTAGGGAATTGGCATGATGCCTTGGCATGCGATCATTCTGTAAAATGCAGCGGGTTTGTAGTACTAGTAGATGGTATAAATATAAGAAAAGAAGAGATCTAAAAAGAACAGAGCTATAGAAAAATGTTGATAATTATGGAAAAGCTGTCAGTCAACCAGTTGGGATACGCATTAGCAGTATACTAGATCTTGGTATTTTCACAGCCTTGGGGGTCAAACAAACCATGAACAATATTATGGTAGCTATGCTTGTGCTAAATGTGGTATGACTGAATTCATTTAATTGTTCGTATGTTGTTGCCAAAATCCAATCCGAAGCGCGGATCTGCACACACAAGAAAGAAAGGATAGAAGTCGTCGGAGTTGCCCGGTGAGGCGACTATCCAATGCTTAAGTTAACGAATATGATTTTAGGGAATAGAGGAGAATAAGATCTGAATAATGGATCAGAGAGAAAGATCTTACCTTGTCTGCCAAGCTCTTATTTATAGGTACAAAGTCTTTGTCTTATTGGTGTTGGACTTGGGAGTCCTAAGTTATGTGGAAAACAAGTTCTTGGTTGTCTTTATCCAGCTCAGCCCATGAAGATTTGTCCAATGAAAAACAATCTTCTTCCCCTTTAGTGCTATGTGTCAGCCTGTGATTGGAGGTTGGATTTGGGCCACATCCACCATGGCGTGGTTTCACTACGCCTGCAGCTTTAAAGGAGCATCCTTGCAAAGCATAGGATGATTGGAATGTCAGTGAAGAGTTTCTTTGACCAACATTATTATATATGCCCTTTATTGCTGGGATAAAAGTGTTTTTGTTTGAATGTCTATGATCAAGATTGTTGCATGCAACTCTAAAACTTTCGATAGCTGGAGACTTATTAGAGGCAATTCTAGCTATGGTTTTAAATTTTGATGAGATCGATGGAGTGTATCTGACTATTATATCCTACTCTTGCAACAAAAAGTGAACTGTGATGTGGGCCTACACTTCCATGCAGAGAAAAAAGAAAAAGAAAAAAAATAGAAGGAAAGGAAGAAAAGAAAAAAAGAAAAAAAAAAAAGAGAAAAAGAACGAATTAAAAAGGATAGAAAGAAAAGAAGAGAGAAGAAAGAGATCGAAAAGGAAAGAAATAAAGAATAAAAGAAAATAAAAAGAAGGAAAGGAAGAAAAAAAAAAAGGAAAAAGGAAAAAGTGAAATATAAAGATGAAAGGCAAGAAGAAGAGGACAGAGATGGAGGGTAACTATCGGGATGCCTGGCTAAAATAGTGTCATCAATATGAGACAGGACAATGGTGTATGTCCTTTCGCAGAGAATCCAAAACTCCTCTATCCAAGACTCTAAAAAAATAATATTCTATTAGTCTATATAATCAACCTATCTAGGCTTTTCTTCGGACCGCCACCACCTAATTATACTGATGAGTGCTTAATCTTGAGCACCATCAGAATTGCATCATCTTTTGGATCCATGATTTTATATTTAAGCATGCATCCCCATTATCATGTCCATCTTTAGCTATGAATTTAGTTTCTACTAATTCACAAAATTACATATCACAAGTCTCTCTCAAACAAATCATAGAAGTCTCCAATTTAAGACTTCCTCCATGGGGAGAGTTTTGCTGGCCTAAGCTCTTATTGGTCATGCAACTATCTTACTTGAAATAAGTTTCACGACACATACAAATTACATATTCATCAGGGAATAATTCATGTCTAATTGCAGATACGTCATTAAAATTTTACTTAGGGTTGAAGAGAAACATACATCAAGGCCTCTCTTAATTGTCATAGATTCTCAAGCTGGATTGTGTTACATGTCTAAGTTGTGAGACTCTGACATGTTATGTTACGAATGATCAAACTCTTATAAAAAAAACACGCTGATCTTGTGAGTCATACCTATCTCCTCATCTGAAGTAAGATTGGGAACCAGCAAGAAAACTAGCCCTATTCCCAATACAGAATCTCTTCTTTTACACTAGTTGGCTAGATGTGATGGCAATTTGACTATTTCATATGGAAATGGCCTAGGTAATGGGCTTCACGAACAGGAGGCAGCCCACGGTCCTAGCCCCCCAAACCCTAATAAGATGGATTGCATCCCAAATAGTTTGGGATTAGCTATCAAAACTTTGTTTTGAGCTGATCCTGGCCATTTCCAGCTTTGACCCACCAAGTCAAGGCTTTTGCATCCAACCAGGCCATCATCCGAATGGGCCCTCGGCTTCGTGCGCTAAGGCTTATTGGGCTTCGGGTGGGAAGTTCACGTACACCGTGAGAGGGCAAGAAAGGACGAGCGGTGCGGGGAGGAAGAGCGAAACGGAGAAACTGAGGGCAGTATGCTGTTCCACGGCGGCGGCGGCGGCGGCGTCGGCGGCGTTGGTAGAGGTGCGGCGGCGGCATGCCGGATTCTGGTGCGGTGTTTCTCTCGGAAGCGCAGCCCGGATCTTCGGAGGATAAACCCCAAGGTGCCCAGGGAGGAGGCCAAGACCATCTCTAAAGGCCTCTACGATATCCTCAAGGACCATGGCCCCCTCACTGTCTCCAACACTTGGGACTACGCGAAGGTATTATAAACCTCTGTAGGCTTTGTTTGTCTTGCTTACCCTTCTTGCTTTTTTTTTTTTCTTTTTTTTTCTTTTGTTCTCTTTTTCCCCTTTTCGCCAAGAACGTTTGTGACTTGGGTTTATGGTGGTAAGTGCATTGATAAAATTGTAGATTTTTCATTTTGTTCATGGACTTATTAGAGTTGGTTGGTTCTCATTCATGCTCTTTATCGGCTGCTAAGAAGATTTGAGTCATTCTAATAGGTGTTTGACGAATTGTCCTTGAAGCTGTTGTTGCCAGCCATTTGCTGTGGCTTTTCATCAGCTAATTCTTGCTTCCTTTTACTGTTTGAGGATGATATTTCTTTTGGTTTAGGATTCTTATTTCAAGGACACTTGATTGGAACAAGAAAAGGTGCTTTTAGTGTGTATTCGTGCCTTATCTATACTCAAAATATACATATTTGTGTATTCTTTCACCCGCCTAGCCACGACATCTTTTTTATGTGCCATGTTGCATCATTGTTGAATTTTCTTTCTGCCCTCGGACAATGCCCGCTCGATCTTCAATCATTTTTAGTATTTCGATTCACATATTCTTGAATATCGTTCCAATCAACTAGTCCCATATATGCAACCCAAAGGCAACCATTCTTAGGTATTCAACTTTCTTTTTTCTTTGTGGTCATGTTTGTTTGGTCTCTAAAATAACAACATTAGAATTAAATTTGGGCTATCATTTGACAAATTCTGTTATGTTGTGGAAATTAGTAGTTTGGGCAATGTGATTCTTTGAAATTTTTCTGTTGCTTTTCTTTGAAGCACTTAAGGAGCTGAATGCCTTATTGAAAGACATATTTTGTGTATGGTTGACTTCATTTTGCTTCGCATCAGAATTGAAAGATCTTTAGTTGTTTATGCGGCCACTGTTATGGAAAGATGAAATTTATTTTTGATATAGAAATAAAACTGTATGCATGCAAATCAGAAATTACACGCACAGTTCCGTTATTTGATTGGAGAAAACTTGTTATCAAGATTCATAAAAATTGAGATGTAGAATAATGTAAGAAAAACAAAATCTTTGACATATGACATATCCAAAATCATGAAACATGTTATGTATAGTCCGTATCACTCCATTGAAGGTCAACCAATAGATAGTGATTTCCCCCTCTTTTCCTGAATGACTCCAATTGATCACCAAAACAGCTTATGTTTCGTATCTAGTCTCCAAAGCAGAGAAAAGCAGGAGACAGAGAGCTATATAAATGGGACATTATCTATATACTAGAAAAAGGTTAAAATTGCAAAAAAGGCTTTTAAAAAATTATAATTCCCCAAGGAAGGTCTACTATTGCATGATGAGGATTTTCTTTCCTACGAGAAATAACTGCAGTTCTCTATTCAGAAGACTCCAAAATTAAGCGAAAAGCAAAACAAAAAATAGAAAAAAATTGTAAAAAAGTTGGTCAGCCATTTAAATTAATCCCTCAAACATTTTCCTCCTAGAAAGTGATGTGGGAGAGATTCAAATTCTGTTGAGCATATTTGTAACTATGCTAATTTTGATTTTCACAGAAGGCATCAGCTAGCCTTTAAGCTTGGTTTCTTGGTGTTTGTATAAGGGATCTGGAATCAAGTTTTTTCTCCCTTTCTTTTGGTTTGGTTTTTTTTTTTTTTCGGGCGCCCGCCGGGGGGTGGGGGGGTGGGGGGTGTTGGCAGGGGGAGGGGAAGTGGGTTGAAATTAGAAGTCTTCAGGAAGGTTGCCTCTTTTATGTAGTCCTAAATTGTTCATGAGTCTCATAACAAAAGGAAGTTTTGACTCAAGTAACTTCAACTTATTTAATTTTGTGGTTGTCTGAAACTATGCTTCATGTAGTTGTTAAAGTTTGCAATTTGTAGTTAAACTAATTTTATAGTCAATACAGTGCATGTAAAGCTGACAAAACTCGGAGCTGCCATTATATATAAAAGGTTACATCTAATCTAAATGTCAATAGATGTTACTTAGGTTTAGATTTGGTTGTTTTTCTTTTTGTGAGGTTTACTTTGTGTGGATATGCTGTATTATTGAATCGAAGGGGTCTTGTATTTAAGTCTTATGGGTGCAGGTATGATTTTATTATTTTTGGAAATCTTTGATAACCTTTTGTTAAGAAAGTGACTAGGATCATCATTGTGGAATTTTAGGTTGTTTAGGGCTCCTAATCAAATTGTGTAAGTTGATGTTGTAGGCTCATATAGGTAAGTTGTTAGTCCTTTTAATGTTAAATAAAATTGTTTTATTGTTGTTACATGTCAATAAATGGGGTTCCATGAAGAGTGATAATCTACTTTTTTCGTGTGATTTATGGGTTACTCTGTATGAATCAACTGATTTTGCTGTAATTCTTGTATGTCCAGGTCCCTCTCAAATTTGTTTTTTCCTCTATTTCTCCCACTTCCTCAAATTGTTGTTCTCTCAAATTGACTTTTTTAGCTGTATTTTTTTGCCATTGATAGAAGGATACAGCGTGAACATTTCAGATCTGAACTGAATTTGAACAAACTCTTGCTTTTAAAGTTTTAGTAGTCAGCATTTGCGTGTGGAGCTCGTTAATTTTTCTATGGCTTATTCAGGAGTAATTATATGTGGCATGTGTGTATGTATGATGTAGCTTATTGGGTGATGATGATTTTTGTGGGGCAATTGGTCTGGCCAACTTTCTTCAGGTTAGTTATAGTAGAGAGGCAGTTTCTTTAGCCAACCATCTCTTGCAATCAGAGTGGCAATAATTTAATAGGCATCATATGGATGCTATTGTCACTCTAGCTTAAATAGCCATCAATTTTGTGATCAATTTTTTATGATTTTCCACTTATATATTGATTCTGGCGTTTAGTATGCAGATATACCAACATTTTTATGATCTTGGACCCTCCATGTAGCCCAAGCTTCTTAATTCATACAGATCCCAAGCCTGTCTTTGAATTTTAGAATCTATGTATATCTCTTTCTTTGATTTTAAGCCACTCTTCATTGTGATCAGATGGAGTAGAGCGTCAAAGAGATTACAGTTTGCTATCATGTATACCATGCAGAATATAGATTTTTGAAGGTTTAGTTCACATTATCAGGTTAGAAAACTCCACATTATTTTTCTTCGAGTGTTCTCTATATGCTTATCCTGGGTCAAAAAGGAAACGTGACTGCTCTATTAGTGTCTTCATGAGCAAGTCAAACCTCCAAATCATTTTAATACATATGGCTTGATGTGGTCAGTATTTTGACAACATTTTGTATGTTATATCATAATTTTGGCAAAGAAAATGCTGGATATGCTCTAAAATTAATTGAAAATAATCGTATGTGTTTGCTAAATCTTTTAGAAACATCAGAAAGCAAATTTATCATTACTTCATTCGGGAAGCAGGAAAAGAAAATTATTTGAATAATTTGAGATCTTTGGTTTGCTTTATAGACTAGAGGATATTGGACAGATTTCCTTGTAGTCAAGGCTGATGTGCCAGAAACTACTGAATATTCAAACCTTGCTATTAGGTAAATGAGCTGTGGGTGATGATCTAATCATTTGGAAACATGTTCAATAAAAAATGTGCCTTCTTAAATTGTGGCCAACTTCTTTGTTTTGTTCAATGGGAAGTGAAAAAGATAATGTATGCTTGCCTAATTCTACCATGTTGATTTATTAATTTGTAGACATGAATACTTTTTATATGTGGAATTAGTGATACTTCAATTTGTTAGCTTGATTGCTAATCTTTGTATGTATCTGTGTAAAGTAAATGTTTTGGGAAACTGTAAGTTCCTTTGCATAACTCACAATTTTTATTTTATGATATAACTGTCAATTTCTCTTGATCCTTATAATACAGAGTCTCATCTTGTCCTTTATTTTATGATATAACTGTCAATTTCTCTTGGTCCTTATAATACAGAGTCTCATCTTGTCCTCTTACATGTTTAATTTGCATAGGTAAAGTATGCTATGCTTTCGCATACTTTTCATCTTGTTGTGGTTAATGATGGATGTTCTCATAGTTTAGTGAACAATTTTTTACTCTTTGAGTAGTCTAGTTTCGATGGTCAATGGGATGACATTATATAGATAAATTATGCCGCTTCCAGTTTTGGAGCAACAAGATAGCTGTCACAATTCATCTGTAATGCTACTTATAGTTTTTATTCCATTCATGATCTATTAACCAATGACCCTGAAATAATGATTTTGATCGCTGGTTTTGTCATTTTAAATCTGTTCTAGCTGCAAAGATGAATAATGTTAGGCAATTGTTTTGAAAGGTTTCCATTATTCGAGGATATCATCATTACTATAAATTTCTTGTCTCCATGTACGTACAACTACTAATAGTAAGCAATTTGTTGAGTTTGACTTTGTAGGAAGATAGGCTTCAGGGAGCCAATTGTGATGTAGGTCATCCAAGCACTCACTGCTAAAGGGAATACCATAAATTTTGGGGTGACAAAAGTTGGAGGAGAAATTTGATAATTAGGGTATTTTTAGCTATCCAGTTATGGTGATACACTGCCTAGGAAGGGCAAGGAAATCTGAAGAATATGTGAGCAACGGATGGGTCAATCATTCATCTAAAGAGAGTATTAGAGCTTCAAATCTATTACCATCGAAACAATAATATATCGACATGCAATATCAGCCGGCGAGCTTAGGGTTCATTTAGTTGCAAGAAATGAATGGAACACTAATTTTCCCATGGAAAAGACTTTTTTTGGTTGGCTTTTTGCTGGATGAACTTAAAATATGGAAAATTTTCTGCATTTGGTGGAAATCTTTGTTTAAAAAAAAATGCAGAGACAAAAAGTTCAACTTTTCTAAATTATACAGTCAATATTCCTTCAATCATAACTTTTCTTGCAAACCAAAGACATGGAATATTAAAAATCTCTTTTCTAAGGAAAAGGTTTCTTTTTTCTTTCTTTTTCTATAGATTTCCCTGCAAATAAAGAAACCCTCAAGGCTGTTTTTTTATTGTGGAATGAGTTAACTGAAAATAAATGGCCTAACTTACTACTAACCCAATTTACTCTATAATAAACTACTCTACGCTATATAGTGGAATAGTTTACTTTGGTTTGGGCGGAAAAGTAGCTCTACCATTTTTTTGTCAATTGTCCACATTGCCCTAATTATAGATAGGTCATCCTCATTTGATTTTCGAGGGCTGTCATAAGTTGGTTTTGGAAAGAAACAAATTTTAAATGTAAACATCTTCTTGGGTGTGCAATTTCCTAAAATGTTAATTTAAGTTGGGATTAATAACAAATACCATTCACGGTGGAGGAAAGCAGGTTCAACATGCATTGACTACTTGATTGTCCAAGATGGTGTTTATTGCACATCCTGCCATTGTGTGTGTTCAGACGCTTTTGCAAGTGCCCTCATGCATCCTGAGGCAAGATGAGTGATGAATGCTATCTCTGAGGATCAACCAGTTCAATGTCTGTCAAACCACATCCCTAGTAAAGTGAAATGTGTGGTTTAGGTTGGTCATGATGATAATATTTTAGTGTTCTAGGTGCTGGATAGTAGCTTGAGTTCTTGTCTACTACCTACTCTAGATGTCAGGGATAGTAGTTCTGTTTTTTCAGATCTGGCTGTCAGTTGTTCTAAATTTTGTTATCTTGCTATAAGTCCTGATGCTTGGCATTTGCTAGCTGTCAAAGTAATAACAATGTTAGAGTTGGATAGTGTTGAAGTTCATAGGCAGCTACATGAGCATCTCATGCATCCCTATGGTGGGATATGCAGTTGATTCCATGTTAGATTATCTAGAAGTCCAACAAATGTTAGACCTGCTCCACTTTATCCTCAACTCATGCAGGACCTGCACCAATACTCTATACCATTGAATAATTGACGTTTTTGCTGCCCTATGTAAACTTAGGATTTGTTGTCATTTTTTGAGCAATGTATCACCTTGATCAGAGAGCTCAAAATACTTCAGGATCTCAGTTTTCAGCTCCCTGAATATTGTCAAATTCCCTTTTATGGTGAATAATCACCCTTATCCAAATAATGGTTACCTCCACGAAGTTTTGCATCCACAAAATTAAGCCCATGACACTGCTTCTTGTTAGTATTTGTGGATATTTGTGGTATAAATGGGGGCAGAACATTTTAATATAGACAAAGAGGGATGTTGGCTTGGTGGCTTTTTCATATCTTAGCTTGAAAATTGGTGAAAGCTCACAAATCTTAGCAAACGAAAAAAAAAAATCTCAGTTGGAAGCTGCTTGAGTGGGAGGTATTATAATAGACATTATGGTACCATCCTGTTAAAGGGGAGCTCTGAGCATAAATGTAATTATCGTTGTTGTATTACTAGAGTTAAGAAAACAAAATTAGTGATGATCTACTGTCACTTTTTATGCCCATGCTGTGACAGATGCCTGACTCACACTACAACAAATTTCTATATCAATGAGGTGAACATTATCCTTTTCTACCCTGATAAAGTCGGTCAGTTACTTGCAGAAGTGATGCGGTTATGCATGTTAAAACAAGGTCATAATAATGACAATACTTCAAAAGAATGGATCCCATCTGATTTATTTATGTTTTAGTGATTTAATTTCCTGCATGATGCTATCTGCATTAGGTCTGGTAGATTCTTCTGGGTGTTATCTTGAGCCATTTAGAGTTCCAAGATAACATGGTTAATCTTTTTTAAAATTATATAAGAGTTCAACTTGGAGGAGTTTTGACCTCAAATTCACTTAATGATGAAATTATGTGAGATAAGAGGAAGCTTGCTTTAAAATATCCTCAATATTCACATCTTTTGGATTAGTGACCTGTTCCACAAAAATGTACATGCTTTTCTGGTCACAATTAAGAAAGCTAAGACTTGTGGTTGTTCTAACTTCAACAGGAAGCTGGCATTGATGGCCTGAATAGCAAAACCCATATGAAGATCTTGCTAAAATGGATGACAGGACGAAAGGTGCTCAAACTGTCATGTAATCACATTGGTTCAGCCAAAAAGTTCCATTATTCAATTCTGCCTGAGGAACTGCGGTCTGCTGAACAAATAAGTTCTCCGTTGCCGGTATCTGAGAGCACAAAGCCTTCGATGCAGGGAAAAAAGCTGGCTAAAAAGGCCAACCGAAAATCAAGGTGAAGCTTTATGCTGAGTGCTACTAGTTTGGATGGTCAACTATTACTAGCTTTCATTTTGTATTGGTATCTCACAACCAGGAAAAACCTAAGTTCTTGTTTGTGATGTGTGTGGTAATTCTTATGTCAACTGACAATATATTGTTTGTCATGGTTGCCCTTTAAATATTAACTGCGAGGCTATTTTAATGATAGAATGAAATCCATTTAATCTTTTTATGAATTTCATGCTTGCTATATATGAAGAATTTGATTCGATTATATTTGGCTCATGATTTGCAAGCTCCCTGAATTAGGTAATTTTTGTTTAAAGGTGCACAGGTCGTGATCGGGATGTGACCATCAACTTATAGGTTTACCATGCAATCTTAGTTGTTGAAAATCGTCCATCTTGTTACCACAAAATGTTAAAGGATCTTTGAAATGTTTGATATTTGCATTTTACACTCTTTTTTTCTTTTTGGTTGAATGATTGCTGATAGTTTTGTAGTCCAGTTGTATCTAGAATGGTTTATAGATGCCCATCACAGTTAGTTCTACTAATCCTGGATTCTTGTATAGTTTAGGCAGTAAACTATAATAGGACAATCATTATTTTCATTAATGAGAGATTTCAACTAGCCTGCTCTTTTTTATTATTCATCAGAGATACCAACAATGCAAGTGGTGCAAATATATTCAGGGAATCAAGGACTGCAAATGGATCGACCCATCCACTTCTAATCTAGACTTGATTTTCATATAATCCAATTTCATTCAACCAAAGTCTTAGGAATAAAAGATATAACCTATTTCAATTATAAATTAGATATGGATCATCAAGTGATCAGATCAAAATGCAAACTGGTACAAACTAAACCAGTAGATCATCTCTTTCAGAACCTTCTTGAATCTAAGAAATTGACTTTATTCTTTTGATAATTTTTGTATAGTTAATCATCGATTCGTGTGATTGATAATAACCAAAATCTGTTTTCAATCAAACTTGTGGGGGTGGGGACGGCATGGTCGCTTGTGAACCTCGGAGACGGTCATAACAATTATGAAATGACGCGTGCAAACCATCTTTTGCGGGCATCTATTACTTAACTAATGCCTCGACTTGATACCATCTT
Organism: Phoenix dactylifera; assembly: GCF_009389715.1. Classification (NCBI taxonomy): domain Eukaryota; kingdom Viridiplantae; phylum Streptophyta; class Magnoliopsida; order Arecales; family Arecaceae; genus Phoenix; species Phoenix dactylifera. The sequence goes on from NC_052393.1 coordinate 15,795,268, forward strand.
CCGCAACTTCCACACGACCACGACCGTAACATTTTAAATTCTTTATGAACCCTATTGTTTCCTTTAACGTCCATCTTTGTCGCTCTACAGCTTGATCTAGAGTCAAGAAGCGGTCTTAAACTAGAGCACCGAATGCTGTGCAGCCATTAATGACCTTTATTAAGAGATGGATAGCCTTCGTATAAAACGTACTTTTGTAGAATGCTGTGCAGCTATGAATGACCCTCACTAAAGCATGGTTAGCCGTCGTACAAGATAATTCATGATACGAGCGTATTATTTGATGGCTGTTCATTTTCTGAAGGCGACTATCTATCGGTGTACGGCACTCTATGGTGGTGTAGATACTGCACTGCAGAAGATCCTGATTGCTCAACTTAGGCCACTTGATGTTCCCCTCCTACCCCATGTCAAAGTCGGCAACCAGCCGACCCACCAACGTACCCCATAAATGGCACATATGCAGAGATCCATACAACTAATTTTCAAAGAGGAAGTACTTATATACATCTAATTTTACTTATATCTTTAGCACCAAGGACGGCCATTACCCAATCATGCATTCATGTACAAGTACGAACACAAAGCCATGGAACGTAAAGGGAGACTTCCAAGAAGCAGCCTCGGGAAGGCAGAGGGAAACTTTTAATTTACCCTGAAAAATGATGCACCACTACCCAAGTCAACTATTCTCTTCTTACCGTGCCTTGTATTTAATGTAGCAATCAGACGAAAGAACCCCAATCCCAAGTTATTCCATTTAAGTTCCCAAGGCCAGTTCAGTTCCATTTCACTCTCCTCTCCCCACCTCTATATGTTTCTATCTCAGCGGCACCTCTACAAGTAACCAATCAGAGAGTCCATACTATCGATTCATTTTCTTGGAGGAAATGAAGCCTCTCTTCCTCCTCCTCCTCCTCCTCCTCCTCGCCATTGCTTTAGTCTCTGCTGATCTCCGAGTTGGCTTCTACAACTCCTCTTGCCCTCAAGCTGAATCCATCGTCCGCGCCGTGGTGGCAGAGAACTTTCGCAATGACCCCTCCATCACTGCTGCATTCCTTCGCATGCATTTCCATGATTGTTTCGTCAGGGTGAGCAACCTCACATCGAACATTTCTAGTTAGCCCTCGATCTTAATGTGCGTTGCATGGAGTTCAAGCTACGGTAGATTTGTCGGCCTTAGTGCAACATACTAACATGAATGCATGCAAACATTTTAGCTCAATTTGTTTGCTCCCTTCTAACTATATATGTTCTCTCTATAGGGCTGCGATGCGTCGATTTTAATAAAGACGACGAAGAAGAAGCCATCTGAGAGGTCCGCCGGGCCAAACCTCACGGTCCGTGGATTCGAGATCATCGATGAAGCTAAATCAAGGCTGGAGGCAGCATGCCCATCCACTGTATCATGTGCTGATGTAGTAACCCTTGCAACTAGAGATGCCGTCGCCCTAGCTGGCGGCCTGAACTATGCCGTGCCCACAGGGAGGCGGGATGGGCTCGTGTCGAACCCCGATGAGGTCAGGCTACCCGGTCCGCAGCTCCCTGTCCCTCAAGCACTCCAGTTCTTCACAGCCAAAGGTCTCGCACTGGAAGACATGGTTGCTCTCTTGGGCGGACACACTGTGGGAGTGGCCCATTGCACCTTCTTTCGCGACCGGCTCTCCGATTTCCAGGGGACCGGCGCTCCCGACCCCACCATGGATCCGAGCTTGAGAGCTAAGCTCATCCAAACTTGCGGGCCGACACCGAAGCCATTGGAGAAGGACCCTGCAGCATTTTTGGATCAGAGCACGTCGTTCAAGTTTGATGCTCAATATTATAAACAGATAGTAGCAAACAAAGGGGTGCTGAAAATAGACCAAGTGCTAGCATTGGATAATTCCACAGCACGGATTGTTTCAGGTTTGGCGTCGGATGGAGAAGGGTTCCAAAGGAAGTTTGCTGATGCTATGGTGAAGATGGGGAGCATTGAAGTTCTTGTGGGGAGTGCTGGGGAGATCAGAAAGAAATGCAATGCTTTTAATAAAAGTCCATAACCTATTAGATAAGAAGAAATAGGACTGCTTTGGTTCTATTTTTTTTTTCCTCCTTGTTTATTGTTCTCTCTCCTATGATGATCTCGCCTATGATGAACTATTGGAATATGTTTCATGGCTTCCTCTGTATTTTGGAAAGAATGAGTTTGTTTACGAGCACTGGAGACTTAGAGTGCCGTTGAATAACATTCAAATCTTGCTCATTAGTTTCTAGTTGTATCTTCGTCTTGTACATGGTTTAGTTGTATGTTTGACTTCTGAGTGTTCCATTGGACCTTGATATTCTTACGATCTGACAATGCTTCTAGGAAAATTCGGACTCCTTAATCACACATTTTACCTTTTTTTGTTCCTAATTTTTATGTCAGTACTAAAAGAATTAGACCATAATTTATGACATGCAGCCTATAACAGAAGGGTCGATAAGAGCACTAGTAAGATCCCACTCCCCCTTGAATATTATACTCAGGACTCAAGTCCCAGCGGGATACCAAAAGTATCGGGATAGGACCATGCCGCCATTGTTTCAGCATTCTGATCGACTTATTTTGGGATATCCCGATATCCAAGTGTTGGGACGAGGTGAAATAACAGTGCCCATTTCATGAGAAAACCAAGACAATCCTATCCCACAGGATTTAAAATTTTATTGTGTATATTCTTCGTTTGACATACAGAATAGCATATGCAGGGGGAACTTTTCTCCCACCATGCTTTACTGGCCAGCATCATGGGATTACTTTAATAAGATGACACTTTTTGCCCCATAGTCAACCCATATTTTTTTTTTTCTTCCTCTTTTTTTTTTTTTTTTTTTTTGTTGAAAACAGCAATTTATATAGCTCTAGTGTGAGTACATCTTGCCAGATCAAACAAAAGTAAAGAGTACAACGGAGGAGGTATATCTCCTATGGATGCCCAGATGATCTCCCCGGAGTGCCGGGCAACGAAGGAGGCGACTCAGTCGGCTGCGCTGTTCGCCTCCCGAAACACATGTAGTGCCTGAAAATAGCTCACCTCCTGCGCCAGTCTGCAAATCTCACGAATAAGAGGGCGACCATCCTATAACAATCCACTCCACGAACCCACTCAATCACCACAGAAGAGTCACCCTCGAGGAATATACGCTTAGCACCTAATACTCGCCTCACATAGGATAAACCCTCCCGAAGCTCTGCCCCAATCGCCCTAAGTCCGGGTGTGTGACGGCCACCAGCTGCTATCAGTCTGCTGAGATGATCTCTGATCACAAAATCAACACCTCTAGACATCCGGTCCACCGACATGCTACCATCGAAATTCACCTTGAGATGATTAGGAGGTGAGAGCTCTCATGAGACAAGGGCAAACCTGAACGTTGTGACAGGGGAAGGGGAGCCCCAGATATTCCTGGCCATTCCAGAAGAAAATATAGCGGTAGCAGCGGTGACCTCCCCTGCATAAAGCAAAGCTCTGTCTACCACCATCCTCGGCGGTAATCTCCTATCCTCGAACATACCTGCATTCCTATCCAGCCATATGTAATAAGCCAAGTATGCCCATAAAATCTCCGCCTCAACAGAATGAGGACTCTGCATAGGGACTCTCAGCTGATGAATCAGGTCCTGTGCCGACTCCACCGGGTGAGGCAGAGGAACAGGAGACCTGCTCCATATCTCCCTGGTCATGGGGCATCGTAGAAGTACATGATCCATGGTCTCCTCAATATATGTACACACCGCACAGCACGGAGAGACCCTCACCCCTCGTTGGGCAAGCAGAAATCTAGTCGGTAGGCAGCTCCAAGCCATCTTTCATATGTAGAGCGCCACCCGCAGGTGAACCCGCATTCTCCAAATCCATCCTCTCTCTATCCGCCGGACTGGCTCCATAGTCAGCAACATCTGAAGATCCCTGACTCGCACCCGCGACCGACCTGTCGGCAACCAAACTGCCTATCCTGGCTCTCCCGTGCATGAACTGGTAGGGCCAGAACCATCTCTGCCAGCTGCTCCCCAAAAACCTTCCGAATTAGCCCCTCCCTCCAAGTCAACCCATCTTTGCTGCTTAAAGTTTGCACTCTAACCCATAGCCAAGCCCTTGTGTTAAAGCAAGGCTGCCTATGTTCCCCTCTTGCCCTTAATCAACAAGTTGATTAACTTGTACCTCAAAATATAGAATTATGGAGATATAATTTTAGTTACATCTAAGTCCAAATCTTCCGGTCTCAAATCCATGGTTCAGAACAATAGCTATTATAACATTACAATAGTCTTTAGTGCATTTCCGAAAAGAATCTAATGTATTATATATGAAAAATAGGTGGTTAAGTGATGTCTACCATAATGGCTGTTATATAGTAGGAATGATAGTCTTTATTTACCAATTGCGCTGCTTCATTAAATAAAATAATATTTCTGAAAATTAAAATTTCCTACAAGATAACAAAATTATTCTATGAATAATAATATTTTTTTAATTCATTCAACACTGGTTCGAGTAAAAATGGTGTTACTTTTCTGTTATATATATTGATGTTATTTTTCAGTGACAGCAAATAATTAATATCTTTTTAAAATTATTACTAGTGTAAAATCCAATAATATATGTCAAACAGTTTTCAGCAAAATAAAAAATATTTTGTTAGCTTTTTCAAAGATCTTTTTTTTAAAAAGAGGGCAACATGCGGCTGCCTGATTGCTGAACTTGCGACTTATGCCTGGGATAAAAGGCCGACATCACAATTACAATAGACAACAACGATTCCTATGTAGATCTGGGGTTTATTGTTGTTAGGATCCATGCTGATATGCATTTAGTCCCATATCGGTTATTCGTCAAAGAGATCTTGGATACTTATACAGGACCAAGAAACTCAAAAAATATCTTTCGGCTAGCTTGAAGTCTTGGGTTGTTACAAAGGTATCAGAGCAAACTCGACCTATAACTTATGTGGACTAAGAAACACTGCAGTATGGGTTCACGGAGGTTGATCACGGACCGATCGTGGTGCTTGTGATTAGATTTGAATGGATTTGAAGATGTTCGGGCTTGAATGAAGAAAGTATGTAAGCACCGTAGGCATTTCAGTTAGTTTTTTTTTGGATGAAATTATGGGCTCGAAAAGTTGTAACGACATTATTTGAAACGTAGACAAAACCGAGTAACAAAACCGTGCGGATTCAGAGAGGTCAAAAAAAATGCCATTCGTTTGCCCCGAAGTCAGGAATCTCCTGCTTAATATAAAGGATCTCTCTCTCCATGCAATTCCCGCACGGCCAAACAGCTTCAGCTCGAAACCGATTCTATTTTGGTTCCAATTAAAAACCAGCTCACCTCCATTTCCTCTCCCTCTCTCGGGCCTCTATATGAACACCCTTCTTTGCCATTCATTGGACCATCTCCTCCTCAGCTCAGTCATTATTTGTGGAAATGAATCCTCTCTTCCTCTTCCTCATCCCCATCGCTTTGGTCTCTGCTCATGATCTCCGAGTCGGCTTCTACAACTCCTCTTGCCCGCAGGCCGAGTCCATCGTGCAAGCTGTGGTGAAAAAGCACTTCGGCACCGACCCCTCCATCGCCGCTGCTCTCCTTCGCATGTACTTCCATGATTGCTTCGTTAGGGTGAGCAACTCCTCGTCGAACATCTGTTAGTTATATCAACTCCATTTACGTTGCATGGAGTTCAAAGGCCATGCCGGTTCATGGAACTGCAACGCGACATGCCACCGGCAATGGATTCAGAATGGAATTTTCTACATTGTTTTGCTCCACTCTAACTATTATGTAGTTTTTATAGGGTTGCGACGCTTCCATCCTCATAGATGGAACGGAGAACGCGCCGTCTGAGAAGTCCGCCGGGCTAAACCTGTCGGTGCGCGGGTTCGAGATCATCGACGAGGCTAAATCGAACTTGGAGGCCCGGTGCCCGTCCACCGTCTCGTGTGCAGACGTAATAGCACTCGCCACCAGGGCTGCTGTGGCCCTCGCCGGCGGCCTCGCTTACGACGTGCCCACCGGCAGGCGGGACGGACTCAGGTCGGAGACCCCAACGACGTCATCTTACCCGTGCCGCAGATCTCTCTCTCTAGTGCGCTGCAGCTCTTCACGAGCAAAGGGCTCGCGGTCGAGGACATGGTCGTCCTCTTGGGTGCACACACCATCGGTGTGGCCCATTGCACCTTCTTCCAAAGCCGGCTATTCAACTTCCGGCGAACCGGCAAACCGGATCACACAATGGATCCGACCTTAAGGGTTAAGCTCGAGCAAGTTTGCGGTAAGAGTCCCAAGCCATTGGATGAGGATCCGACGGCATTTCTAGATCAGAACACGTCCATAGCGATCGACAACCGCTTCTACAGCGAGATACTGGAGAGCAGAGGGGTGCTGCAATTCGACCAGAAGCTAGCTTTGGATAATTCGACAACGGGAATCGTTGTGAGTTTGGCATCGGATAAAGATGGGTTTCTGAAGAAGTTTGCCGATGCTTTGGTGAAGATGGGGAACGTTGAAGTTCTTGTGGGAAGTGAAGGGGAGATTAGAAGCAAGTGTGGCGTTTTCAACGCACCATCTTAAGCTCTCCTAGATGTGAGAATGGGGACTATTTAGGTTTTCTTCTATGTTTACTTTGGTCAACCACATTTAATTTCCATCTATCTCAAGGAAGAAGCCTAATCCTTATCCAGTCAAGCTTGGTTTAATTGTATGTCTCGTTTCTGTTCGCAGTTACGGTAATCTCTCTACGTAAGTTATTTTTTTTTCTGAAGAAAATCTATGTGTGCAAGTTAGCCAACTAAAGCGGATAATGAGGATGGTAAGCCTCTTGTTGAGTGGATCAGATCGCTCCCAGTGCCGAAGCACCCATGTCCTGACATCAGGGTCTGGAGCTCGTCCTGCAGGACCAGTGTCAGGGTCACCGACATATACAGTATTGTTCAGGGTGAGGGACGATTGGTGGCGGATTTCGGTTGGATATGGAGGTTCGGACTACACCCCAGAGTAGCCTTATTCCTGTGAAGGGTGCTTGGGGACGGCTTCCGACGAGACTTTTATTGAGTGGGAGGGGTATGGGGATTCATCCCCAATGTCTGGTGTGTCAGATAGAGGAGTCGCTGGACCATGCTATATTTCAGTGCTACCGGGCTGTGGAGGTCTGGAGGAGGGCAAAGTTCCCCATGGAGATCTTGTGTCATGCTGCTTCCTTCCTGCAGATACTTGGACGTCTGGCCGGGTCCTCGCAGTCCAGGCCGGTGGCGGTGCGGGCGACATATACTGCCTACCAAATCTGGCTTGCGAGGAACGCTTTGATGTTTGGAGAGACTGTTCCCCCTCAGAGGGTGGTGGTGGAGAGAGCGCGGCTTTTGGCGATGGAGGTCCTTCAGGCGACCCACTTGGATGGATCCTTGATAGCTCGGGACACCTGGGGCTCTACATCTGCTCGTGGAGCACCCCGCATGGTGTTTTTCACCTGGGAGCCCCCACCCCCGAGTTTTCTCAAGGTTAACTTCGATGGTTCCATCTTGCAAGGCGGTGAGAGGGGAGGTGTGGGCTTCGTTGTTAGGGGCCCGAACTCTAGTGTGATTGCTGCTGGAGGTTTCCAGCCTTTTGATATATCGGTGCCAGGGGCGGAGTTGAGGGCAGCCTGGGCAGGTTTGAGGTATGTGCGTCGTGCATTGCAGGCTAGAGATGTTCTCCTGGAGGGCGACTCCGTGATAGTCATTGGATGGCTATCACAGGCTTCAGGCGGGGTAGGCGATTACCATCCATTGGTGAGAGATATCCGGTCCATGGGGTGTGATGAGATGGTTGTTCAAGTGAGATATATGTTTAGGGAGGCAAATGGGGCGGCGGACTGGGTCGCCTCCTCTGTTGCCAACCACTCAGGGGACCACCTATGGGTGGGAGAGGCGGAGTTGCCCAGGGCCCTCCATGATGTTTTGCTTTTTGATTTTCTTGGCTGTATTCATACACGTTATGCATGATCCTTCCGTTTTTAGTGCACACACAAAAAAAAAAAGAAAAGACGGATAATGAGGTGCTCCTTTTGGTAGAAGTACTGCTCCTTTTGATCCTCTCTATCATTTTTTCCTCTGGGAGCAATTCTAATTATAATGTACATATACGGCCTCTCTCTCTCTCTTCAATGCACGGCATGGGTGTCACTCGGTTCATGAAGCAAGAAATAAGGATTCTAATGGAAGCTGGAACTTCTATAAGCTATTCAGAGTGCACAATGGGTTGGCCATCCCTCAAACAGAACCATATTTCCACTTCTTAGAGGGCTATTAAGGACAATGTCTGTAAGTTAATCTTAAGTAATAAACAATTACCTGAATAGAATATAACTTTTCTCTATAAAAAGGTAAAGTAGGATGTCACCTCTTGGATTAGAATCCGGAACATGAATGCATATCTTTAACGTTCACAGATACATACCACTTCAACTTGAGACTGATAAAACCCATGAACAAGCAGTGCTACTTCGCTGATAAGATATCTCTCTTTTCACTTCATAGATTATTTAGCTTATTGAATAGTTTAACAAGTCTACTTACAAAATATTATCTTTTGTAAAAAAAAATTATTTCTCTTTTATATTTTTCTTTCTTATAAATACTTTATAAATAGTTTCTGAAAACTTTTTTTTTTTAATAAAGGTCGGATGACTTTGCCTCCCTCTTTATCAAAAAAAAAAAAAAAGAAAAAAAAAAAAAGCAGTGTTCCAACCGGTAGCTCTTTCAAGTGATAGTTCATGTATTCTATCATGGCCCGTAGGCTAGGCAAGATATTCTCTAGTCAAGGCACATTTCTATTGTGATTGGAGCAATTAAACATCAAGAATGCTATCATGATCGATCCACGGTCCCATGGGGTAGAAAACCGAGTTCTTAATGTTAGATACTTATACTGGATTTAGCCAAAAAAAAAAATGCTATCAGCATTATATTGTTGAGTATATCCCATCATGGACTATATAATTAATGTAGATTTTCCATTTTTCCCTGTGATATAAAGGACCAACAGAAAGTGCAATCTTCCTATTTCAATTTTGTTAAGTGACCAAAAATCACAGTCACAAGGTATCAAGTTGCAACTTCAAATCAAGTGGAAATTAAGGTTTCTCATTTAAAAAAAAGGTGGTGGGGTGGATTTGCATTGGAGCCCAAAATGTACCTAGGATGAACTCAAAAGTCGATCATGTGGAACCTCACCTAAATCTGATCATAACCTTTTAGTAAAATTATTTGTTTGGGCTACGACATATGATAATTAGAGATTGGAAGTGGGCTAGCGGCGAGATCACTTTTAATCATACCGATCATCCAAGACCACTACTAATCCTTCCAAGTTCCAATTGCACCAGCTTTCATCCATTAAAGATAAGAGAAGAGAGGGTTGCAGCCATAATTAGACACATGCACGCTTGCCGCTAAAAGGAGGGTCATTGGCTAATACGAATGCACAAACAATTTCATATCTGGCAATCTCTGACCTTGTTATCTTAAGGTTATGGCAGAAGGCCTGAAAATAAGGGATAAAAGAATATGTAATGATGGGATGAACAGCGAGCTGTCTCAAGCTCAGTATAACAAAAGCTGCTGCGAGGTATTATAGGTAGACATTGGATTATAAGATTTTTTTTCTCCTTCTAATGAAGCACACTTGAAGGCCACTTTGGACTATTTTTTGTTTCTTTTAATTATAATTATGAACAAGGGTGACTACGGAAAAGAAGAGAGTGGGTTGGATCTCAAGTTCATTGGGAAACCCTCATCAGATGATCTAATTATCCACCAAAATTGTAGTTGCTAGAAAGCATGAAGTATATAGCCAATCTACTTCAAATGATTAGGTCGCAGTAGGCTACATGAAAAGCAACCTCTACATGCAGCTTATGTAACCATTCAGATGAGATACAAGACCCATAGGCCAGGTGTGAGGATCAACTGAAATTAGATTCTGAGTTGCAATATTAAAAACCTAAGAAACCCAACTCACTCAAATTTTCTATCTAAGGTTGGAGTGGTCATTAGATTAACTTATTGAGTCCATAAAAAAAATATTATGTAAATAATATAAAAGCTATAGAAGATATGAAAAATTAATATATATATCCTAACAAAAGTATATTAAAATCACTAATATTATATATGTATAAACTAATTAATGGTGATACCGGCGGCGGTGGTAGTAAAGGAAGACTTCCATTTTCAAAAATAAAAAAGAAAGCTATTCCTAAAAGCTTTTATTTTTTTTCAAAAATTTTGAACATACTTTCAGAAAATCAAAAAGCAACTAACAAGTAATCTTCCAACCCCGATTCCACATTTTTAGACATAAATACAAAAAAAATTGGAAAATAACAACAATGTCAAACAGACACATAGTTTCTGAATTAGAGAAGTAGTCCAAATCAATAAATCAAATAATAATCAATTGGATCTGAAATTTGTCCTATTCTATCCATATCCTCGATTTCTTGAGATGGATAACCAAGTTAACAAATGCATCAGTGTCATGCATGTGCAAACTTGAATGTTTCTCTCTCTACGTATATACAACCAAGAACCAGCATGTTGGGTTACAAAATAAGGATCCCTCAACATAGGAAAAATTTGTTCCTGATTTCTTGCACAATCATCCACAAACTTTACTAGGCTGGCTACCTCACCTTGCTACATTCTCCAACAGCTCATGAAATGCTCAAGAGTACGTCCAGGGTTACCACAGTTGCAAAAGCATGCATTAATGAAGCTGTCTCCCTTTTTCTCATCAAAATATAGTGTCTCCCTTTTCCTGTACATGCATACAATCATATTTCCTCAGGCCGTGCTTACAGATCATTATAATAATTCTGCATCGCTCCACCTCTCCACCCACTTCTCACAATAAATACTATCCTCTACCAGGCTTCGAGTCACTCCATCCATACCAAACCCCTTCTCCACAATCTCCGACGAACCATGGGGAACCTCAAGAACGCCACCATTGCCTTCGTCGTCCCCCTCCCTTCCCTCCTCTTCTTCCTCTCTTTCGTCCGCCGCCATCTTCCTTGCTCTTCCTCCTCTCCTTGTCCGGCCACCACCACCTCCAACCTCTGGAGCTGGTGCTACCACCACCCTTTCCTCCTCGCCAACCTCCTCTTCTTCTTCAACGTCGACATCCTTTTCTGGCTCATCGGCCTCCTCCAGTCCAACAACTGGGTGGCTCCCCCTCTCCACTCTTCTTCTACTCTGTTTCCTTCCCAAAGTTCGCTCCTTTCTTGCATATTTTCTTTTACTAAGTAATGTGGAATCGGGTGCAGATGATTGATCCCTACTGGACGGTGATCCCTGTGCTGCTGGTCCACTACTACGCCAGCCACCCGCTGGCGGTTGCCGACGCCGCGAGATCGGCGGCGGCGGTGGCGCTGACATGGGTGTGGAGCGCCCGGCTGGCCCACAACTACTTCAGGAGGGAGAGATGGCAGTGGGGGGCGAGGGAGGACTGGAGGTTTAATGAGATGAGAAGGAAGTATGGGAGGCACTGGTGGTGGGTCTCCTTCTTCACCGTCTACCTCTCCGAGCAGGTAACCATGATGCCCACATTTTCTCTATGTTTTTCTCTTTATATGTGTGGATTTCGAACTGTTGGTTATGGTTGTAATTGGATCTGGTTATGCTTTTTTTTTTCGCCGTCGGCTAGTGCTATCTAGTTTCTTTGTTCAGTCTTCAAATTTTCAGTTTACATTTTAAATGTATGTCAAGAAAAAAAAAAAAGCTTTTTATGCACCCAAGCAACGTTGTTCATTTTTAAGTGTGCCTATCAGATCTAAGGCATTTACTTATTTTGAATCGATTTTAAGATGACTTTAAGCACATCTGGTTTAGTTTCTCACCACCATATCTTGCTTGGTAGGTCTTTTTGATTGGGATATGCCTACCAATGTATGCTATCCACTCGAGTGATGCGCCCTGGAGCTTGTGGGACTCCATTGCTACAATTGCCTGCATAACTGGAATAGTTGTTGCCTACTTTGCGGATACACAGCTCTATGATTTTGTGACGAGAAATGAAACCTTGAAAGTGCTTGGTGCACCCTTGGTGCCTAACCTTGACAGAGGTCTGTGGTGGTATTCTCGCCACCCAAACTACTTCGGGGAGCAGCTGTGGTGGTGGGGGCTGTTTCTCTTTGCTTGGAACATGGGACAAGGATGGATGTTTATTGGGCCACTTGCGAATAGCTTGTGCTTGGCATATGTTACGGTGCTAGTCGAGAGGCGGATGTTGAAGAAAGAATTCAGGGCCGAAGCTTATAGACAGTATCAGAAAACAACATCAGTGTGGATCCCTTGGTTTAAGACAAGCATCAGAGAACCAAAGGAGAAGGATATCTGAGGATTGAGATCATCAGTCTTTTAATTATCTGCTCATTTCTTCGGTTTTCCTTTGTAATATCTTTGTGGATCCTACTACAAAAATGTCTTTGGTAGTGTACCATCTTTTTCCATAATGGATGATAACTTATTTTGTGTGAACCCGTATGGGCATGTGTGTTTCGTCCTATATCAGTTATTCGCTGGGTGGATCTTGAGTACTTGTGTAGGATCAAGGAACCTAAATAATACCTTCTGACTAGCCATTTTGGGTGAAGTCTTGATTGTGACACATTGTATCAGAGCGGTCTAGCTGTCTCATAACCTATATGAATTAGAAGATACTGCATCACGAATTTATTGGGATTGAGCATGTGCTGATTGCGGTACTTGTGATTAGATTTGAATGGATTTGAACCCTTAGTATGACCAAAACATCTGAACTTAGACGGAAGGAGTATGTGATGACCCGTGCGGGCGTATGTTTGGTCCCATATTGATTATTCGCTGAGTAGATTTTGAGTACTTATATATGATCAAAAAATTCTAATAATATCTTCTGGTTGGCCATTTTGGGTGAGGTGTGAGTTATTATACGTTTGAAAGCTAATTTTTTTTTACGGCCGAAGCCTCTTGCAGAATCAATAGTTTCTCCCTTTTTATATTTTCTAATAGTTGCAGAATCTTTGTAAACGTCTGATCCTGCTAAATCTTATATAAAGATTAAACCAACCCGACATATGGAACATACCCCACAATTAGAATTCAATAATGAAAAGAGATACAATTTAGGATCTCATTCTTCTATGCTCAAATCACAACATTATTGGATGCTTCCTCAAATGCGTCACAATGCTCCCCTCTCAGTGCGAGCTCTCCAGCGGGTGCTCGGCGGCTTCGGTCTTCTCGGTCTTTACATCTTTCTCCTCCCCGGTCTTTTCAGCAGCGGCCTCTTCAGCCTTCTCGGCGACCTTGTCGTCCGCCGCCTTCTCCTCTTCCTTTGGCTCTGCAGACTCAACGGGTGCCTCTGCCTTCAGCTCGCTAATCCCGGGAGCTAGGTCCTCACCTGCAGCAGCAGTGGATTCTTCTGGTTTGGGCTCGGAGAGATCGGCCAACGGTTCCTCCTTGGTCTCCTCGACATTTTCGGTCTTGGCCTACACATAGGAACTTTCATCAAGCTGCTGCAAGAGCCAAGGAAGGAGAATTGTGAGTTCTGCAGTTCAAGAACTCTTACCTCAGCAGTGGCGTCGCCCTCAACCGGTGTCGCGGTCTGCTCGGGGGCAGCTGGGTTCTCAGCTGGAAGGGCCTCAGGGTTGGGGCCTTCCTGAGCCTTGGGTTTGCTTGCACAGCCACCCATCGAGCCCGGAGAAGAGGGCGCTCGGAGTGCAGGTCGATGGGGAGCGGGATGTGGGAAGTATGCTGATCTTGGGCCCTGGCCGGAGCCTCTTATATAGGCTCGGGGAAGTGCGAGGAGAGGTGGGGAGGAAGAGGAGGAAGTGGAAGGGTGTTGAACTGCGTCTAATTTTAGGTGGGGAGGGAAAGCCCGGGCTGTCTTCGGACCCTTTCAAATGGACACCTTTCTATTTTCCATTCATCCACCGCGGCCTTTCAGGGGGAAACCAACCGTTCGAGTTCGTTACAGTTTATCAAGTGGCGGGAAATTTTTCCGTTATTCCCCTTTAATGCAAATAGATTTGCTGGTGGGGAGCTGGCTGATGAATTTAGGCCAGTCGATTTTGGGAGGGAGAGGTTTGCCACAAAAAAAAAGAGAGAGGAAAATTATGGAGTAATGAGATGGTAGAGGGTTTTTTTTTTAAAAAAAAGATGGCTATTATTGAGTTAGTCCAGGTTCTTAGCTAGTTTTATAGCAGCATCCTTGGCCATAAGAATGTCCTTGACTCCGTCAGAGATGAGTAAAACGAAGCTAGTGTGGTGGATTATGCACCTGACTGGTTTGAACATTTTGCCCGACAAGAATTACATTTAGAGCTAAAGATATGATAAGGGTCCAGATTGCAGAATATATATATAATTTTTTCAGTAGGAATAGAAATACAGGAGTCTTAGATTATCGAGCCTATATGATTCATGACAAAGAATATTACTTAATTTACTGCACTATTTAGCTTTAAAAGTGGAAAGAGGAGCACTAATCTTCGAATTATAAGATAAAGAGTAGGTGAGCTCCCTCAAATTAGGCTTTGAAGCACACAATCTATGCGATGACCGTCTTTGAATCCCCTCAATATATTATGATATTGCTGTCTCTTAGTATAAATATAGATATACCATACCTTTCCATGCCCCTCTTAATTCTGCCATTGGCATGGAAGTATTATGTCAAAGAGAAACATAGAACTATATACATTACTTTTCAATTGAAAACAGTAGGTGTTTTACCTTGACAAAGTGAAATGACCTTCCAAGACAAACTGAACTCTAGTACGTGGCAGTGATCGAATAGCAAACTTACGTGGCAATAAATCTGATATTCTCATATCACTAGCACCTAAATAAAATGTCTAAACTATTTGCGATCATTTGTTTAACAAACCTTTACTCTTTCGAATTAAAAGAATCCTTATTGTTTCTCAAAGAATTCCTTCAGGAAATTGTTTGGTAACGATAACTAACTAGTTGCCGCATCATGTACTATCGGAAGTATAATTGCCTCTCCTAGGAGGGATGCTATCTTTACTTTGCTCTTTCCTTCACCACCTTTTTGCCATCAACATCAGTGGATACATGACCTCACGGTGGAGCTGACTGAGAGGACAGTCACAAGATTTTTTTTGAGAGAAAGAATTGGGCGAAGCCGAATCCAAGCATAGTCATAGCCTAAAACTCTTCTTTTAAATATGCTGGAACGGGAATAGCCGCTATATTCTTAGCCAAATTTTGGGGGAAGAAACATAATAACATCTACTTCAAACCAAGCTCCTTGTCATTGGCAATGATTAATTCATGAAGTATTTGGGATCACATAATGCCAATCGTGATGTCTTGGGAAAAACTCTTATTCAGGCACCAAGCTTTGAATGGTTAAGCATCATCAATTATTATGTGTGTAACATAAGCATCTTATTGTTCGATATTATTTCTAAACTATTCAACTATTATTATCAAAATTAAAGACCGGAGATGCCAATAAGAAGCAATATCTAAGAAATATGAATACAACCTAATTAACTAAGAATGGATATGAGGAATCTAATATCGACTCTATCATTTGTTTCCATCAAAAAATTTGTGCAACTATGCTTGCTATAAGTTATGCTACAATATGGTTTAGGATATTATGCAGTTTCCTTTCTAAAAACAAGAAAAAAATTCTAGTTGGTACGTGGCTCTTCGCTATTGCAAGGTTGCAAAATTTGAGGGATGAATATAGGGAATCATGTTTCTCACTGACATCCTATGCCAGGCCTCATGTTACAACCAAATTAAAGCACTTCTGCTGCAATTTGAAAGCAGCATGGTGAATGGCTAATCTCCTTCTTGATGAAAATCTTACCCATGGAAGCTCACATTGTAGGCAGCATGGCCCATCTCTCACGATGGAATACTTACATTTTAACATGTTATGATTGAACGTTTCAAGATGAGCACTGTACGTCATATAATTAGTATTACGTTTATTTGACTCTCCACTCTAATAAATTGAGTTTGTTTGACAGAACCTATGCTCATTTAATTGGATACATGTACCATCCTTCACATGAAGGAAAGTTGAGATTCAAGTCCCATGAGATGCATCTAGAATTTCAAATTTATTTAGTTTCTTGAAAGAATAGAACTTGAAATGTAATGCAGAGCTTAATACAATGAAAAGCATGCTAATTAGATGCAAAATCAAGGGGTAATGGAACTAAGATGGAAAGCTTGATAAAAGGAGCTAGACAGGATGAAGAAGATGAATCAGCACAAAATGCTAGAAAACTTGTCAATGCATGTTGATCACCAAGATCCAGCAGATTGGATATTGGGATATGAATTTATTAGCGCACAAATTGACCATATGATACTTTATTAGATCTGCCCACTCCAATTGCTTGACCTTTATAGCCAAGGTGTTGTTGGGTCTTCTTTGTTTGGAGCTGCAGGACCCAAATTATCCATACCCTGCATTCCAAGAAAAAAATGTCTTCTTTAAATAGAAGTTTATATTCCTCATGTTAGAAAAAAAAAAAAGTTAATTCTACCTTCTCTTTTCATATGCTTCAAATTAGTTATTTTTGATAAATGCTATATTTGCAAATGAGTGTACAAAAAAATCATATATAGAAACTATTTGGAGACCTGTAGTTGAAGTTGTATTGTAACTCAAGTTTATTGCAACTTAAGTTGCAGTAGTTGGCTTACAAGAAAGCTCATTTCTTATGTTGGAGAACAGTTTGGAAAAAATAAGCTTTTCCAACAGACATTTCGTTGAACATCTTGCAAGTGGATACCAAGTTGGAGCACTGGAAGTGTATGGAGATAAGAGTGTTTTGGTTGAAGAGATCGATTTTGAAGCTACCAGTGGAAGTGTATGGAGATAAGAGTGTTTTGGTTGAAGAGATCGATTTTGAAGCTACCAGTGGAGAGGGTCTTGGCATAGACTTGAATAACCATGGAGAAGGAACGAGTGACATTATAAGCCTTAAAGAGGATGGGAAAGGTGAAGTAGGGGAGTGGAGGGGATAAGTGGCAGAGGAGGAGGAGGCAGAGTGGAGGAGGAGGGTGGTATAGTGAAGTTCGAGATAAAAGAGATGGCCATGCATGGGCCCCCCGAAGGTGACAAGGGCTGGCGGCAGCATTGAGGGTGGTAGCAAGAAGGAACTCAAGAGCAAAATGAGATAAAGAGAGAGGAAGGGGAGGTGGAGGAGGAGGAGAAGGAGATGCCTTCTATGGTGAAGTTTAAGACAAAGAGGTGGTAGTGGACCTCCTAGAGGTGCCAAGAGCCGGTGGTGGCAAGGAGTGACTTAAGTGCAAGGGCATGGAAGGAGAGAGGAAGGAGAGGAGGAGGAGAGATTTTTTTTTTAATTAAAATACCTATTCGAGCTGCTACAACTAGTCCGACAATAATTTTGACTTCAAGTCAACCTAATGCATGATAATCTTGAGTTGCAGCCTAATGAGAAACTTAACTTATCGTACGGTTTAAGTTGCAGGCATCTAAACAGGTAGTTGGCCTACATGATTCAATTAGATAGAAGGAAGAATTTCTTTAACCTGTTTAACTCGATTTTCTCAAAAGAAAATTAGAAGAAGATGGAAGAATTACCAAAGTAGGGCTTAAATCTCTTTTTCTATCATCCACACCTCAAACTGAGGTACATAGCCCCTATTGATAATATTATTGAGATCTTTCCTTTCTTAATTCGAGATAGATTCTTCTTCTAATTCGAATAGGGCTAGATCTTCAAAAATAAATATGACTAATAGAAATAATTAAAAAAAAAACATTCGGTCCTCCAATTGGAGGTAGATGTCAATTTCTATATTAACTTTTTTGTCTTCTGTGGCTCCACCTAATTCTTCGCGAATTAGAAGATAACATTCGGTCCAAATCTTTCTCGAAAAGAAAAGTTTTGATCTGATCAGCCCGTTTTGGAGCCTAAATGATGTAATTCAGGTCCGATTCAACCTCTTAGGGTGTTAATCTAAAATTATAGATCTCGAAAAGCTACCGAATTTTTTTAAAAAAATATCATTTCAATCAGACGTCGTATGACCAAATTATGGTCTTTTGAAATTTAGCATACAATTCGACTTTTCGATGTGATGGATCTTGTCCTGCCCTATCTGTAGTAGCTAAAGTAATTTACATCGAGTCTGAAGATTTTTCTGAATCATCACATTTGTAATTTGGAGCTGCATATAACTCTAGTTATAGAAATCTAAATAGCCCCCTAATCTAAATAACCCATGCACAAGTATGGGGCTTTCATATTCTCTACACCTGAACCGTTGGACAGCTAGATCAAAATTCCAACAATAATTCTCACCTTCGATCATCTGTTTCAACTCCTTTCGTTAATCTTTGGGATCCTAGCATGTAAATCCATGTGAAATGAATGACAAGAAAACCATAGCCCTCCATCAAATTAACCAAGCCTAATATTTTTGGCCAATGCCACACTAATCGTAAAGTGGCAGTCAAAGAAAAGACCGCCAGTAAAAATCATGGTCATCTCTCGCGACAGTTGGAAACCTCGATTTACCACTACAACGGCTCGGCTTCTATTGGGCGTACAAAAATCGTACATTTATTTTTATTTTAAATCCTCTCTTTGCCTTACTGTTGAAGGCAGAGACTCGACGACCGGTTTCGGAGCGCGTTTGCTTTATAAAAGGGAAAGAGCCCTTCGAGACCGTGTCACGCCGTCCCCCACCTCTCACCCACCCCGCACCAAAACCCCCAAACCAGCTCTATTTCCACCCCGGCGAGGACGAAGAAAGCAAGAAAGAAAAAGAAAAAAGCAAAAAGAAAACAATAAGGCGAAGAAGAAGAAATCAAAATTCCAGGTCCTCTCCAGTGGGCGGTGGCGTTCCGGCTAGGGTTCCGCCGCCTCCCGATCCCCCCCACCGGCGAGCCGAGGAGCCTCGGCCTCCGCGGCTCGCCCACCACCATGCCCGCCACCACCCTCTTCCCCTTCCTCTTCCTCACCCTCCTCCTCCTCGTCCTCGTGAACACCGCCCGCCCTGAGGATCTCGGAGGCGCCGAAGACGACGCCTGCCCCACTGTCCTGCTATCCGACGGCAACTCGTCCACCTCCGCCTTCTCCTCCTCCTGCCCCATCAACTGCTTCCGGGCCGACCCCGTCTGCGGCGTTGACGGCGTCACCTATTGGTGCGGCTGCCCGGAGGCCGCCTGCGCCGGCGTCCGAGTGGCCAAGAGGGCGCCCTGCCAGGTCGGTAACGGCGGCAGCGGCCTCGTCTCCGGCCAGGCCCTCCTCCTCGTCCACATCGTCTGGCTCATCGTCCTCGGCTTCGCCGTCCTGTTCGGCTTTCTATGAATCAATCAATCAAGTCGCCTTTGTACCGATGGCCGCCATCGCCCTCCCCACCCGTGCAGCCCCAACTAGATTCCGATGCCTCGAGGCGCCGTTGAATTTCCTTTCACTTCTCATCCAATATTTCTTTCGTTCTGTAGTCTCTTTTCTTTTTGCGCTGAGCAGACGGAGGAGGAGGAGGAGGAGGAGGAGAGCATTTGATCTCATTCGTTGGGCGGCTGAACTTTGCATCTGCTGTCTTTCTATACTCGCATCGAAAGAGTATATGATCATGTATCAAAAAAAAAAAATATCTGGTTCTTTAGATCAGAGTTTCTCTTTTGATAAATTTTCTTTTACTTTCATTTTTTTTTTTATTGATTCATAATTTTGTTGTGGAACTAGATCTATTTGATAGTTGGATGAGAAATATTGCACAAAAAATGTGGATGTGAAAAGAATATGGATGCATTTTGATGAATCAAGGCATTTTTCTTTTCCTTAAGCATTAAGAATTCCTGAAGGGTAAGAAAAGAGCTTGGCTTTTGTTGGAAGGTTTGGGCCCCTTGGTGTCATTTGGTACTTGTTATTGTCTGATATCATAATTATCAAGCTATATCATGGGTTAGCTCTAAGAATTCTCATTCTCCTTTGCATATCTCTTTTCTTTTTAGAATTGACTATCAGCCTAACATCAACCCTTCACCTATTTGTACATTGATTCTCGACACTAAATATAATCATATTGAACAAATTATGTGAGGTCAATTTTTGAAAAAGGAAACGAGCAATCTCATTAGTTCATCACAAAGCTAGATTGGTGTAAGTTCATCAATAGGTTATATGTTTCAGCTAATTAAATGTCAGATGATATGGTATTATGTTATGATGTGCTCTGTAAAGGTTATGATATAATGTGATATAGGTCTCTTCTTTATGAAGACAATCACTATTAGTTCTTTGATAAATGCCTTGCCATGTTTTGCCATTGGAATCTTATTTTTTTTTAAAATTTTTACCTTGCATGATTCATATGGTTTTCCAAAGCTTCTACAAATGGAGCATAGTTGTTATCAATAATATACCATTTATATTTGCTATAAGCAAGGTTTTAAATACCATGGGACGGGAGCATCTACGTTTCTTCATAGAATAAGAAGCCCCTTGTCCCGCCTTGTCCACGTCGAGTGTTGTCCCTGTAGGCATATGCTGCAAGGAACTTTGGATACCTAAAGGGTTCGATACGCATAATCTTATTTTATCCGAGTCTGTCATTGCACGCCTCTCTTTGAAGGTACCAAAATGGTATGATCTTTATTTGCATTGTTGATTAGTCTTTCTCAATTTAGTGTATAAGTACAAAAAAACCATTCTTTACAAGATAAGGTTTTTTTGTATGAAAGAAAAGAAGAAGAATTTCTTCTTATTTTTTGGTCGGGCCTATTTCTCGAATTCTCTAGGATCACAAGCGGAATGCTAAGCAAGGGTGAGGATTTCTTCTTCTTTCCTTTATTCCTTCCTTTCTTTTCTCTTGTTATTCTGCCATGTAGATGGGTGACGGAGACCTCCCCCACCCTAACCCCTCCCAATTCTCACAAGACACCCCCTTGTCTTACCGAGATTTAAGACCTTGGCTGTAAATATCAAATGGCCTGAAGAGCATAGTTGTCATCGACAATTAGACCCATATATGGAGATTCAATCTACAAGGGCTCTATTGCAAAAAAGAAGTAGAAATGCGCTCTTCACCTTTTTCCAAACAAGATGCTTCTTATCCTGTAACTTTCAGTCCTTTTTAAACAGTAGTAGGTACATATGTAGTTATTAGTAATAATAAGATCTACAGGATAAAAGGCTGATTAGGGATTAGGAATTTTAAAGAACAAAGAACAGGCTGATCGGTTCCATGATGGAAGGTGACAGGGAACCATGTTCTAGCTAGCCTTCAAGTGCATTTGCAAACACAGGACTGGAAAAATTAACCCATAGATAGAGGCCATGTAGAGCTGCCACTGACGGTCTCTCAATTTTCCAACTTATTGGTTTAAGGATTACAATCATTCAAAACTTAAACGAAGTTCGGCACTTAAATTACAATTCTTGTGACTTAAGTTCCAGCCATCACTCAGTAAGTTTAAGAAAAATAAATACAGTAAACCTAGTCTTAGTTGGAGAGCTACTACCCCGCAAACAAAATGGCATCTATCCTTGCACTTTTCCTTCTCATCATGGCTCTCTTCACTATCTAAAGTCATTGGAACCTATAGCATTATTATCTAGCATATTGCATACTGAGAACACCTAAATAGACAAACAGATATTTTGCAAAAAAATTAAGGGGAACTTAGATATAATAAAGCCAATAAAGAAGAATCATCTTCCTAGTCCCATCTTTGCATTAGTTACATTGGATAATAAATATCATTAATATAGTCTTTATTTTGGATAATAAATAAAGCTCTTATATCTATTCTATTTGATTATATATTTTATTATCTATTATATCTATTATCTACTATATATAATTAAAATGGAGGCTCAACGTGTGCTGGGCTCTTCATTCGCCATGTAGATACCCATATTAATAATATTATTAATATGATTTCTAGTTTAGAAGATAATTAGATTCTTCTGCCTATTATTTTGTATTCTATTTCTATAATCTATCTATTATATCTATTCTATATTACATTTTAAAGCAACTGAAAAAAAATAACAAAAGTTGTATCCCACACATTGTGTGTGTGTGTGTGTCTCTTAAAGTAGAGGCTTTGATTGAACAATGTTCTTCAGTTGCTATGTAGACACCCATATCAAATCATGCTATTAATATAGAGATCGTTATTTTGGATAGTAAATAGGAAAATTCAGACTCCGATTCGGAAGTAACGAATGCCTCTTTCTCGCCAAGCCTAATCTTTAGTGCTCTTATTTAATAAAGTTTTTTTTATCAAAATATAACAATATAAATCATTAATAAGAAGCTTAGTTGTGTGTGTGTGTCCTAAAGTAGAAGCTTTGATTAAACAATGTTCTTCAGTTGCTATGTAGACACCCATATCAAATCATGCTATTAATATAGAGATCGTTATTTTGGATAGTAAATCTCTTATTTAATAAAGTTTTTTTATCAAAATATAACAATATAAATCATTAATAAGAAGCTTAGTTGTATGTGTGTATGTGTGTGTGTCTCCTAAAGTAGAAGCTTTGATTGAACAATGTTCTTCAGTTGCTATGTAGACACCCATATCAAATCATGCTATTAATATAGAGATCGTTATTTTGGATAGTAAATAGTGCTCTTATTTAATAAAGTTTTTTTATCGAAATATAACAATATAAATCATTAATAAGAAGCTTAGTTGTGTGTGTCCTAAAGTAGAAGCTTTGATTGAACAATGTTCTTCAGTTGCTATGTAGACACCCATATCAAATCATGCTATTAATATAGAGATTGTTATTTTGGATAGTAAATAGTGCTCTTATTTAATAAAGTTTTTTTATCAAAATATAACAATATAAATCATTAATAAGAAGCTCAGTAACTTATTAAATCATATTAAATAAAAAATTTTATAAGTACTACTAAATTAATATAGAAATTAGTGATATTATTAATAATCATATTTACTTAATATATGTTGATATTAAATTCATTAGTACATAACCTGCTCATATCTTGTGCGATTGTTAGATTGCACTAATATTTTATTAATTTTTATTATATTTTTATAATTATGATCTTACTTAAAAGTGAAAGTACAATAACTAATAACCTTTCTATGTTGTATTTAAATAGATGTGCTAATTTTTCATTTCTTATTATACATAGATTTGATCATGATCTTATGATTTTATAATAATATATTATTTTACTATATCGATATATATATTATTAAAATTTCATATAGTGATAAAATATTATAATATTAATATCAAACTTTATTTTAAAAAATAATTAGGCTCTTATATCTATTTATTTCTAGTCTATTTTTGTTATTTATTCTATTATATCTATTTTATATTATATTTCAACAATAGTTAAAAAAAGAAGAAAAAGCTGCACCTTGCGAGAGTCATTAGATTATGCTAATATTTTTTTATTATATTTTTATGATTATGATCTTAGTTAAAGGTAAAAGTATAAGCAACTAATGACCCCAATATATCATAAATATCTTCTCTAGATGCAATACTTTTCTATTTTTTATTTTATGTAAACTGAATTATGATTTTATTATTTTATGATAAAATATTATTTTCTATATCATTAGGTGTATATATACTATTAGAATTTTGTATATGGATAGCATATCAAAATATTAATACCAAAAATCTATTTTACAAAATAATTAGGCTCTATATTCTATTCTATTTTTGTTATTTATTATATTATATCTTTTATATTGTATTTCAAAAATAGTTTAAAAAAGAGAAAAAACTACACCTTGTGTATTTTGTGGGTTTTATACTAATATATATTAGCTTATGTATAGTTCTCCATGCCCCACATAAATACCAGCATTAATAATGTTGAATTAATGTGCTCGGCCATCATTAATGTTCATTGCTTAATATGAAACAAAATTTGGCTATCGAAACCTTTTATTAATTATAATATGTTATATTATCATATTGCATTTCAAAAGGAGTTGGCAAAAAGAAAAAAAAAGGCCAGTATTAATGACAACGATATCAATGACAAGGGTTTTTAATTGAAGATTTAGCTTATGCAAAGTTCGCTATTTGCTATTTGAATGCTGATATTAATGATGGAAGTTTCTACTCGTCAATCATTAAAGTTCGTTGCTTAATATACTATAAAAATTTGACTATTAAATTTTTTTATTTATTATAATACTATATGATATTTTAAGAACGGCCAAAAAAAGAAAATATCATCAATGAAGCTAATCTTAAACTTATCTTCGCAGAGTCAATTGTTTTAGGGCATGACATCATGGATGTAGTGTATCTCAAAGGATTCAGAAAAGATTATATTCTGATCCTTATACTTGACTTGCTTTGCTCCCTTATGATTTGAGTTCTCATCTTTCTCTACAATAGGGCAGAAATAGATCAGATATGGATCGGATACTAGTATAATTATATCCATATTTATTTTGTTCGACCAATACTAATAGAGTTACGGATGTTAGTCGAATTTAAAAAATTATATCCATATTTATTTTAAATAGATCCAAATCCAAATCAGATACTGGAAATATGGGTATATATACGAATATAAATCAGATAATTAAACTTTATGATCACATAATCAAAAATACTACTAGGTAGATAATATATCAAGTTAATATTATATTAATGTGGTCATTTATTTTTCTTAAATTAATGTTCATAAGTGCTATATAAAATTAAATAGGGTTACAAATAAAATCAGATATTCGGATGTGTATCAGATAGTTGTCCATCCATATCCATATCCATTTTTCTTTGATGGATATGGATAAGAATATGGATATTAGTCGGATGCTCAAATTTTTATTTATATTTGAATAGTTTCGAATATAATTTCAAATACAAAAATGGATATAGATCAATATTATTTGATCCATTTTCACCCCTACTCCACAACATAGAATAATAAGACCAAACTCAAATCAAATCCAATCCCTTAACAAAATATGATTCGAAACAATTTTATTATTAATTGGTCAGACATCTCTGGACCTCAATTGACCAAAATATTCAATCCAAAAATAATTTGAAATAGATCAAATTAAATTATTTTACTCAAGGACTCCTGTTACTTGAGGAGGAAGTCTATCACAAGCAATACAATCAAGTTCGAACTGATGACACCACTGTAGAAAAACAAATTGGACTGCCCAATCTCTTCATAAAAATTGCTGAAGCAATACAAAATTCTTATGCAGGCACAATTATACAGCCGCCGTGTAACTCTCCAAATGAAATTGTAATCGATAGCTTGTCATGTTAAGCTTGTGTACGAGATTAGAAATTCTAAAAAATCAATCTCTATCAAGTTGAGTACTTAATGGCTCGACTCAATCCTTTTCGCTTTTTTTTTTTGTTTTTTTTTTTTTGTTGTACAAAACCCGTTTTCTTCTGGTTACCCGGTTCTAATTGCATCCATGCTTCGCTGTGGTCATAGTTTCCTTATCCTTACCTCTGGCTCGAAGTTTGCTTAGCCTTACCGTCTCCCCATCCGGTTCTCGACAGCTCGATAGAACTAGAAGGATCCTTCGACCCTCCCAATAAAAGGGCAAAAAGATTCCGCTGCCGTCAGTATCCTATCGAGATCACAGAAGGATAGGGAGGAGAACAAAAACCAGTCACCCGGAGCACAGCACCGGAGCCAAGTCGCCCCACCGTAATCCTCCACCAAGATAACCGCATCTAACCATCGATTTCTGTCTTCTTTACTAGTCTGAATTTTGTTTTTAACTGTATCCGATGTTCTTTAATGGTTTGCAATCTATGTTCCTGATTTTTGTTTGGTGGTGAAATTCTTATTTCTTCGGAGCCATGTTCTGGTCGATTAGTATCTATGCTGGACTCATTCTTTCATCATCATCTACAATTTCTCATCTTATGCTTCCCAGGAGGGGACTTGGGGGCCAATTCTTTGTATTTAACCCCACAAGTTGTCCAGGATACCCACAAGATTTAAAAAGATAAAAACCCTAGAAGTAATAAAATGGGTAGGAAGTTTGGAGTTCTTCTATCGGATAGTATGAGATGCTTGACCTTATGGGGCACGGATATATGGTATATGTTTAAACAGAGCATTCTTTCCCTAAGTATTAGTTGTGCGCTGATAGATAGTTTGTTACATCAGTATCAAGATTTCCAGAGCAGTTGTTATATCCCAATCTGAAAGATCAATCTAAGAATTGCTTTCTTTACATGATTGACAGTGATTTTTTTAGAGCAAATTGAGGTGGGATCGTGGCTCCCATTTAATTTAAAAAAATGGTGTTACCATGTCTATCTAACCTTGCATTCTATATTTTGGCGCTTAAACATTCCAACTATATGCCCAAGCAATTTTTTTTTTTTACTTTTGTGTTTGAGCGTTTGCGCGCGCATATGAGAGAGAGAGAGAGAGAGATGAACCTGGTTCATCTCTAATCAATGGGATGTAGCATTTTTCCTGACAAGAATATTCAATTCATATAAGAGAGAACTTTCAATTACAATTAAAAGGAACTAAATTAATTGTACCGCAGGAGTTGTTTAGGCCTTTTTTGCTTTAGTTGTTGGGTAATGGTTAAGATAAAGCATGATCTTTGTCTCAATGGAAGGAAAAAGCTCATGACTTGGTGTGCCTGTTACACAATTTTTATTGTGTACATCTTAATATTTGTTACTTGAGTAAAATTTAATAATAATATTCTTGGTGCATATACTGGTATCCACTGCATGTTACATTGTCCTTTTTTATAGTTGCAGATATCTTAGCAATGGGCACTGAAATTGGTAGTGGAGATTGTCTAGCTTGGGCTGCAAGAGATGCTTCTGGAACTCTTTCACCCTACAGATTCAACCGCAGGTGCACTTGTTATAGCGCATGACTTCTTTCTTTTTTCCCCCTTAACAATAGAAAAGATAGATCCAAGATTCTTGTATTTGCACATTATTTTTGACTGAAGTTGTCTTGTTGATTTCGGATGGGCATCTTAAATAATGGACATGTAAGATTATGCAATATGATGTATGCAATTGTTCAACCATATAATATAGTTATTAATCAGACAGGTCCTGGTTTTTACATGCCGAATTGTAGTCGTATGATTCTTTTCCCTTGGTGTCATATATTTACCATGTACTCTTCCAAATCTTAGCAGCACGAAACTTCACTTCGGGTGGTGGACTCGCTTCGGAATCTCTCTGGAAATTCATCCCTGGTACCCTCTTTTGAAATGATTCCTTATTCAAAATAGTTTTAAGAGATCCACTTCCCCGCATCCGCACCCAAATCTGCTCCTGCATCAGCACCCACCTCAGGTAACTAAGTTCCAGATAACACTACAAGCTTAATTTGGATTCTGCTGAAAAATTGTATTAATATTTATGTCATGCAGAATCATAGCATATGTGTGTTATACTTTGTTGCTTTATCAATCTTCCAACCAATAATATGAGAACCAAGATTGTCCAAGTCTATGCTTCAAGGTAAATTGGTATTCTTTATTTGATTTTGAAATCTGTAAATACTATTTTTGTGGCCAATGGATGTTAACTCTTGAATCAAGCATCCGGGATGCATGGATAATAATTGTAAAGGTGCTTAAAATTATCTTAATTTCATCATGTTTCTTATTCAGTCTTCTGTATGTGCATAAGAACTGTTCTTAATTTATATCAATTAGATGATTCTTGATTTGTTATGTCAATCGGTAGTCTTTTCTAAGGTATCACAATCATTGTAAAATACTTGTCTCAAAACTATCATGAACCATTATTAATCTCCTCTCCAAGTCATGCAGAGTTGTTAGAAGAGATGATGTTCGTATAAAAATAACACATTGTGGAGTTTGTTACGCTGATGTCATTTGGACTCGAAATATGGCTGGTGACTCAAAGTACCCATTGGTGCCTGGGTATGTTTTCGTTTACTCAACTATATTGCATAGTTTTCATTTGCCAAAAACTGTATTAGTAATGAGTGAATTATCTGCTTCAAATTTTACTATCATAATGCCACATGTGAAATTTGCTGGTCCTAGCAAAAAAGTATGCTAATAGAACTAGAAAGATATCTTGACGGACGTTTTAAGAATACATATTTTTCTAATGCTATTAAAGATACCTGTTCAATTCTATCATGAACAAGATTTTGACAATTGATATGCTAATACCGCTTGATGATCCAATTTTGACTTAAAAGAAAATTTTGGAGGAAAAAATTTGTTGCCTAAGAAGTGGTCTAAAAGTTGATTAAAAATTGCCTAAAATATGTGAGACAAATTCATGGAATAGTGGACTAGTGTTCTTATCTCTAATTAATAGGACCAAAGGTGGCCACAGGGTATTTGTATGAACATGAACCTATCTATTTTATCAAAGAAAAAATATTGCCAAGATGTATGTATCTTCCTATGAAGTAGTCATCAGAAGAAGCATGTTTGACATTTCCTGTTTACTTTCTGTCAAGGTAAATTCAAATACTTGCAATGACGAAAATGTATGCTTAGATACTTTATTCTGGTTTGGTTGGGCCTACCAAGTTTCAAGTCAACAATTTTAGCTGGAGCTTCAAATATCAGCAAGAAACTTAGAAAAATAATAGAAAAAATATTAGGTAAATAAGGGGAAAAAAGACCAAGAAATCATATTTTATATAATTTTATAGCATATTATATTGTTTGTAATATTCAGAGTTATGGTTTTGATGTTTTCAGGCTGAAAACTAAAAATATAAAAAATCATAAAAATTGATAAAACCAATAAAAATGCTAAAGAAATATGTTACATTCAATTATTTAATGTTAATTTAATCCTTAAATCACCTCACAATGTTAATATTGTGAAAGTTAACTATACTGATATAGAATGACATATCAATGTGAAATTGGATATAATGATCTCCAATTTGGGTGACCTACAATTGATTTTTAAATCATTAAATCTTTCATCCAAAATTCAACATCTCTTTGTCTGTGTGCGTATCTGAGAGAGAGAGAGAGAGAGAGAGAGAGAGAGAGGCATACTTTTGGTATACACACAAATATATATATATATATATATATAATTATAGTTCCAACGACCAACCAGGAAGCAGTATCTCATCTATATGGCATTTGCATAATGCATCAATACATTTACAAATATTCTGAGAATATATTTTGATTGAGTTTCTTCCTAGCATTAGACAAGAACCTATGATATCGAAAACACCAAATATGCATAACGAGATTGTGCGTATGAAGTTTAGAGAAATTATAGAGCAAGCCTTCCTCTAAACTAAGAAAAAGTATAATGATAAGGAAAGAAAACAAAAAAAAACTTTGTAAGGAAGATATGAATCTCCCAAGTAGAGTTGCAAGTTAAAAGCTAATTTTGGTCTGGCCTTGCTGGTCCGTATCAGGTCTGAATTGATATGAGGCTAACAAGGTCTGGCTTGATCCACTTTAGAGCCTGATTCTTTGCATCCCTGACCCTACTTGAATGAGGCCTGACCTACGAGCCCTAACACAGTTCAGGCCTACTAACACTCCTAGGTGATGCAGTCAGTCCAACAATTCTGATAAAAGAATTATGAATAGATGTCACGTCTAGAGCTTCAAAGTTGGTAGGTAAAGTTTGATAAAAAATTTCTCTTGTTTTTGTAAAATGAATTTTGAAAAGCGAGTATAAATGCAAACGAATGAGATAAATGGAACATTAAAGT
This sequence comes from Phoenix dactylifera, assembly GCF_009389715.1. Lineage (NCBI taxonomy): Eukaryota > Viridiplantae > Streptophyta > Magnoliopsida > Arecales > Arecaceae > Phoenix > Phoenix dactylifera. The sequence goes on from NC_052393.1 coordinate 15,824,999, forward strand.
AGTTTGGCAATATCACAACATATACACTTATGTTGGCCTGTATTACATGTAATTGAAGTGTCCTCGAATAGGAATTAGAAATTACCAGGGGAATGATTTTATGTTGCATACAGTTTGAATAGGCCAGCTAGATGAGGATGGGGGGTATAGTTCAGGAGCGGTTTGGCATTGTAATTTAGCTATTGAAAATGCTTAGAAATAAACTAGATGATTTGTATAGATCAAGGTTCACCGAACCAGTACTGAAGGTCTTATTAGTTGGCGATTATTTAGCATGTTATGGGTCTGTACCATGCCATTCTTGGGTGTACCAAAATAGAGAGCCGAAGAGGGAGGAGAGAGAGGAAGAGAGAGAGAGATGGGCTCGAATCCGGTGAGAGAGAGGGAGGGAGGTGAGGGAGGAAGGGAGGGAGAGTGAGGGGGAGGGAGGAGGAGAGAAAGAGAGGCTTGGATCTAGTGTGTGTGTGTGTGAGAGAGAGAGAGAGAGGGAGAGAGCAACTTACCTAGCCAAGGACCTCATCGTCATTGTTGTCGTCGTCGTCAAACCAGCCAGGGGTGGAGGGATTTTGGGGTTAGGGTTTCGAAACGGTGGAGGGGAAAATGAGATGAAGAGGGATGAGTCAAGCAATTTTCTATTTTGAATCAAAGGGGAGGCTTGAACTATGCTGATAACCGATCGGTCTAATTTGGTATGTCCCGAACTTGCCAGTTTAGCACGGTTCGACCAATCTTGGTATAGATAACATCCCAAATGAATAGTTCATGAATGCTTAAGTGTGAAGTAGATTCTTAAGCATACACACGCGGGAAAAAAAGAGTACTCGGTGGATTGAATAGGGTCATTTTCTAAGAGGTAACGAAATGAAGAATCAATATTTTGGAATTCCATACGGTAATCTTGAGGACTATGAACAATCTTCCACCTATTTCTAAGGCCTTGTTCATGGAAAATATGCTTAATATTGAGTTATAGAGTTTGTTGATCGTGGTAATTTTTTAATCGGCTTGCTTGCCTCTAAATTTCAAATAAAAGACAAGTGATGCTCTTTGTTCAGTAGTGACTTGCACTATTCTCATGAATACTAGTTTATAGCTGTTCCTCAATAATCCCAATAGGAAATATTAAGGGGTTGTAGAGTCAATACTGAATTTAAAAGAAAAGAAATTTGCGCTACTAATGCACTACATGTTTTTCGTGATGGATCCTGCATCTTTGGTTTAAAACTATAGCTTAGAATTTTAGAAAGTTATACAAACTTTTGTCATTTCACAAAAATGAAATGTTGAGAATGTGCTTAGTTTTGTTGCCGCTGTTGTGACAATGGGAATTTCCGTAAATGCAAGAACTGCTTATGTTAAGTTTGTGGGAAACAACTATTTCTGTACAGACTGATTCTCATCATATTGGAATAAGGAGACATGATTAAATTTTTAGACTTTAAAAATAAATGTGCATGCAAGAAATAAACTTTCTCAGAATGTTAGATAGAAATTTAATATATCTCAGCAATTTGGTAGAGAGTCTTGATACAAGTTGTATGATATGAAAGGTCAGTGCATAATCAGTTTGCTTAGGTCAACCATTATCCAGTGATATATCCTAAATTGAAGTTTGAAAGACATGACAGAAAAATCAGTGAACCATTGAGATTAATTCCTAGATTGATAGGATTGACATGGACAACTACGTTCAAGGTGAGGCTAGCATACTTCAGAGATCACGATACCTCTTGGTTACCATCTAGTCATGAGTCCTGACCTCCTCCCAAGGAAAAAAGTGGGCACTTAATTTCTGATTAGAAAATTATTAAAAAATTGGAAAGTTTAGAAGCATACTTTAATGTTGGTTAAGGTTCTAGGTTTGAGATTACAAACACAAAAATGTTTTTTATGGGCACTATAAATCAAAAGAAGTTTTTATTCCATATAATATAAGCTGCAAGTACTCACTGCAAAAAGCTAGCACAATATACAACATATTGCACTTAATATAAAAAGGATGGTGTTTTTTCTTTTAGGAAGCCGTTATACATACTTATACTCAAGGAAAATGTCATCTTGTCCATGTGCCTTCCATCACTTGAGCTTTAATAGGCCAATCTTGATTCACTCAATGGAAGAAGAGAGATCAGTGGAGGTATATATGATGTCTGAAATAATGGTAGTATACGAATTGCAGAACAGATTTTCCTATTTAATTTTATACAATGCACTACTAACTTAAGTAGAGCAACTGTATTGCTGATTCACATAGTCTTCATATAAGAGAAAAGATGAAAACTGCGATATATATTAGAAAATGATTTCTTTGTTTCCAAAAAAGAATGAATAAATATTAGGAAACAATTTCAAAAACTTAACAACATGTGTTACTTGTTTTATTTTTGTACGAGATTATAAGATATTTTCCAAAATTATGTATTTGTGTGTTAATATTGGCTATCTATGTTTCAGGCATGAGATTGTTGGAATTGTCACAGAGGTTGGTTCCAGTGTTAAAGGTTTCAAAGTTGGTGATCATGCTGGTGTTGGCACGTATGTTGATTCATGTGGAGAGTGCGAGTACTGTAATGATTTTCTAGAAGTTCATTGTTCAAAAGGATCAACTTTCACTTTCAACGCCGTTGATTCAGATGGCACTATCACGAAAGGGGGATATTCCAGCTACATCATAGTTAAGGAGAGGCAAGTTACTTATCCTCAGCTGAAATTTCTTCATTTCTGTTATAGATTTTAACTATATTATAATACAAAAGCATGGCAAATAATGACCATAAGTTAAAGTCTTCTTTCTTGACAATCTAATGTTATTATCTATTTCTCTTGGAATACATCTTCTTCAACTTTATTGACGAGTTTTAAAAATGTTAGATCTTATTTAAAAGTTTCATGGTCCTTGTGTTTTCAAGATGATCTATTTAATGGGCAGTATGTAAAAGAAATTAGCAGAGCACTGATACTAATTCAGTATAACTGAATGTAGATTGCAGTATAAGTTGTGGTGGATGAGTATGTTGACATGGAACTTTCTGTGAATATCAGTCCTGTCATCTTGGATATGTCATACAAGAAAACAGAGTAGTATCAAAGATTTATTAATGAAGTTTGGCATGGTAGATCAGTCCAACTGGTTTTCTTGAATGTTGTGCGGTCTTCGAATGTCAATGAGAGATTAGAGAAAATTCATAGGACTGTAACTAAAACAACAACTGATAAATGTCAGATACTAAATCACTGGTTGATAGAGCATTGGTGGTCCTCCTGTATAGGATGAGCATTGCATACATGAAAGCATTAATTTGAATATGTGACAAAGGAGTAGGAATATAATCAGAAAGGAGTGCATCTAAGGAATTCTAGGCATTGTATCAATTGTGGATGAGTTTATAGATTATAGACATCTGCTGCTGCTTTATTTGCTTTAAGAGATCAGTCAAATCCTAGTCTAGCATTCCACGTGATAGTGAGACAAGCATAGACGTAAGAGGAAATATTGTGAACAACTGTGGAAGTCTTTAAACTGGCACTTAGGGGTTAGCTTTCAGATATTGACCATCAAGAACCGTAAGGCATGGAACGTATCAAACTATTGATTTTGTAGGACATCATTATGGTAGATAGATGGAAATTTACATGCGTTAATTTACATAAAATATCCTGGATATTGACTAGAACACCACCAATGCTGGTCCTAAGCCCAATAGAAGAAGTTGGGAGTAAGAAGCTCAAGTTATGAAATGAAACCTAATTTGATATTCGTAAGTGATGGAATGTTTGTAACTAATGCTGGTTTTGCTTGGCCACGGATGCAGGAATTAGATCAAACACATATCCAAGGGTTTGACTCAAGAAGTGGAAAAAACGATATATGGGGAACCATAGAAATGGAAGTAATTTTAACTAGATATTATTCGTTAAATACTTCCAATATACATGTACTTTTATCCAAACTTCCAAATTAATTCAAGAATATGAGCCCATTTCTAATGGTATTATGGTGGGTCAGACTTATTTTTGGAAGAGTCCAACTTTTCTCCACTTTTTAAAAGCTAAAACTGAAAATTTTGATAACTTGATGCATAGCAAATTCAACACATTCTTTGTGCTGGACCAATTGTCCATGCCAAATGGATGACTTGAGGAAGTAGTATCTTGGAGAGGTTTGGATACTGCACCAAATGAGGACAAAATGATGGATAACTTATAAGATGTTATAGGCATATGCAATAAATATTTGAGGGGATTATGATAATTGAGTGGTGCTTGAATCTTTGCTAAAAAGGTTTAGAAAGTTGAGGGAAAGACCTGTGTTGATATAAATTCTTTGAGCTGGATGCAAGTGCTCATGTAAAAGCGATGAGTTCATCAGGATGCAAAAATAAGGATAAAGAGAGGAACTAGTGTATTGGACACTGCATGAACATTATGACAAATGTGGACAAAGTGATGGACAACAAATAAAAATGTTATATGCATGTGCAATTTATCTCTGAGGAGGTTGTGACATGGAGTGGTGCTTGAATCTGTGTCAAAGGGTTGTGTAAGATAAGGGAAATATTGCTAATATGAATGATAATTTTGCAAAAGGAGCATATAGGGGTGCTTGAAGTTGAAGCAAAACCCAAGCAATTAGAATAAAATTTAAAGGTTTCGGTTATAGTTGTAATTAATCTTTCAGATAATCAGTCTTTCTCTGTCTCTCTTTCTCTCCATCTGAGATTATGATTCCACAAATCTTGCTAAAGAGATTTTTTTTACTAGCAAAGGTGCTTATAGGGGTACTCGAAGAAAATGCCAAGCAGTTAGAGTAAAATTTAAAGGTTTTCATTGGTTGTAATTAGTTTTTCAGACTAACCAGTCTCTCTCTGTTTTTATCTCCATCTGAGATTATGATTCCATAAATCTTATAAAGACATTTTTTTTACCCTTTTTTTTTGTGTTAGAAAATCTTTGGGCTTTTGAAGTTGGCCTGAAATGGATAGTCAGTTAAATTTAATAAGTGAACTTACTAAGTGTGCGGTATAAGTGGTGCCGTGTTAACTAATGACAATTTTATCAGCTTGAAATTCTGCCACCGAGAGTCTAAAAGTGCGCTACTTACAGTAATGCATGGGGACAAAATCCTTACTGTCATACTGACGTGTGTTTTCTTTCTGTTAAATGTCATTAGTATATTCACTTGACTAGGTAGTGATGTGTCTTTGTAATTCAAAGGTCCAAGCTAAACAAATGCATGGCAAATATTTAGTTGCACATTAGCCATATGTGCTGATGTTGTTTTATTGGTTGGGAGTGGATAGGTACTGCTACAGGATACCTGACGGCTTCCCATTAGCTATGGCAGCACCTTTGCTGTGTGCTGGAATCACAGTGTACACTCCCATGATGCGCCATAAGATGAACCAACCAGGCAAATCTCTTGGAGTTATTGGGCTAGGTGGCCTTGGTCACATGGCAGTGAAGTTTGGAAAAGCTTTTGGTTTGAAAGTAACAGTGTTCAGTACAAGTGAATCCAAGAAAGAAGCAGCACTAAAACTTCTTGGAGCAGACAAATTTGTGATCTCATCAGACAAGGAGCAGATGGAGGTAAAAACAAATCGCCGTACATCTTTAACACACCTTCTTGTGGCTCAAGCTGCTTATTTGAGTTTTTGGGAGGGTTGAATATAAAGTGCGTCATTCTCTATGAATATGTGGTGAAGTAACTTAAATTTCTGTTGTATGGTCCCCAAAACTTTATTGGATAATTAAAGCTATCAAAATTATCACAGTTTCCTGTTTTTTCCTTTATAGTTTTTTAGTTAGTACTGTAGCATAACCCCACCAATTCACCAAGATGAGCTTGTGGTCTCAATTTGGAATTATGTTTCACACTAGGATTCTTCTGTTTAAATCATTAGCCTCTTTTTTTTTTTTTTTTGAGCGAGAGAAAACCCTCTGTTTATTTTGAAAAGAAATATACAGAATTATCTTAAATCATTCATTTTTTTTTCTCGAGAATCATAGACACTTTTGTCATGAGGAAGGTAATCAAATACTGTAGAGATCACTACTACTACACTACTGATAATTTTGGGAAATGGCTTTGCTCACTGCTGGCTTCTAATGTAGTCTTTGTTGCAGTCCATGACAAAATCCCTGGACTTCATCATTGACACTGCTTCTGGTGATCACCTCTTTGATCCTTACATGTCACTGCTGAAGGTTGGTGGAGTACTGGTCCTAGTGGGCTTTCCTAGTGAAGTCCGCCTGCATCCTGGAAGTCTTAGCTATGGTATCTTCTTATTCTTGAAAGGAATTTTTTCATTCTAGTGGTCTTTTTTTCTATTTCAAGGAAAGAAATTTTGATATTGGCTCCAAGTTCTTGCCATATTTGATGACAAATTACTTTTGGTAGCTTCAAGAACTATTGCTGGGAGTTTGACCGGTGGTACCAAACAGACACAAGCAATGCTGGAATTCTGTGCAGAAAACAAAGTATACCCAGAAATTGAACTCATTAACATTCAGTACATAAATGAGGCACTTGAGAGGCTTGTAAAAAGAGATGTGAAGTATCGTTTCGTGATTGATGTTCAAAACTCTCTCAAGTGATGCAAAATAAATAAGGTACCGCATGGAGCTTCTCCAGACTACGTGATTGATATGCAAAACTCTCTCAAGTGATGCAAAATAAATAAGCTACTGCATGGTGCTTCTCCAGGCTTATATAAGTTGCTGTTTATGTGTTTTCAGAAATATGGACACTTAATAATGATATTTTTGTAACTGCTAGTGGGTAAATATGTTTAAATTTTGCACATTTGCTGCCAGTTTTTCACTTTTATATAAATGGTTATGTTTTTATGCCCTTTTTCTTTATGGATTATGTGTTATTTGATTTGTTCTTTACATCCTCCGGTTTTTGTTGTAAAAAAGCTTTTGGACAGAATTCATATTTTGTTGGATTTTAAATTTAACATTCTATGGTTTGAGGTTCTTCTGGCTATCCTGGATGACAGTGGAAAAAAAAAACAAACAAAAAAAAAAGGGCAAAACATACAAGAAATCCTCGACTGGCTGTGCCAGAGCCACATCCGCAGATTGCATCGGGTAAATTTGTGAGAACAAAATATTGCTCCTCTAAAATGTGATCTGCAATTAAATCAATTAAAGCTCCGGCACCTGATGAGACATGGAAGCAGACTGCACTTTTTGCCATTAGGATTTTGTCACTAGTACTCACCCATTAACACCATACGATGCTGAAGAACAGCATTTTTTTCTTGATTTTTCTTTACCGTGTTTTCTGTTAACCTGGTATTCAATGTCTGGCATGCCCAAAATGTATCAAAAAAATATTTACTTGAATTTTCGAAAGAAAGAAAACAAAAAAAAATCAATATTTACTTGTTTAGGATCGCACTCACGATAATTCATCTGGTCTACCCTCGTAACAACGTGCGATATCTTACACAAGCATCACACGTTTCATTAGCAAATATCTTTATCTTTTATTTACTGATTAGTGATTACTCAAGAAAATAATTGATATTGAAAATAACTAAAACTAAAAATGGTTAAAACCATACCAATTGGTACTTCAGTTCGTATATCAAATTGAAACTCAATACCATACTAGTCCTTTTCTGGCATGACATGATACAATATAGAATGGTACAATATAATCAATACGGCCAAGTACAGTCAGATACCACAGACCCTGGAGAAAACCCAATTTTCGCGCTATAATCCTGCCATGGTCATTTTCCTCTGAAAGCATTGCTTGTGTGCAGGAAAATAATAAATCTGATAGTCTCCGGGAAACAAATTAGAACATGGCGGTCCATCCATTGGGATCATAATTTTCCGACACTGCTTAATTCAGTTTCCAACAGTTTCAGTGCTCTTTATTTTCCTATAAGCATTAATGTAGCCTCGGCCTTGACCTTTCCTAGCCAAAATAAATAAATAAATAGCCAAATCAATAAAGCATCCTGAATGTTGGACGAAAAAACAAGAATAAGTAAGATTTAACAGAGACAAGAATGTCAAAGTGAATGTATAATCAAATTTCGTTAAAAATGTTATGTCCAAGGAGCTACAGATTTCTACAAAGTTGATATAAGTGAGTGAGAATTGAATAAGCCATATGAGCCTGTACATCTAAGATATCAGGGAATCTGAGTACTTTGACCTTTGTTTAAGGAAGCAGAAAATAAGAAAACCTAAAAAACATGAATGAAAGTTGTGAAAATGATGTAAAAATAAATACATAAATAAATAAACAAACAATAACAAATATAATACAAATTGGAGTACTCGGCATATGAGGATCCCTATGGGACAAGGTCTACTGCTTATGGCTATACGTTGATTTGAACTTTGGTGGAAAATGCCTTGAGACTGGTCCGCTCTCCTCATGGTCTGTGAATTCTCTGATAAAAAGGCTGGAAAGATAGAAGGTATGCTTGTAATTAGCTAAACAGTATGAAGCAAATGTTGCAACTAAAGGATTGGCAACTTCGCAAAGGAATGTGTTTTCAACACTAAAACACGACTAAGCTAATACAGCAGTCCAATTATCCCCACTGTAGCATTCATCTCATGATATTGCTACATGTAATCATGTGATAGCTGTTTGTACTCTTACAGGTCCATAGGAGCATCTAATTGCCAGTTGACTTCAAGCATCTAAAGCATGTCAAAAGATAGTAGTAAGCTTTGTGATGATTCTAAGTCTTTGCAAAGGCTTCTGGAACTAGCTCTCATAAACATCGTATTCTTTTGGTTCAAGATTCCCAACTAAGCAAATCTGATAGGGAACCTGCTAATTCAACAATCTGATATTGCGTTAGATACATCAATGAGTGCAAGAGTACCTAATGAAAATCAAAATACCATTATCAATCAATACAAAAGATCCACGCTGAAAATTTGTCCCACCAAAAAGCACCTCTTTCTGTCTCCAGTTTTTAGTAATCCAATCTTGAAAAACAGAGACATTGTAACATTGATAACGGAATTTTATTTCTTAACACCTCATCATCATCTCTCCTCCTATGCTGCACATTCATAATTAGAAAAAGGTGATGATTTTTGATTGGGATGATGGAGAGCAGAGAAAAATGCCACTAAGGCACCACATCAAATGTGCCTGATCTGCATATTTGATCTCAATATATATCCTGATTGTCTGAAAGAGATGCTAGAACTATGCACCATATATTGATGGATAATTTGCCAGGGCTCACCTCTCAGGATCTAAAACTGGAACAAGCAATTAGTCACCAAATGATGGAAACATATGAAAGTCTTTTATATGTCAAATCAGTTATATGGACACAAAATTGAAAAAGAAAAGGAAGGCTAAGTTGCAAAGATAAAGGGCCACTGTATAAGGTGATGTAGACAAATTTCCTATCAACCTGCTCCTTTACCAACCAAATATATACAAACTAAAGTTTTCCATCCAAATATTTATACGAATAAACTTAAACCATGAATGCAAGCAGCATATGATACTTGAAATAATTTAAGTTATAACATAATGAACCCAAAATAAGATGCAACATAGGATCTCATGTACACCTTGAACTGTCATGATCTTGCCAGATTTCAATCTAATTTTAGCCTTATTAGCAGAAAAAACATACAAGCATTGCATTGGCCTACATGTTGCTGCTCCCTCCCTGAAGACCATGCCCACAGTCAATGTACGGTTCTTTATCATGTTTCCAACTACAAACGTTTGAAGTTACAACCTCTGAGAACCTTCATTCCAACAAAAGTCAACACAAAACCTGAATGTGGAACAAGTAAATTTTAATGCTGCCTCATAATCTGAGTTTAAGAACAAGAGGTGCCGTATTTTGTGATACCGCATCAAGAAAAACCATGATACTACTCAGAGGACTCTGTTTTAAGGTTCTGCAACATACAGAATATGCAAGTTGAAGTGGCATCTGGTATAGCATAGCACAATGGAATCTGCACATATCCATTTCACAGTCACATCAAAGTCCTCAAGATATAGAATTAAAATAGTGAACAATGCCGGAAAAAAGTAATAGACCATCTCTCTCCTATTTTCCTCACAGCCAACCTCTCATACCAGTCATGTGCATCACACATGCAAGTTCTATGAGCCTAGTAAGAATAATTTCTGAATTGTAGCTGGCACTTGATGGAAAAATGAAAATGAGAGCTTCAAACGCTTCAACCACTAGATTTTGAGACAACAATTTATCTGAAAGTAAGAAACAGTATGATGGTATCATCTTTAGGCTCTTGGTACTTCCAACATGGGCTTTCAGAAAACACTTATTATGTGTTGCCAGGCAACATTGGCAAGTGGCTCCAATAATCAGACAAATTACAGTTTTTTTTCGGTCACCTGTATTCTCAATTCCTGGTTAAAAACCCAAAAGGCCATATAGAAGTTAAGGATGGTACATATTTAGTGGCCTTTTTTCTTGGTTTCTGGCATCCACACTTTCCACCAAGGAGACCTAAATATGCTTGTACTTTAGAACACGGTTGGATCAGTAGACAAAATCCACTTAAATAGTTCTCTTTTTACTTGATGAGCATGGTGAAATACCCATGAGAATAACAGAAGACAGATGGACCCAAGGACCCCAAGATTGAGTTTAAATGAAGGTTATCTGCAAATAAAGCATATAAAGGTAAAGAGTCTTAGATTTCTAATCCATACCAAAGAAAAGAGCACTGCATAAATATATAGCTATTAGACCTGCCAAAGAGCAGATATGACCAAATCCAACCCAATTAGGTTGGGTTTAGGTTGCATCTATGACATGGAAGCCTGATAATAGCCAGCCCTGGTTACCAAACTTAGTAATCAGTTGGCAGCTCGACTCTGGGTTGATCCAACCGGATTTAGTGCTGTCAAAGATGCTCCGGGTGCCCACCTGGGTGCTCAAGAAATGCAAGGACACCCCAGAGTGCCACAACAGTCCCTAGGTGAGGGAATTTACTAAGGTAATGCCTAGAAAGTGCCTGGGACAAATCAAGCGGCATTCAGTCAAGCGCCGTTCCAATATTCAGCAATAATCTTCTTATTCTTTTTTTGCCTATTCTTTTAGAGGTTCAATAGCTTTACTTTGACAATTACCTTGGTTTAATCGAGTTGTTATAAATAAAGGGCTACTCCAGGATGTTCAATGATTTTCTTTTTTTGTGCTATTTTTTGTTTAAAAACATCAAATATGTTTTAGGAAGTGGGATTTTGCTATCATGTTTGAATTTTGAAGCTATTCAAGGATGTCCAATAGTTAATTTTTGCTAACTTTGTTCAAAAACATGGTAATATAGGAAGTGGTATTTTGATGTGATGTTTTGAAAGATGCAAAACACAATATCTGACGTACAAGACAATTATGATTTTGATGTTGAAACTTGAATATCTTATAATGCCTATATTGTTATCGGATGCGTGGGATAGAAATAAATATTTATTGAATCTTTTTACATTAGTGACTTGCTTTCTTCAAGCAAGCGCCTTTTTGGCGCCTAGTGTCTCAGGCAATACAGGGTTGCCGTTGCCTTAAGGCGCCTTTTGCTTTTGACAATATTGCCCAGATTACATTATTATATAAATAAATATGATTTATATTCTTCCAATTCCCTTCCTCTGCCAAACATTCTTCCTGTCTCCTCCTCTTCTGTCCCGATCTGCCATCATCCACAGCCATCAACTGGTGACAGCCATAGTAGCTACTCTCTCTCTCTCTCTCTCTCTCTCCATGTTGCGCGTGCACATGCATATGCATGCAGCTGCGCATGCATGGACGTGCGTATACATGCAGCTGTGCACATGTGCGCAGCTCAGCACCATCCTTAGCAGGCCAGCCATCCACTGCCCCACCCTACTAACCCCAATCCAAGCTGCCTTAACTCCAACATAAACCTAAAACCTTTACCTAACATCTACCCATTCCCCAACCCAACTACCTTGCCCAAACCCTAACCCTGGTAAGATTGGATACATGGCAAGTTTTGTGCTCAAAAATATTGCAAGTTTTTAACAAGGTAATTCCAATGTTCATAATCCAATTATAAACATACTTATATGTTTTCTTTGCCCACGGCAGAGCTCAAGCTTTAAATAATTCTATAACAACTCAATCTTATCCACTAGTTCCACAGTTACTGTATTGAATTATCAGCTATAACATCATTTCATATTACACATATGGCGCTGAATATACAGTTTCCTCTTTGGGGAAAGAAGGCAGAACACTGAGAAGGTCAGGTCAGAGTATCTTGAATATGGATATTTAACAATGAAAATCCAAGTCAAAAGCTATAGACACTACAACATACCATTCCAATCATTTCATTCATCACAGAGGATGAAAAAAGAAAATGAATAAGAGAACTGATCCCTGCTTGCTCGTTATCAAATAATGCTACCACTTTTATGGAGACGATGGAGCTTCCAAAATTTGTTCGAAGTACAGCTATCAAATGCAATGGGGACAAGACAAAGATCACAGGGTCATTTTTTGGCTTTTCTTCCCTTATTCATCACGTTCCTCTTCTATAGGTTTGTTCTGTAGTCCACTCACTTCACTCTAAGGGCAAAAAGCAATTCAATTATAGTCCAAGGCATGCTGAGAGATTATAATGCAGCTATGCAAGTCAAAACAATGATTCAGTTTGAATGCTTTACTATGTTCTCATATGAAAGAGAGAGAGAGAGCCTGAACTTATGGTGTGTCCAACCAGCTTCAAAGCAGTTCAACTGGCTACTCCACCATTTGATACAGATGTGTATGGGTTATAGATATCTTCTTTTTTTCATGTATTCTTTTACATTATTTAACATAACTAGTCTAAGTCTTAAAAACACCTACATATACCTTACCAGTGTTACTCAAACTAATATTCCAGGAATATAAAACAAGGGGCAATGATAACTCTGATGGAAATAAATAGTTGCATTTCTTGCTTGCATTAACCTGCATGATTTTATGTTGGGAAAGGTACTAAGGTTGATCTTTCAAATTGTGGAGTTAAAAGACCCTAGTCCTAAAAAAAAATAATACTCTATAAAGTTTTGATGTTCTCAGACAGTTGATCCAATTCAAGACTTTTCTGGTTAAGTGGAATCGCTTATTCAATTAACAAGGGGCTTTGTCAATAGATGCCCCCCACCCTCATGGCAGCATCACAAAACACCATAATTCCAAATTGACAAAGAAAAAATTTGAAAGTCTCAGACAGTAAACTATCCCATCAGACCTCATCTTGAAGAGATTCAATTATTCCACCAAATCACATAAAGTAGAGAAACTTTCATGTAGATTGTTGAGGATGAAGATTATAATATTGGTCATTTGAAATTGTTATGAGCGAAAAATAAGAGTTTTGGATTGATGATATAGTTGCAAATATTGGTTGCATGAAGAAAAAGAATGTTGGTGAAGCAACTTCAAAACTGCAAGCCAATAGGTTCCAAATCGGCACCAATGAAACCTTAAAAAGACATAAATGGAGATGTCTAGAAGCACAAGACCAAGCTAGCTACTAAAGACTTCATGAATACAGGGTGTTGATTACAAGGAAATGATTCCATTTTGTTTGTAGATAAGAACAGAATAATCATGGCATTAGTTGCCTATTTTGGCTGAATTGATCTACATAGATGCTAAGACCACCTTTTGCAAATGGGGCTCAGCCAGAAGGATGCATGTATTAAAAGTAATGAAACAGGAAGAACATGATATACAACTGTAACGATGTTAACCATGGTAATAAATGGATTAAACACTTCAAAGATGTATTGAAAAGACATAATCCTGTAAATACTTCATACTTTGTTCATATCTTCCTGTCAATTGCTTCATATAATTTATGCATTCATAGTTTCATACTAATCTATAATGTTTCTTCAGCTTATGCTGATAGAAATAACCAACTAACAGGGGATATATTAAAAGGTCAAGACTTCAAATAAACCTGATTTGGGCCTCAAGAGGACCCATATGAAGGGATAATCAAAGAATGTTAATCTGGTATGCAGCAGGGTATTTTAATCCCTAAAATAAGTTTTTGTCAGAGCACATATGAGGATCTGACGACTAGCTTAATATCATTATATGTTTCTTTTTCCACGTATTATCAGGATATGAAGATTTGGATCTATTTATATATTCTAACATGCTTTTTTATGGCTGGCTATCAACCTACCTATCAGCTCGCTATCCTTTTCATCTGCTCTTGGACCAGCACTGACAGTTCTATGAATATGGTTGTTGAGATTTGAAGGTTTCCCTGTATTTCTTTCTTCTCCTAAGCATAAGAGCATAAAAGAATCAAAGCCGGAGAAAGAAAAGAAAAGAGAGAACGGGCGGGGGAGGGGGAGAGAGAGGGAGAGATCGGGAGCGCCGGCGAAGGCCGAGGCAGGTGAGGCCACGGCTGATTCTCCTATTTCGAACGAAATGGAGGTCTGCCCACAGCTTAAAAAAATTCGGAATTTTTAAATGAAGTGAAGTCAGCAAGCGATAGTCGGCAAATCGCTTGCCAACTTCACTTAAAAATTCTGAATTTTTTTAATTTTACGATTTTTAACTGAAATCAACAAACGATTTGCCGACTTCACTTAAAAATCGCAAAATTTTTTAAGTGACGGTCGGACCCTTGTTTCGTTCGAATAGAGAAACCGGTCGCAGCCTCCGCCGGCGCTCCCTCTCCCCCCTTCTCTCTCTCTCTTTTTCTCTCTCCCACGGTATCGTGCCCTTGCTCATCGGTACAGGCTCAGCATGAGCCGTACCAGCTCGTGCCGCCGGAGAACCGATACGGTGCTTGGTACCGGTTCCTCCAACCTTGACTCGGACATTGTTCCCCCTCTCCCTTCTCAATTTTTCTCTCTTCTTTCCTCTATTAACTTACTCCATCATACTTCATCATTCCGTCTTCTTCCCTTCTATTTTTCTCACTGCTGACTTACTACAACAAACATATGCAGCAGACCTATTCTGTCTAGCTGCACAAGTACTAAGAACAAAGCCTAAAACTCATAGCCACATCCAGTCCCCTAAGATCAAACTAAGCAACCCATTGCCAACACCTAAGGCCTAATACTGATTTTATTATCTCAGATACTCAGATCTCTAAAGACTCTACCTATCCCTCCCTATCACAATTGTTAACTTCTGACCTCAAATACAATTTTTTTGGAAAGCAATAAACCCCTTATTTGTTAAGCTAAAACTCTCCCCTCTATCATCCCACACCCCTTATCATCCCGCAAGTGATCTCAGACACTCAGAAATTACAGCAGAGATCCAAAAGAAATCTACTTGAATAATTGTCCAATTTGGTCATCCTACCTAGTCTAACAACCAAATTAATAAACCTTAATGCAACATTATTTGCACTTCTTGATGATGCATATGTCAATGAAATGAGATGGAATGTATGTCAATTGAAGACAATTATTGTAGCACATAGTATGGCCTTTGGTGGTAACGAAAGATAAAACAATTGACTTGAACACACAAATGTTGTTGGCTTTTTGACCTGTTAAAACTTAAGTTCATGGCTACTTATATTTGTGCTTGAAATAGTTCATGTTTTCAATTTTCTAAATATTATGCCTCCAAAGTCCGCCAGAAATTTAAATTGAATGTTCCCTTTGGTCTTTTTAATAAGAAGAATTGTTTTCCTCAAAAGTATAAGTAAAACCAGTTAAAGTTGTTGGGTTATATAACCATCATTTTATCATCTCCTTCCACATAATGCTCCAGTACTTCAGCTTAAGGCTTCAAAAACTTAAGCAATTTTTTTATATTCTTAGAAGCAACACCAAAAGTCATTGATGATGTAGACCAGTCTCCTTTAATTATGACATTTATAATATAGTCGTTGAATACATTATTACATTTTCTCCCATGAAGCGAATTTAGAAACTAACCCTTTGATATACAAATATATACCTCATCTAACTTATTTCAAGAAAGTGTTTTTTTTTTTTTTTTTTTTTTTGGGAGGGGGGGGGGGTACTGCTTTGCTGTTAATAGAATTATTGAAATGGTTCCCAAAAGTTTGGTAATCAATTTACTTCAGGCCAGAAGTCTTTAAGTTTGGCTTCATTACAATTTATCTTCCTCAAATACCTCTGGTTCTTTCTTCCCATCAAATCCCACATGTTGCACTTTTGGCAATCTACACCAGAGCTTTTCACCCGACCAAAAGTTTCAAACCATCCATCTTTAACTTTATCATTTTGCTTGAAGATACCCTAAATATGCAAAGAAATCATAAAAGGTCTGTGGATAACATTTTGGCCCACAAGGTCATCATGTGGCACATCCTTTCATCTTTGAACCTTTGTGTTATGATGGTTAAAACATTTGCTATTAAATTTTCAGATACATAACAACAGCCTAAAAAGGAATATAATAAGAGTATGATATGTAGTTCACAGTCTAATTGTTGAAAGAACAATCAAGTATCCTTGATGGAAAATTTTTTCAAATGTTTTGTCTATCAATTTTGCACCAGTTCACAAGAAAAGCCTTGGATTCTAATTTTATGGTTCATATCTGTGAAAGATAACTGAATTATGATGGAAATAACAAAATGATAGCATCATTTTTCTAGATAATTCCTATTTCTAATTAAGTGATGCTCTGTTAAAGGATTCAAATGACAGGACAAAGGGGAAATAAAAACATATTTACCAGAAAATAAATTGATAGCAAAAATTACCTCTGCCCAAAAACAGCTGCTGCAATGTTGTCAGCATTTCAAGGATCAATATCCTATATAGCTTGGATCCGCAGTATACTCCGCAATCTGCTCCAGCCTCACAGTGATCAAAGCATGAGTGTCTGCATCCCTGACCACAGCTGTCTCATCTTCCTTGTTCCTCTCCACCAGGCTTCCAAAGACACCCTCATGCTTCCCACAGAGCACAAGGACCGGTCCCCCTCTTCTGGGCAGTGCAGTCTCAAGGATCTCCTGGTCCACTCCCTGCAACAACTTCCTGCTCCCATCCATTGCAATATCGCATGTGGTGGGGCCAACCACATCCACCACCTCCCCCTTCTGCAGAAACAGCTTACCTCCCATGAAATCCTCACTGATTATCCTAACTCTAATGTGATTCTTGAGCCATCGAGCTGCTCTGCTCCTTTCCCCACAGCCACTGCTCAACCTCTGGTGCAAGTCCTCACCTTTCTTCACTTCCTCATCCCTACCCCTTTTCTCTTCCCTCCTCTTGTCCCTATTCCTCTTATCCTCCCTCTTGTCATCCTTCTCCGCAACCTTTAATTCATTCAATCTCCTCAAGAATGTCTCTTCCTTCTCGGAGCCCAACTCAACAACCATATCACCTTCAAGCTTGACCTCCTCTCCAGTCTCAAGCAGCTTCAAAAGGATCTTGGAGGCCACTGAACCCTTCAAAACCTTGCCTTTCATGCCAGTATGCCGTCCTGATATAACCCTAACAATCTTATCTTTGTCCTTATCCTTCTCTTGCTTCTCCTTCTCCTCCTGGGAAACCCATTGGCCCTTCCTCTTCTTGGGATCACGCGAGGAAGGGACATATCCCAACCCTTCGGTCCCCGCCCTCCGCTCATATTGGACGACCTTGGTATCGCCCTTCTTATTCCGGCCGATCCCCTTGCCCTCCGACCACCCATACCCAGCAAGGAGCGCAGCACCAAAACCCTCGACTGGGATGTCGTTAAATTCGTCAAAGCCGCGATCTTCCGGGAGGTTCTCCATGTCTTCCTTGAATCTCCTGAGCATCGAGTCCTCCACCGAGGCAGCGCGGTGGCGGTCTCCGTCCTCCTCCTGGGATCTAGAATCGGCGGAGGCGGCGGCGCCGTTGGAGCGGAGGGTGAGGCCGTAGGGGATGTTGGAGGCGGGGGCGTCGCCAGTGGAGGTGTCAAGGACAAAGCGGGTTTCTGAGGCGGCGGCAGCGGAGGGGTCGTCCTCGGCGGTGGGGAGGAGGCTCTTCATCTTCTTGGTGGGACGGAGGTCGACGTTGGGGATGGGGGGGATGACGAGCTTGGCGGGGGCATCTAGGGTTTGGGCGGGGTCGAACACGGTGACGAATTGGGGCTTGGCCTCGCCGTCCTCCGCCTTGCCGCCGCCGTTAAGGATCTCCTGGGGGGGTTTTGAGGATTTGGAAGAGAGGGAGAAGGAGAGCTTCATCTCTATTCGCGCTTCGAGAGAGAGAGAGAGAGAGAGAGAAAGAGAGAGAGGAGGAGGAGGAAGAGAAAGAAACGGAGAGGGATCAACTAAAACGGAAGAGGCAACGTAGGGTCGGACGACAACAACTCAAACGAGCCGGTTGAATTTGCCCAAAAACGAAACAAATACTGATATATTCATATTTATTATAAATTGATAATTAAATATATTTAATTCTTATTTTGAAAAAATATAGATATCAATTAAATATTATTTGTACCTATATTTTTTCCTGTTCAAACACAAATATAAATTAGATATTTAGATATACATCAAATTTTAGCGAATTTTAATGATGAAAACCAACAATATTATATAACCATCAAAGATAGAAATAAAATTCATTATGTAGATCCACATGCACAATACACATGTAACTAGCAATCTAAGACATGGTTATTATACCTGCATGGAAACTAACCTAATAAAGGATATATATCACTGCTCCAACCAAATTTATATTAAAATAACCAAAATAAAAAAATATTTAAAATCAAAAAATAATTTAAAAATATTATTTTTTTTTGTGAAAAATACTATTGTTACATTTTAATTATAGCATAAAAAGAATAACAACGAATTATCTAAGAGCTTATAAGAAAAACTATATATAAATATAGAAGTATAAAGAAGTTATTAATATTTTAGATTTTTGTAACAAGAAATATCACATGTAACTAAGGCATACATGTATAGCACACCTATAACTAGGAATCTAAAGACATGGTTATTAGACGCGCATGGAAACTGACCTAATAAAGGGTCTATATCATTGGTCCAACCAAATTTGTATTAAAAAAACAAAAATGAAAACTTATTTAAAATCAAAATTGAGATAAAAATATTATTTTTTTGTGAAAATACTATTGTTACATTTTAATTATAGCATAAATAGAATAACTAAGAATTATCTAAGAGCTTATAAGAAATTAATATGTTATATTTTTGTAACAATAAATATCTAAAATTCCTAAAAAAACAGAATAAATCATTTTTATTCTATTAAATAAAAAAGATTTATTTTCACAAAAAATAATAATTAAAATGTAAAATATCATTATATACCTCGATTATTTAATAACCTTAACACATGTAATTAAATAAAAAAACTAACTACCACATAGTAGAAACACAAATTACGGTGATTGAGAGCTTGTCATTCAAACTAGAATTTTGGGTTAGTCAGTTTATTTTAGTTAATTTTTTACCAAATATCCAAATCTAGATATAAGAGCCAGGTTCGGTCGAATATCAAAATTTCCAATTTAGATACAAAAACGGATGCGACCAGATTTTATCCCACTCATTTTCAACCCTGGCTTGAATTGAAAGAAACCAATTGAATCCAACTAGCTCGCCATAGACTAGATTCTTTTTATTTCTTTCTTCTTTTGCAAACTGCATGGTTTTTTTTTTTTTTTAGGTACAACGATGGCTTACACACTACGGATGTGAATACGACCAACAAAATCAGAAAATAGAAGGCTATATAAAAGCCCTGGCACAGACCCACTATCCACTCAGACAAAACCACCAAAGTGGTGGGTCGCATAGGAAGTCACCCAGTCAGCAATCCCATTTGCCTCCTTGTAGATGTGTGAGGCTTGGTGGGAACCCATAGATTAGGTGGAGTCAAGTCAGGATTCAAGATACTCTAAAGCTAAATCTGACCTAATGAGCTGCAGATTGGGGTGATAGGATATGGACTTGACCCATGTGGATTTCGGAGGAAGGAAATCTACAAATATGAGGACCTAAGGCAAATCAAAAATAAAGTATGTGTGGCAATGTTTTACACCTCAGTGTGTACTAAGTACTTGCATGTATGCCTAACTTTGAGTTGTAGTTCCTTACATAGGTTTGATGCAAAAATCTGGCCAAATATGAGGACTTTTTGGTATTACCTCATTATTTATCATGAGGTTTAACCTTAATACAAGGGTCATAAATATTCTTCAGTCTAGGGTTTAGGGAGTTCTACCCTAAACCCTAGTTCTTAGAAAAAGGAAGGCAAAAAAAGATTGGGTTGGAAGAGAGAGAATAGAGATCATTATTTATTAGCACATGCAATGCATATGACAAAAGTAAGAAGCATTGATAGCTATGATACATCATCGATTATATTATGAGAGAATCAATGAGTAGAAGCATGGAGGAGGGAGATTCTCAAATAAATTTTAAAGTTGTAATAAGAAAAGATGGGAAGAAAAGTTGCATATCTTTCTCTGAACTCTTGGAACCCCTTTTTTATTTATTTCCTTTGAAATATAGTTTCATTGGGACTTTCTTATTTTGTGGACACTTTATGTTAGATTGAAAAAAAAAAAAATGTAGCTTTACAAATTTATCCATTTTACTATTGAAATATTATGGTTGCCAAGTTTTTAGTAGCTTGAAGTGTCAGTTGAGCTGAAATACAGTGAAGAATTTAAAATTTAAAATATACTAGGGCACCTGAATGTCAGTTGAAGTGGGTTTTTTTGGCCATATGTTCTTTTGGTACTACTTGCGCAATTTGTTATTTATTATGAATATCTTAAGCTGCTTTTCTCAAGAATCACACCCCTTGCACAACTAAAGAATTTGCATTTTCGCTGTTCTCCATTTTCTTACCACACACCAGAAAGAAGTTATCTCTTTACCGGAAGGCCCTCTGTCAGTTGCTGCTTACAGCTGAATGCCAAATCTTGAGGCTATGCAATAGCTTATTGCTAAGAAGACAATCCCTAATAATAACAGCTAAAAATTCATGAAACTGTGACCACCTTTTGCCAGCTATTGAAATCATTACATTGTTTGTCATTGTTCTCATTTCTAAGTAGGGCGACAATCATTGTTCTCATTGCTTGGCACACCTAAAATTGACTTTGGCAAAGTCTTTTCAGTTTCATGCTCTTTATCACCATTTTCATTGGAATTTCTACTTCCCCCCCATAATACACAATAGAGGCCTACAATTATGATGAAGGCACCGACCAAGCTGCATGGAAAACAAAAAAAAGAAAAAAGGATGCTTAAATCAATTATAAATCAATAGGTTAAAAACATAAGAAAAGGTGATACTGATTATATTATGCACATTTTATCTACCATGATACCAAACTGAGTGTGCATCTAAATGAAATGTTTTCTGATTACCTCAAGCTCTATGTATCGACTATAGATAATAAAGAGAAGTTATTTATTATTGCTAGATCAGACTAGCAGGACACTATAGTGACACAGCATTTAGTTCAACGACCTTTGTTTACTTTTCTCGGATAAAGCTGAGCATGTTGCTATTTTTTCATTGGACAGAGTTATGCATTGCTGTAGACTTTATTTCTCAGATTCCCAGAATGAAATGCAAAGCATGTCAGATGCAAACTTTTTTCCCACATGCACTGGAATATGGTATATTGGGACATGTTCATGTTTTAGTGTATTACGAAAATTTGAAAGGAACCATAGCATCTATATGAATTTTAAGATACCATCTATTACTAAGCTGTGGTATTACTAAGCTGTGCAAATTATGGAACCTAATAATGAAGCAGATATAGCAACGTTTTGCAGCACTAATATTTTTCCAGGTCCCAAACATAACTTGCATACTACCATGGCTTTAAGTTATTATCTCAATGTAGTAATGGCCCTTAGGTTAGAAGGTGTTTCATATTTCAGTAATCTTGGTCTTCAGATCTATCGAAGGAGGTCAAACAATCTACTTACCGTTATCCTCTAGCGTGGATTGTTAGATAAACAAACCCTTTTAGCATCACACAAGAGTAAACAGGATTCATGACTTATGGAATCAAGTTCCAACTGGTACTGTAAATGCAAGAACATATATAGCGATAACTGGTTTAATTACAAGTGCAACATATTAGAAGCTACAGAAAAAAAAAAGAAGAAAGAAAAAAAGAATAACTCTGTCCTGCATGCTTGAATCAGGATCCACAAGATATATCAGGACATATCATTTTAATTGATGTTTAAGTGGACTTACAAAAGTAAGAGGCAAAGCTTAACATGAATAGTTACATTTTTCTGCTGCTCACCTGCCTATATGAAGTTGTTCAGCGAAAAAGAAGGCTGAGAAGATGCCAACGAACACAAGTAGCAGTGGGGTGAACATGGCAGCGAAGACAGGCCCCTTCTCACTAATACTAAAAGTTTGTAGGTAATATGCAAGGCAAGATATCACAGTCCCCTAAAATGATGAACATTGAAACTGCATTTCTTAAGTTGAAGAACTATGAAAATTAGGAACCTTCCTATTTGCTTTGGAAGCAAGTTCATTAAAATATGTCCCACAGAAATGGATGGGGGAAAGACGTACGCAGTAGATGATCGTAAGAAGCTGCATGTTCCAGTGCAGTTGCCACGATGATGCGTTCCTCTCGAAGATCAAGGCAAGTGCAAAAGATTGCAATGATGCAAAGAAACAAATCAAGGTGTTCATCGACAATCGGGCTGGGTAGACCTCGCAAACCATTGCCTGCATTTCTCACTGACTTCAGAACTCAGTAGCAGAGTTAACTTATTTTTCTAGAAAACATAATGTCCATTGATCATGATTTTCTTGAGTAAATATACGATTAAGTTTCCTATCATGCCTTCTTGCTTTCTTATTAACAAGTGGTTGGCTGCAGAAGTAAAATTTTTAATGGGTTTACAAGAAGGTAATTATAATGATCTAATTTTTGGGTAAACAAAAGTTTATTAATAAAGTTTCATTGGATCTAAGAATTTGAATTTTGTGTTACAAAAATGCCCTTCAATCTGCACAAATATGGTTTCCATTTAAGTAATGTCATATGCTTATATTTGTGTAGAGTTTTTATTGATCATACCAATTGATGACCAAATTATAGTACTTCTTAATCTTTATTTGGTATCTGTCATGTGAGATCTTAAACCTTTAAAGCTTGAACGTCCACCAGTAAGTGACATAGTAGGATTTTCACTGGCAGTTCCTATTTTCTCATAGAATTTATTTATGTTCCAAAGAACTTAGGAAAAACCCATGAAAGCCATAATATGCACTCGTTTTCCAACATGCTGC
Source organism: Phoenix dactylifera (assembly GCF_009389715.1). Classification (NCBI taxonomy): domain Eukaryota; kingdom Viridiplantae; phylum Streptophyta; class Magnoliopsida; order Arecales; family Arecaceae; genus Phoenix; species Phoenix dactylifera. The sequence continues at coordinate 15,848,256 of NC_052393.1, forward strand.
ATATCGTGGACAATCAACAAATAAGCATGACCTAATTATTGTGTGCTGATGGGGAAAAAAGACCTTTTTTTACGCTTTCTTGATTTTTATTTGCATTGTTTGACTCTATCTTGTAGTTTTCATCAAAGCTTTCCCATGCCACCATGTTCATCAAGTTATAGTATACTAACTCACTTCAATCGCCGAGTGCAATAGATAATAAGAGGCTTGGAGGACCTGAAGAACAAGCCATGCACTAAAAGCAACATAGCTGGTTAGAATGAGCACAGAGCCTTTGATCCAATCCTGTTTCCCATGCACTGTCTCATCGCCAGGACCTTTGCCATGTACCATAATCAAAGGCTTCTTAACAAAGCCCTTGAATGCTTGACCTTTCCAAAAGGTAAACATGAGAGCCCCACTGATGCAAATCATGGCACCCCAGAACTTGGCCCTCCCTTTTGCACTCCTAATCCCGGCCTTCTCCATCCTGAAAAAAGAAGCATCAGGTCATTCTAGTGATCAGCTTAACTAAATTTACATGCCACATTCATCTAAAGCAGCAAAATGGCAGACCAAGATTTTAAAATTTGGAGCTTGCCAAACTTGCATACTTATCTGTCTGATTGTCTATTTTGGCCTTTCATCATCATCAGAAGAAGAAGAAGAAGAAGGAGAAGAAGGAGAAGAAGAAGAAGAAAATGAATGTGAAATTTGGCCAATTTCAATCAGTATTTCTTGCTTTTGGCCTAAATCCATCACAGTCATATATAACACTTAGTCCAATAAATGAAACAAGTCTCCACACTGCAAAGTTGGCATCATCCATGTTACAATTTCAGATAGGTTCACAAATTCTGTAAGTATTATCAGGAATGCAACAGTTCTTAAACAAACTTCAAATTATTTTCCGTACTAACCTCAACAGAATTGCCAAGATAAAGGTGAGAGCTGGAATGACATTGCTCAAGGCGCTGGCCACAGTTGGAGAAGTATAACTAAGGCCTGCATAGTATACACTCTGGTGTATCGTAGTCCCAAATAATGCAAGAATGAAGATTCTGGTGAGGATAGGGAATGAGATTGAAGGTCGCTGATTCTGTAAAAATCATGCATCCATTTCATTAGAATTAGTGAGAGATAGCTTTCACTAATGCTGGCTGATCTATGTACCTTTCTAGCACATGTGCAAGAGGGCCCAGTATGGCAATAGCCATGAGATGCCTGTACACGATGAAGACGAAGTAACTTAGTCCCTGCTCCAATGCAAGCTTGCTTAAGATATTTGATCCACCATAAGCCAATTGGATTACAACCATGGCAACATAGGGAGCACAGATCTTCACAGGTCTCATTTTTAAGATATGCAATGGTTTCCGACTTCTCGCCATTTTTTTAGTGCTGATGTATTTATAGCTATGGAAAGATTAGCACCAACCACAGGTTCAGTAGTGCTCTGATTCACTTGGTGGAGTATGATATTCACTTGGTGGAGTTCAGATTCACTGAAGCAATAAGGCCATTTTTTTTTTTGGCTCCTGCTGTCGGAATAGTGCTAGTAGAATGTTGGAATGGTATCAGTTTCTTTAGATTATGAGGCCAGAATGTAAGGTGGGTCTGGTATCGGATGTCATAACAGTGTACTGATAGGACTTCTGATACAGACCTTAAATGAAGGAAACCTAAATGGCCAACTCGATTCTCCATTGATAAAGACGCACTTACAGTTACAGACTAATTCTCTCCACCAATCTTAATTCGATTCCCTGTAATCCTTCTAGGCTGGTTCTTTCTTGGGAGCTAAAGCCATCTAGGCATATATATATATATATATATATATATATATATATATATATATATATATATATATATATATATATATATATATATATAGCAGCCACGAAATGGAACTTAGCATTGAAGTCACCTGAATGATATATCTTGGAGTATTCTAACCTGCCAATTAGACTGAAATTGGATTGAATATGGATCGGATGCTAGTATGTTCATATCCATATTTATTTTGATTGACGATTACAGATATGGATATGGATGCTAGTCCAATGCAAAAATTTATATGCATATTTATTTTAATCAGATACGGATACAAATCAGATACCGAAAGTATAAATATAAATACGAATATAAATCGGATAATTAAAGTTTAAGATTACGGAATCAAAGACATTACCAAGTGGATGATAAATTAAATTAATAGCATGTTAATATAGTCATTTATTTTTCTTAAAAGTTCATAAGTACTAGATAAAATTAAATAGGGTTACAAATAAAATCGGATATTCAGATACGAATCAAATAGTTGTCTATCCATATCTATATCCATATCTATTTTTTTTTACGGATATAGATGCAAATACGAATATTAGTCGGATGCTTAAATTTCTATTCATATCTGGATAGTTTTACATGTAAAACTAGATTCAAATGGATATTATCTGATGTACTTTTACCCCTAACTGCCAACTTGATTTTGGTTCTTTGATCTTTGTTTTCCTGAGCAAATAGAGGACCTGCAACTCAAAGGTTGGAAGGACCTGCACTACAGCCTACAAGCAAAAATACCATCACCTTTGTATGCCTATTCAAATAAAAATGCCGTCATAGTATGAGTAATTTTTGCGTGGAGTAGCCTTTGGCTATAATGTTCGACTTATGGCATCAGTAGGCAGATTAAACTGGAAACTAAAGAACAATTTAGTTCACTAACTCCTTCCTGTCTCCAAAAGTTCAAACTTCAAAGTGAGGAAAAATCCCTCAAAGTAGGGATTTAAGATCTGCCACCAATTACATCTGCACAATGAAAGATTGTCAGGTTTATTCCCAACTTCTATCACCGAAGAAGGAAAAATTGGTTGGTCTATGTTTAGTTTCTGCGTCACCAGGTGATACCACTTGTCCCACCAATCACAAACTTCAGAAAATGTCGCTATAATTCTGATGCGTTGCAAAATTTCACCAAAACTAGCCAAAGAACATCTAAAAATTGCATTATTGTCTTTTGGTCTTAAGTGGTCATGAGTGCAGGCCCGGGCTTTTGTTCTTTCTACTTCTTCTTCTTCTTCTTCTTCTTCTTTCTTTTTTTTTTTTTCTTTTTTTTTTTTTATTTTTACAACGGCAGCTCAAAAAAGAGAAAATGTCGTAAACATGAAGGAGTAGTACAACGACAGCTTGCGTATGAGTACAACCACTAGAATCAAAAAAGAGAAAATGTCGTAAACATGAAGGAGTAGTTACATCACTAATCCACAGAACTACTCTAGAATGTCGAACAACAAACGAGGCGACTCGGTCTGCCACCCTATTCGCCACTTGGAATACATGAACTACTTGGAAAGAGTCCAAGTCTCTCACCAGTCGGCAGATGTCATACAGCAACAGGTGCCCACTCCCATACCGGTCCTCTCCCCGTATCCAGTTAATCACTGTGGTCGAGTCTCCCTCAAGATATATGCTGCTTGCACCAAGCACATGCCTCGCGAAAGTGATGCCCTCCCAAGCTGCCCGAAGCTCAGACCCAATGATAGTCATGCCAGGAGAGAGTCGTCCCTCCGCTGCAATCAATCTGGAGTCATAATCATTAATCACAAAGCTGACTCCACCGCTGACAACATCGGCAGACGCACTACTGTCGAAATCTACCTTGAGATAGCTGGGGGTAGGGGCACCCAAGTGAAAAGGACAAACCTGGACGCTGCTGCAGCAAAGCGGGTATTCCAGATGTCTCTAGCCATCCCAGATGAAATCACAGTGGTAGCCATGGTGATTTTTGCAACATATCGAAGAGCTCCGTCCACAACTGACCTCACGTGCACCCTCCTACCCCCTGGCTTTTTCACCAGAATGCCATTGCACGCATAGTTTGCTATGTGCAATTGAATGTAATGTCTATTTAAAAGGATCGGACCGATTATTTGGTTTGGGAAAAATGTGGAGACATGCAATTATCTATCACAAAAGATGTCGAGCCTTGGCACCACGGTAAGTTGCTCCACTGTGATTTGGAGTTAAAGGTCACCGATTCTAAAGATCAAAAAATCTCTAATTAAAGCTACCCTCCCTTGACCGAAGTCGGCACCCGTTTTTTTTCTTTTCTATGCAGTTATCAAACATCAGAGTTTGGAAACAGTACAAGGAGAGGCACCAACCAATTGTTTGATCACATAAGATGTTGTAGAAACTATTATCCATAAATTTTTACAAAAAAAAAAAATCCCTATCTAATTATCTTCAATCTAAAGAATAGTTACAACACTTCAACACAAACAAGAATGGTAATTCAAATCTTAAGTCTGAACTTCCAATTCCAAATCTTTTGTCAGACATTTAGCTAAAAATAGTCCAGTATAGATGAAACTGAACCTTTTACATCATTTTGGACATCATCAGTGTTTGCGGCATACACTGAGGTCCTAAGGGGAATGAAAAATGTTCTTTAATAGTTGCGGTATAACCCAAACGGCACATACCGATTACTCGAGAAATCCCTGTGGGCGTTGGTCATGCTAGTGTACCCGGCTGCAAGGAAAAATTCACAAGAAAGACAAATTTTTGAAAGCTAATTTAGGTGTCTAGAAATTTTGTGAAGGTAATTGCAACTCCTAGAAAGAAGATAAAGGTTTAGATGTTAAGGAAAACATTACAGGGCCCAAACTAATAATGTACTAACATCGAGAAATCAGAGTCGAGATAGCTAATAAACCACATCACATTTGCAAATAACGTTGATCCACCTTGATATCCATCTTGCAAATCTTTACCGACCATCTACGAAAAAAACAATAAAGGACTAAATACTCATAACAAGAGTAGTAAAAAATTAGCAAAGTTTTAGGAGATAGCAATAGCCAGCATGCATGGATTTGGTGATACAAGCTGGCAAATCCATCAGCAGTGTACGCCATGAAATAGGCTGCTTACAGGATACATGGGTTTACATATCATGGATGTACCAGAGCCGATTCTAACGGTCACCTGAGAGGAAATCATATGGCCGAATAATAAAACAAGGAGATTGGCAAGAAAACCCATCTTAGAACCAAAATTAAGAACTTTCAGAGATAGCTAGAATAATCCAACCGCACTTCAATAAACCAGATCAAGAATTTTGGAAATGCACCATCCAATAATAGGACCCACTATAATAGTGATGCGAACCTAAAAAGCACCCCCACAATTTATCTAAGACCACATCCGAAAATTGGAACAGCACAAGGGCATCAAGGACACACAGTTGAAAACAAGCAAAATAAACTAGCTTTCATAGTTCAAACACATGCCAAGATTATCTACTTTCATCATGATCAAGTAAAAAGAAAAGAAAAGAGAAAAAAAGGTCTCCACAGCTAATTATCTTGAACTTGAAGACTAACCAGAGTTGCTAACTTCCAACATCATAAGATAGAAACAGTAATTGATATCAATCACAAGATAAAATAGATATCTTAAACCTCCGCCTCCATTTCCTACCCTCTGCAGACATTAAGTTGAAGATAAGAGAAAATCGTCTAGCCAGAGACTCCTCCACAAGAAATCTTCAGGGAGACTCTAACCATCTTCGTAATCATTTGCTATTCCTCAACTGTTCCCTTCTCACTAACATAGATACCATCCAAGAACTTCCTGATGTCTTTGTTCTTCACATGGCATTTCTGTTAGCGCAAAAACAGAAAATCTTAGTCTGAAGAAACAAATACATGACAATATCAAAAGCATGCGGCAAATTCCTAATTTGGTATATTCAAATGCCTGACCTGGTTGATCAGGGCAGCAGAGCGAGAAACAAGTTCAACATCATTCCCATCAAGGACGAGCTCATCCTTGACCTTCTCAGACCGCACTATTGACACCCCCTCAAGCATATCCACCTTCCGCACCTATACAGATAAAAGATAAAAATACTTAAAACAAAGAAAAATGCTACAAGAATTACTAAATGAAACATATCAATCAATATCCAATGTACAGTAAGAATGTAAAATTTAAAGCACTAAAATCAGGAAGCACCCCAAAACTTAGTTCCGGCAGATGCATGGTTTTATGAATGGAATTAGTTCATATAATTTATTGGCAAGTTTATCGAAGTGACACCCAAACCAAGGCTCCCATGTGGTACAAGATGCCGACATACAATGTCATGTCACTAAATCAATCAAGAAATTACTTATCAAAGATAAATGGCTTTAAGAGAGCTGGGTTTTTTTTGTTTCTGATGGTCTCTCTCTCTCTCTCTCTCTCTCTCTCTCTCTCTCTCTGTGTGTGTGTGTGTGTGTGTGTGTGTGTGTGTGTGTGTGTGTGTGTGTGTTGTGGTGCAGGGAGGAGAAGAGGAGCTTGCCAAGTAATGAGCTTATTAGTCACAAGAAAAACTGACAAAAAGAAAATAAACATGATACATCCCCTAACAAATTATGAAATCTCAACAGACACCACATAAAAATACAAATCAGTAATGATTGTCAGAATGAGTGTCATCAAATATCAAAATCAACCAGGAAAATGTAGTAGTTCAGATTTAATCCAACTTGTTGAACCTGTTTATATAGTTGATAACTGAAAAACTACAAAGTATTAAGGTCAACCACAACTAAAACCTTGCTTCAGGCAACATAGCAGAACCCACAGGTAGCAAAATAACATCGAGATAACATTCAGTAAGGCCACTGGAGTTCTTAGGTTGAACTGTTGGAGACTAAGCAACTATCATCTGGTTAGCCAATGCAGCCAACTCTAGCCAACAATAATATATTTAACAACTAATTCAATAAAAATTATTTTAGAAACAAAAAATTGTGCAAGTGGAAAATTTTCAAACGATAGTTTGTTTTGAACTCACACGAATGATCAATTAAACATCAAATGCTTGGTAAAGTTTGAATTACTTTACATATCCAAAAATTAATACATCACAAAGAATAAAAGTTTGCCATTGAGCTTGGTAGTATATGCAAACTCTTTGAATAGAGAAGTCGGAATCATCAGTATTTAGGACGTATTTAATGAGTGTATCTAAGAATAAAAGGAAAAAACTACTTAAGATATTAAAATACAGAAAAAAAAATTGATCACAGAAAGCTGCAGTTGTATATAGCTTGCAATCTGAGACCCCGACCATGCCAACAAGTGTTAAATTATCTACAGGTCGTTCACAGATTGTAACTCTACAATACATGTATGGACAATAAGGCAAATCATCACCAAGAATCTTATAGATCACCAGCCATAAAAAATCTTGGGAGTTGTAGGACATGCATATGGTGGACAAAGTTATGAGATACGTAACTAGTCCAATATACAAAGGGCAAAAAATGTCTCATGCTTACAAAATAAAAATAGAAGAGAGATTAAACCATGGAGGTACTTAGGATTAGTAAATTTATTGGCTGCAAAAATTTAATGACATAATGACTCATTTACATCTTGTTCACTACCTTAACTTAAGTTGTGCCCAATAAGTGTAATCACATATCGGGCAAAAGCAACGGAATATCAGTTGGTTAATATTGACCTTGCTGCATATGAACTCATGACAAGAAGACTTGTAAACAAATTTACAGTTATCGTGACAATTTTAGTTGAACAAATTACTTAAATAGGAATAACGTATAATGCATAAAACCCTTTTCACAACTAAAAAGATAGGGATTTCACATCTATAAGAATAAAAAGGACTTCTAAATACCTTAAAAAAAGAGAAAATGAGCGATTTTTTTTAGGACTGAAGAATAAGAAGCGAATAGCGAAAGGATGGAGGGAGATGAGACCTTTTTCTCGCCGAGGAAGTTGCGGATCTCGATGGAGGAGCTGTTGTTGGTGATAGAGGCGTTGATGGGGAAGTGGGCGTAGACAAAGCGCATTTTGTAACGGAAGCCCTTTGTCACGCCGGTGATGAGGTTCTGGACGTGGCTGATGGCGGTGCGGATCGAGGCCGTGGTCTTGCGGGAGCCGAACCAGGCGTCGACCTTTAGCTGGCGCCCCCCCTCGATGAGCTGGAAGTCGAGGTTGAGGTGCTTGAAGTTGCGGGCCAGCTTCCCCCGGGGGCCCTCCACCTCGATCACCTTCGCCTTCACCCGGACCGTCACCCCCTCCGGGATCTCCATCGTATCCGTCGACAGTATCGTCTTCATCTCTCTCTCTCTCTCTCTCTCTCCCCTTCCTTCCGCCGCCTCCGCCGACCCTGCGTGCTCCAACTGATGAGGGGAAAGGGGGAGGGCAGAAGCCCTAGTACGTCGTGGTCTCTGCTTATATACGAAAGTTCGTCAGATCTTAACCGTTGGCTTGTGATCGGTGGTGTTGGGCGGGACTGGATCCGCTGGGGCCTGGGAGTGGGAGCTAAGTCATTTGGTTGACAAGTTTGGGTCAGGTCTAACCAGGTTGTCTTCAAACGCATTGGACTCGGTTCCATGCCCGCATGGGACCCGATTTAGCTCCGCTGGCCAGAAGAATGGATGCTTGTTGCAGGTTTTGCAGAGCTAGATGGGAGAAATAGGGATTGATAATAGAACAACAGGATTGCATCTTTTGCACGAAAGAAAGATCCATCTTTCTTCGAGTTCATTGTTAGATTGTACAATGATCCCTTTAAAATTTGGAGTACTTTGAGAGGATGCCGCCTCGAGCGGAGACTCCAGCGAGGAGGAGGGGTTTGGATGCTGGAGACGATCTCAGTGGAGGTTCTGAAGGCGATGACGAGGACGAGGGGGGGTGGAGCTCACCAGGGGATCACGAAGTTTGCCGAAGGTGCAAGAGCGTTTAGGGTGGTTTTCTTGAAGATTATGAAGAAGAATCTTCCAAACGATCCACTGGTAAGTGTTCTTCGAGGCATTTATATGATTCTTGACGGGGAAAAAACGGGTTTTTTTCTTCTTTTTATACCTTATTCTGAATTTTTATTTATCAGGGACCCATATTGTTGACACACAGGAAGCTTATTGCTGAGAAGCTCACGGAAGAGGAAGTTGAGCATAAGGTGAAGGGTGAAGCCAAGAAAGAGAAGCATTTGGTGAGTACTCTTTAACTTCGGTGACTAGAATTTGTAGTTTAAATGACTGAATGCATATTTTCATGTTATTTTTTATTTACATTTACGACAGGCAGCAGAAAAAGGGCATGTAAAGCCAGCTAATTTCTTAGGTTCAAAGGAGAAATCTCTTATCAGTATTGCCACAAAAGGAGGTATACTTAAATTATAAGAGGATTGATTTTTGACCTTTTTTTGACCATAGCAGTGGTGCTTGAGTGGCTACTTTCATTCTTAATTTCAATCACTGGTAACATACTCTCTCTGTCTTGCATATTTGATGGTGGTTGTTCAGTGATCAAGTTATTTAATGCGGTAAGACTTCACTCAGTTACTTGGTGTCTCTTCGTTGGTTTTTGTTCCATTATATCTGGCATGATTTTAACCTAGGGCTTATGTTTTACTATTGTAAATCATAACTTTAGGATGTTATCCACAGGTAAGTAAGGCACAGAATTCTCAGAAAGGCTTGAATCCTTCAAAGTCAAAAGATGCAAAAGGTACGACAGTTGTAACTATATTGCCTTTCATCTGCCTGGAGTTAGGAGTGCTACTATCAAGCTGGGAAAATTATGAACTTATTTAATTTCATCCTTACAAGATCTCTCTCAAGAAATCTATCACTTATCTTATCTAGGATGGTTTTACTCCTATTATTATGCCTTTTCTTGCATCATGTCATTAGAGAGGGCCAATTGGTATGCAGAACTTAGAACAGTAGAATTACAAATTCAAACCCTTCTCTGGGTCATGATGAGCATGCTTTCTGCTGTTGGATATAATAAAATGAAAGTGAGATTATGTAGGCATTATAGCTGCTTACTCATGCTTGCTTTCATTAGTTTCAGGACAATATATGACTAGACGGATTCTCTAGACACATTCTAGTAGCCTATTTTGGACAACAAAAACACAGAAAACTAATTTTATAAATTATTTTCTTTACCTCCTTAGAAGATGTTCCTTTTGTTTGAAACAGTTTAAAATATTAGAATTGTGGGCAAGGTTAGCCAAACCGATACTGGGACCCATATCGGTCGGCCACTGATTCAGTACAGTACCAATTCGATATGTGGTGAACCGGGCAGTTCGCCCATGTTTAACAAACTATGATTCAAACCTTTTGGGATATTGTAAGAAGAGAGGGGGGGGGGGAACCATTTGGTTCGGAGCGATTTATGCTATTTTCCTAAAAACAATGCTGAATCATGCAGGTTTCACGCTGGTTCGGTTTGGTATGGGATGAACCAGGTGGTTTGGCCCAGTTCAATTGACCATGATTGTGGGGGTTGCTGCAATAGTGAAATTAGTGAGAGGGGATCATTTGAACGGTACAAAAAATAATGAGGATTACTCAAAAAGGTATAGGCTTGCGAGATGTGTCAGCATAGGCTCTCTGTGAGAATGTATTGTCATCTTGAAGCACAAGGGTTTGGGAAGTGGGCTTTGATACAACATCCAAATGCCTAAAAATGGTCAGATTCATCCAAACCCCTCTTATTCAATTCTTCCTATACATGATAGATGGCAGCTTAACTCCTTGACGTAGAACTCTAGAATCTTTAAGGTAATATTTTCCAATCATTTTAGGTATTTTAATTCGAGTTCTTAGTCAATACTTGGGATGGTTGTATTCTTTTCATCCTTTTTGGTTAGGCATCTGATTCACGGCTTTATCAAATGAGTGTCATGTTTTGTGATTATGTTCTAAAGATATCTTCATTCTTAAGTTTGCATCATATAGCGTTAAATATTTGTCATATCATAGGTACCTCTTACCAGTCATTCACTAAGGAGGTGTGATCTAATATAGCTAGGAAGTAAGCATCATGTTGACAATAATGCTGGGATAAGTTAAAGTAAGGTTGTTCTGCAAAAATGCCTTTAAGGCTGGATAAAATTAGAGAATACAGGTTCCTTAGGTTTTCTATAGGGGCAAGGTTGTTGGCAAGCTATTTGGGGGAACAAATATCTTCTTTTGATGGTATTATACTTTTTCTGATTGAAGGTTGTCGTGTTCAATTTTCCAGTATGTGTTACGGTGTTTAAAGGCTGACAAGACTAGGTTAAAGAGTATCCAGAGTGACGTTTTGCTGTTACTTATTTTTATCAAATAGAAGTTGCAGAGACTTTTTTTAAACTGTATTTCTTATGTCACTATTAACATTGCCAGATGTTTCTAATATCACGGTGTCTCCAGTATGTCATGTAATTATATTCTTTTAATTTATTCTAACCAGTATATTTGCAATGGTGACAGTGTTGGCAAAACAAAGAAAACAAACTTTCTTGTCAGAACTGCAAAAGCCAACAACACAAGCTCTTGACTAACCAGTATATTTGCAATGGTGACAGTGCTGGCAAAACAAAGAAACAAACTTTCTTGTCAGAACTACAAAAGCCAACAACACAAGCTCTTAACAGCCCTTCATCATTCAACTCTTCAAGGGTATCCTCATTTATATGCTTCTTGTGCATGCCATTCTCTTTTCAACCTTCATAGACTACATTCTTTACATTTTTATATAGAAATCCTTCTCTTTGTGCCTTGCAGTGGTGAGAAAGCATTGATACTCAGATCTGTATAACCTTGCTGTTGATTTTGCTGTAAATCCTTCAATCTTCCTGTGTTCTATGTTTATCTGGGGTAGTTTATCCTCAGGAGCCTGCTTTTACCAAGGTAGCTATGATTTGATATTCCTGAAATTCTTGCAACAATATTCTCTTAAACTGCACAAATTCTTTAAATACGTCTTGTTGGCTGTCATTTATTCTCTCATTTTGTGTGCCTTTTGAAATGGCATATGGAAGTTGTATGGCTCGTTTTTTCTTTGGTTTTTAAGAGCAGAATTTTCATCTTGATCCATGAGGCTGATTCACAAGAACTACTTGGGAACTTGTGGATCAACGAGAAAGCAATGAAACGGAACTTGTTCTTCATATAAATCTTGTTGGCTTTAGTTCACGAGAGATTTATCATAGGCTGTGGAAACCAAAATGTGAAAGGTTATATATAGGTGAGTTTGGAGGAATGCTTTATTTAGAAACTCATTTTCAGCTGAGGTATATATTTGTGGTGTATTTTAGCTACATTGAGCATTGGCTTGATATATGATATTGTTTTTTGCTTGGCCAAGTATATTATGACATTGACTAGATTTGTGGGCGAGCAGGATGCCAAGGCAATGGACCTAGTCCAGGTTATCTTGCCCAGGCAACTGACTGAGCACAAAGTCAAAACATTCTTGATCCAATTTTGTTATTTATATCATCATATTTTTCATAGCATATCAATAATTGACATATTATCTATCATCCTTAAGGCATAAACAATGAACATAAACATTTAAAAGACAATATGCTGTAGTTTGTAAGATCTGTATTGAAACAACAATGTGTTACATCTGTATCATTGTTGTCCTAGCTCAAATGATAGAAATTGCCAGGTTTTGCCAATTGTTTTTCTTCCTAGAGACTGGAAACTGGAGCTTGGATGTAGAATTTTGAAGGAAAGGTCATTTCAGTTCACCTCTTTTTCACATTTTAACATGCCTTAAGGCACACACATGAATATAAACAATCAAAAGACACCTTAAAGATATAACATAGTTTGTAAATCTATACAGAATGTATGTATGTACGTATGTATATATTAATTATCGTTGTCTTAGATCAACTAGTAGAGATTTCTAGGCTTGCCCAAATGTGTCTTGTGTGTATTGCTAGAGACGAAAGAATTGGAGCTTAGGCCTATAGCTTTGAAGGAAAGAATATTCCGGTCACTTGTTTCCATGATATGTCATATCGTACTGAATCGGACAGTATGAGCATGCTGTACTATACCAGTATATAGTATGGGGAGCATACCGATACTCGGTACGCTGAATCAGCCCCTATACTGGGTGTACCAAAATAGTGACAAGGTGGCACTTAGCATACCTTGCTTGTTTCATACTATTTATTTTTATCACTACTATTTGATGTTTCCTTGGATCCAATTTGATGCATCCGTCTTCCATCTTAGCATTCATCTGTCAACATGACAAGAAATAAAATTTGATGTATGTATGTATGTATATATGCATATATGTTTGTATTATTGTTGTCTTAGATCAACTGCTAGATATTTCTAGGCTTGCCTAAATGTGTCTGGCTAGAGGATAGAGAACTGGAGCTTGGGCTTAGGGCTTTGAAGGAAAGAACATTTCTGGTCACTTGTTTCATAATATTTTTTTTATCAATACTATTTGATGTTTCCTTGGATCCAATTTGATGTATTTGTCTTCCATGTTGGCATTCATCTGTCAACATTCAAGAAATTACAATGAAATATTTTAAAAGTTTAAATTCATATCAATCTCTAGACACGCATGCAGAGATATGTATATCCACACATAAATGTTTGTTTCCACATATTGTATATATTACAAGTGTCTATCTGTATATTATATGTGGGCATGCATATGTATGTATGATCATCTAAGTGAGGGTCGCCTAGGCAACGTGAGGCATGACAACTGCCCAGGCACCCAGGCTACAACAATGTTTTGGAGTGGTATGACCATTTGACATCTTTAACTGCTTTAGTGTTTTGGCTTCTATTTATTTTCGGGGAATCTGAAAGCAATATTAAGATTTTCAATTTTAATTTCGTTTTTTGTTGGCTTCTTATATGTGAAGTGACTCTAAGACACATGGTTAAGGCTAACTTTTTAGACTTCTAAATCTACATAAAATGGAAGTTGTATTTCTAACCTTTTATTTGTCTACAGCTTCATAATATTTTACACTAGTCCATTTCCATTAAAAATAATTGCATGTGGGTTGTGTATAATTTAAATATGGTCATATCTTGAGCAAGTAGGTTCTATTCCTTTGGATCATTCTGGTTAACCTTGGCATCTATTGTAAATAACATGCTTTGTGCAGGCTCAAATTCTACAAATAACAAACATAGCAACGAGCCTGGGTGGACTCCATGATGTGACACTTACATGCTTAGTTCGAAGTTGAAGGACTGGGACAAAATGCCAGTAAGAATTGATAAGAATATTTAATTTTCTTCTATTTGCATTTTGTTTGAGAGATACAAGTATATGATGTTTTAAACATTCTTTCAAATGCTTCTTGGATTTCTCCTGCCACTTATCTAGGATTTTGCTGGAGCTGTTGATCAAGACAATGTTTCTCTGGAGAGTTCCTCTGATGAGGAATAAAAACTGGAAAGCTTAAGGTGAATATGCTCTTTTCAGCAAATTTTCAAACCTGGAAGTAGAAAATATATGCTTTATCTTATAATTCAATACTTAGGGTTCCTATGCCTCATTGGATATTTGTGACTATTTTCACCCATCAACATCAGCTGAAGATTGGACTGGTTAAGTTACATGCTTTAAACTATCTAGAAAGTCAAGGATGATAAAAGTAAGGTAGGGTGAGGTGCAAAGTATCTAAAATAACCCCCAGACCTTAATATGAATGGTATTGGATAAGTCAAACATTAATGTGCCCCTTGTTTTATCAAATAAAGCCATGCAAGTTATTGATTTTTATAGCATATATTGCTAATGACTCCTAGATCACTAGAAGGCAAATGTTCAAGAATAAATTTCTTGTCTAAAACCTTATTTCTCATTAAAAATGGTATTCATGTTTGTTTTCTCTTTATGGAAACTGGACCAGTGGATATCCTAAATGCGCTCTGATTGTTCCCCGCAAGTTCATCTATAAGTACCCTGTGTTCTTGCAATGCTTATGCAAAAGTTCAAAACGAGGGATGAAATGGGTATGCTCTAATTGTATATAAGCAGTTTCTCTACTAGCATGGCTGGAATATACTGCAAAAAACAAATGTGAACTCTGTTGCAATACAGCAGAGTGACTTGATGTCATGAAAAACTTGCTGATTCTGATGCAAACAATTTCTGAGATTTAAGCATGATTGAACTGTCAATAGCCTGCTGCTCTATCAGCACCTATGGTAGGCGAGGACCAGGGCAGTACAACAACTGTTCTAAAGTGAAAACTCTTGAAAATGCAACATCCAATCTGTATTAGAATAGGTGCTGAAATGTAAAGAAGATTGCTACTATAGGGGAACATAGTTAATTGTGCTATTAAGGTGCTTAAGTTACTCATTGAAGCGATGTTGACTAGAATCAATAAGATTCTGGTAAACCTAATCTGAAGAGACATAAAACAGAAAATATGGGTTTTCCAGCATATAGTAGTGCATCTGTATGAATATATGATAATTGATGCCAATCCACACTTGACATGGGCACGATACATGATGCTCGAATCCTTATTAATTTTGTATTCATTCACAAGCTGCCTAAATACCTTTTTGACTTTCTAAGTGTGAGTTTTTTTGGGGGGGAAGGGAATTGTGAATGATTCACTTAGAATTTTAAATTCTACTGTAATAAGCTTTTCCAGAACAGAGAAAGCATTAATTATAGGGAGACATTTAGGTTAATATTGTGAGGATGTTAAAGATGCACTACTGATGTTGTCAGGGCTTATCTGTAGACATGCATAAATACATATTGTATGAGAGGGGAAGACATAATGGGCATGTTTGGTGTTGCTTTTGCTTTTTAGAAAGTTATGCTTCTTAAAGAAACAAGCCAGAATCTAAGTTTTCTAGCTTCTCCAAAAAGTGTCTGTTTTACAATTTTCCTCGTAGAAGCACTTCAAAGATAATGTTGCCAAGCACGTTTTTTAGTTTTTTCTTTTCTTTGCTTTAGAAGTTAAAAAAATAGTTTCTTTAAGCAAGACTAAACACGCCCTAACACCTTCTCTTTATACTTATTACTCTGTCTTGCAATCTTCCTTAAGAATTGCTTTATGATCACACACATATATACATGTAGATACGTACTTATACATGTGTGTATCTATGTATTTAAAGAGAAATGAGCTGTTACAGTTTCTATAGGATTCTAGACTCAGTTCCACCATTACTAAATCAATTATGGGCTTTTAAATAGAGGAATCGTTCTTAGTTGCAATATGCAATATCTACTATACCTAAAAATAAAATTTATTTATTTTTATTATGCACGAAGTTGAAACAATATCAATCGTGCTAATAAAGCTAGTGCATGAAAATATGTTATAAGCTATAAAATGCAAATCGAAACCAATGATCCTGATATATAGATCTTAAAACGGAAACCAAATTCAATAAATTCAGGCCCTTATTTCTATTTTGATTTAATGTACAATTTGGAAGTCTAAAAACTTCTATTTTCAGTGTTTCGGTATTTTAGATATTGTAGGTCATGTTAACACCACCTTTTGAGTAAGATGTTATTTATTTTGCGCTCTCTCTCTCTCTCTCTCTCTCTCTCTCTCACAGAGGGGATGCTCCAGCTAGAATTTTTTCTGGTATTTTTTGAGGCAGGGATCTTTGATTTTGGTGGTCCATTGTTAATTTTCAAATCATCAAATCTTTTGGGAAGCATTTGTCTAGTGTGTAGCTCACTGGATGTGCAGACATTTGAGGCCATGCAAGCCGGAGCATCTTGCAGTCATTTAGTTGGAGATGAACTAACCAGTATCATATGTATTGATTTTTCATTGCTTATTGACTCGAGACAATATTTCTGTTTAATTGTTTTTTGAATTTCCAATCTTTGGTCATCTTCCCCCCTCAATCAACTTGATTATGCGATAATACAGCCATTTAGTTTTCTGTTGGATGAGGCGTACTAGCTGGCTATATTTATAGCTTGATGCAACATTATGGCCAATGATAGAATGAAATGTAAACTGTGGTTACCGAAATGACTAATGGAATTCAACTTCATGTATAGAGTTCATGAGCTTTTCTGTTGATTCTACTTATGACGAAGAACTGCTTATATTTCCGGCCTCTTTTTCATCTTAACTGTAGCTCCTGTTTACAGTTATAAGTATTGCATAAAAATAAACCATCATTTTTATCTTGTATCTTGCATGCTTTCTCTGGCTGGTGTGAGAAGAATGGAATTATATACCTAGAGGTAATGCTTGAGTATCATATGCTTGTCTAACCAATTTGCTTCTTCAGAATCAGATTCATGCACTGGGGCAGATTTAGAGGTTGTTACAACAACAGAGATATATAGTTAGCATCAACATTCTATAAATATTGGAGCAAGAGGTCCGGGTTTTCCATGTTCTGTCCAAAGAGCTTCAATACTGCCAATGAACACCGGTTCACTGATTTTTGCTGTCATTGCCTTTCTTTTAAAGCTTTTCCACCTTGTAGCTTCAGATAGCGAGCAAATCCTGTTGTAACTTATTTTGCAAAATTGTAGCTCAGTGCTGATATGTTGAATTTTCAAACTGCCTATAGATCCATTATGAAGGATTTAGAAAGGGAAATTTGCATCCCCTTTTGGTATCTGTATTAGAAGGCATTCACAAGCAAATGTTCTTGATAAAGTAAATGGATGCTTAAGAGGTTGTTTTAACTCTGTGCATGATGTAGCTACTTGTGTAGTCTGCTGGATCCTTTTCTGCCGCTTCTATATAAATACATAAACAGGTGGGAAACGTAACATGAATATGTGCATGATAAATAAATCAGTGTCGACCTGCATCATGCAAGATGCACCTGAAAGCAAGGAATGATTTGATTTGAGGCTAGTCAAAATGTCCGTTGCTAAGGATTGATAAGTCCAACATGAAGTTAGAGAGGATATGTGTTACAAATATTTTAGAAAAGAAACACCATGAGCATGAAACATCGATGGCTTTTATATTGTCATTTTGCATATAGTGTAATTGTGTACTTAGGCGAAGCAATAATTCTGGATAACTAAGAATTTTGAGTCTCTGAGTTCATTTAACATTAGAACCAATAGATAGTCAAATGGGCAAACATTAGATAAATGCATGTTAGTACAAAATTCATGATAAAACCTTTAAGTAAAAGTTTATTGACCATTGATTATATCCTTCTAATGTTTATTATCATGTGAGATCTCACTTGAGTATCAGAAAAGTGGTTGAGTATTATCGTTCAGTGCTAGAAAAGGAGTTGGCAAATCTATAGCAATGCCAAGAGAAAGTCAATATGACGAACCGTTATGTGAAAACCAAGCAGACATAGTGGTAGCGCACGCGAGGTGGAAGGAATGCCTTCAGTGTTGCAGACATTCCAAAACTAAATCTTTAATTTTTTGAAATCCCTGAAATCTTGCGGCGTTTGCCAGTACATGTATTTCCTACTTACCACCCAACTCATCTTCGGATCAAATCAGCCACAAGCTCAAGAACTCTAGATGAAATGGCTCATCATTTCATGCTGCTAATTCATTCACTACAGGAAAAATAGTTGGAAAAATATTCCAGTCAACTCAAAATGCTGAAATTTTGTTGTTTGCATGGTTGGTACTGCTTGAGTTGTCAATATTTGTCATGCATTTGTGGTTCCTCATGCTGAAATGCAATCATATTTTTGAACGGATATAAGTCTTTAATAAGAGAAGCTTGTTTATGACTGAGTCAAAAGGTTGTCCCTGATGTATCATTTGCTGTAAGCATTGCAGTTTCTATAAAATAAGGGATTATCTTGGCTCGTTTTTGACAATTTTAATGATATAATCAAAGATGGAGCAACCGGTAAGACTGTTTCGCTTTGGGGTCTTAATTGTCTCCGGTATTCTTTTGTTTTTGAATGCTGATGTATTATAATTTAATATTTGCTATTTGCAGAAGACATATCTGTTATTACTAATTTACTATAGTCAAAAAAGCAATGATCATTGAATCCAAAGCTGGAAGAAAAATGCATTCATTAATTATCGAATCTGAACGTTATAGTTGAGATATTTTTATGTTGCGTGTGTGAATGTATGCTGATGTATGATGTAATTATGCGATTGACTTACTAAGCGATTATATGATTTATTTTTCTCGTGATTTATAATCTTGTTAGAGTTTTCTATCGGATATGAGAAGAGAAAAAGGCAGACTGTAACGTCATGGAAGAATGGAAAATACTGAAATCAAAAAACACAATGAAAACACAATCTAGATGATAGGATATTGTCATCCTCAAAATAGGGCGGTGTGTCATCTGTATCCCTATATATATATATATATATATATATATATATATATATATATATATATATATATATATATATATATATATATATATATATATATATATATATATATTCAAGAGTTGCCTTTATACAGAGGTTCTAGGTCTTCTTTCTTGTCTTACCTTTATACTGAGGTTCTAGGTCGATATATAGCCATAGGATCCGAAATCTTCTGATGGTCGTGTTCTAACCGCCTAAAGTCATGGTGTAATAGACTAGCAGCATGCAATAACTATTGAGGGACGTGCTGTTACTATCCAGGATAACTATCTTAGGATTTGATGTAACTAAGGTCTTCTAGGATCACTATAATAGATTTTAACTTTTGATGTAGTGGAAAGAGCGTATTTTCGAATGAAGTATTAGAGCCACCATCTGAAATAAGAGGGCTTAGGTCGGCTTGGGATAGTTAATGAGCTGAACGATTGTCTGTTTAAGCTGTAAAACTTTATTTGACATGTTGGATGATGTATGACCATGGAGGTCTATTGTTTTTATTTTACTCAGCCTAGCTTTTAGACCGGTCAAAATTGGTCTGGCCCGATAACATCAAGAGGATGCAGAGTTTACCTTAATTGCCGCATCAACTATGAGCTGGACTAACCTGGTCTTACCACATCATTACACTTATTGTCTACTGCATCAGGCTGATGGCTAATACGCAATATAAATAGGATAGTATTAGTGTTTCCACGCAGGAGAAAAGCAAGTATTAATTTGAGAAAAGCAAGTATTAATTTGATCCCTCCAAATCATTATATATATATATATATATATTCAAGAGTTGCCTTTATACAGAGGTTATAGGTCTTCTTTCTTGTCTTACACTTATACTAGGGTTCTAGGTCTATATATAGCCATAGGATCCGAAATCTTCTGATGGTCGTGTTCTAACCGCCTAAAGTCATGGTGTAATAGACTAGCGGCATGCAATAACTATTGAGGGACGTGCTGTTACTATCCAGGATAACTATCTTAGGATTTGATGTAACTAAGGTCTTCTAGGATCACTATAATAGATTTTAACTTTTGACGTAGTGGAAAGAGCGTATTTTCGAATGAAGTATTAAAACCGCCGTCTGAAATAAGAGGGCTTAGGTCGGCTTGGGATGGTTAATGAGCTGAACGACTGTCCGTCTAAGCTGTAAAACTTTATTTGACATGTTGGATGATGTATGACCTTGGAGGTCCATTGCTTTTATTTTACTCAGCCTAGCTTTTAGATCGGTCAAAATTGGTCTGGCCCGATAACATTAAGAGGATGCAGAGTTAACCTTAATTGCCGCATCAACTATGAGCTGGACTAATCTGGTCTTACCACATCATCACACTTATTGTCTACCACATCAGGCTGATACCTAATACGCAATATAAACAGGATAGTATTAGTGTTTCCACGCAGGAGAAGAGCAGGTATTAATTTGATCCCTCCAAATCATTATCCAAGCTCCATCCTTAAACTGGCGATGTTAGATTGACTTAATGTCCATGGTGGACGGTGGATATAATTCAAAGGCAGCAGACGTTTCAAATCTCCGAGATCCTTCAAGCATGGTAGGATTGCATGTATCTATTACTCTCAGCTGCAAAAATAGAATGTTAGAGCTCAATTATTAAATGTTGTGATTTGCTCGGTGATTTGCTTATTAAAATCAGTTTTCATTTTAAAAGATTTCCTTAAAAAATTCAATCAACAGTCAACACCACCTGACTCTGTATCAAATCAGGCCAATACAAAGTTGTTCTAAAATCGCACCAGTGGCCCATCGAATCATGCTACCGGCTCGTTCGGAGTCTGAAATCCGAACGACGAGGGGAAATCGTACGGCAGGGGCCGTACGTGGCCGCCGCATCCATCAACGCGCCGGAATCCGTATGCGCGGAGCACCTGATCGTCCGCGAGGTCGAGGGCGCGCTGCATGGCCGCGAGGCAGCTCTCCCTGGAGTACGCCGGATTGTGCCCACCGCCGCAGGGCTGGCACCCGGTGAAGTGCGTCACGAACGGCAGCCGCCGCCTCCGTTGCTCCCACTCGTCGGCCGCCGCCTCGCGGTCCAGGTACCGCCCTCGCATCTCCCCGTGCGCCCCGGTGGACTTCTCCGCGTGCCGGCGCCTCAGCGGCGGTTCTCTACGCTCCATGGCGAGGTAGTCCTCCGTGGACTTCTCGAGGCGGCCCAGGACGGCGGCCCAGTACCCGTGGAGGTCATAGTCGTTCTCTAGATAGACTCTGTCGCCCCAGCGGTCCTTTTCGTAGACGAGGAGGTGGAGGAGGGCGGACTGGTCGTCGGACTCGGGGGCGGCCTTGCCCTTGATCTTGGAGGCGAGGATCCGGCCCCAGGCCTCGAACTCGGTGGTCTGCGGGCCCATGCGGGCCCATGCGTCGAGGAAGTCGAGGCTCCACTGGGAGTTGCGAATGAGGAAGACCCCGGCGTTGAGGCCCACCCAGTTCTTCTCCTCGTAGACCATGGAGGGCCATCCAGGGACCACCAGGTCGTGGGCCCGGTAGCGGGACAAGGGCGGCCGAAACTCCATGTCGGTGAAGGCAGCGTCCTCATCGACCCACCATATCCACTCGGCCTCCGGGTGGGCGAGCATGGCCGCCCGGATGAGCGGGATCTTGGCCCAACACCCGGTCATGTTGGGGTGGAGATGGGCCGTGTTGTAGAAGAGGTCGTGGCCGTGGATGCGGCAGTAGTCGGATTTGTTCTTGTAGAAGCGGAGGAGGAGGTGGTCGCCGGCCGGGTTCCGGCAGGGGCTGGGCTGGGAGCCGGAGACCATGAGGACCCGCTCCTCTTTTTCCTGGATGAATGATGATGATGATAAGGTGGGATGGAGGCGGAGCCAGTGACGGCGTTTGGAGTCCCAGTTGGAGAGGTGACCGCCGTCGAGGGTGTAGGAGAGGGATGGGTCGTCATAGAAGGTCGGGATGGAGTCATCGGTGGAGGGAGTGGGACTGGGAGCGAGGGTGGGAGTAAGGGAGGACGAGTAGAAGGAAAAGAGGAGGAGGAAGGCGAGTGCAGCGCCAAGACTAACGAAGATGAGACGTTCCACGAGGAGGGAAACTTTAGATGAACAAAGGGCCATCCTCACACGAGGAGACTCTTTCCTGGATACCATTCTTCTCAGGGAGAGACAGGAGATAGAGACGGCGACAGAGCCAGGGTGGTTTTTACAAAAGTAGAGAAGGAAGCGAGATCGCTGCAAGATATACTGGATCCAAGGTTAATTCGAATGTAGCAGTCACGTACATGACTTGAGAGAATGGTTACTCAGGACTTGTTAGATGCATCGAGAACCGAGTCACGAGATTGATCGCAAGGGAATGGTTACTCAAGACTTGAGAGCCCGCCTTTGTTGCATCTGACAACAACGTATCAAGCTGTTGTAGGAAGATATATAGGTTGCAGGTTATTATTATATCTACTATATCCGTCTGTAAATCCTAATATTTTCTGGGCGCATGCAACAAGGAAACGGGGACTTGGTTCAATGAATGCGTGGTTTTCTTTGAAAAGAAATACAAGGACTATTATAGTAGTTCGTATCTCAGATCTTCTCAAGTGCATTTCTGGTTGCATGGAAGGAATTCATGCGATAATCAAATGATGTTTACGATGGATGCCTGTAAGTATATACATGACAAATATTAATTGTTTGGACCTAGCAATAGCACAATAACCGATAACAAGGGCGAAAATGCCAATAGATGCTTCCCCCACATTCATAATTTTCTTGATGAAAAGGAAGGGGATCCAGCATTACTCCACTACAAGCAAGTTCCCTTTTGAAATTTCTCTTTCCAAAAATGTCGAGGTTATATTTGAAGACACAACAAGTCCATCACAACAGGTCCATATGTATATTATATTGCCTAATTCTTCTCGAAAAGAAGAACCAAAGCAACACGTACTATTGGTCATAGGTTTGGTTCTATCTTCCCCATGAAAGAATGAAAGAATGATTGTTCTTTTCTGGCAAAATTAACCATTAGATCATATCTTGCACAGCTCTCAAAGTATTATAAACTCCATCATTTACTGTCTGCACAGATCTTGAAGCAACACTGCAAGTTAAAGAAAGCGAATCCTTCTTCTGCGCGAAAGACGGCTCATGGCCCCAAATTCGTCCATCGCAACAGTTGTCAAATGCTACACAAAAGCAAGCTGGCTCAACCTGAAACCAACTCAACCCCTTCTGTAACCTGATTTACAAATATAGAAGACAATTTTAATACGCTCCAGAAATAGTGAACCTATTTTGTGCATTGATGCTCGATCAACAAAATCATAATAAGGGAACTACAAAGGTTTCAAAGTACCCACCAACAATTAGCATGAATCTATTCTTTGTGGGGGGGCGGGGGACGAAGGAAGCATGTGAAATCATCTTAATAAAAAAAATGCGAGCATAAAAGATTGTAATAGACCTTGGAATTTGGGCGTAGAACAATTTCTCAATAATTCTGGTTTAACAGCAAAACTTTGATGATATGTTACTATATATGCTAGTCAACATTCAGATGAACAAAGCAAAATGAACACATATTGCAAAAATGCATCTGGATGGAGATCACAATCGCATGACATCCATCCAAATTAGTCAAGTTTTTGTCAAATTCTGCAGATTCAATAATTTTAGGCCCAACAATAACATAAGGAAACAGTCCTCTATTTTTTACCTTTCTACTAAGAGTAGGCTGTTTTTGAGCAATTAGCACATCCTTCAATGATGTCAAAGTTGACATCATAGTCTTCAATTGAAACCATGGTGAAGTAAAAGATGAGACATAATCAGCTCCTCTATCTCACACAGCACAGTCTTTTGGTTCCTTTAGTCTCCAAATCACCAAGCACTACTAGTAACCACGACTACCTGAGAACCTATATAGAAACTACAAACTGTTTCAACCAGCAAAATCCTTGGATTCCTGATAGAGCAGCCCATCTACCACTTTAAGCAAGAGTCCAAGAAAGTTGAGGATCCTATGTGAATTGGCTGCCCACAACACCCTCCCTTCATGCTCTGCTTAATTTGCTTACTCTTAATTTTTAAGCAAACAGTTTTCGCTATTTAAAATCTCAAATTACTAACATTATAAGTTAAAACTACAATAAATTTTCAGAGGTATTTCTTCCCCAAATGAGACGAGTCCACCTCCTAATCACTTTCAAACTCTTCTTTACATATATGAAAAAAAATTCCTCAGAAGTATATTTTTTTAAACAACTTGAAGTGGTATACGGAAATGGGATCCCCAATGTCTGAAGACAGTAATTGTAATGTCCGGGCCCACAACCTACTAGGCCCAATAAGAAATGGGCCCAGTTAAGGGTTTGGGCCCAAATTTCACTGTAGCCAGTATAATTATAATAATTATCAGGAAAAAAAAAACGAAGGGATAAGACCGACAGGGAAGGGTGACCCTCACCCCTGCTGGCAGCCGATGCCGGCGCACCGGAGACAGGGGAGCGGCGGCGGCCAGTCCCGGAGAGGGGAGGAATGGAGCGGATGGGACCTCTCAGAGGGGGGTCTCATCCTCTAAACAATGATTTAAGCCTCTGCCGGCAACCCTAAGTCACAGACCCCCAAGAACACTGAACGGGAGAGAGAGCCGAAGCCCTGGAGCCGAAGGCGAAGGAACCCTGAAGCTCCAAGAGGAAGGGCAAAAAGCCAGGTAAGCCCCCTTCCTTCTCTCCCCCTGTTTTGTGCAAGACAACAAAGAAACAAAGAAAGAAGGGAGGAAGGGGATTGATGGCAGACCAAGGGGAGCGGCCGCGGGCATCCCGCAGTGCCGCCGGCTTCTCCCGGCATCTCTTCCCCGTGGGAGAAGAGAGGGCCGCCGCAGGCGCGGCCGTGGGCTCAGCCGCAGGCGCGGCTGTGGACGCCGCGAGCTCGGCCATGGCACCGCCGACTGTGGCTCGGCCCTCCCAAACCCCCCTTCTTCCTTCACAGGGGAAGAATGGAGAGAGGAAGAGGGAGGGTTTGGGAGTGAGAGAGAGAATATGGGGTGGTGCCGGAGGGAAGGACCAAAGAAAAGAAAGAAAGAAAGAAAGAGAGAGAGGAGGAAGAGGCCGTAGATCCGGCCGGAGGAGAAGAAGAAGACCGGAGGATCGGCCGAAATGGCTAGGGTTTCCGATCGGAACCAAGGAGAGAGAGAAAAAGGAGAGGAGGAGGGGACTTGCCCGTGTACGGCCGTGAGCGTCGCCGGTGGGGGCTCGGCCGGGGAAGCCGAGAGCTCGGCCGCGGGCTCGGCCGGGGAAGCCGAGAGCTCGGCCGCGGGCTCGACCGAAGAAGCCGAGAGCTCGGCTGCGGGCGTCGCCGATCGCGGTCCGACCCCCTCCCCGTGAGGAGGAGACCATCGACCTCCCTTTCCGCTCGTCGTGCTCCCATCGCCGGAGAAAAGAGGAAGGGGAGATCGGGATGAAAGAAGAAGGGAGGAGAGGAAGCTTCGGGAAGGAGAAGAAAAGAAAAAGGAGAAGAGAAGAAAAGGAAAGAAAAAGGAAAAAAAAAAGAAAAAAGAAAAAGAAAGAAAAAGAGAAACAAAAAAGAAAAGAAAAGAAAAAGAAAAGAAAAGAAAGAAAATGAGAAGAGAAAAGAAAAGAGTGGGTTAACGGACCGGAATCGGGTTCGGATCCGAAACACGTTAAGCCCAATAATAAGAAATTGGTTTAGCCAATTGAACCTGAACCCGAGCCCAAACTGCAAATTGGGTCAAATCCGAACCAAATTAGGCCCAAATTGATTTGGGTCCGAACCCAGTTGAGTGGAGTTAATCCCAGCAGGCCCAATTAATAATAAATTAGGCCCAGTAAATTGACAGAGGACCCAATTGGTTAGAAAAGGTTGGACCCAATTATAAACGAGGCCCAATCCTCCAATTAAAAACCCAATCAACCCATGTGGGCCCAATCTGGTGTTAAGTCGAACTCCAAAGGCTTCAAATTGGACTTGGGCTAAATCCTTGGATGGGATCCAAGCAAGTAAATTCATAGTGTGATGAACTAAGAAATTTTATAATAAATAAATGGGGAATAATGTAATCCCTATGATGTTGTTTTAGGTGATTGAGGATTAGTCACCTGGACTTGAGCAATTTGGAAAGCGAATTGAGGTAAGTAATCTGCCTTAATCTTATCGTAGATCCTGTATTACATTTTATAAGATGAACCAGTGTTTTTTATACAATTTGAATTGTATGCATGATTAGTGAAGAATGTAAGTAACCTGCCCTAATCTTTATGGATCATACATGAAATTTAACATGTTATGCATGTACTGTAGGCTAAGAATGATATGTGTATCTGACATGCTCTAGTTACACAAGATATGATGATATATGCTTTATATTCCGTTATGCCTACAAAATACTGGGATTACGTTACATGCTAAGATATGAGTTATGAAATATGAACATGAGTGGTACATGTCAGTCACATAATTCATAGTTGTGCACATATTATGTTTTCATAGCTCTTGTGATACATGCAAAATGAATGGAGTTCCATGTTATGATTTTTCTTAGCATGAGTGTAAAGAATGATAATGATTTGCCCTAGCTGCATATTGCTTGTAAGGGGGTACCTAAGAACTACTAATGCTACGGGCCGAATGCAACTGAGCCGGCCTTGCCAGTGGCCGATAATGACTGAGCCAGCCCCGCCAGTGGCCGACTAATAACTGAGCAGGCCCCGCCAGTGACCATTAATGAATTCGCCGTAGCATCTATGAGGTACTACCTATACTGAGCATTATTTATGAACTCTTAAGAGCTACTGACCCAATGTAACTGAGCCGGCCTTGCCAGTGGCCGAGAATGACTGAGCCAGCCCCGCCAGTGGCCGCCTAATAACTGAGCCGGTCCCGCCAGTGGCCAAGAATGACTTCGCAGTAGCATTTAAGAGCATGACCACAGTATGCCGGGGGCACGGTTTCATGTGCATGTTTTATGAAAATTTTGTGATTTACAATACTGCTTTGTTTAAATTGCATACTTTATGAAAATGATATTTGAAGCATGATCATGAGGCTCGTTTCAGAGATTAGGTATATGAGGCGGGTGCTTCCAAATCCTGCAGATGTGTTTTTGGGGAGAAGCAAAATCGGTGAGGGGTGAAGGACGCTTGCGTGAAGCCCCGGAACCGGCCAACATCTGGCAGGGGAGCCCCGTGTTTCCTCCTCATGTGGGCCCGATAGTCACGTGCCCTGCGCAGGTGGGCCGTGACATTTATGAACGTGCCTGACCAAAGCATACATTGTTTTACAACGGGTTTTGAATATATCGTTATAAAATGTTGTATTTTGCTATAACCGATATCTCCTTTAAATTGCATACATATTATGCCATGATGATGATTAGATAAATATGCATGTCAGCTTCTCAAACCCTGCATAAACATGGTTACCGTTATGTTCGATCCGGTAAGATTATGTATGATTACTTACTGAGCCGTGTAGCTCATATCCGTTCGTTTACTTTTTCTTTCAGATCCTTACCACTGATAGCTGCCAGAGACACGTTAGTTTGGTATCAGGGCTTCTTTCTTCTGGGGTAAAGCAAGTATACTTTTGTGTACATAAACTATGTAGAAGCTCTGTATTTGGGTACTAACCCGCATGTTGTACTAAGAATGCTTTCATATGAAAAGATTCAGTTGGTTTGACTACCCTATTACCCAGGTATGAGGCTGCGTGCTATTGCGGGTAGTAGTCGGCAATAGCACGGCCGTGTCACGGATCCGGATCCGGGGCGTGACAGTAATAAAGGACGGTAATAAGATGTTTGATAAATATAGGCTAATAAGAGCTAGAGATCAATTTAGGGGATGGACCTCAATTTCAAATGTGCATCCCCGTACGAACATAAAGGTTATATGATCTTGGCCTAAGTTCGCTTGCTCACCAATACAAATTAAAGAACCAGATTTTCGTTTAGCATCCCCACACGAGCAACTGTTCACGCCTTAAGCACCAAGAGAATTTTCCGGAACCAATTAACAAGTCCACTATTGATCATCAGGCTTCTACGACAGGTCTCAAATCATATTGGTCAGGGAATGGATGCCATAAGAATAGGATGTGCTTTCTTTTCGTTTAATGGAACTTGGTGTTGTCATCCCTCAAGTAATACAACCCAAAGAGGTCAATGATTCCGAGTACGTACGTCTGCACTGGAAGTTGACCTTCTCAAGTTTCTGTATCCCTCGTTGTTATGGGATCTAATGTTCGCCTCTCATAGTAAACTTGATGACCCCTAGATAAAAAATTTAAAATGCATCAAGTATTATTTATGATGAATTTTACCATCCGTCCGCTTTTCAGTACACGCAAATTACATGTTCATGTGTCCCGTTAGGCCATGCTACTCGCTATCCCCACTCTTCTCGTCACCTTCCACCTCTGAATGCCTCTCTCCTTGGGATCCTTCTTTCTTCTTCTCCTTCTTCTCCTTCTTCTCCTTCTCCTTCTCCTTTTTCTCCTTCTTCTCCTTCTTCTCCTTCTCCTTCTTCTCCTTCTTCTTCTCCTTCTTCTCCTTCTTCTCATGGCTTTCCTGGTCACTATCTCCATGCTCGTCCGCATAGTCCGAGATGACTATATGAACACCCGGGTCCTCCGCCTTGCAGGTCCCACCGAGAAGGATCGAGTTGTTGACAGCCTGATAGTTGCTGTTGGTGTACGCACTCATCGCGCTCTCATCATCGTGCAGAGCACCGTGGGTGTCCATCATCTCCTCCAAGTCCGCCTTCATCGTGGCTCCCTTGTTTTCCCCCGCTAGTGTGATGATCCTCACCCCGTGATCGGCCTCCTCGTTCTCCTGATCATTCCTGGCCGTGGACCTGCCGAGGGCTGTGAGCTGGTGAGTGAGCTTTGAGATCATGCCACGGATCTCATGCTCCATATGCCGCTGGCTCTGCTCATCGGCGTTCGCATTCGTAACCATGGTACTTTGGTTGCGGGAGAGGGAGAGAGAATGGCTTGTTTTCTGCCTTGGAAGTGCTTGAGAATGGAACGGTGCTTATAAGAAGAATGTTACTTGCATGGGAGGCAAAGGGACGGAACTAATTCCTGCTATCATGGTGGAAGCAAAGGATCACTTCATCACTCGACGTTTAGGTTCCTCCACCGTACATTATTCTTCTCCCGACTACACCACGGCATGTCTGATGAGATTATTGGAGGCGTTCTCCAATTTACAAACTCTAAATACTTCGATTCTTCTCCATGTTATCTACTCACCGTTTCCGGGGATTCTCCAATATCTAAACTCTCAACTACGTTCCCACACCACCACCATCCTGTAAATTCGATTGGGTGGAGGACTTGGAATTAATTGTTCGGCCATCCAACTTCCCATGACTGGCTTCACCTAAAATAAGCCCACGTCTAATTCAAAATTCGAATATTTCCTTGATACAGTCATCCTAATTACGATATGGCATAATTGCAATGATCAATATTAATAAACATCCTCCTAAGAAATCAAGGATTAAGCGGTGGTTGGCCTATCAACCGTAGGTACCAGGCGCCGAAGAAAATACTTGGAACATTAGATTTAGTAGGGGTGCGCCAGGCCCGCGCAGTAGTGCAACGCGTGGGCGACGCATGAGGGCTTCAGCGGCAAGCCACTGCAGTAAACCCTCCCCCAACGAGAAATTAATTTAATATCATGGTGGGCCGATGGCCCACGTATCAGATATTAAACTGATAAGAACAGATACTACACTTGATCTTAGCCAAAAGGCCGAGAAAGGTATGCTTGAGACAGTACCTTTCGCCTTCTTTTATAGGCTTCCTCTCTTCCTTCGCTCATACCTCTTCCGATGTGGGACTAAAACCCAGCTCACAAGCAGATCTAATTGTAATCTCCACGTCCACCCTCTGCAGGCTTCCATGAATCCAAGTTGTGATTCAGGGGGAAGGTCCTCGCTTTCCCCTTGTGTATATTTGATGCATTGGCATATATGATTAATTAATTAATATTGAATAGAATTATACCAAAGCTTATTAGAATGAATATTATAGTCGTCCCTTAGTTTCTTATCATTCATCTTATGTGATTGATTTCGTGGATAGTCATGACACTGTTAGATGTAAGTTTTTTCTTTTATTTTATTCTTTCAACATGCTAGGCTCTTGTTCACAAAAAAAAAAAAAAACATGCTAGGCTTTTCATCACAAGTGATTGCAAAAGACTACACACGAAATTTGTAATGAAGATTAGGGTAGCTGACCGGGGGTTAGCTGGTCAATCCTTTTAAAAATTATAGACGCGAGTTGTAAGATTCTTGTGACGCCAAAGCATTCACATATACAAAATAAATAAATAAATAAATGTTGGGCATGTGTAATTGAATTTTGTTCAAATATATGTAGTCCGTAGTTGGCATTTTCATTTTTGAATGAGCCTTAAGATTGTTTTAAGATTCAGAACAAGTTAGAACGCTAAATCAAAAAACTTGTGTCAAGGATTTTGGTATGGTATATATATTGTATTTTAATTATGCGAAGGATTGATCTTTGCCATTAGTTGAGAAGAGATATTATGGAAAATTTATGGACAGCTAGTTGGGAATTGGTTGCCATCTTTAGTCTTCTTGCTTCCTGTGACTCTAACCAATATAAGGATTCAAAACTCCAAGACGTCGGAAGTCATGTTGTCTCCTAACTGGCCTCTCACCGCTCCTCATCTTCCTCCACAACTTTCTCGAGCTCCACCTTATTCCACAACTTTCTTGAGCTCCACCTTATTGATGGCTTGATCTATGGGTACAGAGTTACTTCGGCGACCTTAATTTTTGACTCGGCATCCAAGGTCTACAAAGAGGTCATCTATAGAAGATGATATTGGGTTTTAAAAAAAAAGCTATTTTGAAGTTTTATTAATAATTTGCTTGTGTAGGTAGGGATACGGTATTTTCTAAATCTTTATTTAAGGAATTACAAAGAAAAATCAACAAAGATGTGAATTGAGTAAGATTAGGCGACAAAATATGAACTGAAGACTTAATCTTAATGTACCTCATAACAATATATTTTCATTACCATGAGATGTAGGGGGTAGCATGTTTACAATAAAAAAAAAGTAAGCAAAGAAAAAATGGTGCAATAAGATATAACATTTTAGTTAATTAACAAAAATCTAAGTTTTTCATCTATACCATCAGTTGACCAGTAAACCATTCTAATCATCTACATTTGGATGAGTAGTCTAAATGATATACTATTGATTTTTTGAACGTATCATAGCGAAGCTTTTGTATCAACAGTAGATCTCATTGAAAATATTCATCCCAATCTCAACCTACAGTAGGAGAGAAACTCAAATCAATCTAGACTAGAAAGGGATGAGTTTTTCCTGTTAGCTCTATTATCATTGGCCCGGCTACTCTTGAGTTCAGACTCATCAACCTACTCAAATAGTCAAACCTAGTTAAAAAAAAAAAACAAAATTAAGCAAGGATTATTTATTATTAGATAATTCAAATTATTTGATATCAATCCAATCGAAAATGAGATTTGAGTGGTCATCATAAATTAGACAAATTAGTTAAATAAGATCAGAAGATAATGGTGCAATAGTGGACCATTAAACTGGTCGAGATTTGATGCGGATGATCAAAAAAGTTACGAAATAAATATTTAAAAGAAATTAAAGAAAAGTCGAGTGAATGGCCTATCCATAATTTTATCATGTTTTCTTTCTCGGCTGGTAGGTATTGATCCGTTAGCAAGAGAAGTGGCTTGACGCCGTCTAAACGGGCGGCCCCGGCCCGTCATCTCCGTTCTGGTTCCCCGCGGTCCTATTGTAACCTTGCGGACGAGCCAGAGATACTTTCCGAGATCATTCCACGCCGCCGACAGGACACCTCGCGGTCTCAAATCCTCGAGGGATCGAGAGAAGGAACGTGGTCGTACCCTTCGCGCCCGGCGATCGTTGGATCGTCCACTGCACAGAACACAGGCGCTCCGAACTCCGTCATTCATCCGCCCGCACGGCTCTCAAAGCGAGCAGTGGACGGTCCAACGGTCGACGCGCGCGGAGGAAGGCGTATCCCTCTTTCGCGCGAAGGATACAACCACGATCCTCGAGAGAAAGAGAGAGCGCGCGGGGAGCAGAGATCGTCCATAGCTCCGGCGGTGGTTCCAGCGTCGCCGGTGAGAAACCCCCACCTTTTTTTTAATCCAGGGTATTTGCATAAATCAGTAAGATAAGTTCCTTGTTTTTTTTATTTTAGGAAAACTTAATCAAGTTATATATAGTAGAATGGAAAAGTACATTTTAATCTTTTAAATTTTAATATTTATTCCTATTTTTTGGCAAAGTCGTTTGGCCCAATTAAGCTAGATAAGTAGATATTATTCAAATTTATTCCCAGTTATTCACAAATTAAACAAGGCTTAGTTTCATAGGGGATATGGGAGGTTTTGGATATCAAGTTGGGTAGCCTGAATTTGGAGACAATTCTATCTATGGAAGGGTGGAAATAACTTTGATCATAAAAATAAAAAAAAGGAGAAAATATGAGGGGTCTTTTTGAGAAAATTCACCATGGTAGACCAGCGAGGGAGGGAGTGGGAGATGGAGAGGGCAAGGCGTAGCGATCACTATGCGATAAACGAAAACACCTCGGGCCTTTCTATGTTACTAAATATTAGTCTCACCGGATTTTTCAAACATACATTAAGGAGAATTATTAAAAAAAAAAAGTTGTGTTATGGTTGTCATAAAACGTTTTAAAAAAAGTGTCAACCTAGTTTTCAGTATGGCACATAGAGAGGTTAAAAGCATCATTTTTATCCTAGTGTACTAGATTTAGGAACTTTAATTGGATCTTTTGAGTGACATGAGAATTACTCTTTTTTTTTTAATTGAGAGCAGCTGCTAGAATAAATAAACACACCGACTGGCATCAGATATAATGGTGTCTTTTAATCTTTAGGGTAACGATGCTGCAGTCTTTCATAGCATAAGTCCATCATGATTGATCACAAAGATTGCCATCCAATTGGCCCTAGAATAAACTGACCCATCATCATTAGACATAAGAATTTACTTGCAAGTACGACGGTCCAGTGTAATTTAGCACGAATAATTGTGGTAAACAAAAACATATAGGTTGCAGGAAACTTGGAAACAAAATAAAATCAGTGAAGGAAAGAAGGGTACATTCAGGCCATGGTTAGTGGCGACGTTGCCTTTCAGATCGAGTATGTTTATAGAAAGGCTAATGGAGCCGCAGATTGGGTGGCCTCTTATGTGACCGATCACTCGAAAGGGGCCTATAGGTTGGGGAGAGAGTTGCTTAGAGCATTGAAATTTGCTATTTTTTTACTCTTTTTTTTTATGTATGTAGAGTCATCTGCTGCAGGAAAAAAAAAAGTGCAAGCACATGGGAATGCCATAGCCCAGTCATCCACGTGAGAGCTCAACCACCTGTAGCCGCCCCTGTCGAGAAAGGAGGCCCCTCGAACTCGGCAAACTCGTGAGCTCTTTTTTCTCTCCTGTTCTTGTTACTCGACCGTAGTATGGGACCGTATGCAGACCTGATAGAAGGAATGCACGCTTTCCTTATTTCTTTTTCTTTCTCCTCCCTTTTTGCTTCGTTTATTCTTTTTTTTTTTTTTTGCAAATTTTTATGTTCTTAGTGATGGTACAGGGACTGAACTTACGAATACGTTGAATGGCATTTTAAGTCTGAAAGAGATATATGAGGTTTTGTTCGGGTATTAGACTATCAGAAGTTTTCTCCTGATTAGATTTTCAGTTCAACTCTGATAATATTTATAGTCTTAATTTGAAAGATAAATAAATGTTCTTCTGAAGTGGTAATTGCTTAGCATTCCATGTGTAGCAGGAGTTTCTTTTTTCCTTATTGTCTTATTAAAAATATCAGCAGTTTTTAACAGCAAAGGAAAAATCACAATAAGCTCAAATACTCCTCTTGCAATTTCATATGGATCATCTTCTGGTTTTCTACTTGATGCTCCAATCATCCCCATTTGGGAATAGAAATTACTGGAATATAATCAATTATTACATTTTCACAGATTCAACTGTGATTTTACTAAATTTCAAACCCTGTGAGCTACTATTGGATGAACGAGGCAATGATTTTTGGAGTAGCTGGATTGATGTTTGGTTGAATGGTCGGAATGAGGCCAAGACTTGGAAAATCTCTGTCTTTGCTTTTCTTCCATAACGGTTAATTATGTTCAAGTACTTCGCTCTAGGACTTTAAGTGAGTTGGTTCGAGTCCAAGCTTTGGAATATTAGATCCATATTGGACCCATTCATCATGCTCTCATTTTTCCTACTAGTGGCATCAGAGCCTCATAGGGCATTCTACATCAACATGAAGAAAAACGAGCTAACATTTTTTCTTTTCTTTTGATAAGTAGGGAGGGAGACCCACATTTATTAAATTGAAAGAGAGTATAGCAATAAGTTTATATGAAGTATAAAAGGGGATTAAACAAAAGAGAAACAGGAAAGATAATCTGACCTAGCTATCACAAAGAGTGCAACAATTTATTAACTCGAGTTCTATTTTTGACCACCTAGAGTTTTGGGCAAGGTTCAAAACCAGAAGATTTAATAATATATAAGGAGCTCCCAAGCAAGAAAAAATGAATTTGAGGAAGAAAAGGTTAAGAATGTCAAATTTGGTGAAAGGAGCTGAAGGATAAAAAGGAAAATGATTTTCAGGAAGAAACCAGCAAAGTAGATGAAGAAAAATTTGAGAAGCTAGAATAAATTGGGAATGCAAAAAGAAGAAGAGAACAAAGAGGAAACATAAAGATAATTTGTTATCGCAAAGAGCACAACTTTTTATTGAATCGAGCTCTATTTAACTGCTTAGATTTTTTTGCAAGGTTTAAAACCAGAAAAATTAGTGATATGTAAGAAGTCCTATGGCAAGATAAATAAATCTGGATGAAGACAAGTTATTCAAAGAAAATTTTGATAAAGATGAATGTGAGGAAGAAAAGGTTAAGACTATCAAATTTGGTGAAAGGGGCTGAAGGAGAAAAAGGAAAATGACTTTCAGGAAGCAACTGGTGAAGTAGAAGAAGAAAACTTTGAGAATTCAGAATAAATTGGGAATTCAAAAGAAGAAAACAAAGAGGAAAAGTCAAAAAATGAATGATTTGATGAAAAAATAATAAGGCAAAAGTTGATATAGAATTGAAGAAAACACAGATTTTATAAAGTCATGTTTTTCAAAAATCTATGGAAATTTGCTTCAAAAAAAAAGAAATTTGAATATTTGAATTTTCATCTGAATTGGAGAACTTTTTGAGTTATAGAAGTTATGCCAAATATGAAAACAGTCATTGATCCAAAAGAACAAACAAAGCAAATTTCAAGAAGCATGAAGATCGATGGGATATGTACGTGTGCAACGAGAAATATTTGAAAACACTTTTTTTTTCTTTTTTTGGCAAGAAAGGGAGGGCAGCCCAACCATGCTATAACTACCTGGGTCCAGTACTGGGAGATGCACGTCACACATTTGAATCTAAAACCTCTGGTTTCTAGGCAGAGGGGTTTAACCACTAGGACAAGTCCCAGTGCCAGAAACATTCAACTCAATATATTGCAAGCAAAAGAAGACATCGTACAACCTGTTCCCATGGGAATGGCCATAAAGACTTCTTCATTTAGAAGTGCAAGAAATCTTGTGAAATCAGGGTACAGCTGACCAATATTGTGCAGGGTTGAGTTTTTCTGTTCTTTGTTTCTTCTGTGTGGATGTTGATATGTAACATTTATGGAGGTGGATTTGGCGAGATAGGGATACCAGGATGGGAGCCCAGGATGTTTTTTGATTGTATAGTCCTCTGAGTTTTCTGTTTTGGAAGTAGGTTGCTTATACCTACCTTTTCTCAGGCTCTTGCCTGTGTTTCTCATTTCATCCTTATGGAATGAAGGTGGAATTTACACCATTTTCTTTTAAACAGACTTCAAAAATAAGGGAAAGTGTTGGAGTTAATTTTGACAATTGAGAATGTGCTGGAACTTGTTTTCTTCAGAATCAATGTAAGAGACATAATATAGCAGTGTTGTATAAACATCAGTTGACTGGTATCTCCCTCCTTTAGAATTCTGAGGTGAGTTAATATATCATAGATTGGTCTGTCTATAATGGTCCTAGGTCAAGTATAAACAGAGGATTTCATTTCCCACTGCTGTAAGCCTTCACTTGTAATATTTCTTCCTCTCATGATGCAAAGTCTTGTATGCTAAGCTTGTTTTTAAATATTCTTGGTCATAAACCTCGCAAAACTGTGATGTTCCTTTGCTCCTACATGCAAATTATCTGAGCTATATTTTTTTTTCCAGCCATGTGATCCATGAATTTGATAATTCTCTCAGAATAAGACAAGTAGAAATGTACAAAAGTGTTTTGCATACTAAGTCAACTAATTCCATGTTCAACTTTGGTACATGCTCAATACTAGTATAACCTTTAAAATTTCAACATATTCCCTTTTATTACTACATCAATTTTATTAAGAAAAAAATCCCTCGTGTACTTCAGAAATCCTAGAGCAGTCACTTTGTTTAAAAATTCCGAAGGTCAGGTCTGTCTCCAGTCCTCCCTCCCAGGACCTTGAATTTTCAGAACCATGACTACGTAATGGATCTAGTTTAGAATATATCAGCATTAATAGTTTTATGCGTAGTAACTTTCGCATATGCAACACTGATAGACTTTTAAGATTTCAATATATTTCCTTTTATTACTACCTCAGTTGCATAAATTCTTATCTACTTTAGAACATATCAATTTTAATATTTGTACCTAGAACAAATAGATAGAGAACAAATATATGAATTTTAGTGATGGAAGAAAATTATGTATGTGAGGAAGGATAATATAGAAATGGAGTTTTAATATCAGTAAATAGAGAAATTAAAGATAAAATTAGTAGATGTGAAGATAATAAACAATAATTGCTAGCTATAAAGTGGCCAGTATTAAGTGATGAAAGACCATGCTTGGATGCTTCGGTATCTCATCCATCGAATAAGAATCTTAGCAGAAGATGAGAAAAGGGGCAACCCTAGAGGAGAAGAGTCTTAATCGACCAAAGAACCATTTCATTGGGTAATTTCCGCAAAAAAAAAAAAAGATGGTGCATTCCTTTTGAAAAGATGTTTTACTTACATGAATTGATATGGGTAAAGAATTCCCATTATGGTCAAATACTATGTTCCAATTGCATTACTCCTCAAACTCCTCATTTTTTTGGCCAAATCTAGATTGAAATATAAATTATCGCCGGATAAGATGTCAGAGCATCCAAACAAGATCTTAATGTTATCACTGTCTGCACAGTTGTAGGAGAATTAGAGGACTCATATTGTTGGCCTGAAGTAGATGCTGTAAAGCTTGATGATTGCGCTTATGGTTAAATTTATAATGCTTAAATTGGACAGAAGCAAGCACATCATTGTCAATGCATATTAAGGCAAAAGGAATATAATTTTTCTATTTATGTTATTTTTATCATAATTTCATCAAAAAAGATGATTTGG
This sequence comes from Phoenix dactylifera, assembly GCF_009389715.1. Lineage (NCBI taxonomy): Eukaryota > Viridiplantae > Streptophyta > Magnoliopsida > Arecales > Arecaceae > Phoenix > Phoenix dactylifera. The sequence continues at coordinate 15,885,911 of NC_052393.1, forward strand.
TAAAATATTTTCTTTATCGTTCTGAATATTTAACATATACGTCATAAATTTAGACAACATTTTTTTATTTTCTTTTTAGTTTATTCTGTTAAATCAAGAAATAAATACTATAATTTTCTATGTTCTTGAAATGATACATCTTTGTATCTAACTAAAATCAATTATAAGTGTCAATGCACATTAAAATTATGGTAAGATTCAATACTTCATTTTCAGACTATGTTTGACTAACACCAAATCAAACAGCAAGTTGATATCGTTTGTTTGCATTTGGATGGGTGGAGATCATAATTTTCCTGATTGTTTTATGAAATGCAGGAGGGTGTTCGCCATTTTAGCGTACACCTGGGAATTTTTGATTCAGAGTGTGGAGAATATGAAGGGGTTCGCATGGTAATTTTTTGATGGAAACCTTGTTAGTGTTGGAAAGCTGATTTCAGTTGTTGCCTTCCAATTAACATTGCATCTCCTGTGCATGTTAGCTGGAGATGAAATATGGGCTGCTGCTGATCCCTAAAACTTTGGCCACCCTACATGACAAGCATAGTTTCAATGAAGGCTTTCCTGCAGCGCGTGCACACCCAGTCTACTGATGAGTGGTGACCTACGACAAGATAATAGCTGCTTGAGAAACTTTAATTTTCAGAAAATGGAACTTTGTACAAAGTTTTGAACTCATGTTTTCTTCTATTGTTTCCAAATTTAATAAAAATCCATTCGCAGTAATTGATTTTTATATACATTTTGTCATTAAACAATTCCAGCATTGTTGTTGCGTAAATCTATTTTCTTTTGAATTTGACACCTTGCTGCTAGCCAAGCCAAGAGAGTACACAATTTTTTGAAGACAATGAGGGATATCAAAACACAAAGCCCTCCATAAACTACCATATTCAGAACACCACCTTGTGGAGCATTGAACATCAGGGTAATGGAGTCGTTTGCAATCAATAGCCAACAAATGACCTCCAGCATCGACTTGATCAATAAACTCAACTTTTGTTCCCCATTTATCCTGCACAAAATTCTTGAAAACAAAACACTGATGAGTGACATTGTAGTCTTCGACCATCCTCTATATGAGATCAGACTCCCTCCTCCAACTACCAAAGCATTTTTCCGGCACACACAGGTTGCACACTCACCAGAGAAGGTAGACTCTGTCAGAGCTTCGAACCCTGTGTAGTAAGGCAGGATGATATTATCCAGGTACAAACTTGCATGTAAAATTCCTGAAACAGTTGAAGCTTCAAGTACAGCATAGTGCAAATCTCTTTCAGATTGGTTTTTAAATGCAAGAGCTGAAATATAGACAATCTGGAGAAGTACTGGGCCCATGTGTGAGAGAGGGAAAGTGGTGTTGATCCGGTGCCCCTTTGCTAAAATCAAGAGCACCAATGGGAGCGCCATAGGACCCGAAGGTAATAGATATCTTCTCTTCAAATTGCTAATGCTGATGCTTGTGCTTCTTCTGAACTCCATTAGGGTGAAGGCCGTGGTTGACAGGAAGGAAGAAACTGTGAAGAGGAGCACCAACGAGTCCACAATGGATGGGTAGTCTCCAGGGTAAGCGCTGTCGCAGAAGTAGTGGTATGGGCAATGGATGAAGTCTGTGGTTCCTTCAAGCTGCCATCTGGTGCATTTGAAGAATGCTTTCGTGATGTTCTCCATATCCCATTCATGATCAATGGTGGACTCTGGTAGCATAGCCAGCCCGTCCATCAAATCTAAATGCATCTTCTGCTCTTTTTGCTTCATCTATTCTCTACAGCTGCACTATTAGTTGTTATACCTGCTCTGAGCTTCTTTTTGTTGGTTGTAATGGTGTTGTTACTTGTGGCCTTAGGGAACGAGATGGGGAAGGTCCAACCGACTCCTTGGAGATGACATATGCGCCCCTGGGTCTTTTATTGGATAAAGAGTGCTTCCTCAACAGCGGTCAGGTGTTTTGGTCACTACAAGTATTCAGGGGCAAGGTTCATAGTCATGTTGGGTGAGTTCAGGGAATATAAAGGCTGGTGACTTAGTTTTTAAGGGATGGGGCTTTGACTGATGGAAGAGTTAGGAGGACAGCTATGGTTGGGACTGCTTAACAGTTTGTTTAAATTGTTTGTAGTGGTTAGCAGGGAGGATTATATATTTAATGCTAATCTCAATCTCAAGCTTGTTGGAAATCCATTGTTCTAATTGTTTATTTGTACCATGCGGGATTCCTTTTTGATGTTTTAAAGTGGTGCAGTTATTTGGTCGATATCAATCCAAGTGCAAGTCTACCTTGTGCTGGTTCATGGGCATGATCAAATTTCATGAGACGATATGTACACACATTTAAAATCTAAAGCAAGCCTCCTGAGAATGAAAATCTGCAAAGGAGTTTGATACATTTAATCAGTACACAGCAATCAGGAGATATAGCGGGATGTTATTGATCTAATTATTTATGAAGTTTGCCCATATGATTGTAAAATTACTGTATCACTGCAGGGATCTTAATGCTGTGGCTTCTCTGAAAATTCCTTTCTTACTTCCTCTCCTATCAGCTTATGCAATGAGTAGTGAAGACAAGAAGTTCTCAGCTAATCAGGAGGGCATTTCCATTGGCATCCCGTTCTGTAACATTTCCTTTTTTGGGGGGAGAGAGGACATTCTCTTAGCCATTGGCTGAGGCCTTCCTCCCTGAATTGCTTCCATGACAGCCATGGGAGGTTAGATTTCTGAGATGTCAACTTTGATATAATCCACTTGAGAATGGTGAGGGCAAATTATAGTCTTTCATGAAGCCAGGATTAGCATGCAGTTTGCAAGTGGCATAGAGTCCACAAAATTGGGTCTACCACTGGCTGTGCATGACACCTTGACACTTAACCTTCAGCTTCAAGTGATATAATGTCATGTGCTCGAACCATTTTAGGAGTCTCTGCTTTCCTTCAATGCATTTGATTTGGCTATTTTGAAGGAACCATATGAATTGGGCATTGCCCTAGCATTCACACCCCTCCACATAACAAGCAGAGGTTCCGTGCTTAAGTCCTGGATGGTGCATCTCGAGGTTCTCGGTTCTCCAATCAAGATAATTTCACGTACAGAATAGATCTTCTCATATTATTTAAGGTACCATGAAATGATTTTGGCTAAATTTGGTGATTTATGTATTGTGAGGCCATCTTGATAGGAGAAAATGTTTTTTCTCTTGGTGAGTTACAATTCTTTTGTTTTCGATATAATTTAATAGACGTAAGCTTTTTTTGGCATCGCAAGGCTTTGTTTTATCTTTCTTAGTAATATTAGGGCAAGATAAATGAAATGGGTAAATCTAGGTGCTTCAACTTGCTAGGTAAAAAATAAAATTCTAGTATATGATTTTAGCATGGATAAAGATGAAAGGCTAATGGAGACCTTGTTCTCTTTTTTTTTTTGTGGTTTTGAATCAGAAGAAGATAGTGGTAAAACAAAGATAAAAGATCTAGTAGAACAGAAACTCTAAAAGTAATCACATTAGGTGAGAAGTTGGTAGCGGAGATGGTGATGAGTTGGTATCAGAGGGTCAAGAAATGGAAAATAAGGACTTAAAAAGTAATACAAGTCGACATTGTGAGAACCGAACTACAAAATAATTAAAACAATATCAACCTCATGCAATCATAACATTACTGCTCCAGCAGTCACATTTATATAAGAATGGCGCAGGTACTATGCAAGATAAGAAACAAACATCTACTGACCAAAAGTTCAATGAAGTTACAACAACATCATGGTGGTGAGAGAGAAAGAGAAGAACCCACCCTGATTTCATCAGCAACATGAACATATTCTAATAAAATGCATCAGTAATGAAGTGGCGAACATCTGATGAATTGAGAACATCGCCGGGCAGGCTCACCGAGGAGCTAAGATTCACAGAGGAGCATCTCCGGGCATTTCCTTTCTTTTCCTTGCAGTCGCTTCTTTCTCCATTTCCTCTGTCTACTGCAAGACTAATCTGTCTGTGTGAATCCAATATTCGCAGACTGGTCAGGAGGTTGGCTTTCTTTTAGGCTGCATACGTGCATCGAGAGATGAATAGAGGCACAGACTGAATCGCCTTTTACATTGCTTGGCACACTGAAAAGTTTCTTCAGAATAGTGCCTCTAAGATTCCCTCTCCTTTATATCATTTTATTGTTTCTGACTTTTGTAGCCATACGAGAGCTATATGAATGCCGTATTCACCCAAAATAAAAATCTAACATCTTGGTGGCATATACGCATCCTTGATGGCAAGGGTCTAAGCGGTACGTATGCTTAAAAAACCAGCAGTTCGAACCTCATGATATGTGGCGGTGGTGCCACGTGGGTTGTCGTGGTTGGAGAGGGGCTCGGTAAATAGATTCAAGGGAGGTGGGGGCCTCGGTAAAAAAAGTAGCGAGGATCTTTGCTGGTTGCTGTAAGAGTGGAATCATGCGTTGTCCCAAGGCTCTAAGATTCCATGTTTTTGAGAAAACTAGCAGTTGGTGAAATTGAGACCAATTAATTTTTCTAAATTTGGACAGGCAACTCTGCAACGAGGGCTGCAAGCTGGTCGGATTGGATTGGGGTTTGGCACAACCCAAATCTAATTTACATGAGTTTAGAAACATGAATCCAAGCATTACCATTTATATGGGGGTTGAATTGGATAAGGCTTAAGATCGATTTTGTTAATTTATTATTTTGTTGGTCAAATCAGGTCAATAATAGTCTATATAAGGGTTAAAAAATATATATTAATTTAATCACTTAGAGTTTATTTGGTATTGCTTTTGTTTTTTATTTTTATATTTTAAAAAATGAAAAAAGTACTGGACCCAGCCGGGATATAAATTTTGATATAATCATATTATTTTTCTTTTTAAAGATGGCAACTAGTTTGTCAATAAATTTTTTTAACGTCTGATCCAAATATATAGGATTGAATCCTCCTCCCGTAGAGTTGGAGAAGTTTTAAAATATCTAGAAAGAGCTATACACTATCATGTATGTCTACAAAGGTAAGGTTCAAGTTGTAGCTTTCAGACACAAGAATGATCGATCTTCTTTTGAGATGCCAACCATTGGATCATGCTTCACACAAATTTCAAAGCACTCCAACATTTTTATTCATCTATCTGCATAGATCTGGAAGCGACCACTGTGCGATCCGGCTATGGATTCGCAAAAAAGGAAAGAGAATCCTTTTTTCGGTCAAATAGCGACCTTTATAATAGCAATTTCCGTCTTAGTTTATGATAATTACTGTAATGCTACGGTGACATTTATTTCTAAGGTCAAAACCTCAAATTTCAAGCCAATCAAATTGGTGGGTTCTTTTGCCTCAATTGCCATCCCTAGTCTATAGCCACAAGAGGAGAAGACTCCTCCATAGGAGATGAGCCTCCATTTAACAGTCGAATCCTGAAAAAAAATGTTGCTCATGTTATGATGGGGAGGGCAATTCAATTGCACTATGGTCGTGGCTATCATTGAGGTGGCAGCATAGTTGGAACGGAGCTTTGTTTTCAATGGAGTGATCCAGATTCGAAATGCGCGGGCATCGATTAAATGCGAAAATCGGATGCCTTCCGTCTGGTTTGTCATGAAGGCTGCTATGCGGGTGGAGTTAATTCTCTTCCCCCTTCCTTCCCTTTTTTTTTTTTTTTTTTTTTTTTTAAGCAAAAAAAAAAAAAAAGTGTGGCAGTGGCTCATGAGAAATGTCAATGCTGCTTACAGTTTACATATGGTAAGTTGCAAGTTTACCATTTACAATTTACAGAACTCTAGGCGGCAATGGGTGGTTTTACTGACAGTTTGTCCGGAACTGTAGGTGGATGCTGCTTAAAATATACAAATAGTACAGAGTATAAATGTATAATCTATCGTACCTGATGACTGGGCCCCATCTATGTTTAATGCTGGGTCCATCGAAAAAGAAGCGTCTCTGTCATCATGTTGTCTGAAGAAAACAAAAGCCAAGATATGACGGACCCCAGGTGAAGATTCAAGCACCGAAAGCCAGACTAAAAGTTTTAAAAACTAGACCCCCCTCTAGCCAAAAAAAAAAAAAAACCAGAGCCCCAGGAAAAAATTTCCTATAGCTTTCAATTCGACTGGGGATGAATCATGCTCGCGTCAGCAGCAGAAGGTGCCTTAAAATAATAAAGTTTGTAAATGAAAATTTTATATTATTAAATTCTGATCTATACTATCAAAAATATTTAAAAACAAAAATTATATATTCTAATAATTTCTGATCCAAATATCATATGAATTCAAAAGGAACGAATGCCATTATACTGCTGTACTAGAATGCATAATAAAATATTTAAATTTTAAATTCATCCCATAGATCATGTACATGTTGGAACTTTATAGATTAAAAGTCTTTAAGGTATGGATGATTATAAAATATGGTATCATATCATCAATGAGATACTCAGATTAGAGACATCAATATATATATATATATATATATATATATATATATATATATATATATATATATATATATATATTAATAATAATATAAATTATGATCAATGATATGAATATATGATTTAATTGGTCTATTTTTATTTTTGGACTCGAGAGATATATTCTCTTTTCTTAAGATGAGCAAAATCTATGTAAAATTTATGGATCATTGATCACCAAAATATTTTGAACTTCAACAAAATGAAAATGGAGCACAAGTGATGGACAACTTTTGAAGCATCTTGTGGATTAAGAGATCCATAAGGTGATTAAACTATGACCATGCCTAGCAAATTAAGGCTAGCTTAGAGATAGGATAAGCAACTCAGGAAAGTTATTTCCTAATGGGTATAGCTTGAAACTGAAATTTAGATTTAGTTTTTTAATCCCCCATCTAGTCATCGCAGCGTCATAGAAGTATACGGACCAACTTTAAAATAAAAGTACAAGTAAATCTCATTTTTTTAATTAATCTTTCTAATGAAGAATTCTTTGGATATTTTCACTAATCAAATGCAATGATAAGTGGAATTCTAAGACCCTAGGGAACCACCGATCCTTAGTAATCCCCGGTCTGACCAATTTGATGGGAATCAACAATTCCACCCCACAATTCCTGGCCACACCTCATCCACAATCGAACTAAGCCTATGTAAATAATCATTTAAAGATTTTTCGAAACAATTTGCAATTTTTGTGTATATTAATTTTTTTCTAATCTTTTAAAGGATCTTTGAATACCTTTTGCAACTTTATTTATATGAATTCTCTCAAAAAATTAAAAAAAAATGAAGAATGTGAACATCGAGTGCATCATAACGTACGGTAATCATATGTTTCTATAAGATTCAAACAAGGATTGCAGAACTGGACTTTTCAATAATGAATTTGGTTATAGATCTAATCTCATTTGCGGGTTCTGAAATTGATTCAAGAAATTCAACTGGATTTGATCAGAGCTCATCTAACTTGCCAACAAGTCATCCATGCGTGCTCCCCTCCCAATAGCGTGTGATTGTCAAGGCCAACTAACTTGCTGAATTGCGTGCGAAGGGATGTGACCACCAAGATAAAAGCATCAATTCAGGATTGGAGATAGCTTTTCATCCAAACAAGCAAATGCTCCTTGGCTAAATTGAGTAGATCTGAATCTCTGATGTTAAAGTCAGGGAGAAGAAAAGGTTCTTGGGTTAGATAACGTAGAATTCAACCGTTAGATTGGTAGTTGCTCATTAGTCATTGGATGAGGGACAAAGGAATAGTAAAGCTTAGGCTCCAAGTCCTTGTCATTAAAAAGGAAAGTCTGAATTTAAGGAAACTTTTGGGGTTGGTATTATCATTCTTTTTAGCTTGGACGCAGCCCACAGAGAGGCTATACCAAATAAATTTAAGAATCTTCATGACATTCTTTGAGTTAGGATACAGCTAGCCCACAGAGAGACAATTTAAGAATCTTCGCTGCATTCTTCCAATGCCAAACTAAAAGCAATTAAGAGACTCGCATTCAACTCAAAAAATCACTCCTCTCCTTCTGGTATGTTGCATTCTCATTGCTTCCGTTAGTGTTGAAGTAGACGGTATATTTAGACAAAATCTTATCTATCATTTATAAAGCCAATATGAATTTACATCTTATTCCTCCAGCTTTTCACCAAGATTTTATGCAAAGTTGTCATTCATTTAATGAATGGCATTTTTTGTGATTCACTTGTCAGTACAAATCATGAAAGTCGAAGGCATGAATCCCATACAAGGATAAAACAATAAGAAAAATAGGAGCTGAAGGAGAAGTTAAAGTTATTTCGCCATCTCCTTAAAATAATTTAAACCTGATTATCTACCTTTTTGGCTTGTTGACTAGATAAAATTATTTAGATCTTTTCAAATGGTTTTTGGTTGGTGAGATGGCTAATCTTTAATTATTATCCACATCTATGCAGCATCTAAGCACAGCCTAAGGAGTTAAATTTAAGACTAAGATATGGTTCATCCAAGTAAAAATATTTTATATTTATATGAAACTGACATGCATTACTCCACAATAAATAGCTGTTGAATTTTTAACTAGGAAAATTTTACAAAGAGTCTCAAATGGTATATAAATTAAATAGCAAGTTGGTAGGTCAAACCGTAAAAAGCCATATAACTTTGCAGTTATTTGATTGCCTATAAATTTTATTAGAACATACTTTTGTAAAATATGATTTAATGCAAAACATATTTTGTGAAAAAACAGAGGGGGGATTATTTTTTTTTTTTTTGTAAAACTTATTTCTCAAGTTTTTCTGTCTTGAAAATTTCGGTAAAACATATATTATAAAAACAACCAACCAACCATTTTTGTAAAACTCATTTATTTCGAGTTTTTTGTATATCAGTTCTAATAAAACTTGTCACTAGCTTCTGTTCTTAGTTTACGCCTAGGATCCATTTATTGGATAGAGTCTATTTATAGCAAAAGAAAGCAAGATCTTGGTTCTCGGATAGAGTCTAGAGATAATCTCATTTCAAATCAAAATTTAGATTCTTTTAAAACGGAATAGAATCTGCTATAGGAATTTCCTTTTTTTTCCTTGTATGTGTAACTAAAACTTCTGCATCTCATTTAAGAATCAACTGGATTTAACTCCAACTTTCTGCTGCTAATGTTCTTCTTCTTCTTCTTTTTTACCTCAGAGCTCAGGCTAGAATTGAAGCTGGTGTTTTAAACGTAAATGCTAGAAAATTAACTCATTCATCTGCGGTTGGGAAATTTTCTTTGTAGCAGGTTGCACCATTTCCCTTAATTGAAGTATTTAAATTAAAAATGAATATAGTTTAACTCTAAACACAATCTAAATGCTTCTCACAGTAGTCGTCGGTGGGCATGACATCATTTGGCATCATCTTTACCCCACGTACATGGGCGAGGTGACTGCCGAGAGAGAGAGAGAGAGAGAGAGAGAAAGAGGGAAGGAAGAAAAGAAAAAAAGCGAAGGCATGTGCTCCAGATAAAATAATTACTCCCCAATGGCCAGATTCAACGGCCATATCCAAGTGGACCAAACTCACCTCACATGACCGACCGCGAACGCTCTTACATAGGTCAGAAACCACTCGCGATGAATTATTTAAGCCTATATAGTGTTACAAGTAACCAACGATATCCTTTTGGAAGAGGAGCTTGCCGCTTTGTTTCGAGTCCTTTCTACGGGAGTTAAACGACTCTGCACAAGGATCATGGCATCACGTCCAACTAGAATAACATCCCTTGCGAAGTCAAATCAAAAAACAAAAGAAGGAAAAAATGTTCCTATATTCGCAAGCCAGATCAGGAACAAAAAAGAAATATGAAATATAAGTCAGACAACAACCAGACGAGCTACCTCAATGATTTGATCTATCTTCAAATACAATGTACCTTTTCAATCATAGTATCATATAATATTCACATCAGAAGACACCATTTAATGCATATTTCTATTTCTGCATTGGAAAAAGCTTGCTCGCTTACATGGGACGAAAAGAGTCCAGAAGATGAGCCAAGACATCGTACGGTTTACATATCAACCTTTCATGTTGTACTGCTTCCTGTACATCTCCTACTCCAGCTATCAGTATGTAAATATCAATCTTCTACTACCTCTTCCCTTTACAAACTTATACATCAAACGGCAGTATGTGCGAGGGTTAGCAATTTAGCATACTGTCTCGGAACAAGGCATCCTAACGGGAGAAAACACAACGGTCAGTGGTGCATGATCGGATAGAGAATAGTCCTCCGGCCACATTCCTTTCTCCACTTCTGGTGGGAAGAGAACCGCGTTCTTCACATCGAAACCATAAGCCTGCTGCCTCTCAGCGCCTGCTTTCGATCCCACCTCAGCCCCCCGTTCAGAGTTCTCCTCTGCTTGCTCCGACCATTTAGGATTCCAGACACCTTGCTGCAAAACATCATGAGGCAATTAATTGTTTGAAGGTAGAAAAACAAGAAGGAAAATATGTTTTTTTTTTTTTTCTGAAGCTGCATATAACAAACATAAGTCTTTTTCCATTGCCTTCTTGTTTTAATCAAAAAGGCAATGATGGGAAGGTGAACAAAGTTATGAAATGGACACCTCAGACTGGTAGCATACCAGAAATTCTTCATAGTCCACAGCACCATTTCCATCGATGTCAGCTTGAATCCACAAATCCTGTATGTCTTGGGGACTTAAGCCGTGAGGATGTCCGGTTAAGCCTAACTGTATTAATTTTTAAGTATTAGCGACCAAATTCTCGTGATGGTTTCAGAGGTTCCAAACTCTTATGAGAGGGAACAAATACCTGACAGAGAGCCTGACAGAAACCTGAGAAGGTAATATAATCACCAGGGCTGTCCGCTTTAAGGAATGCAAAAGCATTATCCTTTGACAGAGAAGCCGCTACAAGAAGATACTGAAACAAGAAATATTCAACCTTTAAATCCATCCCCAAGAACAGGACTGTTAAAACTGGATAGAGGTATCGTGATATTTACAACTGACAGAAAATAGAATAAATGGCATATACATTGCTTCACACATATTACATCACATATATATTAATCATAGGCAAACAAATATGCATGAGAGAGAAAACACTTCATGTCTACCAAAATTTCTTCAAGTTTTTTTTTTTCAAATTCCCAATTATATCTAACATATATACATTAATTCATAGTTAAAATCAAAAGACTGTTGCCTGATGGATGCAAGCAACAAGAAAAATGCTCACCTTAATAATTCCAAATACTGCTTCATTCCAGCTTGCCCTCAGGGGCTTTCTGTACTTATTGGGATTAAGAAGCCATATGAAATCAACTCCACAGATATTTCCACGGTGATTGCGGTGGCTAACCCACTGCATGGGTAACAAGAGTAAGCTTCCAAAAAATACTGGCGACAATATTAAGCAACAAATGAAAACGAATGGCAAATTAGCACCTTGTGGGCATCTGCATCACTGTCGGTATAGTGATGAGCAGTATCATATGATGAGACAAACCCCTGGGACCTAAGAAACTTGTAAACATGTCCGCGTTTACTTCCATTCCAATCCCTGCAAAGAATATGAAAGACCGAGAAATTTTAATTTTGTTCAAATTAAAAGAGGAGAAAAGAGTATGCTATAAAGAAACTGACCCGCAGAGTATGATAGGCATAGGACTAAGATTATGTTCTTTCTGGTAAGATTCAATACACTGGAGGATCTTGTATACCTATCAGTAAAAATGAAATGATGCCCTTAAGATATAGCTCCCAAAAGTATGCGAGGAAAATCAGGGAAATATCAATATACTATTATGAAGGCATACCAATTTACCTGCTGCAAGCGAACTATACACAAGCTGGAATCATGAGGAAATAACAAGTGGGTATTTACAATGAGAATCTGTTGTTGGATGCCGCTGTTTCGACTTTGACAGGAAGGAACAACTGATTCAACATGTAATAGCTGAGCCACACGATCCCCAAAGTCATTAAACAGCAAATCTCGATAGTTTAGAACTCTAAAGTAGTCCCTGTGCACAGCAGTAAGCAGACCTGCAGACAAGTAGATGAATTTGTTGTAAGCAGTAAATTAATAGCAAGTATTAAAAGTATTTTATAAACATGTTGTATAAAGATCTAGAACTAATAAGCAGTTAGTAATTAGTCATCTAATATTGCAAGAAACTGTTAATTTCCAAAATGCTCCATAAACATGTGGTGCAGGGGATGGTAGGTTAATAACTTGCCTTTTTTTCCAAATGATGATGAGGATATAATGACTCAAAATTACAAAGGCGGAATATATATTCATATTTATGGCTTAAGCTACTATTACGATGAATAAGCAGGACTAGGAGCATGATATGCTCTTTACAAATCATAAAACAATAATTAAATGCACATTACTGCTTCGCAAGAATGAAAAAATCAGAATGGCTAAGAAATTGCATCTAAAGTTAAGGATATTAAAGGCTCCTTGCCACATGAATTCTTTTCCTCACAAAAAAAAAACGAAAATTATGAACCGTCCTTTAGCAAATGATACTCATTGTTAGCAAATCTTAAATCCTCCACCAAAACTTCTGGAATAAGAAAATGGAATAATAAATGTGGCCTTCATTTAATAGATGCTGAGTCCAAATCCAAATCTTACTCGCCACACAAAGCCTACCAGGTTTTTAAAAATAGAGTATTAATTCTAAAAAGAACATCACCATCCTCCCTAACACAAACCGGGTACAGATCAGAATCAAACGATACTACTCTTAGCAGATAACACAAACTCTTTTGTTGGATCTCAACAGAGCACATATGGATCATCATCGAAATTTAGGAACGCAATAAGTTCGATACTCTACAACATATAATCTTTTTATCAGAAATTATTAGTTCACAAAAATAAACAACCTTGCTGAAACAATCTACCTAGCTATGTCATCACAAAAACAACTCAACAAAACAAAGATGATGCAACAAGAAAAGAAAAAGAAAAAGAAACCATACCATCGCCACGATTGTTTGTGCGTGCGAGCTTCAGACTAATATAACCTGCATCGCCCAGCCGCCTCTCGTACATATCGACGAGTTCATCATTCCCAAGCCAGACCTCCTACACGAATCCAAAACAAGAAAACAGCAACATCCCATTAGATTCACACAAACTCCGCACACCAGAATAGAAGCAAAACCCAAGAATCGACCCCACCTGGAGACAAATGATGGCGGACATCTCTCCTAACAGCCGGTCTATGATGTTCTGGTTCCGGCTCAGCCAGTATCCTTTATACTGGCTCTCCCTGCAACTCTGATCCTATATTCCCAAAGAAGACCCACAAAAATCAACAAAGAGCATATCAAAGGAACCACCTTTTTACATTCAAACAAGAATCGATTAACAAATGACCAAGAAATCATCGAAATCATCAACAAACCCACCCAAAACCGGACGCTTCCTCACCTCCTTATCGAGCCGCTTGTAGATGGGTGCGAGAATGTTGAAGGTCGTGCAGGAGATGCAGCGCTCCGGGGCCATCACCGCGCCGTACCCCAGACCCCTCTTCGAGATCCGGCCTTTCTTCTTCCCCTGCCGCTGCTTGCCCCGCTCGCCCCCCTGCCCCGCGCCGCCATTGCCGCCCTTCCTCTGCGCTCCAAACCAAAAACCCATCATAATCCAAGAAACAACAACCCTAGAGTTCCGGACGATCGATTCCATCAAAATTTTCACAAATCCTTGAAAAAAAAAGGGGGATCAAAATTACCATTACGATGATCACGAGAGAGAGAAGCGAAGGAGAGATGCCGAGAGAACGAAAGGAGGAAAGAAACAAGAGTCCCGGTGGTCGGATTGGAAGTTCGTTGCGGAGAAGGTGAGCGTTCCGTTTTGGCGTGCTTATCGTTATTGGAACTGCGAAGGGCTCCGGCGCCTTTTATAGAGGGCGGTGACGGGAACCCGGCTCGCCAATAGTTGCGCCGGTTTTGCGCGTGTAAATCCACCGCAAATAGCGGGTCCCACCCTCTCGAGCCGCCCGCCCGTTCCGGTTTGCCGTGCGCCGTCCTGGTCCTCGCACTCACCCCGGATCGCAAATGTGAACACCCTAATCATCCGAATGATTCCGTTTTTATTTATCAGATCATGGCCGTTTGATGGGAATCAGATGGTTAGGATTTGTAGCAGGATGATGGCGACGCCTTCTGATATATCCAGCACGTCAAACGGTCGCACGGAAGTCAGTTTGGCAGTGATCAAACGAGTAGCGCGCCTGGTTACTTTTGTCCTGGCGATCTCATCCGTCTGATCTGGCTGGCCATTCTTATCTTGGACTGCGTCAGATGAACAGTACGACGGACCAAGCGGGCTCACGTTTGATTTGATTTCCACCATGGACCACAGGGGTACCCGGAAGTGTATCAGATCGCATCAAACTAAACAGGAATGTGAGAGCGCGGGGTCCACCAATTTGACGGTGGAAAAAAGAATAGGGATTAGATAATTCCTTGGCGCCTTAAACATCGGAACACGAGGACGCGCATCGCCGACACTGGATCTATCAACGGACGGTCGGACGGAGTGGGTGATGGGGAGGGAGGTGCGGCGGGATTTAGGATCAGTGGTCCCTCCACATGGACGGCCGGATGACCCACGATTATTTTAAGGGGGTATTTTGAAAAAGTATCAGTTCTACGGATTGAAACGCAACGCGTGTCCGGGAAGGGTGGATGGGAGCGGGCAAAACGGTTGGCGGGGCGGGAGACTGCCCGTCTGGTTATCCGCGGATGCCAGCCCGTCGTATCGCGAGATGCGCGTTATCGACGGAGCGACAAGTGGCGAGGGAGTCGGATACGGCATCCGGGATAGCGAGGACAAGGGTGGGACAGCCTATTCCGCAAAGCGGTCGGCCCAAGCCCGACCTTGTAGGGCTTAGAAAGGATGATAAAGGAGGGATAGGAAAAGGGTGTCGTGGAATGCCTTCTGCCTCATCTGCAGCATTAATTTTTACTGACAAGGCCTTTTTTTTTGCGTTTGTTTTCTTGATAAAAGTAGTGACAAGGCTTTAGTGGATTGGTACTGCATGCATGCAGAGCACCAGGTCGCCACGTGATAATACCAGTACTTTTTTTTGCTGAGGCCTTGTCATGAAAAGGATGTTTATGGTCGAGGCATGCCATCGCCAGCGACTTCACTCTTATCCCAGCTTCACAACGGGCTAAGCTCGAGTTGTCACTTATGATAGCGTTGAGAAGAGGAGTTATTATTTGCTGAAGTTAGACCACTTATTCGGATTTGTATTGGAATAAAATGATGAGTGTTATAGCTGTTAATGTTTCTCGGACCGATACAGAGATTTTAATGTTTAACGTCTTTATCTTGATCGCAGAAACAGCAAATTAAAATCCAAAATAAAAGCTATTACTTTCACTATGACGAAGTTTAATGGAATAAAGTGTAAGCATCTCAAGATTGTAGTCTAAATACTCTTTATCTGCTGACAACGCACGGGAAACCATGTGCTGTAATAATGGATAAGAGAGCTTGGACAAATTGATAGATGTGATGTCGATGGGTTAGAGAAAGCCCTAGGATGCGATGTGAATGCAGACGAAAGTGGAATCCTCTGATGTTACATGTGGGGCCAGGGGAGAGGCCTTTAAGTTGCTTGCCATATCTTACCAAACGAACGATAGGTTGTGAAACATTTAAATTGACTTATATTGAAGGTCAGGCCAGCTGAGTAATCGCTACCGTGAAGTAATCAATTGACAAATTTGAGCCAACAGGTGAATTGGTTCACAACCATGTAAGCATACTACAGATGCTTTCCTTATCCAATTTAGGATTATTACCTCGCTCAAGACCTCTCTACGTCCTCCTATGTGTTGGGAGTATTTTAAAATTTCAAGCTTACATTTTTTTTTTATATACTTTTTTTAGTTCTAAATTGAAAAGAGATGAAATTCAAATAGTCTTTATATAGTCTTCAATATTTTTAACTTGGTGAAGCAGAGAAAGTAAGTAGCTCACGCACGCACGAGCTTAATGGTGGCCCAAGGCAATATTAGCAGATCTGATCCGAAAATGGGTTAATCGGGCGCATAGCGCTCGATGCTTAAAAAACGCCTCTTGCTTCTTTTTTTAAACCCTATCAGATCAGAGGATTAACATAATAAAAAAAATTACATCCATATCTTTCTCTTCCTCTTCATACTCCTTTTTATTTTTTTTAGCGATTCTGGGTTGTTCACTAGTCCCTGCATCTACGAGTGTATACTTGGAGTGATCCGGTTGTTGTATCCTAGAGGATATGTCGCCATTACCTGCTACACCGAGATTCATTCTTCGAGGGGCACAATCTATTCTTAAGGACAGCAACAATATGCCTCAACTGATAAGTTTTCTTACCATCTATTCTTTGCATAACAATATGTAGGACCTAGGGAGGGACAAGATCCAAGAGAGGTGGCACACGGATTTGAGTAAAAGTGTTTGGAGATTAGTAAGAATGGGGATGATGATCTCAGAAACTTACGTAGTAGTAGGTGGAGTGGCCCATGGCTATGTAAATACCACCAACGTCCTTTCTCAATCCAATGGGCTAGTTACCAATCTCTCCATCCTTTCCCAATCTAATAGGATTATGACCACTGTCTGAATGCCTCTTCTCACGAATAAGGCATGAGAAGGGACGGATTTCAAGGAAGTGTAACATGGGGATTAGAGGTAATGTTGGAGAATCACCACGCAAGGGGGGTCGTGGGTTTTGATGAGATATAACTCAAATTCTTACGTTGATAAGGAAAGGATGGATAATATATCCCGTTTGACATTAACCCTTAATTCACATGCAAATGGAGACTAGACCGGAGCAAGATGATAGTGGGTGCATGTGCGTTATCCGGCATGTATATCATGAATAAATAGACCAAGGGCTGAATGAATTAAATAAATAAACTAGCACGGAAGTGACCTCATGAGTATGTAAGCATCACTAAAGTCATTTTCCTATCTAATGTGGAATTGTTACAGTTCTCTAAACAGTTACAAGCTATAATATGAGAATGCATTGGGGATTGGGGGGGCATGGGTGCTGTTGTAAAGGATAAATATGTTCCCTTAGTTATATATCCTTATTTCAAAACAAATGTAATATTTTGATAATAAAATTACAATAGATTTTATCTTAGAGGTATTGTTATAAGTTGTTGAATATAAGTAATTTTTCCAACCTCAAAGTTTCTAACATAAAAAAAAAAATGAAATCCCAAACAAATGTTGATTTTATTTGCAAATAGAGGCATTTGTCACAAAAAGAGATGGGAGAAATAAGAGCCGCAAGCTACATATTATGAGAAGTCAAGGGGAGGATCAAAATCCAAGAAGGAAATAATTTTCTATTATCGCGAGAAGTCAGGAGACGTAACGAAGGAATGCAGAAAAAAAAAAAAGGAGAAGAGGAATAGTGACAACCATGGTAGGATATGATGTGATTTACTCTCCACTTGTGATGATGTTTATTCGAGTTTCATAGGTGAAGGCATTAGTTGGATCATTGATACAGATCCCTTATATCATGTTATGCCCCATTAGGGCTTCTTTGTTTCCTATAAAAATGGTGATTTTGGTGTTGCTGGGATGGGAAATAGTCGCTGATGCAAGCTAGCGATGTAAGGTTTGGCAACTCTCTCTCTAATACTTTTAGACCTTATATTTTGGAACTCATACAAAGTAAGCTCGTGGTCAGCCTTCATGAACCCATATTGCAGTGTTTTTTAGTCCACACAGGCTATTAGCCAAATTCACTCTTACACTATATATTTGTCATGATGTAGGACCTCATCCAAAAAAACTAGTATGAATGTATTTTTTAAATTTCTTAGTCCTATATAATTATTCAAGATTTTCTCAGTAAATAACTGATGTGGGACTAAACACATGCTCGCCGGTCCTCACATAGTGGAACATTGATGCAGATTCGATCCTGTGGAAATCTTGTGGAAAATCTCTTTTTCGTGTTTTGGTCTTTTGTGACTGTCCCTGGGCTAGAGTTTGCATTCCAACCGTGCACTCAAAGATAAGAAAGGGAAAGATCACCACTGTTTCTATTCCAAATATATGTGTACTATTTTTGGCTTCATGTGCTATGATATCCTTTACTGTATCCAATGGCTTGACATGAGATAGAATCTCTCCAAAAGTCGCTTGGCCTTCATTTAATTCCCATCAAAGTGGCCGGGGCCAAGTAGAATATCTACTCCAAAAAGAGCCCATATATATCACCCCGCAATTGCACCAATATATCCCCTCATGCTACATGGATGGGGAACCCAGGTGGGATTTGTGGGACATCGCATTAGGGCATGTACCGGTACACTTCAAAGCTTTCCGCAACTGGAGAGCTTATCATGACACTTGGCCAGTAGGAACCGGGGTTGCTTATGATCAAGGTCCCCTTTTTTATTTTTTTAATTTTTTATTTTTTTTAGCTTTAAAAAAGCCTCACAGTATACGAGTACGGATGCATACAATAAAATCAAAAAACAAAATATTTCGGAGAGCCCTAGGCAGCTCTTTCTCCTACATCCACAGAGTATCGCTTGAGTGACTAACCACATAAGAAGCCACCCAATCAGCGGTTCCATTAGCCTTTCTATAAATATGCTTAGCCAGGAAGGCCTCCTTGTCACTACCCATCGCCCAAAATCACGAAATAGAGGATGGTCCTACCCCACCACCTGCAGATCCTTCTGAATCCATCCTATAATGGTAGCCGAGTCATCCTCCATAATAATGGAGCTAGCCTGCAACACTCATTGCGCATATCTAAGGCTCTCCTTTGCAGCCCTTAGCTCAGCACTGGAAGTCGAGGTCTCCGATAGGCGACAACCACCAGCCGCCACCAAGGTCCCCTTCATAAGGAATATTAAAAATTCCTACTGCCAGGTGTAACTATATTTAATTCTTATTCTATCAGCACAATACTCCAAAGGGGGAGTATTCTATCAGATATTGCACAATACTCCTTCCTTGAAAGGATGAGCTGAATTTGTTGGTGGAAAGCACCTGATGCCAAGGAATTAATGCTTGTCCCATATGTTTGGTCCTTATTCCCCCTTTGCATAAAAAAGTATCCGGACTTTATGGAAAATGGAGGAACCTACCCAAGTATATGTGCCCTTTGCCCTTAGCATCGTGTTCCTAGAGCTCCAAGGCCATCAAAAGCATCAACAGATACACTCGATGGCTAAGGCCACTTCCATTCAGCATATGCAACCTAGATGATTATTAAATATGAAGGCGTGAGACGCAAGATCATGTTCTTATCTAATTCATTCTCTTTTTTTCTCCTTTTTCACTAATTTGGATTGACCAACAAAGCCACAAGGCCATCAAAGATGTTGAAGAAAACTGAATGGCTAAGGATACTTATTTTCAACATGTGTTGACTTAATATGACCAATCTAAGAGGAAGTGCTAAATGAATATATGGGTGATCTCATCAGCACATGAGATGCATGGTCATGGTCCTCTCTCACTCATTCATGATTTTTCTTTTTTATTTAGCTAACATGAATTGATTAGTAAAGTCTTAGAAGCCATTGCACCGAGAAATACTCCTCTTTTTTCATCCCAGACATCATATTTCTAGGGAAGATGCGATGAGCTCCACCAGCAAAAGGAAAAGCAACTGTTGGGGCCGGCAAAGAGGCAGTGCATGCTGCTTTAGATCTTTTTGCTGGATTTAGATTTTTCGCTCCAGATGTAGCCTGTCGGCTGTGCTTTTGAAATTAATTAATACAAAATTATATAGATGTTGGAATCCCTGTCATGAGACCATGGCAGCCTGCAAATAATCAATCAGTCTTAGAAATTGAGGGGTTGTGAGCAGAATTTCCACTTGGAAGAGTTTCTAAAAGGCCTAGCTTCTGTAAAAATATCCGAAGAGGGGGGGAGGAGAAAAGAATTTTGGAAATATTTCTGTGTATTCCAACGAGTACAAAAGAGTCCCCCTATTTATACAGCGCAATTTTTTTCCACCCACCAATCCTTGTCATTGGACAGTGGCCATACAAGGATGATAAATAATCAATTGACGGTGTCAATTGATGGCTCATATAGTCATATACACCAACATTATTCCTCAAACTCAAGATAGTAGCGAAGATGCCAACTTGAGTTTGCTAACCAACTTACGATGACGCCCCGATGAATCAACCTTCGTAAAAATATCCGCATGTTGATCCGCATATGTAACATGTATCAACTAAATAGTACTTTACCTAATATGATGCCGAATAAAGTGACAATCTATTTCAATATATTTCGTTCGCTCATGAAACACATCGATCTGAGTAATTACATTGTACTCATATTATCCGAATGAAGAGAAAAACTGACAGGTAGAGAGAGAGACTCGTAGAGAAAGAAAGTCCATTAGAGAGAAAGATTCATAGAGAGAGAAAGTTCTATGGAGAGAAAAAGTATCTAGATAGAGAAAGTCCGGTAGAGAGAGAAAATTCAGTAGAGAGAAAGATTGTAATTAACGGTGACCATATGAGAATGGTAAATAATCAATTGACCGTGTCAATTGACGGCTCATATACACCAACAGCTTTATATTTCCTTCTCATATTGAGACAAAACATACCACAACTAGGCATAAATAAAACAAATAAAAACAGCTTTGAACTAAAGATTGATGAGCAAAAAATAAAGTCTCTCAATGAAATCTTTCTCAGCTAGCTTGATGAAGGATCAATTCACTTCTCTTGAATTATATTTTTATCGGCCTATGGCGCTTGCAATGTATATATGCAAGGAAGTTTCAACCGTTGCAGATTTTCGGACTCATGTCATTCCTGGGAGATGGGTTTGTTTTTATAATCTTCAGTCTGATAGAGTTTTAACAAGCTTAAGCCAGCTTACCTGCTGAAGCCTTAAGCAAATTAAGCTTAAGCCAGCTGATTTACTAATTGAAATTCCCTACTTGATCCAACTTTTTAATAGACGGCAACCTGCTTGCGAATGGCACGCACATATTAGCTCATCTTCTACTTCTCATTTATGCTAACGTTAGCATGAATTCTAAAATTCGGCCGCCTTCATCCTCCTATAATCGGTTGATGGTATCGGTGTCATCGATCATTCCCTTTCCATACAAATGAATCCTATCCCCCTTCATGTTACCATCTCCATCCATTGCAGCTTTGAGAATTTAGAGCACACGTGTTGTCTTGTTTCATCTACAAGCAATTTCCAAGGTGATAAGTGTTTTGAAATTTTTGATGGCTACGACGCTCCCCCATGTGCATGGGCATAAGAAGCAATATTAGACCTTATCTCAATTGTCCCTACCACGTAGTCACGATCCAAAAAGCTAAGCTATTGGATGGAAGGCCGTTAAACTTATAAACTCATATGGCACCTCTATTATTAGTCTATATGGGATTGTAACAATGTTCTCCACCTAACCTCGTGACACTCTCATCATAGATTAGAGAGAGAAAGAGACCACCCATGCCCTAGGTCCTACGCAAACCGACCAAGTCCTACTTGACACTGATATCGTGAGTGACCTTGTGATGTATATTAGACCTAGCTTTGATGTCACTTATCACATACAACCTAAAAGACCAAAAGAAATGGAAAAGTTTTGTCAAAATTGTCATCTTGCATTTAAAGCCATTATATGGATAAAGTACATGAGGAAAAAATAAAGAATTTTTTTTGCATGTATACCCTTCTAAATATATGAAATTGCATAAATACCCTCAATAAAATTACTATTTGCATGTACATCCTTCTTTTTTTTTCATATATACCCGTACCATCTAACGTCATTAAAAAATAAACTGCTTAAAACTAAAATGACTGAAATACTTTTATGGATAGATATACAAAAAAAGGTTATAAGGGTATATACGCAAATAACAACATTAGAAGGGTATTTATACAATTTCTCATATTTAGAAGGATATATATTTAAAAAATTAATTAAAAAAATTAGAACTTGCTAGGTCTTTTACGATTCAGTTGGATTGACAAGTCAAAAATATATTGAGCCACATTGTCAATTTTTTTTTTAAGATCTGGACTCGGTCAAGTTGGAATATTAGGTGATCATTTTGGTAATATTATTCTCCATTTGATTTTAATATAATTATCATTATTAGATCTATAACATCAATATATACTTCATTATTTTTAAAAGATTAAAGCATGTCAAATTTAAATTAATTATAGATGCTTAGATTAGTAAAATATTTTTTAGTGATTTATAAATGTTGAGTTATTTATTTTTGAAGCAAGAATTTCGTAAAAGCAACATAATTCATTTTATAAAAGTTGATATTAACATAAGATCATGTGGCATGATAATATTAATTTTTTTTGCCAGCTTTTTTTTATTAAGAACGACTGAATTATTTTTACTGAATTTTAATTATTTTTATTGAATTTTTTCTATCCTAAATATGCGTAATTACATGAATACCCTTATAAAGTTGCTATTTGCATGTGTATCTTTATAGAGTTGTCTTTTTGTGCGTCAAAAATATTTCAGTCATTTCAAATTTAAATTATTTATTTTTCTAACGATATTAGATAGTATGAATACATATATAAAAAAAGAAAGAAAGAAAAAGATATACATGTAAATAGCAATTTTACAATGATATTCATATAATTTTATATATTTTTGAAAGGTAAACATACAAAAAAAATCTTAAAATAAAATCTTTCTTTTCCTAGCTTATGGTGAATACGCATTTCTTAGTAAGGATTGACCATCTTTTAATTTTGAAGTTTCCGCTTCTAAGCCCACTCTTTGGGACGATCCTGACATCAGGTTTCAAGACCAAAGAACTTTAGGCCAGCCGTTGGCCACGACTGACTTAAGTGGTATATTTGACCTGATTTGTTCCTTAGTTATACCATACCCTTTGGTTCATGGATTATTCTCATATTATTAGTTTTTTCAAGACCAAAAGGCAACACAAGAGTAACCAAGTTTTCTTACAAATATAGACAAGGATCCAGTGTGCAGCACACAACAACAAAAACCATAGCATCTCTCCATTAAAGGCACAAGAACATCAGTCAAAGCAAAAAAAAAAAAAAAAGTAATAAAAAGTAAAAATAAAACATAAAAACTAAAAAATAACAATAAAAAGTCCTGAACTCATAACATCACCCTGCAGGCAGAGTGTATCCCAACCCATCAAAGCCTATACAATGGCTAAACAAAATACCACTTGGGCTCCAAAATAAAATACTTGAGAAGTGGTGCGACCATACTCACCATTTTATTTGGCCACCAGCCAAATTGAATCCCCTAAAATTCCGTAATACTTAACAATTGTCATAATAATTGCGCCCCGAAATTATTATTTTGGGTTCCTGAATGAGTTTGCAACATCACCCTGGAAGAATGAAAGTTAACAGCTCAACTTTCAAAATTTAGCCAAATGATGTGCAGTCATCAGGATCTAATTCCACTCAAAGATTTTTGTAGTTTTCTCAGGCAACTTGTTCTTTATAGCCTCATGCTGATGCAGCAGGACAAATATCGTACCCGATAAAACAATATCCACGCATCAATAAAAGCCCTTTGTAAGTCAAATGTTTCCAGCAAGCTACCACAGAAGACCAATGCAAGATATGGTCTGAATAAAATAACAGAGAGAAAATGGTAGCAACAAAGGAACCAAAACTATCGTGCACTTTATGCAGCCAGCTGATATTATGTCCTTTGACACATATAGGAAGTCAGGATACAACAAAAAAATAAGCCCAAACTGGAGGCATGTTTAAAAGGGAAAGGAAGCAAGAGAGCTTTGAAATGAAAAGTAGATATAAACCAACATTATACCTGGCATTTCACCTAATTATTTGCAAAGATATAACTTTGCAAAATAGAGCAATAAATGAAAAATGGCAAACACTATTTCTCTATATTATGTACAGAGCTAATTACACAGCAGGATGGTACCCAGGATCTATAGAGGTCATCTCTGCCCTCTGAATATTTCTCCTTGAACCCCACTCATGACAACATTCTAGTGTAAGCCGAAGAGCAGTGCCTAATCCCAGCACGATAAGAACACCTGCACCATTTGATATCAAGTGAATATTATGTGAAACCTGACATATAAATGAAGTGGAAAAGAATAAAGATCAGGGGAAAGATTATGAAAAAACTACTGGCTTTCAGTAGTGTTCTGAAAAGTGAATTTTATAATTACTCTGTTTTTATTTATTTTCCTTTCTCTACAGTAACACCCAAGAGACACAGAGGTCCTGTACTTTCTCCATAACTAAATGAAGAGGAATCAGCATCGGACCAAGTGATCACACAGTAATGCACAAGCTTGCAACAGTCAAAAGTCAAAACCAAACCTACATCAACCAACATTCCGGAGGAAGAAAATGATTCTGGCCAATGATGAAATATCTGGCTATTATCCTGTATCCCATATACGCATTTAAATATGGAGGGATGTTACTCCACACAATAAAGTCTTCGTAGCTGAAATCTTCTACCAAAGATGATGCACCCACTCTAGAATATAGCATACACACATGATTCCAGTACTCTTCTATTATGTGTCTGTTAATACATATTTATAATCAGACCAACATTTTGTTGGCCGAGTCCCACCTTATGTGAGGTGGGACCCAGCAATTTAAATAAAGAAAAAAAAAGAAAAAAAAAAGGGAAACAAAAAGAGGGAAAAGAGGGGTTAGGGTTTATTATTCTATTAGAGGGTGGATGAGAAGAAAAAAAAAGAGTAGCCGTCTCGGGAGAAGTGCTTGTGGAATCCATCTCAAGGAGGAGATGAAGATCTTATTCAAGGCATTTCAAGAGGAAGAAGAACCTTGTGCAAACCTACACTCGGTGAGATTGTTCTCATTTTATTATTGGAGCCTAAACTCTTTTTCATATAAACTCTTTGTTTGTGATCCAAGGAAGAGATCCTTGATGTATGTGATCCTCTAGCTTAGCCTAGAGAAGATACTTTGTAAGCCCATTATTGTTGATAGTGGAGGTTTGTGGTGGACTTAGGTCCGGTGGTTTTTTTCCCTCATATTGGAGGGTTTTCCACCTAAAAATTCTTGTCTCTTTCTTGTGGTTTGATTTTTGGTGGTTCTTACATTGATTAATTATTGTGGTATTCTCATTCTACTCACACAAAGATAGGAAAGTTTTCATCTAGTGAAGGGGCCTTTCCTAACAAGTGGTATCAGAGCAAGGTTTTGTGCCTACAAGGTGTTTGATAAAATTCTTGTGTGACTCGAATGGAGGATTCTATGGGAGGCATGATTAAATTGACATCTTACAACTATGCCATTTGGAAACCTAGAATGGAGGATATCCTTTATTGTAAGGATTTGTATGAACCTATCCATAGAGATGAGGCTAGGCCAAAAGAGAAGACTGACAAGGAATGGGAGATAATGAATAGAAAGACAGTTGCACAAATTAGACAATGGGTTGATCAGACTGTTTTTCATCATGTTGCTCAAGAAACCAATGCCTTCTCTTTGTGGAAGAAATTAGAGGCCATGTATGAGAGAAAGACTGCACAGAATAAAGCCTCTTTGATTAGGAGGCTTGTCAACTTGAAGTATAAAGATGGGAAAAGTGTGACAGAATACTTGAATGACTTCCAAGACTTGGTGAATCAGTTGACTACTATGAAGCTTGTCCTAGATGAGGAGTTGCAGGCTTTGTTACTTCTTAGTTCTTTGCCAGACAGTTGGGAGACTCTTGTGGTGTCTCTAAGCAATTCTGCACCTGACGGCAAGGTCACTTTGGATATGGTAAAGGATAGCATGCTAAATGAAGAGGTTAGAAGAAAGGAACAGGGAATATCTCCTGAAGCTGAGGCTCTTGTGACAGAAAGAAGAGGTAGAAGCAAAAGCAAGTATCCTTACAATAGAGATAAATCCAGGGGCAGGTCAAAGTCAAGGAAAGGCATAAAATGCTATCATTGTGGCAAACTAGGACACATGAAAAGAGAGTGCAGAGCATTGAAAAGAGAGCAGAACACAGAAAAAGGTGAAGCAAAGACAGAGGAAAAGGATGTTACAGCAGTTGCAGCTGATGCAGATGTCATTGTTGTTAGTGATGGTTGTGTCAACCTTGCATATGA
This sequence comes from Phoenix dactylifera, assembly GCF_009389715.1. Classification (NCBI taxonomy): domain Eukaryota; kingdom Viridiplantae; phylum Streptophyta; class Magnoliopsida; order Arecales; family Arecaceae; genus Phoenix; species Phoenix dactylifera. Next base: position 15,912,013 of record NC_052393.1, read on the forward strand.
AGATAGTAACTGGGTGATTGATTCTGGTGCTTCTTTTCATATCACTCCACATGGTGGTTTCTTCACATCCTATACTTCTGGTGATTTTGGTTGTGTTAGGATGGGAAATGATGGTTTATCCAAAATTGTTGGCATGGGGAGTGTATGTTTAGAGACCAATACAGGGTGCAAGTTGCTACTCAAAGATGTTAGACATGTTCCGGATATCCGCCTCAATTTAATCTCCACCGGCAAGCTTGATGATGAAGGTTATAGCAATCATTTTGGTGAAGAAAAATGGAAGCTCACAAAAGGCTCTTTGTTGATAGCAAGAGGAAAGAAAAATAATACTCTCTACATGATGCAAGCAAAGCTAAAGAAAGGAGAGGTGAATACAATTGATGATGATTTCTCTACAAAGCTTTGGCACAAAAGGCTTGAGCACATGAGTGAGAAAGGACTTCAAATTCTAGCCAAGAAGGAGTTGCTACCAAATACCAAAGGTGTGTCTTTGAAAACTTGTGTTGATTGTTTAGCCGGAAAACAACATAGAGTTGCATTTCATAGAACACCTATATCTAGAAAAATTAATATTCTAGATTTGATACATAGTGATGTATGCATGATGGATAGTAGAACTCTTGGTGGTGCACTTTATTTTGTTACCTTTATTGATGATCATTCTAGAAAGGTATGGGCTTTTGCTTTGAAATCCAAGGATCAAGTCTTGGATATATTTAAACACTTTCATGTCATGGTTGAAAGAGAGACAGGCAAGAAGCTAAAGTGCATCAGGGCAGATAATGGAGGTGAGTACAGAGGGCCATTTGAAAAATATTGCAAAGACTATGGCATTAAGCTCCAAAAGACAGTTCCTAAAACACCGCAAGAAAATGGAGTTGCAGAGAGAATGAATAGAACAATTGTAGAGAGAATCAGATGTATGCTCTCTCATGCAAAGTTGCCAAAACCATTTTGGGGTGAAGCTATGAGGACTGCAGTGGATTTGATCAACCTTTCTCCATCGGCTCCTTTGGATGGTGATGTGCCGGAAAGAGTTTGGACAGGAAAAGATGTATCCTACAGTCATTTGAAGGTGTTTGGATGCAAGACATTTGTTCACATTCCAAAAGATGAAAGGTCTAAGCTTGATGGAAAGTCTAAAGAATGTATTTTCTTAGGTTATGGCCATGAAGAATTTGGATACAGGTTGTGGGATCCAAAAGACAAAAAGGTGATCAGGAGTAGAGATGTTGTCTTCTTTGAAGATCAGTTTATTGAAGACTTTGGAAAGCAAGAGAAGCCGAAGTATTTGAACAGTTCTCCAATTAATCTTGATCCAGTTCCTCCACCTATGGTCCATGATGATGATAGGGGAGATGTGCAGGATGACAGTGAGCATAGTGATACAGGTGCTAGTGAGGGTTCTACAGGTGATAATGGTCACAGTGAAGCTTCAGAACATGGTGAGCTATCAAGTCAGTCTGAAATGACAGAACCAGAGGTCAGAAGGTCTACTAGACAGCACAGAGCATCATCTAGATATCCTGCTTCAGAGTATGTTTTTCTTACAGATGAGGGGGAGCCAGAATGCATCCAAGAAGTGCAGAATCATAAGGACAAGGATAAATGGTTTCAAGCTATGCAAGAAGAAATAAAATCCTTATATAAAAATCATACTTTTGATTTGGTAAAGCTTCCTAAGGGTAAGAGACCACTCAAGAACAAATGGGTATACAGATTAAAGGAGGATGAGAGCGGCTTAAAACCTAAGTACAAGCAAGATTAGTTGTGAAGGGCTTTGGTCAGAAGAAAGGTATAGATTTTGATGAAATTTTTGCTCCGGTTGTGAAAATGTCATCTCTTCGAATTATATTGGGTTTGGCAGCTAGTATGGACCTTGAGATTGAACAACTTGATGTGAAGACAGCCTTCTTGCATGGAGACCTAGAGGAAGAAATTTATATGGAGCAACCTGAGGGGTTTAAAACTAAGGGCAAAGAACATCTTGTTTGCAAGTTGAAGAAAAGCTTATATGGGCTTAAACAAGCACCAAGGCAAAGGTATAAAAAGTTCGATTCTTTCATGATGGGCCACGACTACAAGAGGACAAAATCCGATCATTGCGTCTATGTGCAAAGGTTTAGTGATGGTGATTTTATCATTCTATTGCTTTATGTAGATGATATGTTGATTATTGGCCGTGATACTAACAAAATTGATAGGTTGAAGAAAGACTTAAGCAAGTCGTTTGCCATGAAAGATATGGGGCCCGTAAAGCAAATGCTTGGCATGAGAATTTCTCGTGATAGAAAGATCAAGAAGCTTTGGCTATCACAAGAAAAGTATATTGAAAGGATGCTCGAGCGGTTTAATATGAAAAAGGCTAAACCGATTTCCTCTCCACTTGCAAATCATTTCAAACTCACAAACAAGCAATGTCCTACAAATGAAAGGGAGAAAGAGGAGATGCAAAAGGTACCCTATGCTTCAACAGTAGGAAGTTTGATGTATGCCATGGTGTGTACAAGACCAGACATAGCATATGCAGTTGGTGTTGTGAGCAGATTTCTCTCGAAACCTGGCAAAGAACATTGGGCTGCAGTCAAATGGATACTTAGATACCTTAGAGGTACTTCCAAAGCTTGCTTATGCTTTGGAAATGGAAAAACTATGCTAGAAGGATTCACAGATGCAGATATGGCTGGTGATATTGATACTCGAAAGTCTACATCGGGATACATGATGACTTTTGCAGGGGGAGCTGTTTCATGGCAATCCAAATTGCAGAAATGTGTTGCTTTGTCCACTACAGAGGCCGAATATATTGCGGTGACAGAGGCATGTAAGGAAATGTTGTGGATGAAAAGATTCCTCCAAGAATTGGGCTTGAAACAAGACAAGTATACTCTCTTTTGTGATAATCAGAGTGCCATTCATCTTAGCAAGAATCCCAGCTTTCATTCAAGGTCGAAGCTCATTGATGTGAGGTATCATTGGATTCGGGATGTGTTGGAAGAAAAGCTTTTGCATCTAGAGAAAATCCATACCGATGAGAATGGGTCGGATACGATGACTAAAATTTGGCTTAAGAAGAAGCATGATATTTGTATGCTTAAGGCAAGCTTGGTGGAGCCTCTCACACAAGATGGGAGGGGGAGAATTGTTGGCCGAGTCCCACCTTATGTGAGGTGGGACCCAGCAATTTAAATAAAGAAAAAAAAAGAAAAAAAAAGGGGAAACAAAAAGAGGGAAAAGAGGGGTTAGGGTTTATTATTCTATTAGAGGGTGGATGAGAAGAAAAAAAAAAGAGTAGCCGTCTCGGGAGAAGTGCTTGTGGAATCCATCTCAAGGAGGAGGTGAAGATCTTATTCAAGGCATTTCAAGAGGAAGAAGAACCTTGTGCAAACCTACACTCGGTGAGATTGCTCTCATTTTATTATTGGAGCCTAAACTCTTTTTCATATAAACTCTTTGTTTGTGATCCAAGGAAGAGATCCTTGATGTATGTGATCCTCTAGCTTAGCCTAGAGAAGATACTTTGTAAGCCCATTATTGTTGATAGTGGAGGTTTGTGGTGGACTTAGGTCCGGTGGTTTTTTTCCCTCATATTGGAGGGTTTTCCACCTAAAAATTCTTGTCTCTTTCTTGTGGTTTGATTTTTGGTGGTTCTTACATTGATTAATTATTGTGGTATTCTCATTCTACTCACACAAAGATAGAAAAGTTTTCATCTAGTGAAGGAGCCTTTCCTAACACATTTGTTCAGTTTACAATGCAAAATTAATTAATTTTGATGATTCTATGGGTGACAGGAGATAGATTATATACAACATAAGGTACAGCCTCATGCCAAATTTTCAACTCTAGACTCTTATGCTTCCTAGTCTAGACTCCAAAACAAAATTATCAAAAATTCCACAATTGAGCACACCTCAATATCTCACACCTAGAGTTTGAAACGCCTCCTGCCTTCCTCCACCGTCACATTCCTCTCTAACTCTATCCCTTCCAATATGTGCACACAATACTACCTGGATACTAGTAATTTTCGTGAATTCCAGAAGCTTGATGCTATTGGATAGTTGTATGAGGCACAACATACCAAGATGCTTCAGCTTTTAATAATCTGATTTAATTGTTCATGTTACAAAACTAAATTTCTCTAGGAACACATTAAATTTAAATGCATAACTATTTTGAGACTTGAGAAGTAAGACTTAAATAATTATATTATGCAAAGTAATCATGCATTTAAATTCAATTACAAAAACAAGACAATCTTGTTCTTTTAAGCAATTAAGCAAAAACAAGACAATTAATTGTGCAAAGAAAATAGAGGAAGAGGTGATGATGCGCAAGTCCTGAAGGATCAAATGAACGAGTAAAGGTCAAGCAAAGCAATGTAACTAAATATGCCAGAAGAAACTTAGCAAATGGGGAGTAAAAGGATGTTAAAATAAGGAGGGGGAAAACAAAAGTCAGCCGAGAAGCAAATTAACAGATGAAAAGACAATGGGAGACCAATCCTGGATAAGGAGAGCATGGATGGAAAAAATGTGCAGTAGAAAGTGGCATGCACCAAGAGAACATAGTGAACTTGAAACAGATTGAATTAAGCAAAGTTGAAACTAGTAAACTGCTTATGGTGATGTGGGAGATATCTCAAATGTCCAAAATCCAAATAAACATGCAAGAAAAAGGATAGGTCAAGGACAATTTATCTTTTTATAATTTCATTTCGGAAGATGGCTTGGTGACAGAGTGGCTGAATTTTGCCATTCCAGTCATTGTTCAATGATCTGTAAATTACAAGGAACAGGAAGAGACTTAGGCCACATATGTACCATCCAACATTCCAAACCCTCTTGAACAATCAAAGCAAAGTCCCAAGTTTAAGCAGCAGTTACTTCAACAAACTTTTTAGCTTCAGACAACAAATGGAAGAAAAGTTCCTTTGAAGCTTTAGTTAGGCTGATATAACAATAAATACAACGACAAGGGGAAGCACATGAAAAATCAACAGGCAATAGAAATATCACAATCATGAAACTCAGACAGCACTGTAAGACTGATATCATAAAACTTGAGAAGCAGGTATCTGAGTGCATGAATTTTTTAGGGAAAAAGCGTAATGTATACAGTTGCAAAGAACCCTCTTTAAAAATTAAAACACCACACTAAAGGTGTGTATATTTAGAAACCTTGTACTAAATATTTAATATATAGATCATATAGTTACCATTCAGACAATAATAATTGAATATATTAGTGGCCAACATGATCAGCTTGTGCACATCATGAAGTATATAGCATGCAATATGCCAAATTAGTAACTTCTTTAACATAAGAATTCATTTGGCAAAAGAAGTTAATCCATCTCTTACAAACTATACATTAATTACATATTTCAGATGATGTTGCTTAAAAGCAGATAGTAAGCATGGCGTGAAACAAATGCTTTAAAACAGAGGATTCTGAACCAAAAAGAAAGAAAAATAAAAAAAAAATTTATTTCGGATATGTACGTATGCATATATATTTCGTGTTAAATGTAATAGGCAGATGAATCTTTCTACATTCTCTTAAAAGAATAATAACAATCAAGAGAAATTTTGCATACAAATACATCAAACATCAAGCCTAGTTATGCCAAAAAAAAGCATCCCTCACAACTACATTCCTAGTGTGTTTCTTTTTTACCAGCTGCATGTTACCTAAATGTGGTTTGGGAAATGTAGTGATTCAGCAATTGGAAAATTTATTTACGTATATATGCATATATGCAGAATTTGGTATCAAATTCCTTGGTGTTTGGACTCTAGGATTAATGATCCTTCTCTATAATACAATTCTAGCTTAGAAGAGTCCAAATGAGAAGCATCGGTGCCCCCATTAAAGTAGTAATAGATATGTTTTGGTTTATGAAGATTTTTTGCATCTATTTTCACACTGACTATATATATTGCATATGGCGCACATTTCGAAAAGGAATACTAATTGAATTTGTGGATACAGTCCTAATCTAAGGTATTTTGAAACTGACACATTAAACACTCTATAGACACTAGAACACTTGGCACATGAACCAGGTGTACAGGTAACACTGATCAAACATCATTTCCTTATTTAAGCCATATCTGATCAATTAATAAAAACTAGCATGGAATCTGAAAGTCCATTCTCGATCCCAAAATCAAGTCACTAATAAATTTCTTAGTCCTGTCAGATTTTCTAATGTAGAAATGATGTTACTCCCATAAATGCATTGACCATACTAAGTTAGGATCCCAAACTTCCAACTCATTAGTAGAGAGTGGATCCCAAAGTAATCTTCAGATCCTCTGAAACTATTAATTTAGGTTCATCCGTGAAAGTCAGCTCATCAAAATTAGCCGGAGATCTAGAACTCCTCTCCAAATGCCGAAATCAGATTGTTCGTGAATCTGAAAATCCTTTACAAATCCTCCAACGTAGTAGTCTTTTTGAAATCCAAAAGCCCACTCCAAATTCTCTAATGCAATTAACATTGAACATGGTCCTCAAAATCCATTCATGAAATTACGCATGGGATCTTAAAATCATTTGTTGAATCCAAAATCAATAAGTTAAATACATCAAAAAGTCCTCTCCATGCATTAATGCAATAGTTGTTTGGTCTAAAAGTCCTCTCCAGTTCTCATTTGACATTGAACAAAGTCCTCTTTATAATCTTGAATCTGCCATGACTTTTTTATTTGCTCCTGCAAGGACCCACAGATGTCACTAGCCCGAACCAAGCTTGCCTACCTCCTATGGCACCTGTGGGAAGATCATAACAAGGAAATCTTTCAAGGGTCTGTTGTCCAACCACTTATGATTCTCAGGTTTTTCGAACGGTTGAAGCATAGGAGCTCATAGTCTGGCATCTGGGTTCTCCCATCAGCCTCACCTCAACAGGTGAGTGATTCCCACCTATTTGTAACTCAATGAACCCCAACCAGGATCGGTCGAGCTGAACTTCGATGCATCTATGCAAACATCCAAAGGGGGTGATTCTAGCAGGTATTTGTCCATTACCTATTTCTTCAGAAAACATAACCAAGCTCATTACTGCTAGGGAAGGGGGTCCATCAACACCTAGACTCAATGGAAGTTCAAAGTTTGTCATTGGAGGGGATTCAGCAAGTGTTCTTTCTTGGATTTGCAGAAGCAATGCTACCCACCACCCCTTCATGGACGACGTGCGCGACCTGCTTCGATCAATCCCAACCATTGTGGCTTCAATTTGTTTCGTGAGGCAACCAACCAGCTGGTTGGCATTTTGCAACATCTCTTCTAATTCCCATTGTTTTTACTTATTTTCCAGCACCACCCCTGTACTCGGCGAATGCCAGTGCTGCAGGTTGCACTTAAATTCATAGTTAGTTCACCCCTCTTCTACGACCGAAAAAATGAACTTATGTATGGGACCTGAAAGTCTTCTTTTGATTCTAAAACCAATATATTAGTAATCAAAATGTCCACTTTGCACATATAATGCAATCATCATCAGTATTAGGTGCATTGATCTAATCAAACCTGGTATATCCAAGCCCTCTCCGGATACGGTTACCTCCTACTTTAACCTACCAAGTGATGGGAAAAAAAAATCTAGCAACTTCTTTGCTTTCATCCTATCAATAAAATCTCTCAATTAAACTTCCATATCTTAGGTGGTAATTAAAAATCAATTCCTATTCAATGTCATTTATGAGAAACCAACAATTTTCTCTCACACAGACACATACAAGTGCACAAAATTAGGTAGCGCGCAAATTTATGATCCTGCAGTTTCGTGCACTTTTCTTTTTATACAACAACCAAGTCAGAAGTTAATTTAGTCCAGCGACATTAATGGGTCCCTATACATGCATCAATCTGGTTCCTCAACAATATCACTTTAATCAGCTTACTTCCAAATAGGTGATCCACTAAAAGTACCAATGAAAAGAATGGCAAAAGCATAGACAAGCAGGGTAGGTATAAAGGGCTGAGGATAAGCAAGCTATGCCCGACTTGAGCTTCACTTGGCCACTAATCAGATTGACTCAATTGGCTCAAGCACAGCTCAAACTTGTCATGAGCTGGTAGGGACCAGCTCAAGCCCAAGCAATTCAAATTTTAGCTAGCTCAAGCTCGACGCAATTGAGATTTAAATCATCAACAGGCATGGGGGAAGGGATATTACAGTTAGGGTTAAAATGACGAAACACAAGGTTTGAGTCTGGTAGAGGATGTCAACTTCATAAAAGTAGGGCAGCAAAGAAAGGCATCAAGATGGAAGATCTTGAGGACGTACATTGTGGTAGTGTGACAACCAAGGACAATAAAGATAAGGACACGATTGCCATGGCCAAGGATTTAAAAGTTGTCAAATGTGGCACTAAGTAGAGCCTCAGATAATGTAGAAGGTGCTGCCATTGCCATGGCCAAGAATTTAAATGTTTTTATATGTAGTACCAAGCAGTCGAGAACAAGTGAGGAGGTAGAAGCAAATGGAGGTTGTCCAGGAAGGGGGAAGCTCGACCAAAAGTGGCAGTTGACAGCAGCAAAGTCTGAAAGGACAAGTCCTTGGAATTTTGCCAATTAAAGGCAAGGAATAGGGGAAGATTTTGCAACATCTAGAAGGAGGAACAAGCAAGCAAGGGAAGGAAAGACAAGAGTGGAGATCAGAAAGGTTTGTTGATGGATCTGTCAGCAACAGTAGAATCTCTCAAGTCTCAGGGCATTAGTGGAGGAGATAGTGACTCATAGACAGGGGGAAAACAGAGAGTAAAAGCCAGAAAGCAATAAATGATCCAATCAGGGAGAGACGAAATTCCTTCAACCCGCTCAACTCGAATCTGTCGAATAAAATACTAAACCATAAAAATTTTAGAAAGCAAGGCTCTAAGCACTTTATTTTCATTAATTTTTCATGATCCATAAATTGTCGTAAATATCACGGCAGAAAAAAGAGTCTAGTGGTCTTTGCTTTAACTCTTTTTAGTAAGGTTCTAGCCAGTTGAAACTAGAGTCTATGCTCTTTGCTTTCACTGCTTTCACCCCCTTTATTCCCCTCTCCAAAACTTTAGCATATGCCCTCTATATGTACTATAAGCTCCTCTTTATCTGAGTCGAATTCCTCTTCAAGCTAAAAGAGGAGAAGTTGCAACTTCTCTACTATTCTATAGAGATCTGCTCTCTTTATTTGAGAGGATGAAAACTTTCTTCTTTTTATGCTAGTGAAATTTAGTCCAAATTGGATTGAATTTCTCTCCTAATTAAAAGAGAATATAAATTACTAAAAATAATATATATATATATATATATATATATATATATATAATCTCTAGATCTTGATTCTTATATTAATTTTGCCTTTAGTCATATCACCAAATTCTTCCTGCACTAGCCTTTACGGCTTCCCGAAGTTTTTGGTACTCGATTGAGTCTTGGATGTGACGGATTTTGCTCCAGAAGCTCATCTAAACCTATCCAAAATGGCAAGACTGGTCCACGAATGAACCTCCTGGATCAATGAAGATCAGTAGCTTATAAGTTATAAAATGAATCGTTATATCCCAATCTAAAGGTTGGTAACATCAATACATATATCACTTTTAGATTGCAATCTAATAGTTATGATTATAGGTACTAAACCACTATAAAAGGTACAATTTACAAACAAAATAATCCTTACATATATATTTACTTACACTTTTTTATGTTGACCTTAATTGAGCCAAAAATGAGTGACCTAGGCATAGCTCATGTTTCTCATTTATTGTTCAAGCTCAAAAACCTAGCTCAAGTTTGTCATGTTTACCATTTGAGCTAGGCAACATCAAGCTGAAGTGCAAGCAGAACATAAGCTGCTAGCAAACAGCTTGTCATATGACAGCCCTATAAGTAGGTCAAGAAGTTTCATTAATCGAACTAATGGAGACAAAATAGCACAACTATTGTGAATTAGAGAAAGAAAATCTAGTTAAATCTTCTAACTAAAATCCATAAGCAATGAGTCTGCCAAGAGATTATAGTCAAATGCATTGGCATATATAAAAAATGTCAGGCCTTGTATTTGGCCACGATCTCTCAGTATATACAGAACAAGAAATTAAAAGTAGCAACCTGAAACACTTGATAGTTCCTAATTTAGAAAAAATATATATATCATAGTCGTTAGCATCTTTCTGGAAAAACATGTGTTTATATGGAAGGCTTTTTTTTTGTTGTTGATCAAATCTGATGCTGCATCTAAGTTGCGAAAAATCATGGTAGACCCTGGATTTCGTGGCATAAATTCACATGCTATGCAGAACCCAGAAGATATATTTTATAAAATATGTACAGCATTTATAAGAAAAAGGATGATACCAATTATGATATTCACAGGAAGTGCAGAAACACCAAGAGAAACAGATATTAGCACATCTAACAGGAGTCCTCCAATTAAAATGGCGAAGGCAACCCACAAAGGGCTAAAGCATCCCTGTTAAGACAAGGTTAACAAAAAGTAATAAGAAATAGAACAAAGAAACTAGATAAGAATTAATTATTGCAGCAATCTCAGCCATAGTAACATAAATACCCTTCCATGTTCTCCTCGTACCCCTCCATAGGATGGGTCAACCCTCCAAACCCAATAATTCGTCTGGTCCATAAAAAGAGGGAGACATATACAGAAAATCTTAATAGCTAGATAGGTCAAAAGGCTATTTTCCAATATACTACAAGCAACTTACAGATTATAACAAATTCATATGCACAAATTCAAACAGTTCAAACTTCTCATATAACAAAAGTTTCATTACAAAGATTATGCATAAGATCAATGCAGACAATGCACACACACATTGAGTACCAAACAATACCATATGGGCACGCCATACAAGGAGGCTCAATATGCCCACAACCAACAACATGATACAGGTGCCATGACGGCTCCAATGGTGTGCCCATGTGTTGGTACAGGGGCATATACTGCGCCATACAGGTAAGGTACCAATACAGGGCTGGGCACTGGTGCAGGGCCTAGTACCGAGATTTAGGATATTGACATGGCATGACTCATATAAAAGATATACTGTGACTCTGTTAAGTGCTGTCAAACATCAACACTTTCCAAGTTATTTAAAATAATTATTATATACTTTTCCTACTTAGATATACTTACACTTGGTTGGGACTCTGGAAATGGGACATTTACAGCCACCTGCCTGTACCAAGAGGTTTGATCTTAATAGATGAGTGATATTTACAATATTGGGGATGTGAGAAAAGATTCTGAAAAGTGAATGACTTACTGGCATATCTCACATTTATTTGAACCTCTAGTACGAAACCAAATCCCTATGCATGAGAGGTGTGCTTGTGCAAGCTCACCTCTGCATCTGCACCCAAGATCCATCAGAGGTTCTTCTGTTTGCTGCTGACAAACTCTGGTCAAGTTTTTAACACATCATAGGAACAAGAATTAGTTGGCCTTTGCCAAGGAAAGCAGTAATTAAATGAAGAAAATGAAGTACATAACCACTACATATAATAAACAGATCATATGTCTTTGACAAAAGAAAAGCACCAAATCAATACAGACTTAAATCTTATTGCAATGACCCCCAATCTTCCAGAACTTTTGGTAATGTAGAGCAAGCATAGGAGAATTGGACCAGCTAGAATCAGCGAAAATGAGTGGAAGTATAACAAATCAACAGTAAGAAAAGCTTAAGAACTTCTGCAACTAAAATACTGATAAACCAATGAATAAAAACTCTACTAGATAAGTTTCACATAGAAAGAAACAATTAGTTCTATGCCGAGCTTTTAATATTTCTTGCTTTACAAAAACAAGGTGAGATGCTATGTTGCCTTTTTTTTTTTTGCATTTTAAAGTCTCTTTACTTGAGACCAGAAGTGAAATATGAAAGCAAGGCTGGAGTAAATAGTCCTCTTGGAAATCTGAAAAAAAGGAGAAGAAAAATCAGGGCATTTAAGTTTAATGTGCAAAGAGCAAGACACTAGAGCACAGGAGAGATCATATTTACAAGAACATTCTGGTATTCCAAAGAAGAATGAACCCATATTGAACAGAGCTTTCACCACCGGTCATAATCTGTATTTCCAGAGCTGAAGTTCGGAATGTGTCTCAGGATATCTAGACCAAAATGCACATCTAAGATTACTTAGGATACAAAGTGTGTATAATGAATCCAACATCCTTCAGGCTCTATATGCTTGCTGAAAAAGTGAGAGAGAATAAAATTTGTAAGGAAGGAATCTTCTTTCTTTACTGCTGTTTGGTACTAAAAAAGAAACCCAGGGAGAGAAATGAAAGAGATATAAGGCCAAAATGTCCTCAAACAATCCTCAATTTTTTCTTCTCCAAAAGGTGGCTACTTTGAGAGAAAATTGACAATTAGCCAAGTGGCTCAAGATAACATAATCATATCTTAAGCACTTTTGAAAAAAATTTCTCTGCAATTTTCTTACTTCAATGAAACATGAGAAGATCCTCAATTTCCTTTGCTTTCCTTTCCTTTTTTCCTTCCACCATTTTATCTTTCTTTTATTTCATTTTCTTAACAACCAAACAGAGCCTTGATGTTAAAAAAATGATATTTCTAAATTTGAAAATTATAATTTGATTATAAAAGATTTACATTTTCCTAATAATAACTGTGTATATTAGTATGAATTAAAATTTGTCATACCGGTCAGTTCTAAGCATACCATACCGAACGTACTGTACCGTACTGGTACGCAGTCTTATACCGTAACGACACTTGGTACACCTCACCATCTCATGCCAAACTGCGTACCGACATAGTAATAGAATGGTACCGGTATGGAATCCGGTACCGAGATGTCGAACCTTGGTATGAATTATATAATTTGTGCATTTTTTTATGCCACTTCATACTAATCAATGTCTTCCGAACTAGGCCGAACAACCCGATTCGAAAAGTGCCGAGCCGACCCAATGCGAAACTGAGTCAGTTCGCTTAATAATATCGGTTCCGGCCCCATACCGGCCGGAATCCCTACCGAGCCGGCCGAAACCGGTCCCTTATTGGCTGGAACCAGACCTTTACTGGCCAGAACCGGTCGGTTTGGTGCGGACTCGGTGTGAACCAGCCGGTTCCACCGAATCAACTCGGTTCCAAATTGGGTTGTTACTGTAGAGCCACTTGATGCTTTTAAAGCATTAGGTGGCTATTAGAAAGGTTTGAGAAAGCCATCCCAATGGCATTTGAAAGTGGTGGCTTTCTCCGCCGTCTTTTCTTTCCAAATACTCCAAAACCAACACCGATTCAGACTATCAGAAAAAAAAAATCTAAAGCTAAATAAGATGTATTTTCTCTTTTCTATCTCATTTTCTTCTTTTTTGCGGGCAAGGCGCGAAAAAATCGCTCAAAAATTGCAAAGTAAAGGAACATCGTGCCAAAATTTTTGATTTTTTGATATGTTGTAGATCTATAGACAATCTACATGCTGACATAAAAATTTTGATTTTTAGATTATATATATTTTTAAAAAAATTAAAAATATATTTTTGGATTAAAAATAAAATAAATAAAATAAATATTTTTAAAAAAAACTATAAGATCATAAACGTATTTAGGGGCATGCAAGATACTTTTCATAAAAATTTAGTATTCATTCATTCAAGTTTTGATGCAATCGTGCGCACAGTGGCCTAGACCTAAATTTGAAAAAAAAAAGTAGCTTTTGATGCATGTCCGAGAGCCTAAAAAATATATATGTAGTATTCATTAATAGATTCAATATAAACCTGAGCTGAAATTAATTTTTTGAAATATCAATATTTAAAATTATTTTTAAATTCAAAAAATAATTAAAAATATATAAATAATACCAAAAATTATGAAAAGTTAGTAGTACGTATTACATAATTTAGAAGTAATTTATGAGGTAGAAATCATATTTTTCTGAATTTATGATATTTAAACATATTTTTAAATTTAAAAATTATTAAAAATATATAAATAAATAAATAATATAAAAAATAAGAGTTATGTATTAGATAAATCAGATGTATTTTCTGTGGTAAAAAAAATAATCTTCGTCATAACAAAATTTTGCTATTTTTAAATAATTGATAAACTGATGTACTTGGTAAATCTGTAGGAATAGAGCCATCAAGAAAAAAAAAAATCCAGAACGTAACATTGACTGGGATCATGGGCCAATGCTCTCGGGCCGGCACCATTGGAAGTACAGCTGGTGTAACACAAAGTTTAGGAGAGGGAGATAACTAAGTTGAAGCAACACTTAGCTGATGGTTACCTTGACGTATCTATGTACCGGAAATGCCCACAGAGGGTTCAGCAATTGATGAAGCACTTCGCTGATTTCGGAGTAGAGAGAGTTTTCAAGAAGGCAAAAGCGGACCGCCGAGTGGCGAAGCCACCTTTCTATCACTCCAAGGAGTCAGAGAAGGCGTCCTCTCCAGATGATGAGGACGCACAGATCCAGGCTGCTATGCAGGCGAGCCTGGATGATTAATGACAGCAGAATGAGATGGCTAAGCGTATAGCTCGAAACATCTCACGAGTCGGATTTTGCTGCTGGCATATTCGGATGGACCTCTCTACAACTGTATTATCATCCAGAGAATACCTCTCAGAGCCAGAGCTTCAGCAAGAGATTAGATAGTACTTATAGTCCGGCGTGCGTTCCTTATGAAATGAACGTACAAGACTACAACGCCGCTTGGTAAGAGGGGTGGATTGATGAACCTCCTGACTATGCCGATGATTCGGATATTTATGAGAGTCATCGTCACTCGACCCGATTTTAGATATCGGTATGTATATTGTACTTTAAATGTATATAATTGATTGTATTATTTTATAATTTTTACGACTATTTGATTTGAGAATATTTTATATAGTTTCTTGTAGCAGGCAATATCTCACTAATCATTTTATGATTTGTATCATCTTAAAATAATAAAATACATCATTTAGGTTAAACCAGGATCATAGAAACATAAAAAAAA
Source organism: Phoenix dactylifera (assembly GCF_009389715.1). NCBI lineage: Eukaryota > Viridiplantae > Streptophyta > Magnoliopsida > Arecales > Arecaceae > Phoenix > Phoenix dactylifera. The sequence continues at coordinate 15,927,017 of NC_052393.1, forward strand.
AAAAATGTCAATTAGACTTAAAATCATTGAAAAAAATTTAAAAAGAGTGATTACCAATTAAATAATCTTGAAGACTAAAAAAAAGGTGTGTCAGTACAAAACCGGCACGTCTTACCCATACCGGCCGCCAACCGGTACGAGTCTTGGTACCGATTCAGCGGACCTTGATGCTAGTACTTTGCTATTTGAATATTAAAATATGGTGCACTTATTGTCATATTTATCAACAAAAGCAAATGCCTAGTATTAACAAATGAATTCCCAAAAATACGAGAGTCCAAATAATTCAAGATTCAGTGAGCAAAAAAAGCTTGAAAAATGATTGCCTAACAACATTCAAATGGGTTGAGGAAGCTTTTTTTAGTAATCAAAACAAAATATATAAGGCAAAAAAAAAGAAGAAAAACTCAAAATCACCCAACCATCACCTTCTACCCGTCTAAGGACAAAAGGCAAAGAAATTGTAGCACGGAACCTAAGTTAATAAACACTAAGGTATTACACTTTCATAATAATCTCAAGGCATAAAGTTCCATTGCCAACAATTTCCCAATCAAGGACATGTAAGCCCAATTCCTCGAAACAACTCTTGCTGACTTTTGACACCCCTTCAAAGAGTCATATTTTCCAACCACAATATGAAGAAAATAAGGCATTTCATATTCGTTTCCAGCTCAGTCTATCACACCTTCCACTCCACTTCGACTCAGGCATAATATTTAGTAAATGACTGCAATTGCCTTAGATTGTTCTAAGTTGATTATATAATCATTGTGGGCATAGGTTGGATAATAGAATTCAAGCTACTTATCAAAGATGGACTTGAGTGCAAAGTTGCACCTGCAACAAACGTAATATCAACAAAACACTATTTGCAGTAACTACTTGTAACCCTACCTGTTGGAAACAACAGATACACCATTCGTAGAACAATATTTGATTTATAGACCCAACCCCATTAGACGACACAAATCTTGGTAGTCAACATTATGCTCAAACAAGTGCTAATATAATGTATCCATATCACAATCTAACTCCATAAATACTAGGCAAAGTCACGATAGAACAGTAATTTCTCAAGTTTTTTCTTCCTTCAAGCAGCTTGCATTTCTCATCAATTTGGATTACCTTATTTGAAAGGTTTTCCCATGTAAGAATATTTGGATTACCTTATCTTAAGGAATTTGGGAACTTCTTCTCCCAACAAAGAATGCCCCTTTCATGTGGGAAAACTAACATTTGCCAAAAAACATCTTTGGTCACCACCTTCAACAATGTTGGATATCATCAAGAATCCCTACTAAATTGAACATAGGAATTGTAGATAGAAGATAGCTTCCATGAATTCCTTGTATGACAAATAACTCCAAGACCATCTTCTCTCTGCTCCCACATTAGTAATCCATTATTGTGACTTCAGCAATTAAAACTTTGAGGAACTCAGGAAACACTAATAACAAAAAGCTCTTCCTACATCTCAAATCAGAGTAACTTACAACTGCTTTCTAGTCTACACCTTATTCCAAGATTAAAGCTTTTAGGCCTATTAATGACATCTTTAGCCAACCTCAACAATGTTTGCATAGCTCTCCCACTCCCTTCCCCTTGATATCCTTAATAGAACTCACTTCTTTCTCTGTAGCCTCTTCCATTTTTCACCTCCGTCAAAATATCCTGATCCTTGCTTCCTGATCTCTACATCCAGCAGTTCAACAGTATAATTCCTAATATCCTTAAACCATTAAATTTATCTCGAAAAACAAGAGGTGTTGTCCTTAATGAAAGGGCATCCTTCCAGCCCCTCCACAAATATACTTTGCAGGCTCTTTAGTTTATTACTTACTGAGATGATGCTTTAGAGATAGATAGATATATAGTATGATGGACGGTTAGACATCAGTATCCTCATGAAAGCGATCTATCAAAAGACAACATATAGCAACTAACTTCATTTGATTTACATACCAGCGGTTTCTTCATTTGGTAATGATGTCAGCATTAACCCCTAAATGGTTGGCAATAAGATGCATATAAGCAGGCCCACAATAGCTGGACAAAATAGACACTCATGGCTATAAATACTGGAAGTTTTTTTAAAAGCGATTAGTTTTATTACAAAGTTGAAACTTTTACAGCACGTTTCTTGGAAACAAGAAACTAGCTTATAGGAGACTACTGAAAACAATAAATGATAACATGCTTTGTTTTAGGCCCCAACAAACATCTTTTCTCATGATTCACCTTTAGCATAATTCATCAATTTGTGTATATTTTTCTAAGGTTGCTCCGTTATGATGGGTTCGAAACATGGGAACAGCTTCTCTACAGACAGGTGTAAAGCTATGTAAGTCTAACCCTCACCGGACTCTGCAATGGCAGGAGCCTCATACACTGGGCCATCATTTATCGATTCGTATGTATTTCTATGCTAATAGGTTATCTTGATTTCCATATGGCATTTTAGCTTCAATAAAAACTGTTTTAAATGGGGGAAAGAAAAAGATCTTTAATCGGTTTCTTCCTTGAGTAATATCATTCTCCAGGAGGGCTTATCTAGAGATAGACAATTGCCAGCCTACCGCCTGCAAATTCACTGACTTGATAGTTCACATCAACCAATTCGAAAAACATCATAAATCAATATCCAAATTAATTCAAGCTATAAAAATCATGCATTACCTGCACTGCTCCTGGTAACTTTCACTCCTTGGCAAGCAGCCCTTCTTCGTGGCTGCAATCTTGTCATCGCCCTCAGGAGCTGCACTCTTCGAGACGCTCACCTTGGAGTGATTCGGAACCTCCTCTGGCTGCGAGATCACGATGCTGATGATGGGAGACGGCACGGCCGCATCCCCACGCCTCTCCTGCGAACCAGCACCCGCCCCTCCTCTCTTGCCCCCTGGATCCAGCCCCGATTCATAATTAGACTCCGATCCCTCCTCTCCCCCCTTTTCCTCCACTCTACCGCGCTCATCACCAGGCATCGATCCCTCCCACTTACTCTCTACACTCTCACTCCTCCCCACCCCAAACCCTCCTCCGGAGCTCTTCTTCTTCTTCTAATCAAACTTTGTACCGTGCTTCTTCTTCTCCTTCTTTCTTCTCTTCCAACTGCGAGACACCTGGGAAAGATAACCAGAAAACAGAGAAGAAACACGCCAAAGATCGCCGCTTTGAGCCCCGAAATCGCCACAGATGGATACAAAAATCAAAACTTCACACCAAAAAGAGGGATTTTTACCTCGAAGACGAAGCGCAGAGCCGTAGAATCCAAAAAAAAATAAAGAAAACAAAAGAAAAATCCGCCAGCGTAAAGAAGCCAAAAGGGAGAAACCCCGTTCTTGGATCTCTTGGTAATTAGAACAGTTGAATGGAGAAAAAGACTTGATGATGATGGTGATGGTAGTGATAGTAATAGAAATGACGGAGGCGTGGGGAGGGAAGGAGAGACGGAGGGAGCGGTGTCTTTTCTTCTGATATTTATTTACAAATTTTGGATAAGGGAATTGGAAAATAGGAGCCATAAATAAATAGGAAAATAGGAAACTAGAGTTGATCATCTGAAATGGACCTGCTTCTATAAGACAAATACACAAAACAAGGGGTTATTTATTAATCGGTGGTGATGTCGGCGGTAGGGGAGGAAGGTGAACTTTTGGTGTAGATTTCAGCTGCAGTGACTAAATTGGATGGTAGTGGGTGGGATTCGTGGAAAGTGGGAATAAGGAAGGGGTGGAAGGAGGTACATACATGCTTATATTTTGGTTTGCTGTTTTAGTTCTGGACAACTAGGATAACACAAGAGAAAACAAATGATTACGTGAGAAATAATTATTCTAAGTTTGGTTTGATATATATAATCTTAATTTGTAGTTGATGCATTTTCTTGGCGCTCTCTCTCTCTCTCTCTCTCTTGAATAAGAGCTAAAATGGTGTATTTTTGTAAGAATAAAGGGTAGAGAGGCATCAATTGCACAACCTTTAATGGGTAATGGTAGGACAGTAAGGAATTTTTTTTACCTTATCATTATTGGAAAAAAAAGAAGAAAGAATTGGTGGCTTGCCCGATACATAAAATTGAGAGAGAGAGAGAGAAAAAAATTGGAATAAAAGGATCTGTAGGTAAGAATTTTGAACAAGTTTATTATAATATTATGATATCTGTATTGATAAGTTGATTTGCCGCAATACAACTATAATTGCTCTAGCAAATTTTTATTTTCTTCTAAAGTTTACATCGACGGTAGAAAACACAAGTTGCGATGGATATGGTATTTTAGATTGACGTCAAATGCAAAGCAAAGTTCAAATTAATATTTTTTATTAATTTTAGGCTTCTAGCTTTTTCTCAAAAAAAATTTTTTGAAATATATAATCACTCATAATATACAAAAATATACGTATTATTGGATGTATCTCACAAATAAATAATTAAATAATATCACTGCTTTTGTCATGCCTAAATTTTGCTTTATGATAATTAGCATTATATAGTATTTTTCACAAACTCCGGATAAAATTTTCAGCAAGCTCCCCTATGAAAAGTACAACCGTCAAGATGAGCATTCTATTTAATTGTAGTTGTCCATGTAAACCAGTCTTCCAGCCATCATGAAACTTTTCCCTCCAGTCACAAATAGTTATAATTACAAAATCACTTATCCTATACCAAGAAAAAACAAAAGAAAACCTAGCACAACAGCAACTAAGCTTTCTTCTATAATTTAATTTTAGAGGGAACGTACTGTAGAATTACTGTCACAACTTTTTTTCTACGACGGATGGCTCATACACGTTTAATTTAAATACATCTAAAATATTAAAAAACAACAAGTCTTAGAGTGCTCTAGGTAACTCCCTCTTCCTTACCCATAACTCATAAGGCCTCTCAGAATGGTCGGCCTCAAATGAGGCCACTGAATTTGCAACTTTATTGACATTTCTATCTGCATACTTGGCCTGGAAGGCAACATCTTCACTCATCATGTTCCCATTTCAAAAAACATAGAGCGCACAATGATTTCATGGACAATCACCAGGTTTATTTCTAAGTAGTGCTCGGCAAGTGCCAAATTACTAAAAAAAGCTTGAAGGTAATTATCCACGTAATTAAGGCCCTGTTTGGGGGAGCTGTTGGCAGTAGAGCTGTTAGAAGTAGAGCTGTTGGAAGTAGAGCTGTCTGAAGTAGAGCTGTTATAAAAGCTGTTTGCTGTTTGGTAACTACATTCGTAAAGTGCTGTTGTATTTTGTTTTGTGTTTGGTAAACAAACTGAGAAAGTACTTTTGTATGACAAATTACCATAAAGGACATTGCATAGTATTATACAACAGAACATAATAAAACATAACATAAATTAATACATAAATATACAATATAGTATAATATTATTGTAATATAAAATAATATTATGTTAATATAGCATAATAGTAATATAATTATTAGAGTAAATTAATATTTGGTAATATAACATATATTAAATTATTTAACATAACATATTAATGTATTATGATATAATATAATATATATTATATTTATAGTATAATACATAATAAAAGTATAAAATATTATAATTATTAGTATAAATTAATTTCTCATAATATAACATAATATTAAATTATTTAAAATAACATATTAATGTATTATAATGTAATGTAATATAATACAATATTTATAGTATAATACAATAATAGAGGTATAAAATATTATAATTATTATTATAAATTAATTTTCCATAATATAACATAATATTAAATTATTTAAAATAACATATTAATGTATTATAATGTAATATAATATAATATAATATTCATAGTATAATACAATAATAAAGTTATAAAATATTATAATTATTAGTATAAATTAATTTTCATAATATAACATAATATTAAATTATTTAACATAACATATTAATGTATTATGATATAATATAATATGATATTATATTTATAGTATATATAAAAATAAGGTATAAAATATTATAATTATTAGTATAAATTAATTTTCCATAATATAACATAATATTAAATTATTTAACATAACATATTAATGTATGATGATATAATATAATATGATATTATATTTATAGTATAACACAAAAATAAAGGTATAAAATATTATAATTATTAGTATAAAATAATTTTCCATAATTTTTCATAAAATAATTTTCCGCGGTTCAGGGGCTCTTCTTCGTGGTCCACGCTCGAGGAGGACCTCAGCGTGGGCCGCAAGGTTGATGATAAAAAAAAAAAAAACAATAGATTGATTTTGGAAGGTATGGAAAAGGATTAAAAAATTTTTCTTCTAAAATATGGTTCAAAGAGATGCATACAAAAATTGAAAAGAAAAATACCTTTTCTTATGGAAGGGAGTCTGACGGCTAGGGTTCTTGGCTCCAGCAGATTTTTAGGTTTATAAAGGGACAAACTATGTAATTATGTTATTTTAATATGGGCATTTTTGTCAAAAATACAGCTTTCCAAAAAAGCTGAAACAGCTTCCTCCCAAAAGCTCCAAATTGGAGCTTCCTCCCAAAAGCTGTTTTCAGCTTCCCGCAAAGCTGAAACAGCTTTTTGAAAAATTTACCAAACACAGTTTTCATCTAAAAGTACTTTTGGAGGGTCAGAAAGTGCTTTCTGGCCCTCCAAAAGCTCCCCAAACAAGGCCTAAACCTTTTTTTTAAATGATTAAGCTAATTGATGATTTGAGCTCTACACCACTTTTGTTTCTCGATAGTAAGTGTAACAACCCCGGACCTCACCCAAAGTGGCTAGCTGTAAGGTATTATTTGGGTTCATTGATCCTGTATAAGTATCCAAGATCTACCCAGCGAATAATTGATGTAAATATACATCCGGACATGTCCTCACAGTAAGAACAAGTTCTTAAATAAAATAGGTGTTTTTCATCATTAGTGGAAAGAAATTATAAAAGTACTTGAGGGGAAGGGTAAAAAATGCCGACTTGGGACGCAGGACTTTTAAATGTAATAGAAAGGGACAGACATTTGTCCCAATAGACTGCCTATATTTACTTCGATCCATTTGGCTTACAACACTGCTAAGGAATTTTTAATAGTTCTCCAGGTTGTAAATGAAATTTCAGTACACCTTGGCCGGCTTATGATCTTAGAATGTTTTCTAAGATAAGCATATCAATGGAGGGGGGGAAATTTCTTTTTTTTTCTTTGTAAGCTTGCAAATGTTGTTTTCGACTTGTGACTAGTTCTGAATTCAAAACCAAGAAGGTGGAAGTCTCATTAAATTTCTCAGCAAAAAAAAACCAAAGAATTTTATACAGATCACTTGGATTTGGCAATCAGTTGCTGACTAAGATAAACTAGAACTTAACTTACTAAGAAAATTAATGTCAGGCCCCCTTTGGTTTCCACCTTCGATCGGGCATTTGAGCTGTTGGCCCATCAACTTCTAGAAGTGGTGGTGACGGCAGATTCCATATCAAATACGGCAACCACTCCAAGACTCCAAAAGGACCGCATAAGCTTTTTAAGTTTCAGGCTTATTTCTTCATCCAATGAATGACGTACGCGGCATACTTCGGAACTTCTACTCCAGTTCTCCGTAGACTATAAATTAACATATTACTGGTGGAAGCCAGCGTGATGCTTTTACCTTATTTTCCATTGAAGTTTTTTTTTCCACGCTTTCTATCTAAAATCTTACGAACCATTTCCTTCTTTTCCTACCAAATTTAAACTACACGCTCCTTTTTTTTTATTATGACGAAGTCGATGACCTCTGCTGAACCTATGGATGGAGCTTGAAATAAACAAGACATGATGAGGTCACTCGCCAGAAAGCTTTGTTAAAGAGTTCAAGATGGGCAGGTGGAAGTCCTTGGGACAAATTGGGGAATCAGCTATTGACACGCGCACAATCTCAGGTGGAGCCCACGCATGTTAGGTGGAGGCTCCAAGATGGGACATGAATAGTGGCTTTGCATCTTAATGTTCATGTGAATCAATCATCAATCATTGTTAAAGGGAGGGGGAGAAAGTCTTCGGCCGGTGCTTGAGATTGGCTGCCTCTGTTTACCTACCTCCCCAAAATAGGTGACGCATTATAGATGATGACCTTCACATTTGCATTCTTATCTTGAGGCATAAATGTTGGATCCCGTTTAATTAAACCCTGATCCCGTTTAATTAGAACCCACATCTTGACAAGTGTCCCTTGAATTTCGTAAATCTTGATAATCACAAGGGCATTACGGTATTTTCACAGCAGTGAAGAGTTACCTTGATGGGGGGTGACTCTTCACGGGTGTAACCACCTGCAGCGTTTGGTCCCTGGAGAGGGCTATAAATAGCCTGTTAGACCCCTTCTCAAAACACGCATTAAGTGCTCTCTCTCCAGAAGATTACTCGCTAACCTTTGTTCAGATCACCGATGATCGAGACTGCGCACGCATTTCAAAGCCCAGAGCGCAATTAAAGATGGATTTAGCGAATCAAGGTATGATTTATAATTCATTAAGTTAATCAATTCCATCAATGGTATCAGAGCAGGTGGATTGAATTCCAAAATAAATTATGCCCGTTTGGTTCGGTAGACAGTAGTGCTTTGGACACTGATGTTATTTACCCATATGAAAGAATTTTTTCTGGGCGATGTGGGACTAAACTCTTCCCATCTTTCCCCTTCTTCCATTTTGGAACAAGAAAACAAGGAAGGGAGAGCCGCTGCCATGGCCGCCGCTGCGGCGGGTCTCGGTCGCGGCCCTCCCCGTCCCAACCGGTGGCCAACAGGGCCACCGTTCAGCAACCGCCGTCCCCGGCTGCCGCTGCGACCCGCCCCTCGGCGAGCCGGCATCGGCTGCAACCCGCCGTGGCCGCCATGGCCACCGCGGGCAAAGAAAGAAAAAAAAAAAAAAATTTGGCCGCCATGGCCTGCGGCCCGCCGCTAAGCGGCCCCGGCCACTGCCAGCGGCGCCAGCCGCGCCACCACGGCGCCCGCAGCACGGCCTCCGGCCGACGCCCCTGCGGCTCGCGACCGCGGGCTGCGGCCGCACCCTGCGGCCGAACCCCGCGGCCTCCGCGGCCGACCCCGGCCTCCGGCCCCGCCTTGTGGCCGCCCCGCGGCCTGCCGCCGCGCCTACGGCCGGCGGTGGCGGTTGCGCCGCCGTCGTTTAGGAGAGAAGGGGGTTGGCCCCCTTCTCCTCTTTTCGTTTGGGGAAGAAAATGAATAGTGTTGGATTAACGGGTTTCGGGTTTTCTAAACCCGCAACCCGAATCCGGTTAATTTAAAAAAAAAAGGTGAAGGGATTAACAGGTTTCGGGTTATTGGGCTTCGCCCCGCAACCCGAAACCCGAATCCTTTTGGCTTAAATTGGGCCTTTTACAGTTAAACCCCTGCCAATATGTTATTCTGAAAAAGGGGCTTTTGAAATTTATATATGGTCCCCAGCCGAAAATTGAATTATCAAAAGGGTCCTAAAATATTTTTATGTGGTCCCTTTGCTAAAGTTTCATTACAGAACAGTACTTAGACAATTATGTATTACTCCATGTAATAAATTTATTGCATAAATCAACAATTTATATGCTTTCTTATGATGATACATGATTGTTTAAATTATTCATATTTTTCATGATAAAAGGATGATATATGCATGAGACGAGCCAAAGCATCTTATGTAGGAAAGACATATAAATGATTAAATTTTTGCATATTTGTGGTGACGAGCCAAAGCATCCCATAAATTTTAGAATGCTTTAGTTTAATTTAATCAATAAAGAGTCTTTTTATCATCATTTCATGAAATTGAATAGTTGCATCATATATAATGAATCGGCCCCAAAGGGAAATCATTATACAAAGTTAATGGTGGGATGAAATAATGTTATTAGTATGATATTTATGATGAAATCTTGTTGCCCAAAGGCCTTGAATTCTTCATTTTTATTGAACAATATCTAGTAAAATTTTATCCATTGAATAACGGTGTCTAAGAAAAGCTTGTCAAAAAGGCATACGTGCCTAAGAAAGGCTGGTACTTAAGTGAGCCTAGTGCTCCACCACCGATCTGGAGCTGATCTGGCTGTTATTCTTTGGATTTTTCAACTAGATATATAAAGTTCATTAAATATCATACTTAATACATTAGTTTTATCGTAAAGGGGTAAATCATGTAAAGTTAATTCTGATTTACTCACTAAATTGCTAATATGGGTTAGTGATTTAGATAAGGTTTTAGCGTAATTATAGCATGCATATTGATAGTAAGCATATGTTTTGCAGCTTTGTTTCCGACAGTTTTTTCACAATCTACATCATGCATCCCAATACTTAATGGTTCAAATTTCTCGGAATGGAAAGAAAGGCTGACATTTACTTTAGGGTGCATGGATATTGATCTGGCACTTCGTGAGGACATGCCACCTGTCCCCACGGAGGAAACTACGCCAGAGGAGAAAAAGTTGTATGAGAGGTGGGAGCGGTCAAACCGCTTAAGTCTTTTACTCATACAAAATCATATCTCCAGAAAGATAAGGGGCTCAATTCCAGATTGCAAAACTGCAAGAGAATTCTTAACAGCAGTAGAAGAGCAATTTGTGAGTTCAAAGAAAGCCCTAGCCAGCACCTTAATATCAAGGTTTGCTTCCTTAAAGTATAATGATAATGGTGGCATACGCGAGCATATTATGGAATTACGTGACATCGCTGCCCAATTAAATCATTGGAAGTAGACATGTCAGAAACTTTTCTTGTACACTTTGTCCTTAATTCTCTGCCTATGGAGTATGCACCATTTAAGATCTCATACAACACACATACAGAAAAATGGACTATGAATCAACTTCTAGCCATGTGTGTTGATGAGGAGCAGAGAATAAAACAAGAGAGGCAAGAGAGTGTTTATCTCACCTCTCATAAGGGAAAAGGACATAAAGAGGTCGGCAGTACCAGTCATCATATTCCTGTTAAGAAGAAGAAAATGAAAATGTCAGCCAAAGTGACTGACAAAAGGCAAATAAAGTGCTTCTTCTGTAAAAAACAAGGACATTTGAAAAAGGACTGCATCAAGTACAAGAAATGGCTCGAAAAGAAAGGTACTTTTCTTTCCTTAGTGTGTTATGAATCAAATTTTATTGATGTACCTCATAACACATGGTGGATTGACTCTGGTGCTACTATCCATATATGTAAAACTTTGCAGGGATTGTTGAACAAAAGAATTCCAACGGAAAGTGAGCGAAGCATCATAATGGGAAATAAGATGCGTTCACATGTGGAAGCTGTTGGAACGTTCAAATTGACCTTAAAGACTGGCCATATTTTGTATCTAGAAAATACCTTCTATGTACCTGGATTTTCAAGAAACTTGATATCTGTTTCTAAACTTACTTCCTTTGGATATACCGTTTCATTTGGACGGTCTTTTGTAAACCTTTCTTTGAATAATATTGTTGTTGGTAATTGCTTGTTAGAGGATGGTTTATTCAAATTAGACCTTGATACATCCTTTGAGCTATCCCTTTTATCCCTGCAAAATAAAGATCATTATGGATTAAAACGTAGCCTAATAAATGAAAATTCCTCTATGTTATGGCACCGAAGATTAGGCCATATCTCCATAAAAGGAATCAAGAGATTAGTAAATGATGGAATTTTACCAACTCTTGACTATGGTGATTTTGAAACTTGTTTAGACTGCATCAAGGGAAAGCAGACTAACAAGTTTAAGAAAGGTGCCATTAGAAGTACAAATTTATTGGATCTCATACATACAGATATATGTGGGCCCTTTTCGACCCCATGTTTTACTGGTCATAAGTATTTTATCACCTTTATTGATGATTACTCACGCTATGGGTATCTCTACTTGTTGTATGACAAGGCTGAGGCATTAAATGCCTTTAAGCTTTTCAAAACAGAGGTAGAGTTACAACTTGATAAAAAGATTAAAGTTGTGAGATCAGATAGAGGTGGTGAATACTACGGTAGGTATACTGAAACTGGACAACATTTAGGTCCATTTGCTCGATTTCTTCAAGAGCAAGGTATAGTTGCACAATATACTATGCCTGGTACTCCTGATCAAAATGGAGTTGCGGAAAGAAGAAACCGAACATTAATGGAGATGGTAAGAAGTATGATTAGTCACTCAACTCTCCCAATTTCTCTGTGGGGTGATGCCTTAAAAACCGCTGCGTATATTCTAAACAGGGTTCCTACTAAAGCTGTCTCAAAAACACCCTATGAAGTTTGGACAGGTAGGAAACCTAGTTTAAGACATCTACATATTTGGGGGTGTCAAGCTGAGGCAAGGGTGTACAACCCACAAGAGAAAAAGTTGGACTTTAGAACCATTAGTTGTTATTTTATTGGTTATCCAGAAAAGTCCAAGGGATACAGATTTTATTGTCCTAATCATACTTTGAGGATTGTGGAGACAAGAAATGCTAGATTCCTTGAAAATGACCAAATCAGTGGGAGTATAACACCTCAAGAAATTAATTTTGAGGAAAAGCAAACTCCGTATGGTGTGCAAGATTCAAATAAGCAGCCAATGATTCCTCTACCTATCATTGATAATGATTTGGAGGAGGATGAGTCTACTATTAATGTTCCACTTGAATCTGTGCCAGTTATCACTGAGAATGTTGCTCCTCCACCTATAGAACCAGTGGATCAAGAAGCAACTTTAAGAAGGTCATCAAGGGTAAGGAGATCTCCAATTCCACCAGATTATATAGTATACCTTCAAGAAAATGATTATGACATTGGCAATATAGATGATCCAATAAATTTCTCACAAGCCATAAATTCAGTAAATTCCTCCAAATGGCTAGATGCTATGAAAGATGAGATAGATTCTATGGCTAAAAACAATGTTTGGAATCTTGTTGAACTACCTCCTGGGGCTACTGCAGTACGCTGCAAATGGGTTTTTAAAACCAAAAGAGACTCCAAGGGTAAGGTAGAGCGACATAAGGCCAGACTTGTTGCCAAAGGATTTACTCAAAAGGAGGGTATTGATTATCATGAAACCTTCTCTCCAGTTTCAAAGAAGGATTCTTTAAGGATAATTATGGCTTTGGTGGCTCATTTTGACTTAGAGCTGCACCAAATGGATGTGAGAACTGCATTTCTTAATGGAGATTTAGAGGAAGAAGTTTACATGAAACAACCTGAAGGTTTTGTTTCAGAAGGTCAGAGTCAAAAAGTTTGCAAGCTAAATAAGTCTATATATGGACTCAAGCAATCATCCCGACAGTGGTATCTTAAGTTCAATAACGTCATTTCTACATTTGGCTTTGTAGAAAATGTTGTTGATAGATGTATTTATCTTAAGATCAGTGGGAGTCGATTTATTTTTTTAGTCCTATATGTAGATGACATTTTGCTTGCTAGCAGTGATTTGGCATTGCTTAGAGAGACTAAGCAATTTCTCTTCAGCAATTTTGATATGAAGGATATGGGTGAAGCCTCATATGTCATCGGCATTGAGGTTCATAGAGATAGATCTAAGGGAAAAGTTTGTCTATCTCAAAAAGCCTACATTAAGAAAATGTTGGAAAGATTTGGTATGGAAAATTCCAAACCAAGCCCAGTGCCTATTACTAAAGGTGAAAAGTTGAGCCAATCACAATCTCCGAGGAATGAAATTGAAAGGGAGCATATGAAAGCTTTTCCATATGCTTCACTAATTGGGACTTTAATGTATGCTCAAGTCTGTACCAGACCTGATATAGCATATGTTGTGGGATTACTGGGGAGATTTCAAGCTAATCCAGGAATGGAACATTGGAGAGCTGCAAAGAAAGTATTGAGATATCTTCAAGGAACTCAAGATCATATGCTCACATACAACAAATCCGATCTTTTGGAGATAGTTGGATACTCAGACTCAGACTTTGCGGGATGTCCAGATAGTAGAAAATCAACATCAGGTTATATCTTTCTACTAGCTGGTGGTGCAGTCTCGTGGAAGAGTTCGAAACAAAAGATGACAGCTGCTTCAACAATGGAGGCTGAGTTATTAGCATGCTATGATGCAGTTACACAGGCTATTTGGTTGAGGAACTTTATCGCAGGCCTACAGATCGTGGACACTATTTCACGGCCCATAAAGTTATATTGTGATAATTTAGCAGCAGTTTCCTCAATAAAGAATAACAAGATATCTAATGGAAATAAGCACATGGAGGTGAAATATCTTGTTATAAAGGAAAAATGTGAAGACCATAAAGTTTCAGTTCAATACATCAATACTGTGCTTATGTTAGCAGATCCTTTGACCAAAGCAATAGCTCCGGGATTGCACAAGGAGCATGTTGGTCAAATGGGCCTTTTCTGTATAAATTAATTGATGTATTATTGTGCACATTTTAGATGGTTGTAAATCACATATATTATATTTTCTGCTTTAATGAATTCATATGGTTTATGCATACTATGGTAGCAGAAATTGTGACCAAAGAATGAATTTTATGAGAAGTTCATTCATAAGGGTTTGGTTATGATGGTTTAGTAATATAGTGATCATGGAAGGTTATACGCCGATCAAATAGGTGTTATTTCCGCCATTGTTCGTATTATTATTCTCAAAGTAATCAAACATAAAGCTTGCCCAAATTGATATCAGGATAGAAAGAACACGCGTATACAGATTATAAAATTCAAGTACTAAGGATATTTCACTTGTCAATATGGTCCGAATGGGAGAATGTTGGGATCCCGTCAAGTTGTGGCCCACATTGACAAATGGCGTCAATATGGTCCAAGTGGGAGAATGTTGGATCCCGTTTAATTAAACCCTGATCCCGTTTAATTAGAACCCACATCTTGACAAGTGTCCCTTGAATTTCGTAAATCTTGATAATCACAAGGGCATTACGGTATTTTCACAGCAGTGAAGAGTTACCTTGATGGGGGGTGACTCTTCACGGGTGTAACCACCTGCAGCGTTTGGTCCCTGGAGAGGGCTATAAATAGCCTGTTAGACCCCTTCTCAAAACACGCATTAAGTGCTCTCTCTCCAGAAGATTACTCGCTAACCTTTGTTCAGATCACCGATGATCGAGACTGCGCACGCATTTCAAAGCCCAGAGCGCAATTAAAGATGGATTTAGCGAATCAAGGTATGATTTATAATTCATTAAGTTAATCAATTCCATCAATAAAAAAATAGACATCCATTTGTAAAAAAGGGGAGATTGGAGATCGAGTCTATAATTATTATTTTTTAATGAAGAGAGAGACAAAGCGACTCGGCCTTTATTAGAAAATGCAAGTTTACAGAAATTATTCACAAAAAATTGCAAGAAAGAGAAACACAAAAGAGCCATAAAAATCTTTTGCAAAAGATAGTAGTATGTAAGTAGATTTGTTAAACTATTCAATACACTGAATAATCTCCTAAGTAATTTAAAGAATTTCTAAAGCTTTGTATTCTAATATGAGGAGATCAAGTCTATAACCAAATTATTTGTTTTATATTTTCAAGTGAATTGGTCCCTGATGGGTTCTCTTAGGGTTAATTTCATGTTTTATGCTTCCTAAGGTTGATCAAAGCCAGTTTAGTCCTTTTTTTTTTTATAACTCAGATCGTGACCTGTGCTTCAACACATGGTTGTTTGGTGGCTTGGAAGACAGCAGTTTGGATTTTTGAGTGCACATCCGTTTTCAAAACAACTTGACTCTTGTACATACAGACAAATAAAAAAAACAACAACAACAATAATAACAGCAGCAGCAACTTAGGCTTCACTTTGGCTTTGGGGACATCCCTAAAACTTCAAGGCACATTATGCTTTAGCTTAAAGATTGATCAGCTGGAAACGTGCAAGGATTTTGCATAGAGCAAATCAGTATGATGGCACGTAATTGATGGTCCTTTTCGAGCATTATTTATAGATGAACAAGTCTATGCTAATATGTGCATATAAAGCTAGGTCATCGCATGATTTCTGGGCACTCGATGAATGGCCAATACGTGCCAAACGCACCTCTAGCCATATGGTGCCATATTGTGCACATGTAGCCTTATGCATGTGTGACAGAACGGCAGCGCTCTTAATAAAATCATGATCAATCCATTAATAAAACTTTTATCCATTATCTAATTATGGAATTTATGTAGAAACAAAATCATATATTTTATTTTTTTTTAACAAAGTTATACATTTTAAATTTTGCTGAACCATTGTATTCCTATTCTAGTTGAGAGTTGAAACCCTTGGCCTTTGTTTCTCTTTTTTTTCCTCCAAATAAAAGAAAGAAAAAAAAAAAGACTCCTCAAGATCCCATTAATTACTCAATGTTGAGATGGCGACAAATATGATAGTCATCAAACCTCACAACTTTCTTTCAACTAATTATATAGCATGTCACCATATGAGTTCTTTTTCTCGAGCCTCTAATTACTCAATGACGAGATGACCACAAATATAATAGTCATTAAGCCTCACAACTTTGTTCCTTGGACAAGAACCACAGATTTCATTGAGGTCATAAATGGGACCACAGAGAAAATAATAAAAAGCCATAAATGGGACCACCCTACCTTGATATCTCATATATTTTTTGAGAAAAATGTTGCAAGTGCACCAATATTTCATTGAGGTCATGAAATAAAGATAAAGAAGAGATGAAAACATCATACATGAAAAAGAAATAAAAGAGAAGAAGAAAGAAGCAATAAAAAGAAGAAACAACGAAAAACAAAGAGACGCAGCAGAAGAAGAGCCCAAGATTTCCAGCCCATGAGGTCCATGTCGGCAAGCCCAAGACTTCAAGTCTAAGAAGTCGGCGCTTCTCCCGGGACTTCTTCCGCCGATTCAACGGCACAGCACATCGAGAAGAAGGCTCAGCATCAAACCAAGCAAGGGATATATATATAAGTAGGCGTATCTCGTGGGAGTCAGCACTTCTTATCAACACCAATGTAATGGAATTCCGCAACAAAATAGTCAGCATCCTCCTCAAGTCTTTAGCAAAGATTTCAAGTTTGCAGCATATGAATTATTTTTCCCAAGATTTGTGCATGGAATCTGAAAAAATACCGAAGAACATGATCCACGTAGAGCAAATCAAGGCAAGGACTCTCATACCGAAGTCTGCAATGTGATAGATTCCTTGTGCAATTCGTGGTTCTACCTTTTAGTATATGATGCAACTTGCTAAATGGGAAGAGTCGTGAGGGTTGTAATCCCATTTCTCCCCATGGAAATCTTGCTTGAGGAATTTTTTATTTTTTTTATAGAAGATAACATAGGGCATGAATTTAATTATTGGACTTTGACATCCTGTGTTCTCATCGTTTTTCTATCAAATGAGAGTCTATTGAACATTCGATGGACATAATGAATTAATTTCGTACCATCATGCATGTATCTAATACTTGCACATTATGGTTATCTATTGCTTCTAATACTAAATGAACTTGGAGACTCAAAATTCTTGGGTACTCAGATTTATTGCTTCTCCCAAGTACATAAATATACTAAATGCAATATAACATTATTTTTAATAAGAGCCATCAAGGTCTCATGCTCATGATGTTCACTTTTCTAAGATTTTTGAAACAAGTACTCTCTCCAAGGTTGGACTAGTTGTACCTTGGCAGCCAAAGTTCAACCAGGATCAAATACTTCTTGCCTTCAGTTCCATTTAACCAGCATATGTCGGCAATGATTTATTTCTCATGCACTTCTTCATGTTGTGTTTTCCACCTACTTGTGTATTATAATAACTCAGGACCTCACCCAAAATGGCTAGCAGTTGGAAGATATTTTTTAACATTTTTAATTTTGTATAAATACCCAAGATATTTCTAACGTATAACTGATGTGGGATAACACACACCCACATGGATCCTTACATACTCCTCTCATTGAAGCCCTGACGTCCTCATTATGTTCATGTTCAAATCCTTTCAAATCTAATCATAAGTACCATGATCGATTTATGGCCGGCCTTATGAGCCCGTGCTACAGTGTCCTCTAGTTTACATAACTATGGGTCGGATTTGCTCTCATATTATTTGCAACAATCCAGAATCTCGTCCAAAATGACTTACATGCTTTAGTCTTCTATAAGTACCCAAAATCTTTCGGCGAATAATGTATATAAGACTAAATACACGCCCACATGGATCCTCATATATATTATATAGATGTGGCGGATAAGGGTAAAGCAGTTGATAAAAGTAGCTGCATCATGCATAAAGTTAAAACAATCTCTTGAGCATCCATTTGCTTAGGAACTAATTTGGTCCCATCCAGTACATTCGCCTGTGAATACTTTTCGGCCATCTTTAGGGAATGGGATATAGATGCCGAAAGGGAAGGCAAAGTTCCCCTTCCCAAAGCCTTCATAACATATCTATAGCCAGTTTGAAATTTCAATAATAGCATTCGTCTACAATTTGCAAAAATAAGTCAGAACAGGATTTGCTATCTGCAGCTACAGGGTAGAAAAGCTTTAAAAAAATCAGGGAACCAGTGTTCATTGGCAGTACTGAAGCTCTTTGGATACAACAAGGAAGACACCAAACTCCTGCTCCAATTTTTTCAGAATGTTGGCGCTAACTATATAGGCCTTCTTGTAGTAACAGTGCCTGAGTGCATGAACGTGATTCTGAAGAAGAAAATTAATTAGACAAGCATATGAAACTCAAGGATAACTTCTAGCCATATAATTTCATTCTTCTCACGCCAGCCAGAGAAAGCCTGCAATTACAGGATTAAAAATGGTGACTTATTTTTATGTAGGGCTTGTAACTGTTGACAGAACTGCTAGAACTATGTTGAGAAAGAGGTTGGAAATATAACCAGTTAATTATTATATGCAGAACCATCAAAAAAACTGTTGTACCCTGTAGGTGAAGCTGAATCTCATTTATTTAACCACTCATATAACTATAGTTTACATGTCATTACATCATGGACAATAATATTGCATCATGCTATAAAAAACAGCCAGATTTTACACCCATCAAACATAGAACTAAATGGTTATAGTATGGTATAATCAAGTAGATTGTGATAAAGCATAAGGTGCAGCTAGCAAGTACTTTGACTAGTTGGACTATGCCAAGCTTGAGAAGAGCTAGCGGACTTGCAGGTTTGATTTATTCAGAGCTTTTCACCAAGTTTTCTATAAATTTTCTTTTATGGACAATATTGAAGTTTAGCCATGTTTCTAACTTTGTATTGGACTAATTCTAGCATATTTTATTACGGTTAAGTTCTATTTCGAGTATGATTCTCGATCGAATTTAATATCTTACATATATGTATCTAATATATTATACAAGCAATATTTTGATATATTAATAAAATATTTTTTACGAGACAAAGAGTTCTTCAATCCAATTTGCTTTTATTTCCGTGTTAATCTTCGAAGTATAATTCCAACTATCAAAACCCTCCCCTCAACCTTTCTCACTACATCAGATCAGATTGCAAGGGAAGTTGACCAAAGATTGGAAACTAAAAAATATATAAACATTGTCGTGAGTCAATAAGCAACAAAGAATCCATATATTTGGTGCCAGTGAACCAAGAATTGTCTTTTAGAGCATGTAACTATGTACCTATTGTGTACTTTTCTAGAGGTTCATATGCAAATACCACCACTATCGTGCAGGGGCAAATGTATTTTTACACTAAGAATTTTGAAGAAAATAAATTAATTTGTAAAAGAAAATTATCCACATAACTCGAAACCCCAAGCAAACTTCTTTTATGCTTTATCATATTATTATCCTAAAAATCTATATTAACTCGCGAAGTTGGAGATGTAACTCTGGACGGCAAGGATGGAGTGGAGCTCCAAGAAGATGGCGAGGGCTTCTCCTCTCTCTTCCTCTCGAATCAAATGGGAATGAAATATGCGTGAAGAGATAAGTCATTTTGAATTAACTTTACAAGTTATTTTATGACTTGTTGATTTCTTCCCCTAGACAAATTCATCCCCAAACACCAAACTTGTGACTATTGTTAGCGTATCATGCAGAGTTGCAAATTGGCTGTGCAAGAATGCTTGAGATTAAGTACACTAATTAATAGAAAACTCAATAGAGTTTGCACAACAAGTATATAGAAGATCTTGGCTAGTTGAAAATACAACCGAGCAGATAATTTTCTAGTAAGTAATCACGGCTTAAAATCATTGTCTTGTGGTAAAGTCGTCAAATGTATCATTTTTCCTATAAAATGATGGAATTTTTATTTCGCTCAATACAAATTCCATCTACATTATGTCCCAATCCTAAAATAGAAATAAAATGCATCAATTATACCTCTCTCTTAAAGGGAAAAAATCTTTTTCCAATGAGCCAAGAGGAACAAAAACTCAAATTGATTAAAAACGGAAAAGAAAAATATATTAAGGAACTATACTCATAATCGAAAGCTCAATATAAGTTTTTCTTTGTGATATTGCTATGGTGACAATAATTTATCATGCGGTCCAACAATTTGGGAGAATATATTTACTTCCGACACCCTAAGTTATTGTCAAGGTCGCTAATTGACCTAAGTAACTATGTGTAAACGATAGGCAAGTCGCTATTCGTGCTATAGGAATTTATTTATTACAACAAAACTATAAAGAAATGAAATATTGTGCAACATAGGATATAAATCAGGATCAACGGCAAACTTTCCTTTTGTTGTACTTTGTATAGAGATGGGATGGCTCAGCCAGTAGAATGCCATCCATAGGGATGTAATTGTTGTGTTACATAATAAAAAAAGAGTAAGTCGAGCTTGATGTCAATTTGAAATAAGCTCAAAAGAGATTCAAATGTAATTGAGTCAATTTAAATTGGGTTTACCCCTTTAAAATCAATATTAAGCGAGTCTAATAAACCTCATCTATATATACTCAAATTGATACATAGTTGTACTATGAACAGGCATGTGTAATGCATGTTTAACAAAATAATAACAACGAACAAACCTGTGTAACGCATATCTAACAAAATAATAACAAAGAGGCTTATTTATAAGAATAGGATTGTTTCTGAAATATATGTGCATATAGTAGGGGTGGCAATGTCAGGTTGGGATGGATACGAATCAAGTCGGATACCATTAGGTCAATAAATTATCGATCTGAACCTAACCTATTTATTGAACATATCAAAATCTAAATTGAAACTCCACCTTTTTATTAAACAAGTCAAATTAGGTTAAATAAATTAAATGCATTAAGTGGGTGTTTAATGGATCAAATGAGTTTAAACGAGTTAAACAAGCCAAACAATTTAGGTTAATTAGGTTAAATGAGTTAAGTCATGATCCAATCTAATTATGAAATAGGTCAAAGATTGAGTCTAGGTAGATTGGTCATTTGTGACTTGAATCTATTTATTTCAAGCTGAAACCTACTTAAAGCGTAGGGTGCACAGTTGGGTTGATAGCTCCAATAATAAATTACCACCACTAGCAAATAGTAATTTCATATATATATATATATATATATATATATATAAAATTTGCCATGCCATGTTCAGCATTTTGTTCAACCCAACTCCATCCGACTTTTTCTAATGTGAATTTAGTTCAAGACGGAACTGGCTCGTAGAAAATACCCGTCTTTGTGTCCGCGTTGGGCACTTGGGTTGCACCCATCACCAAACCCCCCACCGGCCGTTAGATACTCCCAGCGCAGTTTGAAGCCGTTCGAAAGCCTAACGTCCTCAGTGAGACCTTTTGTTTTTTTTTTTTTTGGTACGGGGTGAGCCCTTCACGCTCTCCCCTTTATAAGCTTTTCTCTCCGCCCCATCCAAGCCCTAGCGCTGGTGTGGGAGGGCGAGCGAGCGAGCCTGTGAGCCCAAACCCTAACCCTAGCCACCGAGGAAGAGGGAAGCCGCTACCGCCGCTGTTGTCGGAGAGATCGGAGATGGGTCGCGTTAGGACCAAGACTGTGAAGAAATCCTCTCGCCAGGTGATCGAGAGGTATTACTCTCGGATGACCCTGGACTTCCACACCAACAAGAAGATCCTTGAGGAGGTGGCGATCATTCCCTCGAAGCGGCTTCGGAACAAGATCGCTGGGTTCTCGACCCACCTGATGCGCCGGATCCAGCGCGGCCCCGTGCGCGGTATCTCCCTCAAGCTCCAGGAGGAGGAGCGCGAGCGCCGTATGGACTTCGTCCCCGACGAGTCTGCCATCAAGGTCGACCATATCGAGGTCGACAAGGAGACCATAGAGATGCTCGCCTCCCTCGGCATGGCCGACCTCCCCGGCGTCGAGAAGCAGGCCGAAGCCCCCGCCATGCCTGTCTACTCCGGCCGTCCCGGCGGCTACGGAGGCCGGAGGCTCTAAATTTTGGGGAGTTTTTATGGTAGATTTAGGTGGGAAGTGTGGGAGGTGGGGAGATCTTGGTAAAAGTCTCTCTCTTTCTTTCTCTTTTCTTCAGTATATCTTCAAAAGTTTTGAACTTGGTGCGGATATTTCCTTTTGTCGGCTTTGTTTTAAGTTCTCGCTGGACTTGAATGATGGAGAGATAATAGTTTGATGACTGTTTGTTTAATTTGGATTTCTTATTCTTGGCTGTTGTTGAAAATTCGTCTAATTTGGTGCTGGAGGTTATGTTCTATGTCGTTTCGATGTGCTCTCTCCCCCCCTTTGTTTCTCTCTCTTCAATTGTTAATATTCTGGCGTGTGAATCGATTTCTGACATGCTTATTCCATGTAAAATCCTAAAGCATTGAACTTAAAAGGATGCTATATAAGATTTCTTCAGAGGCTTATTTCGTTGGATTCTAAGACTAGTTATCTGGTTCTTCATATAAAGAGTTTGGATTATTTTAATTTTTATTGCTTCTATATTTCTAAGCATGCTAGGTTGTTGTACATAAATTTGTGCTGGCTGCTGTTGCTGTTGGTTGCCTGCTCCATTTGATGACATGCGAACGGTAGTCATCACATTTTGATCAAACTCTTTTGGGTTTGTTAGCATCGGTGATGCGATTGGCTATTCACATGCTTTAATTTGTTGTGGCACACCCCACTTTTGTGGAATGCTCCAACATCTATTGAAAGTTGGTATTGATTTCTGATATGGTTCTGTAGATTGGTTTTTTTCACTGTGACTAAGAGAGCCATTTAACTTTAGTGTTTTCATGTATAGACTATAGCAATTGCCGTGCTTTTGTTAGTTCTTGCTATCAACTTTGAATGATATGATCAAGCAATTCATGGTAGATGCTGTTTCTAGGTCACTGTTACCTGTTGGTCTAAACTGTGGATAAAATAGTCTGCTGAATGATTGCAGTGCTTGTCATTGTATCTGGCTTTAATAAATAGTTAATTTTTAAACCAACAAATTTTTTTGGCTATGGTCATGGGCAGTTTTAATTCAATGTTCAATAAACATGAATCAGTTGATCTCCACTAATATGATTGTTCTTCTTTTCACCTAAGTTCAATCTTAACGTGATGCTACTGACCTTAAAGGGTAAATGTCATAGCTTACATTAATTGCAGTTGTGTTCAAAAGTATATTCTTATCATATTCATAACTAAAGTGACACAACAAAATCCTGACCATAATAAATTGTTGGTATCTTTTACATGAACTAGCAGTTTATTTGTGGATCTTATTATGCTATTTTTTCCTGCAATTCTTTTAGGTCTCTTGTTACTAAGTTAGCTGCCTCACCATTAGACAACTTTTCTCCCATTTGTCATAGACTAATTAATTTAATTTGTTTTTACATTTTTATTTTTGCTCTCATTGAATTTGTGATACTCTGTTCTTTTGTCAGTCATTGACATCCTTATTTTCTGTACTTCATGATAGTGACACAACCACTTTTGTTCTCCTTTTTATGTGCTACCTATGTTGCTTAATCTTTTTATTTGACAAAATTGTTTGGTTCTCTTAGTACAACTTTCAAATAGTATTATATGCAGGTGCCACGAGATAATTACATGATCTTCCGAAAGTGCATGTGCATAATCTCAGAATAATTAGATTAATCCTTATATAGCTCCTTTCCCTTTTTATATTAGATCAAGTTCAAAATAGGAGGAATTTCACATTGATTTGTCTGATGGCCATCAGTTATGGTTATATCCTTGTGATATACTATGTGGTAATTCTAATCCTTTAGGCTCCATTTGATGGAGCTTTTGGTGGGTCAGAAAGCACTTTCCGACTCTCCAAAAGTACTTTTGGATGGAATAGAGATGTTTGGTAAAAAAATCGGAAAGTTGTTTTAGCTTTGCTAGAAAGCTAAACAACTTCTTGGAAGAAGCTCCAAAATGAAGCTTATTCGGAGAAGCACTTTTAGCATGCATCGGAAAATTGTTTTGATTTATAAATTTTTTTTCTTTTAAAATCAAAATGCTCATGATAGAATATTATAATTACAAAAAATGGCCCTTTATATTACAAAAATCTGCAAAAGTTTCAACAAAGGAAATAGGGAACCCAAAATTTAGTTCCTAAAAATATTATATTAATAAAATATTAATATATAACAATAATAATTATAATATTTTATACTTTTATTATTGTATGATACTATAAATATAATATCATATTACATTATATCATAATACATTAATATGTTATGTTATATAATATCAAATTATGTTATATTAACATGCTATAGTATACAATATTATATTACTATATTATAATAATATTATATTACATTACAGTAATATACTATATCATATATTTATGTATTAATATATATTATATTTTATTATGCTCTATTGTATAATACTATGCAATGTCCTTTATGGTTATTTTGTCATATCAAAAATATTTTCTCAGTTTGTTTACTAAACACATATTAAAGTTTCACAACATTTTAGAAATATAGTTACCAAATAGCAAATTGCATTTTATAAAAGCTCTACTTCAAAAAAGCTCTACTATCAACAGCTGTACCAAATGGGGCTTTAATCTTTTTTCTATTAACCTTGTTGGTTAGTTACATTGATCCACATAACTTTTCATTGGCGTAGAAAACATTTTTGCACTTTGTTCTAGATACTTCACCGCTCCTTTTTCATCCTCTCTCTTTAATTTTCATGATTTCATGCCTGAGTTTGTATATAATTTTAGTATGTTTCTGAATGTAAAATGTGAGGGTGGGCCTTGGTGCAATGGTAAGTTTGCTCCATTTTGACCTATGCATCATGATTCAAAACACCTCTCGAGATTCCATACGGTGGAAACTAGGGATGGCAATAAACGGCGTATGGATCGGGTCGGTCAATACCTGTACCAGCCCTGCAATTAAAAACTTTGTACCATACCCGCCCCATACCCATCTTGGGTTGGGTCAGGTTGGGTAAAGTAGATGGGGCAGCTTATGGCGGGTCAGGTAGACAAGATGAGTTGGGTCGACTATGGTTGGATAATTATAATTTAGAGCTATAATTAATGAGATTGCAACTACTATATAAATAAGTGAAGCTTATAGCTTGTTCTTTTATGACCCAATTTTTAATTCAGATAGAGAGAATCCTAGTATATATATCAATAACTATAATATATTCTAATAAGAAATAGTTCATTCATAAGTCAAATTAATTGGGGGCTTAGAAATAAAACAAACAAAAATAATCGATTGTTGTGATTTTCAGAGAATAAATATGTTTTCCAAGTTTCAACAATAATAATTTTCTAGGTTGGGGGGGGGGGCAACTGAGGTGAACAGGATTGTGACAGTTACACCATCTATCGAATGAACAGGGGGCGGGGCATACCATTACCCATATGAAACCCAAACCCACTTTTGGTATTATATCTAAAATCCATAGTTGCTCCTGAGTTTAAATAGATTGGGTAAAACCTGGCTCATTCAAGTCAGGTTGGGTCGGTTACTTGATGGGTCAGTTAAAATTGCCACCCCAAGCGGAAACCTCAGGGATGCCTTTTTTTTTTTTCCTTGAATGTAGCATGTATCATAAAGTTAAGATTTATGACATCTAGGAATGATTATACTCTATTAAGTGGTGAATGATTGTTGTACTTTTTATTATGTTGTAGGATGTAGTCATAACTTCTGGATTTGAAATGGACCAACAATTAAGATATGCTGGTTGACTCAGTGATTTATTTTTGGAACTGAGATTGACTTGTTAGAAAGCCAAATATTGTGTATTCTAGGTAAATAGTCTGTTTTGGTTTCGTAGAACTCACTTCTCATAGGTTAAACACGATTCCTTTTTTGAGTTCCAAAAGGGCTCCATTTATTTTTATCCAGTAATTAACTTGTGTCTAGCCATTAGCTGATGTAGCTTTGTGTTCTTTATTCTCGGAATCCATTCTTTTCTTGTTTCTTTTTTCTTTTTTCTTTTTAACAATGTTGTCTCCTTGCACCTTCGTATTTGTACCTTCGTATTTGTGCTCCCTACTAGATCTAAACATTTCCGTTGAACATGCGCAGATGATTCCATGACCTGTACATGGTTGGACAGCCATACTCTTTCTAGTTCCCTTTAGATGAGATGAAGTTGCTTGGTTCCTCCTAGTTAGAGACCAAGTTTCTTTGTTTTATTTACATGAATAATACACACTTGCATTGCAGTCTGAATCTAAGTTGCACATGATAATGTACTTGCTTGATTTTCTGTTGTCGGTCAGCCTTTGTAGTTTAGGTGATTATGGATGGTCACTCTCTTTGCCAACTATTCCTTTTTTAACCACAACTTTTATGTTGATTATACAGTATACACTCTTTGTTCATAGGCAGTCTACTTCATCAGTATTTGTTGCTTGGAGCTTCAAAACTGCATCATCCTAGAACTTTACCAAGCTTATAACAAGTTTATTCTTCTCTTTGTGGTCTTAATTGTCTAGATATCTTCTGAGCTATTTTCGGACCCTATGCGGCAGCAAAAGTTTGATATTGACTCGATCTTTTGGGTGAAGATTACAGCATCTTTACCGATTCCTGTGATAGCCTTCAAATGAACAACCATAACTCCTGGTTATCTTATCTTATAGCTGCTAGATTTGTGATTTTGTGGGGGGAAAGCGTCCTTGATGTATCCTATCCATTGATGTCCCTTTAGCAAGCATATCTAATAGGTGGAACAGAATGCTAAGGTTGAAAAACAGTCCGATCCTAGTTTTTCTTGAAGTATGGTAAGTATATTTTGCTTTATTTGTGGTAGACTCCAGAATTTGTCTTGGTATACATTTATTGCTTAGGGCTGTGATTTCTTGAATCAGATTAGTTTTTTAGGTCTGTTCTTGTTGTTTGACAAGGTTTATAATATGGCTATGTTACTTTCATTCGCCAACTGCTAGCTCAGTTGGCATCCCTATCTTCGGGGCTTGCCTTTTGAGGAGATCCAGCAATACTGCTAGTGCTTAATTATGTTAATTTTGTAATTGTGACATGACTGGCAAGGGCTTGGCAAAGTATATCTGAGGGTATTGTTTACATAACATCTTTGCTAACGATAGAAGTATCTTAGATAATTCTGCGGCACTATCAGGGGAAAGTTCAATAATAATTAAAACAAGAAAACTTCATCCTTGGCAATATAAGTAGACCGGACATCAAGGTACATGACACAAGCCAAGTGTCTGGGATTTAACTTAACAAGTTGAGAACAGAGACCGCTAATTGATATTACTTTAATTTAACATAGCAGGCTGAGCACTAATGTGCAAATGAACATGGGATTGTAGGCAAATGGTGGCGAGGCATTATCTCCCAATTTCAGCTTCTGTTGCAGATGAACAAAGGCATTGGGCGCTGGCTCATTGTCAACTTGTATGTTTATTTTATTTGGGGTTTTCTCATGCAAGGGCTCTGTTATAAAGAAAAAATAGGCAATATTGAGATGTCAAAAAAATGAGGAGAATTAAGAGTGGGTGATGAATCCATATATACGAAGCATCTCTAAATCTTGAATTTCTCTAGACTTTGTTTTTGGACAAACACAATCTTGTTGATTCAGAACCCTGGGTACTTTACCAGTCACTTCTTTTACTATTTTTAATCATTATTCCTTTTCTTTTTTGCTTTTTATCCTCGCGAACTTTAGGATTTTCTACAATGGCTCAAAGTTTCCAACAAGAAGTTTGAGGTGGAAAAATTTAAAGGATGAGCAAGAAAAATTCTGTCTATGCCAGTTAATTCTGATTGACTTCTAGATGGTTTAGAGAACATTGATCATAAAGTCGAGGTGGTAATTATGAGCTCCAAGGAATTATAAGACCTAAATTTATAAATGGCAAGCATATTTCTGTTGTGTGCATCCCCATTAGGATAAAGACCCAAATAGATTATGGATATTTTGTGGAAACTAATTTCAGTCCAGAAATTTGCTCAGACAGATAAAAGACCACCTTAAGAGTTGAAGCTTCTGCAGAAGATAACAGTGTAGTTTGCAACTCTCTGTGGTGTAATACTTTTTTAATCTGCCTGCAGGCACTCGAATAATTATTTTGAAGATGCCATTCAACAAGATGATGGGCGAACTTTTTAATGAAAGATGCACCATCCCTCTTAGGAATCAACATGATGCAAGTACAATCAGTAGAATCTAAATTGGTGCTGCCATTGAATAAGTCTTGAAGAGTATGTCTTCTCTTAAAGTGTCGAGCAATTGAGGACATGAGCCTTTTAACCTCCAAGGCCGAAATCAAATTTGCTTAATAACCTCAATCCTGAAAGCTCCAGAGATGGAGTCGCTTTAAAATCTATTCAAAAAAATTGAAATGCTTTGAGAGCCGTATGGAGCGCAATCCAACAGTTGATATTGCTCCAAAGAAAAAAAATCGTGAGCTGATCCTGATCAATCGGATTTACCTGTGGCTTCTGAGCTGGCAATGCAAACTTACTAGGGGTTATAATTTTGAGTCGTATCAAAAAAAAAAAAAAACATGAGGGGTCCTTATCGATCTGATTTACCCATGGGTTCTGAGTTGGCAGTGCAAACTCACCATGGGTCACAGTGTTGAGTCACAAGGGAATTTGGCAGTGAGTCCCCTATTAACCCGCTGCTGAAGATGTAAGCAAACTTATTAACGGCTCCATCCGGCAAGCGGATAAATATAAAAAAACGCTCATGGCCTAAGCCCCTTCACGCAAACCAGGCTTCTTCAACATCGGTAAAGAAGCCTCGGCCTCCCCACTTTGTCCCCGTGCTTTCTCCTCAAGAGAGGAGGCGAGCAATCTACCACTCCTCCTCCTCCTCTCTCTCTCTCTCTCTCTCTCTCTCTCTCTCTCCCTTCACCTTCTTCTTCTTCTTCTTCTTCTTCTGCTTCTCTGGCTTCTCCTCCTCCTCATCCTCCCCCTCCCTTTTTCTTTTCGTATGTTGAGGCGATGATTATAGGTGGCTTGCGAAGGGATTGTTCTTCTTCTCCTCTTCTTTGCATGCCTCCTCCTCCTTGTTCTTTTTCTTCTTCTTCTTCTTCTTCTTATTATTATTATTATTATTCTCTGGCGATGGGGCGAGGCAGCTCTGGAAGGTCATGTGTTCCGCAGACAACCGAGCTGTAGCCATTGTTAGGTGAGGAAGAGAAAAGACGGTGAGATCATCTCCCTAAGTCGGTTTTTTAGTTTTCTTTCTCAAGATTGGCTGGTCTTCTTTCTCTTCTTCTCTTTCTGCTTGTTTTTGGTCTTCCAGGTGGATAATGGCCGCGATGTTGTGATTCTCGTTATCTTTTTCTCTTTCTTCTTTCTTGCTTTTCTTCTTATTCTTCTTTGTTTCCCAAATTTGGGAGAGCGGCATTGCTTTTGGGTTCTATACGACGAGGTTGTGATGATTCTTTGACGAGGTTTTGCTATGTTTGAGCGGAAAACGGCTATTTTCTTGATGGCGAGGCAATCTTGGATGGTCTGCTTCTGTTCGTCTGCAGGCAACCGTTTGCAGCCATTTTGATTTATTAGTTGCGGTGCAAGTGGTGAATCTGAGCCTCCCTATTCATTTTCCCCTTCGCAGCTTTCTAATTTCTGTTTTTTTTTTTTTTTTCAAGATTCTGTTTTTTTAGGGTTTCTTGAATGTCTTTACTGTGATGAGTATTGCCGTCGAAGAGTTTATAGCAAATTAGGGTTTTAAGAACCCAAATCCAGTTAAAAACTAGCGGTAACAAGGGAACTACTTGAGTTGCTTCCTTCTCTTTGTTCCTTTCTCCTTCTTCATTATTTATTTTCCTTCCTTTTAACTAACATTGTGACAAATGAGAACCTGGAATCTCTCTATCCTCCAGACCTTGTAGGAAAATTCTGTATTGCTAAATAAAGCTACTGTTACCAACTAGAGATGGTTTCGCTACGCCACTGCAGGAGGGGCATAGAAATTTCTCTAGAGCTGGTAAGGTTACCTGCTTCCCTTGCTTATCTGATACTTTTTTTTCCGCAAATAATTCTCAAGATCTCAGTTAAAAAAGTGGACTTTTGCTTGTAACATGATAAATGCTGAATAATTTTAGTAAATCCAGCCATTATGTCCAGGTCGAAGCTTGTTGGCTATGGTTAAATTAGATAATAAAATGCATTATTACTTTTAAAGCTGTTTCCGCATAGATGAGGTACATTGCACTTTGTTTATTAAGTTGATATGGTATTCTGCTGATTACTGCAAAAAGAGAGATTTCAGGCTATTGATTGCAAATTTGAAGGTACTTGTTCCGTTCATTCTCCACGTGCCCCCAAAAAATAGGACCATTGTGTATAACATGTTTCCTTGCTATATTTTTGACTGCCATGAGGTTATGAGCAGTGCATACATATAATTAACATGGGCATTTCTTGTTTGTTTTTGGCTGTTCATGCAGTCGCTTGTGAAACAAATTTTCTTTAGAGAGGACTGACCTGGGAAAGAGTTGTTAAATAAGATCATATTGATGGTCTTTGCACTAAATGTATCTTGTGAGAGGATTAAATGGTGATGAAGGGTTTGGGAGGCTAGCCTCAAATAAGTGAGGAAAGACTTTTTGGCTATGATTATGGTGATCTAGGAGAATCTAAAATAGTTTTTTAGTGATGCATAAATAGCATTTAGGTATGAATTGGTCTTGTACAACATGTTTTAACTGACTACATTACTCAAGATGATTATTGCTCAAAAAGGATTATGATATCTGTCCCTGACCTGAAGAATGTTGTTTTTTCATTTTTCGAATGCTGCCCAACAATTAGGACATTTCTTTGCAGATTATCTAATATTTGTTTCTCACCATTCTGTGATTTTATCATGTAAACAAATGATATGAGTGGAGTGTTGTTCTTACAGTTTTCAAATACAGGGATTTACCTGGCTTCGTATTCTAGTGGCGACATCATTATTGTATGGCAGGTTTGGACAAATTTTGCTTTTTTATTACCAATTGATTGGAATTATTAGATTGCTCTGCCTGCTTTTTGATAATATAAGTTGTTAATAAAAAAATTACCATTAACAATAAGAAAATTAAGTGGCATATTTGGGCTTAGTTAGCAATTTAATTCATTACATATGAAATTTTTTTCTGCTTCTTGACTATAACTGAGTTCCCTCTGTTATACTCCTTCCATTCCGAAGAAATATTGTCTACAGTACAATCTTTTGAAGATAATATTCCACCAATTGCCTAATATCAACATTTGCAAATACTGATGACATACCGATCAGGTACTAGGTACACAGCATGGTATTGGACTGGTACCAGGTTCTCCAAACCCTATATTTTGAGAGAGATGGGGGGAAGGAAGGAGGAAGGCTAACTAATCAAGATATGACCCAGATTTTGAGAGAGAGGGGGTGGGGGGAGAGGTTAGGGTAGATGGAGGCCCTATACATGGTTAGCAGGGCGACTTAGAAGATGGCGGTGATGGATGTGGTGGAGAATAATGGCATCCTACCAACGGCATGGACAAATGATGCTGGTGATCGGATGGAGGAGCTCTAACAGTGGAGGGTGAAGAGCCTCCATGGGTGGAGCAAGCGAGTGTCTGTGTGTGTGTGTGTGTGTGTGGGGGGGGGGGGGGGGTGCATTAAGGGGATTGGCTCAGATGCTGGTCATAGGTGAGTCAAACTGTCGATCTTGGACCCAACCCTCATACCAACTTGGTTTTTGTATGGGACACTTTGAGCTAGGTAGTATGGGCTGGTTTTGAGAACCTTTCCCAATATGGCCCTGAAAGTGGATATGAACAATGACTCCTTATTTTTGATAGAATCATGAGGTATCTTAAGGACTTTAATTTTAATGATGGAAAAAGAAAAGAATGTTGGAAACTTTTGAACATGATAAAGAAGTCCCCAAGGAAATAGATTTGTATTTAAAAAGAATGATATACTGTGTGACTCCTTAAAACAGTTTAGATGTCCTTCCATTTTAGTTAGTTCCTAGCTAGTCCACTTCCATAAAATAATTAGAGAACTTTACCATGCATTTGTCATATATGCTTTTGAGTTGTGGTTGCTATAGCTAATTTATAATCTTTCATTGCTTGTTTCTACTATTTGATATACTTTGATCAATGCACCATGTAATTTCATGCTAACCTATTGTTAACTTTGTTCAGACTTTGTTCGACTAAAATCTTAATCTTTTATAGCCATCAATAGGGGCTAATAATTTCTAAAAAATCAGTTAAGTGAGTGTGTGTGGGGCTAATAATTTCTAAAGAATCAGTTAAGAGTGTGTGTGTAAGTGTGCGTGTGCGTGCGTGCGTGCGTGTAGCTCCTTTAAGAGTGAAGGTGAAGCCCCCGGAACTATATTTTTCATTATTAAAACGGGAATGGCATAGCTGTGTGCCTGTCTCCATGCTAGAAGAGGGCGTGGCTCCTTTTCTCTTTTACCGTAAAAACATGGAAAATTCTAATAAACTTTGACTTTGGAAATAGGAGAAAATTTTTTATGATAGGTTTCTGAAAAATCCAAAGTTTGAAGGAAAAAAGTTATTGGGGACCCAACCTTATCACATGACTCTTGCAAATAGATAATCTCGATTTCCAATAATTCATTTTCTCCTTAAATATAAAATATCTACTACTCTATGAGAGATTAGTTCTATCCATCTTTTTTCTTTTTTATATCACATCTATTATATATCAATAGTGTTGGGTTATCCCCCACCCAATCTTTGGGTGTAGGTGAGATTCAAATCTGCTCAATAGGTATCCCCTTTTTTTTAACCAGTGATTTACAACAACAACAACAATAACTTGTCCTTCACACTAGTTTCAACAGTATTGAGCACAATTTTGTTTAACAGAAAGGTCTTCTCCTACAATATTGTCATTCTTTTCTGATTTGAGTTATCAAATTGTAAGATGTTGTCTTAATGGAAATTTGTGATGTTGCATAATATCATATCATCATTCATCATTATAATCATCTCACTATCTCTTCTTAGTCATGCTTTCTTCAAAATGTCTTAAGAAACTCTTGATTTGTTGTTAAAGAGTGTTTCTTTAAAGTGCAACCATTAGATGAATTGTATAAAAGGTTCAAACATTTTTCTTAAAATACAAGATTATTATTATTTTTTAAATCCTTTTTAAAAAAATCATCTACTACTATCATTTTATCAGCCTGAGAAGAAAAGAGCTTGTTTTATAGTCGAGGATTTCTAAAATGCACAAGATACAAGCAGAGTAGCTTAAGTAACTTTGAATACTTGAAAGCTCCTTAGGAATCTTCATGAAATGTGAATTTTGATAGCGCTTTATGCCAATAATCAAGTTGGCGTTAGATGTGTCTCGATGGATCAAAGAAGAAATTTTTACTTCTCTCAAAGTGTTGCCCTTGTGAGCTTAGAGGTAATAGAGGGTATAGGAGTAAGAAAGCACTCAAATTCTGGAATGATTTGGCCTTGATATACAGTTATTGAAAAAGGAGGAGATCCTATCAACATGATTCAAGCTCTCATGTTGTAAGAAGATAATATTTAATGCATGTTTCATGCTGAAGGAAGCTAGAATGTTAAGCAACTGTGTATGGACTGTATATTTGGTCATGTTAGAAGAGAAGGTAATGAAAATGTTTCTAGATAACAATGAATGCATTCTTCATTAAATATTTATGATTTGGATGGAAGAGCCTTCTATGACTTTTAAAATATTTTCTTAACAAATATAATGGCATTATTGAACTAATAAAATCATTGATATTTCTGTGAGAGGGAAAAATATCCTTCTAACTCAAATGAAAGCATTCGATCTCAAGTTAAATTGTCAGTGCAACCAGCAAGAGATTTTATTAATAAACTAGCTTGTTTTTTTTTGTTAAATTTTCTATAGCCAAATGTTGGAGGATGTCAAGGGAAAAAAAAGATCACAGGTATTCTATTGCTCGATCGTTGAGGAGGGTGACAATGTAGTTTTCTATTGTTGGAGGAGGATGCAAAAAGTGATAATAACGACGCCATTAGACGTGGTCGAGTTTGGGCTTAGGTTTAGGTTTTGCTAAACTAATGTTTGTGCCTATGGAGATTTTGGGTCTAATTTATTCCAAACTTGGACCTGGAGGACTGGGTCAGATCTATATCAGGTTGTGCGGAGGTTGGGCCCGGGCATCTATCAAGTATTAAATATTACATCTTGACGAGTTAATTAAATATGCTTTGAGAAATTTATCAATAAAAGATCCAGCAGATGCTTCAAAAATTAAATAATGAACAACAAGCATTTGATGGTTAATTAAATAACAATAATAGACTAAATTTTTTTTAAAAAATGCTTTATTTAAATGAAGTATAAATGTCCTAACATATTCTAACATGTCATTGTTTTTTATTTTTAATTAAATAATTATATAAATATTCTGCATGTATGGATCTATATATATATATATATATATGCTTGTGGATATATCTACACACGTACACGTATGAATTTACGTGCATATGTATGTATATCGTAAACTAGGTAATTATGTAGGTTTGGGTTAGGTCAGGTATTAAAAATCTCAAAACCAAACCCTTTGCAAAAGTGTCTATGAGTTTAATGTTGATTTCTTTCATCATTAGATTTGCGTAACTTGCTCCAATGCAGCGAAAAAGGTGGGCGAGCGCATACTTGTATCAGGCAGTGCTGTGCTGAAATATATAAATAGACTGTGTGCTCGCACGGCCCAAAACCCGTAAACTATTGATGGGTACCGTCCCTCCCTCCCTCCCTCCCTCTCTCTCCCTGAATCAAGAAGTCGAACACCAGATGGAATTCGTTTTCGCCGTCCCCAAACCCCATTACCAGCCCAACAGCGCCGTCATTCGCCCCGACGAAACACCCACGCCGTTAACCGACCTCGCCGCCGCCCTCAACCACGCCGCCAAGGTCCTTACCTCCGCCTCCTCCTCCTCCGCCGCCGTTGCCTCCCTCCGCAACGCCCACCAGCTGATCGGATCCTTCCTCGCCCAGCTCGACTCCCAGCCGCCCGCCGGCGACGAGGACGAGCAGATGTCCGATCGGAGGGAGGAGGAGGGGGAAGGGGAACGGGGCGAAGGTTCGCGGATCATCGACGAGGTGGAGGAAGGTATGAGGGAGTGCGTCCTCCAGAGCAAGCGGCGGAAGCGGCAGGTCTCCCCATCGTGGGCCCTCGGGCGGGCCGCTGATCAGGGGGAGGAGTTCTTGTCTGTCCATCCCATGGACCGCCGGCGATCGTCGATTGATCTCGTCTTCCAGTTCCATGCTTGAGGTGTCGATAAATTGCTCTCCAGGAGGTACGAATTTGCAGAATTAAAAAGAATATTTAAAATACGTGCAGAACGTGAATTTTTGGAATCTGATATATATTCAAGGAGTTTTAGTTATTGCCTCGTCGATAATTGAAAGCATAAAAAAAAGATTTTGGTATCTGATGAATTTCTAGCAAAAAGTCGGTATCTTGGGCAAAATGATGATCCAGGCTCTGTTTGTAAAGTAGCGAGAAAGAATTTTATGATATAGGAATAGCAAGGCTGTAAAGAAGAAAGTAGTCTTTTGTATCAGTTAAATTGATTTAGGAATATCATAGATTTGGTTGTGTGGTTTAGAATTTTGGATAAATAACACGTGAATCTGAAATCAATTACCTATATTTGATTCTTGGATTTTAGTTAGTTATTGGTAATGATTTTGCTTCTATCATTTCCATCAACAAAATGGAAGTAATGTTTCAGTTGAGTGGACTATTAAGTAGGTTTTGGTGAAGTGGGTAGGTTGTCCATGGATGCACAGCCAATTTTTGATGCAAGAGACAGAAAGATTGGTTACTATTCCATGGAAAGATCCTAGCACCATGCTTTTTTCAGTTGAATGGATTATGAAAATGGTTTCTACAAAGTGGGTCTGGCTTAGCTGCACAACCAACATATGGAACTTGATGCAAGGGACAGAAAGATTTGTTACTACTGGGGGGAAAGATCCTAACACCATGCTTTTTTGGCCACTAGTGAAGTCTTTAATTGTTTTATGATGGAATCACAAAGTCTGCAGTAGACATGTATGGTATGCCTTAACCTGCAGAACTTTAAATTTTGTTCTACTTGGCCGCTTTGTCTGTTTTTTTTTTTGGTTTGCTGAGGTCCGCTTTGTCTTTCTCCTGTTTGCTTTTATTGTTTGAAAAGTGTTCTGGTACTGATCAATTAGAAGCCATGCAGAAACTTGGGCATGTGCGCTGTATTGATAAAATCTACCAACCTGTGTGTGGGTTTATGACTGACACTTTTTGAGGTTCCCTTCATTTAAGGGAGGTTATGGGAGTTCTAAAATTTTCTTACTTTATTGTAGGGTTTTTTTGTATATGAGTCCCTGAATCTTCCATAGTTGTGTATTATGACCTGTATTTTCTGTATTTGTATGTTAATCATTGAAATCTTGTAACTTATTGCTTATACATCCCACAGTTAACTAGATGATAATGGAATATTCTGCTTATATTCTTCTAAAGGTGTTAAATTCATATCTTCTAGATATTTTGCCCCTAACTCTCACAGTTAACCAACCTCTTAACCTATGCCCCTTCATCATTGGTCCCTGGTAGCCAAGTCCCAAAGTGAGCGAGAAGAGGCCAAGTGTTGAACCTCATTCACTATTAAACCAAAAGCATTTTTGTCCTTATACAATCCTGGCTAACGTGAGTCATGGTCCGATCAACGAAAACTAGCAGAATGACCAAATTATACAAATAGAGAACTTTACAATGATTTTTATATAAATATAAAAAAAGATAGGAATTGATACACAAATATGAAAAATTTTAAGATCTAATCTGCAAAAATGTCCTTATTATATTGATTGATTTCTATGGCTGATCTTTGCATTAGAAGCAAGGTCCCATCACCATTATATGATCTTCTTTAATCCACATAGTCCTTAAATGGTGGTGGTTGCATTTCTATAAATGAAACTGTTCATTTTGAAGAAATCAGTGGAAAGTTAAATGTTATAAGTATGTTGAAATAATAATTATGACTTACAAGTACAAGCAAATTCTGGTGGTTGGGTAATATTTTTGTCTGTTCTGCTGGATGGAGGAGTTTGGTTCCATGGATAAATTTGCTTCAACAAATTTAATTCATTTCCTGCATTTAGTTTTGATTTTTATCCATATACTTATTAGAGGTAGAGACAAGGTCTGCGGTACCGATAGTGCCGGTGTACCAGTGAAGACCGGTTCTGTAACAGTATCGGTTTGGTACCGGTCGGAACCATTCGTGATAGAAAAAAAAACAGGCGTCTGACGCGCGCGCGCCCGCTCGTTACCACAGAGTGGCATTTAAAGCCCACGTGGGGCAGCGTGCGCGGGCTCGCCGCGCGGTTCCCCACTTGTGCCCGGTTCCCCACTCGGCCCCACGCACGTAGTTTTTTTTTCTTTCTTTATTTTTTCCTCCCTTTCTTCTTCTTCTTGAACCCTCCTTCTTCCCCTCTCTCCTCTCTTCTCCTCTCTTTTCCGGTTCTCCCTGTTCTCCCGCGAGCAAGGAAGGAAGAGAGGTCCCGCCCGTGAGCAAGGAAGAGAGGTCCTCCTTTTTCCAATACTTGCCTTCTCTTCTTCCCCGCTTCTTCTCTTCTTTCTTCCTCTTCTTTCCCTCTTCTTTTTTCCTCTTCTTCCTCCTCTTCTTCCCCGCTTCTACCGGTGCTGGTCACACTTGTTTCGGTTCGATGCCGGTTTTCACAGTCGAATCGTACTGGTAGCTGTCGGCACCGGTTTGGTATAGCCTGAACCGACCGGTTCCGGTCGGTTCGGCAGACCATGGGTAGAGAAAATCCTAGTTGGTCTCCACACAGGTAGACATGATGAGCTTGTTCCAGTGAGAAGGTCATTCTGATTATTAACTGACAGTTTCTGTTCTCAGAAGAAATGTCTTATTGTTAAAATTTCATTGAGTCAACTTGATTATGTTTGGCAGTGTGTGGACTAGCCTTTGGTCTAAGTGATACATCAGTCCTTCTTGGTAGTAGTGGTGGTAAAATAATTGCTTTACTTATTTCACTTTTTAACCTCTTTCATCAGGATGTTCAATATGTGCCATAGGTGCAATTGTTCAACCTTTTCTTGGTCAGTTTATCTTTGGATGTGGGTTATGATCATTTGTACAAGCATACATATTAAAGCAAAGGAAAGTTATCAAGGGAAAGAGATGGAGGGAAGAGAAATTAATATTAAACAGAAAAAAATCTTTCTTGTTCGTTTAATCTAGTCTCTTGTGGGATCCAAGTATTAAATTGCATATTAAATGAGTGGTAACAAAATTATGGCTTTTGTAAAGTAATACTTACATTAGAGTATTCTCTTCATTATCAGTACAAAGTTGGTAATTTATTTGGGAGAAAGGTAATCGAGACCAAAGGAATTTATATTTACCATTTAGTTTTGCTTCAAATAGTTACTCAGATTCTAACATCCTCATATTTGTTATGAAACTTGTTTGTATTTTGTCTATAGTAAACGGTATATTTCCTTACATTTTTCAATTTTGAATCAAAGACGGGCAGCTTTTTATAGGAACTTGCTTTTGTTTTTTCATTATATAATTTGCTTTATGTTTTCCTCGGGAATCTTGTGGCCTATATTTTACACAATAATTTTTCTTTATCATTCCTGTATAAGTTCACTGTAGAGCAAGCGATGATGTATTGACTTGTCCGTCTATATTACAGGGATGCATAGTAGGCCATTTCAATGTGATCAATGAACATCCCCATCATGAATTAATTCTCCTTTATGAGAAACTAAGTGTCATGCCTCGAACCCAGAGTGTAACAGACGTCGTATACCTGCATGGCGGAACATACAAGCATGTAGGGCTACAAATCATATAATCGCAAAGCAATAATAATTCTTTCTCCCGACCAGGAGTCTGCTCGTTCGGCGTGGTATGCGGGTATCTCAGTTTTGTGAGACGTGCGGTGATATCGTGGAGACCACCGAGCATGTTCTCATGCAGTGCCCTAGGGCTCGAGAGATATGGCAGAGATCTTCGGTTCCCTTGCTTGATGCGGTAGTCTCGGCGCCGGATCTGTTGCGGGTGTTGAGAGATTCCATGTGTAGGCCCAGGTTGGCAGCGGAGGGGATATTGAGGGCGTACCTGTCCTATCATATTTGGTTGGATAGGAACGCAGGCATATTTGAGGGGAGGCGGGCGCTTCCGAGGATGGTGGTGGATAGAGCGGCGCGACATGCGAGGGAGGTTATGGCGGCTGCCACTGAGTTTTTTTTGGGATGGCTAGGGACACCTGGGGTACTTTTCACGCTGTTTCAGCGCTCCGTTTCGTTCTTGTCTCTTGGGTACCCCCACCCCTTGGCTATCTCAAAGTAAACTTCGACGGCAGTAGGTCACTAGATGGTTTGACTGGAGGGGTCGGTTTTGTGATCAGGGATCACTGTGGTAAGTTGATGGCCGCAGGAGGGCGTCGTACGCCTGGGATCACAGTTGTTGGAGCGGAGCTGCGGGCTGCTTGGGAGGGCTTATCCTATGCCAGGCAGGTTCTTGGCGCCGAGCGAGTGTACCTTGAGGGAGACTATGCGGTGGTGATCGATTGGATTCGGGGGGTGGACAGGTACGGTGACGGTCACCCCCTTATTCGGGAGACTCGGAGGATGGCTCAGTTGATGATCGGATTCCAGATTGGTCATGTGTTTAGAGAGGCGAACAGGGCCGCAGACTGGGTCGCCTCTTTTGTGGCCCGGCATTCCGGGGATGTTTTGTGGCCGTCTGCTCCAGACGCTCCTTCCCTTTTGTTGTCTTTACTTTCTACGGACGTGGCGGGTTGTACTCATGTTAGATCTATATGAATGAGTAGCCGGTTTTTACCAAAAAAAAAAGCAATAATAATTCTTCAATTCTTGAAAATTAATTTAATCATGATCTAAAACCAATCGTTCTTATAATCAATTGTTCCAAAGTGACATAAATCAAAATATGCTAACTAATTATTATTTATTCAAATCAAATAAAATGTTCGAACTAAACTAGTCTAAATAGTCTAAACTAGAACTCCAATATTTGCGAGTATCTTCAGAAGATCTAGCGCACTCCCTCAAGTTTCGAGCAATTATAATTCAGAATCTGAAAAATAGAGAAAGAAAGAATAATGAGCTATACTAGCCCAGTAAGCAATATAACACCACAAAGTGGGGTCTAGGCATGCTAAAAAAATAAATAATTGAAAAACATGATACTGACTGAAAATAAATCAAATTTTGAATAATATATATCTTTTTTAAAATTTATTATTATTTTTATAAACTGATACTAGAGATCCAACATCAAGCTATGACCATATAACCCAGTGGCATGGGTCAGATACAGGATACACAGCTAGCCATATACCACTATTTTAATCACCGGTGGCTTTGTGTGGAAATCAGTTTTTTAGATTACAAGTTGACTGAGCCAACGGATAATCCTCATTGGCAGCGCTAGATTGTAACCGTGCTAAGAATACATACATATGAAACAAACTTCATAATTTACCCAGTCATATTTTTCAAATTTCATAACACAAAATATTTAAAAAAATTACTATTGTAATAATAACATGCCCAACAGATTTAACCAAGTATAAAATAGATATCACAATCAAATTTAATAAACTAATTATTATTTTACAAAAAATCGGAAAACACACTTTAAAGTATCAGGTTACTTATCTCTTCTCGCTTCAAAATTTCACATTTTAGTTAGGTGGGTTAGTTCACCTGTTTTAATATTATTAAAATATAATTACTTTTATCATCTTAAAAGCCAAAGAAAATCAAAAATTAAAATACTATTGGACGAAACGTCGAACAAAAATTCGTTTATTTGCATCAACCTTTATTGGGGCTCATTCAAGACTTACTCGAACAACTACTCAACTAGAAAATGAGAGCTTTGGTTTCCTCCCTCATACTCCCAAATCAGATCGGTCAGGTGGCGGTGATCGACTGTCCGGATCGGTCTGAGTAAGGTGAACTAAAGTGATCGAGATGATCTATGATTTTAGATGGCTCGATAAAGGTTAATGGTCACCAAATTCTAGGGGTACTTGACAACGTTGGAGTACTAGGTCCGGTATATGCCGCCTGGATATCAAGGCGGTGCAGGGCCTCCATTTCAGGGTCAACTTGAATTTGAGCAAAAGAGAGTCATGGCTTTGAACTAACATTTCTAGGTGTTGCTTAGGGAGAGAAAGTGAGAGAAGAGAGAGAATCTCAGTCGGGGTCCAATCAGAAGTCTGAATTTGGTTGTCAATGGCATAGGTCAATTTGGATCAATCGAAATGTCTGGCCCATGAGTCAAAGAAAAGAGGATTTAAGAAACTAATCCACAAGTAAATAAATAAAATTGAAAAAAGAATTAGAGGAGGAAGAAGAAGATAGAACTAAGGGAAGGATGTGAGGGAAGAGAGGGAAATTAAGAGGGAAGAGGAGAGAAAAAGGTCTGGCAGTGGGTGTCCGGGATCCGACGACTGCAGTAGCGGCCGGTGGTGGCAAGATCGAGAAGAAAGTCTCGGTTTGGCCTAAAAACAAAGGAATGGGGCTCGATTTGTGAAGAAAAATGGAGAAAGGAAGCTCACCGAGAATGACGGAGATGGTGGATCTCAGCCGAAGACAGCTGCTGGTTCGACGGTTTGGTGGCGGCGACGCTCGGAATAGGGGAAAGCAGGGTTTTTGAGGGAATTAATGAGAGGAGGAAGGAACTTCGATGGCGACGCTCGGCTGAGGTGGTGCGGTGGCCACCGGAGAAGAAGAATAAAGGGGGAGGGAAGGGAGGAGAGCTTGGAAAGAGGGAGAAAAGGGAGGAGAACTTGTGGTGAATTGAACAGAGGGGACTCATGTATTTATAGAAAACTTTTGGGGGAGGCGATAAGCTCGAATCGGGCCGACTGTTTGCCGGTTGTAGCGGCTCCCAACGGCCGCCGGCCGTTTGCATCGGCCCGACGAATTCTCAGCGGCCCCGACTGGGGTGGCCTTATCCCAATAACTTGGGGATCGGGCAGAGGAGGAACACATTCTCCTCTGTTTCGATTCTAGAATTTTTGAACTTTTCCAATTGAAGTGGGTGGGCATTGCTGACTTCAATCTGAAATGGGCCCAATTGGGCCAATTCTCACACTAAGATTTCTATATTTCTATTTTTGTCTATAGACTAGTTCCAGTTCAGTTACTTGAATTGGGAAAGTCTTATTGAAAATTATTTTTTGTGCTTTGAGTTAGGGCATGTGAGTTGGGAAACTTATAGCTGTTATATTGTGTTTTCTTTTTTCTCTCGTTCCATTTGTCTTTTTTTGGACAGTTATAGGTTTGTGTGGTGTTGACTTATGGTATAACGCTTGAAGCAAGGTTGCTGTATGGGTAGGTACCCAGTCGGTACCAGTATGTACTGACCGTATTGAACCAATGTGCCAATATTTGGTATGGCGAAGCGGCGCTCTTAATAGATGTTGCAATACTAGAATAGGATGGTGTTGGTATGGAGTCCGGTATCGAGACGATGAATCTTGGCTTTAAGGAATGAATAGTTAACTACAATTGCAATTTTTAACTAAAGGATGACATGATTATAGAAACCGAAACAGGACGTGCAATTGGCTGCTTGAATCTAGAAAATGGAAGTGAGATGAATAACTAGATCATTGCTAGTGATTTCTAGAAGATTAGAATGTTTCTATTTTATATTGTTCTAATATAAGTAAATTTGGGCCAATAGCAACTTTCTTTTCATAGGCTGGTTGAAAGGAGTTTGAGATATTTATGAACTTCAGGAAAGATTTTGGAAGTGATCCAAGCATGAGTTAGATGCACATACACACGCAAACATACATACTCGCCTACATACATACCATATCACTTTAGGATGTAGAGTTGGGCACATACATACTTGCATGGATGCATGAAGAAGATGAAATACAGTTTTAGAAGGATATTCGCACCTCCCACTTTTCTTTTGCATTTGCTTTGGAATTGGAAAGTGAGGATATAATACGTTTGGTTCGCGGGATAAATTTTTCCGCACTATAATATTTTTCCTGAGAAGATGATTCTTTGAAATATGATGCCTGAAAAGATGGTTTTAGCATATTTGGTTGATCATGGAAAAGTGGCACATCCCAGAGGGGTTTATATTTGGTTGAGCATCTACTTTCCTGAAAAAGTTGTATGAAATACTTATTATACCCTTCATAAAGAAAAATACCTTACCCATAGATTTTGATGGCTTAACGGTATTTTTGGAAAAAAAGGGACCCCAATTTTCAATCGGTGAAAACGTAGTTTTCCTA
Organism: Phoenix dactylifera; assembly: GCF_009389715.1. NCBI lineage: Eukaryota > Viridiplantae > Streptophyta > Magnoliopsida > Arecales > Arecaceae > Phoenix > Phoenix dactylifera. Next base: position 15,970,652 of record NC_052393.1, read on the forward strand.
TGTCTTTCATGGGTTTTTCTTTTCCATGAAACATGAAAATCTTATTCTCATAGTAATGCTATTTTCCCCTCTCTCCTTTGAAAACACCAACCAAACAAGAGGTATTTCTTTGTTTTTCCGTTGACCACGCTTTTCCTAATTTTCCTGCGAACCAAACGGGTCTTAAAATCTTTCTTTCTCTATCTGGTATGGGATTCGTTTACGCGATCACTTTAGATTATGTAGAAATAAACAATATTTTCCAGAAGTTGGGTCTTTGAGATCCAATTATACAAAATCTAGCTACGAAAGGGCAGTCCAGCTACAAATGAAAATGTCCAGTCCGGTAAGACTTTGTTGTTTAACTAGTAAATTTGTCTATTCCCCTAACAAGAAATGACTAGTGGATTTGTCTATTCTACTTTGAAAATCAAACCTCTCTTCCAATGTCTGAGGCTCCGAGATTTCCATCTGGGTCGATATCTCGGTCAAGATGTCAGTCTGTATCAGTAACGTGCATCTACTGATATGATATAATTTATAACTCAGCCCTGATTATCTAGGCTGATATATACCATTTCATTCTGGTATATTGTCTGGTACAGCAAAAATATATTGGCCATAATTATAAACATACTGTCACAAATTTAACTAAAATTTTACTCATTGCACATGCAAATCAATACTTTAATATGGTAACTAATTCCGGATTTTCTATAATGGCTGAGATTCTAATATCTCGGATTCTATAATAACCGCCAAAATATCAGTAAATTTGGGATACGGCTGAGCATTGTAGATATCTCAAGAATGGTTTTTCCCTGGTTAAGAGCGCTGTTACCCCCTGAGATTGGTAGATTTAAAATGAATTTCTGGGCTTTCTGCAGTATAATTGAGTGAGATTGTTAGTGCTTTTTTTTTTTAAATAAATGCCGTGCATATGCTATATCGAGAGTGAAGCATTAAATATATAAGATGGTATAGAAACAGCAATGGAATACTATGATTGTAGTACATTGAAGTTATTTGAAAAAAATGAGTTGAAGATTTCACTGTTCAGCTTTTCATGGTAATTTACTGGTTGATCATAAAGGAGGAAAGAACGAAGATGTTCCATTCTTGTTCTGTTGGATGAGGTTCACATGCCCATTTGATACCCATGGAAGGTAGGAGTCAGACTTTAAGATGTTACACCTTAAAGTGAAGCAAATTAGATAATATTATTGGAGAATGGAATGGAAGCACAAGTCACTTGTTTGAAATTTCAATTTATATAGTGAGATAAGTAAAAATAAAAGTTTTGTTGAGATACTTTTGAATTTATAAAAAAGTTAGACTGGTAACAGGAGCTGCTGTTATTTTTGTGTAGATGATTTTACCTATAGTTTGTGCTTATGTTTGGGCTAACATTTTACTAGTCCTTAATGACTGGGTCTATAGTAGAGATTTGCTTTCTGTTGGAGCAATTTAATAATATGTCTTGTGATCAACCAATTAAAATATCAGATTATTAGAGGCAAGAGCTCTACAAGTTCCTTCTATAGGAAATTTTTCTGTTCAAGTGGTGTGATTTTTTTATTTTTTTGTTGATAACCAACATTTAGGTTTGACAAGCCACTTGTCACTTTTGGAGGATAACTTGATGTTTTTTCAGATAAATTAATGTTCATGTGCCCATTTTATGTATAGATACTGATTTTGAAGCAAAATTGAAATTCCACAACTTTATATTTTGCAGGCTTAAGCTGATTTGGTTTAGGTGCTGACTGAATAAAAAAGGTTCGAGCAAGAAATGTGGGTAAACTTTATCTATGTTAAGAAACGTTCTAGTGGCTTCTTGGTATATCTATGAGCTTCCGTTTGATTGTTGTTTTTGATTGGTTCTCTTTGTAGGAGGTTAGGAGCAACAGTCCTCACGTACTAATGATTTATTTGATGATTGATATTTATAGAGTTTTAATTCCTAACTTCTGTTCCTCCCTGCTACCCACTAGTCATAGATTTTGATCTTTCAGGCATTTAAATTTCCACTAGTTGGCTGATCAGAGTGTGGGCTTGCCTAGATTAATTTTTATGTTTTCCTTAAATCTGTATTAGTCTATTACATACTGTGTATGAAGAAACAAGTGCAAATACTGTAGCATGTAGCAATCCAGATTTCACTGCTCTGACAGAGGACAATCCAATTGTTACAGACAACTTAATACTATCCAATAGTGAAAGATTTGATAATGCTCAAAGCAAGAAATATAGGGATTGGACCATTGAAGACCCACAAGAGGAGCACATGTTGAAAGATCCAACTTTTCAATTTTAAATTGAGGATAGTGATCAAGTACAGGATCTTCTATCACTCATTTGATTTAGACATCATGGATTTTATAGTTGACTTCATCAACCAGTGGAACAGTTGCTACTTTATCTAAATTGGGTAGTATTGAAACAACCTCCCTAGATTCAATCATGATAAACATCTAGTGTAATTTCAGATACTTTATATTAAGTATGTAAGAAATTTTCTTATATTTTAATGTGCAAGTAGTGGGCTTTTTTGCCTTAATCACACTTTCCTATTTTAATGGTTAGGTGGTAAGTGGGAAGGGACTTCACCAAAGTTTGACTGTACTGTCTATAGTGGGATGGGATATTTAGGGAGTAGTAGGGATGAAATTGGTGAATGATGATATGTTTCGAGCACCATCAAACATCAAGAAATCGGCACTTTAAAGAATATCGCAGTCGAGCAGTTTAACATAAAGTGGACTCGAAGTGCTTGTTGAGAGATATCTCAGATTCCTTTGGGAAGGGACATGCTTTTCAGGGTTTTGGTCTGGATGCTCCAACTTATGCAACCCAACTTTTGGATTAATGCAAGCACGAGCTCACCACTTTTGGACTCTTGCATGATGTTCTCTTGCCTTGGATGGAAACTTTTTCCCTATATACACAAAGGGGAATTTAGGTAATAAACCACCCCCCCCCCCCCCCCCCCCCCCCCCCTTTTTTTTTCTTTCTAGATTTCTGTAGTGGGTTCAACCTCGAGGTACCAGGCATGGCTGTTTAGGAAAAACTGTCTGCAAATATCTGCTGTCTTCTGATTTGATTTGGTCTCTTTTTTTGTTTTCTTTCTTTGATAGTCAGTTTCATCTTTGCTACGACCTTTTTGTTTTTCTGATGTAGAAGATGGTTTCTGTTCATTTTTGTCTTGACCAATGCTTACTGTAACTACTTTTATTAAGTTTTGTTGCAGGTGATTGCTCAATTTAGGGGATAAGCTAGTACTTGCAGAGGAAGATCATCTGTTCTTGAAGTTCCTTTTGGAATGCACTGTGTCCTGTTTTAAGCAACAAGTTCTTCCAAGTTGCATATGATGCAGTTCTCAAGCTTTTCTCATAACAAGAGTTGTGTGAAGCAACAAGTTTTTTTTCTGAGTTACATAGGTTGAAGTTCTTTAGCAATTCTTATAGGATTAGAAACAAATTAGTATACTTTGCATATCTAGAGTTCCTTGAACTGATTAGAGTCATGGATACGTGAAATGGAAATTTGACTGATACGGACTGCTGTATAGCTCAGTGGATATTTGGTTTATATTGACTGCTCTGTAGCTCAAGCTTGAGATTGCTGTTTCCACATCTGCTATTTCTGGTTTTCTACAACAGGTGCCGGAAACAGACTGACCTTATGTGCTTCAGTTCAGTAGACAATTGGTCACTTTCTGGTGGCCAATTAGCACCTGAGATCATTGATAGTGTATTTGCTAATTATTTTAAATTTTTTGCACTGATAATGAGTTTTTTGATTATATGAAACATTTCTCCTAAGTAATTTGTCATCGGGTCAACCTGGACCTTTGAGATTACTTGAAGCTTTTTCAAATTATTTTCAATGCCTTTTGAAGAATCATCAGGGCTTGCAAATTGACAATGGTGGTGCACCTCCTGATTCAGGGATTCCATAAAGATGAGAGATTGGGCAATGGTATCATCAAGACCATGTCGATACATGCAAGATGACAACTTGGACAGACAAGGTTTAAGTAATTTGTTTCTTTTGATTCTTAAATTGGATACCCTGTTCTTCCTTTCTGTGTTTTTTTCCCTCATCAACAGAGTGGCGATGAGTGTGGCAAGCCATGCCATTTACTGCATTTGCACCTGAATATACTTTTAACAGGGACTCCGTTGCCTACAATCTAATTGCATCACACCACCTACACCATGAAAGGTGCTAAAAAATAATTTAAAACCATTTTGCTGTGATTTCAGAACCCAAAATCATCTGAGAAGTCAGAAGTGGTCGGACTGTGATAACAGCATTTAAACTATTAAAATCTTTCGATAACCGTATCAAAAGCCTTGGTTGCAATCCTATGTTTATTTATACTTGTATTTAGTTTCTTGATAATTCTAATGAATATATTTAAATAACGTTAACAGAGGAAATATTTGTTTCTTGTTAGTCGGCTAGAATTATAGGACCTTTTCTCCTTGAATAAACCAAGTTAATCAAAAGAAAAATAATAAAAAGAAATCACATCTAACAGTAGGGTAGCATGGAGCATATGCTTGGGGCGCAAGGAAGCACGTGACATGAATCTATCAGCCGTTCCGCCAGTCCAAGGCAATCATGAATAGACGGAAAAAAACCACCGACCAAGCGGTTGCTTTCTATGACAAATATACCTTCCACCCAAAAAAGTGTGGAATTGAGCACCAGCAAGAGGTTGTTTGTTGAAATGGATATGCTCACTACGTCTGCCCATGTGCGATTCAAATCACCTGAGCATCCATCATGAAAGCAGCAACTTTACACCATCTGTTTTGTGGGACCTCCCAAGCCTAAGTTTATGCCAGGTGCCGAGTGCAAACAAAATCTTTAACTGCTGATGACCTAAGAAAACGAGTGGAGCTAAAATATAATCCCGAGCTCAGCCCATAAATATGTTACCCGGGACTTGTTCGAAGGTAGCAGAGAATCTCAGCTCAATTTTATTGAAGTTTGGTTGAATACTACCTCGGGCACATGATATTCATCGTACCTTTCTTCTCCATTTGGTGGGTGGTGACTGGTAAGTGTGATACATGGGGAATGTGACAAGCAACTGAAAAAAATATAGATAAATTATAACTGACCTAATTAACGAAGATAGGTAGCTATATCACATCCCTGTAGTAGGATATTTTTAGGTTGGATCAAATCCATTGAGATACTTGATTGTTTTATTCCCATTGTTTATTATTTACTGTAGTTTAGCGAGGTTCTTCAATTTGAATGTGTTCATGCTCATATTTTTTTTTTCGTTTGTTTTCAGCAATCTACTTTTACTGACTTCGAACATATAGGATCAATAAGCTACCATCTCTCATTTCATCTAGGTCAAGTCTTGATAACAATCTTTTTTGTTTTTTTTTTCACTTAATATATCTCAGATATGGTATTAATATATTGACTATGACTGACTTAGTAACAATAGATTAGTTGATTAATCAAAGACCGTTTAATAGTCCATCTCTTTAAAATCATTAAAATACTCAAAGGCTTTCCCAAAAAATAAATAAATAAATACAGAACCAAGTTGCTGGCCGTGGGATCACCATTCAACGGCATACAAGCCGTCATCCACGTGTCGCTCCACTGCATCCGATAGGCGGACTTGTCCACTGAATCTAATCCACCTAACAATTTCCGCTTTTTCCACGAAGCAAACCAACTCCAGTGCGGCAGCGTCCATCCACGTCACTCTCCGTCACAAAACAAACCAAATTACCAAACAGTCCCCATCAAAGGGCCTCCCCTCGTACTCTCGAACGAGTCCAGGGGCACGCGTCGACGCGGCCCGGCACAAAACCATTCACAGTGCCGCGGTATATGCTTTCACTACTCTGCACTCCAAACCTCTATAAAAGACAGGAAAGAGCCAAGCCCGGATCGCTCTCTCTCTCTCGCCGAAGATCGCTGCAGTGTCGAGATTTTTTTTTTAAGGGGATCCTTCTAGGTTTTGGAAACCGTTGCTCTCTTCTCTCGTTAATCGTTGTGGTATCTGTACTTCTTGGGCAAGAAATGGCGGTGCTGCCACTGGAATCGCTGCCGCGGGGGTTCCGGTTCCATCCGACGGACGAGGAACTCGTGAACCACTACCTCAAGGGCAAGATCAACGGCCGGATCAACTCCGAGGTCGTCGTCATTCCCGAGGTCGACGTCTGCAAGTGCGAGCCCTGGGACCTCCCCGGTACTCCCGTCCCCTCTTGTTTCTTTCTTTTTCTTGGCATAAGATTTCGATTTTTTATGTGAAATTCTGGTGGTTTTCTTGGATGTCTGGTGATAGATAAGTCGGTGATCCGATCGGATGATCCGGAGTGGTTCTTCTTCTCGCCGAGGGACCGGAAGTACCCCAGCGGGCACAGGTCGAATCGGGCGACGAAAGCCGGGTACTGGAAGGCCACCGGCAGGGACAGGATGATTAAGACCAAGCCGCCGGGCTCGACCATCATCGGCATGAAGAAGACCCTCGTCTTCCACCGCGGCCGGGCGCCGAAGGGGGTCCGCACCAATTGGATCATTCACGAGTACCGCACCACCGAGTTCGAGTTTGACTCCGGGGAACAGGTCAGCTCCTGCTTTCTTTTGTTTTCTTGATCTGTCGAATTCTCTGATTGTTGTTTGCCTCAGAGAAAAAAGAGATTTTTTCCCCACCCTTTGTTTTCTTGACTTAGTCGATGCAGCAAGGAGATTCTTCTTGACTTTTACAGCAATAAGATGAACCCGAAGCTTGTTTTTTTTGAGTAGTTGTTTCTTGTTCCTTTGTTTGTGCTGATGGTTTAAGACTAAGATATTCTCTTTAATATGGCATCAAATTTGAGGAGAATTTTGGTGGGGATTGATGCCAATTAAAGGAACATAGCTTGTTTAGATAGTAGAGGTGCGCTCTATTGAATGTGCGCGACGAGGGTTCGTTGATTCAAGGATGATGATTTGACATTAAGATATTCTCTTTAATTCGGCATCAAATTTGAGGAGACTTTGGTGGGGATTGATGCCAATTAAAGGAACATAGCTTGTTTAGATAGTAGAGGTGCTCGCTATTTAATGTGCGACGAGGGTTCTTTGATTCAAGGATGATGGTTTAAGATTAAGATATTCTCTTTAATTCGGCATCAAATTTGAGGAGATTATGGTGGGGATTGATGCCAATTAAAGGAACATAGCTTGTTTAGATAGTAGAGGTGCTCGCTATTTGATGTGGGACAAGGGTTCTTTGATTACCATGAATGCGTGATTTTTCTAGTAGGACGAGGATCAAAAAATGGTTTATTCATGTTGCCTCGGTTATTTTAAGGGGCTTTTATGCGGTGAACAACTCTCTTCGAAATTTTGATCACTTTTGTGAGCACAGCAGCAGTACATGGACCATGGTATACCCTATTTTTTAAAGGTATTCCTGCATAGCATTTATGAAGACAACTAGCAGGTTAAGGATGGAAGGTTGGCACAACAACTTGAATGAGGTTAAAGGCCTGGTATTATGCACGGTGCCACTGCTATGTGGTGTTTCATCTTGACTATCCCCATTAGGAGTTTTCCCATCCATGTGACTGGATGTACCATGGCTAGTAATATGCAATATGGATCTAAACAAAGTGATAGTCTCATTAGTTCTGACATCAGTCCCAGAAGAAAGGTTGGTGTCATTGCTGTGAATCTATGAAGAAGAGCATTTTGATGAACAGAAAGGGAAACTAGAGATAAACCAAGTTTCTAAAAGTCCACATGACTTCAAAAAAATAAGAAGATATATAAATTTAAGAAATTTGCCAATAGATGCGAGTATTGGAACCAAGGGTGATGAAAAGAGTAAGAAATAATCAGGGCAGAGGAGATAAAATAACTAGCAAATACCTTGAATAAAAGGATTGGCAAAGAGAAAAATGTCCCAGAGTTGTAGTAGTAAAGCTATGGACGGGCCCCCAGTGAGTTCATTCTAATATTTAATTGACACAAATCAATAAGCCAAGGATTTTTATGAATAAATAAACACACGGCATAGTTCAAAGCCTACTTAAAGTGGAATATAAATGGATGAAATGTGTAGGTACAGATAAGAGTGGGGCTGGAGTTAAGTTTCTCTTGCTTATGTTTGTACTGAGTCTTTCCAAGTAAATTGGATCTCATTGATTGATGGTTGGTATTGAACATGACATGCATAAAATGAACTATGGCTAGTAATAGTAATTCTACCAAAATGAACTTATCTAATCCAACTTTAACTCAAAATCCTACTTATATTAGGGCTCAGAAAACCCCCTAGAAAATAACCCTGAAAATTGATACAGAAATTGCAATAAAAAAAGACAACATAGGCCTAAAAAGAAAAAAAAATTATGATCTCTTACTGAATCACAATTATAATGAGTTCAAAATCTATCTAATCCAACCTTAACTCTATATCCTACTTATATAAGGACTCAGAAACTCCCTAGAAGAATAACCCTAACATTTGATACGAAAATTTCAAGAGAAAAAGAAAACATAAGCCTAAAAGACAATACATTCAGACATGTAGATCTTCAAATTCCTGATCATATCACGAATCCACCAATGGCTGCACTTCTGCAGTGCTTTATGCATATGGAAATGTATAAAAAAGACCAAATTCCTTCCTTTAGGAATTCATTGAGTAAAATCTAGAAGCATTTAAAAGTTCTCCTCTTGGTATGATGATTATGGACACTGAAATAGGCAAGTAGGTGTCTGTGTGACCACCATACTTGGACATTCAATTCCTGGCATCCTGATGGGGCAAAGTTTCTTTGGTGGTACCAGCAACATACAAATTGACATGTTTCAAGATTACTTTGCTAAATTGATTAGACGTCATATTTTGGGATGATCAAGACCAATACAAATTTACAGTAGTAAAATCTAGATCCAACTGGGAAAAAATTATAAATAGATTCATCATGTGAACCAGCGGATTGATTGTTCTTTTGTGTATATGAGATGTTTATTAACATGACATGGATTGCCACCTTTTCTAGCATTTGGCATCGGCTGATATGTAGCTCCTATAGATATTAAGATTATTCAAAATTAGGTGGCTGCTCCTTTTGCAATGCGATATTATAGACAATCTTTCCATGTGTGTTCATCAGTTCATATTTCACATATTGTACAGGGTAGCTTTGTTCTTTGTCGCTTATTCAAGAAGCCCGAGGAGAAGAGCCCAAGTTCCATTGTTGATGGGGTAGATGGAAATGTTGATGAGATGGAGTCTGGTGGCTTATCTCCTACTCCAACTAGGTTTTTGCCAGGTGAAACCCAGCAGGGAACAGATACCTTGGAAGAATTTGCAGCACTTCTGAATTTTCAAGATATGCAAGAAAATTTGCAGCCTTTCTTCAACTCTTTGGACACACAATCGACAAGGAGACCTGAAGATAAAGGAGATCATGCAACAACATATCCTTTAAGACCTGAAGAGAGCCATCGCAATAACAATGGAGCTTCTGCTATAGGTGATCATGAGGCTGATCCAGAGGTAAATAGATACTCCATATGCATATTTGAGCTTTTTAATTCAGTCAATAAGTACATCACTTCCATACTTCTCATCTATTTGAGACTGTGCCTAGTTAAAGCTATCCTACTAAATACATCGAGTCGGTTATCAATTTCATATGAGCATATTGCTTTCGTAATATATGCCCTTTTAATATCTGATACACTCAGTGAGTTAATCATGAATGTCAACTGAAGTCACTTTTTTTCGTAAAGAAGAAAAAAATGTTACCTTTTCCTTCTATATAATTGCAGGTTGATTTTATACTGGGTGAATTAAACGAATTCTTAAGCCCAGAATATGAACAACTTGATTTTGATCAGCTTCCCCCCATCAGTTCCTCTTCCTTCTGTGACAACGTTTACCAGGGACCACATATGTTTCAAGATAACTATGTTGAGCAGGACCTGGTCACTGAACTCTTGGATGGTGTGGTTAATAACCAAAAAGAAGATTTCTCTGAGGTAACAGATACTCAGAAGGATTCAATCCTGATGGATGTGCCGGATCATCTTATTTGTACGCTGCAAGTTTCTTCCTGGGACTGTGTGTCTGGCAAGGAGAATGGGACAGGCAGTGATGCTGATACCATACCTGTAACTATGCAGGTCAGTAGGCCTGAATAACTTCGATAAATTGTCATTGCAACTGCAACAAATTTGGTTTTTTATCTACTCATCTGGCAAATTAACAAGAATTAATAAACTTTGAAAATCTTTCTTTTGCTTTTCTTGTGTACTACAGGAAGGCCAGGATATTGATACTTCTGGACGTTGCTATTGTTCAGCTTTTCCGTCAAGTAGTTCTTCACAGATGAATAACTCTAATAACTATAATGAAACAAGAACGGATGAGATAAACCTGCTTCCAGAAACAGAAAATGCAGTATGGCTTCAGAGTGGCACAATTAAGATCAGGACTCGCCAGCAACTTCCGGACGTGAACAACTTAACAGCAAGGCAGGGCTCGGTACGTAGAAATTTGAAATTGCAAAATGAAATTGACAAAGGATCAATGGTCATATGTAGTGGATTAAGCAGTAAGAAAGATGATAATGAGGTTAACTCAGTGATACCCAAGGTGAGAGGTTTTTATGTGGTTGTTACTGTAGTAAGCCTAATGATCCCATGGTTTGCTTCTATTTATGAAATTAAATGGCCTTGAACTCATGTCTGCAGGCTGGAGTATGTGCTGAACACCAAACAGCTGAAGATACAGAAGTTTCAAGGTCTCTCTTTCTTGATGATGTTGAGGGCACCTCTGATCATGGTAATAAACATCTAACCTTGCTGTTACCAAAATGCACTCTAGTCACTTGAGCTATACCCACTGTTAGGGGTGTAAGCTGGGCAGATAACCCTGGCTCTGGCTGACCTGCTTTGGGACCTTATTTTTGAAGTTCAGACCCATGGTTTGGGTAGCTTCTATCAGTTCAAATGTGGATCTTACTGAATTAGATGTGATTTAATTGAGTCCTAATAAATAAGATGTGACTTCATTGACTCCTAATATACTGGAAGAGGCCAGTAAAAATCAGTTCAAACTTCAAAAATGTGGGTCTAGACGTGATACAAAGAGAGCCTGCCTTGGTCTACAATATAAATGGGCTGGCTCTGGATCCAATTCATAAATACAAAGTTCAGGTTGGATCTAGATCAAGCCGAATGGTGATGTTACCTCACTCACTGCAGCACAACCAATGGTTGGTTTTTATTTATTTATTTATTTGGGTTGGGGTGGGGGGTGAGGAATTGTCCTGGAGTTCCGATTTTCCTTTTGTATGCAATAATAGCATACTGACTTGTCTCATTCGTATTTTATGTTTGAGGAGTACTTTTTGTTGCTGTTCTAGTATCTTAGGATTTCTTTTGTATATTAATATTGCATCCGAGTGATCCTGTAAACCACTCATCCACAGATAACTCCTAAAATTTTGGTTTCTTTTTAGAATATATCTAAAGTAAATGAACTGACAATTCATAAGGCCTGCTCAAATAAAATTTCAATAAAATAAAAGGCCCACCAAATTTTGAAAGATTTTTCATAGTTGAAATTCTTTTGTAAAAGAATATTGCATCCCAGTGATCCTGTAAACACTCATCCACAGAGAACTCCTAAATTTTTGGTTTCTTTTTAGACTATGTCTAAACTAAAAGACCTGACAACTCATAAAGCTTGCTCAAATAAAATTTCAAAAAAAAAAATAAAAGACCTATGAAGTTTTGAAAAATTTTCATAGTTGAAATTCTTTTTTTCGGCTCACTGTCCAGGTAGTTGAAGAAATATAGGGCCCAAAAACCTACCAAAAGAGCCTTGCAACTGCCAACACAATCCAATTGGTGACTTGGGACTACAAAGTCCCAGACAAATAAGGTTAATGGGTCTGTCGAGGAGCAAGTGATAAATTGCTATTTGTCTGTCCTTTACACCATTTTGTCTTGTGTTGATGGGTGAAACTATTAGAGGTGTGTGGTGCTCTGTTTTAGGCTCTCAAAAGTTTTAGATATTTACTTCATGGTAGGTGTAGATAATGTACTCAACGATTTGCTGTTTATTTTGTATGGATCGGATATAAGAATAAGAAAAAGAAGAATAACATTAAGTTATTTGATGCATTAGATTTTTTCAAAAAAATTTCTTGCATATTTTATTATTTGAATTATTTTGTTGTAATTGCATAAAGTTTGCATCATTGGTTTCTTCTAATCTCTGTTGCTGTTAATGTTTATTCGTTATCAGTACTGAAATATGTATGTTGGTTGTAGTTACTAAAGGATCAAGTAGATACAAGTGGTGGTATTGTTTTTTTAAGTGTTCTATATTTAGATGATTCTTCCAGCACTGAGCACAACACTTCACAATGCTAATCATGCTTGCTTGTCATGCAGATGATGCAACCTCTACTGAGGCAATGGCTGCCTTCTCAGAGATCTCTCTTGAATCTAAATCTAAACCGAGGCAAAGGAGAAGAGCTACTCATGAAAATGATGATAAACTCAAAGGCCTGTCTCTGCACTCGGATACACCTAGAACTGTTTCCATCTCTATTACTAGAGCGAGTGTGGTTCAGTTGGCCATCCTTTTGCTAATCTGTGTTGTGATAAGATGGTATTTAAGTTCTTGATATGTTTACAAAAACAAGCCCTGTATTATTTTGCAAATATACAGGTCCATAACAGTTTCTAATATGCAGCTTTTTTTCGGCCTTCTTAAAGTTGTCTAAGTTTCTTGCTCCTTTGTTTACTCTGTGCAAATTAAATGGTCTTCAGTAGTTTTGACTGGCGCCAACTGAAAACTGCTAAATTCTGTTTGAATTAAGGCTTTGATTCGGCCCTTTAGATGGTTTGATAAATGAAGAGAAACTGGGAAACTGAAAATTTCAATGGATCTCCAAGTGCTAGTGATGACTAGCTTAATGCGTATGAACCTTTTTTTGTTCTTTTCTCTTTTTTTTTAGCAAAAAATGCGTATGGTATTCCGTACTAGCACTCTTAATATACAGTAAGAACTCTGCTGGATATAATGATTGTTTTTTCAGCATTACTGCATGCACTCGATAAATACTGCATACTAGGGTTTTAAATTTTATGGGACAAGGCTGTTCCTGGTTTTAAACGTGAAATGTGATGTTTTTTTGGTCCCATCCCGTCATCTTAGCATGCGCTGGTTGGGATGGTGGGATGTTAGCAGGATGGTCTCATTGTAACTCTGAGGGGTCTGCTGATTGGCCCGCACTTGGTATTGGGCCCGTGGGTAGGCCTGAAGAGGCTAACTCAGCCCCGATCAATCGGAAGAAGAAAACTTTAACCGGAAGTTTCCTTCCTCATTTCCGATTGCGATCAGAAAAGGATGAATTCCAAGCTTAATCAAACACCAAAAGCTTGGATTTATGTATATATAAGATCCCCCATCCTCCCCTTTCAGATTCATCAAAGAAAGAAGGGTTATTGTGCTCTCGATCTCAAGCCGTCTTTTTGAGAGTTTTTCTCTGTACTCCACCGAGAAAGGTCAACGGAGAGCCTTACCGGGCTTAGGTACAAGTTCTCCATTCTCTCCTCTTTCTTTCTTTGTGTTTTGGGCTTTGGTCCCCACGATTTTGAGCCAGCAATTATCGGAGTTTCTTCCGAAACAAAGCACCTCTGTTTTTATGATTTCCACTCGGTTTTGGTCGCCGCTGGTTTGGCCGAGGTTGCGGCCGCTTGTGGCTACCGACGAGTGGGGGTTGGGCTGCTATGGCTGCGCCCTTGGACTTGCCGGGGAAATGGGGGGGAGAAAAGGAGGGGAGGACGAGCCTCCTTATTCGTAAACAGAGGAGAGAGAGGGTTTTTCTCTCTCTTCTCCCCTCTCCTCTGTCACGCCCCCGCCTCTGCGAGGCACGTGAGGCACCTAGTGCCCACGTGGGGGCCACATGAGGGGGGAACACGGGGCTCCCCTGCCAGATATTGTCCGGTTCTGGGGCTTCACGCAAGTGTCCTTCACCCCTCCCCGGTTTTGTTTTCCACCCAAAACGCGTCTACAGGATTTGGAGACACCCGCCTCATATGCCCAGGCTCTTGAACGAGTCTTTCCGATGTGGGACTATTGGGCCTCACACCCTTCCCACCATCGGACAAGAGCCGTCCTCGGCTCTGATACCAAATGTCACGCCCCAACCTCTGCGAGGCACGTGAGGCACCTAGTGCCCACATGGGGGCCACATGAGGGGGGAACACGGGGGCTCCCCTGCCAGATATTGTCCGGTTCTGGGGCTTCACGCAAGCGTCCTTCACCCCTCCCCGGTTTTGTTTTCCACCCAAAACGCGTCTACAGGATTTGGAGACACCCGCCTCATATGCCCAGGCTCTGGAACGAGTCTTTCCGATGTGGGACTATTGGGCCTCACACCATTTAATGTCATGCCCACGTGAGGCACCTAGTGCCCACGTGGGGGCCACATGAGGGGGGAACACGGGGCTCCCCTGCCAGATATTGTCCGGTTCTGGGGTTTCACGCAAGCGTCCTTCACCCCTCCCCGGTTTTGTTTTCCACCCAAAACGCGTCTGCAGGATTTGGAGTCACCCGCCTCATATGCCCAGGCTCTGGAACGAGTCTTTCCGATGTGGGACTATTGGGCCTCACACCCTTCCCACCATCGGACAAGAGCCGTCCTCGGCTCTGATACCAAATGTCACGCCCCCGCCTCTGCGAGGCACGTGAGGCACCTAGTGCCCACGTGGGGGCCACATGAGGGGGGAACACGGGGCTCCCCTGCCAGATATTGTCCGGTTCTAGGGCTTCACGCAAGCGTCCTTCACCCCTCCCCGGTTTTGTTTTCCTCCCATAACGCGTCTACAGGATTTGGAGTCACCCGCCTCATATGCCCAGGCTCTGGAACGAATCTTTCCGATGTGGGACTATTGGGCCTCACATCCTCTCTCTTCTCTTTACTCTTCTCTCCACTTTCTCTCTCCTCCCACTTTTTCTCTTCTCTATTCATTTTCTCTTTAGAATGTCCAAGGAACTCGGAGTTGGGTCATGTTGACCTGATTTATGAATCCAAGTTGATCTCTAGAATGAGTTCCTAAACTGCCTTGGTGCCCAGGTCTACTGGACGGATCATCCGGCCTTGTCAAGTGTCAATAGAACCCACTGATGATGAACTATGTTAAACAATCTTGGTCTTGATCGAGTTCCTGCCCTACATTTATTGATCGAATCGCTCGAACTTGATCCATCCGGAATTGTCGAACGCTTGTCCCCATTTTTTATTGATATGGCGAAAAATGGATCGTCCAGCCCACAACTAAAAGGCCGCCTAGTTTCGGCTCAGTGAACGTCAACGACCATCAGCTGAATCTTCACTTCGGCCCAGAGTCAGCTCGACTTCGGAACTTCGCCAAAAGCTCCACCAACTTCAGATATTCACCGACTCCCCCGACCAAGCTCGAGGTACCTCCAAACGTTTGCCAACCCGACCTGACCAAGCTCGGAACGCCTACCCCAGTAGTACGCCTCGATCCTCAAGCTCAAGGCGCTCTACCGAGCATGCCCCGGAACTCGGAAAGCCGAGCTACTCCCAGTATTCGCCAAGCCGACCTCATCAAACGCATGACGCGACTACTTAACGAGCTCGGCCTCGCCAACGACCGCACCCATGTGCGGGCCTATGCCCACTTATGTAGCCGTACTACACAACACTACCGTGTCATGTCTCCATAACCGGCCTACAATAGTCAAATGACATCTTGACTACTCCTGCCATACCTTGCCGTGACTGTCAACGCCTTACCGTTCTAAAAAACGGGCAGTACTGCACGCCACAAGCTAGCCTAAGTTGCACGCCATCCGGTTCAGAGCCACGCCTCCTCATGATGAGGGCTGACAGTACCTCTGCCACCTGGGCGACTTCACCGAGACTATAAATAGCTCGGTTAGGTAATTTCTAAGGAACCTTTTTGGCTGGACCAAATTTACTCCACTCTAATTTGATCGTCGGAGGGCCCTCGCCGGAAATACTGGTGAGGCTTTATGCAAGTCCGCGGCCGTCGCGCAGGAGGTGGCTCCCGTTTTCTCTTTCCAACCACTCGGCGGCTCCCTCGACTGCACCGGCGTGGTCACCCTCGGGCCAAATTTGAACCACAACACTTACTATTTTAATTTGATTAAAATTATCAAATGGAAATTAATTTTGTTTTTAATGTTTTAAGGGTTGACTGAATCATTTAGCATAGTCTGACAGTCTAAGATAAAAGAGGTAAATAAATCTCATACTTCTTACTAGTTTTCGAACTTGTAAATAGATCTTGTACTCCTTATAATCATATTTTTCGTGCATAAATTCTGCTTATAGAAATATCATTCTTTTTTAAAGTTATGGATCAACATATGTGTTATGTGCTTTATTATAAAAAATAGTTTCATACATGATTCGACGAAAATAACTTTGTCATAAAATATGAATCTGATCATGCCATTTAGTATTTTTCATATATATATATATTTGAAGAAAAAGATATAAGTTTTCAAAGGAACTCAGATTTTTATGATCGTTTCTAGAAATAGAGGTCAATTGACATCCTGGAGCTAACATCCAACGAAAATGACTCTCTGCCAATAGGTTAAAGTTGGTAACGAATATGAACTATGATATTTTATTGATTACAAAAATGGCCTTGTCACAGGTTATAGCGACTATAGCATGAATATTTATGAGCAATGTTTAGATCTATGATAGGCTTATATAACATGAAGAACGATTTACGAATTTAATTGTAATATAAACTTAGCACTATGGTTATGAAAGATGGATGCTTTGTTCATGCAAAATTTGCTTTGTAACCTATTTTTAATATAGTGTATTATGAAGTGTTTATTTTGAAATATCTGTTATTTTTTTTAAATGATGTATCGACATGCAAAAACTTATGCTTGATCTGGTAAGTTAGTGAAAGATCTACTTATTGAGCTGTGTTGCTTATATACCTCTACTTTTATTTTTCTCTCACCAGGCAAATAGGGTCGATAGGAATGAAGGATGGTTCAGACTTGAAGTTCGTGCTAGTAAGCTCGGCGATCTATATAGCAGATTAGAATTTTAGTTCTTCAGTTGATTAGGAAATTGTAATTAGTGAGTTTCTGAACAGTAAAGATTGTGGATTTAGTTTTTATGTTTAAATGTAGGCACTCTGAACTAATATTAATTTTATTCAATAAATAATATAATTAAATTTTTAATTATTATATTTTGTTTGTGATGGATTTGAGAGCCACCGTATCTGCTGTGTATTTTCACATTGTCCAACTATTATTTTTTTTTAATGCGGTGCTGCGTCTGTCTAGTTTACCCGCCCAGTGGTTTTACTGCAATTTTTGGCTGGTACTTGCCCTTGATCCGATAGGGAGTGGCTCTATGCAAGTGGAAATAAACATCCAGAGTTGTAGGTGTTGAAAATGAAGAGCTACTGAAGGATTTTAAACAGTTGAAAGGCATGCTTGTTAATCCCGATTCCCGACAGCTGTGTGGGCCTACCTACACCGTGAATTGGTTTCGTTCATCTTTTTGTTTCTTTGCCCTGAAAAATGCACACGAAGATCTTCCAAATATTGGAAGCCCTTTGTGTCCCTCCTTGGCGTCTTATATGCCTTTCTCCCTCTTCTTTTATTTTTTTTATTAAGGGTTTCCTTTCTCCCTATTAACAACTCCCTTCTTTGAGAGAGGTTCGAACTCTTGACCTGATCATTCGCTCAGATATCAGACCCAAGCGCCTGCTAACCGCACCCTATCTTTCGGTTTTTTTAAGATGAAATTTGATGGCAACATCAGTGAGAAAAGAGGCAGCAGTGGCGCCAGATTTACCATCAAGAATCAGGAGGTCAGATTTGTGGCAGCTGGAGGCCGACAGATCTTCGATCAGATTGTGATAGATACGGAGGTCAGACACGAGTATTGGGCGCGGACCGCATCGTTCTTGAGGAAGATTCAACCATGATGAACGAGTGGATCTAGAATCCGAGTCGTACGGCCGGTGGAATGCGGTTGATTTACGACATTCGTAGACTCTTGGATGAATGCGTCTCTCATCAGACTACTTATGTCTATAAAATGATAAACAGTACGGTAAATTGGATGATATTTTTTTGTGCCTCAACATTCTTGGATATTTTATTTAGGACAACCCGGTCTCGCTTCTATTTCCTGTGCACTCACATCCTGTGTGTTAGCCGACGCTGTACCCAAAAAAAAAATAAAAATTGAGGCTCTCCGCCGTCTCCGGTCTTCTACTCTCTCTCGTTTTCGCTTCTCCCCAATAGGGTAGCACCCTCCTCTCCTCTTCCTCCCCTTCTTCTTTACCTTCTGCTTCTCCTGCTGCTAAGCCCACAACCTCTCCTGCCTTCTCGTAAATAAAGATACGATAGGTACGACGTCGCGGAGCTGCTCCGGCTTCCGAAGGTGGAGAAGGTTGCGCCTTCATCCGCTCCCACCTCAACCGCCTGGGTGTCCCCTCCTCTTTCACCTTTGTCCACACCGGCGTCGTCGCCCAGGTGCCACAACCCCCATCCCTCTCCAGGTATCGAAAATAGCCCATCGTCCCCTTCTCTATGACCTCCCCCGCCACCGTCTGCTGCATGACACTGTTTTCTTGGAGTGTTCTTGTTCTATTATGCGTCTGTTTCTTTTTTGTTGAATTATGGTTCTGATTTGGTTGATGTCGATATCTGATGGGTGTTGGATTGATCGGCTGGTCTGGATTTTAGAGAAAGATCTCATCTTTGTGACTATGGTTCAGGAAATGGTGGAGTGGGAGCACAAGAGCAAGGTAGATGGCGTCATGCACGCGTGCAGGCATGGCGCTCATGTCGCAATACTCCTTGCTGCTGCTAAATTGCTCAATCAACGCAAACACAAGATTATCTGCTGCTAGACATAAAGCCAAGATAACCTTATACCATGTACTTAGAAAACTACTGGATTAATTAGTTCACATCTATGTATAGACAAATGAAAGTAAGTTACACTCTAGTTTCAAATTTATATACGTTCAAATTCCATTTGTTAAAAGGTATGGCAACCATACCTTTTGAAGTCCTTGGCAATCGTGGATCTTTTTCTTCATTTAATTACTTTAGTTTCACTTGTATAGATCTCTCATTAGATGATTTGAAGAGTCCAAAAATCTCTCATTAGATGATTTGAAGAGTCCAAAAATCTCTCATTAGATGATTTGAAGAGTCAAAAGTTTCAAACAACAAAACATGAGCCATCGTCAAGAAGTATCAGAAAAAAGATTAGAGGGCAATCGAGATAAGTTCAAGAGACAAATGACAAAACACGGCCAGATAATAAAACAGCAATCTATTGGCATTGTAGGTTTGAAGGCCACTTTGTCCTTAAGCTTTCTCCCAACTTCATCTTCTTTCTGCAAATTTTTCTCATGTGCCTAAAGCATGGAGGAACATACACAAAAACATCTCATATAACTCAGATATTCTAATGTTAATTATGTTAGTTTTGTCACACTTCACTTCAACCTTCATTTTTTTTGCGAACTTCATGTTTCAATTTTCACTATGGAATCAGGTAACCTGGTTCACCTGGAATTCTTTTAATTGGACTCACGTAGTTTCTAAATGTCATTTTTGATCTTTTTTTAAGTTAAAGGGAACTGTGAGACTGCTTTTTGAACTTGCAGAGGAGGGCGGTCCAGGCGCATTTCACATGGTCAATGATGGCGCTCTTGATGGTGTAGAAGCTATTTTTGGAATGCATGTTTGCTACCAATTACCAATTGGAATTATATCCAATCCAGGCTTCACACAGCCAGCTGCATGCTTCTTTGGAGCTAAACTAGAAGGTAAAGGTGAGAAGCTGCAAATCCTTACTTAAGTGTTGATCCAATAGTTGCCACATCATTTGCCATTCAGGCATGCAACATCTCGTCTCCAGTGAAAGTGACTCCCTAGATAGCTAAGTGCATTTTTCTTAATCAATCTTCCTTTTGTAGCTTTTCATCTGCAATTAATTTTGAGCTTTATATGGTTAGAATTTGTGTTATTGCAATCAGCTAAATCTGTGCATTCATCATAAATATCATAAAGAGAAAAGCAGAAACTAATTGAATTAAAGCAGAAAACATGCTTATAATATCATAAACCTGTTAGCTTCTGTATGAGTTACTAGAAGGCTTGTCAAAAAATTAACACCAATTGATGCCTTAAGTTTTGGTCCTCATATAGAGATGCAACATGCAACTCAATCAGACTGCAAAACCAGTTTTTTAAGGTTCAAGTGATGTTGGTTGTGCGTTGATGGAGCAAGAAGAGAGATTGACTCTGGTGAAGCCTGAGAATTCTGTTTGGTATATGATTTAGCTGCAATCTGCCTTCTCACATTTCACAAGTACATATGACGTAGGAAAACATTATAGGGTCAGTGTTTTGCATGCAACTTCTGGCTTGTGCCAAAATTCTATCCTAGGAAGTGATCCACACACACACACACAGAGAGAGAGAGAGAGAGAGAGAGAGTTTCTCATCATTGGTTTACTTGTAGTGTCTTATGGAATCTGAAAAATATAAATGTAGCCTTACTTTGTCTTTTGTTAGGAAAACTTACAATTACTTTGACAAATGTTGGTAGTTTAGTCTTAGTACTAGTTCTTCTATTTTGGAGTGAAGAATTAAGTATAAGTTAGTTTGCTTGGTAGGCTTCTATTATTTGCCTCCTTGTTGAATTTTATGTTATCGTCATTCTTTGTTCATCTTCTTCCTCTCTGATTCTGCATCCTTTTCCCTTGACCCTTGCAAATCTACTTCTTTTAGGAGTGCATTATCTAGTATTGAAACCGAAGGTTTTCACTGATATGCTGACTTGTAGAAAGCAATAATAGATGTATCTTGTTGAACTATGGAACAATATCACCGAGAAGAGGCTCACAACTTTGAATGTATAGTTTGAGTATCTAGTTAATCTCATTAATGGAGTGCACATATCATTGTCTTGCTTCACTGGTTCTAACTCCTAAAATTAAGACCCATCTCAACCAGAATCTCATTCTCCTGAGATCCATACAAAATTTGTTTAAGAACGTAAGTCTTTTTTTCTCCTTTAGAACTTAGCTTTTATTATTGGACCATAATCTCATTGAAACTTACTTGACATTTTTATTATTGAAGAACTTTCAAGTTGCAAAGTTAATCACCAATAAGCATGCCATTCACTATTATATAATTATGTTTACCTTCTGTGCTGCTATCTTGAAACTATATCACCATCCACTCGTGTTCCTCGCATGCTTCCATTCAAGATTCTAACGGTAACATTACATTGCAGACATTATGTAAAACTTGGTGAACCCTTCTTTCCCTGTTTAAAGGGTGTGATCTCAATATATCTACTAAATTGTTTTCTCAATATAGGAATATATCTAGTAAATTATAATATATCCTTGGTTGTTTCTTTATCAATTCTATGGGTCATTTTTTTTTTTTTTATAAGCCTGCATCAAGGATCGCCGAATCGATACCGGTCGGCCACTGGACCGGTTTGGACCAGTTCGAACCGGTACCACTGGTTCGACCTCCAAAAGCCAAAAAAATTTGACCTCGCCGGTATGGTACAGGCCGTTACCGGCCGGTATGGGGGCCGGTACAAGCCGGTTCGGACCAGCCGGTATGGGCTGGTTCGGACGACCGGTACGGGCTGGTACCATTTTTCACTGTTGTACCGGATTGGTTCGGTACGGGCTGAACCGACCGGTTCAGCATACCATGGCCTGCATTAAGCTCTGGGACAAGCTTCATGCACTATATCTGGAGGAAACAAAAAAAAGTTGTCTTTGGCACAACTTAAAGTTGCGATATGAGCCGGTCTCATGCAGTTGTGCAAGGATTGAACTTTTGCATCTTTTATTTTTGGTACTTTCTGCACCATTTCTAAGAGTCTTTTGAAACTTAAACCATATTAGGATTACAATTTAGTAGTTGTGATGCCCATGAGAAGAAGATGGATAATTCCGATCACAACTAAAGAATCAGTGTTCAAATCGCTCTCATGGACTTCTCAATACTGAATATCCACTAGTCCAGTTAGTGTGCTATAATTACTGGCTATCTGATTCATTATAACTTATCTTCTGAACTTGAAGATGTCTTATATATATTCTGTTCTATTATGTAACATATAAGATTTTATAATGATTTATATGCTAGCTATAGATATCAGTTGAATAGATGTATTGTGCTTGCATATATTTTCTGCTCATATATTTGAAATATTTCCTGCATGAGTTATGTGTAGATTCTGGAATATAACCGTCAAAAGCGAGCATCTTATTGGATTCGTTAGAACACTTCTTTCTCAAGTTCTATTTAATTAGATCAATGAGTAATAGTATCTCGTGCTTTCATCAGTTAGAGCCTCACTAAATGTTCCAAGCATCTGTTATCTACAGCCTTCATTGGATAAAGCTTCTGTACCTACAACTTTGCTGAATCTCATTGATGTTTGCAGTTGCAAGTATACCACTTGCCAAATGAGAGGAGGTTAGAAGATGATCAAACAATAATTCTGACATTTATAGTCTCAAAACATCGGCAATTATTAAATACTAACATATTGAGGAGATTCTCTCAGTGCCAACGTGCTATTCCTCAACTCAAAGGGCGGTCAGCGGTGCATGATCTTCGAAACTCCATTACTTTATTTTCATTGTTTGATATTCTTTTGTTCCAAAATTTGAAAGATTTTGGTGATTTCATCTTCCCTTTATGAAACCTTCTGAGACACTATTCTTTTATTGCGAACTGCTAAGATTTTGAGGAATTGCTTAGACTATTGACTTCTGATTTGCTGACAATATGTGTAGTCATCTTCATCCTCGGTATGACCCCTTTCATCTCTGCAGCAACTTCTAAAGTGTTGTTTTTAGCTCCACTTCCACTACGTATGACCTGCGAAGTCATTAATTTTCCATAGCAAGTTTAAAGGCATTGCTTTCTCTGGGTGCCATCCTCTTCTAGCTGTCTGGTGGTTTTTGAATCAATAGGGGTTTCCTCACATGTGGGGCCATGTTGAATGATCGAATATGCCACCTAATATTTCCACTAACCTTGTACCCCAATGGGAAAAAGCAAAAGAGAGAATCCCAGTGTGCTCTAATGCTGTGGATTGCTCAGAGTTTCCAGCCCTAAGATGCTTCATTGATTACCAGCTCATGTTGTCAGAGTTGAGAGTCATGGACATGTCCACATGATTGCAACCTACATTGATCTGCAACAATTTAATAAAATGTTATATCATCCTAAATACAGATTGCTATTCATATATTTATTCATATCTTTTTTTGAATTGGTTCTAAAAAGTTTTTCTTTTTTAAATGATTATCAAGTCTGATCAGACTAGACTCGCTTAACTTATTTGACCTAAACCAAAAAATTATCAGATTCAAATTTTCTGTTTGATAGGAGGGAGGGTAAAAGCCCACCTTGATTGGATTAAAATTGAGTTGCTTATATATCAAGATCCATCGCTACCTTCTGCATGGGTAAAACAACTGTATGTTTCATAAGAAAGACCCTACCCTATTGCATGAGTTTGGTCATGGCTCAGGCCAAATCCATGCAGACATGTCATGTTTTCTAAATGGAATGCAAAGGAAGACATGAAGACAACTGGAGGAGTACTCCTGTCCTGCTATAGTCTTTTGTGCGAAAGACCTAACCCAGTCCCCAAGCTTAAAGTAGTTGAGAGGAAAATGGTAATCTCTCTGATGTGTTTGTGCTCCCGTCGAAGTAGGGAAAGTAATGTAATAGGCGAGGTCGTTGGATAAGATTGAGGTTGCCCAATCATCTGTTCATCATATTGGGAGGCCATATATGACTATCCAAAACTCTTCTGATTGTTACCCTTTGCTTCCACGATTGCGAGATTTGCTGTGTTCTGTTCCATTTTGGTATCAGAAGGAAAATGGCCCCAAAACCGATGCTATAGCAACTGGAGTTGTCATGACAACATGATCATATGCTATGGACTTGGGAGCCAACAAACTGTTCTCTTTGCCACAATAATTTGACATTTCCTTTATGTGCATGGAACCATGGCCATAACTTCTTACAGTAACAGGTCATCATTATTTGAAAAGATTTAAAAAAATTATATTATCTTTGTAAAGGAAATCAGTCTCCATGATTGGCATTGTAATGGTAGAGATGAAAACCTTGCTTGATACAATAAAGAATTCATATATTTAGCATTATTTCCTATAGAAGTGACTTTACTTCTGTATTCAAAATGGCAAGTTCCTTGAGAAAGTCTGGAGAAATTATCTCCAATAATGTCACATTCCCTATAGGCTGCACCATTCCCGTGTGACATCATAAATCATGTGGCACTGCCTATAAAGCATTTTGATGCCACAAGCCATTCAAAATTCTTCACCATCCCATGCATCAAAAGGGTGCTCAAGTAGACAGCTTAGTTTGGAAAATTGTTGCTCATACAGGACACCTATTTTATACGCATCCATACGGTCCTTATTGGCACATACGGAGCCTAATTCTTTTCATTCTTCCCCGTTTATCCTGCTTTAACTCATTATTTTTAATTTCCTGACCATTATGCTTTCAGAAACATCAGTTAGTAGATAAAAAGAATGCTGCCGAATTGAATTGAAGCCAATGCATTTGGACAGCCCATGTGGCTTCTTCTTTTCATGCGCATGATGTCGTATGTCATCATAAATGTCCAAAAAGATTTAGTTTTTAATATGAAGAACATAAAAAAAAGGTATATCTTAATTAATCACAAGTTCCAATAGGGTTGGGTCCTGTTATGAGGTCGGAAGAAACAGAGACTGCAATTTGGATTCCATGTAGCTATTGTTAGGTCCAATAGTCAGTGCAACTGCCATGTGACATGCACCAATAAGAAAGTAATTATTTTTTACGTATACTTACTAATGCAATGTGTCTCAGAAACTAAAAATGATGATCATGATGATAATATCATTGGGACATGTTTAGGTCTTCCATGTAATGGCATAAAACAAGAAAAATGGCTTGGCCCCTAAGCTATGCAAGGGTCTTTGGAAGTTTGTCTTCGCAATAACCTCTTGTTTTGTAGATTATGATTGTTAATTTTGTCATCGGAGATCTGTTGATGAATAATATATATAACGGATAAAACATGAGAAGCCAAAATGACACATGAAAAAGTGTGTCCTTATCTGGGGAGATAATGTTCAAATACAGTAGCATACATTACATGGTTGTTATTATAAAGATTTCTCTGTATGCTAATCCATGGCCATCTTATCCCATATTACATATACTTCGATTTCGATGCAACAGATAGTTTCTTTGTTAATTTTCTAGTCCAACTCTACTAATAATATCTTGTTGTTCAAGATTTTATGAGATGCAACATGCATTTGGGTTCTCATCACTAAATATTTGGGGCGGCGGCGGCGGTCGTTCCATCACGTAGACTGGCATCCAATGCATCATCGTTCTCTTTGCCATCTCTTCTTCGGTGATGATGCTACCATTCCAGTATACCATCCTCTTCACCATGTCTGCCTCGTTAGGAATGGCCACGCTAGTTTGTCCTTCTCCTTCCTTCGTTTGCTCCTCACCACCTCCCTTCTCTTCCTTGCCGCTACCATCCTTGTTACCCTCTGCCGTTTCTTGTTGTGGTGCTTTTTCTTCTTCCTTCTTCTCTGCATTCTCTTCTTTCTTGTCCTCTTCTTTCTCCTTCTCAGGAGGTTTCTCCTCGGTTTTCTTCTCCGCTTCCTCTTTCTTCTCTTCTTCTCTTGGTGGCTGAGGGACAATCTTTGCAAGCTTCCCTGTTCTTCGGTGAATGTACTCCACGAGCTTTTCCGCGTTCATGGTTCCGGTCACCGTCACCTTCCTGGTTCTCAGCTCGGTCTCAGCCGTTTGCACCCCTGTATGGAATCCCACATGAGAGTTCATGTTGATAACTAAGTTAATGTATTGTTGCTGCCATTTGGATACCATTTCATGTCTTAATTAGTATTTATGGATGGTGTCTGATCTTCTCATGCCTGCGAGCATGGCATGTCATGACTACAAGGGACCTTGAAAGGGATGCATTGCGTTGTAGCGTGAGAATTGAGAAAGGCACCACACACACACACACACACAGAGGGAGGGAGAGAGAGAGAGAGAAAGAGAGAGAGGATACCTCTCATCTTTAGTATCTTTCGTCTCAGCTGTTGCGCACAGGCCTCACAGTGCATGTTCACATGTAGCTCGACTGTGGTTATCCCACTCGCCTGCTTCCAAAAACCGAACGATTAACACTGATTAGATGTAGTACGTACACGTACGTAAATCCTGAAAACCCTTAAAATCTATATATGAAAAAGTGCGTACATACGAACGTAAAGGCAGAAAAATATATGAATAGATCATTTGATGCATCCATGCTTTAAACCACTAGTTTCTACTTTTGCAATGGGCTGTAGCGTCAAATTTAGACGAGCGCTAAATGGCAGCAGGAGGTGGCAGGTTTATGAAGCATTTAGGTGGTGTACATCTAGGATTAGCCATATGGTTCTTGATACATTTACAAAGTAGGAAACAACTCTGCTTGACTCAGTTACAACTTTGTTTTTCCTTCGGGCTCCAATATGTCCTGAATGTAATATCAAACAGTGCACAAAATGCATCTTACCCTAGGTGTGAGAGCTCATATGGGTATATGTTTAGTCGTATATTAGTTTTGCATCAGCAAAATTTTGGATACTTATATAGAGCCAACTCCTGACTAATCTTGTGGATGGCATTTTGATTGACCACAGACCAATCATGATATGTATATGGATTCTTAATATGGTCAAGATGCTAGAGCTTAGAATGGAAGAATATATTTAGTTCCATATTGATTGTATGTTAGAAAAATCATGGATATAACCCTTTTTGAACTAGTAAGGTAGTTTACCACCACCATGTAATAAGATGGGCAAGGGTCGTATATAAGATCCAGAAATCAAAATGGAATTTCTCAGGCGAAATGTTTTGCAATTTCAGTACCATACAAGAGTTATTGGGAAACCGATCCTCCACAATCCAGCTTGAATGCTTGGCAGGTTTTGATAGGTTTATTTCCATCTAAAACTGACCTGTCCACTGAATTGGCTATGGTCGAACATTATAGAATTCATAAACAATCCGCTGCGATGTATACTCAAATTGGGCTAAAGACGATATGCTGTTGCTGTATACGGCAGCAAAGTTGTCAATGCATGGGATTCAGTGGAAAGCTGCCCATCTGTACATCATATTCTTAATGCACGAATCTCAATATATTGCGAGTAATTAAGCTATGTAGTGCATACCACGCTACATAGGAATCACATGCTGCCATGCACCCCTTGTGGACTGGGAGTGCTTTGCCCCAAGGTGAAGGGTTCAGCGTCTCGTGCATCCCCAGCCATTGGATGTGACGAGTGTCTTATATCCAAGTATGTTCCAGATCTTTCTCTGGATAATGTGTGGCAGTACATGGAACAACTTCAACTTCCACTCATAAAAGAAAAAAATCTATGCACATCGAGGGTGACAATATCTATGAGAACCGTGCAGATATGTATTTAGTCCCACATTGGTTATTAGCTGGATGGATCTTGGTTGTTTATGTAGGATCAAGAAATCCAAATAATATTTTTTGGCTTGCTATTTTGGATGAGGTCTTGAGTTATTAAAGATGGTATCAGAGTTATTAAAGATGGTATCAGAACGGATCCGATCAATAACTAATGTGGACTAGGGGATACTGTAACATTGATTCATTAAGCTGATCATGAGCCAATCGTAGTGCTTTGTAATTAGATTTGCATAGATTTGAACTTTTAGTCGGATGAGAACGTCAGAACTTAAACAGAGAAACTATATGAGAACCCATGCGGACGTATGTTTCGTTCTAGATCGGTTATTAGCTGAATAGATCTTGGGTACTATAGGATCAAGGAATCTAAATAATATTTTTTTGACTAGCCTTTTAGGTGAAGTCTTAGGTTATTACAATATTCATGCGTGTGTATCAGTTGGCAGCAAGAAAAAGGGTTTAAACCTGTGATGCAACCACTTCAGGTTTGGATTCCCCCTCAGCTGGTGGCGGTGGGGAGATGACTTCGGCTCTTCTGGAAGTCTTCTTTTGAACTCTGGAGCACAAAGCTTGAGGGTCCACCATTCCTTTAACTGTGACCTGATTCTGCACCATGTCCACCTCCACCCGTTCAACCCCTGATGTGGATTACCACTTGGAAAAAGGTTAGCACACAATCTTGTGTTTGTGCGTGTTTGTTTGTGTGTGCGCGTGCGTGTGTGTGTTCGTGCGTGTGTGTGTGTGTGTGTGTTCGTGCGTGAGAGAGAGAGAGAGAGACCTCTGCACTTGAGGATGGACCTCTCAATCTTCTTTGCACATCCGGCACAGTGCAAGTCCACAAACAAGACAACGGGAGGGGAGGGCTTTGCTTCTTCTTTCTTCTCTTCCGGCTTCTCTTCCTTCTTTTCCTCTTGCTTCTCCTCTATTTTCTCTTCCTTCTTCTCTTCTGGCTTGGCCTCCTCTTTAGCTTCTTCCTGTCAAGAACGAAATTAAGGAGAGATACACTCCATGATAAATCTAGAAAACGGGGGAAAAAATCTACATTCCGAGGGCATTATCATGCTCCAGAGCATATATATGAGCAATGGGATACCTGCTTAGTTTCACCCATTGAGAAACCAGCAACCTTAGAGAATTCTTGATAGAAGAAACGAAGGCAAGGGGAGGTGCTCAACCAGCAGTCGACCTTCTTATAAAGATCCAATTCAGTAGGAGAAAAATAATATGTAGTAGGTGACGAGTATTCTTGCTGAAATAATAAAATGGAATGATTCCTAGGCACATGCAAGGCCACTTAAACCAAGTTAGCTAGGTTAAGGAACCTCGGGATTGCTTAATTCTCATGCTTTCTTTTGTCTTTCTTTTGTTTTTCCCCGCAACAAGGTGAATGGAGAAGGGGAGGGAATCAAGTGGGGTGGGTAGGGAGATTTATAGAGGTGATAGGAGGGTGGCAAAAAGCAAAAGGAATTGTTTGGGATCAGTAGAAAATAAGGAAAATCAATTAAAAAAGTTTAACTAAAAAGAGGGGAATGTAGTAGCTTTTGATATTGTTTTCTTTTCATCCCTTTTTCATAATTTCGATTGAAAGATTGGGTCAGAGGAAAGTGATGAGGATGTCGGTGGGGACAGGATGATACATGCATTAGAAGAAAGAGGGGATCATCACATGGGTGGGTTGGGTGTGACTTTGGAAACCTGCATACCCTTTACCTTTACTTTCTCTGGCGGAGCGATCGAGGTCCATCCTCATGGGATTACGTGAAAGTAGACGGTGGATGCTGCACAGCACTCCATGGGAAACTCCTACCAATAATTTTCTGGTTAATGTGAAAGTGGGAGCTACCCAACTGGGACAAATCATATAATGCATGTTCTTTTACATCATGATAGGATATATATTCGTTCTTCATGCATGAGATGCTTGGATTCAAACTTTACACCCCAAAAAAATGTCAGATCCGAACATGAAAGTATTTGATCTTAAATGATATGATAGATAGCATAAGATTGATTGCACTGATTGTTGGATCTTTTAGCAAAGATTTGCATTTACAAGTCAAAGATCCAGTATTAAACTTATATCACTTCGATCAAGTGGTGCTAATATATATTGATCACATATCTATGGTGTGTGCTAGTGTTTCCAATACCATTCCCCTAATGTTAACCGTAAGCATGCAATGAGCCTGCCTTATACCATTTGTGTAACTTAGCTTTCATGAGTCATGGTAACACTCTTTTAGAATATCAATACAAGATATTAAAGGAGAGCCCGGTGGTGTCCTAGAATGACAAGTGTCAGACTGAAGTTCATCCAGATGTCGATATCAAAGCCGAGGATGGCTCTAACCCGAGGATGGGTGAATGAAAGATCCCACATCGGCTAGACTCGTTTTAGAGTCTGGGCATATGAGGTGGATACCTCCAAATCCTGCAAACGCATTTTGGATGGAAAACAAAATCGGAGAGGAGTCTGAGTGGTGCGCGCGCGCGCATGCGGGCCCCTGAACTGGACATATCTATCATAGGAGCCCCGTATTCCCTCCTCATGTGGCCCCTACGTGAGCACTGGGTGCCTCACGTACCCCGCGCAGACAAGGGGCGTGATATTTGGTATCAGAGCCGAGGACGGCTCTAGTCCGAGAGTGGGTGAATGAAAGATTCCACATCGGTTAGACTCGTTTCAGAGCCTGGGCATATGAGGCGGGTGTCTCCAAATCCTGCAGATGCTTTTTGGGTGGAAAACAAAATCGGAGAGGGATCTGAGCGGCGCATGTGCACGCGTGCGGGCCCCAGAACCAGACTATCTGGCAGGGGAGCCCCTTGTTCCCCTTAATGTGGCCCCCCCCCCCACGTGGGCACTGGGTGCCTCATGTGCCTCACGTAGATGGGGGCATGATAGAAAAGAAATACAAACAAGCATCCAAAAGTTTGGTTTATCTATATTAGCACACACCATAGATTTATCACTATAGTTGGTGCTAATATCAATCCCATTCCTAATCCACATGCACCTTTCCTTCTTTTTTTTTTCTCTGCATTTTTTGTCTTATTTAGTTGGCTACATCCTTGAGAGAGAAGGTAGAAATTGACACGCATTTCACGATTCATTAAGGCAGGTGTGGTTGTCCTTTTTTGTATTTGTAAGTTATGATGGAGATGCGACTGCGGAACACCCAACCCTAATGTGGGGCACCGAACACCAAATTTCTAACCTATTAGATTTATCACCCAAAAGTTAGATCTATCCACTATGATCTAAATATACCTATAAATTTATGTATATAATTAAAGCACCAATTGCGCCTATTAGATTTATGGAGCAGAAGCAAGAAATTGTTATTAGTCCTCAACAAGAAAATATCACAAACAAAAAAAGGATTAAAGAATTGCTGAAATTAGATCTACATGATTATCAGGTGCGCTTTAAAATATGATTATATCCGATAATTTGCTTGCACAAGAATCTCTAATTATTTAAATGTTTTTAGGAGGTGAAATTCACATGCAAGGTAACTTTAAAATTGATTGACACCTCCTATAGTTGGCGGTATAAGGCATGTTATAGATGTAGGGCTGCAGTAAAGGTTTATGGTGATACTTTTTGGTGCAACCAATATGGTAAAAAAGATCAGCCTCCAACTCTATGGTACAGTTGCGGTATATTTTTTTACTTTCGTAGTTTATTTGCTGAAAATAGATACACTATTGTTTTACTTAACCAAAAATAACTGTTATATATCTATCTCTTGAAGGTATAAATTAAGCACTATCATTGAGGATAAAATTGGTGCAACAATCTTTATGATACAGCTGCTTGTCATATCCAAACAACAAATTCAAACTGCCTTAAGGTTGAAGAGGTGCTTGATGATCAAAGTTGTTCTTCCTTTTTCTTTACAAGTTGTCTCTAACAAAACCATTCCTTTTAGAGGTTTTTAGTCCAAGAAAGGCGAAACTTTTGTGAAAGCACCCGAGAGTTACACGCAAGATAGGTGGTGAGGCATGCAAATCCAGAATTCCCATGAGCCTCGCTGTAACCACTAAGAACCATAGACTTTAAGTGCTGCTTTTGAAATTGACTATCAGAAGACTTTTTTTGATTTCAGCAACTCCGCCGCCGCCGCGCGAGGATCCTGCCATGCATTTGGCTTACTAAGCTGGTAAAGTCTTCTGATAGTTGTATCAAATAATCTAAGTTTGGATCATGCCTTCAGGGTTGGGAAGTTTGAAAGAAGGCCAACTTGATTATATAGCTCATTACCTATTAATCTTTTCTACACAAAAATAAATAAAAAATGTAGAAAGCCCACCATATTATTTTGGGGGAAAAAATCATAACTCTTTGTCCTCATTATCTCGGACGCACACTTTTCTATTCTTACAAAAAAGCACCTTTTTTTGGAAAAATAATTTCTTAAAAAATAGGAAACATTATTGTTTTGATTTTTATCAAAACCTTTGCCCGACAACAGATTCTTATTATACTCCTTACTGAATTTTGTCCTATCATGAGACCAAAATCAAAAATAACTTTGAAGGCTTGATATATTTTTACCAAATTGATTTTCTACTACAAGAGAGGCAATTCCACATATTGCCTGAAATCAGACTTATTTCATTCCAAAGAAACGGTGCCTTAGTAGATACAGAGTTAACCAACCCTCGCGGATTGCTGTTTTTCATGTCCTGTTTAATTCATACAACTTTGTTGCAAGCTTTTCCAACTTCCGTTGTATTTAGTGTTGCTTATTTTTCTGAGACATTGTACGTAGTTGAATAAAGAGGATACGGGACAATCAATTTACATTTATTTAGGTAGGATTTCTATTATTCTTTTTAGATGTAAAGGATCATCTACATAAATATGGAGATTCTCTATTCTTCCCGAAATAAAAAAGGCATAAATCAGATGGAAATTTGGTGGCTGAACAATGGATTTCTTATTCCTTTAAATGCAATAGTCCTGTGGAGGCAGAGCATGATCAAGATGTAATTTGTGGTCATCACTCATGAAGTCAATCACGTTTCATTTCTTTCTTCATTGAATAAGCCTTCTGACATTGATGAGGCCTATACCATATATAAGAGCAATATTGCTACGTGGTTCCATGGATTGTACGCCAACATCTTGTTGTTTTGCTGCCAAGCACGGCGGATTGGTTGATTGTGAAGTCGGCAAGTCATCAGTTGTGGGCGTTATAAACCTTTTGTTTTTGATTGACGGGTGCTTTCCAAACATTTTCCATACCGTAAACTTCCTCTATTGAGTAAGTTGGTTGCATGAACCCCGCGCAGTCCAAATTTACATATTGCATGCAATAGAAGTTCGACAAATCAGCTCACTTAGATCTAAAAACAATGAAACAATGAAGCCCTTCCTGTGCGAAGTACCTCGACACAGCGCCCACCTTTAGAGCTCATGAACTTATGGATAAAGAATCGCCGTTAACTAGGCTTTTTGTTGTTAGTGTTGTTGGTGGTGTTGTTGGTATTGTTGTTGTTGGTGTTGTTGGATAGGAATCTATTTTGCTGGGAACATATATATGTCTAGGTTCGCTAGAATGATATCATGATCATGTTCTTGACGCTTATCCTTTATTGCACCACATTCCACAATAAAACAATCAACTTTAATTTATTTTTGCTCTGGAGTAGAACTTAGCTTCAGCCGGGAGAAAACGCAATATATGGCTCAGAGACATGGATCATGAAGGGACAGGTTTACGCAGACATTAATTCATGCATGCTCCAAATCTCCTTAAAATCTATCATCTTTTCGGACCGAAAGCTGTTTCAACTCGCACCGAAAGTGAGCAGTCGTTACTTGCCTGCTTTTGTCTTTTGCCTATGTTGGCACCATGATAAACTGAAGACGTTGGATGGAAGGGGCCGGGAGAACCTGCGACCACGTGGAGCTGAGTCAGCCGAGGTACCAGTTGACAGCACCCAACCACTCCAATAACGTTGGCTTCAACAACGATCGTAAAATGGAAAGCGAGAAAAGGCCAAGATTTCCTTTCCTAGCATCTCCACCTCCCACTCATCTCTAATTTGGACTCCAAAACCCCACTCACTGTAGAGACAAGCCGCTTACCATCATTACGAGCATAAATATTGGGTCATGGGAATAGTCTTGATACAAGTATCGGAAGCATTGCCCGCAAGAAAACATGAGGAAGGCATGGGAGGTTAGAATGATCAAGAAGGTTTGGGGCCCTTCGGAAAAGATGAAGTGGACAACGGAAATACGAATGCCTTGCTCGCAAGGAACCTTGCCAACTTTCGAAGCAAGAAAAGGAGGATCTCTTACCGGAAGTCTGACATACGTGCATAATTTGATGGGACATAAAGCCAACTTAGAAGACAGGAGTTTGATGAGGAATGGGAGGAGAGGATAGGGGGGCACAACCTTCTGCATGGCTTTCTCGCGCGCAGGAGAATGGGTAGCATGCTTTAGACTTGACTTTGGGGTAGCACTAAAGTTGGTCATGGGATTCCATTGAATTGCTGAAGAAAGGTGGATAAAACGTCCTGGAGGAAAGTATAATTGGTGGAATGATTTCTTCTTCCTTTTTTTTTTTAAGAAAAAAAAAACTTGAGGTATGGGACTATATGCACGTCGATTATTGCACCTGAAATGTCGATTATTCCCAAAATAAGAGATCCTCTGCAAATCCCCATTAAGGCCTGGGAGCCTTCTTCATCTTCTGTTGATGGGTCACATGCGGATGTTGCATGTGTGTGAATACGTTGGCAGGCATGGTAACATTCAAGTCATGTTGGCAAAGGCACATCAAGATGTGAGTTCACTGTTTGCATTCAGTATAAGTGGTCCGCTGACGATGCATCCAACGAGGGAAAAGAAGATGATTAGTGGGTTCGGGTTGTATCTTTCATGATGTTGATAGTTGGATCTTGTAATAGTTGCTTCCAGAGCTGTACAAGCAGAAGAAAAAGGCTGAAGCGCTTTCAAATGTATAAAATGTTATGCAAGGCACAATCCAAACGTTCACGTCGCCAAAAAAAAAAAATCAATTATTCTGTTTTGCAAAAGAATATAATCACGTTTTTTTTTTTTTTTTTTTTTTTTTTTTTTTTTTTTTTTTTTTTTTTTTTTTTTTGCCTCGAAAGATACAGTCCAAACCGGAATATGAGCATCATTTGAGAGAAGGAGATCTCTCTATGAGGAATTTATGATCCCTAAATTTTGAGGATTACAGACCACCTTTGTATTAGAATATAGTATCCGACAAAAAGAAGGGGGGATAATGCACTCCAAAACTTTCGATCCTCTCCCTCCTGTTTCTCCATCACCACCTCACTCTTCACTGGCCGCCATCATCTCAATCTTCCCGCACGCCATCCAAAACACAGCCTTTGTCAAATGGCCCAAACCTGACTAGAATCGAAAGGAAGCTGTGACATTCGCCGATCCATGAATTCACCAGGGCTTTCAACCATCTAAGATGTACCCCGATGTGATCATATCCACAGATTCACATTCAATGAGCCATCAAATAACAAAACATCATCAAAATTTGCTTCGATGATTCAGAAGTCTGCATCTACTTCTAAAACGTACCCAAAACAGGCCGGGTTCCTGGGAGAGGAGGCTACTATCTGCTTGAACGCTGGCTTGCCCGCTCTTTTTCCTGTTCTTGTAATCCGTCGTTTCATGCATGCACAACCTGCTGTAAATGAAGCAGGAAACAACCCCATGCCAACATGTCCAAAACTAAATGCAAAAGTTGTGCGCAACGCCTTGGAGAGGGAGAGAGAAATGAAATCGATCTAAATTACATGCACAAGATTTGCACTTATCCTGGGACACAAACACCAGGCCTAGTGTGCCCTGTTTGACCTACACACACCGTCCATCTAGTATTCGTCTGTTAGTAAATCCTTTGTAAAACTTGCCCAAATTGTTGATGGTGAAAGTGGAATTCTGAAAAGAAATTTATTTCAACAGAGATTGTTTACATGCCAGTTAGGAGATTTAAGTTTCCAAGTTTGCGAGGGAAAAATGGTGAACAGCGACCAAGGATGCGAGACTAATTACTCTATAAATAGACCAGTAAGGCTTTAAAATCTGTACATGTCCAGGGGAAGTCCCAAGACAGAACAATTAGGAGGACATCAATCAGAAGCTCATGAAATACACGAGAAGTTTGCATTCTTTAGTCAATCTCACAGAAAATTGTTACCCTCTTCCTGCCCGTATATCCCAGTCACCAACTTCCAGTTCTTGTTACTACCTGTTGCTTAAATTTTGCAGTTGGTTTTCCTTTCTGTAAATCGGAAGGTTAATTGTTAATAAAAAACAGGTCAATAACAAAGAAAAAACTGACAACATAACGTGAAGCAGTGAATACCAGAAAAAATAGATATTCAAGAATGCAGAATATTTGAATAACAAGTTCAATGTCCTTTTCATGACTATTTCCCATACATGCAGAGTGTACCCGTTCGAAGGGGGAGCTTATTCAGATAAATTTGTAATTATGTTTATGGTTCTTGTTTTCTAGACTAATCATACAGATCTTTTAAAGTAAAGCCATATATATATTCTGAGAATGAAATAAACAATTTGCAAGCTAAAAGACATTGTAATTTATTTTTTCCATCTTTACTGTATATAATGCAAGGTCTTAACTGAGGCTGTGGGCCTGCTGGTGGTTATAACTTATAGTCTCTTATAAGGCATTTATACTCCTGTTGAGTCTCTCTCTCTCTCTCTCTCTCTCTCTCTCTCATACGCACATTAATAATACCATTTAAGCACTAAAAATAATAGAGTTATGGTTGATGTTGAAAAACTAGGACACAGATATAGAGGTGAACAACAAACAAGTATATAAGGAAAACATAGATTTTTTAAATTTATAAAAAATTATAATACTTTTAACATGAAGTAATTCGATAACCATGCAAACATCCCTAATCTGTTCATCAAGAATGAAGCCCTTATTCACACCAAATAGTTTAAAAGATATATAGCATACTAATAGTTTAAGATACAAAATAAGGAAAAGATATCCGTGTGGTGTAGGCATCATCCATATCCATAATCTATCCGTCCAAAGACATCCAGATAACAAGTTTGGAAATAATCCATCCACCACGCCATTTTTCAAATATCAATGGTCATCAACACTGGAATTAAAGTTCATCGTCTCGATATCAGATCCCGTACAAGTATCATCTTATTATAATATCGGTATATCATATGGTACGGTAAGGTTCGACGTACCGAGTGTCGGTACGGTATGGTACATACACCATTTCAATATCGGTGTGGTATGGTATGCCCAATATAGTACAATACCTACTGGTACAACAAATCTTGACTAGAATGCTCTTGAACAAGAAAAGAAAAACCTCTAATCAATTTAATCATTCAATGAGTTTATAATATTGTTGTTATTGAACCCAGCCCATATACTTTGTCCAAATCTAGCACCTATACAACCTCTATCAAGTATTAAAATATTACAAGGATATGATATGCGGATGGGAAATGATATGGATACACCAATATGAATAAACCTTGAAAAATGCAGGGATTTGAGATGGCTGGAACATGGAAACAAAAAAATAAATATTCTTTACATACATGAAGAAAAGCATCTATAAATCATTACCATCATCAAAACACACTCCATACACACTCCGTATTTCACACAATAATATATAAATCCACAAACTCTATCATTTAGTTGGTCATTATCAAATTTATAGACCGCAATCCACACTCCATAACATCACAAAATCTATAATTAACTATTTGTTACTGAAAAATCAACATTCATCAATAAAAATAAAAAATAAGGACATAAAGCCAACCCATTCCCATCGCTAAGGTATTTGAAAAGTATCCTAGGCATATCCATGAAACAATTAAGTCTTTTTAATTTAAAAACTGGGATCCAAATGTGGATACTAGATACAATTTGAAGCATTTCTGCTTTTTAGAAGAAAAGAAAAACTTTTTTAAGATTAATAGAAATGTATTTTTCAAATATGTATTAGATGTGTTCAAAAAATACCCCAAATATATCTTTACTCGACTCCCATTCAATGCCACTATGAGTTCTCCAGGATCCATCTTCTGGAGACTGCTCATGTCTCTCTAGTTTTCATACTCTTGCCAAAAAAAAAAAAAGATTTCTTCAAGAGTACTCTCCACATGGTATCATTCACACACCTGCAACCCAACATCACGAGCCTAGCACGTGACAAATGTTCGCACATTCCGTAAGATTAAATCCCACAGGACATGCAAGGCAACCTATAATCTCAAATTCCAACAGACTATACTTCAAAGCATCTAGACCTCAACATAATAGGTAGCAGTATACTTAAAGCACAAATACCATAAAAGAAGTTTTAAACCAAAACTCCTAAAAATCATTTTAATAGAGCACCACAACTAAGAATTGTCCATCATAAGTAATTCATCAAACATCCATATCTTAAAGATACCAACAACACAACATAAGTTTCAAAACAATTAGAGGCTAACTAGTAGAAAGTAATTCCAATCCTAGATCATTCATGTTCCCTCCCTATACCCAAAATCTAGGAATCTACTCCTCAGGATTTGAAAGAAAACAAAAGAAACATTAAATGTTAGCTAATAAACCTAGTAAGTTATTGCTATCACTACCAATTGGATCCAGCATTGATAGGATAAATAAATAAATGAAGTTAGTAAACAATAAAAATCCATCAAATACATTGGAGGTAAATTTGACATGATATTATGCAACTAAAACTTGTATAAACAGTTAGTAACTTTATATTTTTCAACAGCAATAATTTTTAAAAGAAATAGAATAACTGATAATATTTAGTTATTGGCCATTACTGAGCATAATCAAAAAGTCTCCAGAATCCAATTATACAACTCATTTATTCTCTACCTTATTATTTCTGACTATGGCTACACTTATCCCTATGATAGGGCCTAGAACCACATTTAAACCCTGCTGTGTAGGTCTAGAACTACATTTAATCCCTATGGTGTAGGTCCAGAACATGGTATGCTGTACCGTACCGGTACCGATGGCGTACTGCGTACCGTACTGATACTATGCTAGTGTGGCACCGGTACGGGGTCCGGAATCGGTACGGCGAACCTTGGTCCAGAACAATATTTGACCTCTATGGTGTAGATCTAGAACCATCTTCAACTCTTGTAGTGTAGGTCCAAAACAACATTTAACTCTGTTGTAGATCCAGAAACATATTCAACATTGCGGTGCAGGTCCAAAATGAAACTAGTTTCATGATGCCACATTGCCAATGTAACTCTCATTGGCAAGATCCAGATCATAGTCAAACTAAAAGAGTGTCCAGGTTCCATTTAAGATGATACCAAACCAATCTTTATATTGAAATTTCAAAAATATAATTCAATAAATTCTGAATTGTTTTGCACATTTGATCCACACCATAAAAATATTATAGTGTAATCTACAAAACTTTTAGTTTCAATTAAACTTTTCAAGAAATAACCAAAGAAAACAAGTTTTCAAGGGAATATAGCTATACATTTCACATCACAAACTTTTAAGGTGCACCTATATTACAATACTCACTGCACTCTCCCCTCTCTTCAATCCTCTTAAGACAAGGAATTAGGGTTCAACATCTTGGAGTAGTAGAAGACTACAGTGCCCGAACTATCTGCAAATTGAATATTAAATACAAATTAAATTCTATCCCATTGAACTAATTGTGTAAACTCTTACTAGGTTAGCATACATGTATATTATAATTTGGTTTCATCTCATCAGTTAATCTCCAGTGAGCTTTTTGATGATAAATATATCTAAAATAGCATCCGCTCATTGCAACAATTCCAGCAAGACTAATTTCATGCAATTTCAGTGAAAAGATATACCTGAATCTTGATTTCAGCCTAGGTCACCCTAATATAATTTTTGTTTTACCAAAAACTGCCAATAGGTGGTTATTTTCTACTGGTTTCAGCTCTAGGCTTAAAAGATCTTTGAGGCTGTCAGTTATATAGATTCTATGATATAGACTAGAAAGAAAGGGTGGTATAGTTATTGTTAGAGGGAAAACTATGGTTTGGACTTATGTGCATGCTGTTCAGTTATTTATTGGCTCTAAATATTGCCTTATTTTGTTAACTGGGACTGTAATAGTGGCTGCACCTTATATCTTGTAGAAGGGACCTATCCGATTGCTCCTCTAGCTGGCTAAGTTATTTCTACAACTTCTAGTAAGTTGTAAAATTAGTTCTATATGAATATATACATGATGGTGTTGCCAAATTTGGACAAGTAAATTATATTGGAAACCATGGTTTATATTGGAACGTGCCATCAAATGCATGGCACATGTCATTAAAGAGGGGGAGCGAAGATGGGAAGCAGAGCCGAAGGGGGGCGGTGGTCCGAAGGGGCGGCGGACAAGGGTTCCAGACGGAGTCCGGAGGGAGTGGAGAAGCCGTCGTGGTCGGCAGTGGCCCAAGCTCCTCCGCGCAGGCCGCAGTGGACGACCCACACTATCTCTAAGGTGGAGCTCGGGCATCTCCAGAACCTCTACACAGAAGTCATCGAGCTACCGCCGGAGAGGGTTAACAGGGTCCGGCGCGCCTGGGCTGCGACGATGGTGCTTGCCCGAAGCTTGGGCCGACCAATACCGACGAAGCGAGCGGCGAAGGAGATGCAATTTAGGGGGAAACTCGACTACGATGTCGAGGGCTTCCCATTGGTGGCGGGGCACATGGCGTTCCGGTTCAAAAGGGAAGAGGATAGGGAGGCGGCGCTGTCGAATGGTCCATGGCTAGTCGCTGGACAGCTTCTAGCCATGGAACGATGGAGATCTGATTTCGTCCCCGGTGCCGATGTGGTGAGTACGGTAGTAGTTTGGATCCATCTGCCTGCTCTCCCGCTCAAGTATTGGGAGTCGATCCTGGACATCACCGAGGCAGTTGGGCGTCTGCTGGTCGTGGATGGGGTGACTGACCAACTCTGGCGGCTAGGGTTTGCAAGAGTCAAAATAGAGGTGGATGCCCTAAAACCTCTTCGGCTAGGGACCTTTGTCAAAGGGGAGATGGAAAAGTTCTGACAGGCTTTCGTTTACGAAAACCTGCCTGGGTTCTATTATGGATGCGGTCGGCTCAGCCATGTCAAGGGGTCTTGTGAGTTCTCTCCTCCAAAACCGGTTGGTGTGGAGGGCAAAGGGGCGAGAATTGTACCGGACTCCATGGAGGTGGAGGCTATAGAATATGAAGAAGATGATGCTATTATTCTCACCAAGGAGTGTTTACAGAGAGGGAATAAATAGAGGAGAAGATAAACATATGAGTTGTAGGATAAGCTCGACTGTTACAATTGATGTAAGTTAGGTCCGCTGTACCGACCATACCGACATACCGGTGGGCACCGGTACCGGTACCATACCGACATACCGGTGGGCACCGGTACCGGTACCATACCGAATCGAACCGGTACTGTACCGG
Source organism: Phoenix dactylifera (assembly GCF_009389715.1). Classification (NCBI taxonomy): domain Eukaryota; kingdom Viridiplantae; phylum Streptophyta; class Magnoliopsida; order Arecales; family Arecaceae; genus Phoenix; species Phoenix dactylifera. The sequence continues at coordinate 16,011,791 of NC_052393.1, forward strand.
TTCGGCTGGTTCGGGCCAAAAGCCAAAAGAAATTTGAGGTCGGTACGAGTCGGTCGGTACGGATCGATACCGGTTCGGTAAGAGTCCGTACCGACCGATACGAGTTGCGAATAGTTAAAACCGAAAAATATAGTTGTACCGTACCGGTTCCGTCCGGTACCGGTACGTATCGACCCGTACCGATCCGTACCGATCGGTACGGCAGACCATGGACGTAACAATGTACAATAGGCAACGAGTGCAACAGAAGGAAGAGATAGAGAGAAAGGTTGTTGAAGTAACCACCGGCTTAGGTAATATCCTGTATACGCCCCCGGCAACACTCGTCTTGGAACAAAGAAGTTGAAAACGTTGACGAGCAAGTGGCTTGGTGAGAAGATCAGCAAGTTGATCCTGGGTACTAACGTAAGAAACATGCAGTAAGCCCTTGGTAACAAAATCCCGAATGAAATGAAGATCAATGGCAATATGCTTCATTTTTGAGTGGAGCACTGGATGAAAACTCAACTGAGTTGCACCAATGTTGTCACACTAAAGAAGCGGGGGCTGCAAAAGAGAAACACCAAGCTCCCGAAGCAAGGAGACAATCCAGGTTAATTCAGAAGTTGCCGAGGCTAAAGCTCGATATTCAGCTTTAGTGGAGGAGCGTGCAACCGCTCGTTGCTTGCGAGTAGACCAGGAGATAGGTGAAGAACCAAGAAAGATAAGGTAAGCCGAAGTGGAGGTGCGATCAGTGGGATCCTCGGCCCAATCTGCATCAAAAAACCATGAAGACGAAGTGGCAGCGAAGATGACGAGCGACGTAAAAGAACGCCATGAAAAATAGTTTGCTTTAAATAGCGAAGGAGCCGTTTCAACGCTGTCCAATGAGTCTCAGAGGGTTGATATATGTATTGAGCAAGCCTGGCGACCGAAAAACTGATGTCTGGTCGAGTTAAAGAGAGATACTGTAAAGCACCAATAATGCAACGATATGAAACTCAATCAGCTGGAGGAGAACCATCATTGAGACAGAGAGCATGCTTGGTGGCCATAGGCGTGTGAACAGATTTGGAACCATCCGTATGAGCACGCTGTAAGATATCCCTAATAATTTATACTGGGTGAGAAACAAACCTTGACGTGTTGGCAGAACCTCAACACCAAGGAAATAGTGTAAGGAGCCAAGATCTTTCAAGGAAAACCTCCGGCCAAGACTGGAAATGCCATGAGAGATGAACAGAAATTGATTGCCGGTAAGAATCAGATCATCAACGTAGACCAGAAGATAACACTGAACGCCATTTTTGTTGAAGATGAAGAGAGACGAATCAGAGCGGGAATTAATGAAGCCGAGCCCAAGAATAAAAGTATGCAAGGCCTGATACCAAGCACACGGTGCTTGTTTGAGGCCGTAAATGGCTTTCTTTAGAGGACAAACATGGAGGGGAAAATTGGTGTCCACAAACCCAGCCGGTTGTGCCATGTAGACTTCATCTGTGAGATTACCATGCAGAAACGCATTGTTAACATCCAATTGCCCTAACGGCCAACCACGTTGAGTAGCCAGTGAAAGAATTAAGCGAACTATGACAGGTTTGACAACTGGACTGAAAGTTTCTATATAATCAATGCCCAGATGCTGATGAAAGCCTTTGGCAACCAAACGAGCTTTAAACTTGTCGATCTCCCCACTAGGCAGGCACTTGATGCGAAAAACCCGCTTACAACCAAAAAGATTTTGTGATGGAGGAGGAACCAACTTCCAAGTGCCATGACGAAGAAGGGCAGTAGATTCAGCAGACATTGCAGCACGCCATCGAGAATCTTTCAAAGTTGTAGTGACACAAGTAGGCTCAACCATAGAAGGCAAAGGATGCTTTGTAACGGAATGGAGTTGCTTAGGTTTGAAGATATTGTTCATTGACCTTGTGACAATTGTTCTTCGAGGAGGAGGAATAGGAGATCAGGACTGGCCACCAGAAGAAGAAGCAGGATGACCCAGAATGGGCGACGGTTCAGCCGTTGGTGGGGAAGAAGAACAAAGTGAGCCAGATTGCAATGCCGAGATGATAGAAGTTGCAGGAGGATCAGAAGAAGCTTCCAAAGAAGAGGAGGGTGCAGTCGTCACCACCGGAGGAATGGTCGGAAGAGATACGTCCAAGAGTGCTGGCGGGGAGGAGGAAGACACAGAATCTGAAGAGGAAGACCCCGACGATCCGAAAGCCACAAAAGGCATGGTTTCTTCATCAAAGATAACATGCCGAGACAGAAAGATTTTTTGTGTGGACAACTCCAAGCCCTTGTAAGCACTTTGATTGGAAGAGTAGCCAAGGAAGACACATGGCTTGGACTTCACTTGAAGCTTATTAGAGTTATAGGGCCGGAGCCACAGAAAACACAAGCATCCAAATGTTCTGAGAAACCGATAATTCGGATGGCAACCAAATAAGGCCAGAAATGGACTCCGAAATTGAAGAACAGACGTTGGCATACGATTGATGAGAAATACTGCAGTTTGAAAAGCATGACACCAAAACTTCAAGGGCATGGAAGCTTGATGAAGCAAAGTAAGTCCCGTTTCAACAATATGCCTGCGATGACGCTCACAGGTGCCATTTGCTGCGGGGTATGAGGAGTCGTGGTGTACCAGCCAATAACAGTTTTGGCTAAAAAGGGTTTGAGTTTCAAATACTCCCCACCGTTATCAGAATAAAGATTTTTAACCGGTTTATCAAATTGTTTCTCTAGCATAGTACGAAGTTGAATGAATATCTGCTCAACTTCAGATTTGCGAACCATGGGAAACAGCCAACAATATTTTGTATAATGATCAACAAAAAGAACATAATAATGATAGCCTTCAATAGACACATGAGCCGTAGGACCCCAGACATCAGAATAAAGGAACTCAAGAGGTTGAGTAGTAACAATAGATGAAGAACGGAAAGGAAGCTGATGAGCTTTCTTGCAGCGACGGGAAGTGCAACCAGAAGAAACTGCAGAAGATTGCGAAACCGGCAGGGAGTGAAGCTGAAGAAGCTTGGAAACAATCTTGGAGCTGGAGTGACCGAGACGCCGATGCCAACCAGTAAGGGATGTTTTCTTTCCAACACACGCTAGAACCCCAGAAGAGGAGTTCCCAGAAAAGGTCCGCAGGGGATAGACTCCAGCTTCATAGTTCCCGTGCAGAAGAGGAACTCCCATTCGTAGATCCTTTACCAAGTAATGCCACGGAAAGAATTCAACAGACACACGATTAGATTTGGAGAATTCATGAACTGAAATAAGATTTTTGTGGATGGCAGGGACACACAATGTGTCATAGAGCTTAAGATTGGAAGAAGTAGGAAGAATAACATGACCAACATGAGTGATAGGCAAACTTGTACCATCACCAATAACAACTTCATCAGGGCCAGTATACTCAGAATGGATGGACATATTTGCTAAATCAGAAGTAACATTGTGAGAGGCAACGGAATCAAGAAGCCATTTCTTCTGATCAGAAGACGGGGAAGCAGTAGTATAGTTTGCATTAAGATCTCCTCCTTTGGCCTTAAGCAGCTGACGACAGGTGCGAGCAGAGTGACCAATCTTATCACACCATTGACAGACGATTTGAGATTTAGATTGCTTGGAGAAGGGAGGTTGAGGATTGTTAGCAACATACCCTATGAGGTCATAGCCAATGAGAAGAGAGACGAACTAAGCTTTCCAAGATGGAAAATTCGTCGGTGTGAGCTTAAGAGGAAGTTATGAGGATGCATTCACAGCGACTAAAGGCATGATAGAATTGGCTGAAGGTGGAGTATGCAAAACCGGGTCACTAGAGGAGCTAGAATCTGCCATGGGAGAATGTCAGAGGATCGTGTTGTTTGTGGGAACTACGGAAGCTCTGATACCATATAGAATATGAAGAAGATGATGCTATTATTCTCACCAAGGAGTGTTTACAGAAAGGGAATAAATAGAGGAAAAGATAAACATATGAGCTGTAGGATAAGCTCGACTGTTACAACTGACGTAACAATGTACAGTAGGCAACGTGTGCAACAGAAGGAAGAGATAGAGAGAAAAGTTGTTGAAGTAACAACCAGCTTAGGTAATAACCTGTATAGAGGCCCCCTTGGATGTCGGGGGAGGAGTTACTAGCTAGGGAGGCCGGCCTACCTTCGGGCCGTGGCTAGCAAGCAGTCGGATCCGTCAGGCGAGGCACGGAGGCGCTAAATCGAGGTTGAGGAAGACAATTGCTCTCGAGGCTAAGTCAACCTGGGGTCCTGCCTTCGGCCACTCGGGACCCAGTTCCCCGAGGATCCGGGCGAGCTCGATCGAGTCGCCGCTAGATCTGGGCAACTGGCACAAGCCGACCAAGATTGCACAGAGAAAATTGCTAGCGAAGGCTACCTCGAGGGGAGACTCAAGGACATCGGTTGAGGTGAGTCACCGTGTGCCCGGTTCTGAGTCAGGGGTGAATCAATACAGTGAGGCAGGCTGGGGGCTATTGGCGGGCCAGCTGGGCCTGATTGTGCCAGCCCACGCGATCCCGCTCCAAACAAAGAATCACCGCGGACCTAGGCCTCTTACACGGGTCAGGTGCCCACCTAGAGTCCATGTAGCCGGCGGGCCGGTCGGTGGTGCCTGGGGTCGGTCTGGTCCTTTGGAGGCCCGTGTTGAGCCTAGGGCTCTCTTCCCAAGGCCGAAGCAGGGCAACCCACTGAAGACCTTGCTGGGTGCGGAGACGGCAAAGTTTGAGGACTCCATGCCACTCTCTCCTCTGGCGAAGATGGTGGCAAAGCTTCAGGCAGAGGAACAAGGGCCCTCATCATGCACTCGGACATTGGCATCGGCATCGCCAGTGGAACAGGCGGATGGAGGGGGCGAACTTGATTGCGGCACCGGCATGGTCCAGGGGAAGACCGGCATACCAGGGTCTATTGTGGCGGGCGACATCGCAGCTCAACCCCAGGGAGGTGCGGGGGCGGTGTCCACCGGTCGAGATGCGGAGGACCTGGGGTCTGTGGCCGCCCGTTATGAGGATGGCCCTCTGCGCGGCATGAAGGGGAGACCGGATGGAGGGAACCCGGTTTGGAGAGTACCGAGCTATACCGGTGACAGACTGCAACAGTTTCGGTAATGAAAACAAAAAACCATCGATGAAGAGGAGGGAGAAGGAAAGAGAGGAAAAGAGAGAGAGCAAGCGGGGGAGGGAGGGAGAGGGAGAGGGAGGAAGAGATATGGGACCTGGAGGCGGAGCCCCTCCTCCGCCACCTCTGCGCAGCTCGTCGGCCTCCACCGGACCTCTGCCGGCCTCCACCACCCTCCTCTCCCCCTTCTCTCTCTCTCTTTTTCTCTCTTGTTCTCCCTCTCCCCCACCTCTTCTACTCTTCAATACAGGCCCGGCACAGAGCAGTACTAGGGCATACCGATCCGTGCCACCGGGCTCCAGTTCTAGCACAACAGATCTTGCTTAAAATTATATATAGATTTTCTAGAATTTGAAAAAAAATAGAAAATAAAGGTTTACCATGATTAAAATAAGTCATCCTAGAACTCAAAGAAATTAAGTTGAGTTTCTTTTATTGCCATCTCCCTCCAAGCATCAACAGATAGATTTTGGCTTGCCCACTTTTTAAAATGACTTCACCAGCCACTCAATTGGCAATTGAGTTTTCAACATCTAGTACTATGATGTGGCACATGAAATGCATGTATTATTTTATTTTTAAAGAAAAATAAAGTTTGTATAATAAATAACAAATGGTAGGCCTCAGAGATTTGACCTTGTGGTTAACAAGCACATGAAGAAAGGGGAAACAAGTGAACAAAACATGGGATAAGGAGAGGCGGGGCAAGGGAACATGCAGGATAGGGAAATGCAGATGGTCAGACATGCCTTATGCACGAACACATTAGGGAGGAGTTAGAATTATTTAGTAAAATAAATGTTTGAAAATATGCATTCAAAGTTTATTTTTATTTCTTATTTTATCTAGTCTTGATATATTGAAAATGAAAGTCTTGAGTTTTAGAATATTCCTTAAAATAATCTTCCTAAGAATTTTTCTTCCTAAAATAATCTTATACTTGTTCTGGAAATTACTAATATATCTCCAGCTGAAGATTAGCAAAGATAGAAATCTAACAAATCAACAAATACACGAGTTCTCTTTCCCCACCTTTTCTTCCTATCTTGATCACTTGATTCATTCATCTCAAATCAAAAATCAATTAAATAATTCATGATCAATTAAAATTCAAAGTTTGAATTTTTGATTGTAAATCCTATAAAAAAAGAATTTTTGAATGTTAGAGTTGTTCAATTGAAAATCTTCCATCCTCATATGGTAATATCTCTCTTTTAAGTCTCTCTCATAACAATCCATTTAATATGATAATTTTTCTATTTAATGTAATTTAAAAGTTTATATCCATAAGCTTCCCCGTCGAGCGTGTATTGCATGTGCCTGATTGCTGGTAAGAATAAAAATAAATAAATGTCAGGGACCAGTACTAGTTTATGCACATGTTTTTTTCCATGAATAAGCATAATTCATAACTAATGTATATTAAGTTGGAACCATAATGCAGTCTAGTATGATGCTAATGGGTGTCTGAGACGGCAATATATAGTATTAAGTAGCATACAAATAGATGTTGTACATAATTCTTCGTACTATAGGAAGCTTATATTTTAGCACTATTTTAACAAGATTGTATGTGATAGGCAATCTTAACATTTATCTTTTGATTCAATTTGGAGTGACAATTTTGCATTGCTACCATGTTTGATCTGTATCCTTCAAATCTTAAAAAAGAAAAGCCACAAAAGAACAGAAAAGAGCTCCCAACTGTTTTAATATAAGGATACTCTTAAAGATGTTAGGCATGGGTTTACTATAGGGAATTTGGGCAGAGATGAGAAATCCATGTTGGTATGCGGGATTCATATGCATCAAAGGCATATGCAATGATATAGGCTGATATGCAATAATATGGGGCCTACGCAGTATAATATGGTATCCATCATGGGATGCAAGATAATAAGAACACCAGTTTAATCCTTGTCAAACAAACTGTAGTTGCTAGGGCTCAAACGGTTTAAATATCAATACCAATTGCTACCCTGGACATAGCCAATACAAATTGTCATATTCGTATTACTTGTTAATGTTGGTCCAGATAGCATGACGTGATTTTATATTTACTTGTTACTGACATACTCTAGCTGCTGGTCTTCCTTACATCCCTTATTTCACTTAGTGAGAATAAAAACAAGTATTCTATAATAATAAACTAAAAATTAAGAAATATAAAAAAAAATCAGAAATAAAAAGATGTATAAAAGATAAATAACGATATAAGAGGTTTTTCTTTCGCAATATCCAGCAAAAATAATAATATCATCAATTTAATTGTGCTTATGCAAGCGTACTATCTTCATGAACCTTCTTTTTTCTTTTCCTTCTCTTGTCTCTTCTTCTTTGGATGTTTAAAGAACCCACGTATTGGTTAAATGTTATCTATACAAATAATAACATGCTTTAGAAGTTAATAACAGTTCTTAGAGCACTCAAAAGGAACATGTTTGGTATTGCTTCAAAAAAGTCCTGCAACTTTTAAAGCAAGAGCTTACTTCCTAAAACAAGTGTTTGGTGAGGGCATCTTGGTGTTCCATCAAAAAAGTACTTCAACTTTCAAAGCTAAAAAAGTATTTCCTACAAAAAGCGTCTGGTAATTGTATCAGACAAATGCTTCTACAAAATGAAAAAGTCAACAAAGTAACTTGACAAGAAGCTAGAAACCTAGACTCTGGCTTCTTTTGTGAGAATTTTTTAAAACATCAGAAGCAACACTAAACCCGCCCTATAACATGACATGAGAGGTGCTTCTATAAGAAGTCAAAAAATTGCTTTTAGGAGAAGCTAGAAAACCTACCTTCTGGTTTCTTCTGTTGTAGAACTTTTTAAAAGGCAGAAGAACATACCCTAATAGCAAAAATCAGCTTTAACCAGTTTGTACTGGACTACTGGCTTGCACCTTGTCATACCAATTAGTAACACCTTTTGCATACTATCCTATTGGTATGAGTTGGTATGAACCATTTGCCCCTGTAAATAAGCTAAATTATCCAGAATTGATCCAAGCTGAAGATATAAATCTGATAGTATGCCGATTTTATGACAGCATTATACATCTCTTGACTTTAGAAAATGGCAGATTCTGGAAGGTTAACAAATAACAGCTGCGAAACTTGGATTGCCTGGTTTCTGAGTTCCAGGTTGCATTGTTGCAAACCTTTCACTCAATTAGAACTTTTGACTGGTGCAATCTTGGACTGATGATGCACTTCAAATTCCTCATAGCATAGCCACTCACTTTGTAAAATTCTGCTGCTAGTATGTCAGTTGAGCATATAAAACGCAAAGATAACCCAAATTCTCTGATACTAACCTAATTCACCATTGATCGCAGCAGTTTATCTCATTGTGCAGTTGGAGAAAGGTTGTGTTGATTAGAGTGAAAACCCAAAACTAACTTGCAGAATATCTTTTCAACATGCTGTGGTTGTGTCAACTAGATGTTAGTCTCAATTCTCAATCTTGATAGCAAGGATCACAGAAGCTTCCCATACCCTTCATTTTGACATTTGAGAATAATAGCCTACAAGAATCTTCCAAATTTTCCAATATCTGCTTCTTAGATCATCCACATGCAAACACGACCAACTCCTATGTTCGTTACGAATAACTAATGAACATGTCACATGCCACAAGTTCCTCTGATACAATTGCCTTATGAAATCTACCATGAAATAGCTTCCATGCTTGCAGGAGTGCATAGAATGACCTAATTAACTTGCAGACCTTAAATTCCTGGCTAGAAATAGCACATCCTTCTAGCTTTTCTCTTCTCAGGCAATAGGCAAAAAGGTTAATTTTCACATCCATCTAATGAATCATGAATGTCAGCTCACAAATTGAAGCCAGTGTAGCAAGACCAATTGTTGTAATCCTAGAGATAAAAGAACACAGGAGTTTGACGCATGTATGTGTGTCGAGAAGAGATGGACCAAACCCCGAGCAAAGCCTCACCAGCGACCAGGCATTTGAATTTAATAATGGAAACAAATATGTCGATAATCCTACATGTTCCTTCTATGACCCTTCGCCACCAGCCTAGGCTTGAAATGCTACATAGACTAATAAACCCTTACCTTACTAGAATTCCAATTACACACTAAAGGCTCCTAACCATGAGGTACATTCCTTAACATGGTTTCCTTCATGATTTATGGATCTTGCTCCATTCCAAGAAGACTTAATCAAAAATCTTTCTTTGGCTAGCTAGTTTAGTAGGCTCTTCCTCTGTTATTGTTCAATTGGTAATAAGAGGTTTTCCTCTTAAATGGAGAAACATTTGAATTGGCAAAACTTGGACTTTGAAGTAATTTACATCTCTTTATTCAATGCTGAGGTTCAATTCAAAATCCAGACCTTGACATAAGGTTGGCATAGCACTGGCGTAAGGTTTCTTTGCATGTTTAACTTGTTTACAGACCTAGCATTTCTGGACTCTTGACCTTCATGAAATTTTCAATAATAAATATGTCTAGGCCATTATCATAAGTTAGTTTAAAACCACTTTAAAACTTTAGTTCCACAATGGTGAGAGTGCACTATGGCTGGCCATATGCTCAATTATAGAGTAAATCGCCCTCAATGTGTATCAATTAAACCTGTGACTCTGCATCTCAGCTACTGCTACACTCTAGAACAGCTATCGCAACTCAGGAAAACAAAAGAGCACCCTGATAGAAGCCCTTCAACTACGAAATTACCTATAGTACTTTGCAATCTACTCAAGGTGCGGATCTGCAAACATAGTCCTTAACACAGTTGGATTCAGTAGGTTTAAGACATTTTACATTAACTCCAAGAAAGCAAGTTTGCATGGATCAGAGTATACCAAAAACTCCATCAAAAAGCCAAAACATACCTGATAGAGGGAAAAATGGATCGCCCAGCCCACAACCAAAAGGCCGCCCAGTTTCGGCCCAGTAAACACCAATGACGGACGACTGAAACTTCACTTCGGCCCAGGGCCAGCTCGTCCTCGAAACTCCGCCGAAAGCTCGGGGTACCTTCGGACAATCACCGACCTGTCCCGACCAGGCTCGGGGCGCCGACCCCAGCGATACACTCCAACTCTCGAGCTCGGGGCACTTCACTGAGCACACCTTGGAATCTGAAAAGTCGAGCTACTCCCAGCACCCGCCAAGCCGACCTCGTCAAACTCATGACGCGACTGCTTAACGAGCTCGGCCTCGCCAACGACCACACCCATGTGCGGGCCTACACCCGCCTACGTGGCCATACTCCACCACATTACCGTGTTATGTCTCCATAACTGGCCAGCAGCAGTCAGACGGCACCTTAACTACTCCGACCATACCCTGCCGTGACTGTCAATACCCTACCGTTCTCAAGAACGGATCGTACCGCACGTCACTAGCCAGCCTGAGCTGCGCGCCATCCGGCTCAGAGCCACGACCCCTCATGATAAGGGCTGACAGTACCTTCACCGTCTAGGCCACTCCACCGAGGTTATAAATAGCTCGGTCAGGTAATTTCTAAGAGACCTTTTTGGCTGGACCAAATTTACCCACTCTAACTTGATCGTCGAAAGGCCCTCACCGGAAACCCTGGTGAGGCTTTATGCAGGTCCGCGGCCGTCGCGCAGGAGGTGGCTCACGTCTTCTCATTTCCAGCACCGGCAGCTTCCTCGGCTCCACCGACGTGGTTACCCTCGGGCCAGATTTGAACCACAACATTTTTGGCGCTAGAGGAAGGGACTGAGTCGTGATCACAAAGATAATGAGCCAAGGGGCCCCAAACGCGGAGCAGCTGGGAATCAGTGCCCGACTGCTCTCTCTAAGGTTCACCTCCTGCATCACACGTCCCTGCAGACCAAACCTCTCAAATCCAGCCAGAGCAGTTTTACCTGCTCGCCTAGCAAGTCCAAACCCTAGCCGTGGTTATCTAAACCCTTCATTCGGCTGGAGTTTCGTCAACCACCGAACTCGACAAGAAGGTCGAGGAAGCGAGGCGACAAATCCAAATGATTTGGGATCAGATCGCAGAACTCCGCGAGGAGTGTTGTCGATCGAGGAGCAGGTCCCCTCGGAGATCTGGGAGACATCTCTCTCATCGAAGTTTTGAGGAGTATACTCCTCTTACGTCCTCCCGGGCCGAGATCCTTACGGAAATTGAGGATCGCGACTACCTCCAATCTCCTCCAAAGATGCGATCATCCAAGTCGCAGAAGTCGGCGTACCAGTGGCGTCCCGGATCGGTACGAAACCGGTGGCGTACCGGTCCGTACCGGTGGCGTACCGGTCCGAACCGATCCGAACCGGTGGCGTACCGGTCCCGTACCGGTTCTTCAACAATAAATTATCGGTACCGGATTTCACGCTGATCCGGTACCGGTCCCAGGCCGGACCGGTACGTACCGGCCCGTACCGGCCGGTACGGACCGGTACGGCAGACCATGGCCTAGGCAAGTACTGCCGCTTCCATAGAGATCACGGTCACGATACGAAGGATTGCTATCAGCTCCGTGATAAGATCGAAGTGATCGTCCCCCAAGGCCATCTGAGCCGATTCGTTGGCGGGTCAACCAACAGAGCAGAGCTTGATGGGCAGACTTCGGGACCATCTAACGAACCCGACAACGGACGCCCCGGTGCGGGCACTACCAATACCCCGCCTATGAGTTTTACGTTGATGCCACCCTGGCCCCAAGGGGCCGAGAAGAGGCCGCACTCACCGGCCTGAGGCGGGTGACCCCAGATGTAAATTACTCCCCCAAGGAAGGACCTTAGCCTCCTTCAGGTCAGGGCTTTCTCCCTTAGACCGTAATCTAATGAAGTTATCTTCCGGAATTCACCCAAGACGTCTCTGAAGTACCCTAGGAAGTTCGGCGCATGCTCGATAAAGCGTGAGTCGTATGCCGACGACTTTATAAAGTCGCCCCTCGAAACTTGCCTTAGGGCGCCCTGCAGGACTTAACGAGGGCTCGAGGATCTCACAACTGCAGGAGTCGTCTACAAAGTCACCCTTTGAGCTCGGCTCAGGGTGCCCTGCAGCATCAACAGGGAGCCGAGGAAGAGAACCTCCGTCCGCAGGATTCTACAAGTTCGTCCTCGATCTGAGTGGGGGGCATCTACAAAGTCACCCTTTGAGCTCGGCTCAGGGTGCCCTGCGGCGTCAACAAAGAGCCAAGGAAGAGCACCCCCCGTCCGCAGGATTCTACGAGTTCGCCCCCGATCTGAGTGGGGGGCATCTACAAAGTCATCCTTTGAGCCCGGCTCGGGGTGCCCTGCGGCATCAACGGAGAGCCGAGGAAGAGCACCCCCGTCCACAGAATTCTACGAGTTCGCCCCCGATCTGAGTGGGGGGCATCTATAAAGTCACCCTTTGAGCCCGGCTCGGGGTGCCCTGCGGCATCAACGGGAGCCGAGGAAGAGCACCCCCATCCGCAAGATTCTACGAGTTCGCCCTCGATCTGAGTGGGGGGCATCTACAAAGTCACACTTTGAGCTCGGCTAGGGGTGCTCTGTGGTGTCAACAGGGAGCCAAGGAAGAGCACCCCCATCCGTAAGACGTTCGGATAGATGCTTATCCCCGAACTTATTATTCCCAAGGTGGCTTCGGCCCCTCGGGTGGATTTCTAAGTCACGAGGTGGCTTCGGCCCCTCGAGTGGATTTCTATGTTCGGGTAGATGCTTATCCCCAAACTTATTATTTCTGAGATGGCTTCGGCCCCTCAGATGGATTTCTAAGTCTCAAGGTGGCTTCGGCCCCTCGAATGGATTTCTATGTTCGGGTAGATGATTATCTCCAAACTTATTATTTCCGAGGTGGCTTCGGCCCCTCGGATGGATTTCTAAATCTCGAGGTGGCTTCGGCCCCTCGAGTGGATTTCTATGTTCGGGTAGATGCTTATCCCCGAACTTATTATTCCCGAGGTGGCGTCGGCCCCTCGGGTGGATTTCTAAAATCTCGAGGTAGCTTCGGCCCCTCGAGTGAATTTCTACGTTCAGGTAGATGCTTATTTCTGAACTTATTATTTTCGAAGTGGCTTCGGCCCCTCGGATGGATTTCTAAGTCTCGAGGTGGCTTCGGCCCCTCGAGTGGATTTCTACGTTCGAGTAGATGCTTATCCCCGAACTTATTATTCCCGATGTGGCTTCGGCCTCTTGGGTGGATTTCTAAATCTCGAGGTGGCTTCGGCCCCTCGAGTGGATTTCTATGTTCGGATAGATGCTTATCCCCGAACTTATTATTTTCGAAGTAGCGTCGGCCCCTCGGATGGATTTCTAAGTCTCGAGGTGACTTCGGCCTCTCGAATGGATTTCTATTTTCGGGTAGATGCTTATCCCTGAACTTATTATTTCCGAGGTGGCTTCGACCTCTCGGGTGGATTTCTAAGTCTCGAGGTGGCTTCAGCCCCTGAGTGGATTTCTATATTCGGGGAGATGCTTATCCCCGAACTTATTATTCCTGAGGTGGATTCAGCCTTTCGGGTGGATTTTTAAAGTCTCGAAGTGGCTTCGGCCCCTCGAGTGGATTTCTACGATCGGAAGGATACTTGTCCCCGAACTCGCCTATGCTCCCGAATTAACAAGAGCCCCCGAACGGGCCTCTATAAGATAATTTACGATTGTTCCTCTCGCTCTCCTAGGCAAGGCTTAAAACGGCCCACGCTGTTAAATGAAGAGCTACGAGCTCGCCTCACATAAGGTTTATTTTTAAAATTAGGGATGTACCGAACCCGGAGATCCCTACAAGTACTAAGTGCAACCCCTGCTATGCGAGATAGGCCCGGGTATGGGTTACATGATCCGGATCTTAATATTCAAGCATGAAGCAAAACCAACTCAAAACACTTGTCGAAAGAAAAAGAATTTTATTAACAGAAAAGGCTGAAGGCCGAATATAAGAGTACCCGACCTCACGATCGGAAAAATTACAAAGGGCCTAAATGGCCAGCCTTATAAGAATAAGAATAAAAATCAATCGACATGGACGACCTCCGCGTTAGTGTCGGCTACGGCCTCCGGCTTGGTTGCAACCTCGGGAGTGCCATCCCCGCCTGCTTCGGTAGCTTCAGCTCCCGCGCCAGCGTCAGGAACGACTGATGATTCCACCCCGTTGGTACCTTTAGGGGCAATTTCCGGCCTGACCTCGCCAACGGCTTTGGCAACGTCCTCTTCCACCTCAGCAGCCCCATCCAGGTTTGGTTCAAGGCCGCTGAGGTCGACTCCGGAGCAGAACTGCTGGACTTGGAGACGACAATTGTCGAAACCCTGGACCATGGCAGCAGCAGCCCCTTCTGCCAATTTGACGATATACTCTCCCGACTGACGGAATTTCTCGACGGCCTCGTGGGCGGACGATTCCGCCAAGCCCTCGAGCCGCCCAATCTTTAGCTCCCGCTCTTCCGCCTTGCCTCGAAGATGGGCTAGAGCAGCTTCGAGCTCAGAAATACGGCTCGCCGAGGAGGAGCGAGCCCGAGAATGCTCAGCCTCCATGACTTGAATCTGAGCCAGCTTGTCCTTTATTACGGCCTCGGAAGCACGCACCTTCTTCTTGGTCTTCCCAAGCCGTTGTACAGCGGCAGCAGCTCTCTCTTCAGCTTCATGCTGCTGCTGCTCGACAGCTGCCACCCGATCCTCGGCCTCCTGCTGACGCTACGCAGCCGACGTCGCTCGGCCTTCAGCCTCTTGTCCTTGAAGCTCGGCACACTCCGTTTTCAACCGGAGCGCCTTCAGCTCCTCCCGATCAGCGAGCATGTTGGACATCAACACGTCGATCACATGAAGGGACTGGCACAGAAAGAGAAGTGTCAGCAAAAGTTAAACATCCACAAAAGAAACAACAAGAAACAGAAGGGTGACATCACTTACCCGTATGCTCACCGAGTAGACATGGTGGGCGAGGTCGCCAAGGTCGTCCTCCATCAATGCGAGGTCGCGCGGAAGCATGATACTACGCACAAGCCCACGAGCAACCTCTTCGGATACGAGGGCCAAATCGCCCTCAGGCATGCGCCGTGATGGCTTCCCGCCGGACTTGAAAAACTTTGGCTCAATCCTCGCCAAGGCCGGAGCTTCGGAGAAAGTCGCAGCCTTGGCGCACAATGAGACCGTGGGGGGGGGGACTGAAGCCCCAGACCCATGCCTCGGATCGGAATCCGGCCCGGACGGCTGAGTTATCGCGGTGATCTCCGAGATTTGGTCGGTAGGTGCGACTGCCGCCTGGGTGGGAAGATCTCCCCCAGTTGTCGACTGGGGCACCTCGGCCTCTCCTACGGACCCCCGGCTAGGCCCGGCCAAAGCAAGAGCAGCAACCTCAGACTCTCCCTGCCCGATCTCGAGGCCGGAAGCGACTCTTGCCTTCTTCGGCCTCCCCTTAAGACGGACCCCTTCGGGGGCGGCCCTCTTCTTATATATAGCTATTAGCGTCTTGGTGTTGAAGATCATCCCTACAATATATGTGGACAAAAGTCTTATCAACATCCCCGACATAAAAGAGAAAGAAGGAAAAGTCAAACTATTCTTACCCTCGGGACGAGCCAGGCTCATACCAAGATTTGCCAGGGCCTCCTCATTGAGCAGATCGGGGAGCCGAGGAGTTTCTTTCAGCCCGAGCAAACTATCCAAGGTCTTCTGCTCGGACTGCAACAATCGCGGGAGCCTATTGTTTACCGAGGCCAACGGAAAGATCCAGATCGGATTAAATCCCCATGACCGCTCGGAGGAGATATAGAAGAAATTATCTTTCGACCTGTGGATGGAAGTAGGCAGGCCCCCAAAAAGCTTACGGCCTCCTCGAGGAAAGAAGTACCACCACCCTTTATCTACAGGGTTGCCTTTTAATATAAAGCAACTCCTAAAGACATTTACCAAGAGGGGCAAGCCGTGTGCCAGACAGAGGGCAAGGAAGCCGATGATTAGCCTCCATGAATTCGGGGCAAGCTACGCAGGCACCAGGCCATACGCCGTCAAAAGCTCATCCATAAATTCATGTAGAGGAAATCTCAACCCTGCTTGGAGTGTATCTACGTACACCCCGACCCAACCGCTGGGCGGGTTGGTGACTCGGCCTCCGAGATCCGGAAGTTCAAGCACGAACTCCGGAGGAATGAAGAATCGGGCTCGAACGGAGCCTAGATCCTCGTCGGTCATGAGCGAACCTGTTCCATACGGGCTCGGGCCCACCTCAAGTTCAACCGCTTCCACCTTGGAAGAAGCCGGAGCTCGCGATAGACCCACATCGAACATCGATGCCCTCGTTGGCGAGTCCATTGTTCTGGTCTTAGGATTAAAGAAAAAAAGAGGGAGAAGACGAAAGACTCTCCAAACGACCGAAAGAAGGGATAAAATGCCTACCCGAAAGCTCGCCGGAAAAAGATGGATGGGCGAAGAAAGAGAATGACCCCCGGAAGAAAGCTCCAACACTCTAGCAACGGCGGCTGAGAAAAGATCAAGAGCAGGGGGAGAGTCAAACAACGACCCTACAACCCCTTCTTCAGGCCTTATATAGGCCTCTGCAGTGGCTCCGATCGGGCAACCTAAATGATCATACAGCCCGGAATTTGCCATGTGGCAAGCCCTAAAATGGCCTCAACAAATCTCTCTAAATCGCCTCACTAAATGCTGATCATTATGGAGGACGCTTCGTAGCTCGAAATATTAATGATTGACCTCCCGCCTTTCGTCAAATGAGATGCTTCAGAGAAAGGAGCTTTAATGGCCGACTCCTCATGTTCCGCTAGACGCAATGCTTCAGGGGACGGGAAATTAATAGTTGAAACCCTCCTCATCCCGATTCAACAACTCTCCAGAAAGGAACGCCCACGTGGAACCCTAAAAAATTTCCGTGGCAAATTCCATTCTAGAAAATTTAGTAACTCGAACGTCCCAAGTCCGACGTCAAGCTCTCGGCCAAGAAGTGCGCCGAAGCATATCCAGTTCGGTGCACGCCTCTTTTTGCTCATGTAACTGAAGTGCTGGATGATCAGAAGTCTGACTAATTCCATCGTCCGAGCTACCAGGTAGCTCGACCTCGAAAGTGGGAGACAAATGATAGAGAAAAAAATGGATCGCCTAGCCCACAACCAAAAGGCTGCCCAGTTTCGGCCCAGTAAGCACCAATGACGGACAACTGAATCATCACTTCGGCCCAGGGCCAGCTCGTCCTCGAAACTCCGCCGAAAGCTCGGGGTACCTCCAGACAATCACTGATCCGTCCCAACCAGGCTCGGGGCGCCGACCCCAGCGATACGCTCCGACTCTCGAGCTCGAGGCACTTCACCGAGCACATCTCGGAATCCGGAAGGCCGAGCTAATCCCAGCACCCGCCAAGCCGACCTCGTCAAACGCATGACGCGATTGTTTAACGAGCTCGGCCTCACCAATGACCATGCCCATGTGCGGGCCTATACCCGCCTATGTGGTCGTACTCCACCACATTATCGTGTCATGTTTCCATAATCAGCCAACAGCAGTCAGACGACACCTTGACTACTCCGGTCATACCCTGCCGTGACTGTCAACATCCTACCGTTCTCAAGAACGGATCGTACCGCACATCACCAGCCAGCCTGAGCTACGCGCCATCCGGCTCAAAGCCACGACCCCTCATGATGAGGGGTGACAGTACCTTCACCTCCTAGGCCACTCCATCGAGGCTATAAATAGCTCGGTCAGGTAATTTCAAAGGAACCTTTTTGGCTGGACCAAATTTACCCACTCTAACTTGATCGTCGGAGGGCCCTCACCAGAAACACCGGTGAGGCTTTGTGCAGGTCCGCGGCCGTCGCGTAGGAGGTGGCTCCCGTCTTCCCCTTTCCAGCACCAGCGGCTCCCTCGGCTCCACCGACGTGGTCACCCTCGGGCCAGATTTGAACCACAACAATACTTAATGCATTCTTTCTCCTGCAACTCAAGCGAGAAATTACACACGCATATGAATGACTGTGAAGGTCCATCAGAACAGGTGAACTCCAACATGGTGGGTTACAATTCAAACCAAAGACCACATCCCTTTGAAATGGAGTATTTCATTAATGTGGCACATGATTCATTGTGAAAAAGACATGTAAAAATATTATTAATTATTTATAGCAGACAACATGTAACTAAAGTAGCCTTATATTTCACTCGAAAGAGTGTGACTCAAGCAAAAGAATACCAACAAATGAAGATATAACTTGGAACTGGAATTACAAGGTCTCCCTAAATTGCACATCTCTTTATAGAGTACAGCTCCAATGCATGCTCAAATTCTCTGAATTATATTTCCCAACTGCATCATCATAAGCTAGGAGATTTTTTAGATCATAGTCGAATGGCATCTTCCTAGCCTTAAAAGGGTAATAATGCTTTCATGGAAAGAAAGCTAGATTTTTTGGCTCTGCTACTTCAAACAATATAACATTAGTAGAAGCAGAAGGTCAGAAGTGAAAGTCCCCCCACCTTGAAACTCTAAAAAAAATTTCGCTATATTGTATGTGTATCATAATTCATGGGATTCGGATTTGCACCAATATATAGTTGAATTCCACAAAGTAATGAACTTTTACTTTCTATTCTTACAAAAGCAAAAGATCTACCCAATTATGGTCAACCAAAAATGACTCTGAAGACAAGGTAAGATTTAGATGACCAACCAATATTGTTTATATTTGGTTAAAGGTGTCCAATAAGGTGGATGGGTTTGAAAAGAACTAGGAAGACAGGAAAAGGAAAATAAGGAGGATCCTTCCATCCAATTAAGTGAGTATATTTTTCTTTCTTTTATTCTATTTTATAGTTTTTCTTTCAGGTGAATAAATTAATTTATTTTTATTTCTCAATGTTGTCCTTCAAATGAAGAGGCAATTTATGCTATTCATGGCAAGGTACGCTATTTAAGTACCGGGCCCCGTATCGGTGCTACCTTGTTACTGTATCGATACGCTCGGTACAAGGGCTGCTTCAGCATACCGAGTGTCGCTATTGAACCAGTATGGTACAGTACACTTCGTACCGCCCGATTTGGTATGGCATGGCATACCTTGATTCATGATGTAATTATCTCTTTTTTGTATTTAGTTTGCTGCTCGAAATCTATTCTCTTTTTATATTATTTGTCACTGCCATTTAAATTTAGAAGACAATGACTAGACTCTTAATGCTGATGTTACTGCCCTTTGTTTAATTAGACACTACTCATATTACTACTCATCTTTTTATGCTTTTCTTTTTCTAAATAAACCTTAAATTTACTCTTTTTAGTATTGGTAGTGCTCATTCAGGCCTACTTCAAACAATTGAAGGATTGCTAGACCCTTGAAATGCAAGTTAATGTGATCATTTTGATTTCAATTGACTATGGAGCAGAACTTGCTGCCCTTGAACCAAATCTCGGCTTTGCCACTAAATACCATATTTAAGAACCTTGCAGCCTACCTTATTGTTCTACCGCAATCTCATTCCTCTGACTACAGACACATAGTATTGATTTCACTTCACAAATCGCCCCCTTGCCATGCTCTCTCTCTCTCTCTCTCACTATTAAAGTCTACAACTTCTGATTGTTTGACTGCTATGTCATCTCATGCAGTCCATACTTTGAGTTTCTGCCAATCATCTTGGTTGTCATGCTGCAATGCAACACCAAATAACCCAGAACATAAACTTTCCTACTCTTTTTCTTTGCTTAGAGATCAAATCCAACAGTTGCAAAGAGAGGACAAAAGAGAAAAGGACAAAGGAGAATTAAAGGAGGAGGAAAGGGATGAGAAAGGCTCTTTGCTTGACAAGTGGAAGTCTCTAATTGAGAGTGGAAGGTACTTGCCAGAAGATGAGGAGGATTATTTTCACACAGGGATGGGATCCAATGCAATCTGTGCCACTTAACCAATTATCCACATGTTGCCCCCACATGAATTCCAGTTAATTTGGAAGGGAAGAAGATTTGTTTATTAGGGAAAAAAATACTGAGCATTTTTTATATCGCCTCAATTTGGGTGTCTCCAACTCCAACCGTATATACATTGCATGCTAGAAGATGAAAAGATCAGAAACTAAATATACGTGTATAAAAGGATAAAGATGTGCAAATGTCCTTTCAATTAACACTACAGGAAAACAACACCAATCTATTCAATACAATTACAAAATTTTAATGACCTTAGCTTATTAGAGACAATGCTTTTGGGGCATAATAAGAGCTTGCAAAGTCCAACATTTGAAAATACATATATGGTTCTCAAGAAGGCACTTCGCGAGGGAAAACTTATCACCTGAAAAAAGATCACTTGCAACTAGTGTTTCTATAGGGAAGCATTTTTTGCTCATTGCAACTTCAGACTTCACATACTGCAGCTTATTGGTAAATTTTTCCGCCGTTATGGGAAAGTAAAAATTAAAGGAAATAGCACCTAATAATGAATTACATAATAATTTGACCATTGAATACATAAAAATGAACATGTAGCAAAGAAATGGAGAAAGGCTGCAAGTATGCATCTTTATGTTATTAGCTTCACAAATATACATAACAACTATTCTCTATTTACTTATGTTCTTAACCATGCCATTGCATCATTTGACTTCTTAATGAAAACTAATTAGGAGAGAACAGGAGTACCTCATAAGTCTTCCCCCAAAAAATGAAGACTGAAGTGCAGGAGTGTTAAACTGAACAAAAGCCAACTATGCACCATGCACCCCATAGCCATGATCAAGAAGTGCATTAGCTATGACATTCCTAGATTCACAGCATAACATGTCTGCATCATTTCCTTCTATAGGCTGATGAACAATAACTTTCACTGAACCAGGATTCAGTACACCCTCCATTCCTGCAGGCATAAGCTTGCCGGTTCCCAAAAGAGTCATTGGCACAACTGGCACACCAGTCTTTGCAGCAACACTAAATGCACCTTTCTACATGATCATAAATGTAATTTCCTATCTCAATTTACATCAGAAATAATATGTAGGCACAGCTAAACTCCACTACATGCAATCATACTTAGTTTTTATCTGCTGAAGAACTGACCTTGAATGCACCTAGTTTTCCATCCTTGCTCCGAGTTCCCTCTGGAAAGAAAAATACAGATGCCCCTTTCCTCAACAAATCCATGCAACGTTTGAGGCAATCCTGTTCTCAAATAAATCAAAATAACAAGGTTATACATCATGTATTGAAGGAACAAAAATAATGAGCTGGACATCAGTGTATAAAAAGCTGATCTGCTAATTGCTGTCTTACAATTTCCTAATTTTAGAAGAAATGAGGACCAGCACAATTTCCATTAGATAACCTATTCCTCACTCTTTACAACCAATAAACATGAAAATAATATGGGGTGATCAGTAAATGGATAATCTCTTGGATTGATGACCACGACAGAATCAAGATAATACAATCCTAACGTTCATTTCATATATGATTTCAGTGCAGTGATACTATTTATAGATACTGACTGAATGATAAATTTAAGAAATTAAATTGTTGGAAGCCTCAGGGAAATATCTAACATTCAACATTGCACTAAAAGTATGATAAATGTAAAGTAAGATTTTCCATGATTGCACTCACAGGATCAAATAAACAAATAATTCAAGGCGCAGACACCAAATATTAAAAAAGGGGGGAAATGAAGAAGAATCAGTACCAACTGACTCCTGCTGTCCATCCGGCGCAAAGGAATGACACCCATAAGGAGCATTGCCCACCCAATGATTGGGAATAGGAAAATGCTTCTCTTGCTTATGATCTTGAAGCACCTCCCAAGTGTGAGAAGAGTGTAAATGTCCAAGAAGCTCTGGTGGTTGGAGACATACACAGCTGGCATGTTCTGAGGAGGCAAGTTTTCCACCCCCTCAAACTCAAACTCATAAAATGGAGCAATGGTCAAGGTCGCCCATAGCTTAGCAATCAGGTGGTGAGCTCTCCGACGAAGCCGATCAAACAGAAGCACGAATGGGTGTACTACCACCATTCCCACAAAAAGAAAGATTGCAACCACGATAGTCACGGAGTAAAAGCAAATTGCCCGGATTCTTGAACCCAATTGGAATTCTGATTATTATAGAAATTTGAGTACTATCAAGTAGGGAACAATAAATATTTAGAAAAACAATGTTATCAAGATTCAAGAAATGAGTTTTCCTTTTTTTATTTTTGTTTCTTTGTATAACATCAGATTGCTAGCAAGCAGTCGACATAGAGATTAAAAAAGCAAAAAAGGAAAAAAGAAAAAAGAAAAAAGACTCATCAAGATTGAAAACGTGGGATTTCTTTTCTTCCCCTTTCTTGTTTAAACCTATTTGTTATCGAGTAGCTGCCTTGATGATCATTGAAAACAACGGATGTCATAAAGATTCCATAAGTTGGTTTCTTTTTTCTTTTTTTTTCCTGTTCCAATATAAAACCCATCTATTAACGAGCAGCCACCATAAAGCTTAGCAAAGTTTCCATAAGCCAAAAGGTTTCAAGAAATCAAGATTCCTATCAATGTGTTTCTTGGAAGAACCTGTCATCGAGCACGCCGAATCATCGGTTGAGCCGGCAGCGGCGATCTCCGATCTCACAACAACATTTCGGTGAATAGTTCGCCGTTTCTTGATAGGAATTGTGATGTTGGTGCCATGAAATCTGAGCTTCTTGCCGGATTGGTTCCTCGGAGAATTTGCAACGATCGCTAAAGACTCAAATTAAAAAAGAAAGAAAGACTGTCAGACAAGAAAATATGATTGAAAAATTCTAGAAAAATACGCGAACGATCAAAGAAAAGGGAGGAAAAGCTCTGACCAGCGAAAGAGGGGCTGCTTCTTGAAGAAGGGTGCAGATGGAGGGGGGCGAAGGGAGGAGTCGAGTAGGGTTTGAGCCGTAGAAGGGTTTCCATTACAGTAGCGGGAAAAAAGGAATTGACGGCGAAGGGAGACGTAACGGCTACCGGCAATGGGGTTCGGGATGTCCTTAGAGCACGGCCACGAGTCGCCTAACCATGGTGATGGAACAAAGTATAGTTCCAGGCGACATGGTATTTTAAGCGGCGGAGAGGTTTAAGTATAAGATACCGGCCCCCGCAGGACATCGCAGGGCTTAATGGGATACTGGGATAATAAATTACTTTTCGTTTTGTGAAATTACAATTTTTCTTTTTTATTTCTTAGTAACTGAATTCCTTTATTTTTTAGGGTAAGAAAGACTCAATGGTATCCTGATACGGTGTATAACTTCTGTTAATCCAAAAAAAAAAAAAAAAACCTTAGTAACTGCCCTTTCCATACATCATTTTGGGAAAAAAAAACCTTACTCGTGATACATGAATGCTTGTTACCCTACCCATGGAATGATAGAACCACCTGTAAATAAATATTATTCCACCAGTTAATTCTGAATTACAATACCTTTTAACTACTACTAAATAAATGTCACCTTATCCATTGAACTGAACTTGTTTTCTTTATTCCTGCTACATTTTTAAATGACATATTAGTCTTTTTCGAGAAAGTATAATACCTTAATTTTTATTTTGACTTTATGTAATATTCCTCGACAAATTAATGTTCTAGATCAAACAACCGTTACAATGTTCAAGATAATATAATGTATATCTATGATTATGTTGAAAATTCATTGGACAAATGTTTGCTTAACTTGCACCTAAGAGTTAGTCATCCCTCATTGGAGGAGACTCACACCAAACATCATTTTCACATATGACTAGATATGTCTACATGAAGCTACATTATTACTGATAGAATTGTGGCTTATATGGTCGGCTATATTAGTATTGTGCTATGGGAGACTTCTTTTGCTTTGTCTCGATGCTTCCAAAATATTGTTGTGTGCTATGGAAGACTTCTTCTATTTTGTCCGGATGCTTCCAGAATATTGTTGTAACTGATGCCAGTAGTTATATAAACTGAAGGACTTTGTAAAGCACACATTACAGCACAAAAGAAAAAAAAAATTGTTTTATTCATCTATTAATTATTTTTTCTTGCAAATTGATTTTTTATGAACTATTAAGGTTTTTGTTATCTATATACTATATTAGTTTTTCCTAAACAAATATGATAAAAAAAACTATTTATTAGATTTTTCATGAACTATGCTTCTATGGCCCCCTCTTTCTTTTACGTTGTCCCTCTCTCTCTCCAACCAACTATTGCATACAAATATCTCACTCTTTCCTTTGGAGCAATTATACTGCTTTGATACATACTCTTTCTATTTACTTTATGTATATTAAGTTTATTATTGTTAAATTAATTTTTACCATTTACATACTGATAGACCATGTTGATTGCAAGACAGAAGAAGATCGACTAAAGGGATAGAATCTTGATTCCATTATGTAGTGGGTATTTAAATATAAAGGATTTTTTCAATCAAGTTCAAAGATTATAATAATTTTGGGATATCAATTTTAATTTTGTTTTAGTACATGATACATAGATTAATATTTAAACAACAATAAGAAGAAAATATTTGTACTACAGTTTTAAGCCTGAAAGTTTGGAAGTCCTAGAGAATTGTCCTCTTCTTTTGAGAAAAGAAGAAAACAATGTCCTTTTAAATATGTACATTTATTCAGACAATTCTGATTTATATCCTTTCATCACTGCTTTCATCTTCATTACCTAAAATCAACTTCTTCTCCATTTGCTCCTCCACGGCAACCCTTGCAACATGAACGCGGACGCTCCTCCTTTTCTTCTCTTTCCTTTGGTGGCAACAAGGGTTCATGCAACCCCTCCAAGTTCTCCTGAAGGTTTCTACTGCATTCAGAGTCCAACCCAGGTTCAACCCTGACATGCAGCTGTTCTGAGGATTTGTCAAAAGCAATGCTTCCTTCTTTCTTATGCTTCCGCAGTAAGAGCATGCTATTGAAGATAACCGCGAGACAAGTGCCCATGTCAGCCACCACGGCAGCCCAGAGAGAAGGCATCCCTCCAAATGCCAAACCAAGGAAGAGCAGTTTCACAGCCAAGGACAAAGCCACATTCTGGTAATTCTTCCTTAAAGTAGCTCTTGCTAGCTTCACAGCTTCAGGTATCTTCCGTAGATCATTTGACATAAGTGCAACATCTGCAGTTTCAGTCGCCACAGCTGATCCTGCAACGCCCATAGCTATTCCAATATCACTTGCTGCAAGTGCCGGTGCATCGTTGATTCCATCCCCGACCATCGCCGTCAGACCCCACTTCTCTTTCAGCTCGGCAATTTTTTTCATCTTATCTTCAGGTGCCAAACTGGCTTCTACCTTTATATTTTCTCCAATCTGCATCGCAAGAAAATTTCAATAAATTACTTAACCTTTCCTTCTAGTCAAGCCCATTACCTCCCCCTCCCTTTCCCTGCAACCATTTTTTGGTTTACATCTTCATACTTGTTTCTGGATGAGTTCAGCTGCCGCTTTTGAGTCACCAGTCAGAATAGTCACTTGGATCCGTTGTTTCTGGAATAAAATAAATAATTAACGTATAACTAGCTGACAAATGTTACATATCAGCTTAAGTATATATTTGTTTCACCTTCGTTTTCCCTTCTAGTTTGTACCTGTAGTTCATGCACAGCTTGTGCAGCTTCTCCACGAACTTGATCTCCAAGGCGAAAGTATCCAATGAAGTGATTGTCCATCCCCACGTATCCAACTGTTATACCTGCTTCATCGATATAGAACTTACCTGCAATTATAGAAAAGTAGCATTTGGACTCAGGATTTATTCAAATATATATGCAACCAACCGCCACCCGCAAAGTTAGAGAGGCATGAGTTTAATAAAGGGTGTGATTACTCTCTGATAGCCATCCATTGCGAAAGGCTAGTTGTGCATTTCCGATTTGGATTAAGCAATCGTCTACATAAGCAGAAATGCCTTCTCCTGAGATCATTTTGAAGTCCTTCACTTCTCTACTAGGTTGGATACCACGGAACCTTGCATATTCTACTAGAGCTTTTGCTATGGGGTGGCCGGACAGATTTTCCAGACTCGAAATCCTGAGGATCTTATATATTAGTTTATTTTGTAAAAAAAACTAAAAATAATCACAGTAACTCATATCCCTGTGTAAAACCATATTTTCTTCCTTACCAGTATAACAACTGGTTAATATCTATCTTTTGTTCCACCAATTGCATGTCCACAACCTTGAAGGATCCTTCTGTTAGTGTTCCAGTTTTATCAAACGCTAGTGCTTTTATTTTTGCTAAAGCCTCCAAGTGATTCCCACCCTTGATAATAAGACCCATCTTGGCAGCTGCAGAGAGGCCACACACTTTGGCTACTGGAGTCGAGATCACCAGCGCACATGGGCATGCAACCACAAGCAAGACTAGTGATAAATAGATCCAATGGCGAATATCTTGAAAACTTAGTGCCCATGGTACTACAGCAATTCCTGCAGCTATCAACACAACACCTGGTTGTTTCGCAAAAAATTAGTATTCCTTATTCCTGAAAAATTCTAGTACTTGTCAAGCAGTAGTTTTGAGGGACTTTATCTTTAAACTATATTCCAATAAAAATATTGCAACTAATTTATAAATTACTCATATATCCAATTTCCACATAGAGACATACAAAGAGCATACAAGAAAAAAAAATGCCTACAGGGTGCCACAAGAGGGTTGCTTTTTTTATTGATGCATGCTCGCGGGCTGCATATATCCATGTAAAGATATAAATGCTTTTGACATAATTGCCTACCTAGTGAGACCAACCTACTCTATCCATGTAAACTTTCGACATAATTGCCTCTCAGAATAACTTGTTCTTTCAAGGTTACAACAACAACAAAAAAAACATGTGAACTACTCGAAGTTCTGTTTTTTTCGTATTTCTTTTTCTTATATGGTCGTAACAGTTATTTTGAAAAGTAAAACTATCAAACAAAAAGGATGAAGGTGATTTAACTATGTTATGTGCTAATATGATATACATGGATCCGAATATGATTTGATGCTACAAAATTGGGTCCCATCTTTGACTTTAATAGCATGAATATTTCTCCCTTAACTGATCGATGGTTTCAAACATTGACAGAAAGAACTTTCATGCAAAAATCATAGTTGTGTTTTCAAGCTTATCCTCAATATTGGTATTACAGCCAAGCTCATCTTCATTACTGATATTAGATCCTAGCAATAGCTGTCCTACTGTCTTCACCATCACTTTTCTTAGTATAACTAGGAAATAGACCTGAATTTTCTTTTCCTGCATAGAGATTGATGTCTGTCAAATTTCATCCTGATGTGCAAAGCTGTGACTTAACTTTGATGAGGATTGTCTTGCTTCGGTAATATGGGACCAAATTTCCTCTCTTAAATGATGGAATTTACAGAAGTTACATTATCAACAAGTCTGGTTTCTGGAACAAATACATCCTTATTGAGCTTGATGATTGATATACTATATTCTCTTTCACACACTTAAAAGCATAATAGCTAATTCTGACATCATTGCTGAAACTTTTGTTATAGAACAAGATTCATGTGAAACATTAATGACATATTTGTATATCGATGCAGTTGAGTTTTTTTTTCCTTCTTTTCATTTTTCTCTGTTTTGATGAAATACTGAAAGAGACCTCACAACAATAAATTCATGCATCAAATTATGTCAATGTTCTTGCTATTTTATCTGAACGTTAGGTTGAAAAAGACTTCCTCCTCTATGTTACCCTTTTCCTCATATAGGTTTGGTTTTCTGGATTTAGTTTGCTTCTCTCTTCTTCAATATTACCAACAATTGTAATCCCCTTCCTTGTAGCAATATTGTTAAAAATTGACTGGTTTCATCACATCTGAAACAAGTCACTGATTTTTAGCTTCTCTTCTGGTAAAAGTGTCATGTCTATAAGTTCGAATGTGCATCCTTGTATTGGTTGCTGAATTTTTAATTGTTTTCTGTATCTACGGACAACATCATGTTGTGCTTGCCAATCAATTAAACAAGTTTTAGTTGTGTTGTTGACTCTAGGCTTTGATGACTTAAGGATTTGCCACAGACTTGGATGGGTACTTGTTACAACCTAGTATCAGTTAGAAGATACTTTTTAGCACACTAAGTATATTGAAGTTCTAGATTATAGGGCATGGAGCTTCTACAGAGGCCAGCACACGGTCTATGGCGGGTTTAATGACATTGATGATGCTAAAAATGGGTGCAATTAAAAAAGATTCATGATGCATGGCCGAAAGTTTGACAAAGAAATTAACTAGGAGAACAGGCTCAGACAGGAGCAGAGCCGAAAGGAGATCCATACGTGGATCCAATCAAAGAACTAGCAGATCCCAAACAAGAGTTTGATTCTAGTGCATATTTGATGTGCGCCTTGTCTTTCCCGACTTTCCTTCCCTTGTTTTTCTTTTAGCGATGCTTTCACAAATTCTGAAAAAACGGCTATTCAAAATGGTTTCTCTAGTCAGATTAATTTTGATATATTGTATTTAATATGTCTAAAGATTTTCAAAATTCTTAGTCTTTGATGCTGTTGTCAATAAGTTGAGCAATGCGTTTCCTATGATCTTGTCCTTGAGGTTTATCGTCATTAGTCAAAGACCTTCCTCATGCACAGAAATAAGCTTTAAGTCCCCAATTAAAATTTAAGTCCTTAACTTGCTTGGCTTCTACTGAAGTTACACTAAAACTTGATCAAGAATAGGACAGATAATTGGCCATACCTGGTGTATAATACTTGGCAAACTTTTCTATGAACTCCTCTATGTTTGAACGTCGACTCTGAGCATCCTCCACGAGCTTCACCATTCTAGCAACAGCAGAGTCCTCTTCCAATGCCTTTGTTGCCACATT
Source organism: Phoenix dactylifera (assembly GCF_009389715.1). Lineage (NCBI taxonomy): Eukaryota > Viridiplantae > Streptophyta > Magnoliopsida > Arecales > Arecaceae > Phoenix > Phoenix dactylifera. The sequence continues at coordinate 16,040,664 of NC_052393.1, forward strand.
AATGAACCCTGCAAGATATAGTGCCTACCATGTAGTCATAACATGCATCATCTTGAAGGTTTATGAATTCAGGAAACAAGTAAATGACAACATACGCAACCCACCTGTTAGGACTACTGACCCAGCCCATACCTTTGAACCAACCTCCTTATCCACTGGCATGAACTCTCCAGTCAAACTACTTTCATCTATGGTGCTTCCTCCAGTCACCACAAGCCCATCAACAGGCACACGTTCTCCTGCTTTGACTGAAACAAGTGTATTGATTGTAATATCTTTCACATCGACCGTCTCGCCTGTCTCTGCAATAACTGCCGTACGGGGTGCCAAATTCATTAGTGACTCCAATGAAGCTTGGGCCTGGAAGAGTAAAGTTGGAGCCATCAGTAATTTTCTATTTATAACGTTTTAATTTGCAAAAGCTTTAATGAACAAATGACATATTTCAGTATATTATTATTCTTGACCTTGTCACTTGACTTTGCTTCCAGCCACTGTGCTAATGTGAAGAGAAAAACGACTGAGGCTCCCTCCAGGTAATTGCCAAGCCCGACAGCACCAAACACTGCACCAGAGGTACGTGATTGATCATCAATGGCAATCTTGTAAAAGACATTTATGGTAATTTGCAATTGAAAGCTAGTCCGATATGAGAAGATAGTTCTTTAATCGTTAGGTTAGACTACTATTTCTGCGAGACGATGGCATAAATCTCAAGTGAGATGCAGTTCTTTTGATGATACACTGCGGGGAAACGTGGAGCCAAGGAAAGGGATAAAAGGAGAAGATACCTGCAATCACCATGAGGACATTAATATCTAACACACAGCGGCCTAGAGCAGCTATGCAGCGCCGCAGCATGTCCAGAATTCCGATAGCAATCGATGCCAGTGAAACCCATACCAGTGGTTGGTAGATGTAGCTGAACATGGCCACAAGGAGAAGCACTCCTGAGGCTATTACGTTTGCATTTGGCCGTGATTGCTTTCTGGTCTTGACTTGCCCAAGCTCCCGGATTCCAGCTTTCAGCTTAGCCTTGTTAAGAGCATTGACTATGCGGACAGGGAAAGCATTGTTATGAATGATGTGAAGAGCATGAAGAAGAAAGTAAAGGAGTTAAGTTTCTACCAATCTGAGAAGCTGAAATTTTAGATGGATCATGGATTACAGTTGTAGTTTTCGCCAAGACATTGACTGAGATATTCTCAATTCCTTCAAGAGGATTCAATATCTTTTGTACTAGTGCTGCCTCTGAACCACAGCAGATGCCCAACACTGTGAAGGTGGTCTTCTGCATGGCAGATGGGACTTTGGCCTCGATGTCATCTGTCATCTTCTTCTTTGCGACACTGGCAACTGTCGCACCAAACTCAACAATTTAGGACCAAGAAGATGCAATCCAACAAGCCTGCTCCAACAATCAAGATCTTTTGGTTTGCGCTGACATTTCCTCCGCCCTCTGAAATCTAGTGATAAGATTCTATCAGATTTGGGTGAACACTAAGTATGACATGGTGATCTACGACAACCATCTATATCAAATGCTCTGGTTAAATGTTTAGTGCAAATGAGATGCTAATGAGTAATGAGAGCTAAAATGTTGTTAGGGACATAGTTGAGGGAAATATTTATATATTATTTCCTTGAGGACTGGATACGCTAATTCCAAAGAAAAGCTACAAGTTGAGCTCCATGGGTGACATCAAATCATTCAACTGCTTATACTTTGGTTTCCCGAACCGATCAATGGCCGGCGCATCCTCGTAGTTTAGAACTAAAATATAGACTGTAGGACCTCATATTTGTATTCTTCGAAGCATAGTTCTATCAATAGTATATGATCTATGCCGAACATATGCAACGCAAAATTTGAGAAGTTACAGAGTTATTTTGGTGGTTTGACTAACTGGATACTACATCTTACTTTACCATTAAGGTATTGCTCTCAGACTGGAACGAATCCCTGAAATCCAAGCGTTGCGGCGAGAGATGGACCACCTATTTTCCTTGTGGAACACAGAGAGAGATAGATAGGAGCGGAGCGCCGTATTCTTCCCCCCTCTCTTCTATCTTTTTTCCTTCTCTTGTTTGCCTTCTCATAGGATGAGATGGAAAAGAAATGAGAGAACAATCTAACCTAATTAGCTTGTTCTAACCTAGTTAGCATAGGATTTTGCACTTATACCCTCCTACATGTATAAAATTATTTGAATAGCCTCATAAAATTGCTATTTGCATGCATATCCTCATAACATACTTATTTTGCATATATACTTTTTTTGTTCCTTTCTTTTTTTATATATATATAACCAAACTATCTAACATCGTTAAAAAACAAACGATTTAAATTTCAAATAACTGAAATATCCTCATAGATAGACGCACAAAAAGAAAACTTTATAAGAATGCACATACAAATAGCAACTTTGTAAGAGTATTCATGCAATTATACATATTTAGTAGGAGGATATACACTTAAAACAAATCCAATAAAAAATAATCAAGATTCGGTAAAGATAATTCAGTTGTTCTTAATTAAAAAAGATGGTAAAAAAAGGTTAATATTATCATGTCACATGATCTCATGTTAATATCAACTCTTATAGAATAAATCATATTGCTTTTACGAAATTCTTGCCTTAAAAACAAAAAACAACTTAATATTTACAAATTACTAAAAAATATTTTACTAATCTAAGTATCTGTAATTAATTTAAATTTTATAAACTTTAATCTCTTAAAAATAATGAAGAATAATATATAGATATCATAGATTCAATAATAATTATTGTATTAAAATCAAAAGGAGAATAGCATAATCAAAATGATCACCTAATATTTCAACTTGACTGAGTCATGATTTAAAAAAAAACAATAATGTAGCTCTTTTTTTTTTGACTTATTAATCCAATTGAATTATAAGAGACTTAGCAAGTTCCAGCCAAGTTTTGATCTTTTTTAATAGATTTTTTAATATATACCCTTCTAAATATGAGAAATTGCATGAATACTTATTTAAAGTTGTTATTTGCATGTATATCTTTATAAATTTTTGAATTTTTTGCATGAATACCCTTCTAAATATTAGATTTTGCGTGAATACCCTTCCAAAATTGATATTTGCATGTATACCCTCGTAAAATATTTGTTTTGCTATTATACCTTTTTTTATTCTTATTTTTGCATAGGTACCCGTGCCATCTAACACCGTTAAAAAATTAACGGTTTTAAATTAAAATGATTAAAATATCCTTAATGGGTAGACATGCAAATAGAAATTTTTATAAGGATATGCAAGTAAATGAAAACTTTACCATGCTTTTGGATAAGAATTTGGGCAAATCTAATTAATCATATCATAATTATGGGGTTGAAGCTGGGATGGGGAGGGGAGGGGAGGGAAGAGGAAGGCAGCGGGGGTGGGGTGGGGGGAGAATAGGAGAGGAAAGAGTAAGGGTAATAACGTCATTCTAAATTTTTATTTTATTTTTAATTAATATAAATATAATTTTTTTAACACCGTTAGAACAACCATTATATAATTAGGGGTATTTGTACAATAATAGAGTTTTACGAGGGTATACATGCAAATATCAGTTTTAAAAGGGTATTCACGCAAAATTTGATATTTAGAAGTGCCTTTGTCAGCATATTTCTTCATCCGTCGAACAGCCTTTGCAAAACTGTCCGTTGCCTCCTCCAACATTTCCTGCTTGGAGCGGGCAAAATGATAAGCAGCAGGACACTTACCTCCTGTGCGCTGCTTGGCCACCTCATGTGGAGTGAGGGGCTGTTGGCCTGTAGCCAACTCAAACGGACTCATCCTCATGGACGAACTCCGATGAAGGTTATAACAGAACTGTGCCGAGTCAAGCAAGTCCACCCAATTCTTCTCCATGCAAAAAAATCCTAAATTTTTTTGCATGTCTACCCATAAGGGTATTTCAGTCATATTAGTTTTGGTCCATTTATTTTTTTAACGATATTAGATGATACCGGTACATATGCAAAAAAAGAAGAATATACATGCAAATAGTAATTTTACGAGGGTATTCATGTAATTTTATATATTTGGAAGAATATACATGCAAAAAAACTCATTAGCATACTATTAGCTCCTTTTCCATCTGGGGTAGGAACCTTTTATAGTAGATGTTTATGGCCAAGCTAATCTTGTTTTTTTGGCAAACATATCCTTTCTCTTTGTATATATATATTTTTGTAATATCTTTACATGTATATATTCTAAAAGATCTCTATACCTATTAAATCTATTAAATAGAAAGAAGAGAGAAAATTCGACTCTTCTTCAAAATTCAGAAAAATTAGGAAACAATGTAGAAAAATTGGTTTTAGAAGTCATGTTAGGAAAGAAATTTTGTATAAAAAATCGCATGCACACAAAAAAAAAGTGCATTCAAGAAAAGAATATTAATTAAAGTAGCTAAGAATTCTGTATAAAAAAGAAAATTAATTCAGTATAAATTAGAATCAAATAAAAGTAGGTTTTTAGTGATTCAATTTTTTATACACAAAATTCATATTTTTATCCACAAGATGAAAACTTTTATGTGCTGAATTCATTTTTTTGAAAATCATGTTAAAAATAAATTTTGTACATGTTTACACATAAAAAACTATATGCATGCACAAAAAACACATGCCAGAAAATTCAATCGTACTAAAATTAGGTTTTTAGTAGGATGCTAGAAAATTCAATTGCACTAAAATTAAATTTTCAGTAGCATAAAAAATTAATTATATTAGATAGAAATTTTGCATATGTTTATGCATAAAAAATTGCATGCACGTGAAAAAAAAAAGCATACAAGAAAATTTAGTCATACTAGAATTACATTTTTAGTAGAGTAATAAAAAAATAATTAAATTTCATTCAGATAAAAGAAATCCATGGCAGTCTTCTAGTGATTCTTATGCACAAAAATTTCATACGCTTGCAGAAAAATGGAAAAAAAATTTCCACATGTTTGCGCACAAAAAATGCAAGTAAGAAAATTCAATCACACTAAAATTCGATTTCTAATGATAGAAAAAAAAAAGAAAAAAAATTCTGCATGCATGCACAAAAAATTCACACAAGGAAACTCGGTCATACTAAAATTAAGTTTTTAGTGGCAGAAAAAAGAAAATTAATTAGATCATATTCAAATAAACTTTTGGTTAGCTTCTGTGGAAAATTGTTCTCGTGCTTCCCTTTGTGTCTGCTGTCATTTAAATGGGATAAGGAATCATGGAGACAGCAACAACCCAAATAATAATTCTTCACATAGATTTTTCCCTCTACAGACTCTGTGTTGTACTCTGTCATGTCAAACAGTACCAATCATCAGACAATCAATAAGGGTACGAGATTCTTGTACCTACATGCTTCAAATTGTTTCAATAGAGGGGGAGGTTTATGTACCTACATGCTCTTATCTACAACTTGGCATCTTGTGGCAGATCAAGAAGAGACCTATATGCTTGGTTATGTAGAAAGGCCACACTACTAAGTTTTCTTTCTTTTTCTTTTGCAAATTTTAGCTGGGTGCAATTTAAACAGACTAACCACTGTTGTAGGCTAGATAGTGTCTCATGTTGCATTGTTGCTGGTGCAAAGGCTAGAGTTGGCTCTTGTGTTGCCAAATATGGATAATAAAAGTAACTCCATCCTTCTCTGATCAGTCTAATACCGAAGCTTCTGAACTCGAGCAATTTGTCATGGGTGGAGACTCAGTCGCACCGAAGAGTCAAAATTTTGGCCATGATTAGTCTCTGCTGCTCAGGATACATAGGATTTCCAGATGTAGCGGTGACATGGATTGCTTGTCCAGACATGTGTAACACTGTAAAATTGGACTAGGATTAGATCACCACCTCATGAGCTTGGTGTGAGCTATAGATTTTGTTTCCCTTTCAAGTTACTTTCTTGGTGGTAGTTACAAACAAAAACACAAGTCTCTTAATGAGCCCAGCAATTGAACTTCTCCTAACTTATTTTGAGAACTGGAAGTTAAGCAAGGATGATGAATGTTTCTTTTTAATTTGATTTCAAAAAAAAATGAAAAGAGAAAGTATTAGAGAGATGACGATGCACTGGTGACTACAGATGGTCCTATGAAGATTGAGGATGGTGATCCTGTGAAAAGCAAACTTTGTTACGATATGCTTTATTGTTCCCATGATTTTGGGTGTTTGTTTGTATTTCTTTTCTTTCTTCTGTTTTTTTTAACTAGTCACTTGGAACTACCCATGTCCAAATGCTCAGGAAGAACTATATATTGTGCTATTGTTGTTCATTCGTTTTGAGTAGTGGACTAACACCATAACCTTAATTTTGGCCTTTTTGAGATCTTTCTGTCTACTCTTGAAATAAATAGCGTGCATTAATCATCTACTTGGTCTCATAAAAAAAAAAATCTTTGATGGTCAAATGTGCAAAGAAGTTATCTATCGTTGCCTTTTGTACGTATATTGACATCTCAGCATGTCACTTGTACATATATTGTTGTTTTCTGAGAAATATGTATATTGTAATGTTATTATCATTGCCAATAGCAATATGAGGACTACATGAGATTCCTAGATTCACTTCTAAAACTCTCTAGTTGGATAATGCCTAATTCTTTACCATGTTTCCAAGGTAGCCTGCAACTCAAATTGCACATAATTTGCCAGTGGATTCATAAAGAACCCTTCAAATTCCATTCTTTTCTTCATTTGCTTACCCTTTTCCTTTTGGCCTAACATTAGCATAAGAAAATATTTCTACGCATGAAGCTTTTCACTGATAGAATCACTAGAGAAATCCACTTGCCTTTCTTCGAATGATCACATTGGCTACACATTAGAAAAACACATGGGCGAATTTTATTTACAACTACATATAGGTGCTCTCAACATTCACGCATTTATTCATGCTACCAAATGCTTGTAATTTTCACATTATCATGCATGCGTGAGCATTGTCATCATTAAAAACTTCAGCCATCTGATCATCAACCATCACAGACTAAGGTGGGTCAGGGAAATATATATCCATGCACGCTAGAATTACATCCATGCCGGTAGTAGTTATGGCTTGACGAATACGTCGAGTCCTCGAGAGATCGAATGGCAAATGGATGGGACTGAGAGTCGTATGAGTACGGCCAGAACTAGGCCTTCCTCCCTGTCCTCCTCACTGCCTTGAGAACCTTCCTCTGATCGGATCCACATATCCAGTGACCGTCACCTTTTGTCTATCCTTGTCTGTTTCACAGTATCAACCTCTGTAACGAAATTTTGTCTGGTGACCTGGGCTAGAACTCAATGACAATGTCTAGTTGATAGAGTTTTGTCTACTCTTACCATCCAACTTGGAGATTGCCTTCCTTATTCTCTTCTCGCATCCTTCACAGTCCAAGTGGACATTAAGCCCCACAATCTCAACATGTATGGGAGGAGAGGTGATAGAGTACATTAGAGTAAATAAGATGAGAAAATTTGTAGGAGCTCAGACAGGTGTTGCTATGATACTTATGGACATGGCATTAATGGACAATGAGGTCCTCTGCCGTTGGAAACGGAACATGGTGTTCAAAGTGCCGTGAGAGCTAGAGGGCCTCGTAGAGATGAAGTAGGGAAGAGGGATCACTTTGAGCAAGATAAGTATGATGCAAGAGGGGTTTTTTGTCTCTTAAAAATCCTCCACATATAAGAATTAATACTACTGTGTTCATGGCACATTTATTCAACTTGGTGCAACTTGTTCATTGCTCGACCTACTACTGCCGAGGATGAAACTTAAAAGCTCCTCTCCTTGGAAAAACTTGTTAATTAGGAGACGTAATTGATTAATAAAAAAACCAAATATAACTATAAAAAGAATTACTGATAAAGCAAACCAATGGGAAAAAAAACTAATTAGTATTGGAGCACCAAATTCTGTCAGAACTCTGCTTTTAAGTGAAAGCTCTCTCTCTCCACTGCCGGTGATGCCTTCCTTCACCAGCAAGATGGCGTGTACAATAGCAGTGGAAAAGAGAAGAGTCTTATGGCAACAAGCCAACATCACACACACTCGGACACGGTGGAAGGTGGCTGTGATGTCGGGCCTAAGGGGCCAGGTTCAGCCGTGTGGGCTGAGAGCCATTTTCTATTCTTGAAACATCCTAGTCCCAATGGGCCTCACCTGCCGGGCCCTTCACCGGAAAAATAAATTAAACATATTGGTCGCCAATCTAAGAAATGAAGGTCTAATAGTAGAATTATTCAGTCCATGACTATAGAACTATAGAGTTCATTGACTAGAAATCGCAGCCCTTGTCAGAACGTGAAGATAATGCAGTTTAATAAGGCTCTAAGAAATCCATTTCCATCGAAGCTATTAACTTATGAATTTCCAAGCCTGTGTGGTTTCTTTGGTAGCCACCCCTTGAGTTGGGTTCTGTTGATGCCCAAATCTTGCTCGACCATTGCCCGTCATGGAAGGCATAGATCAATCCGCTCAATCTACTATGGTGGAAGATGAAGCACCAATCTGCCATAGAGAGTCGCGGACGTGCACACAAAGAGAAGAGAATTGTCGGCCAGGTTGGCTCCAGCTAGGCCTCCTCCGATGCTTAAAGCAAGCAAGGCTTTGGAATAACATCGAGAAATAACAAAAGAATAAAAAGAATTAGAGTAGTCAGTAGAGTGATCTCTCTAGATCATAAGGTCTTGAGTAGCCTAAAGTGGTCGGCCTGGGGTGCTCGATCTAGGGTGCTTAGCCTGGAGTGCTCGGCCTCGGCCTTTGGAATCTTAGCCATTGGAAGCCTGATCGTTGAAAAAATCACGTAGGAGTGATAGACCTGAGAACTCGAGTTGACTTGCTTGGTCTAGAATGCTCAGCTGGGAGCATGACTTGGGAACTCGGCTTGGTTTACAATGCTCGGCATAGGAGCCCGGCCTTAAGCTGGGTAACTCGGCCTAGTTCTGGTTGGCCTCCTTATCTGCAGTTGTGCATCCCATGTACTCTAGCTATATATGTATATACACACACAATACATCATAACAGTGTAATAGATCTTCTGGCGAAGCCTTTCACCCGACCTACCGGACCACCACCACCACATGCTTCCCAACTTTTCAAGGCAAGAGACGCTTTACACAATCGTTCACATGGGAGCTGAACACCTTATCCTGTGAGCAAAGCAACAAAAGCTTTAGACCGCGCGCTTTGGCATATCTCACGCTCTTTGATGAAACCTTTCCCGGCCTATAGAATTGGCCCCAACAAAAAGGAATCTCACTAACCATCTCATTGAAACTACCATAACCACACCTCCATCAACAGCAATGGAACAAAAAAGAGAGGAAGGAGATCAAAGTAAAGAGAGAAAAAGGAGGAACTGAACCACACCCAAGCCACGCAAGCCTGTCCTTGTCTTGTTACTGGTAGGGTAGGGAATATATCCACTTGGTTCTTGCTTTTGGGTTTCTCGGAGGTTATATATAGCGCAATTAATCCCATGAAGAGGTAGCCACTTGAAGACTTCTGGGACAGGTTCAGGCTAGTTCAATGGCTGGCTTGCAGATTGTTCCGGCAGGCAAGCATGTGGAGGCCCAGTATGTGGAGATGAAGGTGCCACTCTATTCCTATGGCTGTGAGAAGAAGATTAAGAAGGCCTTGTCACATATGAGAGGTAGATATCTCACACATGGTTCACAATATCAAAGGATATCTCTATCCCCTATCCTCATTGGGAGTGTCTGGAGATTTGAACACTGGGGATCGATGGTCTAGTCCTTCTGGGCATGGAGTTATATAGAGTTATGTAGTCTTGCCTCCTTAGACTAGCCATTTGCAGGAAAGTTTCTTTTTTGTTAATGGTTTCTTCAGAAAATGACCTAGTATTTTCTTATCTGACCCCCTTTATTCTTTATTTGCAATAAAAACCTTTTTCTATATTTTGCATGTTGGCACGTTTAGTATGCCGGTATTTCCCCAATGAGCCTCTGTGATTCTCTCATGAAGACTCATTTGATTTCAGCGATAGCATGGATTCGCCAAACAAACACTGAAGAAGGCTTTCTAACCTTATTGCTGAGGGGCTTACTTTTCTTCTTCATGTACTGGATTTTCTTCCCTCTGTTATCTACACGAGATGGAACGTAACAAACAAACGAATACATGAAATGATGAAAAAATATAGTATTGCTTAAAGAAAGTTAAACAGTTATCTGAGGGGTTTATCTATGAATTGGATGGGTGTGTGAATACCTTTTTTAAGTTTTATCAAAGGATACACTAAATGGAAGGGATTTGTTTATGAATTTAAATTTATTATATATTTTTATTGCAATGAACAACTTGGCAACATACTGGAGAAACTTTTAAGCCACAACATGAACGCTGTCCTCCCCTTTCTAATAAAAAAAAATAGATTTTTTTTAAAAAAAAGTTTCACCAAGCATGTTATTTCCATAACATTAAAAATTTGCCAAATTTAATAATATGAGCTTATATTCTAGGTTTGCATTTCTTAATAATATCTCTGAAAGCATTCCAGCGAATAGGCTAACTAATCGTTCTATTGCAGTAGAAGATTACTGCGTCCAACAATAAGAGACCTGAAAGAAATGTAACAGAGCCTTAATTTCAAGTTCATTACTTGGACGTGTCAATAAATGTTCCATTATGCAGGGATACATTCAGTGCATGTTGATTACCACCTTCAAAAGGTGACAGTATGGGGGATATGCAACAAAGATGATGTGCTTGCCACCATCAGGAAGAAGAGAAGGGAAGCTCGCTTCTGGGACCAGATAGAGGCAGAGGTTAAGAGCAACGTTGCTGAGGAAGAGACTGATGCTGAAATTGCACCCCATCCTGCAACTGTAAACATGCACAAGTGTAGGAAGTCATGGAAGAAACTGTTTCCTTTAGTCCTATACTAGTAATAAATTCTGCAGCATCTATATGTACATATGATCGATAATATATATGATGGACATTATTGCATCCCCTCTCTCTCTCTCTCTCTCTCTCTCTCTCTCTCTCTCTCTCTCTCTCCGCGCGCGCATGCACGCACGTGCGCATGCATGTGTGTATTCGAGCATGCTCATGCGCGAAATATATTGAATTGGACATATTCCTAAGTTTTGAAAACTGCTAATGACATTACTTGGTTCATCCTTCATATCGAGTAAGTTGTCCAATCAGAGTAGTTCAGCATGTGTAACCACTTAATTCAATTGCATAAGCGCAATGTATCACTATAAGAAGAATGTAACCATTAGACCATTGGCTTGTCCCCATCATGCTTAACTGCACCTATAATGCAGATGTAACCTGGAAAAGGGCTCCTTACTGGTGCTCAAACTTGACTAAACTGGAACAGCTACCAAAATCTTCGTCAGCAAACCTTAGCATCTCGCATTCATCCAAGTTAAGGGGGTTTAGAGGTATTAGGGAAGGACTAAACTTTGTTGTGTAGCACACATTCCCTGAAAAAACCTGCTTAGGTTGACTGAGCCATTGATGTCCCCATCTATTATGTCGAACTCAAGGTATAAAAAAGGGATATTGATCCATTGTATTATTGTTGCATGTGCTGCTAAAAGTAGCTACTAAATCCAATCCTTAGCCTGAGGCCTCATGAATCATCAACCTTTACAAACACTGAGGACATGTCATTCTAAAAAATCGCCGGCATGAGAACATAGAGGCATGAATGATCTCATAGGCCATTTTAAATAATCTTTTCAGACAATTATTAAAAAAAAAAGAAGAAAGGGAGACTAAGCCATAGTGGAACACATAACTCATGGTGGAAGCTAGCATACAGAAAGATTTGCTTTATGTCACATAACTCATGGTGGAAGCTTTTGTTCAGATGCTGGATTTGACAATTGAAGCTAGCATATAGAAAGCATCTAATAAGGTGTCTCAAGCATGACTTTAATAGAGCAACTACTTCCACCATGAGTCTGAAGTGAGTTAGTTTGTCTAATATCCAGGAAATGTCGACCTTGAATTGGAAATGCTATGAAAGCATCTACCTCATTCCAATGCATTCCTATAATCCCAACCCACAGCTTAAAAATCTATAAATAAGAGCTTGTGATGAGGAACCATGACAATTTTACAAGAGCTATTAACTACGAAGCATTGTGACTTTGCAATTGATAGGACATACAAGTGTAAAATTAATAATTGAGTTTTCCTTTGATCTTTTTTTGGATGGTCTGATCTTTTGCCAGAACAAAAAATAAGAATAAAAAAGCTTTTGCTACTCATGAATTATACCTAGAAATATAAAATATTTTATTTTTTCTGAAGAAAACAAAAGGAAAAGATGCCTGATTGAAAGCAAAGCGATGAAATATTTCAGAGAGTTTTGAAGCTTTAGCAGCTCTACATGTGTTTCATCCACTAGCTTCTTAGCTGTTCTTATTAGCGGCTCCCATTTAGAGTGCGTCAAATCTGTTAGACAACAAGAACGTTTTTCTTGTCTATTCTTCATCCTCTAGAAACAACGTAACCAATATGCTGAAAACTGGATCCTGGGGTGGTGTTTTGAATGAACAGTTTTTTTTTTTTTTTTTTACCTTCTTTCTTTTTTAATTTTGACTTTGAGGATGTCATGAATTACTTTTCTAGCTTTGTTCAAATACTGGGGTGGTGCTTTGAGACAGACTTATTTCTCCAGCTTTGCTCAAAAATCAAGGTTGGCCAACATGGTGAATCGTCTTTCAGAATAATAGATGGCATGCCAGAATGCTTAAAAACACCTTTGAAGTGCAATGTGTTTTACTTGGAGTTGTTATATGGGTTCTATTATTATTGTGGAAACAGCGGAGGAAAGAATTAAGAAATGAATAGGTTTTGGTTTTTGAACATAAGGTGCAGGAAAACACAGATCATATCGAAAAAGGGGAAGAACATAATACCTCTAGGGCTCTCCTGGTCGGCGCCGCAGAGGAGGGAGGAGGAGAGGAGGTTGTGGACGTGCGGTCGCTCGGCGCTGGAGAGGAGGGAGGAGGAGAGGGAGCCGAGCGAGCGTTAAAAACAAGAAGAAAACAAAGAGGAGGAGGAGGTCGACAGCGGCGGGGAAGCGAAATCTTCGATCGCCGATCGGAGCTCGGGATGGAAGTGAGATCAGTTTGATGTCGGCGTGCAGCTAGGGCATCGACCGAGAGATCGAGGATGAGGAGAGGGGGTCGGGCGAGCGGTTCCGAAAGTTTTATGTTTTTTAACGATGCTTGTAAGCGTTGTCGTTTCCTAATTTTTTAACGATGCTTTAAAGCGTCGTCATTTGTGGAGCTTTACCGACGCTAGGGGGAAGCGTCGGCAAAGGTTGGCGCTGAGCCAAACTTTTCCGATACTTCCCCCTAGCGTCGGAAAAATAGAATCGGGAAAACTCACATTTGCTTTAGTGAGAGGTATTGGGAAAGGAATAAACTTTGTTGTGCAGCACATTGCCTGAATACTTTAACGCATTGCCTGAAAAAAACCTGCTTAGGTTGACTGAGCCATTGATGTCCCCACCTATTATGTCGAGCAAGTTAGGGTTTTGAGTTAATTTTTTGAGTCAAGTTCAAATATATCTAGCTGGGGAAGATTAAATTACTTTAAAATGGCGCATGGCAATGTAATATTCAACCCTAGGCTAGAGCCCTGTTTTACTCATTGCATGGCCCTCTCGATGCAATGCTGCGTGCCAAAATTCGCCTTATCTGATCCTTGTTTATTGATCATTGATGGCTGTCCTCTCCAAAGGGGTGCAAGGGGACTCGGTATGTGGCAATTTATGCTGACTGCAACATGATTTTGCATGCCAAACAAGATGTCCTCACAAGGTAGGTTAATAGAAAAACCAGCTGAAACCCACCTAGACTGAATTTATAAGGTAGCTCAGATCGATATCAGGCCTAAATTCCAAGTAAAATTTATACATTGTTTTCAAAAGACAAAAATGGATTAGGCTCTGTAAATCATATGTCATCAGGTAAAATTTCGATAGCTAGCTGCTGACCTGTTTGGTTCTATTGGTTTTATGTCTCTGTATCTATACAAAATAGTGAGCAGATATCGATGTTGATGATACTATTCAAACAGAACCACTGCCATTCTTTGCCTTTCTTTTCACCCATTTTTGTAAGCCATAAATCTTTGCATCCAGAAACTTTGACGCACTGTCTGGTTTCTAGGATTGCAGAGAATTAAAATGAGAATCGGAATGGAATGAGAATAAAAAGTAAGGAATTAGAATTATAATTCCCATCCCATTATTTGGATGTGAAATGAAGAAATGCATGAAAAAGAAATAGCAGTTAAATTTAACTAATTATATAAATTAAATATAATTAACTTATATTAGTTCTAAACAGAACATTAATTTTATTTTCTTTTTTTTTTTTGTTAACTATTTTTTTAGTTATATCTATATCTTAAAATACAATACGTTTATTTTCTAACTTTAATCTTAATCATATACATCATTTAAATTTTTTATTTTTTAATTATAAATTTCCATTTTTTTTTAATTTTATCTTTTAGTTATTTATTTTAGTTATTAGTTAATATTTTTCTTGTCAATACTTTAATTTTATTTTAATTACTAATTTATACCTTAAAATGGCTGCTTTAATAGTATGATATTATGTTTTATTATGTTCTAATCATCAATACATATACATACATATATGTACGTATGTTTGTAAAAATATTGGTATGGTCAATATCTAAATACTAGCTAGATCTAGGTGTACTTGTAGCATCCGCACTATAATAGTTGCATTTTGTAAGAAAATATAAAATATATAAATAAATCCATCTCAACCTATCAGCTTAAGCTTTTAGAACAAATAGTGATTTTAACATGGTATCAGAGCAGAAGTCTTAAGTTATATTAGGTTCACCCATAAAGGAAAGTCCAGCCCACATATAAGAAGAGTGCAAGAAAATATAAAATAGATAAATAAATCTACCTCCACTATACAAAAAAAGAAAATTACCGACTCTTATTTGCCGACGCTTATTCCAAGCGTCGGCAAAAATTTTTTTCCGTCAACATTTGCCGACGCTTTTTAAAAGCGTCGGCTAATGACGACGCTTAAAAGCGTCGTCGAAGTTAATATGTAATTGACGACACTTCTAACGACGCTTTTTAGCGTTGTTAAATAACGACGCTTAAAAGCGTCATCAAAAGCATCGTCGGAAGCTAAAAAACTACCTCATTTTAGTTCCACATCGGCGGATCTGAAAAAAAATAACTGTTTATATAGCCAAACCCAACGCAGACCGCAAATGGTAATTTTCTTGGCAAATGGTAATTCGCGACGCTTTAAAGCGTCGGAAAAGAGCGACGCTTTAAAGCGTCGCTAAATTGAAATTAACGACGCTTTTAAAAGCGTCGGAAAATATTTTTTCCACTGTAACATAGGCGACGCGTTACCGACGCTTTGGAAAGTGTCGGGATGCTTTCTACGGACGCTTAAAAAGTTTCTCCGACACAACTCCGATCGGAGAAACTTCGGAACAAACAACTCCCCCCGAGGGGGACGAGGCCGGAGGCCCGTCGCTAATAGCCAAAAAAAGCGTCGCTAATGTCCAAGTTTCTTATAGTGAAGCTCATTCTATCCGGTTAAGCTTTTTAGGAATACATTTCTACGATTTAGAGTGTGTTCCAACTTTCTCATCATTTCATTTGCATGGAAAAATATAGTACTTAAGGCAACGATAAACTGATGAACCTTACACCTGAACATCTCTCCGCAGCACGGACCACAGGTGATACATACTCACTTTCTATGTCCTTTTTTCACATGCGCGGCGACTATTATGACCTTCCAGCGCGAACACTCCCACAGAGCCGCAGATTACCCCACCCATTACATGCAGTAATAATAACACCATACAACGCACCCACATCATGACACCCAAGTAGTAGTGATGAACAGAGGCTGGTCCCCGGATCCCCCTCACATGACATGGCATGCATTGACATCGTCGTCGTTGAACATGTTGCTGACGCGGTCATCGCCACGTTGGGGCACCGGGACATGGCCGTGCTTGTCACCATTGTAGCCATGGCGCCAGTAGTTGTAGCTGTCACGAAAGGATTCCTCGTCTCTGAAGTAGTTGGCGGCCGATGTGAAGTAGCGGGGGAGATCAGGATTGGGCCAGAATTCTGCCTTCTTGCCGCTCCGTCTCACTTCCTTGAGCACCTTGTTCGCGTCGATATACCCGGTCACGGTCACCTTCTCCATCTCCAAGTCCACCTCCACTGAATCAACCCCTATGCCATGAAATTTTTTCCATTACAGTTAGCTAATATATCACTGTTCGGGTTAGCTCATGACATTTCATGATCTCAGATATATAGCAGCTACCTCTAAGCCTTAAGATAGCATTTTTGACAATCCTCTCGCAGCCTGTGCAGCACATCCTCACTTTAAGCTCCACTGTCTGCAATAGAAAGATGGAGAGAAAGTAAGAATTTTTAACTATGATAAAGTTTGTGAATGATGCCTTGGTTCATTCTGTTGGATAGGATAACGTATAGAACTTCGGTTCAGGAATGATGCCTTTTCTTACGCAAGGTAAAGCAGTTGCTTATTTATCTTTGTTTATGTAATTTATTGTTTGTTGCTTATTTGGAACAGTCAGCAAACACCATCTCTCAAATGTTGGACATGTCCTACCAGCGCCGAAGGCAGCAAGGTTTGTCCCCTCGACCCCAAGGCAAAGGTTCAGGGCAGCAAATTCCGGCTTCGTACGTACACAGACATAGTGGTCGGGGGGACAAAGAAAAAGGCAAAGGGCCAAAGGGCCAAACAACCAACCAAAGAGAATCCATTCTAAACTAGGAGATGCGCACGCTTAACTTCACTTGTGCTTAAAACTGAAGGGAAACTGGCATGCTTTTGACAAACCTAAACCACGAGTTTATTCACATATTCCTGCATGTAGCTTTCGATACAATAAAAGAATTATTCTGGACTTGGCTCAAAAAAATAATTATTCTGGACTTGCCTTCCTTTGGTTCATTGAACTGTTCTAGCTATCGTGTGTTATACTTCTATCAAGAGCAGCTGCGCATGCAGTGAATAAGAGAGAGGACTCTTCAATTATCCTTTAATCACTTCACAACAGGAAGCAATTTAAGTAGCAGTGGCAGAAAGTATAACAAGAGATGAAGGAGAACCTGCAGCGAGAGTGGTCGTCCCTTGGCCATGTTCTTGCTGATGTAGCTCTCGTCGAAGTAGTAGTGGGTGTTGCTGCTGCTAGGATTGCTGCTGTAGTAGTAGGTGTTGCTACTTCTCCAATAGTTGTTTCCTTGATAGCGGAAGGGGTAAAAGATGGTGGAGAGAAAGAAGTTGATGGCTCTTCCCAGCGCTGTCGCCATGGCTCACAGGATGCAGATATAATTAGGAGGATTGATGGGATGAGAGATTTAGAAGGCAGGGAGCGCAAGATATTCCCACCAAGGCATCGCTTCCTTTCGCAGAATTATTAAATCTCTTACGTAATATTCCATTGGTTCCCCTCCACGCCTTTTCTTTCTTCCAGACCTTGTGCTCAAGTTCTTTTGAACCTGGGGGTGGGTCACCTCACCCTTTGAAATAATTTAACCTTTAAGGAGGGAATGGTATCCAAGACCCTTGCCTCTTATTAATGCTCGAATTGTGGGGTTAAGATCCCCACCAGAAGGACATGGATAGCACCCAGAGAGAATATATATATATATATATATAGTTTTAATTCAAGGGGAACAAGAATGTGGATTAGGAGAAATTATAAAAAGACCGGACGCAGTGGGAAATTAAGTATTCTAAAATGCCCTTTATTTTCTTGAACTTTTTATGACCATTGCACGCATTTGCCTTATCCCGGCTAGAAAAGTTATTCTGTCCAACCTAGCTTTTGTGCCTAGTTTTTTGAGGAGTTGTGACCAAAGGACGCTTCTAGGATATATTGATAGGGACACCACTATAGCTATCAACAGATCGGGTTTGGATCTGCATACAAAATCCAAGTTATTAGTAACTTGTGTTTGCTTGAGAACGAAGCCTAGCTTAAGCACTTTCACATTTATTAATCAACGGATCGTGCATTCATTTGGCACCATAAAAGAAAGCTAACATTTCTAGCAAAATCCCATCGAGTTTATTTTATCTTATTTATAGTACATATTTTATTTTGTTTTATTTTGACAAGAAGGTTGGGACGACATCTGGCCGAAACCAAGATGAGGGTAGTAATCGAATCCAAGTCATCTATATCCAATACCTCATGATAATACCAACTCAATCAATTCGCACCCTCATCCTCGAGACCTAAATCGAGATCAAGATTCAAGAGTAACGATTGGCTCAGAAATTAGTATTTACCGGTACCGTGCTCATTGTTGAAGTTGAAACTTTTACATATAATCATGGTAACATGATATAGTTGTCCCGGCCATGCAATCAATTCATCAAAATTGTCCAATCTTAGCTTATAAGATTTGCAGGTGTATTTTCCAGGAAAAAGATATGAAGTTCTTAAACGTATCCATCAAACTCTTCCTATCTATTACGCTCTTGGAGTATATCTCTGTGGTGGTAAATAGAGTTGGCGCGCCTTTAGTGCGTGCGCGCGAGACAAACAAAAGGAAAAGGATCACAGAGTACATAGAATGATGTATTTGGAAAGAGATTTTTGAGGCTTCAAAGTATTCTTTCCAGTACGGTCCCATTGCTGAGCTTTAAGCATCTACACGTTAGCTTCCACCATAAACCTTTAAAGTCCACGCAGCTCATTTAATAAAATAGGCAATTGCTACAATTTTATGCAGCAAATTGTGGAGAAAGATAATTTTTGATAGTAATAGAGGAGATTCCAAGCTTCCACTGGAACCAGAGTATTTGCTACAAAAATTGTCTCCGCATCATGATCGCCTCGACCGTAGGAATAAAGTTCATTTTGCATGCTATACATAACCAAGCTTTTCCATTCAAACTGAAGAGTGCACTAAGGTTTCTTTTTATTTTCTTGTTTATATTACTAATCACCTTTAATGCTAAGGAAAGAAGACATAATGAAAATTGTTGGATAAAGAAGAGGTCGCAATAATTGAGGAAAATTTCGTTCCACCTGAAGATAGTTTATAATAACAAAGAAATCAAGGTTCAACCCAAGCTGCTGATACATCCTTATGATGCATAAGTACTCATAGGCCCATCCAGCTATGTGCATGAAATTTTGGGTCAGATTTTATTATGGTTTATATTAGAATGCAGGTTCTCCGCATCATCAAATGCGCATAGGCCTATCCCTCTATATCAGCATCTCTAATCACGAAGAGAGGGATGTGAATGCTCGCCATTATTTTTGTCATGATGGGTAATTATGGTCATTGCAATAGTTATATTTTGTTCCCGAATAAAATTCAATCCATGGCTGAATTAAGACAAGGTCATTATTTTTCCTTTTTTTTTTTTGTAAAACAAACGAATCATATCATCCAAGCATAGATACAACCAGAGACGTCCGAATGCGAATATCTCGAAATTCCACAGGGGTCATAGAGATATAGTTTCACGTAACACTGCCAGAGTGATGGACAACATGAGAAGCAACCCAATCAGCTACATTGCAAGGTCATTATTTTCCTTTGCTGAATACCTCTAACTATAGTAGGGAGCTATGAGAAGATCATAAATTCATTGTTATGATGTTAAAAAATGCTGAAACATTAGGTTTTTCCTTCTCATCCATAAAGATTCTATTTGATCATCCAACCATTAGGTTGTGTGGTGGGAATCTCAAGTCATGTCATCCATGTTCAGAGAGAACATGACAAGTGAAGTGCAAATAAACAGGCTTGAAAAAGCACCTAGAAATCCGAGACCCGCAGCAAAGTCTTGAATATCGACTCTCAGCGCCCGCGACCACAGCCCACAATGTCCTACGGAAAACCACAATAATCATATGCCGCAAAAGATCTATCCAACTTAGCAAGCACTCTTGCGAGCTTTATGAAAATTGTATCCAAATCATTGTTGTTCTATTCTGACTCGGAGAATAAACTTTCTATCCACAGTATACCTCATAAGAAAGCTAAGCAAAGCTTAACATGTGGAGGTAATCAGCTCTTAGGCTATCTTTTTGTACATCTTAAATAAGAACAAGCCCCGCAAAGAGAACTTAAAGTAGACAAACTTCCTGATGTGATGCTCTGTATTTAGATAGAAACGAATTCACTAGATTCTTCAGAGCACTCTTCAAGGAATAACATCCCTTATGAGAGTTCCTTTGCTATTAAGAAAGAAGAGGAATATATTCAGGTGCAAGGATTGGGTCGAAGTGATGGTGCTATACGTTAGTACATGAAGGCTTGGATAACGAACACTTCATTGAGAGAGCCTGGAAGCCACCAGAATTCAGGGATACCTAAGTAGTCCGCAGAATGCTTTCCAATATGACAGGATGGTGGAAAAGGAACATTGGACAGGATTAAAGGAAGGGCGAGCGACTCAGCTGTACCTTTTAGTTTTATTTGATTCCAGGCGCGCACATAATCTTTCTCGCATCCAATGCACATGAAAAGGAGTATGGATCGCACCACCAAACTCTGGTTCGCATGGTATTATCGCTCACCTCTTTGGCGAGAGGTGCTGCTCCCCCGTTTCGGCTCCCATCAAACTTTTGTTCCTTTTTTGAATGAATGGAAATATCAAGTTACACTTTGTTCCTTGGTGCTACAAGCTTTTGGCTTAATCTGCATGGGGCCTTAGGCTTTGGCCAAGATAAAGGGGCTGAGTGTAAGTTGCAAGTAGGGATAGAGCCAATCCTGGTCTTCTAAAACAGACAGAAAAAGAGTATGGTTGCCCCCCCCCACCCCCCCCCCACCTGCTGTTCTTTCTTTCTTTCATCTTTTTCTGGTTATTTCATATAGTTTGATATATGCATTCCTAGCTTCAGAAAGAGCAATTGAAGTAAAGATTTATCAGGTGTCACGCCCCGAACCCGGGGCCCGGGGCGCGAGCAGACGCCGCGCACCTGCAGGGCGGACCCCGCAGGCACGCAAGGCAGATAAATCAGATTCCACATCAATAGCTAAACAAAGATAAATTTCAACTTTCAATTCAAATGTCCATATATATACATAAGTCAAAAGAAAGTCCATAACTACTGGCTAAATACATCATGATCACTCCATCCCGTAATCTCCATAATTATATGTCATCACCTGAAAAAAAATGTAAATAGTAGGAGTGAGCTAACAGCTCAGTAGGCAACATAATGCAGTAAAGTCATCATATAACATGTCGTCATGCATATAAAAGCAACTAAACTCAGAAATCCAAAAATCCACACGATAATCCGTAAACCCGATCCGAGACTCAAAATAACTCAACCGCATGACTACGGCCACATCACCCAGTGGCATGGTTACACCGAAGTGCCAATACAACTCTCCAAAGAGCCGCTCCACTGAGCCAACGCACCACTGTGCCGCACCCCCTGGTGCCAAACTCACGCTCCACTGAGCCGCTCCGAAGAGCAAAATGCACCCCTGTGCCGCCACTATTCTATCACCGGTGGTCGCGGTGTTGGACCTAGTTCCTCAGTACAAGTCGACAGGGCCAACGTATCATCCCATTGACGGGACCTAGACTATAGTCACGCGGATTTTAAAAATCAACAAATCAACTTTCCAACTCAAGTCATGAACAAACTCCCAATAGTACAGTACATAACAGTTCATGAAATTAAATATTAATTTCTAATTCTAACACATAATGCTCATAATAATTTAATAGTTTATGAAATTAAATGCTTAATACTAATTCTAACAATAATGCCAATAATAAATCATAACATCAACATATGCAATGTACATGTTAAAATTCTACTTTAAAGCAATAGGTCACCTACCTAGGCTCGCTTAAAAATTTCTACCACAGATATCACGAACCCATGATTAAAACACAAACTTTAATTATTTAATTAACTAAGAAATATAATTTAAACTATTTCTAATCCCTTAAACCCTTAAGTTCATAGATCCAAGAATGGGCCCCTAAGATTAGACATAGACCCTAAGAACAGGTAAACCAAAACCCCAAAATCAGAACCCTTTAAACCCACAGCTAATTGTGGCCCAAAACAGATTGGGCCCAATTGAATCAAACCAGATTACAGGTCCAGATCAGATCTTAGGCCCAAACCAAACTAGCCCACAGATCCAATCGGATTCAACTCAAACTCAATCCATTCTACTGATCACTGGTTCAATCAGACCATAACAAAACCCATTCATTCAACTCGGATCAAACCTTATTCACGGCATAGATGAAACCGGTTCACAGTTTGAACCCGGTCCAAGTCCGGTTCACAATTCAGGCACGGAATTCGATGCAAGGGGAAACACCCAAAGTTCCTTTGTGTCTGGTTTGAGACAACAATAGGGCACGGAAAACGATGCAAGGAAAACACCCAGCCGAAAGAAGAAGAAGAAGAAGAAGAAGAAGAAGAAGAAAAAGAAGGAGAAGAGGAAGAAGAAGGAGAAGAAGAAGAAGAAAGGAAGAAGGGGGGGGGGGTGGCTGGTGGTTCCGGTCGGCCCTCGGCGGCGGTGCTCGGCCAGCTGCCGTCGGTCACCCCACGGTCACAGGCGACGGAAGGGAAGAAGAAGAGAGGAAGAAAAGGGAGGAAAGAGAGGGAGACCGGGGCTGGAAGCCCGGCCCCCGTTCACCCACCTCCGGCCGAACCCATTTCGGCCGGATTGACCCCGGCCGGCCACCGTCGGCCGGTCAAATCCCAAAATAACTCTTTGGAACAGGGGAAAGGAACCCGGTTGGCATCCCTCATTTCTCCCCTTAAATCCATAAAAAGTGATTAAAAAAAATATATCTTTCTCACCTCCGGTCGTCGACGAGTGGTTCCCCAGCGGCGATGGCGGCTCCGGCGACGACTACGGCTCCGGCGACCGTCTCTAGAAGAGGGAAAAATGAGAAGGAAAAATGAAATGGGAAAAGATTGGGGCTCTCAGAGAAGAGAGAAAGGGGGAGAGAGAGAGAGAGAGAGAGGGAGAGGGAAGAGGGGAAGAGGGAAGAGGGGGGGGGGGTGTGCGGAGATCCCACTGGCCGTTCGGCCGGCGTGGTCGTCGTGGGGACGACCACGATGAACCAACTGAAGTCGGCACTCCTTGCCGACTTCAGTTCGGATCTTCACACTCTAACCAACTAAAAAGAAATGTTACATGTCACGCCCCCGCCTCTGCGAGGCACGTGAGGCACCCAGTGCCCACGTGGGGGCCGCATGAGGGGGGAACACGGGACTCCCCTGCCAGATATTGTCCAGTTCTGGGGCTTCACGCAAGCGTCCTTCACCCCTCCCCGATTTTGTTTTCCACCCAAAACACGTCTGCAGGATTAGGAGACACCTGCCTCATATGCCCAGGCTCTGGAACGAGTCTTTCCGATGTGGGACTATTGGGCCTCACACCCTTTCCACCATCGGACAAGAGCCGTCCTCGGCTCTGATACCAATGAATCTGTCACGCCCCGAACCCGGGGCCCGGGGCGCGAGCAGACGCCGCGCACCTGCAGGGCGGACCCCGCAGGCACGCAAGGCAGATAAATCAGATTCCACATCAATAGCTAAACAAAGATAAATTCCAACTTTCAATTCAAATGTCCATATATATACATAAGTCAAAAGAAAGTCCATAACTACTGGCTAAATACATCATGATCACTCCATCCCGTAATCCCCATAATTATATGTCATCACCTGAAAAAAATATAAATAGTAGGAGTGAGCTAACAGCTCAGTAGGCAACATAATGCAGTAAAGTCATCATATAACATGTCGTCATGCATATAAAAGCAACTAAACTCAGGAATCCAAAAATCCACACGATAATCCGTAAACCCGATCCGAGACTCAAAATAACTCAACCGCATGACTACGGCCACATCACCCAGTGGCATGGTTACACCGAAGTGCCAATACAACTCTCCAAAGAGCCGCTCCACTGAGCCAACGCACCACTGTGCCGCACCCCCTGGTGCCAAACTCACGCTCCACTGAGCCGCTCCGAAGAGCAAAATGCACCCCTGTGCCGCCACTATTCTATCACCGGTGGTCGCGGTATTAGAACTAGTTCCTCAGTACAAGTCGACAGGGCCAACGTATCATCCCATTGGCGGGACCTAGACTATAGTCACGCGGATTTTAAAAATCAACAAATCAACTTTCCAACTCAAGTCATGAACAAACTCCCAATAGTACAGTACATAACAGTTCATGAAATTAAATATTAATTTCTAATTCTAACACATAATGCTCATAATAATTTAATAGTTTATGAAATTAAATGCTTAATACTAATTCTAACAATAATGCCAATAATAAATCATAACATCAACATATGCAATGTACATGTTAAAATTCTACTTTAAAGCAATAGGTCACCTACCTGGGCTCGCTTAAAAATTTCTACCACAGATATCACGAACCCCTGATTAAAACACAAACTTTAATTATTTAATTAACTAAGAAATATAATTTAAACTATTTCTAATCCCTTAAACCCTTAAGTTCATAGATCCAAGAATGGGCCCCTAAGATCAGACATAGACCCTAAGAACAGGTAAACCAAAATCCCAAAATCAGAACTCTTTAAACCCACAGCTAATTGTGGCCCAAAACAGATTGGGCCCAATTGAACCAAACTAGATTACAGGTCCAGATCAGATCTCAGGCCCAAACCAAACTAGCCCACAGATCCAATCGGATTCAACTCAAACTCAATCCATTCTACTGATCACTCGTTCAATCAGACCATAACAAAACCCATTCATTCAACTCGGATCAAACCTTATTCACGGCATAGATGAAACCGGTTCACAGTTTGAACCCGGTCCAAGTCCGATTCACAATTCAGGCACGGAATTCGATGCAAGGGGAAACACCCAAAGTTCATTTGTGTCTGGTTTGAGACAACAACAGGGCACGGAAAACGATGCAAGGAAAACACCCAGCCAGAAGCAGTGCCGGCTCGAGCCTTAGGCGACCGAGGCGGTCGCCTAAGGCCCCCGGCCCAGGGAAGGCCCCACCCAGCCATGTCATGTTTTTTTTTTATTGCTCCATTAATGGCTGGCGCTTGGCGTGGGCGGTGGCGTCTGGCTGGCACTCTGGCAGAGTGTGGGACAGTGGGAGTGGGCGGTGGCGTCTGGAAGACGGACGGCGACTGGCGACTGGCGACGGGGACGGACGATGGCTACCGGGCTCCGCCCGTACGTCGCTCCAGGCCTACAGCCTGCAGGCTGCAGCGCGTCCCTTCGGCAGTTCGGCCAACGTCGAGTCGTCGACAACGACGACAAGCAACGGGCGGGCAACCTTGTCCCTACAGTCCTCTCCAGCTCTCCTCGCCGACGGCCGACGTTGCCGTCCTCGACTCCGAGCTCCGACCTCCAAGCTCCGAGGCTCCGAGCTCCGGTCCACCGTGCGTCCGTGCAGTCCGTGCTGTCTCCTCCTCGGCTCCGAGCTCCGGCCTCCTCTGCTCCTCAGCTTCGGGCCTCCTCTGCTCCTCAGCTTCGGGCCTCCTCTGCTCCTCAGCTCCGGGCCTCCAGCCTCCCGTCCTCTCCTCGCCGACTTCGAGTCTCCGAGTCGCCGTCCTCGTCTCCTCCGACCTCCGAGCTTCACGGCGACCGAGGCGGCGAGCCCTCCCGAGTCCCGACTTCCGACTCCGAGTCTGACTTCCTCCTCAGCTCTTCGCCTCTTCCGAGTCTCCGACCTCCCATTCCCCAGAGGAGGTTCTTGCCCCCCCACCTCAACCTCCCAACCTCCTCTCGGGAAAAAAAAACCCGTCCTCTCTCTCCCCGCTCGTACCATCGTAGCCATGGCTCCCGAAAGCTTCACCGACAAGAACGCGGTATTCAAAAAGCTCAAATCTAAGTCGGAGAACAAGGTAATCTGTTCAAGTTCTTCTCTTTCTTTTTCTTCTTCTTCTTCGTCTTTTTTTGCTTTTTCCCCCCTTATATTGGAATCAGTCTCGTAGGTTTGTCCTTATAAATTTGCTCTGGGTTCGACTCAATTTCGATCACTTGTTTTCCTGAAAATCGTTTGGGTTTGGGGGATCTGCTGCGGGAACTCCAGATCCCGACGGGATCCTCCAGATTTGATCGCTTCTGACCGTGGATCTTTCCGTCTCAGATGTGCTTTGATTGCAATGCTAAGAACCCTACATAGGCATCGGTGACGTACAGGATCTTCCTCTGCCTCGACTGCTCGGCCGTCCACCGTAGCCTCGGCGTACACATCAGCTTCGTGAGGTATGGGATTGTTATTGTCTTTTGTTGATTTAGCAAAGGAGGCAATTCTAGGGTTCCCCTTCATGTCCTTGTGGTTCATTCCGGTTTTTCTCTGATTAATTTGAAGGTCATTTCTGAATTTTCAACCATCGGCCCTTTCAAAACCCTGAGGCGATGATGTTGCTGTCGCTGCATATCTTTATAGCTATTTTTTTTTTTAAAGATGTTCAAAGCCTTAAAACATGCAACTTTGGAATTATATACCTGATAAGATGAAACTGATTATAGGTAACCCCTAGTGCATAATGAATGAGTAGATGGTATTGACGTGGCATTCCCTTCCCTTCAATAGAAGTTGAGATCAAGCTAATCAGATGCTAATAGAATTCTTGCTAGCCAGCTGCATTCTTGATGCCCCTGGGGGGTAACCATGCACTGAACTGTATGGAGATGATAATAGTTTTGGGATAACAAGATCAGCTGAAGAATCTTTTAAAATTGATTACTTTTTATATATAGTAAATCAAGCTATTTTTTCAATTCAAAATAGGTTTGAACAATTTACCGTATATGAAAATATTTTTGGTTTTTTGTTTAATTTTAGAAAGTTAAAATCTTTGAATGAAGATGATTTGAAAAAGTGTTGTCTTAATCTTGAAAACTTTTTAAAGCATGGTGAATATTCTGATATTGATGGTATCGATCTGTTTTCAGAGTTAAAAATTTTAAAAGAATTTTTACAAATAGAAACTAGTACCCCTATTGATATTTTAAGTTTTATAAAAAAAACAAATTCTTTTCCAAATGCATGCATTGCATATAGGATATTATTAACAGTACATGTAACAGTTGCTTCTGCTGAAAGAAGTTTTTCAAAATTAAAGTTGATAAAATCTTATTTGCGATCAACTATGTTACAAGAAAAATTAAATGGATTAGCTATATTATCGATTGAAAATAGTATTTTAATAGATCTTGAGTATAAAAGTTTAATTAGTAATTTTGCTTCTCAAAAAGCTAGACGAATTATTTTAAATAAAAATTTTAAAATATTTTTTAAAAAAATTATTATTTAAATAATAATAAAAAAAGGCCTCTTCTAATGAGTTCGCCTAAGGCCCCCAAATGTATTGAGCCGCCCCTGGCCGGAAGAAGAAGAAGAAGAAGAAAAAGAAGGAGAAGAGGAAGAAGAAGGAGAAGAAGAAGAAGAAAGGAAGAAGGGGGGGGTGGCTGGTGGTTCCGGTCGGCCCTCGGCGGCCGACCGTGGCCCTCGGCGGTGGCGCTCGGCCAGCCGCCGTCGGTCACCCCACGGTCACAGGCGACGGAAGGGAAGAAGAAGAGAAGAAGGAGAGAGAGAGAGGAAGAAAAGGGAGGAAAGAGAGGGAGACCGGGGCTCGAAGCCCGGCCCCCGTTCACCCACCTCCGGCCGAACCCATTTCGGCCGGATTGACCCCGGCCGGCCACCGTCGGCCGGTCAAATCCCAAAATAACTCTTTTGAAACAGGGGAAAGGAACCCGGATGGCATCCCTCATTTCTCCCCTTAAATCCATAAAAAGTGATTAAAAAAATATATATCTTTCTCACCTCCGGTCGTCGACGAGTGGTTTCCCAGCGGCGATGGCGGCTCCGGCGACGACTACGGCTCCGGCGACCGTCTCTAGAAGAGGGAAAAATGAGGAGGAAAAATGAAATGGGAAAGGATTGGGGCTCTCAGAGAAGAGAGAAAGGGAGAGAGAGAGAGAGAGAGAGAGAGGGAGAGGGAAGAGGGGAAGAGGGAAGAGGGGGGGGTGTGCGGAGATCCCGCTGGCCGTTCAGCCGGCGTGGTCGTCGTGGGGACGACCACGATGAACCAACTGAAGTCGGCACTCCTTATCGACTTCAGTTCGGATCTTCACATCAGGATTAAATGATTAGATTATTAATTAAATGGTAAATATATGTTAAAAGAATTAATAATTAAAAATTGGTCATCAAAATTAGAAATCTATATCATTAGTTAATTATTCATGATCTACCTTAGGAGCGAAGCCAGGAGTTTTATCTAGGGGAATTGTTAATAAGATCTATTAAAGTCTAAAAATTTTAAACATTAATAGATTAAAAAAAACTTATTGTATTCATTTTTTAAATTCATACTAATGCATATAATATGCAAGCTCGCTTTCAAATACATCAAATAATTTATAAATGTAATTATTACTATCATGTTTTCCTTCATATTACAATCCATGAATATTAATTTTTATAGGTTATGCATCAAAAGAAATAAATAGAGAAGAATAAAAAAATGCATATGTTGAATATATGAGTCCAATTATCTCTAGAATTGCCTATGGGTCTCCGAAAAGGAGAAGAATATATAATGTAGCAAGAAATATTTTTAGAATAGCTTGTTTAAATCGTTATTTGAATAGTAGTCATCTAATAATCAGAAGTAAGTAAAAATGAAACAAGAACAATTTCAGACTCATAAGCATGAACATGATTTTTTTTACTAATCCATATTGCTAGTACAGATTAAAAGGCTTTGGAGTTGAACAACTCTTAACGTAGGCTCATAAAACCCACTATTCATAATTTTATTTTCTCTTGTCTGTTTGTAATTAACTTCTAGTCATGAGATCAATTGAAATTATGATTCAAGATTTTTTTTTTTTTTGGTACATTCCAGTGGGGGAGTAAGTTCTAAAGGAAAATAAACTGCTATTACAATCTAGAATCTAAAGAAGCAGCAACCATAACTTCCAGCTAATCACGAAGAAGAGGAGAGCCAAACCGGAATCAGATCATCCCTTTTAAATTCCAAATTACCCTGCAGGCCAGTATTGGCTAACTAGTCTGTAGATTGGTCCTCTCAGAATATATGTGAAACTTTAAGACTCTGCAGCCCTTTTTTGAATTGCTAATGTTGGGGGAAAAACGGACCACCCCACAAATATAATCAGAACACCCGAATCCAATGGCAAGGCCGAGCTCATGCAGGCCGAGCTCATGCAGGCCGAGCTCATGTAGGCCGAGCCGAGCTCATGCTGGCTAAGCTCAGGAGACCGAGCTCATGCAGGCCGAGCTCAGGAGACCGAGCTCATGCAAGCCGAGCTCAAAAGGCCGAGCTCTTGCGGGCCGAGCTCATGCAGACCGAGCCCAGTAGTCCGAGCTCATGCAGGCCGAGCTCATGTAAGCCGAGCCGAGCTCATGCAGGCCGAGCCCAGTAGTCCGAGCTCATGCAGGCCGAGCCGAGTAGTCCGAGCTCATGCAGGCCGAGCCGAGCTCATGCAGACCGAGCTCAGAAGACCGAGCTCGTCGTCCACATGCTGCGGCCACGCCCTGCAGCAGACTCACTGTACCGTGCTTTGCTTACCGGCCACGCCACGACACATCAACCAGGGACCATACCCTGCTACGACTGTCAACAATTAATGCGCATGGTCTCCACGGATCTCTAGGTTACTCAAAATCTTAGATCATCCACGGCAACTCATCGACTCACTCAACTACGTCCGGTCACCCACAACAACTCATTAGCTCCAGTCCCGTCCTCCACGGCAACACATTAATTCAGATGACCACACTCAATCATGACGGTAACTCATTTAATTCGTCTGGTCACATCCCAGGTAACCCTGTATCCCTTCTATAAAAGGGGAACTTCTTCCTCTTTAAAGGGGGCTTCGGACATCTACATAGAGTCCATCTCCTTCTTCAAAATTAAGCCCCCCTCTGACTTAAGCATCGGAGGGCCGGCACTGGAAACTCCGGCCACCGGCTTCTTGTAGGTTCCCCGGAGGACGCCACCCGCCACTCTCGCTGGAGCTCCTCTTCCTCGGTTCGCAGTCGTCGCCGGGCCCAATTTCCAGCAACAGTTGGCGCTAGAGGAAGGGCCCGAATCGTGGCCATAAAACTAAGGAGCAAAGGAGTCTCTGATACCTCCCGGCATCATGCTCCAAGCCCCGGACGCTCAGTCCAGAATCCACCACCAAGACCTCCGACAGATCAAGTTCCACAAGTCTAACCCGAGCGGTTCGACGCACTGGTGCAGCAAGTCCAAGTGCTAGCCATTGCGGTCCAAAGCCTGCAACAGGTGGAGGCCCCTCCTTTGCCGCCTCCACGGGTTCATGCTAAGCAGAGGAAGAAACTTTCTCTCGAGCAATCTTGAATCAAGCATGGCTCCCGCTACAATGACGTGGGACGTGGGGGCAACCAGAAGTAGTAGCCCGAGTCTCACGTCAACGAGTTGGAGAGGAAGAGAAATAGGCTGAGGTCTGGAGGAGGAGAGCTATGGAATTTTAAAATGGGGTTGTGAGCCTCTGTGGCAAAGGGTATAGTCCCATTAAATCCCATTGCCCTTCGAACTCTTCTCTATTGTTCCGCGATCAGGACGAAGACTACGTATCCCCACTTTTCTCGTTCGGATCATCAAGGCCTACGGCAAGTAAGAGACCAGTATGTACTCTCTCCTCATCGGTGTAAGTCCTTAGGACGGCGCTCACGATGTTGCTCTCCCACAGAGCGTCACCATCACTGAAGCTCCCACCGAGCTCGGAAGGACGACTTCGGCAGGCATGACCTCGGAAGGCATGAGCTCAGAAAGCTGTCGAGCTCAGAAGGCCGAGCTTAGAAGGCTGCCGAGCACAGAATGCCGAGCTCAGAAGGCCGAGCTCAGAAGGCCGCCGAGCTTAGAAGGCTGCCGAGCACAGAATGCCGAGCTCAGAAGGCTGCCGAGTACAGAAGGTCGCCGAGCTCAGAAGACCGAGCTCATGCAGCCGAGTTCAGAAGATCGAGCTCATGCAAGCCGAGCCGAGCTCATGCAGACTGAGCTCAGAAAGTCAAGCTCATGCAGGCCGAGCTTAGAAGACCGAGCTCATGCAAGCTGAGCTCATGAGGCCGAGCTCAGAAGATCGAGCTCATGAGGCTGAGCTCACGCAGACCGAGCTCATGCAGGCCGAGCTCATACAGGCCGAGCTCATACAGGCCGAGCCAAGCTCATGCAGACTGAGCTCAGAAGACCGAGCTCATGCAGGGCCGAGCTCAGAGGCCGAGCTCAGAAGAACGAGCTCCAAAGGCCAACCTTAGAAGGCCGATGCTGAGCCAAGTCCTGAGGGACTTTGAAGCTCGAAAGCCATCAAAATATCTCCAAAAGGTATAGAATGCCACTTTGGCTTCAAATAATTTCAATATTTTATCTATTTTCAGGTCGGAGAATCCAAAAAACGACCTACGGGTATCTCTATCTCCAACGTCGCCCCGCTCCGAATAAGGGCACACGATCGCCAATGGACGAAGTCCGTCTCCTGTATGTGTCTCCAATAATGCCCCGACCAAGCTCGGAACGCCTATTCGACGCCATTCGATGACACTTCGACGCCATTCGACGACACTTCGACGCCATTCGACGACACTTCGACGCCATTCGATGGTGTCGACGCCATTCGACGACACTTCGACGCCATTCGACGACACTTCGACGCCATTCGACGACACTTCGACGACATTCGATGACACTTCGACGATATTTCGACGACATTCGACGACATCTCGACGTCATTCAATGCCATTCGATGCCTCCTACGACAATACACCCCGATCTGAGTGGGGGCACCCTGCTGAGTCGACCACAAGCCAAAGAAGGCCGCTGAGTCGACCTGAAGCACTTAGCTCCAACTGCATGAGAGGTACACCCTACTTGGCACGTACATCTTCGTAGACATTTGGCTATATTACAGGATGATCGACGACTGGACTACTTTTTTCGCTCGAGCAAAAAAGCAACTCGAACTCGAAAGTCGGGGGGCAGTGTTGGGAGAAAAACGGACCACCCCACAAATATAATCAAAACACCCGAATCCGACGGCAAGGCCAAGCTCATGCAGGCCAAACTCAGAAGACCGAGTTCATGCAGGCCAAGCTCATACAGGCCGAGCCGAGCTCATGCAGACCAAGCTCAGGAGACCGAGCTCATGCAGGCCGAGCTCATGCAGACCGAGCTCATAAGGCCGAGCTCATGCGGGCCAAGCTCATGCTGGCCGAGCCTAGTAGTCCGAGCTCAGGCCGAGCCGAGCTCATGCAGGCCGAGCTCAGAAGACCGAGCTCGTCGTCCACATATTGCGGCCACGCCCTACAGCAGTCTTACCGTACCGTGCTTTGCTTGCCGGCCACGCCACGACACATCAACCAGGGACCATATCCTGCTACGACTGTCAACAATTAATGCGCATGGTCTCCACGGATCTCTGGGTTACTCAAAATGTCAGGTCATCCATGGCAACTCATCGACTCACTCAACTACGTCCGGTCATCCACAACAACTCATTGGCTCCAGTTCCGTCCTCCACGGCAACGCATTAATTCAGATGACCACACTCAATCATGACGGTAACTCATTTAATTTGCCCGGTCACATCACAGGTAACCCTGTATCCCTCCTATAAAAGGGGAACTTCTTTCTCTTTAAAGGGGGCTTCGGACTTCTATATAAAGTCCATCTCCTTCTCCAAAATTAAGCCCCCCTCTGACTTAAGCATCAGAGGCCGGCGCCGGAAACCCCGACCACCGGCTTCTTGCAGGTCCTCCGGAGGATGCAGCCCGCCGACGAACCGCCACCCGCCACTCTCGCCGGAGCTCCTCCTCCTCGGTCCGCGGTCGCCCCTAGGTCCAATTTCTAGCAACAGCCAATGGTCTTTAAGAAGTTGATGATGTCGTTTCCCCATAAATCTATTGCAATTGATCCACATAAGGACAGTATGAGAATCTCCTTCCAGACACACTTGGGTGGCTTTGTCATCAAAACTCCAGTATAGATTTCAAACCAAGCTAGTTGGAATTCAATAAATTCTTTACTGTAGCCTTCCCTGTATTGGATGGTTAATCTCAAAGTTGCTCAATTAAAGATGATTATTTTCAAATAAGCCCGATAAAGTATTGTGTATATCAAAAGCAAGTTCTGCCCCCTTTAGGACTGCTATTTCTAAAATCCTCTTCAGATCATGAACTGGAATTTCCTCTGTAGCAGCGAGTTCTCAGACTGATTCCTCTACAACTGAAATATATATTTGTATAAACTAAAAATTGCTGTCTGTTGCTGTTGGGGATTAAACTGAGGAAGGCAGCCTTACCTCAGACCTGAACTACCTCAAACCTTGTTTGGAGTCAGAGGAATCACTCCTTTTACACCCCGTTTTACACCCCGGACCCCGTTTTACACCCCGGACCCGAAGAACTGCTCTGCTGCTGGCCGAGTCACTCCTCGCTCTTTGCTTTTTTTGTGATGGCATGCTTCTTTAATTCAATCTTTCATTTCATTCAATCGTCGAAAGATTGAGCCTGTGTTCAGTTATCGTGACTTACCTAATATATCTCTTACGATATTTCAACTTAAGGGCCGGCCCCAGTAGGCTTTGACGGTTATAGATAGAAGTAGGAAACGTCAATGAAAGCCTACATTAGCGAGTAGCCATATTTAGGCATAACTGACGGAACTACACTTGATTTAGGAGCTAACGGAGGGTGTGAAACAGACTCCTGCCCCATGGACAAAACTACACTAACGAGACGTAGGCTTAGTCAAGTCAAGCAAGAGAAAGAGCTTTAGCCGAGGGTTCCCTCGATCAAACTCGAAATTTCATAAGAGAAGAAATCTCGTAGCGTAGAAAAGAAAGGAGAAATCGTTTTGATTCGAGGCAGATCCCTTTTTTGTTTGCCTTTACAAGTTGAGTAAACAAATAAAAAAAAGTCTTCTCTTTGGATAAATCCTATCTCTCGTCACATAAGAGCGCACTAAATAAAAAGGAGAAGCAGAAACAGACGTCGTTTTTCGCGATAAGCAAGATAAGGTTCTTTCTAGTCTTCATCTGAGCTCCGTCTTCTCGTAGAATCCTCGCGCTTTAAGGGCAGGAGGTCGTAGATCAAACTCCTTCTTTTTTAGTTCGACGCATCTATGGCTTTAGAGAAATTCCTACTGTTGTTGCGGTTAGTGGCTTAGCGATTCTAGCAGGAAAGTGACTTTTAGGCTCAGCTGACTTCTAGTCCTATGCTCCAGGGCAAGCAGATAGTAAGCGAGGCTTGATCGGTAGGCAAGTGGCCGAAGAGGAAGGGAATTCTGTAAGTGAAGAAATTCTCTTCATCACGAGATCCGGTCTTCAAGCCAGCAACCAGAGCAGGAGTCATCTTTAACTCTCGTTTTAAGCTTTCATTGGACTCAAGGACTTATCAAAGAGGAGCTAACCCTACTCATGCTAGTTCCCTCCTCCTCCCCTATCTACACTATTATAAATACATAAGAACTGAAAATTACATGTTTTAAGGTCTCCTATATCAAGCGAGTGCAAACCGAGTGGTTGAAATTCTCTGTTAATAATGCTATAATATATAGTAGAGTATGCAAATTGAAAATTCATATCATGAATCATGATATATATACACTAAAATATACAAATACGCAAATTCAATATATGTTTAGATTATCAGAATCAAATCATCATGTCGTGCTCTTAAATGAAAGTCATTAGTTTTGGCACCTATGTGATATATAAATCATCTCCAAAAAGATGTTTCTCTTTACATATTTGGATGTGCACAGTAATACGGAATGTCTGGATTTTTGATTTGGATAGCCTATCACTTATTTCGAAATCACTAAATTTTTACTACGTTGAGCATGCAATAAATATGTAATCCAGCTTTTTCTGTACAGAAGAGAGAACTGACTTCCCCTTGTGTAATCAGCAAACAAGAGACCCCTAAGGTCTAACTGAAATCTTCATTTGAAGTAACAAATCTGCCCACAATTCAATCCGCGCCCTGTTTTGTTCTCTGTAGACATGGGTAGCTTTGAAATCCAGAATAGAAGTGGTAAATTGCCATATGCCATAATGAATAGGATGATATGGTATAGAATTTCTATGATCAACTGCTGTGATCCATGATATCATAATGGTAAAATCTCCCTCCAAGCAGATCCTTAAGCAACAAACTGAGTTATTGTTGCATTGAGTCCATGCCAACAATATTTGCGATCGACGAAATTCAGCTCCATTCACTAGATATGTGACAAGTAGAAATAGGGTGAGAGCTCGACCGTACGATTTTTTTTTTCAGAGACTTAGTACGTGCAATACGTGCAAGGAGATATCATATGATGGATAGTATGCTTCTATAATCCAACTTGAATATGCTCGCTCTCCGTCGTTAAAATCTATAGCCATCGAACAAGATGACTGTTTTAATAAAAATTCAATGATCCATCCAAAAGATTGCTAGATCGGGGTCAAATTAGTAGGAACTTTAGTTAAATCAATTATTAGATCATTCCCAAACTCAAATGAGCCAAGTAAATTTATATATTGTTTTTTAATATATACATTTATATCTTTTAAAGTATTTTACATTTATTTGATACTTTATCATTATATTATTATTTAGAGATGAACTATTATCCCTCTCAAGAGGAGATGCTATCAATTTCTCTCATCTCCAGAATCAATAAATGGGTATTCAAATCGAAAATCTATACCATTGACAATGGCCTATACCACAAAAAGATAAAATTTCTATAAATTAAAAATCATATATTTTTATAGTCTCTAACCCATGCACCATGTAAACACAAAAATGAACGATTTCTAACGACCCGTGTGCTAAAATACAATAAAAGGTATTTAAATCAAGAATGGACCTCATTGATCATGATTTACACATGTTAAATTATGCATGAATTATAAACCAATAGATTCTAATGTTTAGATCACTGTAAAATATGAACTCATATTACTTTAACTATTCATTTTTCACTTACATATAAATAGGTTAGTGACCACCGGAATACTTGATTTTTCGTTTTAGGCATCCTAAGTAATATAAAATATGATCAATGATATGGTTCTCAATGTAGATACCCCATTATTTATTTTGGAATCAAGAGGACTAGATACCTTTTCTTCTTGGAAGCAGTATTATCTATCCCTATTATTTATATTTATACATTATTGATATTTTCATATTGACTCATGAACTCACTCAAGTCACTTGTTCACTAGAGTTACTAGAAATTTTGGTGAAGTTAACATCCATGTTTTTAGAAAGTGCATGGAAAAATAGAGATGTAAACATGAATGCGTACGTAAGCATTTGGCAGTTTAGTTTAATATAATAGATTCTTCCACACATGATGTATGTTAAATAGATAAAATGGATATGAGTTGCTTGAAGGCCATAGAAGCATGTCAGAGAGGCAATAGCAGTTTGATAAATATCTCCAAACTAGTATTGATTGGGGATGGAGTCAAACATCTACATATTCACATTGCAATAGTAGATATAAGAACTAAGCTAATACATTATGCATCTATTAACATATGGTTGGGGGAATAAGATTTCCCCCCCCCGTGACGCAAGTACCCCTAAGAAGTCGCACAATCGCCGACCCTGGATAGCCGAAGTCGGCGTCCGACCTCGGAACGTCCGACCTCAACATATCCGACCTCAGAACTCCCGACCCGGAAGATTCCTGACACCCGAGGTCTACTCCTGTCAGCCACCTACCACGGCTATACCCCTCCGAGGTCCGGCCAAGGGCCATATCCTGCCACTGCCCCGGCATTTATTGCGCACGACCCCTACAAACCTCTAGTTCACTCCACAATTAATGCGGATCTCCGGCTTACTCCACAATTAATGCGGATCTCCGGCTTACTCCACAATCAATGCGGATCTCCGGCTTACTCCACAATTAATGCGTGTGGCTCCTGTTATCTACGGACTCACAGCTCTCCACGGCAAGTCAGGCTAGCGGAGTCCAATCAGCTATGATAAGTTCCTGATCTCGGCCTTACTCCCGATACCAATGCAATAATTCGCCCGATTGCGTGCCAGCTCGGGTCGTACGACGACTTCACCTCCGACATCAACGCAATAATTCACTCGATCGTACGCCGATCTGAGCAACATGCCGAGCCGTACAATGGCCTCGCCCCATCACATCACAGGTAAACCGACCCTCCTATAAAAGGGGACCTTTGCTCCTCAGAGGGGGGGTTGGAAAAAAATTCCACACTCTACAAACACTATTCTTCTTCTCTTTATACATTTTGCCCCCTATCTGACTTGAGCGTCGGAGGGCCGGCGCCGGAAAACCCGGCCACCGGTTTGTCTGCAGGCACCCGGACGGAGGACGCCGCTCGCCGACGGATCGCCGCTCCCCTGTGAGGACCTGCCGCTCCCTCTCCTCAACCGAAGATTGCCCCCGGGTCCAATTTCCAGCAACACATATATTATGAACAACTGCAAGTTGGATCATGTTAACTTTTATCTCATATCTTAATGTGGTTAATTTGGCATTGTTTACAAGCTTGAGTTTATTAGTTCAGACAGAGATTCGTCGCGGTAACAAAATGCACAACACATTTATTTGGAAGGAATATCTTATCATTAATATCATTATTTTGCTGAATAGAAAATTGTAAGCAATTAAGGGCTCAAAGTTAGCCCCTAGAAAAAATTTATCATTGACTCGTCCAACCTCTTTGCATTATGGCTAAGTAATCAAATTAATATGCATTATGAACTAAATTTGAAATCTACACAAATAAGAAATTTCTCTTTATAAATAGCTAAAACAACAAGACTCGAGGGAGAAACTAAAAGGTAAAATTGAGTAAGCAAGTAAGTTTATCGAGAAGATATATAAGAAGTAGACAAAAACCTTCACCAGAGAGCTAACTAGTTTGAAATAGCCCTTAAATCACACATACTTTACCATTTACATTAGACATTCCAATGATACAAAGCAACAATTTTCAGTTGTATCGAAAGACTCCCTAAATCTAACTCACAAAAGCTAAATAAAATGTGACCGATATATCAACATAAAAATCCTACCATTCGAATCTAATTACCTTCATGAACAAACACACGGGAAGCATAAACTACTAGATTCAATGATTCATATTCTTCATGCAACTCCAAGTAGAAAAGTCATGAAAAATCATTTCAAAATATAATGCTAGTAATTGGTAGTGTTAGTTTATCGAATTAGTAAAATTTTTGGCAGTTGCATCAAGTTAACCATCTAATCCTGTCTTCATCAAGTTTAGGGGTTAGAATAATTTGAAACATTTTATTCTGCTATATAGTTTACCGCCTACCGCTAACTTCGCAAACGTTCATGCATTATTGTAGGGCCAGCGATTGGACAGGAAAGCACTGTGTACCATCCCAAGTTCTGGTCATCAGCATCATCCCAGAAATAAAAGAGTGACGTGGACTAGGTCTCAGGTGCCATCGCATTACCTGGCAAGCACCAATTACCTCATGCCACGTGACACGCCATTTTTATGAAGGAAAGGCTTTTGTCAACAGAGTCGGAATCATTACTGGTACACTGGACCCGGAAATATATGTGGCCTGCCACGTACCAAGACACTTAAATTTCTAATCAGCTAAACACTTAAGCTACGCTCAGGTGTACACGTATCCCTGTCAGCCTCCACATGGCATCAGGAATCATGGCGTGACATGACCGCTTTTCTTTTGATCGAGAAGGCTCGAGATTCCATGACTGTATACAAGGACAGCACGGATAGGAACAGCCCTAGCTTTATTCACAGGGTTGATTAACCACGGACAGGAACAGCCCTAGCTTTATATACAGTACTTACCAAGGCTGTCAAGGGATGGTAATCTTGATCCAAACTTGGTTACCTTATCAAGCGTGTCAAGATCAAGTTTGTCTAATTCTATTCCATTGAGTTTGAGGGTGATGTATAGGTTAGCTCAACACCAACCTGCTGGCGAGTTGGACCAGATTTGGATCAAAAATTCTTCACCTTCCATGTTATTGAGATATGTATATTTTTGAGATGTATACGTATTATCAATGTATATATCGAGACGTGTTCAAGTCGAGCCCCTTGGCCTATATAAACACAAGTAGATCCATATTTGATCCAAACTACTAATTGCCACACCTAACTCCCTTTGAAGGCGGCGGCGCGAAAAAAATAGTTATAAAACTATATATTATAATTAATAATTTTATTATTAAAATTAGTAAATTTGAAATTTAAGATTATGCTTAATATTTAAAAAAAATGTTTTATTGAGAATAGGATACAGTCAGACTTTTCTCGAGATATTTTGTTTTTTGATTTTATTAAATATATTCATATACTCATCAGGTATAATCCATTCGTTTTAGCAAAAAAAAAAAAAAAGAAAAAAAAAAGAAAAGAGAGAGGTGGAGGAGTATGAAAGAAGACAAGGAGACTTTTTTTTTTTTTTCCTTGATATAGAGAAGACATAAGACTTTGGAGAGTGGAGAATTGCTGAGTTTGGGATTTAGGAAGAAGCGACGAGTTACAAGGAGGATAAAAGATCAACATGTTGTCTCTCTCTCTCTCCAAATTGACAAGCAAGTTGTAAGGGTAAGGGAATCCTAAGAAGGCAAATAATGCTTACGTTGCTGGCATTTCCTGATTCCAAACCAGATAATTCTAAGAGCTAATTTGTTGGTAAACTATAGTCTACAGGCATTGAAAAATATGGTCTTCCTAGTATGGTATGGGTGGCAAAATAGCAGGATAGCAGAATATGATCCGGCATCACGCATCAGTGGTGTTATTGCAAAAACGATATGAACTCTGGCTGCAACCCCTTTTTTTTGAGGAGTTTAACCAGTACGTAGTTTTTTTCTTCTTCTTCTTCTTTTTAGAGCCAACCATATATCTGTCTTGATTTCGCCCAGGCATAGAGACTTTCGAAAGGGCTGGAGTTAGAGGGTAGACTACTCCACCATGAGCTAGCAATCTGTAGAAAGACTACCTCAATCTAGCGAAGTCATTTCCTTGCTTCGGTCAAACCAGATTGAGTACTTCAGACTGTTGAAGCTCTGCTATTGTATTTGCTGACTTTGCCTGGTTAATGGCGAAAGGCCAGGAATGAGTTGCCACAGAACAAGGTAAGTTTGCTGGGTTGCAGTTCTACAAAAAAAAGTCTAGTGTGTTGGGTTTTTGTTGTCTTCTTTTCATAATCGAAGTCTAAACCTGCATATCTATACATCAACCATTCTTAGGAAAAAAGAAAAAAAAAAGGAGTCAGGTCTGATTTGATAATTGAGGGATGATTTAATACTAACAAAGAAACATATAATATATATTTTATATTAGTTTATATGTCTTTTTTTTCTTTTTCTTTTTTTGAGAAAGGAATATTAGTTGATATGTCATGTAAGCGAACTATGTAATTTGAAGCATGCCAATTTGTTACAGGCGTCATCTTTTAATTTGGATACAGAGCATCAAATTTAAATACGCTCAAAACTTGAAAAGAAAACCAGGATCTTTCGTACTTTAGTATTCGGGAACTACTTAATATGAGTAACTTAAATAAATAAAATTGCAAATATGAGGCTTGCTCTGCAGGATTGCTAAAGAATAAAAATGCTGAAAAGTTTTTTTTTCCCTCAGAAAATACCCAAAAAGTTTCTAGAAAATAACAAATTTTTAAAAAAAATGTTATGTGGGCATGGAGCATTCGACTTTAGAATCGAAAGTGACTCTGTGGAACATGAGATGGCGTGAATAGTGGGAGCAAATAAAATTCTGGCGAATAACATAATGGCAGGCAAAGCATTAGGTGCTGCTGCTGCTGCAGCTCAAGTTTGGTCCAAGACTCTTGAGGTTGGCCTTAACAATTCGAGAATGCCTTTGACCTCCTAAGCTCTTAGACTAAGCCGAGAAAAATTCAGTTTCCATCTCAAAGCAGATCTAGTGGCCAGAAAAGAAGGGAGACATTGATCCCAGTACTCGTACACATAGCACCGTCTCCTCTCTCTCTCTCTCTCTCTCTCTCTCTTTTCCCAATCAACCCCGCTGAAGCTGGCTTTGATTTCCCTTTCCACCAACCCCCATGACAACCTTCCTTTCCACAAGGAACCATCACAATCCCCCATCTCCACTTGTTCCCTACTTCTCATTTGAGATTCGAATTCGGAATTTGGAAATCGCCACGCCAAAATTTCTCCGATCCTGCTCACTCTTATTTTCACATATTTTTCTACTAAAAAGAAACAGAAACAAAGCTATGAACCCGGAAAGAATACGACCAAACAGCTAAAAATCGATTCATATAATATATTTTTACAAGAACAGGAAAAAAGAAAAAAGAAAAGAAATTTCACCTGCGAGCGACATTGATTAAAGATTAAAATTAGAAATAAAAGATAGAGACAAAAACCAAGCTCATGGACACAGATCCAGGCCGCAAAGAACGCTAACCTCAACGTCCGTACCGATCAGGGGGTGGCTGCGGCGGCGGGGCGGGCGTCGGGTGGCGGGGAGGCGAAGGGGAGGCTTCTGAGCATGAGGAAGCGCATCCGGCGGGGGAAGGGCGCGTCGTGGAGCAGCTGCTCCAGAACCCTCGCCACCAGCACCGTGTACTCCTCCAGGAGCTCCGCCACTATCGCCACCAATATCATCCTT
Organism: Phoenix dactylifera; assembly: GCF_009389715.1. Taxonomy (NCBI): domain Eukaryota; kingdom Viridiplantae; phylum Streptophyta; class Magnoliopsida; order Arecales; family Arecaceae; genus Phoenix; species Phoenix dactylifera. Next base: position 16,082,406 of record NC_052393.1, read on the forward strand.
CCTTTCTTTTGCTGATTCGAAACGGAACTTTTTTTTATTTTTCTCGGAAGAAACCGCGGCTGCTGCTTTGGAAGGATTAGATTTGGGATCGTATGCGAACGTTTCGAGGGCTCTTTGAGGGCTCTCTTGTGCGGTATTCGCGTGGATTTAATAAAGAATGAGGAATGTTAACAGGTGAGAAGGGTGCAGTTGGTTCCGGTGGGCTCTGCTTCTGGGATTGAGAGGCGAGCGGTTTGGCGGCCGCGGGGCAAAACGGGTAAAAAAGTGGGGCCGCGGCCAGAACCGGGGACCGGCTTTGACGCGTGGGAGATCGTCCTCGGCCTTATCCGATCCCGTGGATCCCGTCACCGCTCCTAATATTTTAAAAGATTTTTTTTATATATATCCTTCTAAAAAATCCAAATTTACATAAATACTCTCTTAAATTTTTATTTATTTTTTATCCTCATAAAATACTATTTTTTCACAAATATTCTTAATATAATGGTTCTTCTAACACCGTTAATAAAAATCATATTTATTTTAATTAAAAATAAATAAAATTTTGAAATTATTTTTTTTGTCCTTCATCATGATCACCTTATAATTATTTTTTTTTGCACATCTACTTATTAAGGGTATTAATTGTTTTAATTTGAAATTGTTAATTTTTTAACGACGTTAGATGACGTAGGTATGTATGCAAAAATAAAAATTAAAAAAAGACAAGATAGTAAAATAAGTATTTTACAAGAATATATGTGTAAATATTACTTTGATAAGGATATTCATACAAAAAATATTTTAAATTTTAAAGGTAAACCAAAAACAGCAATTGGATGATGAGAAGATGAGAGTTCGTTTGATGCCACGGGAGGTGAGTCTAGATTGGTCATATACTCATATGTCATGTGCTTCTTGGATTAGGGTTACTGCATTGGGCTGCGGTTTTATATTTCCCGGGGTGGTTGCACTTTTACCATCATGGGTAATAATATTGGCCACCTTTGATCCGCTACGGTAGATCAAACAGTAGCGGTTCGTCGTCTTGGGCAGAACAGCTAAAACAGGAGTGGATAAGCATCAGCAGGTCACACATAGGGAGGGGAGGAAACTATAACATATAATATCACATACAGAAGTATGACTAGGAGTGCTTCTCAAATTTTTTTAGAGGAACTTGATGACCTGTTCCTATATGGATTAACTTTTTAACATCCGGTCCACCGAGCATATTTTTTAAAATTTTTGATCTTTCTAGTATGGTGACAGATGGAGGAGGGACCGGAAATTAAAAATTTGATCCATTAGATTCTTATCGTTACATATGTTTCCACTGAAGGATTGCATGTTAAATGGGCAATTTTTTAATATTACAAATTTGTATCTTTTTTTCTTATCTTACTTCATTTTTTTTAAAAAAAAGTACCATGATCTTTTGTTCAATTTTTGTTTGAAATGTTTTGACTAAGAGAAAATAAGAATATTTCTTGAAAGCTAGCGTTATACACACACACACACACACACGAGAAGATAGATAGACTGAGAGAAAAATCTATGCGTGTGTGAGAGAGAGAGAGATTTTGCATATTACTTATCTAGGGAAAAACAAATCAAAATCATCTTTTGATGAGATTTTGTGGTAAAATAATATTGCATCTACAAGAGACATTTAAAGAAAAATCTTATGAAATAATCAAATCAATCGACCTGGTGGATCCTAGAATACATTGGACAACAATTTCGTACATTAGTTTGAACGAAAAATACGTGGAAGCAGTGGCCAAATATCTTATGCAACTTGTTGCATGAGGCGGCTTACCTGACACAATTATTATCAATAAAAAAATACCCAATAAACCCAAATGAGATCACACCAAATTAGCCTTCACATCCGACATGTCATGTAGCACAACAATGCCTTTGATGCCAATATTTGTGAAGCAGGGATAAATTTTTGCCAATATACTTTGCGCGAGAAACAATTGATGGTGAATTGGCGATCATAGTTTTTATTTTATTTTATTTTAATTTTTTTGGTACTGTAGGGACAAAATCCTAAACTAAAGTCCCAAGTTACATGTGCCATAAGCATCAACGCCGATTATGGAAATCAGCCTATATTACAAGAAAATGGACAATCAAGGACAAAATATTTTGCTACGAATTACATTTTATTGCTAATAAGTACCATAAGGCAACCAAATAAAATATTGTCATGAAATATCATTTAAGTAGTACTTTTAGCAACAAAATTATATTCTGCTACTATTTTTTGTCAAAATTTGTGGCACTAAATATTTCTATCCTGGCCTTTTGGTGGTAATTTTATTGGCAACAATTTATGATATTTTTGTAATAAAAATTTATTATCGTGAATACCATGACTTTTAATGACAATATATTTTTATCATTAATTAATTATTAAATTTGATGATGGTATTAGAATAGATACAAAAACGGTATTTCATCTCTAATATTTTATTTTGAGCGATGAAATGGTATCGTCACTAATAGACACCTTTTTATCATGAAAAAAAAATAATCACCAAAATATGACTAAAATACCTTTGTTATGAAAAAATTACTCCTGTAGCAAAAAATAATGCACGAGATGCTTAGGCAATGTCATTTACTTAGTTTTAGCGATGAATTATTTTGTCGTAAATTATGTATGTGTTAATAACAATATTCATTTCGTCATAAAACATTAAATACTTTATGACGAATTACTAATTTTATCGTAGATGACTTGTAGTAATGAGGCAGTGGCAAAGAACCTAATGACGAAATTTATTTCATTGCCAAATACTTCAAGCGAAGAAATTTATTTTTTAGCAACAAATATTTTTTTGTGGCTAAACCTATAAATTTTTGTAGCTCTGGCCCCAGCTGCCAACCTACATCTTCCTTCGGTACTGCATTTGCCACAAAATCAGCAGCTTGATCTCCTTCTCCGAGTGTATGAATGGTCCTGAAATCCCCGACAACCTTCTTCATCTGCAAAATATCTCTGGAACAAAAGGATCAGGAAGCCACCTCACGCAATCTTCTCCATTAATCCAAGCGATTAGGGTGTAGGAATCACCCTCCAAATCCTCATCCATGCATTTGTTATACATGTATCACTATCATACGATGGAATCTCCTCTTTCAAGCGAAGTCTCCCACACGGTGATGCAAGAAGGGGATAAGGGTCACGGGCCGATCCTTTTCTTTTCTTTGCATTTGGTAAGAAACGGGCCCATTCTTTTTGTCCTGCGAGTCATGTGAGTAGGACAAGCTTCATAAACTCGACAAATACAAATGAAACAACGGCTACCATTCCGTCTCGCTCCAGGAGCCGTGTTCTAGAATTTTCTGCCGAATCCTGGAAGCCTTACTAATTTTGTAGATATTTTGCTGGTGGATTAGGTGAGATGAGGCTTTTCCGAGAGGAAGCTTTCACTTTATCCATTCGAATGACGCATCGATCGTGACAGAGATTAGCGAGGAGAGGGTGCTGGTATTGCCTGAAAGCTACGCTTTGACCACCTTGTCCTCGTGTAACCTCTCTGGTCGTTCTTTCTCTAATTACTAGTAGGTATTCTAAAATGATGAACAATTGATACAAAGAATTCTTATGACATGAGATCGATCAATCAAAAAGTTGATTATGGAAATCAACACCGATCACAGAAATCAGCCTAAACTGTAAGAAAATAGGCAATCAATGACAAAATATAAGTAGTATTTTTAGCAACAAAATTATATTCTGCTACTAATTTTTGTCACCAAATTTGTGGCACCAAATACTTTCACTCCGATCTTTTGGTGGTAATTTTATTGACAACAATTTATGATATTTTTAGTGTATAGGAATTCAGGAAAGTGCTGGATCTTAGCTTAGGGCTATTAGCTATTAATTTAATATGAACTAATTAGATTTCTACAGAACAAATCATAAAACAGAGCCTCAACTTTCTATATATATATATACAAAAAATCCAATCAAAAAAATTACTTTACTTAAGAAAGACTCGGATTAGAGATATCAAAGGGACTTATATTACTTACCAAATAAATCCTCATACATCTATATATAAATATTGTTTCATCAAGAATACGCAAGAAAAGCATTTTGAATTGTTGATTCATCGCCAGAGATGGCTTAGAACCAATAGTTCATTATCTAATGGATCGTTCTGTCGCTAGATAGAATGGCAAGACAAATGAAGGTCTATTATTTCTCGTTTACAAATATCCAAATTCGTTTACAAATATCCAAATTTTTATGCCTAATACTCCATAAATAGTTTGAATTGTATAGGAACAATGATCAATTTTAGCGTGAATTGTTTGTAGGGAAACCCTACCTTCTTTTGTAACGAAAATTTATTATCATGAATACCATGACTCTTAATGACAATCATTAATTAATGATACTTTGTCCTCGTGTAATCTCTCTTGTCGTTCTTTCTCTAATTACTAATAGGTATTTTAAAATGATGAACATTTGATATAAATAATTCTTATGGCATGAGATCGGTCAAGCCGAAAGTTGGCGAGCCACCTAAGCGCATGGCCTTTCAAGATGCCGCAAGGGTCGTTACTTACCTTGAGCTTATGTACATAGCTTATGCTATACTACACACAAAGCAAATCATCTTGAGGAAATTTAGTAGTACGTTCCACTTGCACCATGTCGAGCATTGATGTTAGGGATTTGATTGGATTTATTTCGAAGTTGCTTAAAAGTTAAGAAACTCTTTCTTTTTTTTGAAATGCTCATTGCACTTGATTCATTAATCATTCAACGATAAAGGCCTCTCCAAGCTTAATTAGATTCGACATGACTCAGAGCTAGCTTTACTTTAGACTCAAAGCTATGGTCGAGACTTCTTCTCCAATTAAATACACAATAATATCAAAATAAATTTTTTGAGTAGTACAATGAGACATGAAAATCTAATGATGTTTAGACAAGAAAATTAGGTGCAATTTTCTACGAAACTTCTGCAGCCATGACGAAGATATTAGTTGATGCAAGTTTTTTCTTCCATTCAGTATTGATCGGCCACAAAAAGCATTTCTCTTGATGTATATAATTACTTGCATCTAATATATAAAAGGTAACCATCAAATAATAGTTTTTATATAATATTTCTCGTCAACATGATATCATTTTTTTTCTTTGATCAAGTCAACGTGCATGGTATTTATTAGTTGCCCCAAAAAATATTATTTTAAATAAAAATGATAAATGTTACCAAAAAAAAGAAAAGGACTGGATTCTCTCCGGCTGGGTCTTGTTTCTCTATCTACCATTTTCCGTGTCTGGCTAATAATAGGTGATTGAGTAGATGGCAGGATTCACTCCAATTCTTTTACTATTTTACTCTTATTTCAACAGTAGCTGTAACTTCTACAAAAAAATTTTTCTTAATTATTCATTTTTTAAAAAATTAAATTTAATTTTGTAAAAGCATAAGAAGAAAAAAAAATATTACTACATTTCTTTTTGGCCATCGTATATACCACCAATTTTTTTTCTCTTACATGTTGAGCTTGGTTCACTCGAAAATTATACATGCAACCAACTATGCATGCATGTCGAGCTCTAGTTTGTTATAAGTAGCAACACCAATCTAAAGAATCAGTAGGTGATTTACATAGAACAATAATGCTGACATCTATTTGGTTAGAGAAGATTCCTTCTACTACATGGCACAAGCAGGTTGGTATAATTCATGGAATTTTAGTGCAATATATGAGGTGCCAAGCCCATATTACATATGCCACAGGAACCTTTTAGGTATATTACAAGTGCCTTGGAGAATTGTTCTTACTAGAATGAAACATGAACTAGAGAGGATCCAATCTTAGAGAAAAAAAAGATTTCCTTTAATATAGTTACATAAAATATATACCCTAATCAAATATTTTTTACATTTGAACCAATCTTCACACACACACACACACATACATACATACATACACACACACACACACATATATATAGGATTGATAACCAATTTTCTGTTATGGTAGGTTATCAATCTATCCATTTTTTCTAAGATAAAAAATATCCTTACTTTTTAGGACTTTTTATATGAATACCCTGCTAAATATTGAATTTTGCATTAATACCCTTTTAAAATTGATATTTGCATGTATATCCTCGTAAAACACTTGTTTTGCCATTCTATCCTCTTTTTATTTGTGTTTTTGCATATGTATACATGCTATCCAAGAACGTTAAAAAAATAACGGTTTCAAATTAAAATGACTAAAATACCCTTAATGGGTAGACATGCAAATAGATCGCGATCCCGATAGCAGGAGAAAAAGATAAGGACAATAGCGTAATTTTAAAATTTTATTTTATTTTTAATTAATATAAATATGATTTTTCTTAATACCGTTAGAACAACCGTTATATTAAGATCATTTGTACAATAACAGAGTTTTACGAGGGTATACATGCAATATCAATTTTGGAAGAGTATTCATGCAAAATCCGATATTTAGAAGGATATTCATGTAAAAAATCCTACTTTTTATGACTCTTAAAGATATTTTATATCTTTTACAATCCTACATTAACTCACCCTTTCAACCCCCAAATTAATACTCTCTCCCTCTCTTTCTTTCTCTCTCCATTATATATATATATATATATATGTGTGTGTGTGTGTATGTATGTACGTACATACATACATATATATATATATACATACAGACATACATATATATAGATACACATACATACATACATATGTATATATATATATACATACATACATATGTATGTATATATATACATACATACATTCATATATATATACACACACACACATACATACATACATACATATATATACATACATACATATATACATACATACATACATACATACATATACATACATATATATACACACACATACGTACATATACATACATACATACAGATATATCTATGCATATACGTACTTATATATACCTACATCTATATGTATATACATCTATATGTATGTATGTATGTATATATATATATATATACATACATATATATATATATATATATGTGTGTGTGTGTGTGTGTGTGTGAGAGAGAGAGAGAGAGAGAGAGAGAGAGAGAGGGATAGAACATTAATTGTGGGGTTAAAAGGATGAGTTAATGTGAGGTTGTTAAAACACATAAAATACCTTCAAGAGTTATAAAAAGTAAGGGTAAAAATGGGTAGATTGATAACCTACCATAACTGAAAGTAAGTTATCAATCCCCATATATATATATATATAGAGAGAGAGAGAGAGAGAGAGATGATTGCTATGACCATGGATAATTCATTGATTTTTCAGATAATGAACAAAGAAATATCCAGGCAGATTGGAAGATAATTTATTTGGCGAGCAAAGTCCGGCACAATCCAAGGAAGAAAAATGAATTCCAACGAATATGCCCAAAAATATGAACGGGCCATCAACGAGCCTACCTCACGGCCCAACATAACCCATTTTATAAGAGTGCAACTGTGCAAGACGGTTCCCTCAATCCAATAAAAACCACACCTCCCTTCCTCCGTCTCATTCCTCTTCTTGACCTTGGATTCTCGAGATCTTGATCCTACCCCCTCCTCGCTAGGGCTCTCCGCACCTAACTTCCGATGTTCCAGTTCGGCGACGGTGGGCCGTCCGCCGGCGTCGACGGCGGACCACCGCCACTGCTTCCTTCCTCTTCCTCCTGCTCCTCCATCCTATCGCCGTTGGCTCCTCCTTTCACGGTCGATCGCTGTTACGCCGTCTTCCCTCAGCCGATGTCCGCCGCCGGCGACTGGCCCCCCGCTTCTGCTGCCGCTTCCGCCGCCACGTCTTCCCGCTTGCCCTCCCTTACCTCCGGCATCCGCTCTATACCGAGCAATAGTGTCTTCGAATCCGCCAGTACGTATTACCCTAGTTATGCTCCGGTCGGCGGTGGCTTTCCGGTATCCATCGATGATAGCTTAAAACCTTTGCCAGGTCTTGAGAGGTACGGAGGAATGGATTCTGGCCCTTGGAGTGGACCCTTTCTTGGAGAGGAAATGGGAAAAGATAAGGGTTTCGATCGTAGTTCGTCTTGGATGGATCCCTCTTCTAGCTACTGGGACTCTGCATTCTACAAAGGTTTCTCACCTCTTTAACACACTACGTTGGATTTATTTGATGATTGTTATTAAAAGTTTTGAATTTACGACAATGAAGTGCCTTTTTTTTCCTGCAAAACCCCTCAAGGGATGGTTTGGTAGATTAGTAAATCGTCCTGGCTGTAGAAATGCTTGGCATATGGCAAATTCTTGTCTCATCTCTTTAGCCGCAGTGGGCAATGCCCTCTAACACTCGAATAGTGGTCTTATTAAGGTTTGTCCTTTCGTTTGTGGATAACAAACCGGCAGATGTCTTCATCTTTTTGTCTAGCATACTCCCTAATGCAGATCAAAATCTACTTAAACACCCTGCATCACAATCATTACTGATATTCTTTGCACAATCCAAAATGCACGAAGAACAAGTCTGATTTTGTAATGCCATATAAAGTTTACAAGGAATCATGATATCAACCATGACTGCAAGGATGCAATCGTAAGCTTTCTAACTAGCTGGTAAATCACCAAGAAAATCCGCATAGGCATGGTGGCCTAGTAGAAATAGAGAATTTCTCATACAGCCTAAAGCTGGAAGTTATTCAGCTTATTAATGTTGCACCAAGCAAAATCTTGTACATTAGAGTTCTTATCATTCTGCATCTAAATTAGAGTTTTTTTTCATTTTGCATGTTTGCAATTGACATATCTCTGCAAATTTGCTGGAATTTTATGTACACCAAAATGCCTGCAAATAAAGATGTATGAGCTTCCCTGATAAGCCTCAGATAGCTGTCCTTTGGAATACACAACTTTCCATCCATATTACAGCCATCCATATTACAGTCCAAATTTTATCTGTCATTGTTATCCTCTTCCTCGAACTGGTTGTTTGTTTGCTTGATATCACCATCTTCAAGTTACTACCAAAAAGCATCTTGCCAAAATGGCTTTGAAGCACATAACAAATAAGGACCCGCTTGGTACTGCTTCCGTTACCTGTTGTTGTTTTCAAACACCTAAGGAAAAAAAGTGTGCTGGATCAGGCCCCATACAATGAAACCATTGTGCTTTTTCTGATCATTTTCTATAAATCTTCATGGTTTTTGGGAAGCAAAGATCTTTAGCTTCCAGAAATGAGTGAACAGTGGAAATTGAAATAGCAAAAGTCTGGAGTGAACTCTGTTTTCCACATTGATCTCCACATGAAATTGCAATAATTTGTAGAGAAACAAAAGCAAAAAAGCCAACAACAGTACCAAACAGGCCCTAAACTTGTGTTTAAATAGAGCTTTACTAGTAACTCGGCTAACTGCAAAGGTTTTATGGGTGGTCACCTAGGTGCATGGGTGATAGTAATCAATCCTAACCAAGGCCATCATAAATAAAAAAGTGCAATTCCTTGGCCATTGAGACGACATGCTTGTTGCTCTTGATTATGCATTAGTCTTCTTCAGGCTCGTTTGGTTCGCGGGAAGCATTTTCTCTCCTATGAATATGATTACTGGGAAGTAGATTCCTAGGAAGAGGATGCCTGTAAAAGTACTTTTGGCATGTTTGGTTGACTATGGAAAAGTGACAGATTTTCAGAATACTTATGTTTGGTTGACCATCCAATTTTCTGGAAAAGTTATATGTAATTTCTACTATACCCTTAATAAAAATTAGGTCTTTAATGCCTCTTTAATGCTGAAGGGATTTTTTGGGAAAAAATAAAAATGGAATGATTTCCGGCTCATGGGAAAGTAATTTTTCCATGTTTCTTATGGGAAAGACTTTTCTATGAAATATGGGAATCATATTCTCATAGGAATACAACTTTTCCATCTTTCTCCTTTGAAAACTCTAACCAAACAAGAGACATCTCATTACTTTCTTGTTGATCACACTTTTCCTCCTTTTCCCGCGAACCAAACGAGCCCTCCATGTATTTGGTCAGAAGATTGAATCCTTGAAAGAATCCCATTCACCTGAAATGATGTATCTGTTGCAACTTAGATTGAGATAAGGGACCATGATTTGTATGCATTAGTGGTTTCCTTGCTCCCAAAGATAGTGTCTTCATTTCTTAACGGCATGTAGTACATTATATAATTCTTTGTAGTAGAGAAGAAATTCAAAAGTCAACCAAAAAATGACTTGAAGATATCAAATATGGCATTAGTTTTCAATAACTAGAATACCTCCTCTTCTATTACCCCAGTAGAATGTCATTTTCCTTTTGTAATTATCTCATCAATAGAATAACTATTTGAGTGTAGTCCTTGATAAGCTCTCTGAGATACTGTGTTGCACCAGTCAAGCTTTTTAAGCCAGTCTCTTATGTGGTTTTGGCTAGTATATAGAGTCATTGCATTACCAATGATATGTCCTCCCATGTATGATGGCAAAATGAGATATCATCAAGGACTGACACAGTTACCCAAACAAGCTGAAAAACAACATTCATTAAGCTCATAAAAGTAGCAAGTGCATTATTAAGGCCGAGAGGCATCATTAACCATTCTTATAACCAAGGTCCACCAAACCAGTACTGGGATCCGTATCGGCCGGTACAGATCGGTACCGTACCGTGTGTCGATACGAGTAGGGCGTGCTGGTATGATAGGGCATGCCGGTTCATACCGGCATGCCTATTTTTTTGGAGTTTTCAAGAATTTTTAATTGGCACTCTTTTTGAACCTTGTCAATAATTTTAAGTTTAAATTGATATTTTTTAATATTTTTTGATGTTTTTTGATGTTTTTATCATCTCGGTTTAATCTAAATGATGTATCTTATTGTTTTAAAATGATATAAATCATAAAATGATTAGTGTGATATTGCATGCTACAAGGAACAATATAAAATATCTTGAAATCAAGTAGTGACGTAAAAATTATAAAATAATTTAATTAATTATATATGTATATTTAAAGTACAACATACATACCGATGTTTAAAATCGGATCGAGTGGCGATGCCTTTCGTAGATATCCGGATCATCAGTATAGTTAGGAGGCACATCAACCCACCCTTTTAATCAAGCGGCGTTTTAGTCTTATACGCTCATTACATAAGAAACACGTACCGGGTTATAAGTGCTTCGGATCTCTCGCTTAAGCTCTAGCTCTGAGAGGTGTCCTCTAGATGATAATACGGCTGTGGAGGGACCCATCCAAATATGCCGGCAGTAAAATCTGACACGTAAGATGCTCCATGCTGCATAGAATAGTAGCCACCAGAAGATGCCTTAGACACACCATATCCATATATGTATCCGTATGGGTCGATTGCATGTGGCTGTAGGCAATAGGATTCAGTATATGACTCGAAACTTAATACGTCTATGGATCTTACTCCACGTGTGGGATCATCTGCAGCTGCATCGTGTCCTGCCGAATGACCTCGAGGAGCCAATCTTCTATATGCAATTATATTCTCGCGGGCTCTATCAGATCGTGCACTGTGGCTCCTATCCTGTATAACATGTGTAAACTGGAATTCACCGGTGAATCGAAGACCATCCAGCGGCTGTATTTTATAAACGGTGGTCTCCTGTCCTTCACTCCTTTGCTGCTCCCGGTGGAATCTCTCTGTATGACATTTTTTTACTACCATAAACCCCAAGCATAGATGCAATCCAACCAGCTCTGTTGATGGCCTTCCTGATTGAGGAGGTTCTTCTGAACTCTGCATCTGCCCTGTTGCTCGCAGAATTGGAGCCTGACTCGTAGTATGAGAGCCCAAATCGAGCCATGCCCGCCACCTCATCCTGTTGCTACTGATCATTTAGGCTTGCCTGCATAATAGCCTGAATCTATGCCTCCTTGTCATCTGGAACAAATGCCTCTTCTTGGCGGTCCACTTCCATCTTCTTCTTAAAAATTCTCTTATTCGTTGCTCTAGAATCAACGAAGTGCATTTTTATCAGTTGCCGAACCTCCTGTGGGCATTGTCGGCATATAGATAGATTGGGGTTACCATCAGCTAAGTATTGTTTCAATCTAGTTACTCTTTTCTTGAACTTTGTATTGTACCAGTTGCACTTCCGATAACTGACCCAAGAGCACTTGTCTATCATCCCAGCCAATCTCAAGCTCTAACCTTTTTTCTTGATAGCTCCATTCCTACAGGTTTATCAAGTACCTCGGTTTATCAATTATTTAAATCTAAAAAAATTTCATTACGACGAAGATAATTTTTTTTATTGCAAAAAATACATCTGATTTATCTAATACATAATACTAATTTTTTATGTTTTATTTATTTATATATTTTTAATATTTTTAAATTTTAAAATATGTGTAAATATTATAAATTCAAAAAAATATGATTTCTACCTTAGAAATTACGTCTGAATTATGTAATACACACTACTATTTTTTTATAATTTTTGATATTATTTATATATTTTTAATTATTTTTGGAATTTAAAATAATTTTTAAATATTAATATTTTAAAAAATTATTTTTAGCTCAGATCTATGTAGAATCCATGAATGGATGCTATTTTTATTTTTCTAAGCCTTTGGGCATGCATCAAAGACTACTTATTTTTTATTTTTTTTCAAATTTAGGCTTGGGCCATTGTGTGCATGATCGCATCAAAACTTGAATGAATAGATATCAAATTTTAATGGAGGCAGCTTGCATGCCCTTAAATACGTTTTTAATTTTATATTTTTTTATTTAATTTATTTTTTAATCAAAAAAATATTTTTAATTTTTAAAAATTATATATAATCAGAAATATAAAAAAAATTATGTCATCGTGTAGATCATCCATAAATCTACAACATATAATAAAATCAAGCCCAAATAAAAAATTTTGGCATGATCTTTTCTTATTTTGTAATTTTTGAGCTATGTTTTCAAGCCTCCAAAAAAATGAGGGAATGAGCTAGGAGAGAGGAAGCACATCTTATTTAGGCTTAGATATTCCTTTTGAACTACTGAATTGGTGTGATTTTTGAGTTGTTGGAAAGGGAGAGCAGCGAAAACCTCTCTCTTGCTTTCAATTGTTGTCGGGAAGGCCTTTTCAAGCCTTTCCAACAACAAATATTACCTCAGACAAGTCAAAAGAGGGGGCTCGGTTTAGAACCGGGTCGACTCGGTGCGAACTGGCTGGCTCGCATCGAGTTTGAATGGAACCGGCCGGTTCGCTCCGAGTTTGAATGGAACCAGCCGATTCACACCAAGTTTGAACGGAACTGGCCAGTTTGCATCGGTTCTGGCCAATTTGGACCCTTTTTGGTTTGTTTGGGACTGGTTTTGGCCATTTCGGTACCGGTTTTGGCTGGTTCGGGGCTGGAACCAAAAAAAGAGGGAACCGATCCGGTTTTGCACTGGGTCGGCTCGGCATTGCTCGAACCGGGCGGTTCGGCAGACCATGCTTATAACCCATATATTGTCTTAAAAACAAATTTTCAGATATCCTTGCCCAATAACAAGATTTGAAATCAAATTTACTAAAGTAGTTTGCTTCAATTGATGAAGCAAGCCATCAATGGAAGGGAGTGGATATGCTTTCTTAATACTAATTTTGTTTAGATCATTGTAGTCATTGCCCGTATGCCAAGTACCACGCCTTTTAAATACCAATACGATGTAAGAACCGTTGGTGGTGACCTAGCAACAAGATAAGATGACTTTATAGTGTTTGGCAAACATATAAACAATAACATCTCTGGCCTTATTACGGCAAATTTCAAAACTCATGCTTCTGGGTTTAATGAATGGTTATCCCCTTTATGGCAGTTTTCTGTATCCAGTATATGAACATTTTTAAAATATAAGGTCTATAATATAACCAAGTAGACTATGAACAGAAGAAAAAGAAAAATGATGGGCAAGTGGTTTTGGATCAAATTCATGCTTGTATTTTCTCAATGAGATGAAAATGTATTTAGAAAAGAAAAGGATAAGATGTGAATGCTTATAGTACTTCAATACCATGTAATAGGTGAAGCTTGTGTAGCATGTTACTGCAGTCCCCTAACAAAAAAATGAGTGATCTTATTTATACCTTGCTGCCTTTTTGGATTGTAGTATTTGGCACATTTAGAATTGAGTCCCAAAAAAAATGAAGAAGATGAAAGAACAATTAGACAGAAGAAGAGTCAAGAGGACAAGACAAGGAAAAGAAGATTGGCAATAAATGGGGCCTAGCCATCTTGTTACTAATAAAATAAGTTACCTGCTTATAGAAAAGAGAGACATGCAAGAATAAACTAGCGGCTTGGCAATATATGAGCTACTTACTACGGACATCAGACAAATATATGGGCTGAAATACATGGGATGGCCAATGAAACATGCCAAAAACCTGCTGTAAATGGAACTTTTTACATTATGGCCAACTATCATAACTTTATAAAAACCTGCTGACATTACATCTCATGTATTTTGTTAGGTTCCATCAAATTCTCCATTAACAGGAATTTCGAATTCCTGCTAATCGAATTGTTTGACGAATGGTAATTGCTGCTGCTTTGATGTTGATATGAGGAATTGTTCCTTTTTTCTTATTCTTGCATGCACTTAACACCTTCCCATGGTATGCCATACCGGTTGGTATTTTGTGTACCAATTTTGCTGTATTATACTGATATTGAATTGGTACACATCATGGGACGTATAAAGTGTCGGCAAGTTGAATCGACCCCTGTACTGGGTATATTGTTTGACGGATGGTAATTGCTGATGCTTTGATGTGGATATGAGGAATTATTTCTTTTTTTTTCTATTTTTGCATGCATTTTACATCTACCCATGGTCTGCAATACCAATTGGTACCATTGTGTACCGACCGTATTGTATTGTACCGGTATGGAATCAGTACACATTATGGGACGTACTGAGTGTCGGTACATTGAATCGACCCCCGTACTGGGTAATACTGATATTGTACCATGATGGCATTGGTACTGGATTTAGTATCGAGACAACGAACTTTGCATATATTTGTACAATGCTGACCAGAAAATTCTTATCCTCCATTAGTGGAGTACATGATTAACTTTTTTGTTTAAACTTAGTCTGATACTCTTGCATAATCAGGAGGTGGCATTCTAGAAAGTAAAAAGACTTCTAGTAGATCATGGTTTCTTGTGATAGTTTTGTCGAACCATTAAAAATTGCCTTCATTACATTTCAGTAATTCTATTGTATACTTAAGTACCAATAATATTCATATGCGGTATTGTCAATGCTTCATGTTTTTTCTGGTATCTGCCGATGCCATCTTGCAGGAGGTGCTGCTGAAGGTTTAATGACATGTGAAGATGCTTCACTTGTTCAGGGAAATAATGCTACCTCCTTTGCAAGAAATTTTCAGTTTGGACCAGAAAGCTCTGGATGGCTAGGTGATAAGTACCCAGCAGTTTCCAGTAATTCTATTCTATACTTGAGTACCAATAATATTCATATGTGGTATTGTCAATGCTTCATGTTTTTTCTGATATCTGCTGATGCCATCTTGCAGGAGGTGCTGCTGAAGGTTTAATGATACGTGAAGATGCTTCACTTGTTCAGGGAAATAATGCTGCCTCCTTTGCAAGAAATTTTCAGTTTGGACCAGAAAGCTCTGGATGGCTAGGTGATAAGTACCCAGCAGTTTATAAGGATAACCCAAGAGCGCCTTTTGATCAGTCTGGAACTTCACCTCTTGATCCAAGTGCATTATTTGACAGATTGTCTTATTCTCGGTCACAAGAGTCAACATCTATTATGAAAGCACACGATACCTTTAATTTAAACTCAACCAATAACTATACTGCACAACCTGCTTCATGTTCAACCAATCCAATGTTCTACAATCCAGCTACAGCATGTTCTGCCTCGACCTCAGTATATGATCTGTCAACTGAAAGAACCATTTCATCAATGGATTCTGTTATGCCAGCAAATGGATATTTGACTATTCAACATGCGAATCCATATAGAATTAATCTTGATTATTTTGACTATATTGCAAGTGAGCAGAAGGAGCCTACGGTCGGTCAAATTAGTGAAGACGGTAACAAGGAGTGGAGCATTGCTGCTGGAAATATGAAAAGAAAATTTGGTGCTTCTGTAATTTCTTCTCCAATGAAAAATGATTTTCCTGCAGGCCATGATCCACTAATTGGGAATCTTATGGAGTGTTACTCAGAGGCAAAATGTGGGTTAAGAAATACACGGTTGAGCCTCACAAATTCTTCTGCCTCTGCTAGTGCTTCTGTTGAACCTGATAATTCCATGCAAATTTCTTCAGACCCACTTGATCAGCACAGCCTTGCTGTGGATTCACCATGTTGGAAAGGAGCTCCATCTTCTCGTCAATATCCATTTGGCATTGGAGACAAAGCAGATGGTTGTCCTGTAGTAAAGGAATTAAAAGGCCACAATGATTTGGATCAAGGTCAAAAGCATCTTCTAGTCAGTGCCAAATATGCAGGAACTCCATCTTCAGAACATGTTGTAAGTTCCGTTTGCAGGGAGAACCAGAAAGATTCTTCTTTATCCTATCCAAGAGAACCCTCTTTGGTTAGTTTGCGATGTATGCATCAAAAATTTGAAGATGCTAAAGGAGAATGTTCAGGTTGTGCAGAGGTTGGCTTTGAGAATAGCAGCCAAGTAGGACACATTCTTGAAGAAAAGAATAATGAAGCTACAAAAGTTCTAAATACAGATTCTGGACTGAAGGATCATGCCTTGAAACAATTAGGTGGAGAAGAGGGTGTTTCTTCTGCCTATCATAACACAGTGGTCAGTGGAATGGCAAATCCTGAGATGAATGTTAAGGCTGCAGGCCAAGATGGCTCATCTGATTTTAGTTCTTGTTCTAGAGATCACATCGTGAAATTATCTTCTTCTGAAGTTGCCATTCCTAGTAAAACTGTTGAACTACTAGGTTCATCTGATCCTTCTGGCATATGTCCCCCCCCAGGAGAAGATCCTGAACCTATTGTTAAGGCTATGCATGGTTTATCGGAAGTGCTCTTCTCTCATTACGACAGAAAGGTCAACGAATTGAAAGAGCATGACCATGAACTTCTGCATCAAGTAATTGACAATCTCAAAGCTTGCCTTGTCAAGAACGGGAAGGTATTAATTGTCTTATTAATTTTGTTATTATCATAGCTTATCATAGTTTCATAAGTAAATTTTTATTATCTTTATGGCTCTATGTATGCAGTTCACTACATTAGCTGGATGTTGTGTATGAGTTTGTTTCTTTGGCTCTTAACATAACCAGCAGGTATTAGATGTAGTTGTCTCCTTTTGAGATCTTCATTTGGAAAATTTACTTGATATTAGAGGACCAGTCTTTAGAATGGATTCAAGGCTGCATAAGGCACTGATACCTATGCTTGACTTTTAGAGTGAGTGATTTCAAGCATGTTGATGAACATGTTTCAACAAGTGCTCTTTGTTAAAATAATCAATTCAGAGTATAACAATAAATAATCAAGCTAGTTAAGTAACCAAAAATGTTTGTGCTTCAATTATCATAAATATATGTGTCTATGACTATATGCTAAACTTTCTTGATCAAGATTGAGATCCAATGCTCATAAAATGAGAGAATAAGTTGGTGGGAATGATTTTTCTAATAGCATTGAGATAAAAATATGAAGATGTGGTTTAAACCTAGATACGCCGTACCGGTACCGGTCGCTCTGCCGGTTTGAACCGGTATCGAACCGATAAACAGTGGGGCACGGAAGGAAAAAAAAAAAGAGTCCGCGGGCGCGCGCACGCGTTAGATGCCACAGAGTGGCTTAAATGCTACTTTGTGGCATTAAAGGCTTAGCGCGGTCCGGTTCGCACCGGTGCAATGGATTTACCGCTTGGTTCCGGCCCTTTTGGGGCCAGAACTGTTTTTCAGAGCCAAACCGAACCGGTTCGGTACGGGCTGAACCGGCCTGTACCGGCCGGTTCAGCATATCACGGTTTAAACTAATGGCACTGTTATAAAGGTTCACTATCAGTACATTTGTTTAGTGGTGCTAGTTATCCTGTCAAGTATGGAAATAGATTTCAGCAACAGTTTAATCTGAGGATGAGTAGGTAGTCGCTCAATTCTTGTAGATGACACACTGTAACATCTCCTTATCTCAAAGTTTCTCATTTGTATTTAGCTTCTGGAACTTGTAGTCCCATGGGTTGCCTATCGTGCACAAATAATCCAACTGCGGTAAAGCTAGATCTGCTTGTTCACAGCTCCAGATTGTGTGTTCCAACAACCTCAATGTTATCTTCTCTATCATGGCCTTCTTTAGTTCCAAACTTTCTCCTTCCACTTGTGTCTTGCACCTTGTTGGGGTCAAGGCCGAAAGCTTGATGAACAATCCATATTAGTTAACAAGTCCTGGAAAAGACATTGGCTTAGTCACCTTTGAAGGAGCTTTCCACTAAATGACTAGACCTTGTCATTCCAAATCATTGCCCAATTCGACATGACAATTTGTAGGAAACACTTCTCCCTCTTGCTGTAGTTTTGGATTCTCTATCATTGTCTAAACATGATTAGATATTGAATATGCCCTTTTATTTGCCATACGGGGTCAAAAGAGCTTGTACATGAGTTTGTAGATGAAGTCAAAGCTACCTAGAATCACACGATCACAAAATCCTGAACCTTGCATGCATTTTGACTTGAGCATTTCACAGTCTCCGCTCAAGATTATCTCAACTTAGATTGAGCTTGAAAAAGAAGCATCTAATCAAAGAGCTATGTAGAACTAAATATCCTTTTTTTGGCAGCTTTATTGATTATTTGGTGTACATGGACCTAACTCGGTTTTTGCTGGATGCATGAATGCTACATGTAAGAGGTTTCAGGAGTCACTAAGTGCTAGGTTGAGCGATTTGCATCTAGCTCCAACTTTGCCAGCATGGCATCCTTGAACTATTTAAGAATGCCCCTGTTTTTAGATCTTCCTCCATAAGCTATTCAATTTGATTAGGCATAGCTATATATGTGATTTCTCCTTTCTTGAGGCCCTTCCTTAGATGTGAGTTTGAATGATCCTCATTAGCCTTTTCACACACCATCAATTTGTGTTAATGGTAACTTCTCCATGATGTGCATAGTTACCAATTATTGAATGGGAGCTACTTTATCAAGATAAGGAAATGCATTTTGAGGATAACCTTGAATTTATTAATTAATTTGATGGAATAGCAATCTGCAGTGGCACTTCTTCTAGTTGATTCTCTTCTGGAGGTCACTTTATGATGGATGATGCTTTTTTGGTCATTGGTGCATGAGGGTGTGCATGTTCCACAACCAACTTTTTTTCTTATACCATTGGCTCTGTCCATGTGGGAGTGGGCAGTTAATACAAGGAAAGTGTAAACTGTAGAAGACATACATTGTGTCCTCGGGTGATCTTTTCTGGAATATAGCATTGTATTGCCATTATGCATAATTAATCAGTGTCATCCTGCCCATGCAATTCTCCACATTCAATCTTATGATTGCAAACCACTACCATGACCATTAAGACTTGTCCAACTATTGGGGGTCAGCTTTAAGAATTCAAATTTGCCAATATTTCATATCAAAAGCTGTTTTTGATGTTATTTTAAGCTGTTTCGAATCTTCTCTTACAACTTCAGTCTATGTTGCTAAAGCCTTTCCTTCCACTTTCTACGTCCTCTGAAGATGAACACGTTTCCTTACCGGTGCCTTATAATAATTTAGCTGTACATTCTCCTTATTTCTCATAAGAAAAAGTGCATGACTTCGTAAGAGGCATTCTGGTACATGTTTGCTACTTCATGATGTTGAGCAGCCAAAATGCACCTATCTTGGGGTCCTCCATGCCTGTGCACTCAGTTTGGACTTGGTAAAGACACGGTAAGTGATGACTTATCCTTACTTTGGTCTTCACAAAATCCTTTTTAGTGACCAGCTTTTTTGCTCTTCTTAGCTGTTCTTATGTATAATATTGGTGTTTGGGAAGTAGAGGATCAAATTTACCTCTGGACCATAGCCATGACAATGTTCAACTTGTAGGTCACATAACTTTGCAACTTTTGAGTCACTCATGTTTGCATGCCATCCAAGGAGAAGAGCCAATCCTTTTGAATCTTCTTGGTCATACGTTTTAACCAATTGGGCTATATTTTCTGCTACATCTTCCCCAAACTAGTGGATCAAACACCTATCTCTATCTTGATATAATAGCTCCAAGCATTGCATCCATGATGAGATTCTCAACTTTGTTGGCTGTTCTGTATAGGAGCTCATTAATTCTAGGATCCAGTTCTTGGGTGTTTCATTATTCTGAGACTTTGGAAGGCCACTACCTTCTCCATAAGAGTTAGTGGTCTTTCCTAGGCTTCCATAGCCTGTGACCTTGGCACTTGGTTTCTGTAACTTGGTCTCATGTTCCTTCATGTTTCACGAACTTGACCTTGAGCTTGCTAGATGGGCATTAAAGGTGACACTTACGTCATTGATGTTGCTTTCAACTCTCTAAGCAAAGTCCTTCGATCAGTTGTGCATGATATTTTGATTCTATATCGGTGAGGCCAAGATGTGGGTTGGAGACCAAGTTGGTCCTCCATATCAGCCTAGTTGTCTCATCCCCCTTTACAGAGCTCGTCTGGAGTTGCAGATGTTTGATATGTGTGCTGAAATAGGGAAATGGTGATACTGGTGATAGTTGATGATGGGTGGCGATAGTGAAGGTCTTGCTTTGGATGGGTGGTGGTCATGATGGAAGGGCAGTAGGCCGCAAGTGATTTGGTTCCTGCTAAGCTTAGTGTCAATACCATTGTGGTGGCTGCAGCAATGAAAGGTAATAGACATGCAGTAGCCTCAGCTGCACCATTACTGGGAGATAACACATCCAAGTCATTTCTTCTCTCCATGCCATAATTTGCAAAAGGATATCCTTATTATCAAAAAAGATATCCTTTTTAACCCCAAAAAAAAAAACGAAGAAAGATATCCAATCTAGATCCATTTACAGTAGTGAAACATTACAACTGGGGTTTAATTACGGCAAGTTTTTGTTTATAAGGACATCTTGTGAATAGCAAAACATGGAGAGCTTACCATGATTAATATAATCAAATGCAAACATACCTTTGTTAGCTGTCTAAAAGGTGAATTTTTTTTTGCAGATTGATGTGAAAATGTCTTTAGAATAAGATGGTGCCCTTTCATCTCAACTATTTAATTTCTATTTGTGAGAATCTAGGGGCTGAAAACGTATCAGATACGGATCGGATATTGATATATCCATATTTGTATCCATATTTTTCAATAAATACGGATACAGATATTAACAGATATTAAAATTAATATCCATATATGTTCTAAACGGATATAGATATGAATTGAATATTAAGTATATCCATATTTGTTATAAATGGATATAGATACGAATACGAATCGGATATTAAACATATCCATATTTTTTATCCAAATATGGATATAAATCGGATACTTTTTTGGATATTAATCAAATTTGGGCAAGATTCAATGAAGAAAACTAACAATAAAGATATGATCATAAAAAAAAATCACTTAAAAAAAATAATTTTAACAAGCATTCATCAATAATAAAAATTAACAATTTCATAAAGGATATACCGTTTAAGGTTGTTTATCACCAAAGTAGACGGGATTTATGGTACTTCCAAGGCATCTCACGGCCGTCACTGATTGCAATCATCAGGTGGAAACTAGGAGGTGCACGGGATCTTCGAAACTCTAGTTGCTTGAAGACGACGAAAAGAAAAGTGGGACAAAACAGACGAATGAGAGGTTTGAGCCTTTCAAGCGTACAGGGTGATTTGAAGGATTTTATTCGAATCGGATATTCCATATTCGGGTACTACTTAAGTGACAGATATTGGATTTCCGGATTTCTTTTAATTTAGATTTGGTTCATCACTTAATTGTTTTCTTTGTTATATGGATATCCAGATCCAAATTCAAAAAAATTAGGTGTATCCGCATCCATATCCGTATCCAAGAGTTTTAGAGCTGATTATTCGGATCCGTATCTGAATCCAATTGGACCAAAAAAAAGAAACAAACAATATATGAATCTGAACCGAATCGGATATGGAAATGGATATGGTTGGATATAAGCTGACCCGCTTTTAGCCCTATTAGAATCAATGTCTTTCTTTCTAATGAGTTTGGCATGCAAGATCTTCATGGATGTTGATGATAATGTTCACGATCTATATATACTGCATGCTCGATCTAATTGTGCTTTTACATCAGAGAACTTGGTTGCACTGTTGAATGCTTTCTACCTAGCAAAGCATTCCTCATATGTCCATGTATGTAAATGGAACCAATTTTATAATTCTCATTTTATATCTCCTAGTTCCGTCTTGTTTTTTGTTTTTCCTCATTTTTTTTACATGCGAGGGAAAATTAAAGCACAAGAGGTGTAACACCACATCCATATCTTCCAACAACCAAACAGAGGTTTGACTTTATTGTCTGCTGTATATTGTTCAACTCTACTTTTCTTTCCTCATCATGGTTAATCTTTTAAATTATTGTCTTTTGCTGAAAATTTTCATTACAGATTTCCTTAAGAATTATGTAGTCAAAAAGGTTCTTATATTCGGTATAAATTTTCTGTGCTTTATTTAATGCTTCAGAATTATGTTCTTGTCGCATGGTTATGTTCATCAAATCCATTCGATGAATTTTGCCTCCATATAATGACTGTTTTCAGGACGTTACAAAGGAAACTTCTAATGTTTTTGGGATTGAGGCTTCTCCATCTGAAGTGGATGTTCAAAAGATTGGTGATGATCTAAAAACGAGCAACAATAAAGGTGCCAAAGGCATGAAGCATAGGATGCCCTGTAGTGGGCTTGATGTGGACAATGATAAGGTCAACAATGTTTGTTCTGTAGGATTTGATACAGATTGCAGGACGCGCATGGCCCAGGTACTGCTTGAACTCAAGATGGCACCATTATCTGTGTAAACTCTTTTCTTCCCATCAGCATGTATCATGCATGCCTGTTTGTTATCTGCAGGCCTTACATAAGGTTTCAAAGAGAGGTTTTGACCAGGAAGAGGACCCTCAGACTCTGTTGTACAAGAATCTGTGGATTGAGACAGAAGTTGCTCTGTGTTCAATGAAGTATGAACTTGCGCGCATGAAGCTTGAGATGGAAAATGACAAGTGCCACCAAAGAGGTTAAAATTTTGATTTTAACTGAAGACTTATTGGCCATTTATTGGAGTTCTGTGTTTGATATCTGACAATTTTGTCTCGTTGCAGCAAATTCTTATGATTCATCGGATATGGAACGGAAGCTTTCACAGTTGACTAGACTAAGAAGTTTGAATTCGGTGAACTACGTTAATGGGAATGATGAACCAAGATACAAAGCTGAAGAGAACTTGTGCAATACTTCAACGCAGCAGGCTTATGGAGGCAAACATGGTACTATGAAACCTCATGAAGTCAAAACAAACTGGGCAGATGAACTTGATGCCTCTGTTTGGCCTAGGTTCCAAGCTCTAAAAAGTTGCTCTTATAATGTTAAATTTAGTAGTGTAGACAAGCATCCAAAGTTTTTGAACTCCACAAATGTTGGAGGTTGTGTGGGAACAAAAGATGCTGTATGCAGCCCTCATTTAGATATTGAAAATGCTGCTGGACTGAATTACCTGCCAGCGAAGCTTGCTGATTTGGAATTTAGTCAGCGGAACGAACAATCATGTACTCCTGACGAACCTAGCAGTTACTTGAAACCTCATGAAGTAAACACAAACAAGACAGACGAGGTTGATTCCTCTGTTGTGGCAAGACTCAGAGTTCTACAGGGACGAGGAGATATTTCAAACTCTCTTAGTGCAGAGGAGTATCCAGAAAAACTGGACTCTGTGGATCCTGGAGGCTGCTTGGAAACAAAAGAGACTGTGGGCAGCATTAATTTAGACAGTGAAAATACTGCTGGAGTGAAGAACCTGCCAGCAAAGTTTGCTGATTTGGCTTTTTTTCAGCAGAATCAACAGTCATATAATCCTGATGAACCTATCAGTTGTTGGAAGCCTCGTGAGGTAAGGACAAACAGGACAGATGAGGTTGATTCCTCTGTTATGGCTAGACTCAGTATTCTAAGAGGACGGATTGACAATGTAAACTCTGACAACTTGGGAGAGCATCCAAAGCTTCTTGACTCTGTAGATGTTGAAGGTTGCTTGGGAAGAAAAGATGCCATGTGCAATTCAAGTGGTGAAAATAATGCTAGGGAGAAGTCAGAGAGCTTCATGCCAACGAAGCTTGCTGACTTGAGCTTCATGCAGAAGAACGAACAGCTGTATGCTGAAGATGAACCCAGCAAAAGAAGTTGTTTACTAAATAGCAGTTCCAACATTCAGCATCTTTGTGCAAATTCCAATGATGAAAATGAACTGTATCTAAACAACAATTCAGAGTCAATGGCCAGAGAATCTCCTGTATGCAGAGCAAATGACCTAGTCATGCCTGATCAGCAGTGGAAACAAAATGTTACAGAAGGGTCGGGTAGCCCATCATCAGAATGGGAGCATGTGCTGAAGGATGAGCTCACATGGTGCAGCAGCGCATGAACCAAGGTTTAAATTTTATCCTGCTTTTGCTTGAAAATTTCTTCGACAACTTTACCTGTAAATAGCAAGACTTTAAGTAATAAATAATGCTCCATTTAAACATTTGAAGTTGCTTGTAGTTTTGGATATTGTAATCTGAACGTTCAACTGTTCATGAGGTGGATGTTTATGAAATGAGATTTGCATGCTGGCTTGCTTGTGAGTAGGTTGAGCACCACGTTGCAGCATGGGATTTGTTGTAGTTTGTTGCTTTTGGGGAACAGGGCTATGTGAGACAGACGGGGCATGAGATGTGGCATATTTCTGTCAAGTAGGTGGACATGCCAATTTCCAGCATTTTCCTGATATTTCATCACAGGCCATGGACAATTCTAGCATTGATCAGAAAGTTGCATAATATTTGTTTGTTGTGCTTTGTTTATGAATCTTTTGCCAAATATTTGTTTGTTGTGCTTTGTTTATGAATCTTTTGCCACTAATTCATATAAGGTCTACCTTGTCATATCACAATCAGTTGCAAAGCATCACTCATTACAGGCACTGTCATCCACATATCTCAGGTCTTTTTTTTTTCCTTTTTTTTTGTTGTTGGTGTTCCGGATAAATTTACAAGCCAAGGCTTGTTGGGATGTTTGGGTTAAAAGTTCTATGAAATTTGTGGGTTAAGTTAGTACCACCAGCAAAATGATAAAATTACAAGTTGGGTTAAATGTATATTCATAGATATTCAGAAGTGGTTTTGGAGTGGGCTGGTCTGAATTCTATTGGGAGGCCTGAATCATGAGAAAAGGAAGCTCTCTATCTGAGGCTCATTTAGTTAGTTACTTGGTGGCTGGAGAAGAAGAGGAGGAGAAAAGAAGAGAGGAAGAGGTAGAGGAGATAATGGCCAAAGGTGGGGGCTTGGTGTTGGCCAAGCCTTAGCTCGTTTGTCAGCAGCCGAGCTCCAACATTGGCCGCAGGGCATCAAGGGGAGATCTTCAGAGAGGGAAAGGGCCTCAATCTCAAAACAAGGACTAGAATACAAAACAAGGGAGAGCGAAAAAGAGATACTTTTCCTTCGCTAGCATCAGCAATGGGTGGTTGGTGCAGACGAGAGGGGAGAGAGTCGGAGAGGTTGTGGGCATCCAAAGATGCAATCAATTGTGGCATGGTTGCGGCCATGAACAAAGAAATCTCAAAAAGGGGGTGGAGGAGAAGATGGTGATGACGGCTGTGGTTCCTAGCGCTGACAATATTACGACTCACTCAAGAGAGGAAGGGTAGTTGCTATCTACTCCATCAAATTGGCTGTAGATAGAAGTTGTAGCATGAGGAGGGTTGCAGAAAAAGGATTCGGGTTGTATTCGCACAAAAGAATGATTGAACTTCTTTCACAAGATCGGCCATTAAATTGTGCTCTGCATGATCTCAAAGTACTCCAAATTCTTCAATTCATCCGCCCGCATGGATCTTAAAACGGTCATTACATAATCCAATGATGGATTGAATGAGAATCCTTCTTTCGCACAAAATATGCAGCCCTTATTCAGAAAGGGAGAGGGTTCGCGATGTGCACCCCTCTCCTAGGGTGCTCACTGCATGTCTTCAGATCCGGCCCACTCAACAGGTCCAAAGCCGAACCAAGATTGTTAACTCTCTCACTTGTCCACCGAATGCTTTCTTCAGATAAGGAGATCTTTTGTAGGCTGTACTATGTGCTGTATCCACTAGTAAATAGCCTTGAGGATCAGTAGGATGTAAAGCGTAACTTGTAATCACTTGTATACAGAATAAATAGTTGAGCCTAGGGATTGACCATAGCTGTACATAATGTTAGATAATCTTCTAATATAAGAAGGTAGATTAAGAATTATCCTATCAACAAATAATGTAGCTTTACCACTTACACGGATTGATCATTTGTAGCCATAGGCGTGAAAAATGGTTCCGTCGTCATAAATGCTACCTAAAACTTTTTGAGGAGCTACAACGTTAACACATCAACCACCAAATTTCCACTAGCCAAAGTCAACAAAGAAAAACCAAGGGCCGCTTGAATTTATCTCGACTACCAAGCATGAAACCTTGATGCATGGATTTTGGAGCTGCTAAATCTATCTGAAATATCTTTTTAATTATTTATAAGCAATAAGCCACCTGTAGGCTCAAAGAGTTGCACCTGGCTTTTCCTTTTCGGCCGGAAATATTCTCCGTTTGGGTCCAAAAATCGAATCCACACCTGCAGTCTCGAATTTTGCACTTGGCTTTCACTTTTTCGATGGTTTTATGGTTTGATCCCGTTTGTTCGGAATTGGGGATACAAGATATCTTAAAACATGCCAAGCCATGGTAGAAAGAGAGGAAGGCACTCCGGATGTGATAATTTTTCAAGAAGATAGGCCCATGGAAATGCGGCGCGCAACCTCTAAGTGTTTATATTTGAAACAAATGATTGATATAACAAATACGACATCTCCTTCAATCCTAAAAATTATTATTATCGTTTCTGGGTTTCTTAAGATATATAGTACTGATATTAATTTCAAGCAGAAGACATTTTTCTTTTTTTTTCATAAAAAGCAGAAGGCAAGCTTTAGCCAGCAATATCTTCAACCCATTCTTTCATCTAATCAACTATAAAGCAACAAGAAGCATGCAACCGACCACGGACCTGATTCTGATCACTAGAGTAGAAGAAGGCAGTTTTTGAAGTACATGCAGTTTATATTTGAGTTCCACTTAATTGTTGACATCATATCACAGTGTTTTTAGGGTGTAACATATTAAGGAATGATAAGTTGAAAGGCAATGGTTTAAATTGGTTGGTATTCTATCTGAAATCAGTTTATTTTTTTTAAAAAAAATGGTTTCTTATTTACAATATATTTTAGAACTTTAATAATGCAATCCTTGAGGGCTTGCTGTCATAATAAGTCATCATCTTGTAGCTTAACATGAGGACCTTAATAGCTATTCCGGAAAATGTAACAAGTGTCCTTTATAAGATATTTTATGAGCGCGGATGCTGGTAATCTTCATGCCATGCCTTTTATCATTTACCTGAAAAGTGAAATAAAAATTTATGCAGTTATAGTTTTTTGCAACTTTTTTCTCGTAGTGGTTAGGAGATCAATGTCTTTTAATGCATTCCACTTAAAAATAATTATGATGCCAGATGGTAACTTATTGCAAATTGCTATTTTTTTCTTGTAACTATTGCGCATTGCTTTGAAAGATTGATTATTGTATTAACTCATAATTAGCCAATGAGTTAGATTTAGCGAATATAGGAGTACGACAATGTAAGGAGTATCAACAAAAAGAATAAGTCAATTTGAATTTTATGTGCCT
Source organism: Phoenix dactylifera (assembly GCF_009389715.1). Lineage (NCBI taxonomy): Eukaryota > Viridiplantae > Streptophyta > Magnoliopsida > Arecales > Arecaceae > Phoenix > Phoenix dactylifera. The sequence continues at coordinate 16,110,378 of NC_052393.1, forward strand.
ATTATTGTCTCGGAAAGTTGTACATATGCCTATGGAAGGGAAACATAAAGAGGAATATAAACAATTTACCATCTTTACACTTAATGATAGACAAAACTTTATTTGAGGTGACTCCTTTTCATTTGCAAGGACATTGTACCACAAGAAGTTTAGGCCAAATTGCAAGCCACTCTTATCTATATGCAAGACATTGAACCACATGGAGTTCAAACTTCTATTCATATTTGGCCCCCTAGTAGTTCATGCCATAAAGGTACATGCAACTGAGTTATACATGACCTTGCTTTCTTGCGTCTTCATTTACATTCTCTGCAATATAAAGGAGCTTCATGTATGGCCTAACGATCATTTATTTGTCATCAAATATTTAGATTTTGTTGCACTTACTTATATAGTTATGTACTCTAAGCACAATGGGATGAATATTAATGAAAAGAAAGAGTACTCCAACCTAGTGCAGTTGTGCCGGGTTCAGACAGCCCTTTATCAGCACAGTCTAAAATGATGTGCAGAAGTAACTAAAAAGAATTTCTACAGAAAGGAGAATTTTATTTGAATCAAGGGGAGTCGGATTAAAGGAACACTAACCTAAAACAAGGGGTTTGTTGACACATTTTTCCATCGGGAGACAAGGGTTATACGTCAATGGGACTAGTAGATGTGGGGCATGCCACTGATGTATGAGCAGCCGAAAAGAGAATAATCGAAGATACGATAATGAAAGTAGCTTAGGTTCGGATGCCTTGATCTTCAAAGACTTTTGTTACCGATCATACTACCATTTTAAAGATGGATAAGGTTGAATGAGGTATGGCCAAGACTACAGTAGAGAAAAATTACGTTACAGTTACTCCTACTATAGAATCCTACTAGTAATCTAAGTCTAGGATAAAGTAAAAATAATTAAGATAAAACTGGATTGATTGATGTGTTGAAGATCTTCTTTTAGCATTACAATATGTTATTTATAAGTGACCCTTATTAACTATCTAAATACTTGTCCCTGCCACTAAGTGCTATATGGGCCACTATTACTAAGAGCGAAAGGCAGTGGTACCACTTTACTCATGTTCTAGATAGTGGTAAGATGAGTGCTACTAATCATTTCAGCCCCTTGTCCTTGTTAGTGTGTCTTATGACCCACTATTCCTTTGCATAGTAGGTAGTACCACCACTCTTCTTATTTCTTGAATAGTTTGACTGCTCCTTCTATATTATGGATATGACAACCACCATCCTCAAACTTTGCTTTACTAAAGCCTTCATCCTAGACCAATAGCTCTCATTCTTTTTGATCTACATCACAGTCACTTAGTCTATATCCTTGGTATTTTGGCCTATACCATTGTTTTGCACAACCCACTTGAAGGCCTACTGCTCGGTCTATTCTAAGGGGCCTCTTGACTTATTATTTGATCGATCTTTGGAACAACGCCACCGGGATGCAGGATAAATAGCATTCAATCTAAAAGACAAATGCATAACTAAGATAACTTCTAATGGGAGAAATATGGGGCACCTCAACCTTGAACGGTCTGACCTCGACCTAGGAGCGCGACTTTGGTCCTGACCGAGGAACCAATCGACTAAAGTGAGCAACTTCGCTTTCGACTGAGAAGCCTATTCGACACGTGCCGACAAGGACTGACAATCCTAATAACTGTCAGCCATGGCAGCCTGCAGTCGTGGTAACACTGCAGTCTACACCCAAATAGGCTGCACGCCGCCCATGCGAACTAACTCTACACCGCGACCGTATTACTGGCTAATACCTGGCCATCAGTGCACGCCACGTCAGCTCAAGTAATGACAAATCCGACTCCCCTATATAAAGGGGCAACCCGAAGGTCCTCAAGTATGCATACCATATTACTCACAGAGAACAAAACTCCGTTGAACTCTTTTCCTTCCATACTATTGACTCTCTATTCTGATTTAAGCATATGAGGGAGTCTCGTTGGAAGTTTTCTGGCAAGCGGGCTTCTTGTAGGCCACCAGCGGAGGAGACCAGCACTCAACGCCTCAACCAGCCTGCTCAGCTCAACTCTAGCCGACCTCAAGGTCGTCCGATCTGCGATTCGATCTCGATTCAGATTCAGTGTCAACAACTTCAATGGGAGTCAAATACTTAATTGTCTGTTCCAATCAACTATATCGTCTCAGAAATTGAAATGCCCTGTTTTAACAACTTGGAATGATCACCAAGATCTTCACTTATGAAATACGAATTTCAGTATTATTGAGGAGCTAAAAGATAATGCTGAAATCAAGTAGAAATTATAATCCGTATGGATGAAATGGTAGAGCACCTCAATCTTGAACGGACCGACCTCGACAGCCTCAACCTTGACCTAGGAGCGCGACTTTGGTCCTGACCGAGGAACCAATCGACCGAAGTGAGCAACTTCGCTTTCGACTGATCGAGAAGCCTATTCGACATGTGTCGATAAGGACTGACAATCATAATAACCGTCGGCCATGGCAGCCTGCAGTCGTGGTAACACTGCAGTCTACACCCGACTAGGCTGCATGCTACCCATGCGAACTGACTCTACGCTGCGGCTGTATTACTGGCCAATACCTGGCCATCAGTGCATGCCACGTCAGCTCAAGTAACGACAAATTCGACTCTCCTATATAAAGGAGCAACCCAAGGATCCTCAAGTATGCATACCTTATTACTCACAGAGAATAAAACTCTGTTAAACTCTTTTCCTTACATACTATTGCCTTTCTATTCTGACTTAAGCATCTGAGGGGGTCTCGTTGAAAGTTTTCTGGCAAGCGGACTTCTTATAGGCCACCAGCGGAGGAGACCGACACTCGACACCTCAACCAGCCTCTTCAGTTCGACTCTAGCCGACCTTAGGGTCGTCTGAGCTGCGATTCGTCCTCGATTCAGATTCAGTGTCAACAACTTCAATGGGAGTCAAATACGTAATTGTCTGTTCCCAGTCAACAATATCGTCTCAGAAATTGAAATGCCCTGTTTTAACAACTTGGAATGATCACCAAGATCTTCACTTATGAAATACGAATTTCAGTATTATTGAGGAGCTAAAAGATAATGCTGAAATCAAGTAGAAATCATAATCCATATGGATGAAATGGTAGAGCACCTCAATCTTGAACGGACCGACCTCGACAGCCTCAACCTTGACCTAGGAGCGCGACTTTGGTCCTGACCGAGGAACCAATCGACCGAAGTGAGCAACTTTGCTTTCGACTGAGAAGCCTATTCGACATGTGTCGATAAGGACTGACAATCCTAATAACCGTCAGCCATGGCAGCCTGCAGTCGTGGTAACACTGCAGTCTACACCCAACTAGGCTGCATGCTGCCCATGCGAACTGACTCTACGCTGTGGCTGTATTACTGGCCAATACCTGGCCATCAGTGCACGCCACGTCAGCTCAAGTAACGACAAATTCGACTCTCCTATATAAAGGAGCAACCCGAGGATCCTCAGGTATGCATACCTTATTACTCACAGAGAATAAAACTCTGTTAAACTCTCTTCCTTACATACTATTGCCTTTCTATTCTGACTTAAGCATCTGAGGGGGTCTCGTTGAAAGTTTTCTAGCAAGCGGACTTCTTATAGGCCACCAGCGGAGGAGACCGACACTCGACACCTCAACCAGCCTGTTCAGTTCGACTCTAGCCGACCTTAGGGTCGTCTGATCTGCGATTCATCCTCGATTCAGATTCAGTGTCAACAACTTCAATGGGAGTCAAATACGTAATTGTCTGTTCCCAATCAACAATATCATCTCAGAAATTGAAATGCCCTGTTTTAACAACTTGGAATGATCACCAAGATCTTCACTTATGAAATACGAATTTTAGTATTATTGAGGAGCTAAAAGATAATGATGAAATCAAGTAGAAATCATAATCCGTATGGATGAAATGGTGGAGCAGTAATTTCCTTACCATTAGGAGAGATTCTTAGACAAAAACAACTTCCTCATCTGATCTCCGGTCCGAGCGACTCCAGGTGCATTAGAAAACAAGCTCTTTCCATATATTGTAGATTGAATTAATTAAACATGTCTTATTTTTTAGATATCATACAAACAAATACTACTTAAAATAAGTTCCACATGCATCCCCCTTTCCCATATGGTCTTTTGCTTACAATGGGACTGTATCTTTATAGAACTGCCTCGAGTCAAGGTGCAGTACTCTATCAATTGAGAGCCTCATGCATGAAACACCAAGTTGGTAACTTAAGGGAGTGATTGGGATCAATCGAAGGTGTAGATAATGAACTTCTTGCTGTTTTGTCAGAGCTAATGAATCCACTGTTGACACAAATTAGCAAGCAATTAAAACATGAGAATCAGCTGAGGAATCAAGTGAAATTCTGAAACTCGATGCAATGTCTATTGGTTGCTAGAAGGACCCGGTTAGCAATCAATATTACTTTTCTAACTATTAAATGACAAAACCTTGGATCCTCGAGTATGACTGTGCAAAGAATGAGAGAAACCGAGGGAAGCCAGAAAGTTTGGTCCCATCAAACAGCAAACCTTCGACATTCACTAGTGGGCTACTGTTCTGAAGCCCCACCGGGCCCTGCTCACAGTCGTCAGAAGGCCCATGAACCAGAAAGGAAAAAAATGTATTCCAAACACAACTAAGTTCATTACTGGACCCGAGGACCGAGCCAAGCCCGTACCTCTGAAAAGTCCTCAACCTCCCTGCCGCCTTATTCTTCTTTAGTGTGCCAATAATTGTCTCCTCCTCCTCCTCCTCCTCCTCCCCTTCCGTACGTCCACACATCAAACAACCCGTTAAAATAACCATATGCCTCATCCTAAGTTCCACACACGCCATCCCCAGCGGCCACAGGTGCTTCCACAAGATCATCCATGCGTACATATATTAATCTAATAATACATGGATAGTAATAGCTGTCACGGAGCTGAGAGAGAGAGGAAAGAGGCATTTAAGCCGTAGTTTGGACTTTTAATAAGGGTGGGTTGGCCTTACTAAATGGGGACAGCTGGGCTGCTGCTGGTATAGTGATCTCTCCCGTACTTTTTTAGCTCATTGCAGCAGCAGCAGCAGCAGCAAAGGCATGCAGTTTGTTTGCGCCTTCTTCGGCTTCCACTACCTACCTAAGAGCTTACTTGCATCGAAGAACAAAGTAACTCTGAAACCACCCTCAGCAGTGAATCTTTTAATGGCCTCTCTCTCTCTCTCTCTGTGTGCAGAGAGTTTATTTCTTTCTCTCTCTCTCTCTCTCGCCCTCTCGAGCTGGCCATGAGGACAGAAAGCGACCCAACAGCGAAGGCTCAACGGTTTTCTCAGGGGGCGGAGCTGACCGGGCTGCCCGAATATTGGAAACGGGCAGGAATTATTTGGGGCTTCCCGCCCGCCAGCAGTGGCAACTCCCAGGCCCACACCCCATGCCTCTCCGATGGGCCTTGAATTGTTTATACGGATGGGTTTACCGAAAGTTGGTGGTGTATTATGATATGTGGCACGTAGTAATTAAGAAGAGAGCAGGCATTTCACATGTGCAGCTGGCTTTTTGTAGCTATGCGAGTGGAAATACACGGGAGGATTGGTTATAATAAACTGCTTGCTTCTAAAGGTCTTGCTTTCTTTCTAGCTAGCCAGTCCTGGAGGCCGACCCTTTTTATGTGGCTGCTGCACCGTGCGTTCGTTATCAGCTAAATATGGCATGCATGGGCTAAACGGGCAAGCTCGAAATTTGGGATTTCAGGCCTCTTTTTTCCTTCGGCATGGAATTAGGGGAATAAAAAAAGGAGAGGAAAGTTGCCATAATTGTATCATTTGTGTGTGTGTGTGTGTGTGTGTGTGTGTGTGTGTTTGTGTGTGTGTGTGTGAGATAGAGAGAGAGAGAGAGAGAGGATGGTGAAAACGGCGGAGGGGAGAAGTATGGGAGGAGGACTGAGGAGGGGGATCGATAGAGTCTTTGGGGACTTTTTTTTAGGGGGGTGAAGGGGGAGATGTGGTCCGAGGCCTACTAGCGTGCTATATTTAATGGGTGTAAAAGCTCGCAATAATGCTCATATATACACTAATGCTAATACACAAGACAAGGCCCTCCCATCTGAATAAATGATGACAGAGGGGAATATAGAGGGAGAGGAGTGATGGTAGGAGCAGCAGCCGCGGCGGTATAGGAGAGGTCCCCCCCCCCCCCCCCCCCCCCCCCATGAGCCAGCTTTTATCTTTAAGACCATCCCCCATCTGGTTCATAGGTGTCCACTTTAGAAGGCCTCTCTCTCGCTCGCTCGCTCGCTCGCTCGCTTAAAGTGGCTTGGCTAGGATTGTCCCCACATCCTACATGATCATTTTGCAGACATCCAGAAGAGAGTGAGAGGGAGAGAGAAAGAGAGATAGGTTGGTGGCCAGGCCCTCCTCCATAGGGGGGAGGCTGGGGACATTCCAAGTGGCACCACCCACATGGCAATCGCAGTTCATTGAGATTCCCAGGCCAACGGCGCGGGGCTCCCCAATTTCTACCAGGATAACATGGCCCCTTGCACCAACTACATGGGCTCCCAACTCCATATCTCCTGCCTCTAGCCACATAGCTGGAGATCAGAGGACCCACACCTTTAACAGAGGCATCCAAAATCTCGCCCAGCCCCATTTGGTGTGTAAGACTCACACCTTCTCTGGCCATGATTGGCGGTCCCCTCCGCTGCCGTCCGCACTCGGAGTACAGGCGACTCACACAGGATCAATCATCCCCAAGCAGCAGAAGCAGCTGCAGCAGCAGCAGCAGCAGCAGCAGCAGCAGCAGCAACGTGGGTGCAAGGCTAATCAAGGGTGTCTCTTTGATGAGGCGTGCCACTGTACGTACCATCTCTCCATCTCAGCTGTCACCTTCCTATAAGGGTCCCCTCCATAAGGGAAGGGCACGCATCACAGGGGACCCCTAGGGTGGTCTCATCGGACGGCCAAGGTTCGCTCAGGGCCTGTCGCAATCTATGCCAGTGGTGCAGCTCCTTGGCTTCCCATTTGCTGCATAGCGAAATTAGGCGATATGGGGCACTGCTGTGTTCTTATGAGCGCAGAGGCAATTGGAAAGGCCCAAGGATTGCAGGGTAGTAGGGAAGAGGGGAGAGTCTTCTTTTCTGGGTTCTGGGGATGGGAGATGGGAGATTATTTATTGAAGGGAGCCATACATTTAGGTGAGGGCGTGAGGCCCCTTTTGGGCTACATGGAAATGGAAAGCTCTTATTCTATTCTCTGCTGGAAAGTGGCTCTTTGTTTGCAGTTCCATGATAAAAGTCTGCTGCCTTCATTTAAGATCACTTCCTTTTTCCTGTTTGCCGTTTTAGCGCAACCCATCTTTGGCCATCTTTCCAACTATGCGCGCATAAATGCTTAAGCATCATGACTGTATGTCTCCTCGGGCCTACTCCTCCAGCTTTATCAAGCTCTGCAAACTGCCATCCTGTTTCCACTGATATCACCAGTAGACTTGGTGCTGTCGTTGCTGAGGCAGTTCATCATGAGCATATGACAACTTAAAAACACCATACCAAGTAAGTTAATACAATATTTATCATTCTCCAATGACGATCTCAACATTACCATCCTATATTTTTTAAATTCAATAAGGAACCATGCATGTACAGATCCTAGCTAGTATACAAGTAAATGCATTAATTGGGACAATATTAACCATCCTGCTAGTGATCCGCGATACTTTTTGTGGGGAAGTACTGATGACATCTTAAAAGTTAAACCTAATTATAAAAGAAGTGAGAGTGCCTTGTGAAGCACCTAACCTAGAGCTATCTCTTCCAACTTAGACACTCCGACACTTCTTATGGATGCAAATTATTCATCCAACAATACGGCTACAAACTAAAGCACATTTCCAATTGCCCCCATTTATTTCCTTCTCATTCAAAGAGTCTAACTACCTACTCCACAAATATGTACAAACAACATGCTTACAAGCATATATATGTATGTATATAAAAGAGGCCCTATTGATTTTTTCAATAAATAAAATAATTAGTGTTTTGACAATTTATTTGAGAAATTAGTGGTATAGTTCAGTGGTTCTCTTTTCTCATTTTAAGAAAAGAAAGGAAGAGAATGATGAAATAGATTTGCTCTCCATTTAATTCAAACTAGGAAAAATAGTTCCAAATGGGAAATAGTATAATATGTCTCCTAACATTAGTGATCCTCGCAGGACCTAATCTAGTTTGATCATAGCTGAAGAAACAACCATTTTTGTAAAAAAAAAAATGCTGCTATCTTAGCAATCTATAAAACCAAAGGATACGTAAGATCTCGCTCACGTTATTAAAGAACTTCCACAAAAGAACCATGATTATCAACTTAAAATTTAAATAACGAGCACAAAGAGAATAACTCCTCGTTCTAATAACCTAATTCAAGATTTTAAGTATTTCTGACATGTTGACATTAATTAAGAGGTATGATAAAGAGAACCATCATATCGTTATCATCTCGAAATTAACATAATCATATTTATGCTTGTTATAACTTCATTTTTCGGGTAAGATTTATGAGAAGCTTCTTAAAAGATTGATCCCTTTGTACCTATATCATACATATGTTGTTGATTTGCCTTTTATCTTGTTTTTCATAATTCTCGTTATGAATTAATTAAAATCTTTTTGGTATTTTAGTCAATTTTTTAGACATTCTCCTAATCTTGTACTCATATTTATTTACATTAACAACAATTCCTAACAAATTCTGTTCATCATATTTGCCTAAAGAAAAAGATGGTTGGCTTGACAATCATAAGTGATGGAAATTGGTTTTGAAAGTCCCGGTCCAATTGTCGGGATTGCGAATTAATTCACCTAGTAGCAAATTTTTGTAGGTTATATCAATTTTCATCATCAACAATTAAAACAGTGTTTCATCCTAGAAAGGGGCAACACATGCAAATCTTGTTGGCAGTTCATGGTTTGTATATTGAGGCTTGTTAAGAAAAAATTGAGTGACTTTCTTATTATAATAGGAATATCAAAACTTATTTAGGTTGCTGCTAGTTAGGTATTTGAAGTGCGCCATATAGCATGATTCAAGAAAATTTGTCACGCTTCACATGCCATTGTGCTAATAACGATAGAATGATTCAATCGATAAATTACATGACCATATTTTTGCTCTTACACCACTAATCCTAGTTATTTTTTTATTTATACATAAAAAATTGATTGTTAACATTCTACTCAGAAATACTAAACCTGTTATGTGCTATTGAATCATTTTTTGATAATTTAAGTTTTTGAGGTTTGATGATCAATTAATACGGTATTAAATTCAGATTTTCTAGAGGTGGGGAGTTCAAATCTTCTGCATGTCAAATATTTATTTAATAAACCCTCTTGATTTTTTTATTTAATTAAATTCAGATTTTCTAGAGGTGGGGAGTTCAAATCTTCTGCATGTCAAATATTTATTTAATAAACCCTCTTGATTTTTTTATTTAATTAAACTTAAGCACACATATGAAGTAACACATCATGCAAGAATTATAAAAATGCCATCAAATTATCCAATGACAGTAAAAAAGGACATTGTTTTGCCCAAGTTAGTAAGGAAAGAAGTCCGCCATTTTGACCAATTAGTCTCATTCGATCTTGTTTTGGAAAACAAATGTATTTAATTGATCTAGGTCCAAATTCAAGAAACATGGGCTAGACTAAGGAAGTATGCTAATTCTAGCCAAATTAAGCTAGCCTTAAAAAACTCATTTGTGATGAGTGCTTTATAGTATAGCATAATAATATGGTGAATGCTACGCACTCAATATGGCAACTCTTGACCCTTAAGTAGTACTAGATCTAGGCATGCTTAGTATAAAATTTGACAGCACCTTATAAGCCATCAAAATGAATTGATAATGGTCAGTGCATCGCCGGGTTGAATAAATAGTTGACGGTTATTATCCTATTGTTAGAAGAATTAATCAATAGTGCCCATGTCACCACCATAAGTTTTTTTTTCTAGAAATCTACTAGAAGGCCTCCAATATGGGCTCAAAAATCCATTCTATCTAAAATTATTAGATGGAGCACTTATCATTCTCTTAGAAGCTAAGCTTGAGTCGAAGATGTAGACCATACAAATTGATATTAGGCTGCTTACTATTAGAAGATATTTAGCAGTCAACAAATTACCATCCAAATCCTTCTGATGCAACCTTCTCACCACCAGACGGAAATTGTTCTAAAAACTCTCTTTAGTTAAGTTTTCTTAGTTAAGATGACATAGAAATTTAGTTTCTGATCTATGGATGAGTTCTAAGAGACCCTCGTGAGTTTTCTTTGATGCAAGGGTCTTGAAACCTATAAATACCTCTATCCGATGTACTCTTATCAAGCATTGAAGTATTAATAAAAAATTTTCAAAAAGATTCTTCTCAAATTCTTGAGCGGTGAGAAGCTACTTGAGCTCTTGTCATATGTGGCTATGGTTTGAAAGGAGGCTTTGTGAGAGGTTGGAATTCTTTTGGCGGGATCCTATGAAGATCGGTGGTGCGAGATTGAAAGTCCAACATGAAGAAGAGGTACAAAGCTTTCTAGTTATTCTCTGCTTAGATCTAATTTTTAGTACTTTAGCCTTGTGTACTTGCTTTAACTTCAAGTTATTACGTTTTTTTTTTTAATTTATTTTTCTGCCTCTAATTTAAGTTTCTGCTATGCTATGTGCTCTAATCTTGTGTGAGGTAGCAGATACTATGGTGTCCTATCTTGTGTGAGGTAGCGGATACTATGCTGTCCTTTTCTGCATCATATGATGGTGGGAGTTCTCTATTAAATTCCATCATTATCTTTTTTTATTTTAAAATTTTTGTTACAATCTAGTTTTATTTATATTATCTTTCATTGAAGAAAGAAAAGGATAGGACTCTGTAATCAGAACCTTAATTATCTATACAGTCACTTCATTGGTTTGTACAATTGATTAGATGGCTAGTCATTATCTAGCACTAAATTTTAACTAATTTACATGTCCTTTGTAGCGTGGTGACAGCTAATACTTTCAAGAAATATAAGAAAATTTTTCTTTATTCAAGAGTAGCAACAAGCTACAATTTGATTGACTTCTCCATTTCGTCCGAACAATGTACTAACCTTGAATTATAATGTTTTTGTCAATTTGTTTCTCATAAATAGAGAAACTAAGGATCTCTCTAAATATGAAGTTTAAAATCTTTTGAAATTTAATCTACTAGAACACCACAAAAAGGATAATTAAAATCTAAATAGAAAGAACAAAAATTTTATTTCAATTTATATCAAGTATCGAACCATCCATCTAGTCATTCAACCACCTAAATTATCCTTTGAGAAATGTTTTAGTAACACAAAAAAAAATCATAAGAAATTACTCATTTAATGCAGAAGTCCAATCTTACTAGTATTTGACATAATGCAGGCTATCAAAAAAAGATGCAATAAGAAAGTCGCATGTTAAGTGGTGTTACATTTTTTATAAGATTTCTGCACCACGCTATGATTTTTATTTTCTTCGGTCAAATTGATTATGTTTCTACAAAATATAATGCCGATTAAAGTTCTAATCAATTGAATAAACCGAATGTTCAATCAGAAAAGCTTGACATGCTCGCATATTTGTGCCAGTAAATGTGTACGATTTGAGCATGCGTTATTAGGTCAAAGCTTAGACCTACTCCTATATGTGCTCTTTCAAGCTGTGTCTTGAGAAAGCCATCCAAGGGGGATGAATGGATGGGCACTCCTCCATGTATCTAAAAGATATAAATCCGAGATAAGTGTTATCGGTGCTGCCACAAATCCTACTCCTTTGACGACACATTCTCCACAGAAGGCTAGAAATTTAAAATTAAAGCAATAGACCGGAGAGCAAATTGAGAAGAATCTCTGCTTAGTGCTTACAAATCCCTCACACCTACTGTCCCTATAAAAAGTTTTAAGTTGCTCGAACACACTTTCTAGGCGCTGCTTGTGCTTTTAGGTTAATTTGGAACAAGTTGTTCAGGCTCCTATACATCGGGAATGGCATTTTGCAAGGGCCAAGCAGAAAAATTGCCCCCAATATCACACCAATCCTTCCTTATACTAATCCCACTAGAGTCCAAAACAATGGCGGCTGATCAGTGCTCCATCTAAAAATTATTGCTTTCGAAGAGAAAAGCTCAAAAAGAAATACGAAGACAAGGACGTTGAGGTTCTCTATAATATAAATAAATCGACACAATGCTTTATTTTTTAAACTAGCTGGGGAACAAGTAGCGCCACTGCGGCCTTCATGGGAGTGCGGGGCGCTGGTTGCGATCCCCGAGGGCCGAAGGCAAGCCTCCTCCCCCTCCGATTATGGAGTTAAGAAATTTGCCTGTTATTCCCCTTAAACTAATCCTCCGTCTTCCGGCCCTTTGATTTCTCCCATAAACCAACGTCAGACCGGATTGGGCCACTGACGTCGGTGGTCCGGGATTTTGTTCCTCAGCAACCGTTAAAGTTCGGCAGAGACAAAACTATGATCCGATTACATGAACCTCTTAGATTTTTTATCTAGGAAAATAGATGCGTGGGCCCCCCTCGTGTGCTTCATGTAAGAAGCAATGGCAGATGGCACACGATAAGAGGTTAAGGACAAAGGAGGGTGCCCGGAGTGACGTGGCCAACTCTGAGCTTCATGTTTCCATGGCACTTATCCTGGTTTAGACTTTGGAAAAATCATTGTAACCTACGGTACTGGTAACTGTAGACCGAAGGGGGTAAATTGCATAAAAGCCCCAACCAAGAGTGGGTGCTTGTGTGGGGGCCTCAAGGTTGGCGCAAGTTTATGTCTTACGTTATATGCACCATGAGACGGTGCACCATACCAATCACCTCATTTCATTTCGGTAGATCTCTTTCATCTCGATGCAAAGTATTATTTCTCCGTGTGGGTGGTAGGTGGTACGGATCGAGATTAATTTCCTATCACTTGCTTATTAGTTCGTTGAAACCCGAATGGCAAAGGGTTAGCTGTTAATTTCCTTGGTTTTGGACCATAGCATGAGGATGCTGACAATAAGGAGCACATCTCCTAAGAGCAAGTTGGTACAGCTCATTTAAGGCACAAGGTAACGTGGTTTTAACGAAGCCAATACTTGTTAAACTATTGACTGTTGGACGTTGTAGAAATGGAAGATATGAGGTGAGTGGCTCAATTGGTTTTACATTGGCTATCATGCATCTTAGGGGACGCTAATGTGCTTCTCATGTGAACGTGCAGGAGATAATTTTGCCCCGAGGATGGGTCAACTCAGGGTCATCTAATGCGCAGCATTATTTGGTTGGCAAGGACCGGTTCTTTAAAACGATACAAAACTCATTTAATGATTAGCAGTGTGCATTGAAGATTTCTGCAATGTCATTTTATTGTAGGGTCCAAGGATGCAACATTTGACCATTGATCGAAACGATACAACTCGTGGAGTTGTGTGGTATAAAATATTATCAGTTAAAACTCGCTAGCTAGTATTAGAGTCGAAATAATCTCATTTGAAATATCAATTAATTGGGAAACAAATATAACCTTTAGAAGGTGTGCTACGAGCCATGCTGTAGAATAAGTTACAAGTTCATATATACAATGACAATAACAAATTAACATATGAAGCCTGATTTCCCACACGTTTGTGACAATGAGCATAACTTGCATAAATAATCTTTAACACATTGGAAATTGGTGCACGACCCACCAGTTGCTTAACTCATCAGGTGCTGAAAATCTCATAAACCCGTCGATTTGCAACACAAGTTACAAGGCTTCAGGCTAGCAGTGCCCAATTTTTAAGGCATCAAAGTTGTGATACGTTTAGAGCTTGTCCCAAAATTAACTTAAACATGAATATCATGGCAAACACACCCAGTTAAACAGCTTGGCTTCAACAAAATATTCAAGGTTGACACCTGGAAAGGATGTGGTTAGTACACATCACAGGGCCCACAAATAGGATCTAGTTGGCTCTCTACGTCAGCACCCGACTATCACTGCTGGCTTTCTCGCATATGTGAGCTAGCTTACATCTACCACTCTAAAGCCTAGGAAGGAGCAAGGGACGAGCTACTTGCTAGTGCATAAGGAACAGACTGATATAGAAAGAAAAAAAATCTATTTCAAGACTAGATGGTATTAATTTGTATACTAAATGCACCTGCTAGAAGCCTAGAACAGGCGAATTGGCTTATAAGGCTCAACTTGAAGTCTAGCACCAATTGTCATACAGATCAACCAAGTGGTGCAGGGCAGCAAACACCGAAGCTGAAGACAAAATAAAAGAGGAAGATACAGCCATCCACAGGCTGGTTTGACAGTTGGAGTTTTGAAAATTAAGGCCAACAAATAGATCGCGTGCGAATCTTGCAGAGAATCTTAAAGGTATAGCCTCGAATAAGGTACTTGTATATGTAAAGAGTATTGCTTCGCATACGCTGAGTATATCTTGAATCAGTACCGAACCGGATTTGTATGCGCCATGCATAAGGTAGGTGGCTCACACAGAATTTTGTTATTCATGTTACCTTTGGCAACTCGTAAAAAAACAGGTTGAGGCCTGCCAAAGGGCTATGAGGTACACGAAGCATTTTTCACATGTACAAGACATGGTTGTGTGACAATAAATTTAATACTTTTGTAAATTGCACTTCTTTGACGATGGTGCAACTTAAGTTGGTAAAGTTACTAGTTGTTGGATATAGGTAACCTAGGTTGAAATCCAACTCATCATCTCAATTTCAACAAAGCTTCCTTCTATCCTGGCTCTGCAAAACATAATTTGATTTTCTTTAATTTCTAGATTAATAAGTGAACAAGTTGATGGGTCTCCTCCATATATTTGTGGTTTGTAATGTAGTGATAAGCAACTACAAGAAAGAATGTTTTTATTTTAATTGAGTTGCATCAATCGTAAACCACAATAGAGATAATGTCTCCTCCAAATTCCTCTAACCCAGAAAGCATGTGGAAAACCTATTTTTCATTTCCAGCAAATCCTAGTGAGATTAGCCCCAAATTATTATTTGGGTTTCTTGGTTAGTCCATAGTCATATTTGTTGACAAATGCCTAGATCTAGTGACGACCCTCATAATGCAATAACCTTAGATCATTACATCTCAAAATACCCCATTTTAGAACTCATCCCAAAGCTCTACTGGATGACATATATGAAAGACTCAAAATTACAAACTTGACTTGCTCGTGCATGACTTGGTTCAAATGTTTAACAAGGCTTAGCCTTTCTAGATATGCACGACTGAATAAAAAGCACTCAAAAGCTTGCTCAAGTACCAATTCAATGGTCTTAACCTTTACTGCAATATCAAATTGTTTCTCACTTTTTTCATCATTTTGATAAAAACAATGGTAATGCCACATGTCGAATTTGTAGGCGGAATATCTAGCTAGTTCTTGCATTAAGAATTGGGGTGCCCAAATCCCATTTTACTTTATGAAGAACTCCTTCAACTACTTTTTGGATGGGGCAAATTGCATTGCTTGCTAGTTTATACTTTGAACTTTAACTTTCCTTTATTATTTTATCGATTTTGGATTTAGAGTGCATTCTAGCTATAATATAATATCTTTTGGTATCATCGTTACTTGAAGAAACATACAAAAGTGTATCAAAAAGAAAAGTTGTATCAAAAAAAGAAACATACAAAAGTGAGTCAAACTATTACATCCTTCATCATCATTAGGGTATTCTCTTCAAAATCATGATCAATGATAGCGGTTCATGCATCCTATCTTATGTAATGAAGTTGGAGAAGAAGGGATATCTCTAGCTCCTTAAATAAATCTATTGGATTATGACAACTTGAACAATAATTTTTTGCTAGAAAAAAAGAAAATCAATTCATGTTGCCTTGATGAAAGAAGTATCTTTTGAAGAAGAATAAGTTCTATACGAACATGAGGATCATCCCTACATTATAACAAAGTAAATGTTGACATTCTAAAGTTCTCATGTACTTTAATACTACTAACCTTCCTTTTATGCTAAATATAGTACATTGACCAGTACCGCTCTATGTTTATTTTCAAACAAAAAAAAAATAAATAAAAGAAAAAACCAATACCAATCTGTGCTGTATAACTAAGGTGGAGGAGTTCTCTGGTTGAGCTAGATTATTTTGACATAAGAATAATGTAAAGAATACCTTAAATAAGGCCAAGTAATATTAAAAGCTTGAAAATGAGAGAATGAAGGAAATGTTAGACTCTACAATTTCAAAAATAACATAGGAAAACAATCCATTTGATACTTGAGCTTTCTTTAATCAACACCAACTTTACAATTCTAATGGCAACAAGGATCTTCAATCATAATCATTACCGACTAAAATCTATAGATAGAGATGGCATTTCATCGGTTGTTTCATCATGTTTTCCCAATATACATTAGTTGTTATGGCCTCTTTGGAAGCTTGCAAGTGTCAAGTGCATGCGATGACTTTTTCTTAGGTGATGTTCGAGCTAATTTTCTACTAAAATTCTAGTATTTGCACTCATTTTATCTTTGATATTCAAGTCTTGGTTTTACCTACTGAAATATTTAAGCCAATTTTCTACTAAAAGGGTTCAATCACAAACACACCCAGATTGACTCAGAACTAACCCTAAATGACCCATACTATCGTAAACTACTTACACATATCTTGAAGAGATCATTGTGTGATCCAACGCTGGATTCGCTCAAAGGAAGATGAATCTTTCTTTCGTGCGAAAGATACAACCCGTGTCCTTTAGAGACATGCAATACCCAAACATACAACCCCTGTCCTTTAGAGATATATTTGATCCATAGAAGGCTTAATTCAGCAAATTTAGATGTCCAATGAGGAGATGGCACCCTTGTTGAAGACGATAGTAGTTAAACAGCTGCATTTCCCCGGAAAAAAGCAAAGGCGACACACATCGAATAGAATTTCAAATATAACCCACAACACCCTGACAAACGACAGCATTGGGTTGCAAATACCGGCACATATTCCACACCTCAATTGAAACTCCAATCTTCAAATAACAAAAACAAATTAAGTAATGCTCGCAACCACCGAATGCCTTGTTTTATTATTATTTCCTGCACGATCTCTTGGATGAGGCCTATCATCTGACCTTGTCCAAGTTATCTGATGGAAAAGCCCCAACAACTCATCATGGACAAAAAGGTGAGAATGCTCTGCCGTCCAAACCAAGTGGGCAAGGGAGAAGGGCTAGGCCCAGTGGGGGGGGTGAGTACACCGGACGGGGATGCTGATCTCCTTCTCCATCAATGATAATAATATTAAACTCTGCATTTGGTGTTGTGGCCATCTCAAAATCACATGTTTCGATTGCATCACATCTTTACAAAATCGCATGTTGCTCTTCCTCCACCTCGAGGAATCTTTTCTTCCACCATGGGTCCAGGCGGAGAGGGAGAGCTAAAGATTTTTTAAATTAAAAAAGAAAAAAAGTGGTCAGGTGGGTGGGAAAAATACTCCCCGCCCTCTCATTCTCCCTTTAGTTTACACTCCTTAGCTAACGTTAGTACAAATTAACCTCTCCCCTTCTCCAAAAGTCAAAGCACCCGGAAACAAACCTGGCTTCTCCCTCGAGTAGCACCATTCGGACTGCTTCCCATCAGCTTTTGTATATACACTGCTCTTCTCTTTCTCTTTGTATACATAAAGAAAAAGAAAAAAAAAACCAGCATAATATACTAGTTGGGATATTATTATTATATAATTTTGTTTGTGTAAAGCTCTTTATAATAGTATAAGTGTGCGTAATGTTATTCTTTTAATTTTCCGACACACAATGCCAAATCAGCGTTAAGCTCATGTTCTCTAGAACAACTGGCTTTTTTGGGGCTTATCACGAGCCATATATAAATCCCCAAACGATGAAAAGGACAAGCTCACATGAGCCCAACCAGATAATTCATGGGTCCCCCTCTCCTCTCTCTCTCTCTCTCCCTCCCTCCCCCTCTTCTTTATAAAGCTACAATACTATCCGACCTTTCCTCTCTCTCTCTCTCTCTCTCTCTTTCTCTCTCTCCAACCGTGCTTCTCTCCATCTTCCTATTTCGTTTGTTACCCCCCACTCCACCCCTCTTCGGGGAACCTTCTAGGGCAGTCGGTTTGCAGCGCCAGAAAACCACCCGCATCCCATCTATCGCCCCAAGGGGTCAATGGAAGCCGGCCTAATCTCCGGGCCTCACTGATTTGTAGTCAAATCTAAAGGCACCGACCCTCCTTTGACTCTTTCTTCCTTGGCTTCTCATCAGATCTCACTCGCAGGAGGAATCATCAACCACAGTAGAGAGAAGGAAAGAAAAGGATACAGCAAGAAAGACAAGAAAGAGAGAGATCTATTATACCACAGGTGAGTACTGGTAGTAGCAGTAGCAGCTTTATTTTTGGTTCCTCAAGTGTTTCAGACCTCAAAGTCAAGATAAGATGGAGTTCACACATGGAAGAGGGGATGGGTTTTACAGTAAGGATGATGATGACTCCAAGCACCCTCCTTTTGTTCCTTCATCCTCTTCTTCTTCCTCCCCTTCCTCTTCCTGCACCGCCTCCCGATGGACCGACGTAGCATCCGGGAGCGGCGGCGGCGGCGGCGATGCTCCTAATGTAGAGAAGGAGCACATGTTTGACAAGGTGGTGACGCCGAGCGACGTCGGCAAGCTCAACCGGCTGGTGATCCCGAAGCAGCACGCCGAGAGGTACTTCCCTCTCGATGCGTCGGCCAACGAGAAGGGGCTGCTGCTGTGCTTCGAGGACCGCACCGGGAAGTCATGGCGGTTCCGCTACTCCTACTGGAACAGCAGCCAGAGCTACGTGATGACCAAGGGGTGGAGCCGCTTTGTCAAAGAGAAGAGGCTTGATGCCGGGGATACCGTCTCGTTCTGCCGAGGCGTCGGCGAAGCCGGCCGCGACCGCCTCTTCATCGACTGGAGGCGGCGGCCTGAGGCCCACGACCCGCCGCGCCTTCCCCTCCCGCTCCCCCTCCCCGTCCCCCTGTCGGGTGTCTCGCTGGCCCGGTCGGTGGGCCCGTGGAGCAGCCGGCTCCTCATCCCCCCAGCTGGCACGGTCCACGACTACGGCCGCCAGGTGTACGGGTACAATGCCGCGAGCCCCGGCAGCGGGCAGTTCCTTTTCTTTCGATCGTCAGCGGCGGGGCCGCCGCAGCTTGGGGTGCAACCCGGCGGCGGGGATCGAGCGGTGGCCGGCGTGCCGATGGTTCTCGATTCGGTGCCGCTCGTCCATGCCCAGGCGACGCCCAAGCGGGTGAGGCTGTTCGGGGTGGACCTCAACTGTCCTCAATCGGACGGCGGTGCCGACAGCGGCAGTGGTCCATCTCTAAGCATGCGCCAGATGCGACCCCGGTCAACGCTCCCTCTCCTCGAACGGTCGCAGGGCGGCCCCGATTCTTCGAGGGCCACCTCCTCGCCGGGCAAGGAGCAGCAGTAACCACTGGGTCCTGACATCTGAGACTCCAAAGCAGGAGAATGCGAAGGGAGGACATCATCATACCCCTCATGAGCTCGATCTATCCCTGGAATTGGGATGGATACTGAACTGAATGAGAGGAAGGTTCAAAGATTCTTTCCTTTTTTGCGCTTACTTGGCTGGTTGGAGCATCAAACAGCATTGGGCTACTTGGCACGAGTGGGCGTGGCAAGAAGGGAAGGATGTATCCAAACCAATCTTCTTTTCCTTTTCCTTCTTTTAAATTCCCTATTCCAACTGTAAATATATTATATAGGTACAGATCCCCCTCACGCCCTACATATGATAAACGTCTTCCATCCGTGGAACCCACATTAGTTTGGGGATTTGCTCTTGTTTGGTTGCATGCATTGATATAAGCTCTCATGCTTTGCTAGCTATTATCGCCTTCAGATTGCTCAGTGTTATGTTAGGTTGTTTCAGCTACATCCACCTCGCATAGCTCCAAAGCACTGGACATGCCTTAAAAATGGAGGACAGACAGTTATGGAGCCAAAGAGGTCAGATCTCAATCCCTCTCCATCCATTCCCTATCTCTTGTGCATCGGGATTTTATCTTTGCCTGCTGTGCCAGCACCTCGTATGCTGTCATTCATACATGATGGGTTATGATAGGAGTAATATGTGCAGAATTCTCTTTTCTGTTTTTCGAAAAAAGAAATTATACTCTTTTAGGTGGTCAAGCTCTAGTAACGAATTCCAATTCATGAAAGAAGAGTACAGCTACTGCTGTAAAGATTGGGACGCCCTGCTTAATGTGTCGTAAGAATTGTAAGGATGTGTGTTGAATACCATCAAAGAGCTCTTTAAGGTGGCAGAGAGTAAAGAAGATTGGTGCCAAGATGCTCATGTACTTCATTTAAGAAACTTGAAGGTCAAAACTGGCTAAGCTTTTAGCTTGCATGTAGTAATCTAGCTGTACTGAGGCATATGTGGCACGAGCTAAGCTGCTGGGTGCACTTGCAGCAGGCTCAGTGAGAGGTACCAGGCCATAATAGGGAATGAGCGACATAGAATTTTCGATGCAAGGTTCAGTTGGTTTTCTCATGTACTTATAACACATACGAAGAAACCAAACAAAAGAAAATCGATCAATAAATAAAACATATAGAGAATAGCACAAGAAAAGTCGGTGCTTATATGATTACGGCATTGTTTTTTTGTGATAGAATATAATTCGAATGAAAAAAGTCATTCTTCATGACTGCCCGTGTTATAGACAGGTAGGGACCTAGCCAAACCCCCGATCCCCTCTTTTATGGCTTTGTCCTGAAAAAAAAAAGGGGGGGAAAAGGAAAAGATTACCCTTTATTTTTATTAGTCATTTTTTTTTCTCTTTTCTCTTATTTAGTTTGGTTTTGAATACTGAATCTTCCTTGTTCTTTTTTCATTTTATCTTCAGGCATGTTAGGTGAGCTTAAACTGCTGTTATTACAACATAATATTGTTTGCAACAAAATCCAAAATGCGACATATATAAATGTTTTAGACTCGGTTCTTTTAAATTCTCCTTATCCCTTTTCGTATTGATAGGTTTCATTGCCTTTTTTTTGTGCCCATTTCTTGATAATCTACAAATTTGAACACCATTAATTCAGAATAATTCCCTTAAAAGTTTAGTATTCCTTCTGGGGGAAAAAAAATCTGCACATCATCTGAGTTGGATGGCTTAGATGTCTCAAGAAACTAAGTCCATATCTGCCATGTCTTCAATCTCTAGTGCTAAGTCATACTCCAATGTAGTTAACTCAACTAAGCCTTAATCTCAAACTAGTTGGAGTCGGGTACTAAGTCATACTCCAATGTGCAAGATAATTTTGTGCAAATAACATCTGGTACATCTTGTGATAAGAGAGTAAAGACACTGATAGAATTTGTTATCTTTGAACAAAACAGTGGGTGGAACTGATGGAATTACAACTAGAAGGAGAAAAGATTTTTTAGGCATTTAATTATGAAAACTGAATATAAGAAGGGTGTTCGACCCTTTTCTCCTTTTTTTTTAGGAAAAAAAGAGGAGAAGAGCATTCAAAGATTTTAGACACTGATCTAGCAAGCTCCTTGTATTTTTGATCAATTCTGGATGTACTTATCCACATTATTTAGAACATTAGAGTTAGAATCCGTGCATAAATTAGTTATCACATTGTTTGAATGCACCAATTCTGTGATGGTCAAATAGTCATTGTACATGACACTATACCTCACTATATTTGGAAACTGTTCCTCAGGGTTGCCATGACGTAGGGTGCTCCTCAAAGATAGAGAAGGCTAAAGCTGCCAATAGTGGGATTGGCTATTTCTTTTAGTTACATCTAATGAACAAAAAATTTACTCATTCATCCCGTATGTAGATGATTAACTCGTTAGAATATTGATAATATCTACAGAGTTTGTTCACTCATTAGTACAATATAGATCATCAGTTTGGATCTTATTACGATAGGCCATGTATCATAAAAAATTTTTTTAGAAAGGACATCTTAAGAAATATTGAAAGATGATAGTTATCCCATCTTTTGCATCCAGAAAAGAGGGGAAAAAATATCTTAATTTTTTTTTAGGTGGGTAGATGTTAATCAGAGTATAGCTAAACCATTTTCATTAACATTATGTTAATAAAATTAAGTTGCTTTGAGATAAATATGTCCAATTCTCAAAATCATCTTACCTTATTATATTGATTAGAGCACATTAGCCAAGTACTTCTTCAACAAGAAAAGAAGAAAAAATATAGGTAGAAGAGACCCTTCTACATCCTAGCTTCTGTTAAGTGCTTTCGGGGTGCCATTTCAGAGAATTTTCTATATGAGTATATGTCTAATATATATACTTCATCTGTTGTCCATTATGTACTCACACGTTCCATTCGTTTACTTGGACGGACTATCACATAGTTTACATAACATTTCTCGAAAAGACGAGAAAAATCCCTTATCCTTACCTGGATTATCACATAAACTTACAACTTAATTATCCTTTTGCATTATATATGCCATCTTATGCTATAATACTAGTTGGGTGGCACTGCTTCCCTTTCAGTCAGAAAAAAAAAACGTGTAATTCTTCTCTTGCGTGTTTAGTTTTCTTTTGTAGTTATGACGCTTAAGAGTTCAGTTGCTTCATGATCTGTTATTCTGTAGAAAAAAGTTGGGTCAAAGTGTGCGCATAAGATGGTAATAGTTTGAATCATACAAGCAAAGATACCCTTGCTGTCTTTTAGGTTGAACCAAGACCCGAGGTGGGTTTCCTCTACTGATAACCTGGTTGGCTTGTATTTCGTAGTTTCCATGTTCTGTTCTATAGCTCCATGCGAAGGAAAAAGCACCAAAAAAATAATAAACTTAACATTTTTTTCCTTTAAATTACTGAAACATTTTACTGCCATGTTCATCGAATAATGCTTGAAGCTGGAGTTGGAGTGAGAAGGTGAGATCATATCCTTCAGATATGATGGAAATCGATCGGTTGCTTCTTTTTGCAGCAAGACCATCAATCAGTCTTAACTAATGAAATATTTTGTTGCAGGAGACAGTTGACAAATAAAAATTGAAAGTGGAAGCCCACCAGATTTACCCTACAAATTGTTTAAGTAAGGTAGGGAAGTTAGTAGACATTACTATCTAGATGAAAATTTTATGGCGTGATAAAGATGGAATATTAGGCTATTTCACATCATAGTTATTCACTAGGTAGGTAGGAGAACTTATGTCTGCTTTCTAAGTAGGTAATTCCGAAACCACTAATCAAATGGGTGCACGTAAAGAACCGATGTGGTATGTGTTAGGGAGTACGATCGACCTTTCAATGTTAGCCTATCAGATATTGAAGTGATTTTGTTTATTTGACTTGAGGTGTTAGAAGGATTTGTGGGAACCATGTTCCATGTTGCTCTTTGGATTGTTTATGCCTTTTAGATGAAGATAGCTCTTTATGTTGAAATGATCATCTTATCCTTCCATTCGAACTCTCTATAAATATAGAGAAACCCTAAAAAAAGTTGCCTTTTTGGTTGCATGAGCTTAAAATGCGACCAGAAAAATGGATTTCCCTGAATAGCTGAATAGGTTTCACTGGACTTTTTCTTACTAAACTTTGCCGTACATAGGAATCCTTCACCAATTAATGAAGGGTTGACGTCAAGCTCAAAGCTGGTCATAAGATCTGTAGCTCATTCCTTTCAAACATCCTTTTAAGCTTAGAAGATTTGCTCCAAATTACGACCTATATTTAATAGGAGAAGCTTGGATAATGATGATGATGAATGTAAAAATGATTATTGTGAGACCTTAACGAGTATAGTCCGTCTTTTGAACTTAAGTTGTATTGTTTCTTTCATAACAGTAATAAAAAGGATGATTTCCTTTCATAAACAAGAAAATGATTCAACAACTAGATTTATTTATTTTTTTGTGAAGTTGGGGTTATAGCACTTTATAGTCAACTTGTTGGAAATATAAATTATCTTTCTGTAGACTCACCCGTCGAACCGGTGCACGTGAAAACTTATGCTGAAGCTAACTTCTATCTCAAAGTTTTTCTCTTGTTTGTTTCCATGGGTATTGTTATTAACATGCTTACAGTTTGTATTGAGCAATAAGCATGAAATTAAGATTTGAAATGTATTAGAAAAGATTAAGGGTGCTAGCTGAGTTGTCTTATACAGGTAACTAGTTAGCAAGAATTTTCATTGGAAGGATTATTCTAGTAGCTTGCACGCAAAACAATGTAAAGTAAATTATCGATCGCCTACCAATGTGATAATTTTCATCATGGACATGAAATCCTAAGGTGGACCGCACAAGTAAAAAGCTTTCAAATTGTAATGACATAGGACGTCATCCAGAAAAACTAGCAAGTAATTTATTAATAAGAGCTCGGTCTTGTTAAGTACCCAAAACCTTCGCCCCACAACTGATGTGGAACTAAACATATATGCACAGAGACCCCACGTATATATTTTGGCTTGAAAGAGAAACTGAGAAAAATTTAATCCAGTCAAATTTTAATTTTCTTTTCCTCCAACCTCTCTAGTTTTACTACTAATTAATTAAGCACTCTCTATTTATAGGATAAAGATATTTGAGAAAAGCATGATTCACTTTTGGAGAAAGATATGATATTTTTGGTTTTGTTAAACTGTGATCCTTTTTTTGTTTGAATATATCTCATCATGGAAGATTTACGAATTACATTTCTTTAAAAAATCTTATATGCAGTGTCATAATTGTTGAGCTAAAGAGAAAAGGCAAGCGACTGGAAAAGCTTGACAAATTTAAAAGAAAAAAAATAAAGAGAGAATGGCATAGAAGATGAAGAATAGAAGTTGTGGGCGCATGGGATCGAGAGTTAGAGAGAACAATAGGTAGGGCAACTAATAGAAAATACTCGTTGTAGTATTTTCATCAATAATTGTCCTACACTATCTTTGAATTATATCATAGAGAAATTTGAATCAATATTTCATGAAAAAGGAAAAACTTGACAAGATTCATTTTGAATGCTATAAATTAATCTCACTTCATATCCTTTACCTGTATGTATGTATATATGTATGTACATATGTATGTGTGTGTGTGTACACACACACACACACATATATAGAAAGAGAAAGAGGTAGACTAGCTCCTTTTGTTAGTATTATATTAAAAAGAAGGGATCGACAATATGGAGATTTGTACCTAACTCTAGTCTTTGGCTCTAACCATGTTAATTATCTACTAGCCACCAAAAGCTTACGCTATTTCGGAAGGGATCAACAATGGTAATTAAGCCTTAACATACATTTAAAGATTATACTCAATCTTAGTAGGGAAGGAAAATGTTACACATCCATTTGAATTGCAAAAGAGTTGTTCACATCTAAGTGTGCTTGGCAACAACTTCACTAGCATGATAGGAGCTGCTCTTTGGAAGGTACGATATGGTGTATACAAATTAAGAAAAAAATTGACACTTGGATCTTCTAAAACCCCACACTAAACAAATTAGAGATCTATCCTATAAACAATGGTTGAGTCGCTCCCTTGATAGTACTCTTTGGGAAGGCTACAAACCCTATGTAGTGAGTAATTGATGGCATGAGCAATCACTCTCATTACATGTTCGTATAAGACTAACCTTGCTGAAATTCTTGGAGTAGAAAAGATTGTTCGAGGAATGTCTAACTTAACATAGAGGATGACTATGCCAGTACAGTTAAATATGTTGAGAGATAAATACTGCATTATCTTAAAGTGGAAGGAGAGAAAGGCATTTTTAGAGAATAAGTTATTTTGGGTGATTTTTTCTCATTAGCCATTTTTCTCAGCAGTTAACTGCTTTTAACAATTCTCGGATAAAAACTACTTATGCATTACCTCTCTTATATGAATGACAATTAGATAATTTTTTGAATTCTTAATAAAATACGAATGGACCCTTTTATCCACTTGAAGTTTTTAGATTACATATGGCCAGAGTTTAGAAGAGGAAAGGGGAAAAATGCCTTAGTGATTTAACAAGGAGGTGTCATTCACTCTTCAACTCCTCATGCACCTTGCCCTTTTCATGCTAAGAGAAAAAAGAATATATATCTTTTGATTGAGATGGGAACATAGCCTTGTTTGACCAGACTCCTTGTTTGTAATTAAATCTTTAAGGATATGTTTAGTTGGGGAAAGTTGGACTCTAGAATAGGAATAGAAATGTATGACTCCCACTATACCTATTTGGTTGGAAGAAATTCCATTTTCATTCCAATTTCAAGAGGAATAGGAATGCCCCAATCTTCCAAAACCCAATTCTATCTCTCATCCTAGTATTCAAATCCCATTCCAGTAGGTTTACTCAAAAAATTAATTTTCTAATCATGAACCAAACATGTCAAGAAATATGGTCATCCTGATTTTTATTTCAATCCATTCCGATTATGATCATTAACTAAATTGATCTAAGTAGTTTCTAGATCGATGTACACCACTTTGGCTACTACGAATACGGCTTGAGAGGGTCCAGGAGCAAGATCTGCTATATTAAAAAGCTGAATCACAGGTTAAACTTCTAGAGGCCATAACTTAGTCATACGGTATCCAATTGAGTTGATCTTTTTTTTAAAAAAAAATCAAAGAGTTTTTCAAGATTGACGATGTGATGCACCGCCCTTTAGGGGGCAGCGCCTCTAGCAATCCGTCCCAAATTCTATCATTTGGAGCCTGAAATGGGTCGGTCAAACCGAATTTGTTTTTTTCGAGTAAGATTTTGATCGAGCATAGCTCTCTATCCAAAAAGAATTAGGTGGAGCAATAGAAAGCAGAGTCGATGTAAAAGTCGAGATCTACCTCCTCAAATTTTTTAGCTTTTTTAGTAGTAATGTCTATTTTAAGAAAGAAATTCCTACTAGAATTAGGAACAGAAATCTAACCCAAATTATGTAAGAGCGGACCTTACCATTACTCTTCAACTCCTCATGCACCTTGCCCTTTTCATGCTAAAAGATAAAAGAATATATATCTCTTGATTGAGATGGGAACACAGCCTTGTTTGACCAAACTCCTTGTTTGTAATTAAATCTTTAAGGATATCTTTAGTTGGGGGGAGTTGGACTCTAGAATAGGAAGAGAAATGTATGACTCCCACTATACCTATTTGGTTGGAAGAAATTCCATTTTCATTCCAATTTCAAGAGGAATAGGAATGCCCCAATCTTCCAAAACCCAATTCTGTCTCTCATCCTAGTATTCAAATCCCATTCCAGTAGGTTTACTTAAAAAATTAATTTTCTAATCATGAACCAAACATGTCAAGAAATATGGTCATCCTGATTTTTATTTCAATCCATTCCGATTATGATGATTAACTAAATTGATCTAAGTAGTTTCCAGATCGATGTGCACCACTTTGGCTACTACGAATACGACTTGAGAGGGTCCAGGAGCAAGATCTGCTATATTGAAAAGCCGAATCACAGGTTAAACTTCTAGAGGCCATAACTTAGTCATACGGTATCCAATTGAGTTGATCTTCTTTTTTTTTAAAATCAAAGAGTTTTTCAAGATTGACGATGTGATGCACCGCCTTTAGGGGGCAGCGCCTCTAGCAATCCGTCCCAAATTCTATCATTTGGAGCCTGAAATGGGTCGGTCAAACCGAATTTTTTTTTTCGAGTAAGATTTTGATCGAGCATAGCTCTCTATCCAAAAAGAATTAGGTGGAGCAATAGAAAGCAGAGTCGATGTAAAAGTCGAGATCTACCTTCTCAATTTTTTTAGCTTTTTCTAGAAGATTTCTAGTAGTAATGTCTATTTTAAGAAAGAAATTCCTACTAGAATTAGGAATAGAAATCTATCCCAAATTATGTAAGAGCGGACCTTACCATTACTCTTCAACTCCTCATGCACCTTGCCCTTTTCATGCTAAGAGATAAAAGAATATATATCTCTTGATTGAGATGGGAACACAGCCTTGTTTGACCAAACTCCTTGTTTGTAATTAAATCTTTAAGGATATCTTTAGTTGGGGGGAGTTGGACTCTAGAATAGGAAGAGAAATATATGACTCCCACTATACCTATTTGGTTGGAAGAAATTCCATTTTCATTCCAATTTCAAGAGGAATAGGAATGCCCCAATCTTCCAAAACCCAATTCTGTCTCTCATCCTAGTATTCAAATCCCATTCCAGTAGGTTTACTTAAAAAATTAATTTTCTAATCATGAACCAAACATGTCAAGAAATATGGTCATCCTGATTTTTATTTCAATCCATTCCGATTATGATCATTAACTAAATTGATCTAAGTAGTTTTCAGATCGATGTGCACCACTTTGGCTACTACGAATACGACTTGAGAGGGTCCAGGAGCAAGATCTGCTATATTGAAAAGCCGAATCACAGGTTAAACTTCTAGAGGCCATAACTTAGTCATACTGTATCCAATTGAGTTGATCTTCTTTTTTTTTAAAATCAAAGAGTTTTTCAAGATTGACGATGTGATGCACCGCCTTTAGGGGGCAGCGCCTCTAGCAATCCGTCCCAAATTCTATCATTTGGAGCCTGAAATGGGTCGGTTAAACCGAATTTTTTTTTTTTTCGAGTAAGACTTTGATCGAGCATAGCTCTCTATCCAAAAAGAATTAGGTGGAGCAATAAAAAGTAGAGTTGATGTAGAAGTCAGAGATTTACCTTCTCAAATTTTTTAGCTTTTTCTAGAAGATTTCTAATAGTAATGTTTATTTTAAGAAATAAATTCCTACTAGAATTAGGAACAGAAATCTAACTCAAATTATGTAAGAGCGGACCTTACCATTACAAATAGAAACTATGCATCTCAATTTTTTTTAATCTTCAATGAAATAAAAGAGCTTTTAAGTTCTACTTTGCAATTATTCTACTTTCTTCTGGTTATCTTTTAAAAAATTTGAGTTGAGTAGGTTAAAAAAAAAATTTCTGTTTTTTTTTAATCGAACCGTAAATGCACCTAAGTTGCATTTGGTCCAGGTCTAAAATAAGCATAAGGCTTATAGTAAGCCTTGAACCTGCCAAATTGTATTAGAGAAGGACGCATAACCAAGAAATAGTTGTCCTGGTCAAAGTTATTTATGACAGACATGCCTATTCCAAGAAATGATTGACGTAAGCTATTTGTTCATATAAAGATATATACCATTATGCGTATTTTTTTTACCTTTGTATGAATAAAAAAGTTATTATTCAAAATTTATTCCAAAAATTAAAAAGGTACCTTTTGCTATTCACCGGAAGAACCAAATAAAAATTAGCATAACTCATGGCCTAACTATTCTCAAAGATGTAACTTTTCCTATTTTCATTTTTCTTGTTCTCCCATCAGAAGAAGTCTTCGAGTTAAGGCAACTAAATAAGAGAAAAGAACAGTATAGCTTCAAAATGTGAATGGAGGTTCCGATCTCTAACTCCTTGCTAATCTCTCACCGTTGTATTTGACCAATAATATTATTACATCCTACCAGTGTCCCATCGCTTCTCTTCTCCAAGAAAAATGGTTCTAATAAAATGGGATCAACAAATAATTCCGAGATCACAGCAATTTAGGAGGCTCCTCGCTATGTTCAAGAAGGTGCATGCCAAATACTAGCCTCCATTATTGTAATGCCTCCATCCTGGCATAACTTTTTATGCTGTATATATTAATTCCTCTATTTTTCAGAGAAAGAGTAACCAGATAACACAGTAATTTTTACCATAGCAATACAAAGTTTTACCAAGCATAATTACAAGTCGATCCACATATATGCCATAGCATCAAGGTCCACAATGTGGCATCTCCATGACACCTGGAGCCTTAAATCTGTGCACGCTGATGAGAAAAGACACAGGGTTCGTGAGTCTGTCCTTGTCATTAAGGTAGGTGGTACATGTGCTGTCCTAAACCTATAGAGGGATAGAGCCTTGGCACCCGTTCTTATCTCACGCCTCTCTGCCGTCCATCACAGGGAAATGTCATTCGAGCATTCGAGCATTCGAGCATTCGGGCGAGGGCCCCCCACCCACCGCCTGATGCCTGCACCTCCCTTTCCGTCGAACCCACCATATTCTCCACCCACATGTTCGTGACAAGGACTCTCCCTTTCCAATGTGGGGGTTAGCATCAACTCCCTAATCTTAGCATGTGAAGCACTATCTCCTATGCTTTATCTCACATCTCCCATTAAGAGATTTGGCATCAATCATGATCACTTGCAAGCCATATACCTCACAAAAAGTCGAGGCTAGCTGCAGTCTGATCTTAGCATTCTCTCAAATCCTAGACATGGTCTTCTAATCAAAGGCAAGAATTTTTGGCCAAACAGAAACTAGGATAGCTATATATTCCAAGAGTATTTTGCTCCAAAAAATTAAATAAAAAAATCAACCAGATGGAGCCCAAGTGATCATGAGGTAATACATATGGACTATGATGTCTATATCTACCATCTCTCGTCCGCTTCTCAACTATACCAATATTTTGTGTATCATTTACTTGACATTTAATCAGCTCAAAATCCAACACACTACCCTATGTAAAGCGCAGAGAACACGCTTCTCAAGGAATTGTCGATTGCGCTTCTTTCTAAACGTGGGAGAGAAAAGAGAGGTAACAATTCAGAGGTCATAAGTCAGAATTCTAGGGCATGAAGTCGATTTCTCAGACTTTTGTGGAAAATCTCCCACCTGCAAGCCTTGTTAAGTAGGGACCATCCAATCTTAACTCTTGAACTCTATGGCTCATCTAATTTAAAGTGAGGAACCTAATAGCCCAAGTCAGTGCGTGATGGCATCCATTGCGAAGGTACTGTCCTATCTGCTTTGAGATATTTGACCTAGTGCACAACCAAAAGAAAAAAAAAAGGGCTAATACATATACTTAGCTATTAGACCAATAGCTATGGAGCAGATTATATAAAAAAGTCTGCAGTGATTGGAGAGCTACGTACATAAACCAACAATCACAACAAACTTTTCATTTAACACTCACAACTCACAAGTTTCCATGCATGTTTAAGGCAAGTCAATCTATAATCTAAACAGCCA
Organism: Phoenix dactylifera; assembly: GCF_009389715.1. Taxonomy (NCBI): domain Eukaryota; kingdom Viridiplantae; phylum Streptophyta; class Magnoliopsida; order Arecales; family Arecaceae; genus Phoenix; species Phoenix dactylifera. Next base: position 16,141,431 of record NC_052393.1, read on the forward strand.
CATATATATAGTAGTCTATGGTGGAATATAAACTAGACAGAGTCTTGAGAAATTAATCTTTTGTATCGGTTTTGTGGTGCCTTTATCATGCAGCATAGCATACAGAACAGCATCATGAAGAATCATTATAATGATCTCTATATCTAGTCTAATAAATAAATGCGTACTATTGCTGATCATTATTATGGTATCTACCACGGTATGATAAGTAAAATTATGATGTAAACCTAGTAACAGGCCATTTATAACGACGTACTCTTTCTCCAATAAAAAAAACGACATATAGCTCGTACATAATGACTCTGCAGGACAGGGTATGCCTATGGGACCGTTCTTAATACTGTTGGATGAGGTGGGTAACGTGACTACCATTACTTTTTCCTTTTAGACCTAATCGACTCTCTCTCTCTCTCTCTCTCTCTCTCTCTCTCTCTCTCTCTCTCCACACTGTGACAAACACTGACGAGAGAGAGCTGGGATTTTAGCATTTGGCTTTTGTCTCTCCCAGACATTTATATTGTTTTTATTGTAATATTTCCATACCTTTTTTTAAAAAAAGAAGTGGACCGGAATGGAGGGACTAAGGGAAGGCGTGCGAATCGATATGAATACGTCGAGGGTTTGCATGGGACCACGTTGAATTTTCCAACGCGTCTGAAACACTCCTTCCCCCTTCTTCAGCTTCATCCCTCGACGTCGTTGTGGAAAAGCCTACCCTTTCCACACGTACGGCTAACAAAAAAGTAGTGTGCAAGACGGAATTGGAAAAAAGAACCAAGCAAGTTGGGACGAAACGATTCAATGAGCCAAGAAACGCAAAGTAGAGTGGATTCTTATTGGTCGTCTTTATCAAGAAATCCTTCCTCCCGGACATTCAGCCTGATATCAGACTTCTAGGGATGAGGATAAATCTCAGATGCTTCTCGACTTGGATTTTTTTTTGCCTCTTAAATGAGAAAAAAAACTCATTAATAGATTTAATGTAAAAAATTATTTTCTTCTTAACTCAATTATAAAATATTTTTTTGAGCATATATTTTTTTTGTATTTAATGTTTAGAAAAAACTATAGGACATATTTTATTAACTTATTGCAAGTAAAGCTGATCATAAGCCGAACTTCGGACCTAAATTATATTTATTTTTAATCATACTATGAGCCGTGCCTATTTAAAATTTGATATTTTCTGACCCCAAGTTTGACCTATGATCAACTCCCCCGTTAATAGAAGAATTTAACCGGTCTCTCCCTATATAGAAATTAATTTTTGCCGCTTATGGTTTCTAAAAGCTTGGGCTAATAGGTTCATGATTATAGTACTTTTTGTCTGTAGTGATTTCCTCATTTATAAGTTCATCTTTCACAGATATATGGCTTGCGTCAGAAGTTTAAGCCTTTCGGTCCAATGTCCTAGTGTCTTTGTTCTGAAAGCGCTCATTATATAAAAATAGAAATTGTACGCTGAAAATCTTAATATGATGCATGTATCATAATCTAACTATAAGGCCCATATGGAGTTTTCGTTTAATTCCACATCGATTATGCATTAGACAGATCTTGAATATTTATTTAAGACTAAGAACCTAAATAACACTTTTCAGATAATCTTTTGGGTAATATATTGAATTGTTACGAATGGTATTAGAGCAAATCCGGCCTATAGTCCATGTAGATTAAGAAAATATTCTAGGACGAGAATATTTTGATGGCCGTAGGCCTATTGTCATGTTTTATAATTGCATCTACGGTACTCATGATTGCATTCAAATGAATTTTCTTAAGCTAGCGAAAACGCTAGGGCTTAAATGGAGAAATATGTGTAATCTCATGTAGGCATGTGTTTAATCCCATATCAACTATTCAATGGATATATCTCAAATAGTTATACATGACTAAAGAATCCAAATAATACCTTTTAGCTAACTTTTTAAGATGAAGTCTTAGATGGTTACACTAATTGAATCCAAAAATTTAAGTTATTAACTATGTTTTAAGCTTAACTATGTACTTTCTTTTTCTTTTTCTTTTTTCACACTAGTTACTATGCATAAAACTAGAACTAGATCTTACATGCAACTCTCAAATTAAAGGCACCATACTGAAAAAATACACTATTATATATGGATCATTAATAAGAAATAACTAAGGTGTTAGCCTCTAAACCTATGCAATTTAAAAGGAATGAAATAATTAAGGTGCTAACTTGCCTACTAGTAAATTTTGCTGGCCTGGGTGCAACATTCTTGAAGCTTATATATATATATATATATATATATATATATATATATATATATATATATATAATAGTGGGTACTCATATGGGTGTTTTTTCAATAAAAAATAATTTTATTTTCGTATTTGTTGCTATGGTCTTTATATATATATATAGCAAAAATGATATGTTTAGAATTTTACTGGACCATCATGCTCTTACACTTAAATGAATGCATATTTGTCTTAGTCAATGCACATATATCGGAAATAAATGTGCATTCAAGACAAGTAATTAAATTCATACTTAACAAAAACTTTTATGAGTGGTTACAAAAAAAAAAAATCTAGTAATTAGTTTTTTTTTCCAACAATTTCCATATAGTCAAAACAATTATCTAAAGGAATATATTGTTACGTACAATAAAAAGAAATATAATATTCCATCACTATTATATTATGTAGAAATCTTAGTTAAATAAGTCTTCTACTTTTCCTCCGGCTCCAACAACGGCAGTGCAGCATGGCAGCCGATCCCATAATGCGATAGAGACCCTTCATGCACCATGATGGCTCCCACGTCTGAGCCGTAAAGTGATAAAGAAAAAGTAAAAAACGAAAATATAACTACCTAAAACTTTTCTTTTTCAAAATAAAGCACAGAGGCACGGAGGAGATAGATCCAACCAGTGGAAACGCGGCCCGTCTCCAAAAGCCTGGCCCCATCTAGGGTAAGGTACCCTCGCTTGCGGCATTGAAAGCCTTATGGTAGGGGCCAGGGAAAAGGGCTGGGAGGAGGATTTTGGCACCTTTGGGACGTGGGTGGGCTCCCACGTCCACCCACTGGGCTGTACGAGCGCTGGATGCTCTCTTCTTTTCTTTTCCATCTTGGTGTAACTTGTAGACCCTGCTGATCAAAAGGCCTTGCTTAGTGGCCCGCAAGGGCCGGCAGGAACTCTTCTGAATGAGTTGTTATTGTTTGGTTCATAGCCCGTGGAAGGGCTACAAAAGCTGTACTTTGCCTAGGGATGTCTAGATTAGGAAGTCTCAACAATGACTTGGGTTCTACTTTTGGTTGTACCAATGGCTAATTAACAAGTACTTGTATAGTATTTATTTTATATTCTCAAGAATTGGAGCATTTTTCAGATTTGGTATTTCATAATAAAAGAATAGAAATGAGTTGCATGATTGATGGCAAGTATGAAATTATTTCGAGGATTAAAAAAACAAGCAGCATATACACTGAAGGTTTTAGGACCCTGATCCTTGGCCCAGCTCTAAGGCATACATCTAATCCGACCGATATTCCATAAGCCGCACTTGTGCTTTACGGCCGACCGGCTCTCGTGGATCCCTATGAGATATCACCCCGCAATACTCGCAAGAGCTATCTGTCAAGATTGGCCAAGCCTTTGTCCGACTACAGAGATCAAGAATTTGTAGAGTAGCCTGGACAATTCTTTTTTGTGTGTTTTTTTTTTTTTGAGGGAAAGGAAGAAGAAACTTATTCAGTAGAAACATACAAGAATATGTAAGTTCTTTGTCAGAAAATTTCTTTTAAGATTTTCTAGTTATTTTGTCATATTTCCTACATAATTATCATCGAATTCAAAAATGTGCCCCTATGAATTCACTCTGTGTCGGATGTGGTTAGGTATATCTCACAAATTTTCTGATACTCTATCATATGTGGCATGGTGGTTTTAGATTAGTTGTAGCTGACTCATTGATATCGGTGGAACTAGTTTCTTCATCTAATTTCCCAATCCTAGGCATATGACATCCGATGCGGGGCGGAAGAGCATAGGACATCCAATAAGATTTCAGTTGCTAATGTTAAAAAGCTTGGCGATAAATTTGACCGCTGAGTTGTTGAGAACCTCTATATAAAGCTTCTTACTTATGATCGCCATGGTGATGCAAGATCCAACTAATGAACAACAGCAAGGTAGTTTTAACGAATCATGGCTCAGTCTTGGTCTCATAGACCTATTTTAAATTTTCGACTTGTTACACTATAAAATTATAGTCCGCAAGTTCGATTAAAATTTCGAAGTAGATCAGTTTATGTATTCTTTTGGCATTGGGGGAACAGGGCCCAGGTGAGAACACTGTTTGCCAGGTGGTGAGAACAGTGATCAGTTTGAAAGACTTTCAAAAAGCTCCCAAGCACTAAAGATACAGTGACAAGCACTGTTCCAATAACATGCTTGCTATGGATGGGTTCCCGAGTTTCTAAGTCTTTTGATGCCGACATGCATGCTGTAGCCTTCTGCGAATTTGTTCCGCCGGATTTCGGTCAAAAGTAAGCTGCGGGAGACTTTGATTGGTATCACACCACTGCTTCTTCTTCCTCTTTTGTTATCCCTTAGCTTTTGGAGTTGTGAACGGTCTATTTCCAAGGCTTTGAATCAAACGAGTCCAGATATATATGCCTTCAACATCCCAACTTGTCTCCCATTATTTTCAGCCAATGGAAGTCCCAATGATTCGCATGTGTGGAGAGAGAGAGAGAGAGTGAGAGAGAGTGAAAAGCGAGGTATGGGCTTGAGCAAGACATTGGAACTCCATTGGCTGTTGTTTGGCAGGTGCCGACCATATCCTGGGTCACTAGTTTGGATTCGTCTCGATCCACAAAACGATAGCACTGTAAACTCTGTAGTTGTGACGTGATGGAAACAGGGGTGTGGGCCTAAATTCATTGGTCAAGTGCAGTTTTAATAGCCTAATATTCGCAGGTTAGTTGGTTTGGCACCGGCCACCTAAAGCGAGGTTTTTGTGTGCTGGATTCCTTGCAAGATGATTCCAGGGAATTTAACTTCGATTTTCTTTATGATGGAGGTGGTGCTATCAATGAGGGTCGTGGTGGTGTTGTAGAAGCATGATCATGAGCATGATTTTGTGAATTGAGTCGGTGTGCATGGATGCCCGGCTATCGCTTATTTGCTTTAGAGCAAAAGGTCTTGTTCTTGGTTGATTTAGACATGTCCACCTTTTGTGGATGTTAATATGGGGAAGGTATAGGGTTGGGTCCACGCTTGTGAATCTATTATGAAGGAAAATGCCTCTGTGTAACAGAGAATTCTCATGTCAAAAAAGTGACACGATTGATGCCTAACTCCCTTATTGGACCACTAATCAGCAATGAACATACCTCACACGGAAACAACGGCTAACAAAATGGCCAATGAAGGAGTTGCACGCCGCCGCCGGCATCACCTTTTTATGAATGAGATGATAGATTGCCATTTGAACTTGTATGTTTCCCCTCCCACACTATTGATCAAAGATCGTACAGCGCCTTCTAGAACTCAGTGGTTTGAGAAAAATAGTCGGGATCAGTTCAAGTTTGGGCCGTGCTTGATGCATATCTTATCCATAGCTTGATCCAGTGCTCAGTGGATATGGGCCAAGCACATAATCTTTCATGTTTCGAACTTTGTTTGATGGTCCACAAAGCTATTCAGAAGTTCAAGCCTGGATCTTTACTTCAACTTACAATCCTACTCCTTGTAGATTTAACCAACCTTATGAAACGGCACAGACTAAAATCGCATATTACAAAAGTTACACGTGGATGAGACCATGTCCACCATTGCATTTCCAGGGACAGCTTGGCCCCTGACATGATAATATTTCTTCTACGAGACTGTGCTTAGCCCAAGATTAGGGCAGAATATATCTAGATAGGGGGTGTATCTTTCACGTGAAAGAAGGATACACCGTCCTTGACACGAATCCGTCATTAGATCATCCACTGATTGCTTTTAAGATCTGTGCAGGTGGATGATGGAGTTTGGATTGCTTTGAGACTTGTGTGGTGGGTAATCTGATGGTGGATTCATGCAAAGGAAGGTGAATCCCTCTTTTGCTCAAACGGTACAACTGTGATCCATCAAGCCCACGGCCCACTCTGTATATCTTGGGCCGCCTCTTAAATAATTTCTTAGCTAAAAGGGTAGCGCATCTGACTGGCTTCATGCATTCGCATTTATCTGACACATAAGATGGATCAATCTTGTTATTCGCATTGGTTCAAGACAAATTTAGAGGAGTGATTTAGGTTGTTTTTGTGTTAGTGTTGATGACCGGCGGCGAACCTACCACGACCTCGACCGAAATGTCAACATGATTCAAACCTGTTATAAATGTCTAGAACCCATATATTTGTCATGGGTGCAAAGATAGACCCATATAACATTTCGAGTTCAGGTTTGTTTCTGGTAATAATGCACAAGAGTAGACTTGATGATATAATTTGTGGCGTATGGAACCAGGCTTCTTTCTAACTGATTCAACTTATCAGCACAAAGTACCCGTTAAGTGCGGGTCAGAAAATATGGGCCTGGCCCAATAGTGGTCCGACTCGTTGGACCTGATTCTAGATTGGTATTTTTGGGCCGAAACCACGGGCTCGGGTCGGATCAGGATGCGACGCGCACCCGCCAACTAGGGTTTTTAATCTTGCTCGTGTTGCCTTCGCCGCCGGGAAGAGAGCGCGCGTGAGAAAGATTTTTGTGAAGACTACTTAAGAGAGTCAAAGCCGAAAGTCGAGCTAATGGATTCCTTCTCATCATCGTCGACGTCGTCGAACGGCTCGTCGGGGCAGTCCACGGAGGTTCTGATGGACCAGCTCAAGGCTCAGCTCGCTCAGGCCTACGCCGAAGAGTTCTTGGAGGTCCATGAACTCCTCAACCCCTCTCCTCTCGAGCCCTCTAGTAGATGAGCTTTTAATGTCTTTCAGCTGTTTCTACGTCTACTATTGTCTCTTGAGACCAATTTTGACCCAAATATGATTGGAAACGTAGGACGAGCCATTGGAATCGAGAGTGCTTGTGTTTTAGTCTTCCCGCCCACTTTTATTTGGATGAATTTGATACCAGAGTAGAATCTTTTACCGATAAAAGCTAATATAGCAGTCAGAACTTATATTTCTATTCTCAGTGCTTGTATTGGTGAGTTGGTGGCAGTTCGAGTTTACGAAGGGGTGGGATCATGGGTTTAATGTCCCATAATTTTTGGATAGATCCCTTGTTTCCTCGTGCATTTAAAAATTTATCTGTTTGTCACTCAGGTTCTTTGTTTTAGTTGTATGCAACATGTGAGGTGGTAGGTCCATGTTGGTCTAACTTGTGAACCTAGTTTTGGTCGTCAAAAACTCTTATATCGATTATGTTTGGTGCATTGGTATATCTTTATCAAGAAAATTGTTTGTGTGATTCTTTAAAATGCATTTTCAGAAAGTTGATTATGATTGTATTTTTGATGCAAAAAACCTGTATAAGGAGGAGTAGCTTAACACATTTGATTTTCATAAAACTATGTACTACAATGAATTCTTTTAGCTGAACCATATACCTCAGATTCTCTCTTTTTCTAAGTTACATATTCTTCTATTCTATTGATCCTGTTGTCTTTCATCATTTGGCCTCAAAGCTTAAGATATGTTTCACCATTATTTGACTGCTATTGCACTAAGAAAATGCTTATAACAAGACGGATAGTGCAGTTCCTAGTTACAGTACTCCATACATGATTTTCAAAGAGAAAGGAAAACGATAAGGATAAGTGTATGAATGCTTGCTACATATACATAGATCATGTGACATGCATAAGAATCAGTTTAAACTGTCATCTTTGTCATCCATGACTCTTCTTGCTCGGGAGGTCGTGTACTTCACTTTTACTCTAGTTTATCTTGTGCTGCCCACTTCCAATTTGGTGTATCAGTTGCTTATTTATGTTTTCTGCATGGTATGTCATACCGGCTCTAACCGGATGGCACAGGGCGTACCGTACCGGTTGGGTGCCGGTATCCGGTACGGATGGCGTATCGACGTTCGGTACACCAAAAAAAAATTTATATCGTACTGTACTGATGCTGTACTAGCATGGCACTGGTATGAGGTCCGGTACCGAGACGGCGAACCTCGATTTTCTGGATTAGCATCTAACTCAAAGGGTCCATGTTGTATCATTATCAGCAAGTTAGTTACACATCAGATACACATATTATCAAATTCTTCTACCTTTCGTAGATTGTTGGACAGTTGGAGAGTTGGAATCTTCCAACAATACATTTGGCCCACCATAATAACATTATATGAAGGCTTTTGTTCTTTCCAACGATTGATCACGGATGTAGCTGTAAAAATAATTTTGCAAAGTATCATGATTCTTATGTTTTTAAGTTAATTTTGAGTTTAGATGAGAATTTTCACAATGTTTATAATATATAATTAATAAGGTTCACAATGTTCAAAATTTGTATCCATGTGACACTACTATTTAGATCTAGGATGTTTTTAGTTTTTGGACACACCTTTCGGTGAATTATTTGGACTCATATTATTCAAGTTATGGTTATTTCTACTTATATTGTGCAGTGCATCCATGCACTTTAAGTAATCATCTGCTTGTCACTTGACAAAAAGTAACATGGTACTTATGGAGTGATGCATGCAACTTGATTTATAGGAGCACCATCATAAAAGATCTGAAAGCTCAAAATGGGATGAGTAAGAGTGGTATTAGGGCTTCGAAGGCACAACCTGGTCTTGAGCCTGATGTCAAATCCTTTAAAAGTAAATTCCTTTTTTTTTCCTTTTTGTTATCCTGGACAGCCTCCTTGTCACAACCAACTCTCATCATGTGCCTCTTCCTATTGTCTGTTCTCTCTTATTCTTGCATAGTCAGCATCCTTTCTTCTTCCTTTCCTCTCCCTTTTGTAGCTAGTTGTCTCCTCTCTCTCTCTCTCTCTCTCTCTTTCTCTCTCCCTCTCTCTCTTTTTGATTGCTGTTTCTATTCCTTGCAGGATAATGTCCTGAAGTTAACTAAGGGACCCTTAGGTCTTAGTTTGCTAGATTATTTCTTTCATTGAGATTGTCTGCCCTTGCTATCTTCTTCTTCTTCCTCTGTTCTTCTGTCTTTCCACCTGGTTGTTTGATTGAGTGACATGACAAAGTTGTTGGCCATCGTATCTACATGAGGTTTGGAAGACTGCATGAACGCCATCTAGAGTGGTGGACTTCATTGCCCTCGTAGCACCGTTCCTTGTATTCTCAATTCTCAACTATTGTTTTTCCCCTTTGATCTATTTACTTATCGTTTGAAGTAGTTGGCACATCTCTTTAGTTCTTCAGACTTTTTTGTAACTTTTAATCATGCATACATGCTGCTTGATTGCTTTCTTGCATGCCCTATCTTGTTTATTTCTTGCCCTTCTAGTTTGTTTTTTAATAGTATTTTGGTGCTTGTTGTTTCTTTTAGACATATTTTTGTATGTTGCTTTAACACTTATATATGTTCGATTTTCAGATTTGATGCGTAAGATTCACATATCCTTGATAACTAGGTGACCAACCTAGGTTACTATTTACACTTTAGCTTGGTTTTGCTACCAGATTTTTTGAACTGTTATAATCGGAATGTACAAAATTGCTCTATTGAGGAATTGATATCATGAGCAACTGTATGTAGTTTTTGGAAATGTTGCCCAAGGTGACAAGCCAAGAGGGGGGGTGAATTGGTTTCTTTTTATTTTAACTATCTTACTTGTGTTAAATGATGAGTTAGTGAACTTAAACAAATCACAATACAAACAACAAGAAGTATAGTGGTTCGGTGCTCTCCTTAGCACCTACGTCCACTCCCCAAGCGACCCCTTGGGAATTCACTATAATCCCGCGGATTACAGTTGGATTGTTTTCCGGGCTCACAATCCAAAAACCTTTACACTTTGGTTTTCCGGGTTCACCAAAAACCTATGTTGGTTTTACGGGCTCACCAACGAACCTATACAATTGGTTTACGGGTTCACCAACAACCTACGTTGGTTTTACGGGCTTACCAACAACCTATGTTGGTTTTACGGGCTCACCAACGAACCTTTACAATTGGTTTTCCGGGTTCACCAATCAACCTATTCCGTTGGTTTTGTGGGCTAACCAACTAACCTTTACAAGTAGTTTAATAAACAAAGGAAGAAGATTTAAACTCCTAGATGAGCAAATATAACAATATAATCTACAAAGAAGAGTTTAGAGAATATTTATCGCTTGATGTGACTTCTCTCTTCTTTGTCAAGGATGCTTCACTCTTCAAGGGTGGATGGAGCTCTTGATGACTCTTTGAATCTGCTCAACCACTTTCTTTTGATTCTTGAATGAAGCACTTGGATGAAGCTTGCCTTGCTAGGGTTCTCTCTTGAATGCACTTGATGTATTTTCCAAAGCTTGCTTCCTCTGATGAATACTCTCTCTTAAATACTTCTCCAACCTCCAAATAGTCCTTCCTGACCGTTGGATTGAAGAAACTAGCCGTTTATAGCCGTTGGGAGTCCAAAAAGCACTTCTGCACAACTAGCCGTTATGCTTCTGCCCATGCTTGGGTCGGCTCAACCTGTCCTTGGGTCGACCCAACTTTCACTTGGGTCGACTCAAACATTCCTTGGGTCGACCCTCTCAGAATCCACAGAAACTTGAAATTCAGCCTTCCTTCACTTGGGTCGACCCAACCTTTCTTTGGGTCGACTCAAGGTTCAGTTGGGTCGACTCAACTTCTTCTTGGGTCGACCCTAACAGGGTTTCCAGAGAACCTTTTCTGTCTTCTGTTCTGTCTTGCCTTTGGGTCGACCCTCTCAGGGTTTGGGTCGACTCAAGCTTGGGTCGACTCAACTACTTCTTGGGTCGACCCTCTCAGTAAATCCAGAGAACCATTTTTCTGTCTTGTTTTGAGGATCTTGATCCTTGGGTCGACTCATGCTTTCCTTGGGTCGACCCAACTCACTGTTCATCTTTGCCATTTTTGCAGAAGTGTGCCAAATGTTTTCTTGATGTGCCGGGGTTGACCCAATCATCCTTTGGGTCGACTCAATCCACACTTTGCTGCATCTCAAGGTTAGATTCATTCAAATGAACAATGAAATGTATCTATATCAATTAATACAAAATATACTGAGAGTAATAAACTTATAAATGAAGTATCGATTTAACTTATAACATACTCTAGATAATTGCTTGTTAATCATCAAAATAACACTATCATCCTCTATCTCCCCCTTTTTGATGATTACAAAATAAAGAGTATGAGCCTATTGATACTTATCTTAAATTCAGTTTTTGAAAGGGTTTAACTTGCTGAATTTCAACTTTTCATATATAAGAGTGAAGTCTCCCCCTATATCATTTAAATGTTGCCAATTTGACTTTTTGTGTTACTCCCCCTTTCATTTATAATTCATTAAAGATGAAACTCCAAAAATTTGAGATAAAACATGAGTTTCAGGTTATGTATCGAGGTGTGAAAGGTGCGTGCCAAATTCTGAATTTATGTGTGCCAAATTCTGAAATTTGATATAAATTGTTGAGTTGAACATTTTCATTGTTGCAAATTGCTCCCCCTTGGATGTATATGCTTTCCTATATGATTTTCAATTTGTTTTACAAATTATTTTACTTTCTTTCTTTACTTCTCCCCTTATTACTCTTTCTTTACTTCTCCCCCCTTTTGTTACTCTATTTACTTTTATCTTTACTTCTCCCCTATTTACTCTTTCCTTACTTCTCCCCCTTTTTGTTATCATCAAATAGGTACATGGGAAAAGATGCAATAACAACCATTCAAACTTCATTGATCAAAATAGGAACATTTTAGTACAATCATGCCAAAAACAAAAGCAAATACAATGTTCCTCAATCAAGGTTCAAAATACATGATCAACACAAAATACATATGAGAACTAGATACATATCCTAGGCTCTAAACAAGATCGTGAGACTCTCCCGGATCGCTTGGCTACGGCTCTCTTGGGTCCCATTTCTCCAAGATATTGAAGTAATCTACTGTTTGGAGATGATTGGAGAAGATTTGAGAGTGGGGAATAGGGTTTTCGGAAGAGGACAAAGGGTAAACAGTGCCCTAGATAGCTCACGGGTCCCCCTTTTAACAGTGGGGTCCCGACGTTGGGTCGACTCAAAAATTTTCTTGGGTCGACTCAACGTTGGGTCGACCCTATTCTGGGTTGGGTCGACCCAAGTTCAGAAATTTTTCTTTTCTCTTTCTTTTCGCTTCAAATAATTTTTCTTGCTTCAAATCCTTACAAATTCTTTCTGGGACAATGATACATGAGTAAGGAATCTATAGATTACAAGTTTGACTCATGTTTCATGGGTTTTTAGAAATGGGAGGAATGTATCATGAGACTGCTTGCTCCCTTTTATATCTCTTCAATAAAAAGGATCACATATGCCTAATTTCCTCCTTAGCGTGCAGACTCTATCTTCACTCAAGGGTTTTGTGAATATGTGAGCTAATTGTTTTTCAGTACATATATGCTCAATACATATGTTTCCATTTTGCACATGATCCCTAATAAAATGCTATCTTATTTCTATGTGTTTGGCTTTAGAAATGAGACATTTAAGATGTGAGCCAAAAGAAATCTCTAAATGTAGATTCCAAAGATATTTTTTTTTTCAAATCAAGTGTAGATGGAATCTTTTTCAAGTTATTTCAAGGAGTATCAAGAATAATATTCAAAGAAGGTACGAATGAAAATTCAACACCTTTATATATATATATATATTAAGTATATAGCAAGATGAGAGCAATCTAATTAATTTTCAGAGTATAGTATAAGAGCAAATAAAGATCAAAACTTATATACTCGAAAAACATAAGATTATGTTGAATCCTTAATTCTTAATGACTTCAAAGTTCTTTCATGATATAAAAGTATTGGGGCATATATACCAAAACATGAATTTATGCAGTGTAGGATACATAAAATTCAAGGCTTTGAAAGTTCTTTTAGAGCTCTCTTAAAAACTTTCTTTTACTCCTTTAAAGATCATAGCATCAAAATCAATTAAAATGAATTGGCTCAGGATTGAAACACTAAAGTGCAAGCCAATAAGAACTCATAAGTAGATTCCAAGATAAATTTTCGAAACTAAGACAGATGGAATCCTTTTCAATTAAATTTTCAGACATAAATGATTTACCGATGAATACAGATGGAAATCCAACTTTCAAAAGATATTCAATGAAGCACAAAGTTTAATACCACTTTACATTTAGTATTCTTTGTCTCATCTTTAGATGCGAATTTATACGATTAAGTTCTATATGATCTCTCACTCTGAAATTTTCTTTCTCCCCTTTAATTAATCATTCCATTTGAGAGTTTAGAGTTTGAAGATAATTTTCAATAAAGAGATTGAGTATTTAAAGCTCCCCCTCAAAAGATGCATTTTCTTTCAAACCTTTTTTTTTGTTCTTCTATAATATCAAGAATGCAGAGTGATCTAGAATTTTTCAAAATTTATAGCAATCACTCTTTTTAATCTTTCAAGAATAAATTATATTTCCTCTTATTTTTTTTTGAATATGTATGGAAATATTAATCAGAAAATAATTCTTTTGAAGCTCAAATTTCTTTCAAAAGTAATTATATTTTCTTTCCTATAAGAATTATTGAAGTGAGTTGAAATATTCTAAGCTTTAGGATCATTAACTCTCTTCTTAAAAATAGCTTTTCTTTTTAATGATAGAAGCATTTAATTATGTAGGAGTGTATATTCAAAATATTAATTTCTTAGTCATAGTTTTTCAGCAATGTATATATGAAGCACCATAAATCTTTTTAATATCAAAATAATATCATATGTTTAGAACCATTTATTTGCAATCAAGATCATTGAAAAACACATCATTTAGACCAATTTCAGTACACTTATAAGATAAAAAATGATATGTTTCAGATGCGTATCGGAGCAAACAACCAAGGTATCCAAAGTAATTCTATTTTTCTTAAACCGTAGTTTTCATCTAGAAATCATATTGAGTTATTCCCCAAAATGATGCAATCATTGAAGTATATAATGAAAGTTACAAAAATGCAACGATAGAAGCATTTTTAAATTAAGTTTAAGCTTTTATCCTTAAGGTGTGTTTTCAAGTGATTGAAACTTCATTTAGCTTTTCACAAGCTTTTTATATACTTTCATTTATCTTGTCATTCATTTCCTCATTTTTGAATTTCTTCCTTTAACCACTCAGTGAATATTCTAATCTTCATTTCTTTTGGTTTTACTTTTCTATGCTCTATACTCTATTTGCTCCCTATCCGGTGGAGTTGGAAGGGGCACGAGGTACTACCACTAGCCTCCCTCTTGTGCCGTCCCTAATATGCCCTACACCGAATAGTTGGGTCAAATAGTGCCGGGTACTACCACTAGCCTCTCCATTGGCACCATCCCTATGATGAACAATATAGAAGGGTTAAAATGTTCACTTCAAACTTTTTCTGTAATTAATTACGGATTTTATCTCTTCCAAAAGGAATGTTCATATTAGTCTCACAAATGTGCCAAATATATTATGCTTGTTTTGCTTTTCCTAAAGATTGGAGTATTTGCCTTTACTTAGATTTTACTTCCCTTGAATAATTGTTCATTTTCTTTTCTTTATCTCTCTTTCTTTTCTTCTTGCTTCCTCTTCTTCTTTGTCTTTAGGAAGCTTTTGAATTTTTCGGTGTTTGGGTATGGGTCCTTGTTTTCATCACCGAATTCTTCATTTGTTGTTCTTTCTTCCGGATTGGGAGATTCAACATCTTTTTCTGCAGGCTCACTGTTAGTGTGTAATTGAAGCACATGTGAGCTAATCTAAATTTTGTCATAAATATTTTCTAAAGTATCCCAGATTTCCTTAGCAGATAAGCATGCAGAGATTTTATTAAATTCAGTTTCATGGATAGCACAATATAGTATGTTCATAGCATTAGCATTCAATTGTGCTAAGTCTTTTTCATTAATAGTATGAGAGAGTGAGTGAGGGCCTCTAGTAACAATGTACCATAATTCATAGTCTAAAGCTTGAATGAATATCCTCATCCTAGCTTTCCAGTATGTGTAGTTTGTGCCATTAAATAGAGGTGGTCTATTTGTGGATTGCCCCTCACTCATAGAACATCCCACTTGGGTTGTCATGATCTTTAACTCTTGATTGTGAGATCAATGAGTACTATTGGAGCACCTTGCTCTGATACCACTTGTTGCCCAAAGTGACAAGCCAAGAGGGGGGGTGAATTGGTTTTTTTTTATTTTAACTATCTTACTTGTGTTAAATGATGAGTTAGTGAACTTAAACAAATCACAATACAAACAACAAGAAGTATAGTGATTCGGTGTTCTCCTTAGCACCTACGTCCACTCCCCAAGCGACCCCTTGGGAATTCACTATAATCCCGCGGATTACAGTTGGATTGTTTTCCGGGCTCACAATCCAAAAACCTTTACACTTTGGTTTTCCGGGTTCACCAAAAATCTATGTTGGTTTTACGGGCTCACCAACAACCTACGTTGGTTTTACGGGCTTACCAACAACCTATGTTGGTTTTACGGGCTCACCAACGGACCTTTACAATTAGTTTTCCGGGTTCACCAATCAACCTATTCCGTTGGTTTTGTGGGCTAACCAACCAACCTTTACAAGTAGTTTAATAAACAAAGGAAGAAGATTTAAACTCCTAGATGAGCAAATATAACAATATAATCTACAAAGAAGAGTTTAGAGAATATTTATCGCTTGATGTGACTTCTCTCTTCTTTGTCAAGGATGCTTCACTCTTCAAGGGTGGATGGAGCTCTTGATGACTCTTTGAATCTGCTCAACCACTTTCTTTTGATTCTTGAATGAAGCACTTGGATGAAGCTTGCCTTGCTAGGGTTCTCTCTTGAATGCACTTGATGTATTTTCCAAAGCTTGCTTCCTCTGATGAATACTCCCTCTTAAATACTTCTCCAACTTCCAAATAGTCCTTCCTGACCGTTGGATTGAAGAAACTAGCCGTTTATAGCCGTTGGAAGTCCAAAAAGCACTTCTGCACAACTAGCCGTTATGCTTCTGCCCGTGCTTGGGTCGGCTCAACCTGTCCTTGGGTCGACCCAACTTTCACTTGGGTCGACTCAAACATTCCTTGGGTCGACCCTCTCAGAATCCACAGAAACTTGAAATTCAGCCTTCCTTCACTTGGGTCGACCCAACCTTTCTTTGGGTCGACTCAACTTCTTCTTGGGTCGACTCAACTTCTTCTTGGGTCGACCCTAACAGGGTTTCCAGAGAACCTTTTCTGTCTTCTGTTCTGTCTTGCCTTTGGGTCGACCCTCTCAGGGTTTGGGTCGACTCAAGCTTGGGTCGACTCAACTACTTCTTGGGTCGACCCTCTCAGTAAATCCAGAGAACCATTTTTCTGTCTTGTTTTGAGGATCTTGATCCTTGGGTCGACTCATGCTTTCCTTGGGTCGACCCAACTCACTGTTCATCTTTGCCATTTTTGCAGAAGTGTGCCAAATGTTTTCTTGATGTGCCGGGGTCGACCCAATCATCCTTTGGGTCGACTCAATCCACACTTTGCTGCATCTCAAGGTTAGATTCATTCAAATGAACAATGAAATGTATCTATATCAATTAATACAAAATATACTGAGAGTAATAAACTTATAAATGAAGTGTCGATTTAACTTATAACATACTCTAGATAATTGCTTGTTAATCATCGAAATAACACTATCATCCTCAGGAAAGTATAATTAAACAAAGATTAAAAGAAAATGATGGCATTCCGAGGGCCAATTTGTTTTTGTGCTAAAGATGTTAAAAGGAGGCTTTCTTCTTACTCAGGCAATGAATATAAAAACAAAGAGACAAGTGGAAAATTTTTCTATGATTTTCATTAACTTGGAAAAAACTTATTATAGAGACCCAGAAAGGTAATTTCATGGGCTTTATGAAGGCAAGGTGTTTATATATTGTAACTTGACATTATAGAATATGTTGGATTGGTGACAAGCTTTAGTTATAGGTCTGGTAGTATGTTACAATTGGTGTAGTACAATTGGTGTATTTCTAGTCATAGTGGGTTGATTTACAGCATACATCAGCACTAAGCCTATGTCTTTTACTCTAATTTGAGATGAACTGGTGGCAAATATTCAAGAAAATATACCATGGTGTATGTCGTTTGCAGATATTGTGGTGTTACTTGGTAAGAAAAGGACTTATTATGTGCTAAATGGATTTGTGGAAGAAAGCTTTGGAGGAAGAGGGCTTAAAATCAATAGAATAAAGAGCATATGCAATGTAGTTATAGTGAAAATAAAAATAGAGGATAAGGCTAAGATCAAGATATGATGAATAAGGGACACCTCAGAGAAATAAATTTCGTTATGTTGGATCTATTATATGAAGTAATAGATTGATAAATAAAGATGTATTGAGTAGAATTATAGTTGGTTGGATGAATTGGAGAGATATTCTAGCGATTCACATATACTTTGGTGACTCTAGAAAAAAATTATAAAATGACAAGAAGCCTTAAATGTATGATTTAGTTTTTTGGACAATATCTAGGTTTCAAGAGAACAAGTTGAATGTAGTGGAATAAAAAGTTGAGATGGATGCATGATAAATATAGGAAGCACAAAAAAAGAAATGAGTAGATTTGAGGAGTTGATAGGGTTGCACAAGTTTAGGACACAATTATGGGGAAACAATTAAGATGGTATGGGTTTGTAAGATAGAAATTTTAGGGTGGCTCTTATAAGGAGGGATTTTTTAATCTTTGTTGAAGGATATAGGAAGAAAAGGGAAAGACCTAAGGAATCATAGATACAGTTGTGGAAAAGGATATGTAAAACTATTGAACAACATTAGAGGTAACCCTAAGTAGGAATACTTGGCAACTAAAATATTCATGTAGCTGACACTAAATAGTTGGGACAGGTGTTGATATTTATGATTATTTTGAGAAATTATTACTTCTCAAAATTTTAAGCTTGTAATGAATCCCTTGGATCTGTAGATTTTTAAAGTTAATTTGGAGAACAACAATGCCTAAAGCCTGGTTCAAAAGTTTCTGTTCATCAAAAACAATCCCTAAAATCATTTTAAGTTATTAAAGTTAAATCTGACCAGTAGGTTTGTAAAGTTAATTTGGAGAACAGCAATGCTTGAAGCCAGGTTCAAAATTTTGAGTTCATCAAAAACAGCCTCTAAAATTGTTCTAGGTTATTAAAGTTAAGTCTCACCAGATAGTAGGAGGAACGCTGAGGTTGCATTCGGTTCAGGCATGAGATGGCATAAGGCTTAGAGTAAGATTTATGCCTGCCAAACAGAAGGTAGGCATAACCAAGAAATAGTTATGTTGGTCTAACTTGCTTATGCCAGGCATAACTGTTCTAAGGGAGGGCTGTCATAAGGTATTCCTTGGCATAAAGACACATTTTGTGCCTACTTTTTATGTTTTTATGGGGAAAAAATCATCATTCAAAAGTTATTCTAAAAAAGGTACCTTTTGCTATTAAAAAGTGGAACCAAACAAGAATTGGCATGACTATTCCTATAGGTATAAATTTTACTATTCCCATTTTTCTTATTCCCAAAACTAATGCAGCCTTAGGTATCAAGTTACTAAAATTCTAGGGAACAGAAAACATGCTTCAGTCTCATTATTTTTTCATGTAATAACTTATATCCAGAAAACAAAAATTCAGGTATAAAGGAATCATTAATACCAATATAAGAGGATATGAAAACAAAAGGTAGTCATAAAAGTAAGCAAAAGGGCCGCAAGTTATTGATAGAATTGAAACTACTGAACAGTTAATTAAAAAGACCGTGACTATAACAAAGATCCAATGGAATGGAGGAAGAAAAATTAAGGGAAAAGAATAAGATATTACTGAAATATGAAATTTTCTGCTCAGGACGGCACTTACAGTCTCCCATGCATTTCACAGAAATGACAGATTTTGGAAAAAGAAGCAAAGGAGAGTAAAAGATGTTAGAGAGAACACAAAGCCTTTATAAGTTGAGAGTTTTCAGCAGGATTCTCATTTAAAACACTAGAATCTTTTATATGTTTTTGGCATTTTTTGCAGAAGGGCATTAGGAGACAACAAAGGAAAAGATGGCTGGCAGTCAAGGAGAAAAAATGGAGAGGGGTGCCGGCTGGAGAGAAATAAGTGAGAAAGGTGTATAGGAGTCCAATGCTCGAGAAGGGGAATATTGCCAAAAGGGGAGAGGAAAAGAGACTAGGCTGCCAGAGATATATGCAACATCAGTCCCCTTGTTAAGTTGTGGCTTTAGAGCCCTTAGATCACCTTAAACAGCATTAATATTGACCATTAGATAATATTATGATGGTGCTCCTTCTTGCCACATCATAAGTCATGCAATGCTTTTTAAATAATCATGTGACAAGCATGTGACAACTTATGTGGGTGTGGATCCTTCACATAACAGGTAAAAGTAAAACGAGCATAAATCATGAAATATGAGTTCAGATGGTGATTTGAAAAATATGTTGGAAACCTATCAACACCCTGGTTCAAATGGCAACTAGTCTAATGCCAAAATTGGAAAATGAACTTAATAAACAGACAAAAGAAATGGAATAAAAGCTAAACCGAACTCTGCTGTGCTAGAGATGCAGTAGGACCTTGACCGTATATGGCAAATCCTTATCTACTAAAAGCATAGAAATGTCAGTTCAAATCTAAGCTTATTACTATATGTATTAGTTGTTTACCTTTAGTAACATAAAAGACATTTGTCTCATTCCCTGTTTGACTTAAGCCGCCAGCCACCTAGATTACCAAGAGTAAACTTAAAATTGCTGATTTTTTCTGAAAAAAATGGCGTACTTGGAATGCACATAAAATTGCCTTGGCTATAGATGAGATGGAAATTTGTCAAATTTGTATCAGAAATAGTGTATAGTTATCTGCTGTTGTTTTTTCATGCACGAAGCTTTTCCTATATTATAATTTTTAGGTTTCCACTGGGAGGATCTAATCCTTGTACCCTTTATCCTTTTTTCTTTTTGGTGGTAAGATGGGTGGTAGGCCCAATTTTGTTCATATAATTCAAAAGTTATATTTGACTGTTTTTGATATATCATTTGAGAAATTCTCATTCCAAAGTTCAGCTTCTCTGTTTTGTGCACCACTTAGCTAATGTATTGATTTCTTTAGCTCGTGGTGTCATGACAGAGTAATGGGTGGTTTTGCTATCGATATGTCTTAAACTTGGACAAGAAGAGAACATTGAGGGTTATTGATCTTCTATTAAATGAACTCGATCAATTTTGTACTGTCAGTGAGGACAATGCAGTTAATGCGAGCAACTACCTCCTGCAGTGTAGTCATGCAAGTGACCAGTGCCTTTTGGATCATGTAGAAAATCTGCAGTGGAGAACTGAAATTTCTGTGACCTCGTATAGCATTAATTATGCAGTAACCTGTTCTTAGCTTGGTCCTACTAGTGAAAGTAATATAGTTTGTGATATTTAGGGCCTTACAATTCTTAATTCAAGATAACCAACCTGGCCTAGATAGCATTTAGCCAAAATAAAAAAGGCTTGATGCATGTGTTTTTTTATTGGAGGTTTTGTGGCTTAATAAGCTAAACAACAAGAAAGTTTTGAAGTGTGTTGCCTTGATTCTTAAGATTGTGTCTTCATTATCCTGCATGGAAATTTATCTCCCACACAATTATATCAAGTCTTTGTTTGGTTTGATCAAGAACTGGATGACATCAATGAGTGACTCATGCAAGTTCTCGTACTTTGGGCACTGAGAGGGGTGACTTGGACTTTCAATAAAAAGAATCCTAATAAGTTAGTATTATATAACACGCCTTACACAGGAAGATGTTAATTTCTTTAATGGCCTTTATTCTAAAAAGGTTCTTTCAAGGCCCTTTTGCTTTACATGTTGCCACCATGAAGAGTCTAGACTAGATTGTAGGCATGTATTCTTTGGCTTGAGTGATGTTAAGTTTGAGTTGGTGATCTTCTGAATCCCTTCACAGGCTTTGGAACCTGTGAGAATAAAATTGACAAATCTGGAATATTTTTCCTATCTTGCTACCTAGAACTTACCTCTAAGCTTTCACATACTGGAGCCATCCCTCCTGAATTGCTCCTTGTGAAGTCTATAAAAAGGAGTTTAATATGAAAGCCTGATGCAATAATGCAACCATCGAATGCCCAAGCATCCATATTCTGTTATGTTTGTAATGGCTATCCTACCCTAGGTAGAATATTTGGAATTTGTTGATTAACATCCTAGTAATTGGCATTGAACGTTGCCATAAGCTACATGAGCAATGATGGGAAGTTTGAGTATAAATCCCTGGATCAGACCTTTCTGGTGCAAGTTTCAAAATATTTGTGAGATCTTGAACAGCACAGAGCATTAAATTAGAAGAAAATGTATATTTTTGGTCAGATTTTTCCCTTAGCATTTGTTTGTTATCCATTAACCAGTATAGCAAAACAGGTGGTAGTAATGCATTCCCTCGACCAAACAGACCTGCTTAACTGTAAAGAAAAGGGAAATTTGGAAATGATCCTATAACCAGAGTCATAAAGGCTTATAAGTATGAATTTATTCATAGTAAAATAATTCCTCCTTTTGGTAGTTATGGTTATGCAATCCTTATTCCAGTCTTGAGAGTTTGTAAAATTTTATAGATTTAAAGCTTCATAGATGACTTTTTCTTCATAATACGTCAAAATAATCTCTAGAAATATCTTGGGAGACCAGTAGGTCATGAGCATTTGTTTGGGCCAACTTCTTGGTATTTTATATTATTCTGCCTTGTTAGTATTTTGTTATGATGATTGATGTGGCCTCTTACTTGGAAGCCACAGCATGCACCTTTGCTTACGGTGCATAAGTTTTCTGTTGGTTATAGCGCAGCAATGATAAAACCAAAACTTATATTTTGGATTTCGATCTTCATTCTATATTTAGAAGAGTGCATCTACCATCCTGGAAAATGAATGTGAGCTATGTAATTGTAAATGTAAAGAGTTAGAGATAGTTCATCATATACAAGGCTTAGTATGAATTCCATGATCAAACAAGTGTGAGGAGAAGTATGATGTCATAAACAAATTGACATGGTCTTTGGTTTTAGAACACTCACCATAAACTATTCAGATTCGTGTCTGGGCAACACGTTTTTATTTGTGCTGTGAGAATATCATGTTCTAACTTGTTCTGGCACAAGAACCAAGGCCATAATGCAATCTTTGCATGTTGTTGATCCTTTATCATAAGTTCAGAAAATAACACTCTACAACTTGGTAATTGATGGGGTTATGGAATAGACATCTTAATTGATGCACGCAATATCTTCCATTCTTTCATTTCATATCACATTTGAAATGGTATTTGGTTTCATAACACCAACCATAAGCTGTTAATATTTGTGGCTCGGCAATATGATTTATTTGTGTTATGAGAGTGTCATGTTTTGATTTGTGATGGCACAAATACAAAGATAATAAAGTGATCCTCATGTAATCAATTATTTACTATAGGTTGAGAAATACGTATAGACACTCTTCAATGTCTTGTAGTTGATATATTCTTGGAATGCACATCTTAATTTATGCATGCCAATATGTTTCATTCATTTCATATGGGATTACACAGAACATCTTTCTGGTATTTCTTATAGATCATAAACTTGGTCAATAGGGTTATCAAACCAAAAGCCATTGGTATAGTAATATTGGCAGCTTATTTGTTTGTCAGTCTTAAACAGTTTACTTTCTTTGGGAAGACAAGCTCCTGTGGAATTCTTTGAGAGGACATATTTTACTTTAGATGATTATTGTTGACTTAATTCATATTTGCATTGTTGACTTCATGAATATTTGCTTAGTATGGTTGGGCCCATTCATTTTTGTTTCAGACTTCATTAGTATTTGTGTTTGCCTGTTATTATTGTTCAAAAGATTTCATTGATGAGTACTGGAATTAAATGCCTATGCACAATCTACCAGAAGCACAACCATTACGCTTTGTCCAAACCTTTACTCTGGAAATCCTAATGTTGCCAAGCGATGCTGTTAAGGCTTAACCACGACGTAATGGCATATTGTTCTTCTGTACAAGTTTTTGTGCTATGTTACATGTATTTTGCATCCATGCACCAATTAAAGGACCAAAATGCCTTTTCCTGTACCATATAATCCCAACAGAAAAACAAGAGCACATTCTTTTTTGTTTCCAATATGAGGAGATTTTTTGAATGCTCTGAAGCTTAGATGTTCCCCTGCATAGACACAGACATGGCACTCAAAACTTAGTAGAAAAGTTATATTAAATATGTTCCTTGCTAAATGAACGAAGTTTTATCACAATATGTCAATGTCTTATGGCTGCAAGTGATTAAATCGAATTTTAATGCTCTCTAGTTGCTGATATTTGCAATTAGCGATTCATCTAACTATTAGTTTGTTTCATATTACAGACTGTGAGGAGCAAGTGCTTTGCAAAATGCATTACGAAGCCTGGAACAAGCTTAAGTGGGAGTGAGAGCAGTTGCATCTCCCGTTGTGTGGATCGATACATTGAGGCAACTGGCATCATCAGCCGAGCTCTTTTCAGTTCCCCTCGTTAACTTTAGATATTTCAAGAGATGGTCACTCTAAACGACTTCAGGCAGTCTCTAGAGGAGGAGCTTGGCGGCTTATCTGCTTTTTATGACTGCACACAAATCCTGGTTATCAAAATATGCAAATTTGATTTTGTTAACTTCATGGATTCTCTTCTGGGCTAACTTGAGAAAGAGGGAGGGGCAACTCTTTTCTCACCATTCTGGGCACCAATATATATATATTTTTTTTTGCTTAAGAAAAGGAGAAGGGGGGGGAGGAAGGGACAAGCCCACCCCTGCGTAACAGTCCCTACTGGATCCCCATCCCGCCAGGAGAATGCTCGATGCGGGCAGAAATGACCATATGGTGGGCACCCCGGCCGGTTTTACTCATACCCTCCCCACCCGTGGGCTTGGCTCGGTTACTCCTTTGGGCTCCGACACGAATACCACTTGTGAGTACGTCACATCTGGCACCACGAGGCTACAGCAGAGCGATACGCCCTTCTAGACCCCGTGTCCGAGCAGGGAGCATCCGGTCTCTACAATTTAATCGACGTCTGTGCATTTCGAACTCCGAACCATTTAGTTGGAAGTAAGGCCACGCTTTTACTAGGCTATCATCTCAGTGGGCACCAATATTTTTTGCAGCAATATTTGGACTCATTTTTGGGGCACCAATCTGACCCTATATCTAAGTTTATATTTCATGTTTTGTTCGGTAGAAACTCTAGTCAGTCTGAATTGCATGTTGCAGGCCACAGAATTTAACTTCAAGGGTTCAACTCCGACTAAAGTCGCCATCAGGGGTTCTTCGATTCTGGGAAAAAACAGCTAGAGGTATTGGGATTTACAAGGCATGCAAAATCTGGCTTGGAGATGGTTTCCATTATAGAAAACATTTTTACCAGAAGCTCCTTGAGCAGCCAACTCCCTACAAATGTGATGCGCCTGAAACTCCTAAATGGTTCTTTTAATGTGCCAGATATCTCGTAGCATAGGATTGACATTGTTGTTCATTAGCTCCCTCTCATTGACCCGATTAATTACAGTGAGGGAATCTCGCTCCACAAGAATTCCTGTTGGGTTGAACACAGCAGCACAGCCATGCCATGTCCAAACCTCTCTTCTGCACCAACGAAGCCATCCTGTTCTTACCAAAATGAAGCCATTCTGTGGAGAATAAAGGTTCCTTTAGGGAACGGTGCCTTCAGTCCTCTCTCTAGCGAGAAGGCGAGGTGGGTACATCAGAAATCACCAGCGACTTCTATATATGGCTTCTAGTATAACCTATAGAACCCAATATTGGCGACCAATGTTAATTCCTTTTTGTCTCAAGGATATTCCATAAATAGGATTTTGAGGATCCAAACAATACCATCAATTTGTCTTTTGGATTTTATTTTTCTTTTTTTTTGATATGAAAGGAGGCACAGCTGCCCATTTTATTACTGGGGGAAGATGATATTTACAAGGGGGAAGATGGTGGGGAAGGTAAAGAATTTACACAGTATTTGATTTGTCTTTCAAAATTCATAAGTATTCTGCCGCAAAATTTACATAATTTTAATCTGGTGGTTGTCTTTTCCAAGCTTGGCACTTTATTTTTTATTGAAAAAAGTATTATCAACTCTTGCCTTTCCTAATATTAGAAATTGTCAAATGCTCTTTGGCGTTGACGAGGGCTTTCAGAAATCTTAAATCTTTCTCTCTATCACAAGGAAAGCTGGAGAGCTTTCTGATAATCTTTCTATTTATTTATTTATAATTAAAATATTCATTTGATGATGAACTGAGGCTTGCTCTCGTGATTGTATACTAAATATTGGGACTTAAATTATAGTACGGGTGAGTCTCCACCTCTTATTCTCAAAAGGTATATTTATATATTTTGATCTATATAACAATGTAATATAGTAATAATAGGCAGCTTAAGTGCAAGAGTGAGAGGGAGACCATTACCCAAGGTTATATGCCTTAATGATTGTTTTATTAATGTAATTGAGATCAATAATGTTTCGTTCCATCCAAAGTCCTGCTTGGTTCATAATTAACCAAGAATAAACCTAGATTTCAAATTCTTTATTTTCACCTAAGCAATCATCATTAGTTTAAGTGATGAGCATTTTTGGACTGAAAGGCCGATCGGCACCTATCTCCTCAGCTATTCATCTAAACCTGGATATTCGGATTAACATGAGACTTATTCAATTGGTTTTGCTCAAACTTATTTTTCTTGTTTCAACTATTGCAAATAGAAAACCTTAAAATAATAGATAATGATAATATAGACAACAACCATAAGTTTGACTATATTTTCTCTTACACTACCTATGAAAAACAAAATATTATTGTCACACCATTGTTCGCCATCATGCCTCTCGCATGCTATAAGCGAGCGCTCTACCAACTGAGCTGACATCCCCGAGTTTCGAAACAACCGAAAATTATCAATTATTCAGGTGTAGGCTTCAAATCCTGCTCATCTTCAAATCCCCTCTCCAGTTTGCTGTTGGATAGTGAGTTTGTGAGGGTTCCATGATTCCATCCGCCCGTGACCGTAACACCATACATGGATGGCTGTGCTTGACAAAACACCCCATCTCCAGTCCAGGGGGTTGGTGCTCAGTCCATACTCGTTAAAACTTTGGCAGCATCAATGTCACTTTTGTATTCGGAGGGTCAGACTTTTCACACCATAAGGATAATCTAGCTTCTATGATTATAAAAAAAGTAAAAGAGTTGGGTTGTATTCTTTAGCAGTTGAAGTGGAAGACAGGAGCCATATGTAGTGCTTTGGACTACAGATCGACTAAATTTTCTCTTCTAAGAACATACATTTCAATGAACGAACTGACAGAATTCAAGCTGCTTTCAGCACTGAAATATACATCAAATTAAATTACGCAAAACATGCCTGTCAATATTGATTTCCATCCTCTCTTCTTAAACATGGAATCATAACAAATGAGAAGAAGTTCTTAGCCCAAACGCACATGCACAAAGTTAAAAGAACAAACCATCAAAGAAGTCATATCAAAACACTGCTGCCAGTAGGGAACTCAGTTTGACCCATCTTCACCATAGCTTCTCCAAACTTTCCTTTGAAGTTGAGAATTCTCGGCATTTGGTTGATACAAGAGTTGGTGTCGAACAGGTTTGGATTAGCGGGATCCATTAATTGGCACAAGCACGGCTGTGTCATTGCCACCTTGTGGGCATTGTTGCTTCGGCTTCAGTTGAGCTGCATTGGGTGGGCCAGGGTGGGATATATCCAGTGTTGTTGAAATCGTAGAGACTACTGTTGAAGGGGCTGCAGTGGGAGCCTATTTGTTGGTTATGTGGGACCTGCACTGCTCTCCGACGAGGTGCTCAGTTATGGTGTGCTATGGAGGGTGGTCAAGCTGATCAGGTTCAGCTGTTATGCATGCAGTGCTGTGTGGGAATAGGGCCTTACACCAATTGGAAAAGATCATCGCGATGCATGGAGCTATTGAGAGGAAAGGTGTAACAACCCAAAATCTACCTAGCGAATAACCAATGTGGGACTAAACACAAGCCCGCATGGGTCCTCACATACTTCCTCCGTTTAAGCCCTAACATTCTCGTCGAGCTAAGAGTTCAAATTTAATCACCGGCACCATGATCGGCCCGTGGTTAGCGCTAATGGATTTATGCTGCAGTGTCTCCTAGTTCACATAGATTATGGGCTGAGTCTACTCTGATACCATTTGTAACAACCTAGGACCTCGCCCAAAATGGCTAGCCAGAAGGTATTATTTGGTTTTCTTGATCCTGTATAAGTATCTAAAGTCTACCCAGTGAATAACCGATATAGGACTAAACACATGGCTGCACAGGTCCTCACAGAAAGAATGCAAAATACTAGTTTGCCTTCAACTGCAATTATGTATAGATGGGATGATAATGGGATCATAAACAGGGAGAAGATAGATAGATAATCCTCAGCAAATCTAGAACACTCAAAAGGAATAATATAAGCTGCAATGCGAATAATATAATCACTACCAAAATTTTTGAGCACCCAATAGGAGAGTGATGAGAGATAATCCCTACCAAATTTAGAACACTCGATAGAAATAATATAATTACTATCAAATTCAGAGGACCTAGTAGAAGAGAGGTATAAGTGAAATATTGCAGTGATTCGTAGTTCGTATCAAGCACAAGGGTCAGGCCTGGTCGGCCCAAGGCTTGCAAGAAGCCCCGACCTTGAAGCCGCCTGTGTGCCTAGCCTGGATCAAGCGCAAGGGTCCTTGGCCTGAGCCTTTCCAAACTATGGCTGACTCTTTGGGCCAGTACACGCCCAAATTAGAGCGTTTGTATATTTGTAACTGAGAGCTCAGCCCAGGCCCATCTCACAATATTTCAGTCCCCTCTAATTTTGGGCCGAGATAGGGTGGATCACTGGCCAAGCCGAAGGCCATTGATGGCCGCACCTTTTAGGATCTTTTAGGGCTGAAAATGCTGTAGGATTTATATATTAGGTTATCCATTTAAACATAGCTATATGTTAATCAAACTCCACCCAACTCAAATCTCATAAGAAGTAAAAAATGATCTCCAAAAATCTTTTTTTTCCTTCCTGTAGCCCAAAAACCAGGATCTAGGCTAGATTCGGATAGACTGTTAGAAAATGCAAGCTAGCTATACCAACAAATCCAATTTCTGTAGATTTTTTGCTCAATTCTGAAAAAATATTCATACAAACCCTTAAGAGAATGGAAATACCACCTTATCCTATAGGTCTACATCATGACCCTCTTCCTTGCAAATGCATGGAGTAATGACAACCAGCAAACCTAAGTCAAATTGGCCTCAATTCTCTCAATCTTGACCCTAGAAATAAATAGTTAGAAAGAGAGGAAACCTGTTTTTATTATGATTTAGGGTCTATGGGAATAATCCGCTAGATCCAGCAAGATCAAAATGGGAAAAGAGGGGAGGAGCAAGTGAGGGTGGTAGCAAGAGAAAAGAGAAAGGAGATCGTCATGGGGTGCAAATGGGTCAAGTTAGACCGGGTCATAAGTGCCCGACCCAACCCGGTTTCTTGTTGGGTCCGAATGTTAGACCCAGACCCAGACCCAACCCAATAGAACATCGAGTTGAGATGGATCGGGTCCACGGCTAAAATTTCTGACCTAATGGGTCATTCCGGTCGGATCGGATCCATATAAAATTTGGTCCCAACCAAAAAATTTGGATCTTGATCGGATCCATGTACTTGTCATTCTTTATACTTATAACTTTTTTTTCATCCTGTTCCAAGGTTAACTGGGCTTGGTTTTGGGTGATGGCGGATTGTGGTGTGAGAAAGAAACATAGACGAAAGGGCTATGAGGTGAAGAAAAGTGGTAGGGGGTTGCATTTGAGAGGGCTGGGTGGAGATGTATCCTTTAGCTTCGCAGTGACATTTGATCACTGCATAGATGTAACCTCTCTATTAGGCCACAATCTCCCCAACAACAATTAGTATAGTAACTCGTGGGCCTACATGGTTATAGCTAAATAGGCCCATGATACACAAACACCATAACCCGAGAAGGCTATAATATCAAAATTAGGCCTAGTAAGTTCCGAATCTTCCGAAACCAAGACCAATGGTGTATTGGTTCAGGTTGGGTCGGGTCGAGTCATAAGATTGGAAATCCAAAATTGCCCCCAAAATTAAATGGAATAGGTCGGGTTAGAATTTATTAAACCTAGACCCAACTTGAAAAATAAAATTGGCCCAATTAAGAACCCAATCTGGCCCCATGGGTCCTTTAAATAGAGTTGGATCGAGTCTAAGCGGGTCCCAACTTGGCAAAAATATTTTTTTATAAAAAAATCCCAAGTCCTCTTATTTCCAATCCATGGGTTCTTGGGGCTCTTGCTCTTTTGCACTCCCTGCATGCTCCCACCACCTCCTCTCCCCATCTGGCACTCTCTTCCCCTCCCGAGCCAGCCAGATCCGATGGATCGTTCCCAAACAGACCTTTAGCTAGCATGTAATAGATCGAGTATACCTCCAAAACATGAGATTACGAGAAGAAGTATATGGCAAAGCTTCTCTTTATTAGGGGAGAGAACACTTCATACCTAAATTTCACACTTAATTAAAGCTAGATCTACGAAGAACATGAAACCAATGACCCTTGATCTGAATCAAGTTCAGTGCTTTGCCCAAATTGCCCCACATTTTATTTTTCTTCTTTTAATTTTTTTTAAAATAATAATTCTGCAATCACCAGAAGGATATGTGCGAGGAGGACTCAGACCTCTTACTGCAATATAAAAACAACAATGTCACAGACTTTGGATTAAAAAGAAAACATGTCTTCCAACATTATTATCGCATCATCATTAGTAGTTCTAGCGACACTCAAAAGACTTAAAATAAATGCTGAAAGCCAGCCCAAAACACACTTAACTTCAAAACACTAGCAGCTACTATTAAATAGCCAAGATACTGAAGAACATCAGGCACCGTGGATTAGTGGATATATTCGGTCAATTGAATCCGTTCACCACCCTACAGTTGCATCTTATCTCTCCCTCGCTTCCAGTGAGGACTCCAATCTTGCCCATCTTCCTCATTGCTTGTCCGAACTTCTTCTGGAAGCCCAACCAGTCGGCTGCATTCTGCCACACCTTAGCTGCCGTCGCCGGGGTTGACATCAAGGTCTGGTCGGAAGTGAACAGGCCACGGTTCACTAAGAGATTGCTATAATAGCTGGTGTCAAACGTGCTTGGGCTCTTTGGATCCATTGGCACCTCCTGGTTTGCACCACTGCTCGTATTCGGGCACTCTTGCTTCAGTTGGGCTGCATACGCTGGGTCCAAGCTCGGGTCCTGGCTGAAGGCTGAGTTGAAATTGTAGAGTCTGCTGCTGAAGGAGCTGCAGTGGGACTGGCCAATCGTATGTGCGCCTATAAAAAGCATTTACAAGAATTTAGATAACTAGACGTTTCCTTTCAAGCTTTTGCCGTCACCACGGTACTGGGAGAGTACTGTATGCTTCTAATACGATACCTGAGAGGATTATCATCTCATCCTGGCTCAACCCTTTTTGAGCAAAGCTTTGAGTGAGTTGATTGAGGTCAAATGACGGAGGAGGGAGATTTGTCAACGCCTCATTTGCTATCGAAACCCTTCCATCTCTTCGGCCTGCAGGGACTTCGTAGAATAGTCCTCCAGTCTGTGCAACATGAGATATGAATCGATCTAAGTTACAAGCATTACTGAATTCTTGTGGACTGTTAAGATGTCTGCTAGAATCACGGCTTGCGTTGGTTGGAGCATGCACGATGGACAATCTGAGAAGTGAAGCGAACCTACCAGCACGACAGCATCTCTGGCGGCAAATGCGACGATATCAGCACATGAAACCATTCCCTTGCACTCTGCCTCCAATCGTTTCTTGGCATTGTCGATGATCTCAAACCCTTCCAGGCTCGGATTGTTTGGCGGAGCGTCCTTCTCCGCCATATTATTTGGCGTTGAATCAATGAGAATTGAACCATCACAACCCTAAGATCACAGCATCCCGATATCATTTTTCAATGCAAGAAAAGTAACTACGATGCAAGAAAATATAGGAGGCATTAGGAACACAGTTTTCAATGTAAAACACCAACTAAGGATGTTAGAAGGCGGCAAAGCAGCAGCACATCATTCTTCTGTCGAACTTTTGTACCTCAGAATTGCACCATACAACCAAGACATGTCATTTTATAAGGCAAGCAAGAGAAAAGAAACCACGTAATTAACAAAGGAAGAAGCTTTAGGGAACCAACCCTCACGAAGCAATCATGAAAGTGCATCCTCACAAGATCGGCAGCCAAGCCAGCGTCGCCCGCCACGGCCTTCTTAACCTCATCCAGGACAATGAACTCAGCTTGAGGGCAAGTCTTGCCATAGTAGCCCATATGGAGCTCATAAGCTTCTAACTTTGTAGCACTCAGGCACAAGGCCACCGCAAAGGCTAGCAAAACCTCTCCTCGCCTTCCAAAAGCCATCGCTATCTCCTCTACCTCTCTCACTCCGCCTATGAACTTGGCACGATCATGGCTTGCGTCGAATGACTTATTTATAACGAAAGAACGTGAAAGAAGTTCCTTTGTTTTACTCATTGAGCTGATTATTTAGCGAGCGTGGCCATGTGCGGACAAAGCTGAAGCCGGATGGTGGATCGAATGACTTTTACGCAAACAACTCTTGTAATATATTTCCAACTTGCTCGCCGAGAAGCTTCAAACTATCGAATCAATTACCTATCTAATTAGCTAGTGATAACGTTGAAATTAAAGATCGAGTTTAGGACCTTCTTAGTTCAGTTCATCCATGGAGTCGCAATTCTCAGTCACCCTCCATTTCCATATCACATAATGGTGTATGTTTGATAAACAGATCTCTCCAATTCAATTATGAACTAGAGAGGATCCAATTTGTTGCCAAATCAAACTAGATCTAATTCAAAGTATTGGTCAGAAGATTCAAATGATATAGGGTCGACGTCACCTTTGAAGGCGCATGGGTGAACAGAGTAGTTTCTATCGGGATCTGTTTTAAATGTGTATTTTGTTCCACATCACGTGTGCATCCGAAAAGGCAGAGATCTTTAATTAAACAGGGCCAATGTTCTTAATTAATTAATATTTAGCTTTCTTGGTAAGACCCGAGATCGATATAAATGCATGATATCATACCAACTCCATGACTTATTATAATGCGGGCTAGGAGATATTATAGTATGAGCATTTTTGGTGTTACCATGGATCGGTCATAATATTTGTGATCGGACACTTCTTAGGGCACCTTAAACATGGAGTGTGTGGCTGATGATTCTAAAATGCACTCGATATTTAGTCCACAAGCAAAAATGGTTTATCATATTATTAGCTTTATTATTCTTCCATTCTAAGCCTTAGATATAGGTGGCGTGTAGGAAAAAATACTTGCGATGCATTCTGCTGTTGACCAAATCATGTAACAAACTTATATAATATATATATATATATATATATAGTACCATAAAAGTCATGGAAGCTAGCAGAGAGGAGATGGGTGTTAAATTGTGGCCAATTTTATTCCATCAAAATTTCTTCACAATTCATAATAGACTGCCCACCACCACCTCAAATTTCGTTGGCATTATGCTCTCGTTGTCGTTCATATTGAATGGGTATTTCCACAAATTGGATCAATGGTTAGGGTTCACATACTTGAATGGGTATTTCGTTTCATCCCCAATCCATGCAAAGATGGTGATAAGTGTTTTTTTTTTCTTAAAAAAAAACGTGGAATAACGTCCATCAGATTTTGTGTCAACTGAAGATATCCCGGCCCCTAGTCTTGCAACGTGTCACGTTCTTCCTTCAATAGTTTATTCGATTATTTTTTACACGAAAATCCAAGTCTCGAGAGTACTTTAGTACTTTACAAGGAACGTGCTCATGATGAATTATGAATAATACAGCTAAGGCCGGTTGTTAAATATTTTGTAATCCAATGGTGAAGGGAATCCTTCGATAAACTCCCACTAGCTTGTTCCTTACACCATCACATTTAAAGCCTTAATTGGTTGACATTGACTTTATGACATGATTGCATTTTATGGCCATAAATCTACAGCTTTTCCTTGAACTTTCTGCATCTTGCTTTGAGCAGGAAAAAGGAAAAAGAGGGGGAAAAAAAACAAAAGGATAGTACCACCACGTTGGTTTGAAATTGACAGGCACGATTCAAAATTAAGCAACTTGGCTCGGTACGTACCCACCAGGGCCCCACTTATGTCAACCCATGCAGAGTGTGGGGCTGGGTTTGATTGAGTTGGATGGACTTGGTCATGCTGCAAGTAAAATTTGGATGGAAGTTTATTTTAGAATCCAAGGTCTAGGTCACTACTTTTAGTTGATAGTTTTGGATTGGGCTAAGTAGCCTATGCCCGATTTGACTTCGAACCAAGTCGACAATTTTCTACACAAGCCTAAGCCTAAACATCACATGGATGAACAACATCATGGTCCCACCACCACCAAACCTTGGTTTCGGTGGTACCACCACTTGCCATTTGAGCAACAGGTCGAGGGTTTGACTCCAAAACCGTCCTCAAGGATGAGATGGGAGTAAGAGGAGAAGGGCACGGATTAGTTTTTTCTATCACACACGCCAAATTAATGAAGTCCCAGCTCATGTGCTAGTTTGAAAACTGAGTTTGCATGACGGCGACAGAAATCATATACGTTCATCCATTAGATAGGCTCCATATCATGATACAACCAATTTAAACTTGAACCGAGCTGAGTGCGAACTCAAATTCAAGTTTGATTTAAGTTTTGTTCAAATTTGAATTAATATTTAATAGGTCCTAAATTAAATAAACATCCAATTAAGGTTCATGAAATGGCCCTAACACCATTGACCTCTGGAGATATATATATGTGAGTGTATGTGTACGTTTGTGTGTGTGTCTCTCTCTCTCTCTCTCTCTCTCTCTCTATATATATATATATATATATATATATATATGTATGTATGTATGTATGTATGTATGTATGTATGTGTGTGTGTGTGTGTACCAATACATGTATGCATAAGCCTAACCAAGCTAAGCTTAATCGACTATAGTCTACATTAGGCTCGGCTGGAAATCAATTTTGGGCCTAGCTAGATTTCATGAGCTTGAGTTATTCAAATTACCTGAAACCCCTATAGATGGCTTCTCTATTTAAGAGCTATCAAAAGTATGAAGTATATATACTATGTATTATTCTTTTCATTAGAAACTACGACTTTGGTGGATTCTTTTTCTGTTATTTTTGGGTCTCTTTTTTTGTTGTTGTTGTTGTCGATCCACCTGCTTTACAAAACCTGTTGTTGTTGTTGTTGTTGATGGGTCTGTTTTGGATGGTGGCATGCGGGGAGGCGCGGGCTTTGTTATTCGGGACCCGTCTGCCAGGGTTGTGGCTACCGGTGGCAGTCAGTTATTTGACACTTCGGTTCCGAGTGCGGAGCTGAGTGCAGCTTGGGCGGGCCTTCGCCATACACGGTATGTCTTACAGGCTAGGTCCGTCATCCTGGAGGGTGACTCGGCCACCGTCATCAGTTGGATCCAGGGGGGTCCAAGGGGTGGCGGTAGTGATCATCCCTTGCTCCGTGACATTTGGGCTACGGCGGGGGATGGATGGGCTTTTCAGGCCAAACATATTTATCGTGAAGGGAATGGTGCCGCGGATTGGGTAGCTGCGTACATAGCTCGACACTCTGGAGGCACCTTGTGGATTGGTGATGGGGAGTTGCCCTTGGCACTCCGAGGTATCCTATTTTTTGACCTTATTGGGTGTATCCGATCCCGTCAGGTATGATTCACCCGCATTAGCAAAAAAAAAAAAAAAAAAAAAAAAAAAAAAAAAAAAAAAAAAAACCCGCTTAGGTCACCTTTGTATGGAGTCCTTGTGTCTATACGAAACAGCTACCAACATGTTGCATGGTTAAGTATAGCTACTGCCAGGTTAATAATTCCTCCTTACGGAATTTTTTCTTTTGCAGCAGTGTGCTATAGTTACAACCTAGCTATATGGTGCTAGAAATTTCTTACTAAAGTACCAAGGAGACGTACATAAAGACAAATGTTTGGCATCAGTTCGAGCATAGGATGCCCACATGAACGTGACTCCAGCAGGACTGATTGAAAGGATTGATGATGCAACTGTAATTTGATTGACTTCATCTTAGGTAGTTCTTATTACCGTAAACCTCTAAAATTTAAATTATTTGTTTTCTTCCATCCACCTTCGCACCATTTTAAATCATTGCCATTTTTTGATTTGAATTTGCTTTCCCATGCCATTGTTTAGTGGTCTCCATTGCATTGAAATCTAACGGACGAATTTTGATGGATGCAACATTCATTCATTAGTGGTCTCCATTGCATTGAAATCTAACGGACGAATTTTGATGGATGCAACATTCATTCACTTTCACAAGCATGTTTCATCATGCAAGATAAGGGCAAAAGATGAGAAATGATAAGAACAAGGAAAAGTAAACATTCCATATCAACTTTCCCCAACAAAACCCAACATGACAAGCTTTTATAGAGCCTTTTCCTCTTAATCATCAATAGCGGCCAACCCTAGTCCTGAAGTTACAATAGAAGAAACCTTCTAGCATACTACCTAATGCCTATCAACCGGGCATCAAATTAATTACATCCTATAACCAAAAGACTTCCAGATTAAGATGCAAAACCCCCAAAAAACCTTTCAATAGCCTTTCGACAAAACACAAATAAATCAACCAAAATGAACCAAATTTATTTGGGCCAGTCTGTCCTAGCTAGTGAAAATTTAGACATTTCTCAACGCGTCCAATTCCCGAAAGCTCTTGACAAAAAAACCAAACTATGCTGAGCCATTAGCTATTATGCAAGTTGGTCATATTTCTTTATCAATCATTTTACAGCTCGTCCATTGCATCATTATTTTTGATGCAAAACACCCCTACACCGACACCAACATATAAAAGACCATACATATCTTATATTTTGCATAGGATTAATCCATCCACATGGACTTGTATTATCAAGCCAACAGAAAACTAAACCGTCATTCTCTCTCTCTCTTTTTCCTATTGTGGGGGATAAAAAAGTAATTGGCACTCCTTAGTTGATAGCCCTGCAATTGAGACGTATCTCTCCATTGCTTCCGGTGAGGACACCAACCTGACCCATTGCCACCATGGCTGTAGCAAACTTGTTTTGCCAGAGCAAGGAATTGGCAGCATTCTGCTTCACGTGACTCGCGGTCGTAGCTTTCGATAGGAGGGTTTGATCTGATGTGAACAAGCCTCGATTCACAAGAATGTCATTATAGTAGTTGGTGTCCACGATGTTTGGGCTAGGAGGGTCCATTGGGACGACCAGGTTCGAGTTGGTGCTCCCCTGGGGGCATTGCTTCTTTAGTTGTGCAGCGTAAGTTGCATCCAAGCTTGGATCTTGTTTCACGGTAGTGTTGAAGTTATAGAGTCTATTGCTGAAGGAGCTACAGTGAGATCGGCCAATAGTATGTGCCCCTACAAAGGCAGATCAACCATAAGCTAATGTTAAAATTTTACTAGGTAAATCCTTTTATCTTGGGATGATTGAAGATTATTATGAATGTAGACCGATGATCAAAGTAGATCCCTTTTACTAATTCTTGAATAATTGGAGATTAAAGTTTTACTTCACTAGTCAAAATAACAAATTTTTTTTGCATATTAGCCCTTACAATCTTTTCAATTTACATGTCAATTCCTTAATTCTTTAAATGCACATATTAGTCCCTGAATTGTGTAATCCATTGTATATATATGGCTCTTTACAATATAGTTAACCGTAAGTTTGGATAAATATTTGTGGAATATGTCCTAACTAAGTTTATGTTATTAATGGTCTGAATTTTCTAGGCCATCTTACCTTTAGTTCACACGATGATTTTATAGTTTACCCACACTAATCAATCATATATTTTTGATTTAAGTTTGAGTCTCCATAATTCCTTTTGATTTACAAAGTAGTCATTATAAATACATGGTTCCTTATATGTACAAGTTAGTAACGGCAAGAATCAACTATATCCCTCTGTAAAAGATAGAGAGGGAGACCTAAGCCGACATTCCAATTAACCATGATATAGTAGGAAAAACCTAAATAACAATCTAAATTATGTTTTGGAAATTGGAACAATATTATTGTGCGCCTATGAATCATTCATGCTTTCATGCACATGTGCATTCATACAAACCAATTTTTATTGGATTCAGTAACGAGATTGGGGCAAGTCTAGTTTATAAGTTAGTGTACAGCTACCTAGGGAGATTCAAATCCAACCCATGATGAGTCAGTGACCGGGCCTTACCGGAGAGGGTGACCATTTGATCCTGGGTGAGCCCTTTAGCTTGAAAGCTCTGGGTGAGCTGATCAACGTTAAAGCTTGGAGCTGGCAAATTAGCGAATGTGTCTGACGCCAATGAGACTCTTCCATCTCTTCTTCCAGCCGGGACCTGATACGAGATCCCTCCAGTCTGCACAAGAAAGCAAAGAGACCCAATTCAAACCCAATAGACCTGATAAAAAACATGAGCCTTTTTGGATTTGGAACCTTAAATTCCCAATTCAAACCCAAATAGACCTGAACCGATGCGAAGCTAGCATACAATATATTTCAAAATCCTCCTTGAATATAAAAATTTAGCCAAATATTTTGTGAATAATTTACATTGTTGATTATAATTATATGTGGTCATCAACCAAATTTTATCAAAATATATTTTTTGATATTGTTTACATATTGGTTACAATTATTTTATTGTTTAATACGTTTATAACATAATTATATGTGATTATTTTTGACCCACTTTGATCCCAAAAATTTGGTAGCTAGATTGATAAAAATACTACTAAATCTGACCTGATCCAATCCAAAATGAACTAAATATTTAGGCTTGGATCGATTTTTTGACCTGATTAAAATATGGATTGGATTTCGAACTATTTGTCCTTGATCCAATCCAACTCGCTTGCAGCCCTAACCACAACACAATGACTTTACCAACTGTTCTTTGGTCGCTTGCATGAGTTAATTTACATGGTCGAATTCCATGTTAAATATTTCTAAGACAAGGAATAGTCATTAACTCTCAAGGGATAACTCGGTCGTCCCATCTATTTCCATTTTAGAAAGCCATTCAGCAGGGATGGTGCATGCGTGGCCTCAATTTTTTATTTTCTGCATTGTGATGTTTAAACAAAGGTGTGAGCGATCCATCTTCACTGAAAAAGCGAACGCATTTAGTACCAAAGAGCTTGCTCTAGTTTATTGACGACACAAGTTATGGTATATAGGATTACCAGTGCTATGCTATCCCTCGCTGCAAAAGCAAGTATATCGGCACATGAAACCACTCCATTGCATGTAGCTTCCAACAGGGCCTTAGCACTGTCAATGACTTCAAACCCTCGGAGGCTGGTGTTGATCGAAGAATCCTTCTCTGCAGTGTTGGTTGAAGTTGAGTCTATGAGAACGGACCCATCGCAGCCCTGCATAATGAAACAAGAGAATAATGGCGTACTTCTTATCAACTTCCAAATTGCATACTATTGTAATATTATTATAATGATCAAGGACCGAGGAAGGTGGTAGGCATGAACAAAGAGCTCAAGTTAGCTTACTCTAACGAAGCAGTCGTGGAAGTGCAGTCTCACAAGTCCAGCAGCCAGACCGATATTACTAGCGACTGCCTTCGTAACCAGCAGCTTCACAATAAGCTCAGCCTGAGGACATGTGGCGTCATAAAACCCCACTTCAAGCTGAGCCTCCAGCTGAGAACTCAAGCACAAAACCACCATAACTGCTAACACTATCTCTCCCCCAGACCCCATCTCTCTCTCTCTCTCTCTCTCTGTTCGAACTCAAGTCTTACTTTGCCACTAACGAAGCTTCACCATATGCCTATTTATAGCTCAAAGATACTGGATTCATTTGGCGCTGGGCATCATAAGGGGAATGGTGGCATGTGGGAAACACGCTGGGATCGCGGCTCACTTGACGGGTGGGTGTGGAAAAGGCCTTCCATGCGGGCACAAGACGACGCTCGGCGTATTGTGAGATGGGTCCATAATGTTAATAAACATTGAACACAATTGCATGCACTTAGTGGAGTGGAACAAAGGAGAGGAGGAGGTGGTCAATATATATATATATATATATGTATATAAGCGGCAACGTCGACGTTGGTGGAAGCCACCATGTATATAGAGGCTGTTATCATAGGGATGGATCGATAAAGGGATACTAAAATAAGACAGCTCGGCGACGTTGCTGCAAGGCGCGTCAATTAGCGACCGCGATTGTAGGCCATGCTTCCAGCGTGAGGTTTGACTGGTTGAGTACCGGGTATTCGATGGTGGATTTGGCGGAGAGAGGTGGTGAAATAGTTTGACTGCTGGTAGGTTCAGTACAAGGTGGCAAGTTGGACTTAAGGTGACGTTCGTGGAATCTTTTGCACTTGGGTTGGCGCATGCTCGGAGGTGAGCATGCAAACTGTGAAGATGGGCCCTGGAGATGGACGGACTTCTGCGTGCCACCGTAGCTGATGGAATATCATGCTCTAGAGAGGCGTGGAGGTTTTGTTTTGATTCGGAATTTCGCATTTTTATGAGAATAGGATTGCCACAACAAGGAATCCAGCGGTGCTGAAGCTACAGCAGATGTCCACGATTGCCAACTGGACCGATCTCAGCAAAACATCCTAGTCTTCTCTTTTTTTTTCTTTTTTTTTTCTTTTTTCATTTTTTTTTTGTGCTAGAATGGAAGTATCATACATAATTTGTATGGATTCTAACTTGTGTTGTGCAAAGATCCTGGACCATTCCCTTTATATATAGAGAAGATCTCACGACTAGCCTAGCCACAAAGGCAGGCCTTTCCAACGGTTGGCTTGATAAAATCTTGTAATTAAGCATAATTAAAAACCAAAATAAACATCAAATAATGCTAGAATATATGAGTCAAAATAATCAAAACCATAAGATTGGCTTCTACAAGGGTAGCCAGCCCACCTGCACTCACGAGGCATCGTGAAGCCTAGCATGGCTGGCGGACACCAGCTGAATGCTTGTGCATGCATAGGAGGGTACGTAGCAGCCCAAAAGGCTCACATATCCGATTATGTTCCATTGGTAAGAAATATCTCAAATGCAACCTGTCTTCCATTAATTTTTCCAATATGGAACTAAAATTTAATATTGAACTGGAAGTGAAATAAAGGTTTAAATGCTTCAACTTTTCCAACCAAAAAATTCAAAAAAAAATCATAAATAATTAAAAATTGCCCAGCATTCTCCTATAAAAATTCAGCTGCAGATGCCCAAACAATAATAAATATAACCAGCGAAGGAGCAATAATAAGCTTGGTCTTCAATCAAGTTTTTTGTGTTTAGATTTTAATAACTCATGAATACAATACGAATCAATTAGGACTTAAGCAGATTAACACTATTATGTCCTCGCAGCAGTAGCTTAATTTCATGACAGTTGAAAGGTTAGCCTAAACTCATAGTCTCGTCCTCACGACTTCTCCCAAGTGCTTCTAGGATTCTTATGGCCTAGTTTCTCGTAGGCAGGAAAGTTTAATTTGAAACCATTAATAGTGCATGCCCCTCATTCATGCCTAAATTTCACACTTAACTAAAGCTAGATCCACGAAGAGCGTGAAACTTACAATCAATGGTATGAGTGAAGTTCGGTGTTTTACTCAAATTGCCCCTCATTTTATTTTTTCTTTAATATTTTAAAAATAACAATTATGTAATCACTATAATAATACGAATGAGAAGGATTCAGGCCTCTTATTGCAACATAAAAACAACAACGTCGATGGCTTTGTACTACATAGAAAAACATGTCTTCCGACATCATTATTACCCATCATTATTAGTCCTCACATCGCTCAATTAAAGATTCAAAGTAAATGCTGAAAAATTAACTAAAACACATATAACTTCAAAACACTCGCAACTGTTACTAAATAGCCAAGATACTAAAGAACGTCAGGCACCGTGGAGTAGTGCATGCATGCGGTCAATAGAATCCGTTCACGACCCTACAGTTGCACCTTATCTCTCCCTCGCTTCCAGTGAGGACTCCAATCTTGCCCATCTTTCTCATCGCTTTTCCGAACTTCTTCTGGAAGCCCAACCAGTCGGCTGCATTCTGCCTCACCTTAGCTGCCGTCGCCGGGGTTGACATCAAGGTCTGGTCGGAAGTGAACAGACCACGGTTCGCTAAGATATTGCTATAATAGCTGGTGTCAAACGTGTTTGGGCTGTTTGGATCCATTGGCACCACCTGGTTTGCACCACTGCTCGTATTCGGGCACTCTTGCTTTAGTTGGCCTGCATACGCCGGGTCCAAGCTCGGGTCCTGGCTGAAGGTTGAGTTGAAATTGTCGAGTCTGTTGCTGAAGGAGCTGCAGTGAGACCGGCCAATTGTATGTGCTCCTATAAAAAGCATTTACAAGAATTTAGATAATTATTCTCCTTTCGAGCTTTAGCAGTCACCGCGGTATTGGGAAAGTGTGTGCTTCTAATACGATACCTGAGAGAAATATCATCTCATCCTGGCTCAACCCTTTTTGAGCAAAGCTTTGAGTGAGTTGGTTGAGGTCAAATGACGGAGGAGGGAGATTTGTCAACGTCTCATTTGCTATCGAAACCTTTCCATCTCTTCGGCCTGCAAGGACTTTGTAGAAAAATCCTCCAGTCTGTGCAAGATGAGATATGAAGTAATCAAAGTTACAAGCTTTTACATGTGTAGGCTCCGTGTCCTAAGTTAGCTGGCCAGCTAAACGTTTATTGTTTGCGATCATACTCTTGCGGAAATTTTACGTTCCGTTTTATCGTTACTGAAGTTTTAGGAATGTTAATATGCCTGCTAGAATCAAGGCTTGTGTTGATAGGTGTATATATATAGGATTGACAAACTGAGGAAGTGAAGCGAACCTACCAGCACGACAGCATCTCTGGCTGCAAACGCGAGTATATCAGCGCATGAAACCGTTCTCTTGCACTCTGCCTCCAATCTTTTCTTGGCATTGTCGATGATTTCAAACCCTACCATGCTCGGATTGTTTGGTGGTGCATCCTTCTCCGCCATGTTATTTGGCGTTGAATCAATGAGAATTGACCCATCACAACCCTAACATCATAGCATCCCAATGTCATTTATTAAATACATAGGTGACAGTAATTAGTTGTTCCCCCAATACAGAACTAGCCACAATGCAAGAAGATATAAGAGGCATTAGAACCCAGTTTTAATTAATTCCACGTAAAACACAGATTAAGGACGTTACAAGGCAAGCTAGCGCAGCATTTTTTGTTAAACGTAACTACTGTAGCTGAGAATTCCACCATATTACCAAGAGAAGTCATTTTATAATAAGGCAAGAAAGAGAGAGAAACCAAGTAGCAAAGAGAGAAGCTCAGGGAACCAACCCTAACGAAGCAATCATGAAAGTGCATCCTCACAAGAGCGGCAGCGAAGCCAATGTTGCCGGCCACAGCCTTCTTAACCTCGTCCATAACAACGAACTCAGCTTGAGGGCAAGTCTTGTCATAGTAGCCCATATGGAGCTGAGCTTCTAATTTGGTGGCACTCATGCACAAGGCCACCACAAAGGCTACCAACACCTCTCCTCCCCTTCCAAAAGCCATGG
The DNA here is from genome assembly GCF_009389715.1 of Phoenix dactylifera. Taxonomy (NCBI): domain Eukaryota; kingdom Viridiplantae; phylum Streptophyta; class Magnoliopsida; order Arecales; family Arecaceae; genus Phoenix; species Phoenix dactylifera. The sequence continues at coordinate 16,184,364 of NC_052393.1, forward strand.
CTATCTCCTCTACCTATCTCACTCCGACTACGAACTTGGTATGATCATGGCCTGCATTGAATGACCATTTATAAGGAAAGAACGCCAGAGAATTAAGTTCCGTTATTTTACTCATTGAGCTGATTATTTAGCGAGCGAGGCCATGTGAAGAGAGCTGGAGCCGGATGGTGGTTGGGGCCAAATGGTGGTGCCAAGTGGATCGGCTCATCCAAATGATGAATTAAGTAGCTGAACCTCTACGTATAAAATAGTGGCAAGGCGTGTGGTGGTGTAGGGAGGACAACAAATATTATATATTTCGGTCTTGCTCGCCGACTTAGGCTGAGCTTTTGCATGCAATGAATAGAGGAAGAAAGAAAAGGAGGGGAAAACGAGAAACTAGAGGCTGAAGTTGGAAAACCAGAGGCAGCCAGTTGTCAAACCTGACCATTCGATCAAAGGATGGTGGACGGATCCATGAATATTCAAAACACCACAACGATTTCTACCACTTTCAATGTAAGACTATTCATCAACATCCACTCTGATCACTTGGAATTCGATGGGCGGTAAGTGCACGGAGGTATGAAAAGGTAAGAGGATTGTAGGTTCCGATGTTATGATGGAGTCCAACTGAAAAACTCGGATAGGTAGCTAACCGGTCCATGATTAATACTTGAACACCACATGGGTTGCTACTACTTTTGTTGGGAGATCTTTCCTAACCCAGCAAACTACTTTGCTCCACCGAGAAGCTTCAAGCTATCGAATCAATTACCTGTCTCATTATAAGTGATAAGCTAGAAATAATTAAGGATCGAGTTTAGGACCTCCTTAGTTCAGTTCAACAATGGAGTTGCAATTCTCAATCACCCACCGTTTGTATATCACATACTGCTCTATAATTGATAATTAGATCTCTCTATTTCGATTGAAAACAAGGAAGAATCCAATTTTCTACCAAATCAAACTAGATCCGATTCAAAGTGTTGTTCAAAAGATTGAAATGATATAGGATCATCACCTTTGAAGGTGCACGGCTAAATAAAGTGCTTTCTATGAGGTTCTGCTTAAATGTGTATTTGTTTCGCATCCTGTGCGCACCTAAAAAGCCTTAGATATTTAAACAAGGTCAAGGTTTTTTAATTAATAATTTTTTAGCTTTTTTTGGTAAGATCCACAATGGATACAGATGATAATAGAGCCAACTCTCTAACTCATATGGACCAGGAGATATTATAATACAAACATCTTTGGTGTTAACCATCGGTCAATCATGATTCTGTGGGCATCTTAAACAAACATGGAGAGTGTGCAGCTGATGATATCTAAAATGCACTAAGTGTGCAGTCCACGAGTAAAAAATGGTTTATCATATTATTAGGTTTTATTACTCTTCCATTCTAAGTCTTAGACGCGGGTAGCGTGTAGCAAAAGATACTCGAGATATATCAGGCTGTTCAGCAAACCATAGAACAAACTTAAATCATATATGTTAAAATAATACCACAAAAGTCATAGAGGCCAGCAGAGAGGAGATGGTCTTGATTTGTGGCAAATTTTATTCCATTAAAATAATCCATGATAGATTGCCCATCACTACTCTCTTTTTTTCTTCTTTTTTTCTTTTTTTTTTGGGGTAAATGTAGCAATTTATATAGCTCTAGCTTGAGAACATCCTACCAAATCACTGGAAAATAAAGAGTACAAAGGAGAGGAAATCTCTCTTATAGATTCCGGCGCATAATATTGCCGGCGAAACAACTAGCAACCAGTACCAGCTGTTTCCGACCAATTGTGCTGATCGGGCTATGACTGCATGGCTCACACACTTGAGTAGGTATTTCGTTTCATCCCTAATCCAAACAGAGATCATGATAAGATTCTATTTTTTTCTGAAGAAAAAAAAAACGTGAAGGAACCGGATTTTGTGTCGACTGAAGGTGTTCCGGCCGTAGTCTTGCAGCATGTCACCTTTTTACTTCAATACTTTATTCAATAGTTTTTACAAGACAATCCTAATTTAATTAATAATTGAGAGTACTTTACGAGGAACGTGGTCATGTTTGACATCAACCATATCTTCCAAGCATGATCCGTAATCGAGCACTATAACTATTTGAGTTAGTCAAGATCGGAATAAAGCAGCTCAGCATGGTCGCTTAAATATTTTGTAAGCAAATGGTGAAGGAATCCTGCTCTTTTATTCTTCGACAGACTCTCCCTAGGTTGTTCATTGCACCATCGCTTTGAAAGCTTCAATAGGTTGACATTGACTTTATACGTACGTCAGGATAGCATTTTATGGCCAGCAATCTACACTTTGAGCAAGAAAAAGAAAAAGGGGACAAAAAAAATAAAAGGACAGTACTATGTACCATGTTGGTTTGACAACGGAGCTTTATTATGCCTAAACTAGAGAGGCACGACTCAGATTAAGCAACTTGGCTGGGAAAATACCCACCAAGGCCCGACCCAATCAGTAAAATCAACTGATTCCGAGCCTCACTCAGCAACCTAAACCCAAGCAGTCTTCAAAATGTCAACCCATACCAAATCTGGGACTGGGTTTGATTGACACACTTCGATCCCAAAAGTTTAAAAAGTTCTAATTAACCACCAAAACTTCATTTCGTTGCAATGTGACCCAGCAGTCTATCTGAATCCAGACATCGTTAACATAGCGAGAAAAAAGACCAAAATAATCTGGATTTAGAGGAGATGGACCGTAGCTTTCAGGCAATCTCAAAGCATTCTATCGTCTATGATTCATCCACTAGCATAGATTTTAAAGCGCTCTATCCTCGATCACAAAGCATTGTCCTTTATCATCCATCCGTCCGCACAGATCTTAAAAGGCTTTATCTCTATTATCCATCTACCTGCACAAATCTCAAACCGCTCCATCCTCTCTCATCCATCTATCTGCATACATCTTCAAGCACTCCATCTTTTATAATATCTATCCTCATGTAGATATCTCAAAGTACTTGGTTCTTCTATCATCCAACCATCTACATAGATTTCAAAGGGTTTCAACATCTGCAATCCATTCATCTACAAAAATCTCAAAGCACACCCATTCTGTATCATCTATCCGCTTGCGTAGATCTCAAAGCATGCAATTCTTTGTCATCCATCTGTCTGCACACAACTCAAAGTGCTCGATCCTTTATTATTTATCCACCTATATGTATGTATATATGTATGTAAGTGTGTGTCTATACATACATACATACATGCATGCATGCATGCATGCATATATTTATATATATACATGGACTATGCATGTGTGCATGAGCCTAACCAAGCTTAGCTTAATAGTCTACTTTTGCTTCAACTTGAAATTAACTTTGAGCCTAACCAACATATTGCATGGCTAGGTATAATTACCGCGAGGCTCACAAGTCCTACTAATAGATTTTTTTTCTTTTGTAGTGCGTGATATAGTTACAGCCTATATGGTGCTAGAAATTTCTTAGCAAAGTACCAAGGAGACGTACACAGAGACATTTGGCGTCAGTTCAAGCATAGGAATGTGACTCCAGCAGGACTGATTAATTGAAAGGATTGATGATGCAACTATAATTTGATTGACTTCATCTTATTCTTCTAAACCTCAAAAATTCAAATTATTTGTTTTCTTCTATCTACCTTCGCGCCCATTTAAATTTATTTATTTGATGATTCACTATCTATAAAAAGATATTATACAGCATCATTGCCATTTTTTGATTTGAATTTCCTTTCCCATATCATTGTTTGGTCTCTATTGCATTGAAATCTAATGTACGCATTTTGATGGATGCAACATTCATTCACTTTCACATGTGTTTCATCATGCAAGATAAGGGCAAAAGATGAGAAATGATGAGAACAAGGAAAAGTAAAGATCCCACATCAACCTTCCCCAACAAAACCCAACATGACAAGCTTTTATAGAGCCTTTTCCTCTTAATCATCAATAGCGGCCAAATTTAGTCCTGAAATTACTATAGAAGAAACTTTCTAGCATACTACCTAATGCCTATCAACCGGGCATCAGATTACATGCTATAACCAAAAGACTTCCAGATTAAGATGCAAAACCCCCAAAAAACCTTTCAATAGCCTTTCGGCAAAACACAAATAAATCAACCAAAATGAACCAAATTTATTTGGGCCAGTCTGTCCTAGTGAAAATTTACACATTTCTCAATGCATCCATCTCTGGAAAGCCCTTTGACAAAAACCCAATTATGCGGAGCCATTAGCCATTATGCAAGGTGGTCATATTTCTTTATTAATCATTTTACAGCACCTCCATTGCATCATTATTTTTCATGCAAAACACCCCTACATTGAAGCCAACATATAAAAGACCATACATATCTTATATTTTGCATAGGATTAATCCATGAACATGGACTCTTATTATCAAGCCAACAGAGAACTAAACTGTCATTCTCTCTCTCTTTTTTTCCTATTGTGGGGGATAAAAAAGCAATTGGCACTCCTTAGTTGATGGCCCTGCAATTGAGACGTATCTCTCCATTGCTTCCGGTGAGGACACCAACCTGACCCATTGCCACCATGGCTGCAGCAAACTTGTTCTGCCAGAGTAAGGAGTTGGCAGCATTCTGCGTCACATGGCTCGCGGTCGCAGCTTCCGATAGGAGGGTTTGATCTGATGTGAACAAGCCTCGATTCACAAGGATGTCATTATAGTAGCTGGTGTCCACGATGTTTGGGCTAGGAGGGTCCATTGGGACAACCAGGTTCGGGTTGGTGCTCCCCTGGGGGCATTGCTGCTTCAGTTGTGCAGCATAAGTTGCATCCAAGCTTGGATCTTGTTTCACGGTAGTATTGAAGTTATAGAGTCTATTGCTGAAGGAGCTACAGTGAGATCGGCCAATAGTATGTGCCCCTACAAATGCAGATCAACCATAAGCCAATGTTAAATTTTTACTAGGTAAATCCTTTTATCATAGGATGATTGAAGATTATTATGAATGTAGACCGATGATCAAAGTAGATCCCTTTTACTAATTCTTGAATAATTGGAGATTAAAGTTTTACTCCACCAGTCAAAGTAACAAGAAATTTTTGATATTAGCCCTTACAGTCTTTTCAATTTACATGTCAATTCCTTAATTCTGTAAATGCATATATTAGTCCCTGAAATTATGTAATCTGTATATGGCTCTTTACCAATATAGTTAACCATAAGTTTGGACAAATATTTGTGGAATATGCTCTAACTAAGTTTATGTTATTAATGGTCTGAATTATCTAGGCCATCTTGCCTTTAGCTTACACGGTGATTTTATAGTTTACCCACACTAGTCAATCATATATTTTTGATTTAAGTTTGAGTCTCCCTAATTCCTTTTAATTTACAAAGTAGTCATTATAAATATATAGTTCCTATATGTACAAGTTAGTAACGGCAAGAATCAACTATATCCCTTTGTAAAAGATAGAGAGGGAGACCTAAGTCGAAATTCCAATTAGCCATGATCTAGTAGGAAAAACCTAAACAACAATCTAAATTATGTTTTGGAAATTGGAACATTATTGTGCGCCTATGAATCATTCATGCTTTCATGCACATGTGCATTCATACGAACCAATTTTATTGGGCTTGGTAACTAGATTGGGGCATTATAAGGTGGTGTACAGCTACCTAGGGAGATTCAAATCCAACCCATGAGTCAGTGACCGGGCCTTACCGGAGAGGGTGACCATTTGATCCTGGGTGAGCCCTTTAACTTGAAAGCTCTGGGTGAGCTGATCAACGTTAGAGCTTGGAGCTGGCAAATTAGCGAATGTGTCTGACGCCAATGAGACTCTTCCATCTCTTCTTCCAGCCGGGACCTGATACGAGATCCCTCCAGTCTGCACAAGAAAGCAAAGAGATAAAGTCTAATTTGGACAAGTTTTCATTTAAAAAATCCGCCCATGATGTGCAGGACCCCCATGGGCTGTTCACAAGGAAGGCATGGGCCCAATCATGCTAGGGCGCCCATTAAGCACATAGTCATTGAGTTTTCAGTTCATGGTCAACCAATAGCATTCAGTATTGTCCAAAACCCAAGTGGCCTTCCTTTACCAATTTCAACCGATATTTGCCTTCTACCAAGTTGATGTACAAAGTTCCGAAACCCATATAACTAGGTTTAATTCCTGCTATGTCGGCAACCCTCCGTTATAAAATTGTATTTGTCTCTAATATATATATTCATACACACCAAAGAGATTGCTCTAGTATATTGACGACACAAGCTATGATATATAGGATTACCATTGCTATGCTATCCCTCGCAGCAAAAGCAAGTATATCGGCACATGAAACCACTCCATTGCATGTAGCTTCCAACTGGGCCTTAGCACTGTCTATGACTTCAAACCCTCGGAGGCTGGTGTTGATCGAAGAATCCTTCTCTGCAGTGTTGGTTGAAGTTGAGTCAATGAGAACGGACCCATCGCAGCCCTGCATAATGAAACAAGAAAATAATGACGTACTTTTTATCAACTTCCAAATTGCATACTATTGTAATATTATTATAAAGATCAAGGACCGAGAAAGGAGGTAGGCATGAACAAAGAGCACAAGTTAGCTTACTCTAACGAAGCAGTCGTGGAAGTGCATTCTCACAAGCCCAGCAGCCAGACCGATATTACTAGCAAGTGCCTTCGTAACCTGAAGCTTCACAATAGGCTCAGCCTGAGGACATGTGGTGCCATAAAACCCCACTTTAAGCTGAGCCTCCAGCTGAGAACTCAAGCACAAAACCACCAAAACTCCTAACACTATCTCTCCCCCAAACCCCATCTCTCCCTCTCTCTCTCTCTATTCCAACTCAAGTTCTTAATTACTTTGCCACTAACGAAGCTTCACCATATGCCTATTTATAGCTCAAAGACACTGGATTCATTAGGCGCCGGGCATCATTCGGGGAAGGGTGGCATGTGGGAAACACGCTGGGAATCGCAGCTCAGTTGACGGGTGGGCTTGGAAAAGGCCTTCCATGCGGGCACAAGACGACGCTCGGCGTATTGTGAGATGGGTCCATAATGTTAATAAACATTGAACACAATTGCATGCACTTAGTGGAGTGGAGTGGAAGGAAGGAGAGGAGGTGGTCAATATATATATAAAAACGGCAACGTCGACGTAGGTGGATGCCACCATGCATGTATATAGAGGCTGTTACCATGGGGATGGGTCGATAAAGGGATATTAAAATAAGACGGAGCTCGGCGACGTTGCTGCATGGCGTCAATTAGCGACCGCGATTGTAGGCCATGCTTCCAGCGTGAGGTTTGACTGGTTGAGTACCGGGTATTCGATGGTAGATTTGGCAAAGGGAGGTGGCGACGAAATGGTTTGACTGCTGGTAGGGTCAGTACAAGGTGGCAAGTTGGACTTAAGGTGACGTACGTGGAATCTTTTGCCCTTGGGTCGGCGCAAGCTTGGAGGTGAGCCAAAAAACAGTGAAGATGGGCCCTGGAGATAGAAGGACTCGTCTCTGTGCCACTGTAGCTGATGGAATGTCATGCTCTAGAAAGGTGTAGAGGTTTTGTTTTGATTCGGAATTTCGCATTTTTATGAAAATAGGAACGCCAGGACCAGGAATCCTGCTGTGCTAAGGCTACAGCAGATATCCTTGCCAACTGGACCGATCTCAGCAAAACATCCTTCTTCTTTTCTTTTCTTTTCTTTTCTTTTCTTTTGAAGGGGGGATAAGATCCTCGGTTAACGCTTTAACTAGAGCGGCTACAGTACGTATATCTTTTCGAAAATACAAAAACACTACAAATTGGTGCATACGGTAGATTTTGATAAGGCCATATAGGCCCTTCGTTAGTGGTAATTAAGCATTAATGAAATAATAAAAATTATATGACAAACTAATTATAAATAAAATCTGAAATGTAATTTATGAGTAACAAACTGAAAATTGGAAGAACCAATATATGAGATGTGCTAGCATTGCCCTAAGACTAAGAGTAACAATCTAATGCTTCGGAGCTATAATTGGTCCTGATTCCATGCACCAAGCTCCTCCCATATGCAGCATAAGGATGTGGAAGGCTTTGCTCTAATTTAACTTCTTCAGTTGTCCAAAATCAATACTTTGAAAGTATACAAAATATGAGAAAAAGTAAGGTAGTAGATGTAGTAGAATTAGTAGAATGGCTATTGCAAGGAAAAAGAGAGAATTCTGATTTGTGTTTGTACTATAAAGTGCTTGGACCATGGCCTTTACATACGGCCGATCACAACCAGCCTGGCCATAATGTCCACTCCAATGGCCAGTGTGACGAATCTTGTAGCGTAAAAAACCAAAATAAATATCAAATAATTCTAGAATATTAAGTCAAAATAATTGAAAGCAGAAGATAGGCATCTAAAAGTGTGCACCCTCTTATCTATGATATCTACCATCTTGTGGGGGAGCTGGACTCCTTACGAGTCACGCATGTCTTTCAGAAGTCGAATAGTATGGCAGACTGGATCGCCTCATTTGCAGCATACTATTTTAGGGCCGTCCTATAGAAAGGTTTGGGGTAAATATCGATGGCACTAGAGCGTATTTTGCTTTGTGATTATTCTAAGTGTATTCACGGCTAATATAGTCCGGTCTACCAAAAAAAAAAAAAAAAAGTGTGGCCAGCCTGTCCTGCATTCATGAGGCATCAGCCAGCACAATGCATGTGCATCCATACGTGGAGAGTAGGCCAAAAGGCCCAAATATCCAATTAGAGCCCATCAGTTGGGAAGTATCAAATGCAATTTGTCTTGCATTAATTTTTCCTGTACGGGACTAGAATTTATTGAAGTAGATGAGAAATAAAGGTTTACATGGTCGAACTTTTCCAACTAAAAAAATCAGAAAAATATTAAATAATTAAATATTATCTAGCATTCCCCAATAAAAGTTCAAATATTAAAGTTGTAAAACCAATAAATATTACCTTTTCCAAGCAACCATACTGGCAATAAGTGAGGTGTCACTTGAAGTCTTGAACTTAAATCTCACTTAATACTGATTGTATCATTGACGAAGCTATCATGGGCTAGGCCTTCAACTAAGCTTGCATTCAGATTTTAACAACTCACTTTTACATTACAAATTAAAAGGGTCTCAAAGCATATTAGCACTATTATGTCCTTGCACTGGTACCTTGATTTTCTTGAGAGGTGATAGGTTTGCCCAGACCAATAGTTACGATCTTCACAACCATTTCTACATAAGAAAGTCCTATAGGGATACTTGTGGCCTAATATTTCGTAGACAATCTGCTTTCAAACCATTAGGAGTGCAAGGCAATTATAGAAAACTATGCTCACTAAAATGAGCATTAATCAATACAGGCGAATACATACGCTTGATATACTCATATGCACAAAATAGTGCTCTAACTGGACCATTGAACTAACATCATTCCCACCACATTGAATTTTTTTTACTGGATCTTCAATCATAGTGGTCAAGTATTCACTCTCAATGACCACATAATATATTTAGGCCCCGTTTGGCAGAGCTTTTGAAGAGACGGAAAACACTTTCTGATCCTCTCACTTTAGATGGAATAGGGGTGTTTGGTAAAAAAATCGGAAAGTTATTTTAGCTTTACTAGAAAGCTAAAATAGCTTTTTGGAAGATGATCTATTTTAGAGCTTCTCCAGAAAAGTACTTTTAGGCTCTGTCAGAAAACTGTTTTTGAGTTATAAATTATTTTTAAGACAAAATACCTATGATAAAATATAATAATTACAAAAAATGATAATATTAATATGTAATGATAATAATTATAATATTTATACCTTACTATTGCATTATACTATAGTTATAATATTATATTACATTATATCATAATACATTGATATATTATATTATATAATATCAAATTATGTTATATTATTATGCTATAGTATACAATATTATATTACTATATTATAATAATATTATATTGCATTACAATAATATTATAATATATTATATATTTTTGTATTAATATATATTATATTTTATTATGCTCTATTGTATAATACTATGCAACATCCTTTATGGTTATTTTGTCATACCAAAAATATTTTCTCAGTTTGTTTTCCAAATATATATTAAAATCTCACAGCACTTTAGAAATGTAGTTACCAAATAACAAATAATTTTTTATAAAAGCTCTATTTCTGAAAACTCTACTGCCAATAACTCTGCCAAACGGGGCCTTAAGCCCTATCTCTCCTCGATGATTCTAAAACTCTTCTCTTTGTATATGGACCTTTGCTCAACTAATCTATCAAGCTCTTTTGTGACCCAACAAATTCTAGTGATATCGCATAATATTTTTTCAGATATCTAACAAACTTATTTCTCAAACAGATATGGCGGTTTGTCTTTTGATTTCAATTTTTTTCTATTTATCAATTTAATTGCTGCTTTACTATCATAATGGATGGATAAAGGATGAATTTAGAAATGAAAGGAGGTTCTCACTCAACTTAGTTCTAATCCTAGGGGGAATGCAAACCTAAACTATCTTATAAAGCTTGATATCAAAAGCATTTAAACCAGGTCATGCGGTCATGATGTTATCCAACAAAACATTCACCAATCAAATATGTTTCTATATTAAATTCCCGACTCTTGGCGTGGATTCTAAAGCATCGCATGCGGCACACCGTATTGTGGTTAGCCTTCATCACCGCCCACTAAATGATACCTCGATACGTGATATAACATCGGTCACGTGCGACCCACGTGGCAAACAGGAGCAGCAGATAAAAGGGCTCCTTTTATGTGGACTACCCGTCGCCGCTCCTCTCCCTCTTAAGCCTCAGCCGCCGCCCATAAAGAGGAGAGCGAAGAAGATGCCGGGCCCCGTCGTCCAAGGAGAAGAAGAGCAACTCATCTCCTCCCTCAAAGAGGAGGAGGAGGAGCAGCGGCAACAAGATGAAGAAGAAGAGCAGCAGCAGCGACAGCAGCTGGTCTTCCACCGCCACAACTCCTCTTCATTCTCATCGTCTCTTAGTCGCCGGAATCAAAACTAGCAAATGGATTGATTTCTTTTTTCCCCCTTTCCAGGACGATGCTCCCGTCATCGAAGACGTCAAGGAGGACGAAGACGACGACGACGACGATGACGACGACGATGACGAAGCCCAAGGTCCCCCCCCCCGCTTTCTTCTCCTCCTTCATATATCTTTGTTTCTTTATTGGCTCTATTCTGTATTTCTTCTGTCTTCTTTCCACGTAAAACCCTAGTATTTTGGACGCCTGCTATTCGTCGCTGAAGATTGCATAGCTTTTTTCCCCCTTCTCATAGGAAATGGTCATTTAGCCCCTTCAGATTGTCTTTCATTCAAAGTTATTTCACGTCAAATTGCTAAGTTCGTGTATAACTCTTTGGGGAGTCTTGAAGGGTATCAAGAAGAGGAAGAATGGAACGGACATTTGTTTCGGTTGGAACTTCAGTTATTATTAATCGTGCTATATCAAATTTACATGTTGTTTGTGCATACAAACCCAAGGAGGTGATGGATTCACATTGTACGGAATTGATAGGGAAAAGACGCGCGCTTCTTTTCATTCAACCAGCTAGTTCTTTGATAGCCCTCTTATAGCCACTTAGCATCGCCTCGAGATAAATTAGCGACACCATCACTTATTTTTTTTAATTATCTCCTCTGATTTGTTACATATGTATATTGAGTTATTATAATTTATTACCTGTGAAGCATGAGTAATTACATTGTGTATGCACATAAATATGCTTCTGTTTTTTGTGGGATTTGAGTATGCTGTTAGCACGCCACCTAATTTATATAGATAGAAATGCCTATAAAAGAAATGACAACAAATACTTGAATTCCTGTTATTGCTCTTGAGGCATGAAGCCTTACAAAAACACTTCAACTGCTATCTAATAAGGATCCATTTGGTGAAGGATCAAGTACAAGGTCTCGTAACTTGATAAAGGAGAGTGCCTCAGAAGGTTTAATTTTTAAACAGCTCAATCCAGCGTTGAAAGCTAAGAGGCAATCTATTACACCTCTCATGCCTCATGTTGGAAACTTCTACAGAACCTTTTTGTAAGGGCATTCAGAAAACTCTTAGTGGACGAATTTTCATTTCCATCACAAACCCTCAATGCTTAATAAATACCAATCCTTGTTAGGATTTGGATTTTAGCGTTGCATGAGTTTTAATATTTTGGCCTCTTGTCTCATTTTTGTTCATCTTCGTTGATGTAAACTGTCATCTTGTCAGCATGGGTTGTTGTCATTGGTTATTCTTGCTCTATGGTGTGCAAGATTTCCCAAGTTTACTCTCCATGCTCTCTTTCTCACATTCTATTGATTGCAAATTGCAGCTGGACTCCTGGATTTTGTATGTGAGATCTTCTCTATACAGGATTATAATGGAAACCATGGCTTGGAAACTTAATTTCAATTTTGTTTTCTTCTAGACCAAATAACTTCCTGTTTTTAACAGTTTTAGAAGAAACAAAAAAAGGGAAAGGAAAAAAAAAGGACTAGTAAGCATAAGTTGTAGAAGAAGAAACAAAAAAGGGAAAGAAAGACAAGGAAAAGCTGGTAACTATGACAGAGGTTTGTTCCTTGTTGATCGCATGCTGAACGTAAATGACTCCACATCTTTGCAGATATATGAACTAGTTTGCACCACAAAATGTGTGCTGTATGATTTGCAAACTTAAAGTGTCATCAAGTGCATCCCAGAAAATTTTTAAGGGGAATCATAAGGCTTTTTGGGAAGTAATCTTATTCACCACACAACTGGAATGAGAGATCATTTTAGATGCTTAGGGCTGGCCATTAATTTTGGAAGATGTCTTTAGTGATGTTGAATAACTTAGTTCTTGTTTTGGCACAAGTTTAAGACTTTTGAAGTCAATACCATCAGTTGCATACTCCTCCTAGACTCAATGAGTATGTTTATGTAGTAGCCCTTGCATGGACAATTCGGGAATTTCAATTTCATCGCCTCCTTTCCTGTTGGTCCTTTAAATGCCTTCAAACATATTTACTTAGGCTGCTCGAATTCTGTTTGGTGCTGTCTTAGTGACAAGGAATAAGAAAACATGTCAATGGTCTGCGGCTGAAGTTCAGAATTTGAACTCACACAAATAACTTGATCGGATATGGCTTGATGAAAAAAGTGGCTGGAAATGGGGAATTGGTTTCATCTTTTGAAATGACTTGCTTGTGATCCTCAATCTCACCTTATTAATTCACCAAAAGTGCATCTCAACCTACTGTTCAAATTTTATGTAATATTTCCAATTGCATGTTCAAATAGTAGCCTCCCGTGGTAGTTTGCCAGCTGTTATGCTCGGCAGTTTCCTTCTTTGCCTTGTGTGCTGTGACCATCGGAAGAATGATGAGCTTGAGTATCAGTGTTCTACTATTATTTAAGGTATGTTAATCAATTACCTTCTGTTCAAGTTCAGCTTGCAGAATTCTTCTGTCAATCATCTTTACCAGACAAGATACTAGCAATTCTTTGCCTATAAAGAAGACGTGTTTTGTGACTGAAAGTCCATAATATGATCTGATTAGTAATAATCCACATGGATGCATTGTGTGATATATTTTTCTTGCTTTTCTCTGGAAGTAATCTTTTCCTTTGATCTCCACACAGGTGAACAAGGAGTAGGTGCAAATGACAGCTCCAAGCAGAGCAGGAGCGAGAAAAAGAGCCGCAAGGCAATGCTGAAGCTTGGGATGAAACCTATTACAGGTGTCAGCAGGGTTACCATTAAGAGAACCAAAAATGTAAGTAAATATCAATTCCTTCCAGAGTCTAATAAAATTTAAAACGGTTGGTGCTATAAACAACATACACATGTTCACATTCACAGGCATCAACAAACATTTATATGTATGAATGCATGCATGACGACTTGTAACAAATTAAGATTCAGTAATAAAATGGATGAGAAGCTTGTAGCATCCGATCAAATCTGCCTATTTTTGGACATAGGGTGAAGAGTTCACACATGAACCATCAAACTGGCCGTAAGGAACCTCTAAGTGGTGAGGAAATTTTTAATATGCATTTGAATTGATGCTCCTTTGGGTCACTTCAAAGCTGATATTATGTTACACAATTTAGTGAAACACTGCCACATATTTTCCATCAGTGCTACTGGGAGGATAAAACTTACATATTGTCAAAAACTCTACAAAGTAGTGTGAGAACATTGGATTGGAATTTTTTGGTTTATTCCATAAAATGGGAATATGATGTTAATCATGTGGGAGTTATGTAAAGAATTACATTGAGGCAACATAAAAGAATTGTCATAAGCAAATGGTAAATACCTCAAAATTATCATTTTAATAGGAGGTACCACATGACTATCATGAGAAAAGGCATATTTTCAATGGCATGCCCCTTTAGACATATTGTCATTTGTATCCAACCGCAATCTCTTATGTTTTGCTCGTCTACCTTAGATCTTGTTCATCATATCGAAACCTGATGTCTTCAAGAGCCCAAATTCTGAGACGTATGTCATGTTCGGTGAGGCAAAAATAGAGGACTTAAGCTCCCAGCTACAAACACAAGCTGCCCAGCAGTTCAGGATGCCGGACCTCAGCAGTGTTATGGCCAAGCCAGATGCATCCGCTGCTGCTGCACCAGCTGATGAGGATGAGGAGGAAATAGATGAGACTGGAGTGGAGCCTCGTGACATTGATCTTGTTATGACACAGGCTGGCGTGTCTAGAGGGAAGGCTGTTAAGGCTCTCAAGACCCACAATGGAGATATTGTCAGTGCCATCATGGAGCTCACTGCCTAACTGGCGCTACCTGTTTAGGTTCATTTCTGGTTGATGTCTTGTTGAAGTTTGCCGCATTTCCATCAGCAATGTGTTGGATACTTTTGCGAAGCATAAAATTAGTTGGTTTTGAAGCGAGATTTTTCAAGTTGTCTTAAATTTGCGCCCCATCAGGGCCTATGAAAACACTCCCATTGTGGCATTCTTTTCGACTTACATCATAATCTTTTCTGCTGCTAATCATGCTTTTGGATGTTTCTTGATGGGGTTTGGACTTCTGGAACAGACTCTGGCGTGCACTTCACTACCTGAAGTCTCCATTTGAACACTGGCAGCTAAGATTCGACCTCACGGGAATGAATCTAGGGCGATGCTGGGACCCTTGGGTTGGATTTTTTTGATCGTTAACATTTGCAGCCTTAGATCATACTGGAGCAGCTCCATCATCAGCTCGTGACATGCTCCTGCAAATTAACCCACTAGTCTGACTTGTACGAGCACGTTCAACTTAGCTGACATATAACAAAATCTACCCTGCAAATGTCATTCTGCCAACCCATAGGTCTCTACTTCGACATCATTTCAGGTTAGGTTACATATTAGACCTCACAAAATTAAAGAGGACTACAGGACCACTTGAGGTTTGTTTTATCTTTGAGCCATTGCACACTGTTGCTGTTCATACACCATCAGTGCTTTTCTGTGTGGAGAGAGAGAGAGAGCAACTTCAGCCAAGCATGTAACTGGCTCATTGCAAGTCCAGATTTAGCGATTTATTTGTTCAATTGATTTTAGATTTGGATCTCCAGAATAGAAGGATAGAAGGACTATCTACAAGCCTTGGTCTGTGTCATGTTCCTTCCGTTGGCCCTGAAGAGATGCAACACCTTGCACTCCTTAAGGCGTAAACTAACCTGTTTCTTAATCCTTCACTAAAATAAGAAGTGGGGTAAGGCCATGTGGGAAGAGAACTGATTAACGCATGAATCTTTGCTTGGTAAGTGGAACGAGAATAAAGAGGTTATGTCAGGTTGTAGATGGGAGGAGGCAGGAAAAAAGGGGATAAGGGTTTGGGAATGATGCTTCTTGTCTGCAAGTTGTGCATATGAGGTCCCCATGTTACACATTAAAATAAATAGACACTACGGAACAAATCTTAGAACTTCTTACTATGTCAGCAATATGAACCATGACCCTACAATGGAAAGGAGAGAAAACTATAAATAAACAGACAGCACAAGCATATAGTAGATAATAAGAAAGATGGTGCAAGGGAGGAATTAAAAAGAAAATCAGTTCTCATGTACTTCTGGGTTCTGGATAATTTTATCTTCGGGAAAAGATAAAATCCATATCTTTTGAAGACAAACAAACGACAAGATGGCAACTAAAACTATCTGTCGTCACTGAAAGGATACAACTTAATATACATATAGAAATATAGCATCTATTCATCTAGGCATGTCGTTTAGACTCTCAAGATGATGAAGTCAATACACATTTCACTTAAAATAAAATTTCTTTAACAGGTACCTTCATCCTATGATATCCTCAAAATGGTACCAGACCGCATCTTGTCACCTGAAGGGAGATGTATAGAGTCTGGAGACATCGATATCATCTGAAGTAGGCTTGAATTTGAGAATGTCTCTTCCAATATAGGCTCTGTCCCACTACTGCTGCCCACATTTTCTTTAACAATGCATAAAAGTTCCTGCATCACTCCAACCATACAAGGCCCACCACCTTCCTTACTTGATAAGCATTGAACAGCAAGGCCTGCAACCCTTTCTATTTGTTCACGTTGGATTTGTGATTGCTCACTAAATCCAATGCATGGATCCACAATCTCATGGAACTTTTTTTCATTTATCTTTGGCAAGACCTGCTCTGAAAGATCACCATGCTTTGAACCCGTGATTAGTTCCAACAAAAGGAGACCAAAGTTGAAGACAACATCTGAATCATGACTGGCCACATATGAGCAGGAACCATTTCCCAGTCCAGGGTTCAGGAAATTAAAACCAACGATTTTAGCAGAGTAATCAATATCTAAAAAGATCTCACTGGATTTGAGGTCTTGAAGGTAGATGGGAGTAGAAATCTCATGCTGCAAATATACAAGAGCACATGCAACTTCAGCAGCAATATTAAGTCTAAAATACCAGCTAAGACAATTGCCTCTTTCTCGCTGCAAATGTTCATCAAGTGCCCCATTTGAGAAATACTCATGAACAAGAAGTAGTGTGCTGTTCGAATCAAAACAAAATCCAATAATTCGGGCAATATTTCTGTGAGAAATTTGAGACAAAAGCTCTACTCTCTCCAATATCTCCCTGAGGTATTGTTGGGTCTCACATTTTACCTTTTGTACTGCCACAAGAGATCCATCATTAAGCACTCCGGTATGGACTGTTCCGTCAACATGAACAAACTTCTGATTTTCTTCAAATCCCTTTGTGGCTTCTTTCAGCTCTTGATATGTAAATTGTCGTGTGTTGCATGCCTTTCCAAGGATCTTTGGGAGACAGAACAGGTCAAGATCCCACATGTTTGCCTTGATGGGCTGTCTCAAGATAAAACATAATGCAATTGTGGCAGCTAGAAAGAAAGCGGAAACAAGCACGCCTGTTTGGAAGAGTAATGAAGTCATCCATCAATGAGTTATATCAAATAAAGAAAAAATTACAATAAAAAGTATAATTTCATTTTCAGGTTTCTCAAGGGAGGCTGATTAAGCAACTGATTCTGTAACCAAACCAAATTAGAATGCTGCCAGATAGATTTGGAGGAAGAAAACAATAAGCAACAATTGTAGAAAAAAAAACAGCATTAAGCCAACAATATAAAAAACAGAATGCGATTATTGCTGCTAGAAAGAATGCAAAAACCTGTTTGAAGTGTCATTAAATTGTCCCATATCAAATATATACACACACACACACACACACACACACACACACACACACACATCTAAATCTTTCTGACAGTAGAACAAGGCAATATATGTGAATTTCCAGCAAATGGCTCGTCATTAAGGTTGCAAATTAGTTACAAACTGGAACACAAACGGAAATAGCAGGAATTGTCGTGATTACAAGCTGGATAGTGACAAAATTCGAGAATATATATACCAAAATTAAGATGGATGAAAGATTGCATACCAGTTAGAATGGCAACTCGCTTTCTGCAAAACTTTCCCTTACAGCAATCTTTGCCATTATTTGGTTGTCCATCATTGCTACAAGCTGTGCAAAACAAGATTCAAGCTACCATGCATAACATGAAGACTATGCATTAAACAAATATTTTCTTTAAATTTTTGCTAAATGTATTTTGTCAAAACATGTATTCATCATAAAATAAATTAAAATTGAGTTTCATGTGATTGTTATGGATGTGTGATCAAGAGTCTAAGCATGTAACTAAATAGATATCCAAATATAAGATTTCTTTGGTGAAATCATTATACCTGCTTGACACTTTCATGACTTGCATCAAACAAGCAATTCCACTAAAGGAGCATGGTTTCTTTCACCAAAACTAAAAAGTAGGTTTTGGCCAAACCTACCTTATTTTTGGTCTGTTTGGATATTCCTATAGGATTGACAGAAAATCCTGCAGATTTATGGATTAGGCCACTCGTTTAAGCATGGCTCTATCAACCTAACACCTCCTAGCCCAAATTCTGTAGAAAGAAAAATTCCTTCCTACAACCTAAAAGCTGGATTTGGATAGGCCCTTAGAAGGTGTGAGCTAGATAGGCCAACATGCTCGATTCCTGCAGAATTTTCAACCCAATTCTATAAGACTATCCAAACATATCCTTAAGGTATTTTCTTCTTTTCTATCAGTTAAAGAAGTGGAATATTGATTGTGATTGATAGATCACACCTTCTGGAAGAATTTTTTGCAAAATTGAACTCAATGTGAAGATTTAAAAGCATTCAGTCATTGTTTTTGAAAAAAAAAATGTAAAGCTAAGTTAGTGTGAATGCAATTCTATATTTCATAAAAATCATAAACTTCTGATTGTATTTTAAGTATTATTTTATAAATTTAAATAATTTTAACATCAAATTTCATTTTATTATTATTCCTACATTTTTCTCACAAATAAGAAAGGAGCTTTGATAATTGTAAAGCATATCCTTCACTTCCGTCCTGTGCTAATTCTATTATGCACATTTTCATCACTTTTCCAATCTTCACTGTTGGATAGCAGATAGCAAAATCTACATTATGGTCTTAATTCTTGCAGCATGGCCTTGATGAGCGTAAGACAGCATCATTTTGGTCATCATAAAAGCATTTATCTCTAATACATGGAAAAATCATATGACTAGAATCTAGATATGTGGATGACTGGATAAGTATGCCACTTTAGGCACCTAGGTTCTAAGCTATAACCTATTTCCCATGCATCTCTCAGCTGTCAATTCTGACTGGTCTGAGTAGGCAAGTTATGACCTACTTTCCATGCATCTCCTAGCTATCAATTCTACTAGTTTGAGTAGGCCTTGTACATGTTCCTCGATTTCCAAATCAACACCATATATTTTGCTTGTAGTTCTACTGGTCCATATACCCTTACCCTGCTAAGTTTGTTGCCACAATTCCGTTTCACCATCTAACCATGACAATATCATATAACCTAACAATCATATCTGCTACCAAAATACACTATTTCTTGGAAATCAGGTTTCCTCCAAAGAAAACAAGAGTCATTGAATGTCTCTGAAAATAAAATGATAGATAAATAATAACAAGAAGGCGTCATGCTTGAAAAGGTGTCAGATAATACATATATTCAATCTAAAATCAGAAAATTTGAAGTCATCACATTTAAAGAAAATTAACCAAGGCATATGATGCACTCAATCATAAAACCAAACACACGGACTTGAGCCTACCAAAAAAACAAAAAGATTTAATTCAAGTCAAGGAACATGTTTACGTTTTGTTCTAGATGAAACAGAGTAACTGGACTCTATCTCGTATTATGGATAGGCCTTAAAAAAGGGCTCCATTGCTATTCCCAAATTGGGAAAAGATCATATTTATTTTGTATGAGCAGAAACAAAAGGATGAATCAAAAGAGTTCTGCACCATGAACTTTGTACCGCACACATCATTTAGACAGACCTTGGAAAGTAACGTAAGCAAGAGTGAAGAATAGAATAAATTTAAACGAGAAAGCGAAATTCCGAAATAAAAAGAGATTGAATTTTACTTGTACTGTATTTGAAATGCATCCAGTCTATTCCTATCATTCAGCCCCTCTATACATTTTTTTAAAGTTTTCCTTAAAAAACTTTTTTTTGTTTGATATAAGAAGAGTTAGATCTGGTTATTCTTACATTTAAAGCATCCAATTCCTTCAGCAAACCCATCCCCGACGAAGCCGGCGCCGCAAGCACATCTCAGCCCATCCCGCACCGCCGTCGAATTAACCGCAACCGCCTCCTCCGAGCACACCTCCCCGCCGTTATACCCCCTCGGAACGGCCCACTCGAGCTCAATCCCCCTCTCGGCCACCGCATCCTCCCGGACGCGGACCGCACCACCCAGCTCGAGAACCCCCGGCAACCGTACTCGGCGAACACCGAGAACCCATCCCCCGGCTTCCACACACTGCCATCGGAGAGCGGGTAGCAGCAGCCGAAGTAGCTCCGCTTGCCGTCGCAACCCCCGACGACGCCGATCCTGTCGCAACCGGTCTTGCAGACGGAGGAGTCCTCGCAGGCGTAGAGGCGGAGGACGTTATCGGCGGTGACGGCGAAGAAGGGGCTGCGGTCGAAGACGAAGGAGGAGCGGTTGACGTTGGAGTACCAGGGGTCACATGAGGAGGTTGAGTTTGGGGAGTAGTCGAGTAGGAGGGACCCGGAGGGAAGGAAGTCGATGACGCGGAGGTCGGTGGAGCCCAGAGTGAGGAAGAGGGCCGACGGGGTGGAGTCATCAGAGCAGGAGAGGCGGAAGGAGTCGATGGCGGGGCCGCAGGAGGAGTTGAGGTGAAACGGGAAGGGGATGGGGAGGTGGCCGCACCTCTCGCCGCATTTGTTGGGGAAAAAGGCTTGGGGAAAGGCGAAAGGGAGTAAGGAAAAGAGGAGGAGGAAGGAACCAGGCATGGCGAGAGTGGTAAAGCAAGGCCATGGAGAGCGGGGAGGGAGGAACTTTTAGTAGAGAGGGGAGACCGGGATCCGTACAGGGAGGGGTCTTGGGAGGTGGTGACGGGAACGGGTTTCGGAGACGGGGACGGGGGAACGAGGCATGGGAGAGCGCGAGCGAGGCGGGGGCATGTCGGGGGATAGTTTTTTAAGTTTGAATCGCGGAGTACTAGTAACGGGACGAAAGTATGTATAGGTGATCTGCTTTCATGATGTTGACACGTGGATTTTTTAAAAAAAATCAGGGTATCACCTCAACTGGGTTGCCCGTGCCTTGGTCCAACTTACCAGTAACGCCGTAATCTCCGATCAAAGGACCTGCTTTCAAGCTATTATTTTATGCTCTAACCTTATAATCATATACAAAAAAAAAAGCCTCGCAGCACCGGGAGAATTTATTTGAGAATAAAATAATCTGTTATGGCAGTTGTATATGCCGGTATAATTGAGAATAAAAGATGTCAAAAAAGAAAGATAGCGATGTTGTATTAAATATGAGTCCAGATTCGTATATGAACCGAAACGTGGAGGGTCGGTTGTCCAACCGTAGTCTTCTTTTTATTTATTTATTTATTTATTTTTTTGAGTGAAGGTTGCCCAACCATGGCCGTTCATGGTTGGACCATGATTGAAAGAGTCTCACATGACCGCGGCTTCATGTACCGTGGAGGGCTCATTCAATCATCGCTGTCACGATAATCACGGAAGCTTGTGATTAAATAAGTGGTCGCTTTGTTTCATATGCGGATCGGAGAGGATTCGAACTGATAAAATATTTTGAATTTATTATAAACTACTAGAAACAATATTTTAATAGATGTGAGAATCAATCATGACCATTGATTTTTAGAAGTTATTGTGGGAATTTGGCAGATGAGAGGTAGCATTTTTTATCATAAGTTTAAGCCTTGCTGCTACCTTATGTCTTTCCCACACCGCCCTGCTCCGTGCCGGCATCCCAGAGAATGTGGCGATTGGCAAGGATCATCTCAACGCCGACGGCCCTGCAATGACGTTGTCGTTGGCCGTGCAGGAGTTAGCGCAGCAATCATGGGCTACAATCTTGTTGTGGATGGAGTCTAGGTTGAGGGAGCCTTCATGGCGAAGAGAGGAGGGAGATAGAGGAGCCTTCATGGCGAAGAGTGGAGGAGATATTGTTAAAAACACCACTTATCCTAAAAGCTTAAGCTGATAGGATGAAATAAATTTATTTATATATTTTATATTTTTTACACTCTCTCTCATATATGGGCCGGATTTTTTTTTAATGGATAAACCCAATATGTGAAATTTTTAATAATAGAATTAAAAAGTGCGGAGATAGGGTTCGGAATTAGGACCTCTGCTCTGATATCATGTTAAAATTGGAAAGAATGAAGGTTGAGAAAGGGAGAGAGTTCAGGAGAAGAATGGGATAGAGTCTGGGAAACAGAGTTGTATTTCGAAAGATGATATCTTGATCCATTTACAATACTCTGTTTAAATAGAACGAGAGCAACTCTACTAACTGATCTAACTGAAATAACTAACTACAATTTAACTAACTGAAAACTGTTACAACAGCTAATCTAACCGTTAATCTATAACTAATCTTCTTGTCCATATTAACAGAAATAGCAGAAATTTATTTGTGCTAGATCGGTTACTGTTTGTGCCAAGGTGCTTCAGCTTGCTGTTTTAACAGATATCGTCAACTGCCCGAGAGTCGGAGAGTGGTGGTGCTGTAGATCGAGGGTAGAGACGAACAAGGGGCAAGGGATCTAGCCATCGATCATTGAGCTGGATGTCGATCGGGAAGTTCCGATCACTTAAGAGTCAGCACCGACGATAGGCAGTCAAGGAGTTCATGTTAGTGACGAAAAGCGGGGATGCAAAACTCAGCCTTGACGACGATGTTAAGAGATAGACAGCGACATCATTCCCCGGCGTCTCCATTCTCCTGTTTTGTGTACCAGCAGCATCCTCTCGAGCCCCTCTCTCCACCCGATCCCGAGCTCCCTTCTCGGTGGCCTCGATGTCATTGAGGCCAAATCCACCGGTGGCAGTGCTCCTCGGCGGCCGCTCTCTCGGACCAAAGAACAAGCCGAAGTTGTTTATCATTATTACCGGGAAGAGCTTGAATGCCCTCCACTCCCACGTCCTTGAGATCGCTAATGGGACCGACATCATAGATGCCATCGCCATATTTGCTCGCCGGTGGCAGCATGGTATCTCTGTTCTCAGCGGTAGTGGCGTAGTGACTACCGTAACTCTTCGCCAGCCAGCAACACCGCCCAGGGCCATCGTCAACCTCCATGGCCGCTTGTCTAGCTAGATCCTCTCCCTATTTATGGCCTTCCTCCCGGCACCCTTGCTGCCGGGTGCCATTGGGCTAACAGTCTACCTCGCCGGCGGGCAGGCAGGGGCAAGTGGTCGGAGGGGGCGGGGAGGGTGGGGGAGCTCATCACATCGCAACCGGTGATAGTGATTGCCGCCACGTTCACCAACGCCATCTACAAGCAACTGCCGCTCGAGCACGTGGAGGTCGAGGCAATGACGGCAGCGCCACCGGGGGAGAGAAGAAAGGGAAAGCAAAGCGCATTCGAACTCCATTTCCCTCTCTTTTTTACTTAACCAGGTGGCTTGTGTGGATCCCTGGACGCTTAGATGCTTCCTGATAAGCCCGATCCACCGCTGAACTGGTAGCGACGGTCTAACTAATAATTTCTCCTGATTGAGAGAAAGAAGACGTCAGCTATAGTGCCATCCAAGTCATTGAGAATATTGAGAAATTATTAGATGGATCTGACCTACCAGCTCAATTATAGACTGGCCTATAATAATAGAAAACCCAAAATTCCCTTCTATGAGCCACCCCTCTTCTCTCAAACCCAACCTACCCCTAGATCCAGTTGCTACTCTCCCATTTCTTCACTCCCTTTGTGCAACCGAGCTAGATGGGGTGGAGCATCATTGGCGAGGGTCGATCACAACTGATTGTCGTCCTTATCGAAAACATCGAGCTCATTAATGCAGTCGTTGGTGGTGTGATCAAAGATATTGTGGAGGAGGGGGGGCAGATTCCGGAATTTAGTTCCACACTGCTTGAGTAACGAAGAGGGTTGTGCCTTAAATGGAAGGGTAATATCATTGTTAGTGTCATCGAGGAAAGGGTGAGATTGGGGAAGGGATGGTCTGCGCGGCGGGGGAGAATGGAGCGGAGGCCGAGGCTGAGAGAGAAAGAGGAGGAGAGGCGGGAGTAGAGGACAAAGAGGGAGAGGAGGAGGAGGAGGGTGGCATGGTGATGATGATGGTTGAACGAATGTCGCAGGTGTGAAGAGGCGGGCCATGTCACCCATTAGGATCATGTGCTCGAGCTCATTATAGGGAAAAAGAGCCTGTGGAGGGAAACAGCGGCGGCCCTTACCTTCAAGCAAGGCACAAAGGAAGTGGAATGGGGACGGGCGGTTAAAGGTAGGCTGGGACTTTGAGAGAAGAGGTGTAGGATATAGTAAGAAAGTTTGGGTTTTTTATTATTTTATTATTTGTGGACATGTGGTGAGATATTATAGGCCCGACGTATAACTGAGCTGGTAGATCGGTCTAATTAATAATATCTCGAGAATGTTAGATTAGCGAACGAGGTAGCTATGATAGGTGTTCAAAATAGTGCTAGCTCAGCGGTACACCAAACTAATAATATCTTACCACATATCCATAAATAAAGCAATTATAAAAATCGAATAAGTCTCAACTTGTCGAAGAATTGTGATGGTGTGGTTGGTGGCAGCGCTGTCACAGATGGTGCAAGCGAAGACTATTGTCGCTGTCATTATGAGTCAAAAATGAGGACTACAACCAATTGATCGATCCAAACTCAGAGGTCAATGACCTCAATCAGCTTAAGTCGGAGTTGCTCATTAAGACTCTATCCATGATCGACATATCCTCCTCCATCTCCACTTTACGGGCATTTGATAGAGGGTCGGTGACAACGACTACGACGAGAGAGAGCTCATGGAGGAATGGAGATGGAGGAAGGGGGGATTTCTAGACTGTGGACTAGGGTTCAAGAGAGTTGGAGGCAAAAAGGAAGAGACAAGAGTAGGTGTAGCATAGGGGGGAAGGCTGGATGTTGAGGGAGCCGATGGACTTGGTGCTCACAGTGCAGGCATTGGTGACTGGTTTGAGGAAGGCGTTGGCAGTGGTGGAGGGCGAGCACCATAGCTAGGAGACCGACAAGTCTAGCCATGATTTGGACCACCACCGCTACTAGCAGTCTTATTGGTTCTAGTGTTGCCGCCTCTGCTGCCGATGGGCTACGACGACATACCTCTTATTTTTTTGGTACAACGGTGACTCACAAACAACAAATGTGGGTGTAGCCATTAAAATCAAAGAGGATAAGAGAATACAATAACGCTGGAACCAAGAAGTGGTTGTCCCAAATAAAACCTCCGGAATCTTGAGCCACAAAGGATGCCCTCAATTAGCCACACGTTTGCCTCTCTATAGGCATGAGTGGTCCGATAAAAGGTGCACTCACCCAAGAGTCGACGGATGCCATGGATCAATCGCATCCCACCGGCTACATCGTCCGAATTCTGGATCCACTCAATCATCGTAGCAGAATTTTCCTCAAGAGTAATGCAGTCCGCACCTAGCACTTGCCTCACGTAGGAGACACCCTCCTACATAGCTCTGGCCTTCACCCCAACCACGTCTGCTCGAAGATCTGTCGACCTCTGGCCGCCATAAGTCTAATCTCCTGATCTCTGATAACAAATCTGGCATCTTCATTATCTCCGACCTCACTGACATCGCTATCGAAGTTCACCTTAAGAAAAACAACATACCTCTCTTTTATTCTCCTTTCGCGGGAGGAGGGGGCGAAGTGCTTGGCCTTTTTTATCTTGCGCTGCAGCGGCCAGAATGTCCATATGGTAAAAATGAATGTACCGTTGAGCTGGTACACCAAATATATGATATAATTTCTCATGGACGGAGATGAGAGAGAGGGCCGGTTGCGGACCGAGATTGAGGGACGGTTGCAGACCGAGATTGAGGGAGTGAGTTAGAGCACTGCATTGGACATGCGTGCAGGTCAAGGGAGGAGAGGTGCACAGGGCACCCAAACTGAAATACCCTTCTTCTTTACTTGTAATCACAATAATTGCCACTCGGCACCTATCCTTTGAACTGGCGACAGCCTGCCTTCAAAACGGTTATCTTGGCTGTCCATTAACAAATGTACAGTTTGCATCATCAAGAAAAATGGGATACGGATTTCAAGGAAGTACCTAGGAAAACCTAAATATTTTCCAGCTAATTGAAAGTTTGAATTTATAAGTACTATTTCATTAATAAACAGGCAAAATATAATAACACTAGTTTTTCTTTGTACATAATGGCAATTGTAATAGAATAAAAGCCACATATTGTAAATTTTTACTATTAAAAGCCATGGACACGAGGAGACCCCAAGAACTTGATAATTGTTATTATTTCAAATCTTGTTATGCTTAGTGGAATGTAAGTTTGAGCTTCTAGTTCAGTAATATACCCTGTCAGCTGTCGCTTTATAAGCGAGAGGTAGGGTTCAAAAATCAAAACTTGAAAAGTGCCATCTCTCATGTATTTTGGCCCCCATTAAATCCTCTTTTCTCGAGCATTAGTCCAAGTGTCTATGTAACTAGGCTAAATCCTAGGAGTGGGCTGGGTAGGACAAGTCAAAGTATGAATCGTGCCCTCATATGTGTTGGCCGAGTCCCACCTTATGTGAGGTGGGACCCAGCAATTTAATTAAAGAAAAAAAAGAGAGAAAACAAAAAGAAAACAAAAAGAGGGAAAAGAGGGGTTAGGGTTTATTATTCTATTAGAGGGTGGATGAGAAGAAAAAGAGGGTAGCTATCTTGGTGAAGTGCTTGTGGAATCCATCTCAAAGAGGAGGTGAAGATCTTATTCAAGGCATCTCAAGAGGAAGAAGAACCTTGTACAAACCTCCACTCGGTGAGATTGTTCTCATTTTATTATTGGAGCCTAAACTCTTTTTCATATAAACTCTTTGTTTGTGATCCAAGGAAGAGATCCTTGATGTATGTGATCCTCTAGCTTAGCCTAGAGAAGATACTTTGTAAGCCCATTATTGTAGATAGTGGAGGTTTGTGGTGGACTTAGGTCCGGTGATTTTTTTCCCCTCATATTGAAGGGTTTTCCACCTAAAAATTCTTGTCGCTTTCTTGTGGTTTGATTTTTTGGTAGTTCTTACATCAATTAATTATTGTGGTATTCTTATTTTACTCACACAAAGATAGGAAAGTTTTCATCTAGTGAAGGGGTCTTTCCTAACACGTGGTATCAGAGCAAGGTTTTGTGCCTACAAGGTGTTTGATAAAATTCTTGTGTGACTCGAATGGAGGATTCTATGGAAGGCATGATCAAATTGACATCTTCCAACTATGCCATTTGGAAACCTAGGATGGAGGATATCCTTTATTGTAAGGATTTGTATGAACCTATTCATGGAGATGAGGCTAGGCCAAAAGAAAAGACCGACAAGAAATGGAAGATAATGAATAGAAAGACAATTGCACAAATTAGACAATGGGTTGATCAAACCGTGTTTCATCATGTTGCTCAATAAACCAATGCCTTCTCTTTGTGGAAGAAATTAGAGGCCATGTATGAGAGAAAGACTGCATAGAATAAAGCCTCTTTGATTAGGAGGCTTGTCAACTTGAAGTATAAAGATGGGAGAAGTGTGACAGAACACTTGAATGACTTCCAAAGCTTGGTGAATCAGTTGACTACTATGAAGCTTGTCCTAGATGAGGAGTTGCAGGCTTTGTTACTTTTTAGTTCTTTGCCAGATAGTTGGGAGACTCTTGTGGTGTCTCTAAGTAATTCTGCACATGACGGCAAGGTCACTTTGGATATGGTAAAAGATAGCATGCTAAATAAAGAGGTTAGAAGAAAGGAACAGGGAATATCTCCTGAAGCTGAGGCTCTTGTGACGGAAAGAAGAGGTAGAAGCAAAAGCAAGTATCCTTACAATAGAGATAAATCCAGGAGTAGGTCAAAGTCAAGGAAAGGCATAAAATGCTATCATTGTGGCAAACTAGGACACATTCAAAGAGAGTGCAGAGCATTGAAAAGATAGCAGAACACAGAAAAAAGCGAAGCAAAGACAGAGAAAAAGGATGTTACAGCAGTTGCAGCTGATGCAGATGTCATTGTTGTTAGTGATGGTTGTGTCAACCGTGCATATGAAGATAGTAACTGGGTGATTGATTTCGGTGCTTCTTTTCTTATCACTCCACATGGTGGTTTTTTCACATCCTATACTTCCGGTGATTTTGGTTGTGCTAGGATGGAAAATGATGGTTTATCCAAAATTGTTGGCATGGAGAGTGTATGTTTAGAGACCAATACAGGGTGTAAGTTGCTACTCAAAGATGTTAGACATGTTCCGGATATCCGCCTCAATTTATTCTCCATCAGCAAGCTTGATGATGAAGGTTATAGCAATCATTTTAGTGAAGGAAAATGGAAGCTCACGAAAGGCTCTTTGTTGATAGCAAGAGGAAAGAAAAATAATACTCTCTACATGATGCAAGCAAAGCTAAAGAAAGAAGAGGTGAATACAATTGATGATGATTTCTCTACAAAGCTTTGGCACAAAAGGCTTGGGCACATTAGTGAGAAAGGACTTCAAATTCTAGCCAAGAAGGAGTTGCTACCAAATACCAAAGGTGTGTCTTTGAAAACTTGTGTTGATTGTTTAACCGAAAAACAACATAGAATTGCATTTCATAGAACACCTATATCTAGAAAAATTAACATTCTAGATTTGATATATAGTGATGTATGCATGATGGATAGTAGAACTCTTGGTGGTGCACTTTATTTTGTTACCTTTATTGATGATCATTCTAGAAAGGTATGGATTTTTGCTTTGAAATCCAAGGATCAAGTTTTGGATATATTTAAACATTTTTATGTCATGGTTGAAAGAGAGACAGGCAAGAAACTAAAGTGCATCAGGACAGACAATGGAGGTGAGTACAGAGGGCCATTTGAAAAATATTGCAAAGACTATGACATTAAGCTCCAAAAGACGGTTCCTAAAACACCGCAAGAAAATGGAGTTGCAGAGAGAATAAATAGAATAATTGTAGAGAGAATCAGATGTATGCTCTCTCATGCAAAATTGCCAATACCATTTTGGGGTGAAGTTATGAGGACTGCAGTGGATTTGATCAACCTTTCTCCATCGACTTCTTTGGATGGTGATGTGCCAGAAAGAGTTTGGACAGGAAAAGATGTATCCTACAGTCATTTGAAGGTATTTGGATACAAGACATTTGTTCACATTCCAAAAGATGAAAGGTCTAAGCTTGATGGAAAGTCTAAAGAATGTATTTTCTTAGGTTATGGCCATGAAGAATTTGGATACAGGTTGTGGGATCCAAAAGACAACAAGGTGATCAGGAGTAGAGATGTTGTCTTCTTTGAAGATCAGTTTATTGAAAACTTTGGAAAGCAAGAGAAGCCGAAGTATTTGAATAGTTCTCCAATTAATCTTGATCCAGTTCCTCCACCTATGGTACATGATGATGATAGGGGAGATGTACAGGATGACAGTGAGCATAGTGATACAGATGCTAGTGAGGGTTCTACAGGTGATAATGGTCACAGTGATTCCAAGAGAAGCCGAAGTATTTGAACAGTTCTCCAATTAATCTTGATCCAGTTCCTCCACCTATGGTACATGATGATGATAGGGGAGATGTACAGGATGACAGTGAGCATAGTGATACAGATGCTAGTGAGGGTTCTACAGGTGATAATGGTCACAGTGAAGCTTCAGAACATGGTGAGCTATCAAGTCAGTCTGAAATGACAGAACCAGAGGTCAGAAGGTCTACTAGACAGCACAGAGCATCATCTAGATATCCTGCTTCAGATTATGTTTTTCTTACAGATGAGGGGGAGCCAGAATGCATCCAAGAAGTGCAGAATCATAAGGACAAGGATAAATGGTTTCAAGCTATGCAAGAGGAAATGAAATTCTTATATGAAAATCATACTTTTGATTTGGTAAAGCTTTCTAAGGGTAAGAGACTACTCAAGAACAAACGGGTATACAGATTAAAGAAGGATGAGAGCGGCCTAAAACCTAAGTGCCAAGCAAGATTAGTTGTCAAGGGCTTTGGTCAGAAGACAGGTATAGATTTTGATGAAATTTTTGCTCCGGTTGTGAAAATGTCATCTCTTCGGATTATATTGGGTTTGGCAGCTAGTATGGACCTTGAGATTGAACAACTTGATGTGAAGACAACTTTCTTGCATGGAGACCTAGAGGAAGAAATTTATATGGAGCAATCTGAGGGGTTTAAAACTAAGGGCAAAGAACATCTTGTTTGCAAGTTGAAGAAAAGCTTATATGGGCTTAAACAAGCACCAAGGCAATGGTATAAAAAGTTCGATTCTTTCATGATGGGCCACAGCTACAAAAGGACAAAATCCGATCATTGCGTCTATGTGCAAAGGTTTAGTGATGGTGATTTTATCATTCTATTGCTTTATGTAAATGATATGTTGATTATTGGTCGTGATACTAACAAAATTGATAGGTTGAAGAAAGACTTAAGCAAGTTTTTTACCATGAAAGATATGAAACCCGTAAAGCAAATGCTTGGCATGAGAATTTCTCGCGATAGAAAGATCAAGAAGCTTTGGCTATCACAAGAAAGGTATATTGAAAGGATGCTTGAGCGGTTTAATATGGAAAAGGCTAAACCGATTTTCTCTCCACTTGTAAATCATTTCAAACTCACAAACAAGCAATGTCCTACAAATGAAAGGGAGAAAGAGGAGATGTAAAATGTTCCCTATGCTTCAGCAGTAGGAAGTTTGATGTATGCCATGGTGTGTACAAGACTAGACATAGCCTATGCAGTTGGTGTTGTGTGGAGATTTCTCTCGAATTCTGGTAAAGAACATTGGGCTGCAGTCAAATGGATACTTAGATACCTTAGAGGTACTTCCAAAGCTTGCTTATGCTTTGAAAATGGAAAAACTATGCTAGAAGGATTCATAAATGCAGATATGGCTGGTGATATTGATACTCGAAAGTTTACATCGGGATACATGATGATTTTTGCAAGGGTAGTTATTTCATGGTAGTCCAAATTGCAGAAATGTGTTGCTTTGTCCACTACAGAGGCCGAATATATTGCAGTGACAGAGGCATGTAAGAAAATGTTGTGGACGAAAAAATTCCTCCAAGAATTGGGCTTGAAACAAGAAAAGTATACTCTCTATTATGATAATCAGAGTGCCATTCATCTTAGCAAAAATCCTAGCTTTCATTCAAGGTCGAAGCATATTGATGTGAGGTATCATTGGATTCGGGATGTATTGGAAGAAAAGCTTTTGCATCTAGAGAAAATCCATACCAATGAGATTGGATTGGATATGATGACTAAAATTTTGCCTAAGAAGAAGCATAATATTTGTATGCTTAAGGTAAGCTTGGTGGAGCCTCTCACATAAGGTGGGAGGAGAAGAATTGTTGGCCGAGTCCCAACTTATGTGAGGTGGGACCCAGCAATTTAAATAAAGAAAAAAAGAGAGAAAAAAAAGGAAACAAAAAGAGGGAAAAGAGGGGTTAGGGTTTATTATTCTATTAGAGGATGGATGAGAAGAAAAAGAGGGTAGCCGTCTTGGTGAAGTGCTTGTGGAATCCATCTCAAGGAGGAGGTGAAGATCTTATTCAAGGCATCTCAAGAGGAAAAAGAACCTTGTGCAAACCTACACTCGGTGAGATTATTCTCATTTTATTATTGGAGCCTAAACTCTTTTTCATATAAACTCTTTGTTTGTAATCCAAGGAAGAGATCCTTGATGTATGTGATCCTCTAGCTTAGCCTAGAGAAGATACTTTATAAGCTCATTATTGTTGATAGTGGAGGTTTGTGATGGACTAAGGTCCGGTGGTTTTTTTCCTCATATTGGAGGGTTTTCCACCTAAAAATTATTGTTGCTTTCTTATGGTTTGATTTTTTGGTAGTTTTTACATTGATTAATTATTATGGTATTCTCATTCTACTCACACAAAGATAAGAAAGTTTTCATCTAGTGAAGGGGTCTTTCCTAACAATATGTAACTTAAGGATTTCATTGTATTACTCTCAATTACAAAGGCAAAAATCTTTTCCCCGCAACATATCGGAGTATTCCAGCATGGTCTAAGTCCACGAGCAATGAAAACCTTATTTCTAGCTACAAATTCAAGTCAAGTGAACTATTAAAACCTTACTCATGAGAAGTTCTCTAAATTGATCCTGATTTTCTAAATAAACATATAAGAAACAAAATCATGAGCTCTACCTAGATCAAGGTACGCCATGGAAGAAAGTTAGACCTAAAACTAGCTGGCCATGGAAGAAAGTTAGACCTAAAACTAGCTGACTATGTATGCGACAGACAAATTGTAAAAAGAATCCGAACAAAAAGCTCAAACAACTTCCTATAAACTCTCTTGATTCGAAGTTTATTATCCTAAAAAGAATCCAATCGCTGAGTACGACGTGCCTACTTGGTTATGCTAAACAAAATTCTTTGAATGTGTGTATGTATACATGCTTGCGTGCGTGTATATATCCGCCTACAACAATGATGCATGGGGAGCCTACTTAATCCCGGCATCTCTCTTGTTTCAGTATCCACATCAGCAATATTTAACAATGATTACCGTTCCCTACTTGAGTGGCCGACAAACGTTGACCAATCCACGACGAGAGCACATCGAACGCCAGCCAAAACCCAGGAGGTGGCGAACGACGTTGGTTAGATCAGCTAATAAGCTGTTTGCCTGCTTGCGTGCACCTCAAGCACAAGCTTACTCGCCCTATTTAGACGATAAGACTCGATCAAAGATAAGCATCAAGGCAATCCTCCAAAATCCCCCGCCCTCTCCCACTAACTGACTAAAGCCGAGCAAAACCAGCAATCGACCGTCGCTTACCAGGCGGAATACTGGACCAATCAAACCACCGGTCTGATTAGCCACCGAAAGACTCCAAAAAGTTCCCATCCGTAATGGCCAGAGAATCAATGCGGGGTTCGGGTTGTATCTTTCTAGCGGAAGCATGATCCACCCTCCTTCGCGACATCAACCGTTGGATAGCGCAATGAACTGCCTTGAGAGATGTGCAAGTCTAGATCCAACGGTTTATATGGCGAAAGAAGATCAATCATTCTTTCTGGCGGAAGATACAACCCGAACTTATCAATGCGAGCCCCATTTTCCCCGTCTCACAAAATCCGTCCGCACTTTTCGATCTTTCCAACTCCTTTCCGCCCCACAAAACAGCCTGTTTTCGAATACGCTTCGATCTGCGACATCTATTAAATCCTAGGAACCGGCGGATAAACAGCTGTCCTGCGACGTTATCGTTCCGAGAAATCCTTGGAAAGACCTTCAATACGGAGCCGCACGCAAGAAATTTGCGACCCACACGGCCGTACCGCATCCACGTCTTCTTCTCCCCTCTTCTCTGGTCCTCCCCTGCTCCCGCACAGCAGAACAAACAGGTTCCCAGTTTTCACACCATCTTTCTCCCTTGACGAAGCCAAAACAGTAACACAAGTACTACCAGTCTATCTGATGTTCTAAACTTCTATAATCTCTCTCTCTCTCTCTCTACCAAATCCGAAGCGCATCATAAGATGGAGGAGAGCTCTTTCGCGACGGGGCGGGGGCGGGTGGTCGGGGACTACATTCTGGGGCCGAAGATAGGGTCCGGGTCGTTCGCGGTGGTGTGGCGGGCGCGCCACCGGCAGCACGGCCTGGAGGTGGCCGTGAAGGAGATCGACAAGAACCAGCTCAGCTCCAAGATCCGCGACGGCCTCCTCAAAGAGATTTCCATCCTCCGCCAGGTCTCCCACCCCAACATCATCCGCCTCCACCAAGCCATCCAGGTACGCTGTCTTCTTGTAATTAATTATCTATATCACTTCGCTTATTTGCTAATTTTGAACAGACGGAGGATAAGATATTTCTCGTGCTGGAGTACTGCATGGGGGGTGATCTTGCGGCGTATATAGAGCGGCGGGGGAGGGTCTCGGAGGCGGTGGCGAGGCACTTTATGCGGCAGCTGGGTACGTGTGGTTTTCTGGGGTTTAAAATGAGTTCATGGGTTGGTTTTGGATGGGTTTTTGTCGTGTTGCTGTTAAAGGTTTCGAGTTTGGACTATGGTTGTGCAGCTTCGGGGTTGCAGATTCTTCGAGAGAGCAATCTCATCCACAGAGACCTGAAGCCGCAGGTGGGTTTTTTTTTTTTGCTGTTTTCTGCTTGTTTAGTATCGATCTCAGAATGCTACTGCTGAATGTCATCTGTTACAGATTGGAAAGTGAACAGAGAGAATTATGCCTTGAAAAAAATGAACTAAGTTTCGATTAGAATCTTGAACTAATTGGTCTTGCAGCAGAGGAGTTGCCTCGTTGATGTCAGTTTTTTTGTAAAAGTACTGCATTAAAGGACAACCAGATGCTCACTAATTTCTAGGTTGCCCATGACTCTGTGCATACGCATGATTTGAATTTGCTTACGATGAGGAGGGACTGACTGCATAGCTTTCAGCATATAACCCTTCGTAGATGATGTGTCCAAAACCACTGAATGCTGTGTAGTTTTCGTCATAACACTAGGTGGATCATGTCATGGAACTGGGTGAAATTGAGCAACTACGGAACTTGTTTTTTCTTTTCCATTTTCTAATGGATTGATTTTTTGATGGAGAGCTAAACCTTCTTGTACATTTATGGGAGGAAAAAGTAACAAAAAGTAAATCTAATTAGATAGGTGCATCATGTAGTTTCCTGTATAGAGCTTGTAAATGTTATGTAATTTGAAACACTATGGTTTGGACAAATAGACAATTCTCTTTGGTTATCAGCTGGTGTGTGCGTTATTTTTCAAGAACATAAAAACTCTAAAGAGAACAATCAAATAACTGGCCAGCTCTGCTGATACTTCCATGTGCCAAATCAGTTATTTTATCACCTCCTGAAAGTCTGCTCTATTATTTTACTCTCTGGCTTATAATTTGTGTCTCTTAAGATAAATATACTTCCCTATGTACAACCTGGTTTTCCAACTATAGTGATATTATAAAGTGTTGTTCCTTGGCCACAAGAGCACAGCTTGTGCAACTGATGTGAAAGGCTTGGATTTACATCAAAAAAAGATGCGAAAGGTTTGCATTCCTGTCAATTGGGAATGACAGGGGTTGGTTCTCTCATATCAGTGGATACATGGTTATTTAAACATGAGTTAACCTTCCAGTGGATTGGTGTTTCATTACTAATATCTGCTTGTGTATCAATCTCAGTGAACTAAACCATCCAGATTACTCAATGAGCTAACCAGCATGATATATTTCATCGCAAAGTCAAGGAAAAAAAAATGCGAGGAAAAATATAACATAACAATTCTACTTAGAAACTAAATGTGATATCAAGGTTAATAATGATAGTTTTTTTCAACAATGCTAACATGGTGGCTGCAAATGCCCTTCACAACTGGACTTAGAAGAGGATGCCATGGAAGATGGTGAATAAGTAAGGTGTTAACAACTCACATTTGTCTTTTAAAATTTTTAGCATCAGCTATATATCCACTAGATTAAACTAAACTTTGTCGGACATATTGAGCTGCTAGTATACAATTGATTTTTTCAGGTGCTAGTAATGTCGCCCAAGCTTTATAGTCTTCATATTGTACCCTGTATAGTAACTTGAGGGTACTGGTCTTGTCAGTGATCAGGATCGTATACCCCTGTATTGACACGTGGTATGCTGTTGGAGTCAGCTAGTAGCTGCACCATGTGTTGGTATACCCATACCATACTGGTCTGTACATCATGCCCCATACTAGCCAGTATGAGTTGGTAATGAAAACCTCGGTTTATCCCAAATCACTACTTGGATACTTGCTGGCTAAATTAAGGACCCAAAGCAGGTCATAGCTTTGACTTGTATCTCACCTATTTCAAATTTAGTCAGATGTTTTGGCCTTGATGCAACACCAAGTTGATCAAGTGTGGTTCCGCCATCAGTTTCAGTCAAAAAATAGCCAAGCCTACCATGAATTAGTATTCAAAACTTTACTGCAGTTCCCTTGCTGGCTCATGTTTTTTTTTTCCCTGAATTCATCTCCAATTCATAATGTCAACTGATGGCAGACTATTTAAAATTTTGGAACTTTGAGTGTTCTCGCTCGAATTCATAAATTCAACTCCATATGGTTGGATAAGGTTTGAAGTAAGGTAAGTCGTACCGGCCGGAACCAGACGGTACGTGTCACGCCCCCGCCTCTGCGAGGCACGTGAGGCACCTAGTGCCCACGTGGGGGCCACATGAGGGGGGAACACGGGGCTCCCCTGCCAGATATTGTCCGGTTCTGGGGCTTCACGCAAGCGTCCTGCACCCCTCCCCGGTTTTGTTTTCCACCCAAAACGCGTCTGCAGGATTAGGAGACACCCGCCTCATATGCCCAGGCTCTGGAACGAGTCTTTCCGATGTGGGACTATTGGGCTTCACACCCTTTCCACCATCGGACAAGAGCCGTCCTCGGCTCTGATACCAAATGTCACGCCCCCGCCTCTGCGAGGCACGTGAGGCACCTAGTGCCCACGTGGGGGCCACATGAGGGGGGAACACGGGGCTCCCCTGCCAGATATTGTCCGGTTCTGGGGCTTCACGCAAGCGTCCTTCACCCCTCCCCGGTTTTATTTTCCACCCAAAACGCGTCTGCAGGATTAGGAGACACCCGCCTCATATGCCCAGGCTCTGGAACGAGTCTTTCCGATCCCATCGGAAAGACTCGTTCCAGAGCCTGGGCATATGAGGCGGGTGTCTCCTAATCCTGCAGACGCGTTTTGGGTGGATAATAAAACCGGGGAGGGGTGAAGGACGCCCCAGAACCGGACAATATCTGGCAGGGGAGCCCCGTGTTCCCCCCTCATGTGGCCCCCACGTGGGCACTAGGTGCCTCACGTGCCTCGCAGAGGCGGGGGCGTGACAGTACGGGGCGTATCGTACCGTACTGGTTTGGTATCGGCACCCGATACGGGTGGGTACCGACACTCGATATGCCAAAAAAATGTTGTACCGTACCGTTCCGATACTGTGCTAGTGTGGCACCGGTATGGGGTCCGGTACCGAGATGGCGAACATTCGTTTGCAGCTTTATGGCCAGCAGGCTACCTACCTGCCTGCCATCGCCAATCCTTTTTCATCCAAACTCTGAATTAGAATTACTGATGCTCCTTATATACTTGTTCCAGTTAATGAATTTTTGCATTTTACTTAAAAATTACTATGCATCATGCCCTGTTAATTAAGACAACCATGTTTTACTTATGTGATGAGTGAGTTACTTATACTTGGATTCCAAATGTTATATATTCACATTAATTACTGATTGTATTTACATCATATGACATGCTATATGAATAAAAGCTTTGTTAGTTATTTTCTACACGTTAACCACTTATACTAAATTTTGCAGAACCTTCTACTGTCAAGTACTGATGAAACCCCCGTCTTGAAGATTGGAGATTTTGGGTTTGCAAGGTGAGAAATTGTATTTAACATTCTTATCTTAGTAAATATGTGGGCTAAATTTTCTTTAGGCAGATCATTATATAATTTGTTAAGCGAGTCTTAGAGACTGCAGGTTAAAGGTGGCAGCTATACTGTTCTCATTGTTATGTCTTGTTCTTTTGTTTTACTTATGATGATTAACATCTTAGTTAGAGAAGACATATGCATAGATAGAGAATAACGGTGTTCAATGTGCTTATGACATCATATACATAAAGCGTGCTAGATTTTTCTTTGAAACATTTTGGTAAGATATTCCTATCTTTTCGATTAAATCAATCATGCAATATATTTAGTATCCATCTACAGCCAAGGACATATTATATTGATATTCATATATTAATTGATACTATCTTGAAGTTACAAAACCTACAAAACATGTAGAACATATCCACGAATTTTCTATTTTTAGCATGCTTGTCCTAGGCAACATATTGGCCATGTATTTAGTCTAGACAAATTGGAGGGAAATAACATTCTTTTTGTTAAAGGTTGATTAAAAAGTATCATCACTTTATGATGATGCCATGAAAGAAATTTCTTATCACATCAAGTTCCCAATGACATTTCTTGCCCTTTTTACCACAAGGTGCTAAGCTAGGACTGCACAAACAAGGGTTGCATCACATCCAACTGCACGGGCATGTTAATGCCTGCATCTAAAGTTTAAGAGTTTGCATAATGCAGCTCAAAACTGTTTTTTGGGCTTCTTGTCTATAGTTGATTGCTTTGCAGCAACAAGTAGGCACGTTGAACATTCAAAGATTTTTTTTTGACTTTCCCAAATGATCTCAGTAGCGTAAACCATTTTAAAGATGTACGATGCTGAACTGCTGATAATTGGTAGACCACAACAAGATTCACCATGTCAATACTGGACCCCATATGGGTACCATTCTGGTATAGTGCCGGTACGCTCGGTATGGGGTTCAATTTGGTGTATTGAGACTCGGTATGCCCTCCGTACCTCGTACATGTTTGGTACCAATATCGTATAGTACGATTGGTATTCTTTGGTACTGACTGATACGACATACCATGGACCACAAGCATATGAGCTACACAATTCGAATAAACCTAAACTATAAACTTGCTCAGCTCAAAAATAATAAGATGGCAAGATATGAAATATTGTCATTAAGGAATGATGTATATGTGACGTTCAAAGAACACATAGATTATACCTATACCTGCACTCATCTCCACTTGCAATGCAAAGTAGGGTCATGCATAATTTATTCTAAATTTGCTTGATTCTTTTGCTGTCATGAATAGACCAAGGATATTACCCTGATGGCAATGATCATTTTATTGCTAGAAGTTGTGAATATATGATAATGCAACATGATCAATCTTAATAAACATAGGCATCATATGGGCAATTGAGGTAGGTATCTAGGTTGGGTCTTCTGCAATACGTGGTCATAATATGCAACTAACAAGGGCTGAAAAAGTGTCCGGGATTCTTGTGCATGCTCCCAAGACTAGAGGGGGCTGGTCCAGGAGCTGGGCCTTACGTGATAGGGGTTGAAACCGGAAAAACTTGTAACAACTCCCTATTCCCAAGAGATTGATGTTGGGTGGAGGATTGATATGATACATCTATGTGGAGTTGTACTGACCTTATCGGGTGTGGTTTTTCTGAGATCTCTTTTCCAAGCACTTGACCGTTGCTATGTTGGTAAATGGACTGGGGGCTGCTTATTAGTTCATACAATTTGCATGTTTCCCTTTATGCTCCCTTGCTGCAGAATAGAGCAAGTTAGCTTCTAAGGTGATTCTGCATCCACGGAAAACCTCTTCTTTGCGAACTGAAAGGGGCCCTACCTGAGTATATTTATATTGTATCCTTGATTTTTGTAACGCCGCCGATGCCGGTCCCAAGCCCGGATGAGAAAGGTGGAGGGTTAATGTAAGATGAACAGTCTTGTATAAGAGAAGATGCCAAAATCTTGATCATTGGTAACGATGTGTTTACTTGCATATAAATAATAATTATGTGTGTATATATTTCTGTAGATATTGAGCTTATTAATCTGAAAATAAGCAAGCTATGTGATCTTGTGCTTGGCTTGACACTATTTTGAGATTATCTCTGCCCTAGACTTTGCTTATTTGCTTGTAAAATGCACCTTCTTGAGTCAGATATCAAGCCAAATACACGGATATGTCACTCAGATGGCTGCTATATTGAAGTCTTTATATGTTGCCCTACTAAATTGTTGGAAATAACTGTCTGCCAGGTATCTGATGCCTCAAGGGTTAGCTGACACACTTTGTGGTTCCCCCTTATACATGGCTCCAGAGATTATACAGGATAGGAAATATGATGCCAAGGTGCTATGAAAAAGAACTTGATATAGTTTGTACTTATAAATGCCTGCAACTCTTAATATTGTTCAATTATTAAGTTGATAAATGCAGGCTGACTTATGGAGTGTTGGAGCAATTCTGTTCCAGTTGGTCACAGGGAAGCTGCCTTTTGATGGAAATACTCATTTTCAGGTTTATTTTTTTAAAAAATTATTTGTAATATTTTGCATACAACAGAAACTAGTTCATGTGGTCCATTATAGTTATCTTTCTCTTTCTCGTTTGTAACAGCTTTTCCAGAACATATTGGCAACTAATGAACTGCAATTTCCAGAAGATGTTTTGGTGAACCTGCATCCTGATTGTATTGATCTCTGTAGAAGTCTTCTACGTCGAAACCCAGGTAAACATGTTCTATTTCCTATATGACATGTCTAGGATTTCATTATCTTATCTCATCTAACACCCTATTGGAGCTGGTCTATGTCAAGAATTCTTAATTCTTGGTTATATTATGTTTATGTAATAGAAAATACATGTATGGATGTCCAAAGGAAATCTAGTTAATTCTTGGATTTGATTCAGCATTTGCACATCATGATTTATTTGTTTAATTATAATGTGTTCTAAGTTGATGTTGGAGCTCATACATTATTATCAAAATCCAAATGCATCATGGCAGGAATATGTTGTATGTTGTTCTACTGCAAGTCATCTAGTTTCATACATAATAGGTCTTGATATGTTTGCTGATCTAATTTGGACTGATAAAAGTGACCCATTTTGTTTAACTTTTAGTGGTTTTCAAACTTACATCTGACAGTTTGTCTTAGTACTTGGTCTAGGTCGGACCTACTTTCTTGGATCACATATTTGATAACAGCCAT
The DNA here is from genome assembly GCF_009389715.1 of Phoenix dactylifera. NCBI lineage: Eukaryota > Viridiplantae > Streptophyta > Magnoliopsida > Arecales > Arecaceae > Phoenix > Phoenix dactylifera. Next base: position 16,225,157 of record NC_052393.1, read on the forward strand.
ATCTGATTCCAAAGACTTTGTCCTGTGAACTATTTGGCTTGTACACTAGTTTTGTAGGTACCGTGGTTTTAAGTTTTCAAGGAAAATGGATTAGTTTCAATCATGTCTGATTTGATCACAACCTTGGTTTTGGAGTTTCAATTGATTCTCAATAGATTTATTGGATCCAAAAGAAATCAACTGGTGTACAAAACTTGATCTGTGCATTTGATACAAGTAGGGGATGGAGAACCCCTTTCCCTAGAACATGCAATGTAAGTGCTGACAAATTGAATAGATAATGTGTGGAAGCACAGTAATCTAAAGGATGTGGAAGTGATATAACTAAGGTTAAATCATCAAGGGTAGCTTTTTAGGGATAACCAGAAACAAACATTACACCTTACACCTCTTGCTAATCAACCTTTGTATTGCACCTCCGACCTTCAGAGGGCCCTAGTTAAAGAAACCCAGTCTTTCCTAACTTCTTTCTGAATTGTAGCCTCTCACAACTGGTTCTTGTATGGTGTTTCACCATAGAGAGGAGTTGATAAGGAATCACAACTTTATTAATGGTATAACAGTAGTTGACTTTACATGATAGTAAGTGTAGTGTTTCCTAAACCATAAGATTCGTTGCTTAATCCATTTTAGACTTATAGTCAGAAAAATATAAGAAACAACATTTTTTTTTTTAAAGTGTAATGAACTCTATACCTTTAGGAACAAAATTTGAAAAGAAAAAAAATAGCTCATAAAATTCTCAAAAATAGTCACTAGGTTGGACTAGCTATGGAATCATAAGTGATAATTACCACTGGCTGAGTGAAGCATTTCTAGTAGAATGCTTGATGATCATGTTGCTTTGATGGTCTCTTTTGAATTGATTCTTGATGCCCTGTTGTGAGAACTCAAATTTTCCAGACTAGCAAACATGGACTTGATCCGGTCTTGAAGCCTTATTTGCAAGAGTCTGAATTTCCCAAGTTTGTTGATCCAAACATGACCTGTTTTTGATGTTCCCTATATTAATGACCTCGCTTGTCTAAATTACAGACCTGGAGCCAAAGATGTTTTAAATTCGGACATTATTCTTTCCGGGACCCAGTTTCCAGACAAGGGTTATATTATATGGACCCAATATATCCTAGGTTAGACTGGGTTGGTTGGACAGCTCGAACCAAATTTGGCCACCCTTAGCTGTATGCAAATGCATAGACACAAAACACACACGCGCGTGCGCGTGCGCGCGCGCACACACACAGAGAGAGAGAGATTTATGGTGATGCTGTGTTTAACACTCTAGCCTTTCACTTCTCTTCATGCTATCTTATTTTAATTTTTAAAATGCAAAGAGGGAAAAGAAACAATTACTTTTTACCAGAATAGTAAAGGCATCTTGTTTGTTATGGATATAGTTAGATATTAGAGCCTTGAAATGGAATACATTGGGTTCTAATTTTTCATTACGTTGCTTATGTACTGAAGAAACTTGCATTTGTTGATTATTTATTTCATGGTGTGTTTTCTGTCTTTTACCACAGTATGTTGCTGGGTAGCTGTTATTACCTATATCGAGTAACATCTTGAAGGAGAAAAAGCTCCAATATGCTTTAATTCAATCTAAAATGGAAGTCTACTTTTTAGTCTTCAACTTGACTTAGCAGGCACAATTACACCATAAAAAAAGTATTAACAATTTTAGTATCCAATTATTTTGGCAGTGGAGAGACTAACATTTGAAGATTTCTTCAACCACAAGTTCATGGCACAAAGGTTTACTTTAAACTTCATGTTTTTGTGTATTACATTGTGATAATAATTAGAGGAAGTTTGCGTACTTGTCTTTATTAAAAGGACTAAAATTATGAAGTTCCTAAATCTAATTGATATCTGTAGAAAAACTTTGATTAAAACTTAAAAGATTTTGGCGGCCTAATGTTGACATGTAGGATAAGTGGAACTGCTATGGTGTCACAAAATACTGCAGATGTTAACTTAGGAGATAGTGATCCATCAAATTCTTTAAATGTGCATGCCATGAAGACTGGAAGCATGGACCAGGGGCTTTCATTCACAAATACTTCAAAAGGTGAGATTTCAAGCTTGCTCTGAGGCTGTTTATTGCTGACTGGTCTAATCTCAAGTATTTGTCCAGTCGCCGACTCGTTCGAACAAGAATATGTTCTTGTTCAAACTCATTTTGCTTCTATGGAGGCCTTATTTTCTTCACTTGAGACATCCTTGCAAGATAATTCGACAACTAGACTTCCTAGTTACAAACCAAAGCAGACAAGCAAGGGTACTGCTGGCCTGATGCAAACTGGGGAGCTAGTCATTAGCAATATTTCTGGTGCAGAGAGTATGGGAAGCGATGTTTCTTCTCCCTTATCAAAATTACAGGCATCTACTGCGTCAGAGGATGTGCAGGAGTCGTCATCATTGCATCCTTCCACTAGGCTTCTGCTTCTAAGTCAGTATGTAAATGTCCTCACAGAATTAGCACAAGAAAAGGTATGCAATTTCTAATTGAAGCTGCATCTGTTTAATTTCTTCTGGAATACTCTACAACTACTGGAAGTTTTGAAATCATGATAGCTGCAGTTGTATCAATTGCCAGTTATCTGCGTCATTTTAATGAGAATTGATGGATCTTAAAATGTTTGTCTACATTGTCTTACCAGGGAATTCCACTTTATCTATTTTATTTGCTTTATATGTGGAATAGTGTTGCAGTGTGGCATTGAGCCTATGTATATGTAAAACTTACCGATGAGCATGAAACTGCACCATGCATATTCGTGTAGATAGATTCTACATGTGAAATCTGCGTACAAACTCATACAGGGAATAAAACAGGACATTGAGGATCAAAGTACTAAAAATTTATATAACATAGTCTACATACATGATAATAAGATATTATCTTGATCATGCTCTCTCAAACATGAGTTTATACACCAACAGTTTTTTACAAGAGATTCAAAGCCAACCACCGATGAACAATTTATCCACTGACAGAATGGAGTAAAACAGTGAAGTAGAACTGCGGCAGGTGAACCTGACTGTAGAGCAGCCTAGTTGTGAGTCCCAGGATGAGCCAAGATGATGAAGCACAAGCATGAAGAGATGGTCATAAGCACAATAATGAACTGATGTTGATGAGAGAGACCAAATAACAAGCAATCTCTATGAGTTGCGATGGCACTAAAGAGTAAAGTTGAATTACTGGCCAGAGAGTAACTATGTGGTGAGGAACATGTATCAAGCCGCAGGTTACAGCAGTAACAGCTAGAAGCCTGTAATGAAATGGAGAAATTTGTAAACTAAAACAATTAGCCTGTAAGATTGCTTAGTTGTGTGATTTGGTGGTTGGCTTATGAAGATGACAGCTGACAACTAATGCCAAAAGTCTACATGTAGATGATGATGACTGAAACATGTCACCAACACCAAGCATGTCAATGAAGGTTGCTTGTCTGTATGGAATGCACATAGCAAGGGAATCCTCGTGGTGCTAATTCTGATAGAGACAGGCTATAAATAGACACCAAGCATGATGAGAGAGCAACTTCAATGTTGGCATCCAAAAATTATAAGGTAGGTACACAGAACGTGGTGGTTCCAAAAGTTGATATGCAATTAATTGAAATTGTTGATGGTTAGTGGGGTAGACAATCTGATGGATAATGCTTGGCTCAGGCATGATAAAATAATGGAGTCCTTATGAAGAGTGAACGGGTGGCAAGGGACTCGTAAAACAAAGTTGTGAATGAGGGCTTAGAAAGCCCAAAGAGAAGGCTAGATAAAATGGCAACATCAGCATCTTACATAAGCATGTCGGATTACATTCTAACAATTTGGGATGGTCGTGGATGTGGAGTGATGATATACATGAATGAGAAGGGTGAACATGGAGTCAAAGGTGGAATAAATGAACATAATGCACCAATGAAAGTGTAGGACAACATCAGGCACTTGCATGAGTATGGGCAACCAGAGAACCAAATAAGCATCCGAGCTGAACCCATAACCAAGAAGAAAAGCTATGAGTCATATAATGTTGGTTCTCCTATTTTGAAATAGGAGATGCAGATGGGGAAGGCCAACGAACAAGTGAGTTGGTATTTTAGACCAGAACGATGGTGATGACTTGAGGTTTGATATATATAGAAGAAAGCACATTCACAGCCCGTCTAACCAGTTAAGGAAGGGTATTGTCAAACTATCTGGTTATTAAGAAGGTGCCAGGTACCAGCTACCACATGCCAATGCTGGGAGGCCAGAGGTTTTATTACCGACAAAGTCCTTAAAGGGTGGGTCATAACTATCTCATATTAGAAAGATCAGGTGGACCTACACTTTGATAAAGATAGTTGTGACTTGTTTTTCCTTTTTGCTCAATATTTTTCCCTAAAAAATAGTAATCCTTGGAAAACATGCAACTAGAGGAGGAGAGGACCTAAGGTAGCATGGAAGCTGTGAGAAAAGATAAGGAAAAGCCTGAAACAATATTAGAGGCAGCCCTAAATTGGAATTCTTGTTGAATGAGGACTCGTAGAGCTAACCCCAAGTAGTTGCAATGAGTACTTATTGGTCACTGTTTTTTCTTAATGAAAATGAGGGCTCATGAATTTTTCAAACACAGTACTCATCGATTTTTAAGTTCCCTTTAGTGCCACCTTTGCAATCCTGGCACAGCATGGCACTATGTTTTTTAACAAGCTATCTTTGTTCAGACACACAAACTTCATCTGACAAACCTGTCATATAAAATAGAAAAACTGGACATTCTACTTTATGGATGCAGCTCTTTCCTATTCACTAGCATAACCTGGAAATGAATCTCTACTTTAACAAAATGTATTTGATGATTTGTGTGATGGTTACAGCTTCATGAAGGATTGCATCTGGAATCATTTTCACTTGAACTCGTGACTTTAGCTGTATGGAAAGAAGCCCTACACATATGTAGTTCATGGATGGCCTCGACAGCCGAGGCAGATGCTCTGAATACTTTTTCTGCTAATGAAACTCCATCCCATCAAAAAGACCATATGTCTCTGAACATTGCGGAGGGAGTGGATTTCATGAAGCCATCATCCATTTGCTCTTGGGCAGAGAAAGGATTTGTCGTTGCATGTGATCGAGCTGAAAAGATTTCTAATACTTTGCGGGACATAGGTGGTTTAGCCGATGTTTATGATATTGCTGCCATTCATTAGTGTATTAAGCAATTTACAGATTTTCATTTTAAGAATCACCATGTGTTTCAGGTGATGTGGTGATGCCAGATCCAATGGAGATTATCTTTCAAACAGCTTTAGAAGATGGAAGACGTGGTGCTGTAAGTAATCATTTTCTTCCCTTTACTGTTTAAAATATTGATTAGCTATATTGAAATGCAAAGCCAGCTGATATACTAAAGGATTTCATGAGTACTGGAGTGTTATAATACAAATGACTCCATGCTTTAATCTCATCAATAGTCTTTCGCTTGCAGGCTGTGTTGTAGGATCAGTCTCAAACAAGCACCTATCTAAGAAGTTTCCCATATTATTTTGTCATCTTTTTCTTGCATAAGGTTTGAGTGATTTTGTTACTATTTCAAACTTCCTAAACAATAATCAATATCTGAGTGGTTTAGATATCACAAATTTGTTTGCTTCCGATGCCTTTCCTTGAATTTTACATGAATGACGGGTAACTTATGATTATTGGAAGCCTGCTATAACAAACAGGAATATCTGGCCACATATATAAATATATATATATATATATATATATATATATATATATATATATATATATATATATATATATATTGCTTGGGTAATAATGAAATTGTATCACCTGCTTTGGAATGTAATCAGGTTGTCAACTTTATTACTTCACACCTTGATGCTTTTGAGAAATCCTTTGTCAGACTTTGATATTTGCATGATTGGTCGACTAACTCATAGGACACCTGATCTTTAGTGTTAGTATATGGAGCCTCATTATTAACACTTTTTGTTCGTGCTATATTGTTTCAAAAAGGACTATGTAGAAAATGGAGGTTCCCTCTCACCCACTTACAAAATAACAATAATAACATCATGAAATGCAATTTTTTCAATGCTAGTTTTGATATTATAAACTTGTCTAAAGAGCCCTAGAAGTGGCAAGCATGTGCTGGTCAGAGAGCCAGATTCTAGATCAGGTATGATGTGGGTGACTCATGAGGCAGATTCTGGCTTCTGAGGAAACAATGTCCTAACATCTTGACCGGAAAGTTTGAGATTACAGTGGCACGACCTTTCCACTTTCCCCTTCTCCAATGAAGTTTAACATCCTGGTCTGTTTGTGGCCCTTGGCTGGTTGGCCAACTAAATCTAGGAAATTGCAACACCTCAGGCTTAGTCAAAAACTTTCTGAGATTCAATATGATACATTTTTATCTTCTTGTTTTTTTGTTCTGCTCCGACTCCTAGGTATACAGTAAATAAACAGTTTTGGCACTTATACCTGTTGATTTTATCTTCTCACCATCACTATTCACTAGTTTAATGTGCTTTATTTTCAGGTGGAAGAAGTTATGAGAAACAGTAGGAGAGCAGTTGCATTGTACTCAAGAGCAATCGCATTGCTTACATTTATTATGGTGGAAGCAATACTGCTACCATTGAATCCACCATTTTCACTCCCTCCTTCTGATCGGCAAAGGATCCACAGATACATCATCAATTTAAGAAGTCATCTAAACATGTCTCATGGCAGAACTCACTCAGAGACAAACTAATGAATCTTCCAACGATTGATATGACTCTTCAAGTAAATATATATGACTCAAGTGACTGCCCATGGTATTACTTACTGAGGAAACCCATCATCTTGGATCGTATCTAATCACAAAGCCTGTCATTGTTTGTCAGACATCCGTATTCTAATCAAGTTTTCTCTTAGAGGTGACAAATCTCATTCATGGGTAGTGGGGTTCTGTCAAATTTTGGTTACAAAGCTACTCATGTGGAAATAAATGCACATAATCTGTCTTTAGCTTGATAGGTTGTAAAAAAGAAGAAGAAAAAACTAGAAACTGTACAGATAAATAACTGTCAATGTCAAGTTGAAATGTAGTTTATTATTATTGCTGAACTCTCAGTTTGGGAAAGTTTCTAGTGGTGGATGCATTTTAGAAGTTCATTCAGGTTTCTGGTTCATACCATGTTTGGGTACGCTACTATGCTCCTGGCAATTCAAAAGCTGACAGTGCAAGTCTGATTACTAATGTGAGTTGAATCAGTCGGCATCCCTATCAATTCAGAGGTCTGCTCTTCTCAATGGCAATCCAAGCAGGTTTCAGCACTATCAGATTGTGTCATCTCAATATTGGCATGATAAATTTATGTTTCTAGTCCTGAATGGCATGTCCTTGCATAATAGAGCCCTCTGAATAATGTTACTCTTGCCATGTTCCCAATGTTCAGAGCTCCTATCATTACTTGCTTTATCCATTATGTGTTGTGCTCTGCAGATTTCTGCCTCCAAAGTTACATATTTGTTATATTTCAAAAACCTGACGTACCCTTACTAGAGGATTCGCAAGGCTACCTGCTGTTACCAAAAACAAAAGGATGTAGAATATATACTTGTGCTGGGCCATTAACGATCATTGTGCAATTGGGCCCCTTCAGTTTAGCACATGGTTCGCATCTTGTGTTAGTCACGGACCGTAGCAGTTCGCCGTTCTAGCCGAACCAAATGGTATGGAATGTATTATATCATTACCAATGCGATACCAATATTCGGTAGAGATAGCATATCAATATTCGGTACACCAAAAAAATTTAACATACGTCAAAAAAATTTTATATTGTATTCTATTGGTACAGTGCGAGTGTGGCACCGGTTTGAAATTCAGTATCAACACAGTGAACTTTGTTTTAGCACTCTAGCACTTCGGGTAAAAAAAAAAAATGGGCCACTTTTCTGTGCATGAATACACATGGCATATGTAGCACTTAAGCTTGATTTTTTGCTTGTATCTCTTTGGGTTACTTAACCATCAGGTTAGTGAATAATGTATTCCGGGGACTAAAAATGAGGTCGGTAAATGGTACACACTAAAAACATAAGCATATTTACAAAGACAAGCTACACAGGTCTTTTTGTTTTGTGTTCAGCAGGCAAAGGGAGAAAAATTTGTGTCAAATAACTTAAATGCAGAGGTTCTGGGTCACCTCGTCTTCCTTGTAGGTCACCTTCACCTTTCCCTTGTGTTTTAGGTCATATTTCTTTTGCAACCCATTTGTTCTCGGTCAAGGGGCAGTATCCAACATGGTTTTAAGGCCAAATTTTAAGTAGTTAGCCATGCATTAAGTTCTGCTACACCACACTTACAACAAGAGGCAATGGATGCTCGAGTCCAAGTACTAAAGCATGACAAATCCTTATAAAATTAAATCCAATGATTACATGCCAAGAATATTCTTAAGTTTTTCATGCATGCTACTGGTATTGCTTACCCTTCCATACGTATTCTCTTGCCACTTCTCTCTTCATCAGTAGCTGCCTGGTTGTCCTTGGCTTCCACCGTACATCTCCTGTAAGGTTTAAATGCTCTTCGAGTTGCTTTCAGCTTCCCATGTTCAATTTCACTCACCAAACTATCTTCACTGTCAATGTTAAGTTTATTAGTTGATTCGCATGCCTTCCCGCTGAGATCAGCTGGCAACGCAGTAACTTCCTTGTCCTTACATAAATTTGGCATTTCATCACCGTTAGTCTGCAGTGGTGAAAATCTTTGTGGCATCAGTTCTCTAGTAGAGTGTGCTTGGAAGGCAGGTCCATCCTGACAAAATAGAGGAGCAATTATAGTTAAAAGATTGATTCTAGATGAACAAGTATAACACTAATTCGACTGATGACAACCTCTCCAAGGTCCTCCTTCCATGACCCATTGGTGACTCTGCTACTATGAAGTCGATGATTGCTAGCCTCACCAAACAGATGATTTTCTAAATGGACTCGTTCAGCTTCATCATTGACTTCTTTGTGCTTCTTTATCATGGTTTCAGTTTCTACCTCGCTGCTGGAAAGTGTGTTGGAACCATAAGAAGAGCGATTCGAATTCTTATTATGTTGTGCTTTGTCAGAGTCTAGAAATCCAGTATCTGATACTGGTTCAAACTTGTCAGCTGCAGAAAATTTTAGCTTGGCATACGGAGACCTTTCACCTCTTCCACTTTCATCTAAATCTGATTCTGAAGATGGTAACAATTTAGAAGCCTTCTGTGTGGTTCTCAGAGCCCCAGAGTGTCCTGGATCCATGATTTTCTGGTGATCTTCCTGCGAAAGATTTTGAGGTCTGCCATCTTTCTTTTCTTTATTGTCTTCTGGAGCTTGAGCTATGTACACTGTGGGAACTGGTACTGTGGATGACGGTGCAAATGCGTAACTTGGTTGAAAGGGAGGAAACATTGGCAACAATCCACTGGTTGCCCACCATGCAGATGCCGCTGCAACTGTGGCAGCAGCAAGGGCTGCCATACTTGGGGATGGGTTTGATTGTTTTTCAGACATGCCTCCATTAAGGTTTTCTGCAGTTAAGTCAACAGGGGCATTGGCATTAACTGCTTGCCAGAACGAAGCAGCAAGGCTTGCTCCTGCATGAGTTGATGGATTTTGCAACAAGGCAGACAATATGAGACTTGAAGAAGCAGATGACAGGAATGATCTGTAAGCATCTTGATTGCTGCCAAATTGGGTAAAGGGTGGTGGGAACACTGGAACTGGTTGATGAGCAGAAGACACTGTACGGTTGCTGCAGCTTTCATGTCCTGCTGAAGTAATAGGATTCTTGAATGGATTAACATCGGCATGAGCTTCAACTTGATTAGTCACTGGCATGATAAATTCATTAGAACATGCAGTCTGCTTGCACTTTGCACTGTTCCTGTCTATGAATTGCCCTGGAATATGCTTTGAGTAGCAGTGAGCACCTTGCTGATTATCTTCCAATGATGGGCCAAATTTTTCAGTCTGCTTTCTTGCATCTCTCCTCTCTTTATGGGCAAATTTTGGTTGTGAATGCAAGCAAGTTCTGCCGAGTCTACCTACATCCATGTCTGTGGGATCTGCTACTTTTTTCTTCTCCTCATGATTATCTTTAACAGTCTTTGAGGTTTCACTCTGTGCAGTCTTATCTTTGACTTCTTTCACATAATGCTGAAAGGTACAAATGTTTGAAGAGCCCTTGTTCGCCAAAGACATGGAAGCAGATGGAACATCTTGGAGAAGGTTAAAGACTTCTGAGCAGCTGCCACCTCCAGATGTCCGTTTTGTTCTTTGTTGCATTTCTACCGCAACAGGCTTCTGATCAAAGGTTTACAGCATCAGGGGAAAAGTGGAAATAAAAAGATATTTGCGAATTTTAAAAAACTGATAGAGAGATGTACCTCTTGAGAAGCAGCAGAATTTGACACTTTTTCATCCTTTGCTTCCTCAAATGGAGAAGGAGAACCAACATCAACTTTCCGAGGATATGGGAATATTGGTTTTCTTTTAGGCCGTGGAGGTGGGATTTCTATGTCATGAGAGTGCCCTAGAGGAATGCCTTCTGTGAGGGCTTCTTTTTCCAACTGCAGTCAAATAGTGTTATTGTTAACAATGGGAACATGATTTTTATCTTCTGACCATTTAAGGAAGTTATCTCGAATGATTCAATTGTTAAAGACTAAACTTTTATCATTAGCATTTTCCTCTTAAAACATTTATCTATCTTCATATATCACTGCAACCTAGGAGTCCTTCAGACTTGTGAGGCTTTGGGTCTTGACATCTCTCCTCCACATTGCAACAATTTGCCTCAACTTAAATAAATATACCTCACCTGGTATGGTTCTTGCTTCGAGGAAGAGAAAGAAGAGAAATGCACCTCCCATAATTGGGATTTGGGAGTATATTCATCAAATTATATGAATAAAAAAAATTAATCAGATTTCTGGATCACAGCCACCTATACTGCATCTCATGTGCATGGAACATGCTATTCTCAATATAAGTTACTGCAACTCTCTCACATATGATGGTACACCGTAGCGGCAAAGATTGGCACTTAATTTCTTTGAGGTCAAAAATTTACCTTATGCAAATGTAACTAATTTGAAAATCTCAAAGATCACATGCTTCTCTAGATAATGAACCTATATATATATATATATATATATATATATATATATATATATATATATATATATATATATATATATATATATATAGACTCCTTTACACATAAATTAAACAGCTGTTTTAATTGCATTAGACAATCTTACGAAGGTTGTGAAACAACCTAAGCGAGAATAAAGGATGGACTCCCCCGCCCTTATGGCCTAGGCAATTGCTGCCTAGGGAGGAATAAATCTCTAGTCTTCAAGTATGCATTTATAAGCTTGCATATATGTACATGAGCATGTAAACATCTATATCTCATATATAAACCCTTTTGTAACATAGATTTGACCAAAGAAAACTTAAAGAATTGGTCAGTAGGAATGTAGGAAAACCACGAAAAAGTGGGGACAACAGCGGTGGGCAATTGGGGGAACATGGGCATTGCCGTTAAATCATGGGTCAAGTTGCTTACAAACACTCAAAGAGTGCTTCATTCTTAGTCATGTGGCTAGACTGCTGCACATTTGTGGCATATCACCGGGAGGATTGAAGAGGGTTGGCCTTGGTATGGGGCTGCCAAGATGCTACAGGTGTTGGGCAACAGAAAACATACACCGAGTGATAGATGGTACCAAAGTCAAGTTGGCTATGGTAAATGCTAGTAATGGTTTCTGATGCATGTGGTCCTGGAGCAGAATGGTGGTCATCAATGCAAGTGTGATGAAACATGGTTGGCAATTGACATGGGAGTATCAAAGTTGAGGCTGATACAAAGGCATTGGAGTGTGGTGTAGACAGAGCTTAATAGTTAGGCTGTTGTAGGTGTCAATGACTCAAGAGTGGGGGACCATGTTGCAAAGGTAATGTGCTAGGTGCTTATTGCTTAAATGATAACTTATCGTGGCACAAGTTGACCGGTACCCACGAAGATGAGTCTAGCAGCTTAAGTCAGAGAAAGGACTAAAGGGTGATTTGTTAATCTTAAGGCATGTTAGCTCACGGTTGGGTTACAAGATGGAACACATTGAGATACTAAGATGTGAGGAGACAAGCGGGCGTGTGTTGTCTCACATTGATTATGTGCTGGAAGATCTTGGATACCTATACAAGGCCAAAGAACCTAAACAATATCTTCTTAGCTTTTAGAGGTGAAATCTTGGATTGTTGCAAATGGTATTAAAGCAAACCAGACCGATGGTCCATGTGGACTAGGGGACACTACAACACGAGCCCTTTTAGGGTTAACTATGGACTGATTGTGGCATTGTATTGCTATCATCGATATGCATTCAAAGGACATTTAGTAAATTTAATTATCATGCTTCATTGATATTAGTATAATGGATAGCATTGATAAATTGTAGAAAATGTTCATTTTCGTACTCAAGAACTCATTCTGAGTTAATCAATCATGATTTTCTATTTCACTATAATCCAGGAGAGAATCTTCAAGACTAGGCAGCTAGATGTTTCTTTTCACAGATTGTTAAATACACTATATCTGCTTTATAAAATATATAGTCCAGATTGTCCATTAACCATCAATTACTCTAAACAAAATTACGTACATTTCAAATAAATATAATGCTTTGCATGGTATCACTGTGCATAAGCAGCAGCATGTCAGAGGATTAAAACTAAGGTTCCTAAAAAAGTAAATGAAGTTGTTAAAGGTAATTCTGGAAGAACAAATCACAAACCCTGTTCAACTTTATGATTTAACATTAATGATTTCTAGATTTGTAAGAAGAAGACCTGAACTCAAATGACTTTGAAACTAATAATAGATAAGATTTCCAGTTTATGAAAAAATCTTCACATAAATTAAAGTCTCAGAAAGGTACTTAAGAAATGAACACAACTTCAAAAAAAACAAAGAAAACAGAAAAATACATAATTAGGTAAAAATATTTCGAGCAAATATAGAAATCGAACACACCTTCTTTGTACTGTTGAAAATAAAGCAAACAAATGCAGCAGTTCTACTTTAGAATAAGCATATAATGAGAAAATCTATACGTTACCTTTGAGAAGAACTTTTGTGCATGACTCCTGATCTGTACAGCTGTTTTTGTACCAACATGCTCTGTACAGAGTGTACACCGGACAGTAAATATTATAATAGATATTACGGAACATGATTCCAGGTAAGGATAACCAAAGAAATAGATAAATCAACATGGTTTTTTTACAAAAAACCAAAAAAAAAAGATTATATCCACATTGTAGGTTCAACATTTAAAGATCAAGTCAATCAGCAAACCACATTATCTCTTGTCCAGTGCTCTAACAAATGCATTTTCAAAAAATGTAATTTAGGAAGGACAACAGCAGAACAGGCTTCAGTGATACGGAACACAACAACAAAACAGACTCTTTGTAACCCACACCCACACCCGCTTCAGGCTACTAAGGTTGTCCTACATTATGAAGGTGGTGACATTAGATGTGAAAATGATATCACCATTTAAATGAAATCCTTCTCGGAGGTGAATATAACTTCCTAAAAGGATAGTGCTTGGCTAGGTTTCCGATACTTCTGATGCTAAGCATCTAGTGGTCAATTGCCTAGTGCATGCAATCTTGATGGGTTTCTTAGACAATCGACCATTAGTCATTAATAAGGAAGCCTATTAGGCCCACAAATTGATGTTACGGAAGTTTGCTCGGGCATAAGGAGCAAAGCCAGCACAATATAGTGGTAGCAATCAGGCATTTGATATATTTTAACTTTCAAGAGAAGCAAAGAAATGGACCATCCAATCCCACTTGAACAACTACCTAACAAGGTGCATCTTGTTGATGATTTGAATCTCAAGGGGCATACCACCCATAGGCATGTATCACCATCATTCAATTCCAATATGAGTGGCCCCGATCTCTCTAAGAAATGGAAGATGACAACTACAAACAAGCTCAGCTTGAAGCTCTAGATTTCGATCATAAGCTCCATGATGACACCATTTCTAATCAGATTGCATTTAGGCAATTCTTACTATCTTGGTACGAGATGACTGGGTCACTTTGCTTGTAACTTATGAATAACAAGTTGAAAGGACATATACATATCTTGTTGAAAACTGACATGGGAGCAGAGAACCGACCATTTTGGATTGGTTCATTTTCAAGTCCCTCATATATCTAGTCTGTCTCTTTCTAAAGTTAGGATGTCAAAAGTATAATCAAGGAGCATTTATAGGTAGTTAATAGTTGGTGATGGCTTTTGGATTGGTTCATTTTCAAGTCCCTCATATATCTAGTCTGTCTCTTTCTAAAGTTAAGATGTCAAAAGTATAGTCAAGGAGCATTTATAGGTAGTTAATAGTTGGTGATGGCTAAGTTTTAAATACTTGTGTTAGTTTATGAATGTTGTCTTAAAGCCTCTAGGCTTCATTAACTATCACTCATGCATGGTGTCTCTTACAATTTATAAATGTTTTGTTTTGAGTAAATATAGATCTAAATTGATATGAATGATCATCTAATAGCTACTTAGCAGGCCTGAAATAGTGAAAGAAATAGTGTTTGGACAAGTGAAAAATGCAGCCACATAAGAGTATGCAGCATATAAACTGCATCGCATGTGGGATATGCAGTATCCATATGTGGTGGGCTGCATAGTTGGCAACAGACCGTACATGTAAGTCATGCAGCATGAGGGCCACTTTATGTCGATCCAAATTAAGCGGGCTTTAGTTCGTTTATACAGGTCAGGCAAGTTGAAATCAGTCTAGGCAGGGGATACCTGAAATTTGAGCATGGATTAAACTTCATAAGAATCGTGATTTAATAAGTTAACATGTCTAACCATGCTAGAATATGCACTCAAACAGGAACAAATGTGTATATTTATTTTTATTATTTATTTCTGAATTTTGATGACGAAGTTCTAATTCTTAATCCATTTTATAGATATATATTATTATTATTATTATTATATATTTAAAAATTTGAACCACATATGCATCCTGCATATTTCATATACACTATGTGGTGACCAAACTGCCCACATATTTAAAACACAGGAAAGCAATATCAACGGAGAATTGTTATGAGTTTTAAATCAATTATTTGAAAGTGGTTGGTTCCACTCCAAACTATCCTTCTATTTATCTTATTCTCTATCTTAATCTTTCCTTCCTCTTGCAGTTATGTGCCTCTTGTGATAGCATCAAGAATTGTGGAGGGACAAGAGTTAGGATATGAAGAATTCACCTCTAGTTAGAATATGATGATGTACAAATTACAATGAAGCACCTAGCACAATATTATAGCGAAATCTATGAGAAGCTCATCCACCTAAAGCGAGGGAGCATGACCATGATCAATTATATAGCAAAATCTAATGACTTGTTACCCCAATGTGATTTGATGTAGAGTGGTGATTGGAATAATATTAGCATGCCATGCGCCTAGAGTTAGAAGCAAAGGTAGTCTTCTTCAGTCCTATCTCATTGGATGAAACCTTCTAGAAGGCTGCACAACTTGAGAGAGCCTAGGCCCTTTGGTTTAAATGGCTAGCTCATCAAGCCTTATTAAAGGTTTGTCCAACTCCAATTTGCAATAACCTGGCCTAATTTTGAAGGATCTCTATCAGACACAAGTTGAAGAAAACACTAGAGTGAGTAAAGAGCAAGGATTTTTGTTTCGATCCATTCTAAAAAGATCACACTTGATTAAAGAGAAATCAGGTCTAAAGACACATCCAGGCCTGAAGTCTCACCAAACTAAGTTGTCCCAACACTTAGGACAGCCTGGCAATCTAGAACATCAATTTTATTTTTTATTTTTGGACTGATCTAGGATGTCCTAGGACCGTTCTAACCATCCCAACATTGTATTTAACCAACCCAGATTAGGATAGGCTTAGGTACTAGGACTTGAACCTATCACTGGGGCTCAACAAAAAAGTGGATGGATCAATTCAAGGGAGGAACAATAGGGCACTATGCTTGCTACTAACCTATCAAGCTTTAACTTATTGTAATGAACAAGAGCAACAATAATAGTCGAAGATTATGAGGAATCCTACTAATTGTGTTTAAGAATAGCATGATTATGAAGAATGTCCAAATGCCCATACTCCAAAAGAGCTAATGAGAGAAGATGGAGCAAAAAAGACAAGCTCGATTCTTTGAAAACTAGACCGAAGTTTAATGTATCTTATTACTACCTTGTTCAACTATTATGTCTTTTTGGAGCCTACTGTATAGGCTAAAAAAAGGTCCATGTCAAATAAATTGGCATAGCTAAAGAGTGCACAAGATGTATATAAAAGGTGCACTATATAATGAAATTTGGTATAAAGCAAAAGAAGTCCTATAGCTGACCAGACAACATCAAACAGTAACTAGGTCAAATGTCTTGATGACATGAAGAGTGCCTCAAAAAATGCATCCCATGTTGGGTTAAATAAATGACCATGAACAATCTAAAAGAAAGATAGTAGCTCAATCCTCAACAAAAGATAGTTGCAACAAATGTAGCAAATAACATGAAAAAGTAATAATGAGATTAACTGGCAAGAAACAATAAGGCATTGTAATATATGGTGACTAAATCAATCATAAAATTAAAGGAAGAAACCTTTTTAAGTCATGATTAAACAAAGCACTTAGCAATTATCATTTCAACAGAGAAGCAAATTGGAATGACAACAATACAATCGATGTACTCTAGGACCAAGATACAGCTAGTAAGCATCACTTAGAAAGTTAAGAAGTATCCTAAAGGAAGTGCATTAAAAGAAACTTTTGGAAAGTGATGATATTTCTTTAAAATTTAAACCAAAGTTTGCAGTCTCAGTACCAGATCCTGTATCAATGCCATGCTGATATAGTATCAACACGCCCAATATGGGGGGTCGGTTCAATGTACTGACACTTGATATGCCCCCCATATTGAGTCGCGATTTGGTATCAATATCAGACAGTATGCACCACTACAACGAACTTTGTTTTAAATATTGTAACTCTTTGATTCTTTAAAAGTTAAGGTATGCTTGGATGAGAGTAATTCTAGGATGGGCAACTACTTCGAAAACCCTAGGGATTTGCTCCTATTTTATGAGATTGTCTTGTTTGGCTTTTGGCATATTCATGGCTTAGAGATAAATAAAGCTCCCTATTTTTAATGTTACAGTCCTTCATCAAGACTCTTTTCATGTCTAGGAAAATTTGGTTGCATGAGCTTAAACTACATGACTAGGCCCCTCTCTTGCCTAAATTTGCAACTAATTAGAAATTTTACATCAACTTTTACAGATCCAATGTTAGGTTGATGATGGGTTGTATAATTCACTCAATGCTCCATAGATTCTTCTCAACTTAAAGTTATACCATATAGCCAAATGGAGATTTCATAGGAAAAGATTTGAATAATGATCACTTATTTTCCTATGCTCTCTAAGGAGAAACCTCCATCTAGAGGTAATCTGAGGATTAAGATATAACATACAGAAGATATCATATATAGAAGACTAAAGGATCTATGCCGAGATTTTATATCTAGTACTAGGTCCTAGTATGACATAGCATGGATGCCCCTGTACGGACACATGGTAGAGGTGTTAAGTCGGAACAACATCTATACCATGTGTCAATACCGAATTCTAAATTCATAAGTAAAATAATGATATTCGTTAGAAAGGCAGCTAGTAAGCAAGTCGAGTAAGACAACTATGACTAAGTCGAGCGAGTTTTCGCTAATACTAATCAAAGACAAAATAAAGTATGGTATAGTATACTTGGTATAGACTGGTATGGTCTAGTATGTAAAACCTTGGAATGCTACTCCAAGTGACTCCCTAAAACAAGAATATCAAGACAAAATTTGTAAAATAACTTAAGAAAAAAAATGAAATTTTAGTGTTTGCACTTGTTTCTTATAGTCAATCTTGTTGGTTAGTTAGGAGGTCTTAAAAAAGGAATAGATCTCTCAACCATAGCTCCAACTCGATTCTCTATGCATCTCTTCTCTTTTTTCTCCATATTTAACATGTTCAAGCCCCTTTTTCCAATTGAGCTTCCAATATCTCACATTCTCACTCATTCTGTATCCTACAGCATCAAGCTTTTGAATTTGTTAATATGTGTACGTGCTGATTCATGTTCACAATCACTTTTTTTATTTTTTGGTTGACTATTCACTTTATAGCAAACAAAATTTAAAGGAAAAGAGAATTCTATGGTTGATTATATTACCCTCTATACGCTGCCACGCCCTCCCGTAAAGTTTCAGAGCTTCCAAAAACCTGTTATGCTCCTCCTCTGTCCACCTCTCCCTTCGCTTTGTGATGGTATAAGGCTTCCTCCTCTACAATGCCATTCCAAATAAGCACAAAAGAAAGCAAAAACAATCTTAAATTCAACACAAAGCAATTCAACACCAAATCCTGTCACCAATGATCACCTTTAGAATCAAATCCTCCCCAGACGAGATCGCCTCCATTGCCGAATCTCATAAGCTAAAACAAAAATGTTCCTTTGACTCAAATCCACCTACAAAGAGCAGTACTCCTCCCTCCATATCTCCCACCAACCGCTCCATTTGGCGATAAAAATACCTCATAGCTCTATTAATTTGCACCGCAGTAACAATCAAACTACAACCAAGAAGGCTCAAAAAAAAAAAAAAAAAATCTTGGTAACAAAAACAAACTAAAAAGCACAGCTTGTGCCATCAGAATTCTCACCCAATCAAGCTGAACGCAGCGCCATGGTATTACAACAGCGTCACATAGAAGAAGCCAGAAACCAGAAAAGAAACGCTAGCCCGATGATAGAATCGAACAAAGAAAGAAAAGCTCGCTCTTTACCCGAGCGGACAGCTTTGAGACAATGGCGCGCGGGGAGACCCTTTTCATAAGTTGGAAGAAAGACGGGGATAGACAGGGAGCTATCGGCCTCGGCAAACCTAAAACCGAGAGTACGGCCTCTCTCTCACTCTGGCGAACGCGAGAAGAAATCTCAGCCACAAACGGATTTCTTTTCGATCGGGGAGGAAATTTAGAATTTGGGAGTGGGGAAGGAGGATAGAAGAAGGCTTTGGAATTTGCGGCTGGAAGACGGCCAAGAAGAAGGGAAAGGGGAGGAGGAGGCGCCATGTGGCGATCGGATGGTGGACGCCACTCGTGGCTCTCTCGACTCCCTTGCGCTTTTTCACCTCAGCCACAAAAGACGATGGATGGATGGATGGATGGATGGATGGGTTCTTCTTGAGGAGACTTTCGGGGTTTCTTGAGACTGGTCGAAGACGGGCAAGAAAAAGCGCCCAAGTGGCCCGCCATGTCTCCTCGCTACTGCCCCGGCCGTGGGAGTTGTGGCCGAGAAGTGCCCCGCGCACGCTGGCTGCCCGACCTGCCCGCCATGTCGCCTCGCTACTTGCCCGGCTGTGGACTTGTGGCTGAGGAGTGCCCAGCCGCCCCAAGTGGTGGAGCCACGACAAGTGCTCGGCTTGAGTGCCTTATCCTAGCCAGATGGACAAAGTTTGCAAAGAGGATTTGTGGTTCACATTGCTTGTGGAGGACCTGTTTGCACGTAGTAGGGAGCAATAAATACGGCCTCGATACGCGAAGGGAGTTACGCTAGACCAACCAACAATTTGGGGGAAAAAACAATTGGCATCCGGTACATAGCTACTGAAAAGTCTACTTGTTAAATGCTTAATGCTTTCCTGTTAGCAGTAGAATTTTCAAAGCTTTTAAAAATAAAATTTTTATAAAATACTATTTATTATTTGATAACTATATTTTTATAGTGCTATAAAGCTTTAGTGATTAGATAACCAAGTATGCCATTTAGTGGGGTGCGAAGGTTTTGATAAGACGTAGGAGCTACTGGATTATAGCCATCGTAATAAGCTTGATTACTTAATAGAATGATCTTATGAATTAGATGATGTCAATGATGTACCACAACATGAGACATAGACAAAGTGTATATACTCTATCACTTTGACAAAGGAATGTTGTCATTAGCCTTCTTTCAATAAAGAGTGTATGTATATGCATGTATATATACGTGTATGTTTTTTTTTTGCTGAAATAAATAATTCATATATTTCTAGTATGGATACATTTAATAAAGTCAGAAAATAAAAGATTACAGAGCGCTTTAGGCAGCTCGCCATCTCTAACCCACATGGTGCCATCGGAATGACTAGCCACATATGAAGCCACCCAGTTTGCAGCCCAATTTGCCTTTTTGAGTACATACTTGGCCTGAATGGCCACCCCATAGCTCGAATATGTATGCGTGTTTGTGTGTATGATTTCTTGTATATTCAGGATATTTCTCATTTACGAACGTTCGCAATCAGGAGAGTAGTCATGGTGGCTCTCTTCTTGCCCCTACCTGAGTATCCCATGCCCATGACCATGGCAAGAGCACTGGTTGGCTAACTTGACCCGAGCATGTGGATAATGGCGCTTCAGATTAATTGATTAACTATAAATTGTTGCCAAGAGGAAATATATGGTGCTTGAAAATAATGACTTTTCAATTATTAGTTTCATGTAAATTTCTATGTCCATTGCCAAATAATGTTGAGATGAGCATAAATTTGTCTGAGTTGTGTGTTGAGTTAGGTGGTTTTATTCCAATAGACTATTCAAACTTTTTAACAAAATTCTGGAAAGGTTTTTAACATTTAGCATACTCTTCTTACCCTTTTCCTAACTTTATCTTTGATCAGAATATAACGAAAATATGTATGGTTTTTTCTAGAATCTTTATTGATGTCTTCCCCATTCTAAGCATAAGGCATTATTTGCGTTGCTTTTTTTTCCCAACGTGCAAGCTGTTGCTGATAGAAAGATGCGCATGCTACACCATAGTTGTTTAGAATTAGACTCGAGGTGCTTTTTCTTTTTAATTGTTATGGCTTTTTCGAGAAAGTAAAGTGTACATTCCGCACAAAAGGAATGCAAATATTATTCCTATAGAGGGGAACACCGAAAAATGTCTCATAAAAATATGAATGTTATTGCATTGATGGCTAGAATTGAAGTCATGGGTTTCGCATGCATATTAATACCTGAAATCTTTCTAACTTTCATATTAGTCCCTCATTTCATTACAAGTATATTTTATCCTTGAAATTATAATTTATGCATGTAAATCCTTGTCTTATAGTTAACCACCATTCAAATGAATATAAATATTCTCTAGCATATGTTATGATATTAATGGTTCAAAATATCTAGACTATTTTTATGCTTAATTTATATAATTATCTATTGCCTATAAATTCCTAAAATAATTTTTCATTTGCATATTAATTCATCAATTTTTTTAATCTATAAATTAGTCTCTGTAACTATATATCCTAGAGTGTATTTTGCTTCAATTTAACTACATCTTATATAAATACTCTCATCAATTACTTTGACAAAAGCACTCTATCCATCCCCTAGAACTGCCATCGCTTTAGTCAGTTTTGCACATATTTGAGTTTTAGATCTCTTAAAACACACTTCAACTATTGTATTTTTGTCTACATGTCCATTTGCAGTGACTTAAAGAGTGATTGCTAGAGCTCTTTAGAGGAATGAAGAAGGAACAAGAGGAGATGGAAGGAAAAAGGGAGAGTAAAACCTCAACCCTATATTTAATGTGAAAAGAAAAAAACTAAATTTATAACTCACAGCTTAAAACAAGGTTACATGGGTAAGTTTATATCTTGGGTGGACATATGGAAGCAAAGGGACTAATATGCCAATAAACATAATTCAGAGATTACTAGGCGAGCTCAATAAAGGATTGTGCACATGATAAAAAAAAAATCACAGACTAGTGTTATGTGGGTTGGGCCTTTTCTTTTGGTCCAAGCCTATGGAACCTCTTAAGTCATTTTAAGCCCAACTTTAAAGCCTGGGTGCTGTTTTTTCTGGATATAAAAACAGAAACATGAAAATCAGAGCTCTTTGTGAGGGAAGACGGCTAGGATTTGGGGAGAGCTTGTGTGTCCTACTCCTATGTCCATTGATACTCATTGAAGCTTGTGTTTTCAAGGGTGTAGTTTCTTCCAACAAGTTGTTTGGAAGATTTTGTGTTGGAGTTGGCTTGTTCATGCTCATGAGGTAACCCTTGTCTTTCTCCTCTTTTTGAATTATGTTGGCTCAAGTGATATATGTTGATACTTGAGTAGAAATCACTGTAATTTGTTTATTATAGTGGAAGTTTGATCAGAGCATGACCCGTGGATGTAGGCTATATGCCGAACTACATTAAATCTTGTATCTTTTGTGTATGCCTTCTATGTGTTTGATGTTTTGCCACTTAGAATCAGTCCATACATTTTGCTTGCTTGGCATTGGTATTTGTGGTGACTAGCTTCTATGGACTTTGTATTCATAAACTTACACGTAGTTGGCCATATTTGGTTGAGTTGGTGATCTCACAAAGTGAAGGAGTGTTTTTTCTCTACAAGTAGTATCAGAGCTAAGTTGTGTGGCTTGTGGTTGACTTGTGTGGTTTGAGATGGAAGGTTCTTCTAGTACCATGATTAAGCTTACAAACACAAATTGGTTGATTTAGAAACCAAAAATGGAAGACATTCTTTATTGCAAAGATTTGTATGAGCCCGTGGAGGGTGAAACGGCTAGGCCTAAAAACTTGGATGATAAAGCTTGGCAAAAGTTGCATAGAAAGGCTATTGGGATAATTAGGCAATGGTTGAATGATAGTGTTTTTCATCATGTGTCTAATGAAACCGATGCTCATGAGTTGCGGAAGAAGCTAGAGGCTAGATATGAGCAAAAGACCGCCGGAAACAAAGCTTTTTTAATTAGAAAGCTTGTGAATATGAAGTTTAAAGAGGGTTGCCCCGTTGCCGGTCACTTGAATGAATTTCAAAGTATTGTGAATCAATTGAGTTCAATGAAAATGGTGCTTGAAGATGAGTTGTGTTGCCTAGTAGATACAACCCAAGAGGGGGGGTGAATTGGGTCTTTTAAAACTTTTATGCTACTTCTAAAACTTTTTGATTAACTATGCTAAGTTGTCTAGATGCACAGTGAAAGTTAAACTTAGCAAGGGTTTGATGTATAGACTTCGACTTGATTAAATATGCTTGCAACTAAAGGATGTGCGGATAAGAATTAAGCAAGCAATTTATCTAAGTAAGTAAGTGTGTTAGTTAGACAATAACTAGAGGCATTACAAACACACAGGACATATAGTGGTTCGGTGCACTCCAGCACCTACATCCACTCCCCAAGACCTCTTGGGAATTTCACTATAATCCTACCGATTACAGCCGGTTGTTTTACAAGCTCACAACCCAACTTGTTGTTTTACGAGCGCACAACGAACTCGGTCGGTTTTCCCAGGCTCACCGACTAGAACCTCCCCGATTGTTTTCCTGGGATCACAATCAAACCCTTACATGTTGGTTTTACCCTCGGCTCACCAACAAACCTAACATCGTTGGTTTTTCCTTTGGCTCACCAACAAACCTTAACACCGTTGGTTTTTCTTTGGCTCACCAACAAACCTTAACCCCTTGATTCAATCCCTTGATTGAATCAAGTTACAAGATATTAAAACAAAGTATAAAACAAAACAAAGCTTCTTAAACAAGCAAATATGACAATATAAACAAATAGAGTAAAGAGAAGCCCTCAACCGAGTTTTGAAGATGGAGGAGCTCGGCTTCTTCTTTACTTGACCCTCTTCTGATTTGGCACGAGGTAGAGGATCACTGAGGCAGCACACGGATGGAGAGGAAGCTTTGGGATTCTCTTGGATGCTCTTCTTCTCTCTATTTCACTTTGAATGGCCCTTTTGTGCTTATGGGAGATTTCCCTTGTAATCTCTTTGGAATCTCTTTCCTAAATGATCTCTCCCACTTCCATGAGTTCTCCCCTAGCTCTCTTCTTGTTTTTATAGCTTTAGATGGCGTGGAAACAATAATATAGCCGTTAGAGACAAGAAAAAGAGCCGTTGGACACAGTCTGCATTTCCTGACAATGTTACCGTTGGGATCGGAGTCGACTCGCGCGATCAGGAGTCGGCTCGCCTGTTGCAGGAGTCGGCTCGTGTTTTACCGGAGACGACTCGGCCACTGTTCCAAATTTGAATTAATGTGCTTGCCTCGACTGGGAGTCGACTCGTCTTAACCTGGAGTCGACTCGCCAACTTCTGGAGCTGACTTGGCAATTTCGGAGTCGGCTCATCCACTGAAGTCCGTGGATCCAATTTTGAATTTTGTCCTCTCGAGTCGACTCGACTGTCCTGGGAGTCGACTCGAATCTCAGAGCCCGAACTCCCGATCCTCTGTCTTTTGGCTCGTCCAGTCTTGGAGTCGACTCGAACTTCCTTGGAGTCGACTCGGCTCTCAGTTTGCAAAACACAGCCTTCTGCCATCTTGGTGTAGCGCTGCCTTGGAGTCGACTCGAGCTGTCTGGGAGTCGACTCGAATCTCAGAGGCAGTAACTTGGTTTTCTGTCTGTTGATGGTTGCGGAGTCTCGGAGTCGACTCGTGTAATGCGGGAGTCGACTCGAATCTCAGAGTCCCAAAAATGCTCTCTGACTTTTTCTTTGTGTTCCGCTGAGAGTCGACTCTTGCTTTCTTTGGAGTCGACCTACCAACCATCGGAGTCGACTCGCGTTCCACTGGAGTCGACTCGAAGACTGTTCTTTTGAATTTTTCTTTTGATTTTACTCCTCCAATTTGAATCCTTTGAACTTTAAACTTGGGCCAATAAATTGTAGCTTTCTTCCAACTTGAGAGCTTTGGAGGCCTTCTTGTGTTCTTCCAACTTGCTATGTTCCTTGCAAAATAAATATCTTTCTCCTTGCAACATAAACATTAGTATCTATACTTCAAGGTTTTGTGATCATCAAAATCAATCTATGAATCAATCTTTGGGTCATCAATCTCCCCCTTTTTGATGATGACAAAACTTGGAGTATATGCAATATAAAAGATATTGATTTCTAGAAGTAATACATAGCTAAGTTGCATGAAGTGGAAAACATATATATTTAAAAACATACTTCATGATAATGCTTTAGATTTAATCAGCTTAACACAATCAACATATTTAAATTTTAAGCTGATTTATATTCACTTCAAAGTAATAAAGCATTCTGAGTATATAGCATATACTTAGATATTTCTCCCCCTTTTTGACAACATCAAAAAGATAGTGAAACATTAAGTACAAAGATCAGAGCAGAACACATCGAGTGTGAATTCAAGAGATTTTCTAATTTGATACCACAGATAGTTTTCTAATCAAGTGTAGGTGGAATCTTCCTTAGGTTAATTCAAGAAGTACCACAAATGATATTCAAGGAAAAATATGAGTGGAAATCTAACCTCTCTTCACTAAGTATGAAAGCTTGTTCATTTAAGACCTTTTGCCCAATCTATTAAGTATTTTATCAACCATGAGAGCAAATTAATTAATTCTCTTAATGACTTCAAAGTTCTTTTATGATAATAGGAGCATTGGGGCACAAATATCAAAATATACATTCATGCAATTTTTGATACATCTTAGAGCTCTTTTAAAGACTTTCTTTTATTTCTTTAGAAAATAAGCACAATTTGATACATAAAATAATGAATTTGCACAAAATTGAAGTTCCAAAAAGCAAGCCAATTAGAGCTCATTAGTGAAGTTCAAAATAGATTTTCTAAAAGATACTCAAGAAAATTTTACACGTTATTCTCCCCCTTTTTCATTAAGTTAGAGGCTCTTTAAGCTCAACTTGCAATTTGGTTCATGATTTATGCATAAGATATACTAACCAAATAACAGGCCTTAAGGTGTATCATAAAGATTTTCAGATTAAATTTCAGATGATACATATTGGAGAGTATTAGGATCATTTTTCATTTTGTATTCTTCCTCTCTCCTTTAGTTATAGATGTATGCGATTAAGTTCCGTGAGACCTCTCCTTCTGAAATTTTCTTTCTCCCCCTCTATTGATCATTCCATTTAAGAGTTTAGAATTTGAAGATAATGTTCAATAAAATTGTCAATCTCAAAATATATTTTCTATAAGTTTCAGCTCATTTTCATAAGACTCAAGGTTTGAGATAAGACAGCCTTTATAGAACTCATCTCAAGGTAATTAAAGCATGTCTTGCAATATAAGGAGGTTCATCAAAATCAATCCATAAAATTCAAGGTATGCATCAAAAGGTAATTAATGTTTCTTTAGGATAAGATACTGAAAATCTAAAGCTCCCCCTCGAAAGATGCATTCTTCTTTAATCATTCTTTTCTTTGGTTGAATTTCAGAATTTAATAATAAACGTGAATAAAACTGAAATTCTATGTTATCGAGAATGTAGAGTGATCTAGAATTATTCAAAATTTATAGTATTCACTCTATATATATATATTCTGATGATAGTTTCTAAGAATGTAGGAGAGAAAAACATATAGATGATCATTGAGGTATGTGTATTTATAGAACTCAATTTTCTAATCACAGTTTTTCAGCAATGTATACATGAAGCTCAATAAAATTTTTAAATATTAAGATAAAGTCATATATTTTAAAAATATTTACTTGCAATCAAGATCATCGTAAGACACATCATTTGAATCAAAATTAGTATACTTTGAAAGTAAGAAATGATATGTTTCGGATGCGTATCGGAGCAATCAAAATAAATTTTGTTTTTCTTAAAGTAAGACTTTATTTTAAAAATTACATTTAGTTTAAGCTTTTATACAAAATCAGATTCTGAATTACATAGGATTTTCAATAAAAGCTTTCTAAGTCATAATATGAGATATGTATTTTTCACAATGTAGCTCATCTTAAATTGTTACGATTGAAAAATACATATTTCAATAATATTAAAGCACTTTCAGAATCTTTGTGTTTAATTTTGAGTTTCGATACACAATAAAGAATATTTTAACAAGTATTAGGACATTATGTATCAAAGTTAGGCAAGTAGAAAGATAGATCAAAATCAATTTATTTTTCCTAAATAGAGATATTCTTCTCTTCTCCTTTCTAAAATTTTATTTAGCTTTCAGATTTTAACAATGATTGTGAATGACAAATCTGAAATTTCTTTTCAATAAAACTAAACAAAGATGTTATGTAGTATTTCATTCAATCAAGTTGTCCAAGTATGGGGAAGTACAAAAAATATTGAGAACCCATAATTTAAAATATCATGCTATATGCAAAATATAGTGTGTGTTAAGTCATACATTAAAATATTAAGAACAAGCATGTCAAGGATCGCAATCAATTCTTTTCGAATTAACTCCCCCTATTTAAATATAATCTTCCACTAATTTCATCCTTAAGGTGTGTTTCCAAGTGATTAAAACTTGACTTGATTCTTCTTATATACTTTCATTTACTTTGTCATTCATTTTTACTTTCTTATGCTTTATACTCTATTTGCTCCCTATCCGGTGGAGTTGGGAAGGGGCACGAGGTACTACCACTAGCCTCCCTCTTGTGCCGTCCCTAATATGCCCTACATCGAATAGTTGGATCAAATAGTGCCGGGTACTACCACTAGCCTCCCCATTGGCACCATCCCTATGATGAGCAATATAGAAAGGTTAAAATGTTTACTTCAAAACCCTCTCTATTTAAGTGTAATTAATTACGAATATTATCTCTTCCAAAAGAATGCTCACACAAGTATCACAAATGTGCCGAATATATTATGCTTGTTTTTGCTTTTCCTTAAGATTGAAGTATTTGCCTTTGCTTAGATTTTACATCTCTCGAATAATATCCATTTTTCTTTTCTTTATCTCTCTCTCTTTTTGTTATTCTCAAGTAATTTACATGAAAGAGTAGAATAAAGAAATAATCTTATGTATCATCTAGATGTATATCATGCAAACAATATTTTCATTGTACTCAAGGATTCATAATTTCTCACAAGTTATTTTAAATCAAAATTTTAAGCATAAACTTGTGTATTTCATGGTTATGACATAGGCAAAGATATATTTTAGTTTGGGCAAACCATGAAACAATTTCTAAAAGTATAAGTCAATCAATATATATATATATATATAGACATGATATCAAAAATTTATAATTAAAGACTTTAATCATGCCATAATAAGATTTAAGTTATTGACTTTGCTCAATTAATTTATGAGAGAAGTATCTAGAATTACCAATTCATTCTGCATTCTTCAGTCAAATACCTACTAGATTTCTTATGTATGAACTTTTGGCTGAAGAAGGTCCTCTCTCTTGTTTGCATGTGAATGTTTATTGTATCTTACATGGAGATATCCTTCAAGTTGAGATCTCTCATTTTCTTGCTCAAAGATCCTGCATTATTAACAAACTCCTTTTCTTTCTTAAAAGAAAGTCATTAGTTTCTTCAAGATACAAAACATTCATCCAACATATATTTTTTTTAATTAGGTGACTCAATATAAGATATGACAATAGTTGCATGTTGAGTCACTTTATTCAAGAGATTGCCTAAATATAAGCAAGCACATATCACTTGAACTAAAGAGATAGTTTCATTAACCAAGATGGTTCAAGGACAAGCATGTGAGGCAATAGAAAGATTTATCAAGGTCAAATCAATTTTTTATTTTCAGAATCAATTTAGCTTAGATTCTATTTGCTTAAGATAATTATCAATAAGGCATGCTAGCTAAGTTTTGATCAAATTGCCTTAAACAATTGTTTCTATCAAAATTCAGATTATGATTCATTTGTTATCAATAAATTATGATTCATTAGAGTTAGATTGAAGTCTTGCATAAGGGCACATAATGATCACACAATCTGGTCTATTAGGTGTATGATGAAATAATTATTCTATCATGCTTTTGATGCTTGTTCCAAATCACATATTGCTTTATCATATTGGTAATGAGTGTTTTCAAATAAGGTGATTATTTTACATAGATTTTTTTAAATGAAATAACCACATAGACGTATATTCTACACATTCATTTGACAAAATATAAAGCTCATAAAGCAAGCAAATGATAATGGTGATCTTTACTTCTAATCATGCAAGAATTTCATCAAGATCTAATTCATCTTTTCTTGATTGAATCTTTTAGTAGTCACCAATTTTTCTTCATTAAGTGCATTTCTGAAAACTCAATTTGGTTCTAATTATTAACAAGTTTTCAGATTGTCATATGTAAAAGATTAAACATATTCATATATAATTTGATTTTAGTATCTTGATAATGAATCATTAGTCTCATAAAGAATAAAATGACTTGATATTTCTGCAACTAAAATCTTTTCATTGAATATTCTATATGCATTGCTTGATGAATGATATCCAAGGATAGACATATCTCTATCAGATTTGGCATTATTTTCATAATAACATGTACGACTGAAAAATATGAAAGATATGCAATGGTTCATTTTTCATTTTTCAGAAGATCAAAATTTTCATCAAAAATAGAAATCATATGTATGACAAGCAGTGATGATAGTCTTTTAAAAATTATTTAAGTAGATGACTATCATACATAATTGTCTTTTTCATTTCTTCAAGAATTCTATTAATCCTATTTTGCTTATGGTGTCCTTGGTGCTGAAATCATTGGATTTAATATTATTTTCTGTATAACCTTTATCAGGATTTTGGTTTTCAACACTGTGCCATGATACTCTTTATCTTCACAGTTTGGAAACCTTTATCATTTGAACCACTTTTACAAGATTTAGTAAATACAGAAAAATACTTCAGTTTTATTTTTCAAGAATAAATCCAATGTAAGCTTTTGAAAAACTTGGAGATGGAAACAACATCTTTAGATTTAGAAATGATTTTTGTTTGTTTCCTTAGTTAGCATGCATAGCAAAACTTTGACCTTTAAGTAGATAATCTAAGTAAGCCTATGGCAAGGTCTTTTGAGATTAAGTACATACTAGCATGAGTTGATTTTATATGCCAAAGATGGTTTCTTTAATCTTGGTATTCATAGTGCATATATTCCAAAGCATACCAAGTACACATTATCATATTTATGATTAATAAAAATAATGCCATGGATAAAAATTCTTAATCAAGCATATAGAGGGTTCATAGAGTTATTTTTAATGAATTAATTAATCATTTAGCAACTTATCCAATAGTGAGTGGAGCATAAAAAAAATGAAGTGATTTGAATATATTTTCTTTTCATACCCAAAAAGACAAATATCACTTATATCACAAAAATGATTAATACTTTCAAGTTATGTTTTAATCAACTAATAAAGTAATTTCAATACGAGAAGATGTAAGAATTACTTATTTCATCCTTTCTTTCATTTAAATCATTCTTTTTAATTACATTTTAAATTCAATTCTTTAACACATGTCTAGAGCACCCATTGTTTAGATAACATCTTTCATTAGAACCTTGGATAGCTAGACATGCTTGCTGAAAGAATAATCATAT
Source organism: Phoenix dactylifera (assembly GCF_009389715.1). Classification (NCBI taxonomy): domain Eukaryota; kingdom Viridiplantae; phylum Streptophyta; class Magnoliopsida; order Arecales; family Arecaceae; genus Phoenix; species Phoenix dactylifera. The sequence continues at coordinate 16,255,675 of NC_052393.1, forward strand.
TTTCAACTTAGGAACCCAAGCTCTTTTGGGTCCTTGTAGGTTAGCTATAATTGTTCCTTTTGGAACCCATATTCTCTTAATAGCTATTTTGTCCATGAATTTACAGATTTTAGGATTACAAGGGATGTATTTCTGTATCCTCTTGTTGAATTTAACAAACTTAGATCGAACATGAGTAGTAGGAAAACTTTTAATTTTCTGTTTCTCCCTTTTTGGTTCATCAAATTTGTAATGTATAGATTTAGGAACAACAGAAGAGATTTTACTTAGCTTTTGTTTATAAGAATCTGTTTTAGAGTAATTAAAAACTGTTTTAACAAACATATTCTTAAAAGATTTTTGGGTGTACCAAGGTTGATATCCTAATGTAACTTTATCAAATTCAGCTCCTTGATTATTTATCATTAGGTTCAATTTTTCAGAGCTGAGGGTAAATCTTTTAACAACAGGTTTTAATCTGTCAACTTCTTTAGTTAATCTTCTGTTATCTTCTGAAAGTAACTCATTGTTTTTCTTAAGTTTATCATGACTTTCAGTGAGAAGTTGATCTCTTTGATTTAGTTCTTGATTTTCTTTAATTAAGATTTCAGTTTTACTGGTTAGTTTCAGTTTTTCATCTATTAGAATTTGATTTTCAATCTTCAAGTTTTTATTCTTACAAATAAGTTTCTTATATTCTAAATACAAATCAGAAAAGGCATCATGGAGTTCATCAAATGTAAAATTGCTTTCAGTTTCAGCATGTACCTCTTGTGCCACCAAGCATGGATTTTCAATATGATACTGCTCTCCTTCTACACATGATGTTTCAGATTTGTTAGTGCATTCATATTTGTCTTCAAGCATATTCCATATTTCTTTAGCAGTCATGCAAGAAGATATGCAATTAAACTCATTCCTATGTAATGCACAATAAAAAAGGTTCATGGCATCAGCATTCAATTGTGCTAAATCCTTTTCATTAAAAGTTTGAGAGAGTGTGTGAAGATCATTTATTATGATTTTCCATAAATAATAGTTTTGTGATTGAATAAAGATGCGCATGCGTATTTTCCAATGTGGGTAGTTTATACCATTAAACAGCGGAGGTGTATCAATTGATTGTCCTTCTCCTAGAAAACTATCTATTTGAGTTGTCATGATCTTTGGCTCTAGTCGGTTAAGACTACAAATAATATTTGAGCACCTGCTCTGATACCACTTGTTGCCCAGTAGATACAACCCAAGAGGGGGGGTGAATTGGGTCTTTTAAAACTTTTATGCTACTTCTAAAACTTTTTGATTAACTATGCTAAGTTGTCTAGATGCACAGTGAAAGTTAAACTTAGCAAGGGTTTGATGTATAGACTTCGACTTGATTAAATATGCTTGCAACTAAAGGATGTGCGGATAAGAATTAAGCAAGCAATTTATCTAAGTAAGTAAGTGTGTTAGTTAGACAATAACTAGAGGCATTACAAACACACAGGACATATAGTGGTTCGGTGCACTCCAGCACCTACATCCACTCCCCAAGACCTCTTGGGAATTTCACTATAATCCTACCGATTACAGCCGGTTGTTTTACAAGCTCACAACCCAACTTGTTGTTTTACGAGCGCACAACGAACTCGGTCGGTTTTCCCAGGCTCACCGACTAGAACCTCCCCGATTATTTTTCCGGGATCACAATCAAACCCTTACACGTTGGTTTTACCCTCGGCTCAACCTAACACCGTTGGTTTTCCCTTTGGCTCACCAACAACCTTAACACCGTTGGTTTTTCTTTGGCTCACCAACAAACCTTAACCCCTTGATTCAATCCCTTGATTGAATCAAGTTACAAGATATTAAAACAAAGTATAAAACAAAACAAAGCTTCTTAAACAAGCAAATATGACAATATAAACAAATAGAGTAAAGAGAAGCCCTCAACCGAGTTTTGAAGATGGAGGAGCTCGGCTTCTTCTTTACTTGACCCTCTTCTGATTTGGCACGAGGTAGAGGATCACTGAGGCAGCACACGGATGGAGAGGAAGCTTTGGGATTCTCTTGGATGCTCTTCTTCTCTCTATTTCACTTTGAATGGCCCTTTTGTGCTTATGGGAGATTTCTCTTGTAATCTCTTTGGAATCTCTTTCCTAAATGATCTCTCCCACTTCCATGAGTTCTCCCCTAGCTCTCTTCTTGTTTTTTATAGCTTTAGATGGCATGGAAACAAGAATATAGCCGTTAGAGACAAGAAAAAGAGCCGTTGGATACAGTCTGCATTTTCTGACAATGTTACCGTTGGGATCGGAGTCGACTCGCGCGATCAGGAGTCGGCTCGCCTGTTGCAGGAGTCGGCTCGTGTTTTACCGGAGACGACTCGGCCACTGTTCCAAATTTGAATTAATGTGCTTGCCTCGACTGGGAGTCGACTCGTCTTAACCTGGAGTCGACTCGCCAACTTCTGGAGCTGACTTGGCAATTTCGGAGTCGGCTCATCCACTGAAGTCCGTGGATCCAATTTTGAATTTTGTCCTCTCGAGTCGACTCGACTGTCCTGGGAGTCGACTCGAATCTCAGAGCCCGAACTCCCGATCCTCTGTCTTTTGGCTCGTCCAGTCTTGGAGTCGACTCGAACTTCCTTGGAGTCGACTCGGCTCTCAGTTTGCAAAACACAGCCTTTTGCCATCTTGGTGTAGCGCTGCCTTGGAGTCGACTCGAGCTGTCTGGGAGTCGACTCGAATCTCAGAGGCAGTAACTTGGTTTTCTGTCTGTTGATGGTCGCGGAGTCTCGGAGTCGACTCGTGCAATGCGGGAGTCGACTCGAATCTCAGAGTCCCAAAAATGCTCTCTGACTTTTTCTTTGTGTTCCGCTGAGAGTCGACTCTTGCTTTCTTTGGAGTCGACCTACCAACCATCGGAGTCGACTCGCGTTCCACTGGAGTCGACTCGAAGACTGTTCTTTTGAATTTTTCTTTTGATTTTACTCCTCCAATTTGAATCCTTTGAACTTTAAACTTGGGCCAATAAATTGTAGCTTTCTTCCAACTTGAGAGCTTTGGAGACCTTCTTGTGTTCTTCCAACTTGCTATGTTCCTTGCAAAATAAATATCTTTCTCCTTGCAACATAAACATTAGTATCTATACTTCAAGGTTTTGTGATCATCAAAATCAATCTATGAATCAATCTTTGGGTCATCAAGTTGCAAGCTTTATTGCTTTTGAGTTCTTTTCCGGATAGTTGGGAGACCTTGATTGTCACAGTTAGTAACTCTACTCCGGGTGGTGTATTGTCAATGAGTCAAGTGACTAGTAGCTTGTTCAATGAAGAAACAAGAAGAAAGTCAGCGGGTACAGATAATGCACAAGCTCTTATCATAAAGAACAGGGGTAGAAGCAAGAGTAGAGAACACAAAGCTCATGGTAAATTTAAGGGAAGATCTCAGTCTAGAGGAAAGTTTGGTGAAAAAGGCAAAGGTTATCATTGTGGTAAAGTGGGGCATATGAAAAGAAATTGCTATGCATGGAAAGCACAACAAAAAGAGAATAATACACAGAAGAAAGAAGATGATAAGAATACAACGGCTACTTGCTCAAGTGAAGAAGTAGTAGTTCTTTCTTATGAAGAGGATGAATGTATGCATGTTGGTGAAGAAGTTGAGTGGGTTGTTGATACTGGAGCTTCATACCATTCTACCCCTTATAAGGAATTCTTCACTTCATACAAGGAAGGAGACTTTGGAAATGTGAAGATGGGCAATGAGAGTTATTCGAAAATTGTGGGAATTGGTGATGTTTGCATTCAAACTAATGCCGGATGTACTTTGACCTTGAAGGATGTGCGCCATGTTCCCGATTTGCGCCTTAATCTTATTTCCGTGAATGTCTTGGATAGGCAAGGTTATGTGAGTTGCTTTGGTGATGGAAGATGGAAGCTTACTAAAGGGTCACTTGTGGTAGCTAAAGCAAAGCGTTGTTGCACTCTTTACAAGACATATATGAAGGTGTGTAGAGATGACTTGTATGTCACCGAAGATGAGTCGTCTCCAAGCTTGTGGCACAAGAGATTGGCTCACATGAGTGAGAAGGGATTGCAAATTTTAGCAAAGATGTCTCTCATTCTCTTTGCCAAAGGTAAAACTCCAAACCCTTGTGATCATTGTCTTTTTGGTAAGCAACATAGAGTTTTTTTTGCTAAATCTTCTTCAAAGAAATTTAATCCTCTTGAGTTGGTTTACTCTGATGTTTGTAGACCCATTGAGGTGGAGTCCTTGGGTAGCAATAGGTATTTTGTCACATTTATTGATGATGCATTAAGGAAGGTGTGGGTGTATTTGTTGAAGACAAAAGATCAAGTGCTTCAGTTATTTCAACAGTTTCATATCATGGTCGAAAGAGAGATAGGAAAACCATTGAAGTGTCTCCATAGTGATAACGGAGGAGAGTACACATCAAAAGAGTTCAGAAGTTACTGCTCCGGGCATGGTATTAGGCATGAAAAAACTGTTCCAGGTACACCACAACATAATAGGGTGGCAGAGAGAATGAACCGCACCATTGTAGAGAGAGTCGGATGTATGCTAAAGATGGCTAAGTTACCAAAGGCATTTTGGGGTGAAGCCGTTCTCACTGCTTGTTACTTAATAAATAGATCTCCCTCGGTTCCTTTGGGCTTTGATATTCCAGAAAGAATATGGAGTGGAAAAGATGTCTCCTATTTGCATTTGAAGGTATTTGGGTGCAAAGCCTTTGCACATGTACCTAGGAAGCAAAGGTTGAAGCTTGATGATAAGACACTTCCTTGTATATTTGTTGGTTATGGCAATGAAGAGTTTGGATACAGATTATGGGATCCAGTGAAGAGGAAAATTATCAGAAGTAGAGATTTGGTCTTTCATGAAGGCCAAACCTTTGAAGATGCTGAAATGGCCGAGAAATCTAAGGATGTGGTAGAAGATGCTATCAATTTTGTACCTATTCCGACACCTTTGCAGCATACTACAGATGGGGGGAGGTATAATATGAATCTAGCAGAGATGAGGTACCGAAAACTAGTGGCAATGATATGTTAGAAATGGGTATGGATGATGATGAGATGCTTGAAGATGAGGTTAGTGAGCAGGAGGAGCAGTCTACTCAACAAGAAAGTGCAGAACCTTAGGTCAGGAGATCTGCTAGAGAGCATAGACCATCATCAAGGTATCCTGCTTCAGAGTACATTATGTTTACTAGTGAGGGGGAGCCGGAGAGCTTTCAAAAAGCACAGTCTCATGAAGACAAGGTTAGTTGGATAAGAGCTATGCAAGAAGAGATGAACTCTTTGCTGAAAAATGACACTTATCAGCTTGTGGAGCTTCCTAAAGACAGAAAAGCATTGAAGAACAAATCGGTGTTCAAGTTGAAAAAGGATGGTAATGGAAAGCTAATGAAACACAAAGCCCGGTTGGTTGTTAAAGGCTTTGGTCAGAAGAGAGGCATTGACTTTGATGAGATTTGTTCTCTGGTTGTGAAGATGAGTTCTATCAGAGTTGCCTTGGGTTTGACAGCTAGTTTGGACCTTGAGCTAAAGCAATTAGATGTTAAAACTGCATTTCTTCATGGTGATTTGAAGGAAGAGATCTACATGGCTCAACCTGAGGGGTTTGAGGTGAAAGGTAAAGAGCACTTGGTTTGCAAGTTGAAGAAAAGTCTTTATGGGCTTAAGCAAGCACCAAGGCAGTGGTACAAGAAGTTCGACTCATTCATGGTCGATCATGGGTACAAAAGAACAGATGTAGATCATTGTGTTTACTTCAAAAAGTTCAGTGGTGGGAACTTTATTATTCTCTTGCTCTATGTAGATGATATGCTTATCTTGGGTCAAGATGCAAAAATGATTGTGAAGTTAAAAGAAGCTTTATTTAAGTCTTTTGATATGAAAGATTTAGGTGCAGCACAACAAATTTTGGGCATGCAAATTTATCGTGATAGGAAGGCAAAGAAATTGTGGTTGTCACAAGAGAAATATGTTGAACGAGTGCTTCAAAAATTCAACATGGCAAATACTAAGTCAGTTAGCACTCCTCTTGCTAATCACTTTAAGCTTTCTAAATGCTCATATCCATCTACTGAAGATGAAAGGAAATCCATGGAGGCCATTCCATATTCATCAGCTGTGGAGAGTCTTATGTATGCTATGGTGTGCACATGACCAGATATTGCCCAAGCAGTTGGTTTGGTTAGCAGGTTTCTTTCAAATCCGGGCAGAGATCATTGGGAAGGTATGAAATGGATTTTCAGGTACTTGAGGGGTACTTCTGAGTTGTGCTTGAGGTTTGGTGGCTACAAACCAGTGTTAGAGGGTTTTACAAATTCTGATATGGCAGGAGATTTAGACCACAGGAAGTCCACTTCAGGATATCTGTTCACATTTGCTGGGGGAGCTGTTTCATGGTAGTCAAAGCTTCAAAAATGTGTTGCATTGTCCACTACAGAGGCAGAGTATATTGCTGCTACAGAAGCCACCAAGGAAATGCTATGGATGAAGAGATTTCTTCTTGAGCTTGGGATATCGCAAGATAAGTTTGTGGTATTTTGTGATAGTCAGAGTGCTATGGATTTGAGTAAAAGTGCTACGTATCACTCTCGTACGAAGCATATAGATGTGAGGTATCATTGGCTACATGATGTAGTAGACAAGCAACAAGTGCGGCTTGAGAAGATACACACAGATAAGAATCCTTCTGACATGATGACCAAAGTGCTTCCTAAAAAAAAGTTTGAGCTTTGCGCCAAGTTGGCGGGTTTAGGCTCCCGGTAAGGAGTCATTAGTTGGTTCTCCTCCCTCATGGGCTTGGAGGGGGAGATTGTTATGTGGTTTGGGCCTTTTCTTTTAGTCCAAGCCCATGGAACCTCTTAAGTCATTTTAAGCCCAACTTTAAAGCCTGGGTGTTGTTTTTTCTGGATATAAAAATAGAAGCACGAAAATCAGAGCTCTTTGTGAGGGAAGACGGCTAGGGTTTGGGGAGAGCTTGTGTGTCCTACTCCTATGTTCATTGATACTCATTGAAGCTTGTGTTTTCAAGGGTGTAGTTTCTTCCAACAAGTTGTTTGGAAGATTTTGTGTTGAAATTGGCTTGTTCATGCTCATGAGGTAACCCTTGACTTTCTCCTCTTTTTGGATTGTGTTGGCTCAAGTGATATATGTTGATACTTGAGTAGAAATCACTGTAATTTGTTTATTATAATGGAAGTTTGATCGGAGCATGACCCGTGGATGTAGGCTGTATGCCGAACCACATTAAATCTTGTGTCTTTTGTGTATGCCTTCTATGTGTTTGATATTTTGCCACTTAGAATCAGTCCATACATTTTGCTTGCCTAGCATTGGTATTTGTGGTGACTAGCTTCCATAGACTTTGTATTCATAAACTTACACGTAGTTGGCCATATTTGGTTGAGTTTGTGATCTCACAAAGTGAAGGAGTGTTTTTTCTCTACAACTAGGACGTCAAAAATCTTTATAAGAAATAGATATTTAGTTATCAATCTCAACCATGGAATCAAGAGGAATGGATCCAATTGCCACTTAGAGCACCGTTATTGTTTTGTAATAGTAGAAAGAGAGACTCATCTAATAATAATGAGATCATTTCCAGGAGCTGAATTGAGAATTGGAGGTAAGAGAAAAGTCAGAAGTGGAAAGTACTTCCAACCCACCATTGATATTAGAATGAGAATAGAGATAGTCTAGTTGTTTGTTAACATTGGAGTCCGCATAGCGTCATTTGTTATTCCATGTTGCCTTTGCATTCAATTACGTAAGTTCATACCGTTGAAGCTGTAACTACTAATTCACCGCTAAGAAGGTACCACTATTACTCATTTAGTTCCTGATGTAGGCCCAAATTTGACGCTCAAAACTTATTTCAACCGGACTCAGATTCCTAAGCGGATCGGGATAAGAAAAGTCACAGGTAGCCCTCCTCTTAATTTGGGACTCTATTGAGTCCAATCCCAGCCAGACCGTGACTCCACTACAAAAGCAGGGCTAGGAGATCCAGGTACACATTGCGCATCTTATGTAGATATTATATCACTATTTTGCTCTTTAGAAATTCTTCTACTCTTCTGTTCTCCAAAGCTCTGTATAACTAAAGCATTATAGTTCCTCAGCTAGATTAGTTTTGGTAACCTTCGATATCTTTTTGGTTCTTCTTCTGTGCAAATCGGAGTTCTTCTTAGAGCAGATTCTCCTGTGCATCTCGACCTTTTTTTTCTTTGTTGAGACATCTCGACCTTCATCGGACACACTCCTGTTTTCCATCTTCCCTTCGACCAGAGTTGAATCAATCGGATGCTTTCTCCCCAAAAAACATGGGAGTACAATTTCACTGAATAACAAAATGGATTCTCAGTGGCCAAGGCTGGAGGCTTCGAGTATTATTATGGCACTTTATTTTTCGATAGTAGCCAAAATTATGGCACTTTATTTGAGTGTACTGAAGTACGCCTGGAGCACACCACAAACCAAATAATCCCACCACTTGGATATCCATCAGAACACCTCATAAGGAATTGAACAAAACCTGCCCCTTCATGAGGCTGGTCCCAGATCAGCACAACTGTGAGGAGTGGTTGGCTAGAGCCGGACAAGTTCAGGGGTGGCATGGCACCCTGTTTCATAAGATCATGAATAGATAAATAGATACAGAATGTGATTAATCTGACATATTAACCAAGGTTAGAAGCTTATGGGATAAAGATATCAGAGAAAAACATGGAACAACTACAAACTTCTCATTCTTGGAAAAATAACTCTTCCAGTGCATGACTCAACCACATCCCTACAGCTTCTTGAGGCATGACATGATCACCTGTGGATGCTTAATTAGCTGCTCCCAATAATGTCACTATAGGTGCTCTTGATTTTTTCTATCAAAGCTTCCCTGAAACCCATTAAACAAAAGAACGACGATAAGGATATGGCAGCAAAACCCTTACCAGGGGATATTTCACGTCTAACAGAAGAAGAAAATAACATCTATTGTTGATAATGAAAATAATGAGGATTATTAATGCTATGATTGTCGTTCATATATAAACATGGTTTTACCCAATATCTCCAAATGAGATAATTATACCAACTTGCTAAATTAAATTCCCAAGCCTAAACTTCATTTTTTTGTCGAAGTAGTGAATGATAGCCACAAACTCATGGTATCATTTGCTGTGAAATAAAAAGCCGTTAAATAGGGAACTGATTTATTCTCCTCCCAATCTTGATTTGACTCAATCAATGCACTCTGGCTTGATGAAAGCGCAGGGCATCATACATTGGTGAAAAGACTGTCCATGAATAAGAACTATTGCCGTTAAGTAAATCGACCTTAATTTAATTGGAGCATATGTGAAGGATTAAATTAATCTGCTGAACCATTGCACTCGGATAGCCTAACAAATATGAAGCAACAATATCTCATAAAATAACAAATTAGGACCAAACAAGTGGTTGTCTATGTCACCACAAACCATGGAGGCAGAACCAAAAGAAACTGGTGTAAAACCATCTGATAAAAGTCCAATGATTCCTGATCAAATTTCCTAAATGACGAAACTTGACTGAACATAAGGTTCATAGAATACTACTAATAATTGTAGTTGATTTATAAGATAGAAAATAGTCATGGTTGCAGTCATTCGTCATATCAACTTATTTTTCTTGACTCCCCTGTCCTAAAAAGAATCAAAATCCCATGATTTCACTGAATTATGATAAACTTTGGTAGCAAATAGATGGGTTTTTTTTTTGAAGGATAGCAAATAGGTGGTTATTTAAGTCTTAAAATTGTCCCAAAGACCATCTTTGACAAAAAGGCATCGACATGAAAAGATGTGAGCATGAAATCGACCTCTACATGATTATGATAAACCTGGATTTCTAAGACTATAATTTGGAGTAACCATCAAGCCTTGTCCCAACTTCTTGGGGTCGGCTTTGTGAATCCTTCTGATTGTTTGCATCAGTCACTATTTTTATGGGCTATATCTGAAGTTGCTGGATTGCTCACTAATTCTTTTCCTTACAACTTCCACTAATGTTAGACCTTTTGCTACAGATTCAAGCACCTCTCCACATGAAAACCTCCTCATATCTTTGTTGCACATGCCTATACAATCTATATCGGTTCTCAGTCACTATATATTCACGTAGTGCAACACCCAAGTCTCCTCTAATGGATCCATTCCGCAATCTATCTTCCTTCTTCTGTCACACAAGCACTTCAACAAGATCAATGTGTTTTTCCCTTTTTTATTGCCCAACATTTTGAACCATTTATTGTAGCCTAATTTTCCTTCTACAGAATGATCTCTTGATTTATCAAAACATCCAATCGATCACCTTCAGATCTCAAAAACATCTCTTCATTTCATTCTAGCTCAAAATATAATTGCTATATCTTTGCTGTTTATATATTTGATCCATGATAACCTGTCACATTATGCTACTGTTGGTCATGAATTTTAAACCATATAATTTGGAGAAAACATTTTGAAGAAGGTATGTGATGGATGAAACAAATAATTTGGATGATATTCTATGTTCGTGTAGTATTTATATTAATCCATTCTATATTTATGGAACAATACATTGACTAATGAAAGAAGCTATAATTCACTTGTATCAAAGTGGTGCTTATAAACAAAATGATTTTTATGTAAGAAGTTTTGGCAGCAGAAGAGTATAATGACCAGAACCATAATGGTCTAGAAGTTTTCTTGTGAAGTGAAAGTTTCTATCAAGCGTAAATGAAGTTTCTATTGAGCATATAGGCAAGAATAAATAATCAATAAGTGCCCCATGATCATTTGTCCCGATCCTATATTGCTAGCATTGGTTCTTTGAATTCAAGTGCCAATACTGGTGGTTGTGCTGGTCACCGGCTGGCATAGCATGTGCTGTGCCATGGCATGCGAGAAAAAAGAAAAAAAAATCTTTTGGTTTCATTTCTAGAGATACCATGACATATCATCTCATGTTGAACTGGCATGGGGACCGGTGCAGCTTTCTATGTGGCAATGCACAGTATCAAGCATGCATGCATGCCAAGTAACCGCACCAGCCTAGTGCAGCACAGCGTGGTAGGCATGGACTGGCATTTGAATCCTTGATTGCTTGGCATATAGATTCACGTAGGTTAGAGGTATACTAGTTCTATTCTTTCACCCATTTTATTTTTCTGGATGATTCTAGAATGAAATTACTACACAAGGAGACATTTAAGATTGTTGGGAATTTTTAAGAAATAAATCATTCATTTGGTTTATGACAGATATCTGAACAATGGATATAGATAATGCATGATTCATGAAAATATAAAACTGAATTTTCGAGAACATGAAAGATTACATTGATAATAGTACTAAATATTTTAGGTACATTGTGTGCAAATATGTGGGTGCATTGGAAGCAGCTAATGAAAACATACATTGCAATCAGTGATTGTTAGAAATTAAATAATTTACAAATAATCCTAGTTTTTCTTTCTTCCAATTTATATTTGCATTTCAAAGCCTTTTTTTTGACTTCGAGTAAGAAGTTCATTGTTACAATGACTTTCAAAAATTAAAAAATGCTTTGAGGGTTGACAACTTCGCATGTCTTCCACTAGTAAAGAAGCATCCTACTCATGGAATACAAGGATTAAAAGCTAATTAGGTGGGCAGGGGTATGTGAATGGAAATCTTCACTCTGTTGCTTGATTCATATAACCCACCTAGAGAACATGAAGAAGGGGAATCTAGTAAATAATCCTAAGCATCATCCTAATCTATTGCACTTAACATGACTAGCTATCACCACTGCAGATTTCAAGCAGGTTTTGGAAAATATAATTGATAGTAAATTATTTCCTTTTGCAAACAATTTCCTATTAGCAGATAAGAGATTCTATCACCACCATGTTAGGTAGATTGTGAGCCTCATAAACATACAGTTGTTTATATAGTGAAAGGGGTTTAGTCACATGACAGTGATAGGACATAAAGTTATAGTAGGAATATGATTCAAAGTAGCAGAGTTTGAGTCTACCTGTCAGGCTTGAAAACCAGGTTACGATATGCAAACCACTGTACAGGTAACAAAGAAAAATTAGTAGTAACATATGAAAGTTTTGGCAAGAAAACAATCTAATTTAACAGTCTAGAGAATAGTTAACTATTCATGAAAAAATAATAAACTCAACATTACACTTTTCATGCATGCTGTGGATGAAAGACAAATATTAAATTGTCTTCATGCTGTATTTAGCTTGGATCAGGAAACACTAAACAGTATGGCTGATGCGCAAAGTTTCCATACCTCGAACAGATAACTTTTTATATATGAAAAGTTAATTTCCTCGAGTATACACTGCAGCTGCCATGGATCCCAGCTCTAAATACTAAATAGAAGATTCTCCCTATTCCACTTTATCATTGAGGCACAGAACAGAATTGGACTCGGACTATGCACTCTCTGGGCAAATAAAGACCATTCATCTCCATTTACATAATGATGCAATAGATGTTTGGCTTTATGAAGATGATATACTTCAAAAAAAAAAAAGGATTATGTATGAAGGACTACTTGGACAGATCATATGCATTTGTACAAAATGCTAGATGAATCCTTTATGATACCACACATGGTTGCATAACAGAAGGGAAAAAAATATAATTACATGGTTTTCTGTCACTAGATATCATGTTCATAAAAAAGAGCCACAAGTAAGAACTTACCCCTGTGTAACCGATTCCTACAAGTTCAAGAACACCAGGAACTATAGGAAGCCTATCAATTGCCTGCACACATAAATTCATTTTCAAAATCTTCATTAAGAATCTGAAATTTCTCAGACAGAGATTAAAGTTCCTTACAGAAATTAAAGATGCTTGGTTTTGAAACTATTTGATCTTGGCATTAATGGTGAGACTCTATGTACATTAACTATTTATCTACATTGTTGCTGAGATTGGCAATATCATGTTTTTAATTACCGAGATCATTCCACTGGTGCTCCAGAGTGCAACAGCTACAGCAAACGCAAGGGAAGTCACTGCATACTTATCTTCAAGTCTTTCCCACTGTCTACAAAAAATAGTCATAGTTGTAATCTTATATTTCCCACAACATAGATGGAATATCCTTGATTTTGAATATGTACTGAAAAATAATAATGAAAAACAGACCGCTTCTTGCATGGTTTTCACAATTTCTGGAAGCTCAGTCGCAACTTCAGCAGGTGTTTCTCCTGTGGCCATGGTGATAACATTTCTTGCAATTTTTTGACCTAGATCAGTACAAGCAAGATGACAGAATTAAGTTAGCGCTTTCTCTGTTTTACTGTTGCATTAGTGGAGTTCATGCGAACAATAAGGTAGTTAACACCTACCTTCCTATTGGACTTAGGTACCTAATTTAACTAACAGCTACAAAGATAGCTAGAAAACAATTACATCAACCTGGCTCAGTTTAAAGACCATGCTTAAATTAGGATCAATTCTTTTTTGAGAGAAAGTTAGGCATCTAAATGCCTAACAAGTTTTCAGTAAGGCACTGAGGACCAGTTCTTGAATAACACAACCAAGACATGATTGGTCTCAAAGCAAACAAAACCAAGGTTTCATGTATCATGCCAGCTGTGCACCTAGGATGGTTAGATGTAGATGAATAGATCTTTCTTAGATCTAGGGGTTTTCAGATTTTGTCAGGGGAAAATGTTGCAACATAAGGTGACTTTTCAAAAACAGCACCGTGATAATGAGAAAGATAAATAGCAGGTTACTATGATATCCACTTGGCTGAAGTTCATCAATACCCCCTGCTCTCATAGTTTCCACATTGTGTTAAACTTTTATTGCAAATACTCGGCCATCATATTTATATGGATGCAAACTAATCAGCTGCTATTAAGCCTTTCAAGTTAAAATCCAGAAGCTGATGGCATGAGAATACAATATTAAAAGTTCAAATTAGGTGCCTTCTAGAGTCCCTCAGTTTTCGAACGCAATTTGGTTCACAAATCAGTATACCTACCATACAGTTAATAGTCTCTCTGGAGGTATAAGTTGATGTATCAGCATTAGGCATGTAAGCTCAAAAATCCGATTTCAAGTATGTGCATATATTGGCCAGATCACTTCTATAACTTGACCGTACCATGAAATGATGATTTTACACCCCCATGCACCTCCTCCATTGCATCACTCCCCCACCCCCTCCAAAAAAAGAGTGGGGGGATTGCAGCAGTTGCAGCAGTTTGCTTTTCTTTCATTTAACCAATGCCAATAATACCCTCAAAACAAGGCTACAGTTTGCTAAAATAAATTTCTAGTGGACCATATTGGAATCGAGATTGATTTGTCTTAAGGAGGTTTTAGATGTATATTTTCAAAAAAAAGCACAGGAATACTTTTTTTAAGAAAAATGGAGGCTAGCTGCCACTCATTTAATTGAGAAAATGAAATGGGACAAACAAAAGTGAGCTAAAATTCCTAAAAGAAAAGGAAATAAATAGACATAAAAGCTCATCACAGTAGGTATAATTCACAACCACCCCTAGCACAAGAAACAAGAGTCAAAACTAGGTATCCAAACAAAAAGTCACCCCCAAGCTACAAAATAAAGCAATCACTCCACAAATAGAACAAGAACGTCAGTCATCCTGTTGTGTGATTCTTTCAGCAGTCTCAAAAACTCAGATAAAAACAAACCCCCTTCAGCCTTTTCCTCCTCTAGGGAAAAACTCTCTGTCCTTCCTTTCAAGATCCCGTAATATTAATAGACAATAGGATGTCTGGTGCATAAAGCTTTGTTTGGATCATTTTTCCATTACAAACGCAGGTTGTGATCAAAACATCACCTCGAGAGATCTTGAAGGCAGCAATGATAACTTAATGCATATGAAGAAATATAAAGAAACCAAAGAATAGAGGAATGACAACAGAAAAAGGAGGAGGCAGGGAGAGGCAGACAGTTTATTTAGTTCAACAGGCTGTGCACCCTTTATTTGTTAATTGAATAAATAGTGTTTTCCTTCACTTTTACAGTTTAATGACCAAAATGATCTTCCAATGGCTGGCTGACAAGGAAATATCAATCAAAATATAAACAGGTCTAAAATCCATCTGTCAGATCCCCACTGCCTAATATTAAGCACCATTATGTCTTACCACATATATGCATTACAGGAATCATGATAAAAATGATCAATTAGTAATCATCCAAGCTTATTCTGAAGCCAGAGAATAAAAATTAAAGCTTCTAGCAATTCTCAGGGACTGTCTTCCTGACAAGGTTTTGAGAATTAGTTACTAGCTACTCCCTTGGACATGATATAGATGGAGTGACAATGTTGGCTAGATTTTCTATGGGTTGATTTAGTAGATTACAACCTTATTGGTCCTTCTATCAGGAATTATGCCAAAGTCATAAGTGATTTCAACCATACAGCTTATTAGCTAGACCCTTCAATGGACATGGAATGACGAGTATGGATGATCCTTGGAAATGGCTCTACAACACAGAAATGCCGAGCGCTGGAGTGCATGGAGCACTCATGCATTCATTTCCAAGAGTCATAGAGAGAGCCGTATAACACGTGTGAGAGACCATGCATTCATTTTTATTATGTAGACCGGTGTACCTTTGCTTGTAGTTGGATTCATCGTGAACAAAGGGCTTAATGTGCGTAGGTACGCGACGCGGGGCGGCGGAGGAGGCAGCGTCGGAAGGCCGACGCAGTGCGGGGTCTGCGGACGGGCGGCGGGCGCCTTTCCGTCGGCGAGAGCCGGCGAGGTGAGGCCGCAGGTGGCGCTGGTGGTGGTGGAGGCCATGGCTCTCAGATCTCAGGAGATGAGTTCCCTCCCTCCGTTTCCGTTCTCAGGACCACGCTTAAAGGATTGGAGAAGTGGGGATATTGTGAATAGGCGGAACGCGCATCGCCACTCGTGTTCGTGTGGCATCCGGATGGTGCCAGATTTGAGGAGAGGATAGGAGTTTGTATGGCTTCTCTCATTGGTTGGGACCTCACCGGCAGAGCCTTACCTGTGTTATCCCGTGCTGTGGTGTCAAAGTTTATAGAATGGAAGATAAGGGGACGCACAAACTTACTAAAGATATTAGATTTTTAGTTTTTATTTTTTTTAGCTAATATGATTGCTTTTTGATTTAAAATAAAATTTTGTTTTTATTATTATTTATTTTGATACACCAGTTGCTTACACTAATCTCACATGAGCATATCCAACAGAGTCAAAAAAAAGAAAAAAAAAAAAAAGAATACAGCTCAGTGGTGGGAGAACCTGATCTCTTATTTTAATAAATGTACAACAAAAACTGCATACTTTATATTATATTGTTGTCATTCCACTCTCTTGGCTTTTAACATTTTCAGCCGTGACCCAACCCAAGGTGCCGTGAAATATTTACGCTGGACCGTGCTTACGATATGTTTGTTTAACGAGAGGCAGGCCCGTAACAAACCCTGGCTACAAGTTACAACATTGTCCGAGAAATTTGGATGAATAACAGTCTTGCCTAATAGTATCTGTGTCGGCCTGCAAAAATGCTTCGATTAGAAGGCGATAGACTAACGGGGCCCAATATGCAGCTCCAACCTACCTTTAGAAGAATGAGAAAATCAGAGAGCCTTTTAAATTACACCAATTTCTTTATGTACATGTATATAGAACCTATTGGGGGGAATAAGATTTTTTCCCAAATGACACAAATGCCCCTAAGAAGCCGCACAACCTCCAACCCTGGATGGCCGAAGTCGGCGTCCGACCTCAGAACGCCCGACCTCAAGACGACTGACCTCGAGACCTCCGATCTAAGAAAAACCCCGATGTTCGAGGTCTACTCTTGTCAACCACCTACTACGGCCGTGCACCTCTGAGGTCCGGCCGAGGACCATACCCTGACGCCCCTCTGGCATTTATTGCGCATGGCCGCTGTAACCCTCCGGCTTACTCCACAATAAATGCGGATCTCCGGCTTACTCCACAATAAATGCGGATCTCCGGCTTACTCCACAATAAATGCGGATCTCCAGCTTACTCCACAATAAATGCGGATCTCCGGCTTACTCCACAATTAACGCGGATCTCCGGCTTACTCCACAATTAATGCGCATGGCTCCTGTCATCTACGGACTCTCAGCTCCCCACGGCAAATTAGCCCAGCAGAGTCTAGTCGACTATGATAAGTCTCTGATCTCGGCCATACCTCCGACACCAATGCAATAATTCGCCTGGTAGCGTGCTAGTTCGGGTTGTACGACGCCCTCACCGCCGACATCAGTGCAATAATTCGCCTGACCGTGCGCCGACCTGAACAACATGCCGAGCCGTACTACGGCTTCGCCCTGTTACATCGCAGGTAAACCAACCCCCGCCTATAAAAGGGAGCCTTCGCCTCTCAGGAGGGGGTTGGAAGATTAATGCACTCTACAGATACTGTTTATCTCTCTTTTTACACTATTTGCCCCCTGCCTGACTTGAGCGTCGGAGGGCCGGCGCCGGAAAACCCGGCCACCGGTTCGTGTGCAGGCACCCAGACGGAGGACGCCGCCAGCTGACGGATCGCTGCCCCGCCGCGAGGATCTGCTGCTCCTTCTCTCCGGCCGCCCCAGACGGAGGACGCCGCCCGCCGACCGGTCGCCGCCCCGCAGTGGTGACTCCCCGCTCCCTCTCCTTGACCGAAGATTGCCCCCGGGTCCAATTTCCAGCAACAGTTGGCGCTAGAGGAAGGGCCCGAGTAGCAATCATGAAGTTGAGAAGTAAGGGAGCCTCTAACATCTCCCGGCGTCCCCCGCAAAGTCCCGGACACTCCGTCGGGAATTCCCCAACTCCGGCTGACCCAGTCCCTCAGGTCCAGCCGGAACAGTTCAATGCCCTGGTACAGCAAGTCCAGGCCCTGGCCGCCGCCGTTCAGGGCCTGCGGCTTGAGGAGGCTTTACCGACGCTTCCCCCGCAGGCCCAGGCCCCGCCGGAGCGTCTCCCCAACGGCCCGGTTCTCCCCGGCCAGAATTTACATGGCTCCTCCAGAGCCAACAATGAAGAGCGAACTTCTCCCCGGAGGGAGCTACCGGGGGAAGATTTCAACAGAAGACTCCAGCCTTCTGAGGCTGAGTCAGCCCCGGACCGCCGTGAGCCGGCGCAGACCACGGCGACAGTTCCGCGGGTGGGAGAGCTCGACAGAAAGGTTGAGCACTTGGAGCGCCAAATCGCAGCGCTCCACGGTAAGAAGGCGAGGCAGGAGGGAGACTTTGAGTTCACCACCAAGTCTCCCTTCTCCTGCCAGATCGAGGACGAGCCGGTTCCCGCGAGGTTTAAAATGCCTCAGGTGGAGCCCTACAGCGGAATCACCGACCCTCTCGACCACCTGGAGAGCTATCGGGCCCTCATGGCCCTACAAGGGTCCTCGGAAGCTATACTTTGCAAGGCCTTCCCAGCAACCCTCCGAGGGACCGCTCGGCTTTGGTTTTCTGGACTGAAGCCGGACACGATATCCTCCTTTGAACAACTCGGCAGGCAGTTCGCCACCAACTTTGCTGCCAGCCGACGTCAACGACGGATGTCAGATTCCCTCTTGGACATCAAACAGAAGGAGGGGGAATCTCTTAAGGAGTACCTGGACCGCTTTACCGCCGCCACATGGGAGGTTCGCGAGCTCGACCAGTCGATAGCCATGTCGGCTCTGAAGACTGGGGTTCGCTCCTACCGACTCCTCTTCTCCATCGAGAAGAGCTTTCCGACCGACTTCACCGAGATGTTGGCCCGGGCCCGGAAGTACGCCAAGGCCGAGGAGGCGGTCGCCTCCAGGCGGGGGGCAATTGAGCCCGCCTCAAAGAAGCAGAAGAAGCGTCGCGAGGAGCGCGGCCGACAGAGGAGCCGATCCCCCCGCCATGAGAAGAATCTCCCCCGACTGAGGAGCCCGCCCCGTCAGCAGGGACGACCTCAGCAGAGGACACCTCCCCGACCGAGGTCCCCGCTACGGCCTCGGATGCACCCAGGGAGGTACGACAACTACACACCCATCAATGCTCCTCGGGCCGAGATCCTGATGGAAATTGAGGGTCGGGACTTCTTCCGACCCCCGCCGCCTATGCGAGACACGGGAATTCTCCGTAATCCCAGGAAGTACTGCCGCTTCCACCGAGACCGTGGGCACGACACGGAGGACTGCATCCAGCTCCGGGATGAGATAGAAGCGCTCATCCGTCGAGGAGTACTCAACCGGTTCGTGAGAAACCGGCGCGAGGAAAGAAGGCCGGCGGAGAACGTCGCACCAACCGAAAATCCGGACGACAACAGGCCCATCGCCGGCACCATCAATATGATTGGGAGGGCCTCGGCAGGAGCAGTCGCCCAGGGAGCACCCCCGAAACGCCTCCGCGCTGATGAAGTCATCTCGTTCTCGAACGAGGACTTAGAAGGGGTCGAGACCCCTCACGATGACGCTGTGGTCATCTCAATGATTGTAAATGGGTTTGATGTAAAGCGTGTCCTAGTTGACAATGGAAGCTCAGCCAACATTTTGTACTACCATGCCTACCAAAAAATGGGGCTGCCAGAAGGACATCTCCGGAGAATTAATGCCCCGCTGGTCGGGTTCACCGGAGATTCGGTCCCGGTTGAAGGCGAGGCCAGCTTCCTTGTTACGGTTGGCCTCGCCCCCCGGGAGAGCACTGTGAGGACGGACTTCCTGGTGGTCCGTCTGCCCTCGGTCTACAACGCCATCCTTGGGCGGCCAGGGCTAAACGCCCTTCGAGCCGTGGTTTCAACCCGCCATCTGCTCATGCGGTTCCCCACCGGCCAAAGAGTAGGCGAGGTCCGCGGAGACCAGCTGGTCGCCAAACAATGCTACATGGCGGCCCACGGAGCAAAGCAACCAGCCGAGGCGATGATTCAGCCTACGGGCCCCTCATTGCCCATAGAAACCCTCGATGCGAGGGACACCCTTTGGAAGAAGCAAGTAGAGCCCGGTGAGCTCCTTATTCAAGTTCCACTACAAGAAAATTTTTCCGAGCTAACCGTGCAGGTCGGCTCCGGCCTCGGCGCTCGCGAGAGGGATCGCCTCGTCAGCTTCCTGCGGGACAACGCTGACGTCTTCGCCTGGTCGCCCGCGGACGTGCTAGGAATTGACCCTGAGGTCATGGTCCACCGACTCCAGGTGAGGCCAACCAGCCGGCCTGTAAAGCAGAAGAAAAGAGGCTCCGCCCCGGAACGACAACGAGCTGCGGCTGAGGAGGTGGACAAACTCCTCGGGGTCGGCTTCATCCGGGAGGTCTCCTACCCGGATTGGCTCGCCAACGTAGTCCTCGTAAAGAAGGCCAACGGAAAGTGGCGTATGTGCGTGGACTACACCGACCTAAACAAGGCCTGCCCGAAAGATAGCTTCCCCCTCCCGAACATCGACCAGCTCGTCGACTCCACTTCAGGACACCAACTGCTAACTTTTATGGACGCCTTTTCAGGGTACAATCAAATCCGAATGGCGCCAGAAGACGAGGAGAGGACGGCCTTCATCACCGACAAGGGCACCTACTGCTACAAGGTGATGCCCTTTGGCCTGAAAAACGCTGGGGCCACCTATCAGAGACTGGTCAGCCAAATTTTTAAAGACCAGATCAGCCGGAACATGGAAGTCTATATGGACGACATGCTGGTAAAGAGCCGAGCGGCGGAACGCCACATAGCCGATCTCAACGAGACATTCGCCAAGCTCAGGAGATACCAAATGAAGCTCAACCCGGCGAAGTGCGCGTTCGGGGTCACCTCGGGCAAGTTCCTGGGTTTCATAGTGACCCAGCGCGGAATTGAAGCCAACCCGGAGAAAATCCGGGCACTGCAAGAGATGTCGCCTCCAAAGACAGTTAAGGAGGTGCAGCGGCTCGCGGGGCGGGTTGCCGCCCTGGGAACGTTCGTCTCTCGGTCAGCCGAGCGCTGCCTCCCCTTCTTCAAGAGCCTCAAATGGCCGAAAGACTTCCGGTGGACAGAAGAATGCCAGCAGGCCTTTGAAGAGCTTCGGAGCCTTCTGGCCTCTCCCCCGCTGCTCACCAAGCCCCAGAAAGGCGAGGTCCTTTACTTATATCTGGCCGTCTCCCCAGCTGCAGTAAGCTCAGTCCTCGTCCGGGAAGAGGACAAGCTCCAAAAGCCGGTTTATTACACTAGCCGAGTTCTCAGGGATGCTGAGACCCGATATTCTAAACTTGAGAAGACCATCTTCGCTCTCATCATCTCGGCTCGGAGACTCAGGCCTTACTTCCAAGCCCACACGATAGCTATATTGACCGACCAGCCTATGAAGCAAATATTGCAGAGGTCGGATCGTGCGGGGAGGATCGCCAAATGGGCGGTCGAGCGCGGGGAATTCGACCTCGAATATCGGCCCAGGCCGGCTATCAAAGCTCAGATACTCGCCGACTTCATCGTGGAGTGCACCCTTCCGGACGACCCCGAGCTGCCACCCGAATCCGTGGAGGAGGCCCCGAGGCAGCCATGGGTCCTGCACTCGGACGGGTCTTCGACCTCGAGGGGCAGCGGGGCCGGACTTATCCTCACCAGTCCAGACGGAGTGGTGGCCGAGCAAGCTTTGCGCCTCGAATTTTCGGCCTCGAACAATGAGGCCGAGTATGAGGCCCTCATCGTCGGGCTCAAGCTGGCGAAAGAGCTAAAAGTGGAAGACCTGACGGCCTTCAGCGACTCCCAGCTGGTAGTGAACCAGATCCAAGGAGATTTTAGAGCTAAAGAGCCATCCATGCAAAAGTATCTCCAAAAGGTGCGGAAACTCATATCTGCCCTGAATTCTTTCAATATTCAGTATATTCCCAGAACGAAAAACCTCAGGGCAGACCAGCTATCCAAATTGGCAACCTCCCGCATGAGCGAGCTTCCCAAGGGAACAACGCTCGAGTATCTTCAGATCCCCAGCACGGAGGAACCCGAGCCCACCATGTGCATCGACTCCGAGCCAAGCTGGATCGATGGGCTCGTCTGCTACCTTCAGGACGGAACTCTACCTCATGACGAGACGGAGGCTCGCCGAATCAAGCGCCAGGCCCCCCGGTATGTCTTGTACGAGAATAGACTCTATCGGCGATCATTTACTTCTCCCCTTCTCAGATGCCTCCGCCCCTCCGAGGCGGACTATGCCCTCCGAGAGGTCCATGAAGGGATCTGCGGAAATCACCTGGGGGGTCGGGCATTAGCCCATAAGGTCCTGCGACAAGGATATTATTGGCCCACACTCCAGAAGGATGCAATGGATTTCGTCCGGAAGTGCGATCGGTGCCAACGAAACGCCAATATCCAACGCCGACCTTCAGCTCTGCTGACCTCCATCATCGCCCCCTGGCCGTTTGCCCAATGGGGGATCGACATCCTGGGGCCCTTTCCCCTGGCCACCGGACAGAGAAAGTTCTTGGTCGTCTCCATCGACTACTTCACCAAATGGGTCGAGGCCGAACCCGTCGCCCGGATCACCGAGCAAAAGATGCGGGACTTCGTGTGGAAGTCCATAATCTGCAGATTCGGACTACCCCGTATCCTTATATCTGACAATGGTCGACAATTTGACAATGTTCATTTCAGGGAATTTTGCTCTGAGCTCGGCATTGATCACCGTTTCACCTCGGTCGCTCACCCCCAGACAAACGGAGAAACTGAGGTAACTAACCGCACTATTTTGCAGGGACTCAAGGCTAGGCTTGATCGGTCCAAAGGACAGTGGGTCGAGGACTTGTACAATGTCCTTTGGGCGTACCGGACCACGTTCCGACTGCCCACGGGAGAGACCCCCTTCAACCTAGCATACGGCACTGAGGCCGTCATCCCGTTGGAGATCGGCCTGCCTTCTCCAAGGGTGGAGCATTACGACCCCGACACCAATTCCTCCCAGCTCAGGAGCAACTTGGACCTCGTCGAAGAGACAAGAGAGGTTGTCCGGGTCCGCATGGCGAGATACCAACAGCGAACGGCCCAATACTACAACTCTAGAGTCAAGCCCAAGCTCTTCAAAGTGGGGGACCTCATCCTCAGGAGAGCCGAGGCTTCCCAACCGACCGAGCAAGGAAAGCTCGCCCCAAATTGGGAAGGGCCGTATCAGATCGCCCGGGTACAACGACCAGGGGCATATAAATTAAAGTCCCTAGAGGGGACCCTGATCCCGCGAAGCTGGAACTCCGAGAATCTACGAACGTACTACCAGTAAAACCCCTAGGGGTTCAAGACAATCAGGACAATGGACTCAGCTTCCTTTTCGCAAATAATTCTCTTATCTTGATGGCTGTAATTCTCTTCTAATGTTGGGTCGTCTATGATCCTCAGATTCTCCGGCCAAAATCGGGATGCCTCGAGGCTCGACCGTAGAGTCCCAAACTCCCTCGATCTCGAGAAGTATCGCAGGACGATGAAACATCGGCATGACGCAAGGATCCCTCGACTAAGGTCGGGATGCCCCGAGGGTCGACCGTAGAGAACCAGACTCCCTCGACCTCGGAAAGAAGCCGTGAGGGGTGGAAAGGGTGGCTCCACCCGGGGCGCCACAAAGTGGACCCCCGGGAGCGGTCGACGATCCCCGATCCCCGAAGCGAGCGTTCCCTCGACTAAGGTCGGGATGCCCCGAGGGTCGACCGTAGAGAACCAGACTCCCTCGACCTCGGGAAGCGTCGCAGGTCGGTAGAGCGTGCCTAGACCCGCCGACCTGACGGACGATCCCCCGACTAAGGTCGGGATGCCCCGAGGGTCGACCGTAGAGAACCAGACTCCCTCGACCTCGGGAAGAAGCCGTGAGGGGTGGAAAGGGTGGCTCCACCCGGGGCGCCATAAAGTGGACCCCCCGGAGCGGTCGATGATCTCCGATCCCCGAAGCGAGCGTTCCCTCGACCAAGGTCGGGATGCCCCGAGGGTCGACCGTAGAGAACCAGACTCCCTCGACCCCGGGAAGCGTCGCAGGTCGGTAGAGCGTGCCCAGACCCGCCGACCTGACGGACGATCCTCCGACTAAGGTCGGGATGCCCCGAGGGTCGACCGTAGAGAACCAGACTCCCTCGACCTCGAGAAGAAGCCGTGAGGGGTGGAAAGGGTGGCTCCACCCGGGGCGCCACAAAGTGGACCCCCGGGAGCGGTCGACGATCCTCGATCCCCGAAGCGAGCGTTTCCTCGACCAAGGTCGGGATGCCCCGAGGGTCGACCGTAGAGAACCAGACTCCCTCGACCCCGGGAAGCGTCGCAGGTCGGTAGAGCGTGCCCAGACCCGCCGACCTGACGGACGATCTCCCGACTAAGGTCGGGATGCCCCGAGGGTCGACCGTAGAGAACCAGACTCCCTCGACCTCGGGAAGAAGCCGTGAGGGGTGGAAAGGGTGGCTCCACCCGCGCCACAAAGTGGACCCCCGGGAGCGGTCGACGATCTCCGATCCCCGAAGCGAGCGTTCCCTCGACTAAGGTCGGGATGCCCCGAGGGTCGACCGTAGAGAACCAGACTCCCTCGACCCCGGGAAGCGTCGCAGGACGGTAGAGCGTGCCCAGACCCGCCGACCTGACGGACGATCCCCCGACTAAGGTCGGGATGCCCCGAGGGTCGACCGTAGAGAACCAGACTCCCTCGACCTTGGGAAGAAGCCGTGAGGGGTGGAAAGGGTGGCTCCACCCGGGGCGCCATAAAGTGGACCCCCGGGAGCGGTCGACGATCTTCGATCCCCGAAGCGAGCGTTCCCTCGACCAAGGTCGGGATGCCCCGAGGGTCGACCGTAGAGAACCAGACTCCCTCGACCCCGGGAAGCGTCGCAGGTCGGTAGAGCGTGCCCAGACCCGCCGACCTGACGGACGATCCCCCGACTAAGGTCGGGATGCCCCGAGGGTCGACCGTAGAGAACCAGACTCCCTCGACCTCGGGAAGAAGCCGTGAGGGGTGGAAAGGGTGGCTCCACCCGGGGCGCCACAAAGTGGACCCCCAGGAGCGGTCGACGATCCCCGATCCCCGAAGCGAGCGATCCCCCGACTAAGGTCGGGACGCCCCGAGGTCCGACCATAGGGTCTCAAGCTCCCTTGACCTCGCAGAGAGCTACAAATCAATAAAGCCTCCCCAAATCCTCTCAACCTCGGCGGGCGCCGTTGGGTCCGTGAGAAGCCCGAGCCCCCTTAAAGTCAAGAATGACTCCGAAGGTCGACGAGGAAGGGAGGCAACCTACTCCACCATGCGAAGCATAACTCTGAGAATGCAAGAGGTACATCTAACTAGACGCCCTCCTTGTCAAATTTTATCTACATACTGCTGAGCGGAATCTCATCCAACGTCGGAGTCTTATCTTGCCCCAAGGCCGGGCTTCTCCAATAGGTCGGCTTAAGACCGACCTCCTAATTACATTATGCGTGCTCCGTCCGACAAACCTCCACAATTTGTACAAAGTCTTCATAAATTGGGGCCCAACTCGGCTCCCCTACGTAAACTCCGATGTTTAGCTGAGAAAGTGGTCCCGGCCACGAGTGCACCAGCCAAACACAGATACCAAGGCAATCTTTGAAAATCCCTGCCTTGCTTACCAAAATCTCGGCAGAGTCCGAAAACGATAACCATGAAAACTCCGAGAAGCGCAAGGGTGCGGACGAGACTCGCCCCCCAACTTTAGCAATAGACTTTACTTCCCACGTCCGAGCCCACAAGCCGCTCGAACTCGGAAGTCGGGGGTAGTATTGGGAGGAATAAGATTTTTCCCCAAATGACACAAATGCCCCAAGAAGCCGCACAACCTCCAACCCTGGACGGCCGAAGTCGGCGTCCGACCTCGGAACGCCCGACCTCAAGACGACTGACCTCGAGACCTCCGATCTAAGAAAAACCCCGATGTTCGAGGTCTACTCTTGTCAACCACCTACTACGGCCGTGCACCTCTGAGGTCCGGCCGAGGACCATACCCTGACGCCCCTCTGGCATTTATTGCGCATGGCCGCTGTAACCCTCCGGCTTACTCCACAATAAATACGGATCTCCGGCTTACTCCACAATAAATGCGGATCTCCGGCTTACTCCACAATTAACGCGGATCTCCGGCTTACTCCACAATTAATGCGTATGGCTCCTGTCATCTACGGACTCTCAGCTCCCCACGGCAAATTAGCCCAGCAGAGTCTAGTCGACTATGATAAGTCTCTGATCTCGGTCATACCTCCGACACCAATGCAATAATTCGCCTGGTAGCGTGCTAGTTCGGGTTGTACGACGCCCTCACCGCCGACATCAGTGCAATAATTCGCCTGACCGTGCGCCGACCTGAACAACATGCCGAGCCGTACTACGGCTTCGCCCTGTTACATCGCAGGTAAACCAACCCCCGCCTATAAAAGGGAGCCTTCGCCTCTCAGGAGGGGGTTGGAAGATTAATGCACTCTACAGATACTGTTTATCTCTCTTTTTACACTATTTGCCCCCTCCCTGACTTGAGCGTCGGAGGGCCGGCGCCGGAAAACCCGGCCACCGGTTCGTGTGCAGGCACTCAGACGGAGGACGCCGCCAGCTGACGGATCGCCGCCCCGCCGCGAGGATCTGCTGCTCCTTCTCTCCGGCCGCCCCAGACGGAGGACGCCGCCTGCCGACCGGTCGCCGCCCCGCAGTGGTGACTCCCCGCTCCCTCTCCTTGACCGAAGATTGCCCCCGGGTCCAATTTCCAGCAACAGAACCCATCCAACAGTTCACTCTTTTAGAGAAGTCCATGTGTATGGGGATTAGGAAGGCCAACCAAAGCCGCTGTCTGGTTGGCCGGTTTTGTTGCTTCTCGCATGGTTCGCACCTACGGAATGTGGTGCGTACTCGGTAATTTAACTAAAGTTACCCGGTTAAAAAACCACCGACACAGCAAGATAAATTAAAAAACACCTCAATATTTTTTTAGAAAACTAATTTCGATCCATAAAAAATAATTATGCATCTATTTTTCTAAGAAAGTTATGCAAAATATTTATTATACCTTTAATAAAGAAAAAGATTTTATCTATAAATTTTGATGACTTAAGAATAGTTTTGGAAAAAAAATGTCCCAATTTGTAACAGGTGGAAAAACCGTTTTCCATATTTCTCATATTTTTTTAATAAAAATCTTATTTTCATAAAAATGCTATTTTTTATTAAAAAATTCTACCAAACAAGAAGTATTTCTTCGTTTTCTCGTTGACCACACTTTTCCTTCTTTACACGCAAAGTCGCAAACTAAATGAGTCCGCATGGAGGTAGATAAATGCTAAGTAGCAGGCTGCTAGCACGAAAGCTGATAGCACCGTCTCACCGATCCTTAATACAAAATGTATACGGACATTATAAATTATTTTTATGGAAAGAAGCTGATGTGCTATGTTAGAAACTTTACCAAACCTACAAGTCTCTATTGATATAATATTTAGCATGCTCGTATCAATGGATGCAATAAAATAAATATTATAAACAAAGAAAGCATGCAAGGAATACAAATATAAAATCATCGCGTGCATGTATTTTGCTTCGATAGCAACTAAAGAAGCAAGCTCTAAATCTTGTATTAGATTCTTCACGATTGAACGAGTACTTGCTAAAAGCTATTGAGGAATTGCTGGAAGGCTCTACCAGAGATTCGAAAGGTGATTATTGTCGAATCTATTCTTCTGAAAGCTCCCAAAAATACTAGTGCAGCAGACGGTCTTTTCCATCTTCTTGTTCGATCTAATCCCAAATGCCGAACTTAAGACTGCTTGCGAGGGTTTGTGTGGACCTATGTATGTTTATAAGACTAGCCAAATATGGTTGGAAGGTAACTCATTCACAGTTATACAATGGATTAATAGCTTTTCCACTTTCTCTCTGAATCGTATCCCTATTCTTCAAGATACATATATGGCAGATCAAAAGAGCTCTTTTAGCTTTCAAAGCCACTAGTATATTCAGGGAAGGAAACCAATCAACTGATTGGTTAGCAAGTGAAGTTATCAAAGCTGATAGAGATTATGTGGAGACCTCTTTAGTTCCTTCCTCATTGTCTGTCATCATGCAGGCAGATGCTTTTAAGTGTACTCATGTTAGATTTTAATTTTGAGACTTGCAACTCCTCAACTACACCCCCGGAAAGAGGGAAAGAAAGGAGTACGATTTCTTAGCAAGGGAAGATAGCTTCCCTCGAGTCAAAGTTATGGATGCTTTTCCCAATACTTTCGTTATGGAATTTTCCAAATAATATAGCTTTAATTATCCTTGTTGGATTTGGTTTAAGCTTTTGCTGTAATTTACTAAAATGTCTAGCAAGAGTTGTTTTTATTTACAAGCTTCTTCTTCTTCTTCTTCATTTTTTTTTTTTTGCTTATAGAAGCTTATGTACTTCAGTTATCATTATTTATGTGCCTTCATGGATACCGAGGACGAAGATGAGAGTATTAAACATTTGTGCTAGTTAACCAGTTTAGTTAAGCAAATTCAAACATATTATGCCAAATTTGCAATCTTCCATTTATCATCACTTACTTGTCATATAAAATTGTTATGTAACTAATTGATCAAAAAAAAAAGCTTCAAAATGAAATGAAATAGTTCCACAACATATATTAGGGTTAACAAAGAAATTTCTTGGAAGATGGCTGATCATTTGTTGGGACATTCAACCCTACCGCCCACATGGCGAAGACAAACGAGGGAAACAAAAGGGGCAGGGAGGCTCCAACAAAAAAGCTAAGCAATACGAGAGACAAAACCTGGTGGGGAACTCCAACTTGGAGTCCACACTGTTTAAGAAAATAAGTATGGACAATCTAACTTCTCAACAAGTTTTCGAACTTGACAGAATTTTGCGCAGCCTCGTTCTCTAGTCACAACCATAGCATCATGAAGAGCGAGCGAGTGCTTTTGCCTCCTAGGTTGATGTCGCGTTGCACCGATGAAGGTTTAACAAACGAAGAGTAAGCGTTGTGATCCCGAGCCACCATTCTAATCCCAAAAACTTGATCAAAACAAGAAAGAAGCGTCAGCTGTTGAACTTAGTAGTATCTATAGGAGAGAGAGCTCCCGAACGGTTCAGATGGGTTCGAGTCCAGACCAAGACTGCTTGGATCGGGCTTGGGCCTAATAATAGGGCCCAAACAATTTTAGATCAGCCTTGGGCTTTAGTCCAGTCTCGAACTCCAAGCTTGAATCATTCTAATTCTAATATGAATTCATTATTAGAATCCTCTAAAAGAAGCTTTTTTTGCCGGGCCGAGTATTTTGGGCCAGCCTAGAATTTTAGATTAGTAGGGTCAATTGGAGTTGGGCCTAGCTTTTAGGCTAAAATGGGCTTATATGGATTGGGTCAAACTGGTTGCAAGTTGGGTTTTAGAAGGAAATTTCAGGTTTAACCCCAGCTTAAAACCTTAAAAATCTTTTAGGCCAGGTTCGAACAGGCGAGTAGCCTAGCCTAACTCCAGCCCTAACGGGTGATGCTGCCGAAGTCACCCCTTCATCTCCAAAATGCTGCTACTAGGGCAGCTGAGCATCATAATGATCCATTGCCATAGCTCATATTTTCCGAAACATCCTCGGTGAAATAATAGCATGATTAATATTTCACAATTACAGGACTTCCATTTAGGTATAACCTATTAAGGAAATGAAGCATGCCCCCATTAAAAGCATCCCTCAATATTCTATGGCACCCGACCCAACCAACCCACATACGTTCCAACGCTAGCGACATCGAAACAAGAGATGCGAGATGGTCTCAGCCTGCAAACTACAAACAGGACAAGCAGAGTCTGAACTAAGATGGATTATAATGATAGTAATTATACTGCATAAAATAATTCAAATTATATTTTATCTTTTCCTCCCTTATGTCTGGATTCCATTATAACTTGGTGGGTGTTGTTTCAAAAAAATATAAGAATTTACTTTAGATCCTTTTTTTGTCGGGGGGGGGGGGGGGGGGGGGGGGGGGGGGGTGAAATTTTGGGATTCAACTTACAAGATTTCAATCTAAAATTTTTAGTACTGAACAAAAGATATGAAAGAGAAGGTAATCCTATGTTCATAGAGAAGATTGCTTTATTATTTTTATTTTTTTAAAACACAGAGTCTCTTCCTCTCAATCTTTGCCAGTCTCTCCGAATCATTTTGATCCTCTAAATCTTCACTAACTTGGTAAGAAGTCGACCAAATTCTCTATAATTTGGAGAATCAAAATGATTCTTATACATCAGTATTGTTATTGAATCAGTTTGATCTCCTGCATGGATGTTGTTATCACCCATCACTGTTCCATTCTGTTCGTAGCCATTGTCCAACCCTTCCTGTCCACTTTCCTCTCCCTTGCTCTCCATCCTGCCAATTGGCATCAAGATAGCCTGATATTTCCCCGGCCTTTGCCGGCATTATTCTTCTCTACACTGCAATTAAAATGCAGAACTTTACATGCACAAACATACTCAGAAAGACGAAGTCATGACATAACAGGCTGGTAAATTTCAACTTGCACCATCCCAACGCCGGTGTCTCATTTTATTTCACTATACAGCAATCGAGACATTTCGGAAGACTGGTAGTCAGCGACTTTATTTTATTTTTTTTGTCTGTGTGTTGAGTAAAAGAAGACTAACGAGCAAAGAGACTAGAAGTCAGCGACTTTACCTATAGAAAGTTGTATTAAAAAAAAACATATAGAAAAAAAATATTGCATAACATCTCTTTCAATAAAATCAACAAATTAACCAGATTACTTATTAAGAGATTAAAGTCACTGACAAGAAGACTAGAATCATCGATGGACTACAGAATTACGGCCTTCGATAGATTCCCTCCCATGACTAGCTACAGTGGGATGCACTGACAAAGAAGTTGATAGTGTGATTCTCGGGTCACAAACCGAAAAAGAAAACCGACAAGGCATGAAGCGATCGACGACTTTGTTGGGATTGGGAACCGGCGACCAGGGCCTACAGCCATGATCAGCTCGGGCTGAAAAAGAACAAGGAGAAAAAAAAAAGAAAACGGAAATTTAATTGCCGGCCCATCCATAGACTCCACTATGGAAAGCTCCCATTGACTGCCTGTAATTATGAGTCCATGGGACCATTGCTTCCTTAACATGGGGTCCCTATCACATTCCCATCCCTCCTGGAATCCCAACTCTATCCTTCTCCATCTACTTCTTCACCTCGTCAAGTTAAGGATTCAAATCTAATCATAACTACAGCTCACGGTCAGCCTCCATAAATCCGTACTGCAGTGTTCTCTAATCCAAATAGACTATGAGTCGAGCCAGGATCTCATCCAAAATGATGAGACAAAAGATATTTTTTACGTTCATTAATCTTATATAAGCACCCAATATCTACTAAGTAAATAACTGATATAGAACTAAATGCACGCTCACACGAGTCCTCATAAGACCAACACCACATGGCACCATGTGTTGGGCTTTGTTGCCTCTGGTGCTGCAGCCGGTCGAGAAAACGCATCCGTAATCTCCATGATTGGCCGATCATGCCTCAAAGTCCTCGCCAGCTGCATGGGACACGACCTACTTGAGCGCCGCCCACAAATCCTCGTAGGCTACAGGCAATGGATACTTGGGGCGCAAGCAGCTGTCCATCAACATGGTGATGACGTTGGCTTTGGGCACTAAAGGAGTAAAGTAGTCGTTACTTTGGAAATTATTTATCTAAACGGGGTCACATCCGCTCTTCGATTGCCGCCGCTCGACTACTCTACTCCGTCGTCGGTGCCAATGAGCCCCAAGCTCCATTATTGGTGCTTTGGAGGCCACTTTTGAGTGCTCGCAGGGAACATGGGGATGTTGAGTTGGCAGAGAGAGCAGCAAAGCAGCTCTGGAGTTGAGGCCTTTTGATAGCTATTGTAACATTCAATTGTCGAATGTTTATGCATTGATGGGTAGATGGGATGATGCAAGGATGGTGAGGAAGATGATGAAGGTGTGATAAGTTAAAAAGAAATGAAGTTCATTACAAAAAAAGAAAAAAATGATGACATATACATGCCGATGCTAGATAGAAACATCGATAATTTTGACTCCGACACCAAAATTTGCCAATGCTTCTAAGTAGCGTCGACAGCAGGGGGTCGTGGAAAGCAAATTGTAATACGACGCTTATAAGTATTGTCGGAGGCTAAGGAGGGAGGAAAAACAGCAAACAGTGCTTAAAAGCATTGTCAGACTCCTATGCATTAACACTAATCTAAGACGACGCTTATAAGCATCGTCGGAGGCTAGGAGGGGGAACAAGCAAACGATGCTTAAAAGCATTGTCGTATTCTTACGCACTAACTCTCTCCTTTTAGCACTAACTTTCACTAAACTCTACCTGAACACTAACGTAAGATGACACATATAAGCGTCGTTGGAAGCCTAGGACCTAAGAGGATGCTTATAAGCATAGTCAGAGACTAGGGACCTAAGATGATGCTTGTAAGCGTCGTCGATGCCTAACCCACCACACCCTCTTTTAAAAGAACCCACCAAACTTCTTATTTTGCTTTCTACTAGCCCTAGCCCCCTTTTCCTCCTCTCCGACGCCTCCGAATCCCTTCTCTCAGAACAACAGCAATAGCAGCACCTTTTTTTTTCTTAGAACCCACCAAACCCTTGTCGGTACTTTCCTCTTGTCAATCGATGAGATCACCACCATCTCCAAGAGGATCGAGGGTGTTGATCCCCTCTTCAAACGCATCCGGGCATTCAAGATCGTGAGCTCTCTCCCCTTCTCTTCCCCCAACCCTAGAAATTAGCCTCGTTCTGGTTCGCTTCTCATTTTATTCTCTTCTTCGATGGATCGTTGCAAACCATATCGTTACTGAAATCTCTACCTTCTTCCGAGAGCTCCTTGACGAATATTCTTGTAAGGAAACCCTTCTCCTCCACCTCCTCCGTATCAGGTGAGGAAACCTTCCGAGAGTTCCTTTACTTTTTTTATTTGCATGTTTCTGAAGAAATTTAAAGGATGGATTTGGTTGCGCGCTCTTGCTGCTCTGGCGGAGGTCGAGCGGCAAGAAGGCCACCCCAGCGATCGAGCCCTCGTGGTCGCTGGCGATTAGGGAGGAGCCAAAGCACGAGCTTGATGGCGGGAGAAAGAAGGTCACCATCTTCTTTGGCACCCAGATCGGCGCTGCAGAAGGCTTCGTCTAGGTCAGGATCTTTGGCACCCAGACTAGCATGAGCTTGATTGATTACTTGTGGTTTGATTTTAATCATTGGCTTATTTTTGTTTGCTTCACTATTCATCGGATGATTATCCAGCTGATGATGATGAATACTAGGAGAAGATGAAGGAAGAGATGTTGGCGTTGTTCTTCTTAGCAACGTGAGCTGTAATTTGTATGTTATTCTTTCTTTCTAGTTTCCCATACAACTATTTTTTTTATTTACCAATTTTGTTTGGAAATCATAGTTATGGAGATGGTGAGCCAATGGATAATGCTGCTTGGTTCTACAAATGGTTTACCGAGGCTAGAGAAGATTTTAATAGCCTTTAGTAAAACTTTGTCTGATACCGTGTTGTCTTTTGCAAAGGCGTACTGAAGGCAGTGTCTAGCTCATTTGGTTTTAGGGGAAGGAGAGAGGAGTTTGGCCGGATTGTAAACAACTTATACTAATCATGCATCTTTCTAAATAATTTTTTTTAAAAATAATATTTATAACAACGCTTCAAAGTGTTGCTATCTAATCATGCATCATTTTAAATATTTTTTTTAAAAAATAATTGTAATGATGCTTTAAAGCGTTGCTATTAAAAGCGACGCTTGTAAGCATCTCTAAATGCAGCGCCGGTAATTATCGACATTTTCTCTAAGCGTTGGCATTTTTTTTTCAATGCTCATATTGCCGACACTTTTGCAATGCTTTATAAAGCGTCGCTAATAAAACTAACGACACTTATAAGCATCGGTATACACAATAAAAAACGTCAACCGATTTTTTTGTAGTAGTTGTAGCATAGTTGAAGTGGACGAAGCCATTCATGAGTTCCTTGTGGGTGATTGAACATATCCTAATACCAACCTTATCTATATGATACATAACTTGGCTGTGTAAGGAATTTGAGGTTTTCTTCGCTATTTGTCAAAATTAATCATTTCATTGAGGGATGTAAGTCTTTTCCGAGACGTGCCATTTATGGGTGTACAAATTTTGTTTGTCAGTTGATCAGCCATGCATCTACTATGAATATGAAATAGAAGGGTAATTTTGTTCGCATAAAAAGTCAATAATTGAATCTGGTGTTATAAGTCTGGTCCCTAATAATTAAAAATTATTGCACGGTCGACGAACGATCAGGCGTTATTTTTTTTATAAAAAAAATCTTAGCCGTGAATATGGCACCTTTTCCACCGACTCTTGCATTGGTCGTTTCCTGTACATTATTCTACGCTAAAAAAAATCTTAGCCGTGAATACGGCGCCGTTTCCACCGACTCTTGCATTCGTCGTTTCCTGTACATTATTCTACGCAGAAGCGGACCTCCAGTGACTCATAGATGACGCAAATAATATAACCTCTTCCTGACGTCATGTCTCCCACGTCACTAGGCTTGGGTAAGCGCTCATGGAAGGAAGCGTACCAGAAAATAAAGACCCGAAATGAGGAGTTATAATGGGATCAGAAACATCATGATTACCATAAATTTGGCAATGGGCAGTGGCCGGCACCATGCGGGGAACGCCTGAGCTTTTTTAGCTCAAACCCAACAATTGGATTCAATCTTCGTGAGAAAACATGATTTCTGATGTTTGGATGGAGAGCAGTAAAAATATATGTTCACTCAGCGAGAAAAGGTGGCACATTATTATTACCATATCGACCGCTATTTATAGGGGACTCTAAGCCAGTTAGTCATCAGAAACGTAGTCATAGAGTTTAGGTTAATTTCCCCTAGGTTGTCTTCCTCCATGGCCACTGCTTATACCAAGCTTCTCCTAACTGACCTTGTTTCTTCCCACGTTAAACAAGTCCCCCACAATTACATCAGGCCTCTTTCCGACCGTCCCGACCTGCTCAACGTTGAGTCCAATGCAACGATTGCTCTCATAGATCTTCAAGGTCTCACCTGCGAGGATCGATCCCAGGTTGTTAGAGAAATTGGTTTGGCATGCCGGAATGACGGGTTCTTTCAGGTAGATCTCTGCAAATGGTGTTTGAAGCATCGGTTTTCCTTTAGTGCTTTCTCTTCTCTGAATCCGTGGTGCATGGATTTTGTAGGTTAAGAATCATGGCATCCCAAAGGATGTCGTTGATGGCATGCTACGTGTTGCGAAGGATTTCTTTCATTTGCCGGAGTCGGAAAGGTTGAAGAGCTACTCTCAGGATCCTACAAGAACGACCAGGCTATCGACCAGCTTCAATGTGAAGACCGAGAAAGTAAGCAGCTGGAGAGATTACTTAAGACTCCATTGCTACCCTCTCGAGGATTTTGCGCATGAGTGGCCCTCCAACCCTCCATGTTTTAGGTACGCAAAATCAAAGCTTCTACCATTCCCATCTATTTGAAGGTTAATATTACTTTTTGGTTTTTTGTTTATGTTGACATTGTGGTTTAAAATGAGATCCATTTTAGCAGTTTTAGAGAAATATAGGACGTTATATCTATCCATCCATCTATCTATATAGGTAGTATCTAGGTACTTAAATAACAGCTGTTATCTTATGATTATATCATTATAAGAACAATTTTTATACATTATACAGAGAAAATAACAACTGTTATTTTCCATTTGGTTACACCAGCTGAAATTATTTTTTGTTCAACAAATAGATCAAAAATAGTATTTTTATAGGTCAGTAGTTATTTGGGCAGATAATGGTGTTGCTCTTCCATTATATATTGATTGTTATTGTCTAACATAACGATGAGTAATGACTGCTATAACCATTATAATCCTTTTTTTTTTCTGACGAAGGTAACTACTATAATCTTGAAGTCAAATAATTGCATTCTAGAAGTGTTGGATAATAGTGACTGTCATAATTTTTGTAATACTTCATAAGCGTTTCAGCAACAATTCACCATGCATATATAATGGAATAATGCTAGCTGTTTTAGAGAACTCGGTTGAGCTAAAGAAGATTGGACAGCCCTCAATCAGTTCAGCTTTATTTATTAGGCAAAAAAAATGGCAGCTCCACTTTATCTCAAGTAAAAGAAGAAGAAGAAAGGAAGGAAGCTCATCCTCGACGAAAGTTAGGAAGACCCCTGCCAACGACAAAAAGACAAACAAAAAACTCAATAAATAAAAAAAAGTTCCAGTTGAAATCAGTAAAACATCACTTGAATGTTTGAATGCACAAGTTGTCTTGCAGGCAAGTTGTTGGTGAGTACTGCAAGAACGCGAGAGAGCTAGCCTTGAGACTGTTAGAAGCCATCTCCGAGAGCTTGGGGCTTGAAAGTGACTACATGGAGAAGGCACTGGGCAAGCAGGGACAACATATGGCAATAAACTACTACCCTCCGTGCCCCCAGCCGGAGCTGACCTACGGCCTGCCGGGCCACAAAGACCCCAACGCCATCACCATCCTTCTCCAAGATGGAGTCTCTGGTTTGCAGGTCCTCATCAGAAACGGCAAATGGGTGGCTGTCAACCCAGTCCCAGATACCTTGGTCATCAACATCGGTGACATGATACAGGTATATTTGGATTCTCTTGTTCCATTCATAAGTTAATGCTGGACTCCGTAGAATAGTAGCTGGTTACATATACATATATACCGGACGAGTCCTCGCCCACATCATTTTTTCGTGTTTTCCCCCCAAAATTCGCCTACTTTCTCGAGCTAGTTCAGGAAATGATTGGTGTGGTAGTTGGATTCATTTGGAGTACTATCTTATATTATTAAATCTAAGACTACCATCAAGCAAAAAAATATTACCATCGAAAAAACAAGAAGAAATTATTGTCTAAGGGCGCGTCGTTATCTTCAGCATAAAGAACTAGCTGCATCTAGGAGCTATTCCTGACACTGTTGTGATCTGGCTATCAGATTAATAGTGAATGGAACATGTATGTAGCACAAGGTGTCATAGTATGGCCTGCTATCATTTAGAAAAGAGCCAAGTTAAAATAAT
The DNA here is from genome assembly GCF_009389715.1 of Phoenix dactylifera. Classification (NCBI taxonomy): domain Eukaryota; kingdom Viridiplantae; phylum Streptophyta; class Magnoliopsida; order Arecales; family Arecaceae; genus Phoenix; species Phoenix dactylifera. The sequence continues at coordinate 16,292,728 of NC_052393.1, forward strand.
CTAAGCTATGGTGGATCGTGGTCAATTTCTGCAGTTGCTGCATCGGCATCAAATCCTCCTCTTTGGAACAACACCAGCATGCACATCAGGGATTCCTTTGGAGAGGATAATTTATTCGATACATATGTGCAAGAGCAGGGCAAACTGGACTGTGGCCCAATGGCTGCATCCCTGGCCCATGGGAGCAGGGGTTTCAAGTTTGAACTTTAGATGGTGTTATTTCCCAGTATTTGAGACTAAGATAATTCCAATAGGTGCTACCTTACTGTAAGATATTCTATACAAGAAAAGAAGAAAGTATATGGTTTGGAAATCGCGGACTCTTAATTTATGGCAAGGACTGCAGAAAAACAGAGTTGATGACTGTGCATAATTGTTTTATCCTTTTAAAACTAGGCTCTTATTCTTCTAGCTAGTTGGTCAGAATTACTTCTTGAAATATCTATTAATTAACTCCAACAGAAATTTGAGCAGAACGTACATGGTTTCGACATGGTTTTTAAAATACAGGAATGAAGTTTAGGTAAGTTCGGTTATGGGCTTGGTGCAATTTAAGTGTCAAGTTGGCTGCTGCTACATGTAGGAGTTGGATAATATCATATAGACTTATTCGACACAAAATTGTATGTTTATTTTTTCTGTAGGTTCTTAGCAATGATCGTTATAAAAGTGTGCTTCATCGTGTAATTGTGAATGATACAAGTGAGAGGATCTCTGTCCCTACTTTCTATTGCCCATCTCCAGATGCACTAATTAAACCAGCGGAAGCTATAGCTGATGAGGAGCATCCACCCATATATCGAAGCTTTACCTATGGGGACTACTATGAGAAGTTTTGGAAACGAGGGCTCCAATCTGCAAGTTGCCTTGATGTGTTTAAACTTTAAAGCCGCCTAGCAATTGTTGCTCCAAACTATCTAGTTTGCTTTAAATTATCTTGTTTAAAGTATGTATTATCGAGTAGCCTTATTTGGTTTTCTAAGCCGGAAAAATGGTTTCTATGTTGAAAGATCCTTATTCTTAACGTCAATAAGGTTCGGCCTTTTATGGTCTTTCACGCGGGCAAGCATCCGGTGGCCCGGCCCACGTTACGTGGAGCAGAAGCCCGTTAGTCGGGCCCGATCAAAAGAAAACTCCCTTGTCTCCACCAGTCTAGAGCAGAACTGAAGGAAACCAAGTAGAAACATCAACATAGTTAAAATATCCAGGCTGCGAACCCTTCATTAAGCCATGAGTGGGTCCACCACTCCACCGTCACCAGATTCCTGAACCATAAATGTGCCACTTCATGTATATAAAAAAAAAAAAGCGACGAAAAAATATCAGAAATTCTTAACATTTTGCAATAAAAAAACAATCAGTCAGAGCCTATGGGATGTGAAACAAGAGGAAATGTATACATATTTTTCTTATGGTATCCTTCTCGACTTGTCATGAGCCTTGATAAATGGCAACTATGGGCTTCCAAAGATATTTTTTGGTGGAGCAATGGAGAACTTTGGGTTGATCCCTTCTCATGATACAGTTTTGTTGTATAGAATATCGCTCTGAAGCTGCAAACAAGCAATGGGTGTCTTATGTTTCCTGCACTATGAACATAGACTTCAGCGAACTTTTAAATGACTCCATCCTCAAAACAAACTCCAAATAACTAAAGTGCAATTCTAATTATCATGAAATTCATGTGAGCCACATTGTATTCGATGCTGAAAAAATCCAATTGAGGGCCTGTTTGAATAATCCTGTGCGATCTAACAGGATTCATAAGAACACAGGCCAAGCAAGACTTCATTTCACAGTATTCACAGGATTTTTTTTTTTTTTTGTATACCCATAAACCAAGGATCTGCTGTGTATCTGAAATGTCATGCATATCAACTTGCATGTACGTGTTAGCGTGGACTTTCCAAAACAGATGCAGATGTCTGAGTGCAGTAGAAATCTGAAGAAAATTTGAAGGGAGCTGTTGGATTCACGAACGGATGACGGATCCGTTCGTTCCTTTTTTCCCTTTTTATTAACACAGGGGACCGCTTTAGATTGGTTGATTTCAATTTATGCAGGCCACCAATAAAAGCCCAAATGAAACACACGATGAGAACCCACTAATCAGCCACAGACAGCAAACCACTAATCAAAAACAACTTCTTTATACTTTAGATTACAACCTTTATGACAAGCTACGAGTCCTTAGTCTCTCTTGATTCTCTGAACTAAATTTTAAAAAAGATATCACATTAGTTGTGGTTCTCTTGATTATACAAGATTTTATAGATGTGATTGTTCTGGTGATGCTGCTGCATTTCGCGGGATAATGTTTGTCTATTTGGATCTCTAAAAACACTTGCAATAGTTGCCATTCTTGTGTATAAGTGGTGAAATCTTTCATCTTATCATTCTGATACACTGCTTCTTCTCCGATAAATCCATGGTAGGTGAGATTTCAATTGGTTATCACAATATCAAAAGGATAATCTAGTTAGGCATCTGCTTGCTGTTCACTGAAGCTTCCATGTACAGCATTTCACTTGACTTAATTCTACTTTTTTATAATTCTAAGTCCAAATCAGGATATCATCCATTCCTTTAGAGAAGATCATTGTGCTTCTTTATATTATTTTATAAGAGGAGAGTCTTCTCGGGGAGGGAAAGGGAGTAGGGGTGGGCGATGGCGCAAAAGAAGTCGAGTGGGGAGAGGAGGCGGCTCGTGATCTTGGGTCGGAGCCCCACAATTTGTGCCATTTTGCACCGCATCCCAACCCCATAGCGACGACAATGTCTGGCCTCCTCACTTCCTCCTACTCTTCCTAATAAAATTAGAAAAGACATAACACAGGAACAACAACAAATGCTCAATTTATTGATATTTTTTTAACAAATTATAATAGAAATAATACATGAAGCATAATTACAAGTTACAAATTAAAAATTACAGTAGAAATAGAAGCATCCCTCAGCCTTCATCTTCATCTTCATCTTTATCTTGGTCTTCAAATGCTAGCTCCTTGAAAACCCAGCTGCCAGCGAGATCAAAAATGAATTAAAACCCAAAAAGAGGACAACCTGAGAGCGAGAAGATTTAGAGTTGCAAAAAGGCGAGAAGAAAATTCGAGAAGCTGAGAGCGAAGAATGATTTAAGAATTTGGTTGTATACTTTTTCAGCAGCTCAGATCTCGACCTTGAGCTTCACGATATGGAAGAGCGAGCAAAGATCTAACTCGTCTATGCAAAAAAAAAAAAAAAAGATCCAACTCGTCTCCCTCAAACATGATGAGTTTAATCTCCACAATATCCCCAGTCTTGATGTCTGGCACTAGCCTTTCCTTCTCAGCAGCCTCGACTGCTCTCTTGTTCACTAGTTTGCATCAAAAAGAAATGAAAAAAAAAAATCTACACATCAATCCACACTCTCCCATAGCAAAAATTTTTAACCATATAATTTATGAAAAACAGAGCACCTTAAAAGAATTTACCCCCATGATATCTTCAAGCTTGATTTTAGGTTTCCTCCTCAACTTCACCTCGGTTTCGCCATCAGAGACCTTCGACTCTTCCTTCACCTCCGACTGGTTTGCTAGGGTTTCCCCTTCCTCCACTGCCACCTCCTCCGCATCTCCCGCCGCAGCCACCTCTCCCTCGGAGCTCGATTTTGCGACCAGCACTGCGGGTTCCCGGCTCCAACTAGGTAGAACACGGGGACCTAAGGGAGGGCGGCGGTGGAAGGGGAGGGGGAGGCGCACAAAATGGAGAGAGGGAGAGCATGAAGGGGGAGAGGGCTAGAGTATGGTTCTTGATTTGAAGCTCGGTGGGGGGATTTGGGGGGAGAGGGCTAGCCGATCAAGTTGGGTGAAGGAGGGGCTTGCAAGATGATGGCGGCTGGGTGAAGGGGTTAGGGATTGCGAGAGAGAGAGAGAGAGAGAGAGAAAGGGATTGGGGAGGGGTGATCCCGCGATTGTTCTCCAACGATGCTTTAGAAAGCGTCGTCTTAGTCTATTATTAGGCCTCCAACGATGCTTTTTAAAGCATCGTTTTTCGGAGAGATTAGCCCAGAGGTGATTAGGCCTCTGACGACGCTTTATAAAACGTTGTCTTGGAAAAAAATTAGGCTAGGGATGATTAGGCCTCCGACGATGTTTTCAAAAGCGCGCATTAGTACACTAAGGCTTCTGACGATGCCTTCTAAAGCGTCGTCTTAGTTTGAGAGGGCTTTCGGCGACACTTTTAAACGTCGTCTAATCTTGATTTCTTCCGACACTACTAAAAAGCGTCGGTAAATTTTGGCGGGGTACCCAAATTGCCGACGCTTCTTTCTTGCATCGACAGAAAATAGTCAGGAAAACCCATTCTTGTTGTGGTGTCCCCCGCCTTCTTCCACAACAAAGGCCACAGCTGTCGCCCAAGAAGAATCCCATCAATGGCTCGTCGGATAACCAAGACTTGGTCCCTGAGTTGGCCGGAATCTTTGTGGGGAGCGAAGGCTGAACCAGATCAGAAGCCCCTCTCAGATCCATCTCGCCCTACGCAACTCCTCCTCATGCTCTCCCCCTAGCTGCGCTTTCTCTGGAACAGGTTAAACTGGGGACAAGTCTATTCAGAAAGAGCCCCTTAACTTCAACAAAATTATGCTTCCTGCCATTCGAAGCAATGTGAAAACAACCTTAGAGTTCAAGAAAATTACGACAGTAGCCACGCCTATCACCCGCCATAGGTGGTATTGACTTGGGTTAAAGATGATCTTACCCTTTGGAGAACCATAAAAAATTTCAATATAAGATATTATTATATGGTATATCATATTATTGTTTACATTCTATATCAATAATCTAGCCGGCTGAATCAAGTTAGATGGAGCCCGAGCACATAAAAGTTGCATGTTCTTTGCTAAACTTGATAAGACTCGACCATGATAGATCTTACTAAATATGGAGGCATAAGTCGAAGAGGTAGAATTCAACCATAATATTGGTAGGCAGGACGAAAGATCGGACTTTAACTGTGAGCAGCCATAATGAGTGATTATGAGTCACAGGCTGAAGAAAGTTGGATCATGATCTATTTTGCAGTTATACTACATGTGGGATTATGGAAGCAAAACTCTGAAACCGCTAAGGATCATAGCAACATAAATAGTTACAAGAATCATTGGTTATATTCTAGTTATTGTACTACGTATAAATAAATGTAATTGTATTCTATGAAGGAGCTTTCGGCATCCAATATATCAATAGATTTTAATTTATTTTAGCTTTATGTTATCCTACACTTTATTTTTCGGAAGAATTTTACCTTTAGACTAGTGTTAACTTAGACTTCCTCCACCACAGTCTAAGCTACATATCCCAATCAATCTTTCTCGGATGATGATATGATGATGGTAATAAAAGTTCTTGAAAATCAAAGTATCTGAACCGACGCAACTCTCGAATCCTCCATTCGATTATCCTCTTTTCGACTATTCTAATATTGGGGGCATGTCTGCTCATTTTTCTACCAATCTTGTCATCATTGACTTGTTAAACAAACTTTCTGAAAATAATTATTATATTAACAATAATATGGATTTGGATGATAAACTTTCTAATTTTATAAGAATCACTTCTTTTTATCCACTAATTTCCGAGTTATATCTAAACAACATTGTTTATTCCCCCATCACCATTCAAATAGAAAAAAAAATAACTACAATTACAACACTGTATTTTTCAAATAAAAATAAAGATTTTACATCATTTTACACCCTGACGTGAAAGAGTAAAATATACTTTATTCTCCGTCCTGGAAGTTTTTAAAAGAGTTAAAAAGGACAGATAGTCGGATATCATTTTCAAGTACAGTGAGTGACTGGCATCGCAAGTGAATAGTGAAATTGGACCGGTCAAGAAACCGGTGATTTTAATAAATTTTATGTGAAAAAAAAAATCTGGATTCCAAAAATTTATCCAAGTAAGCCAATGTTTTTTAAGAAGCCGATGCAAGAAGTGCGAGCTAGCATCTGTACCATGACTTCAAATCAGCCAAACTTGTTGTGGACCGCACGTATGTCCTCGCCTGCGGTTCTCGTCACGGAATGCTGCTGCCCATCTGACCACCGAATAGCCCTTGGGTACCGCCCGCAGGCCATGTACTTTTTTTTTTTCTTCTTATTTCTTTCTCTCTCTTTATTTTTTTATTTTTTTACTTTTTTTAGCCCACGATTTATATACTTTTCATATGAATATATTCAAAAAAAAAATACCATACATCACATAGTATGCTAGGCGGCTCTCTTTTTTCGATCTATAGGCTTCTTTCAGAATTAATCGACCACATACGAAATCATCCAGTCCGCAGCTTTATTAATTTTTTTTAAATATTTTTAGCTTGAAACTCAACATCATCTTTCGTCATGATCCGAATATTTTGAAATAGAAGATAGCGCTCATCTATCCGCGCTCATCTATTCTATCAATGTCTTCAAATTTCAGCCACTCACCGTGGCCAAATTACTCCTTAGAAGGACCGCTCTTGGTGAGCAAATCACATCATACCAGGGCGATTCATTAATTGAGATGCGGCTCCCCGTCCTCATCATGAGCAGAGGAGCGTCCCAAGGCCATGTGCGCTTGTGGGCGCAGCTCCTCTTAGTCGTAACCTACGGTCCAGCGAAGCAGAAGGTGAAGGCTCTTATCACAAATAACAATAAGAATATATAATAAAATAAAATAACAGGAGGTAAAAATTAATGACTCTAATTACTGCAAGAAAGAGGAGGGCTTGTTTCTTATTTAGATGAGGTACCGCTGCTCTAGAGAATAAAAGCAGCAAAAAACCAATGAAGACAGACAAATCCAAATTTTACTAGGCTGGTGGTAGATATTTATACGCCAGTAAGTAAGTCATGCTTGACTCAGCTTCTGAACCGAACTAGCTTCAGAGTTAAAATTTAGATTTGGATCTTAACACATTCGCATTGTCAACATGTTAGGTCACATTTTTTATTAGGACTCGTCAAGCTATGCTGGATGGGTTCCATACCTTTCAACTCAAACCACTGGAACACCAATGACATTTTCATCAATCATAATGTAAGGAAGTTATGCATTATGTTTGCTAGAGTCTTTTGCATATACTATGCATATACTAGGAGCATGCTTTTTTATTTTTCTTTTAATCATTGGGTCCGCGCAAGGAGAGAAAGTGGCATGGCGGAGGCATTTATAATTTTCTTTTTTTCTCTCATGTATTATATGGTATAGCTGGAAAAATTAATACGATGGAAGCTTACAGAAGTGCGAGATTTTGGATTTTTCTAATAACATGCAGCCCCCAACTTCAAGCTTTAGTGCCATTTGGTTGAAGCCATTCTTAAAGCCTTTCTTATTGTATATTAGTAGATATTAGCAGATGGTGGATATGGAGAAGGCTCTAATGCATCAAATTGACTATGCTAGACTCAAAATTTTCTAAATGATTTGCATTACTTGGTACAAGGTGATGCTTGGGAAGTATTTGAGACGACTTTGTTACTTTTATGCCTCAATTTTCTTTTCTTGTATGGAGCATCTGACCTCTTTCATCCTACTTACAATAAATAAACAAATACATAACTATGACTATTTGGTAGGTAACGTATTGTACTAACATTTCTGCTATTCATGTAAATCAGATAATATTTAATCTTTATATCAACTAGGAAATAAGATTATTCAGTGATAATAATTTAACAAAAAACTGTTATTCTTCCTTTATTGACCATTATTTGTATTATAATAATAAATAATGATTATCATAATAGTATTTTATATGAAAATAATTTAAAAGTAAACATTTCCTCAGAAATAACAGCTGTTAGGGTAGCATTTTCTAGGAGAATAAGGAGAGCATAAGATATAGAATAAGTTTTATGCACATAGAATTTTGGAAGACACATATTAAAAGGAAATAATGTAGAATCAAGCTTGCTTATGATAAGTATAATTATTTTAGTGGAAAATTATTATAAACCATGCCTAGCACAAGAATGTCTTTTGCATCAACCTTATTATTTTCATGTGGATAAATAAAAAGGCCTTTAATTTGTATTACACCCTAGCTATAAATATTGCTTATTACGTATTATCCTTCAAAAATGACCACTGCATATATAACTCTGAAATTTCTTTGCAAAATTTGCAACGATGCACAAAATAATATTTAGTTTATATTGTAAAAAGCTATATTTTTGCATAATTTTTGAGGAGCGGTGATATAAAGGGTAATAAAGTAGTTTTCCAAAAAAAAAAAAAGAGAGATAACTTCAAAAATATGCATGCAAAAAAGTAGTTTTAAAGAATAAATGCCTAAAAAAAAAATTGTAGGGATGCATGCAAAAAGTCCTAAAATGGCTTTTCTTCAAAGATTAATATAATATTTGCAGTCAATAAATAAACTTATGACGTAACTACTTCGATAGATATAATGTTATTTCTATTTTTTTCTGCAGCCCATAATTATTTAAAACAACTAATAAATATTTTTGAAGCCGAAGTATTGCATCACCCGAGGCCGAACCTCGCATCGAAGGCCATGGAAGCAAAAAAAACGCAGAAAAGACACAGTCCGGATCCTCTCCGGTCCGCGCCGTTGAAAAGAAGAAGGCAGGTTTAATTGTTCCATCGAAGTCAGCTGACAGCCTTCCAAGCTGTTGGACCGTCGGATTCCTGTCAGATGCTTTCCGTAAGGAGGACGGAATCCTGCAAGGTCAAACTTCCGGACAGCTTCAGCTAAAAAAAGGTACGCTTGTACCCACCATCCCACAGCCAAGGGGACAGCTTAGAAATGAGTAGTTATTACTTCTTTTTTCTCCTTTTTTTTTTTTTTTTTTTTTTTTTCTTTTCCCCTCGAGGAAACGCGCTCCTCTTCCGGACAAAAATCATACGAGGAGACTTGTCCATCTTTTCACCTCCCTTCTCCCATCACACACAAATTTATCTTTCAACGGAGAGGATGATGGTAGTAAAACCCGTCCGCCATAAGTGAGCTGGGTACCACCAAGATAGTAGTCTGATGGTAAGGAGGCGATAATTCCGTTCTAGTTGTCCGGGTTCGAAACGCACGGACGTCGATTAAATTAGGGGATTGAATGCCCCACGTCCGGCTAGCTTGTTAGCGATTATGCTTTCCTTCCACTTGTACCAAGATGGCACTAGGGTGACATACCCATACGTGAGGCGGTGAACCCAGTGGGGTGAGCCCACGGATCGGAGAAGGCACGCGAAACCTGCGACCTGTATCGAACATTTCCTAGTGGAAGGGGGGCCCAGTAATGGGGCTGCTACGTGGGTGTGCTGGTCCCTCCCCTCCCCTCCTATTATTTACCAAAAATAAGTGAGCTGGGTTGAATGTAATAGACATAGTTCTTGAACCCGAGCAACATTTTATTAGAGACAGTAAAAAAATTAAAAATATTATAAATAAATTTATATTATTTTATTAGCTTAAATTTTTGGAACAAATGGTGATTTCAACCTAGTATCAGAGCAGAGATGCGGAATTTAAACCCTGTCTCCGCACTTTTTGACTCCATTATTAAAAATTTCGCATGTTGGGATTATTCATTAAAAAAAAATGGCCCACATGTGAGAAGGACTGTAAAAGAATATAAAATATATAAATAAATCCACTTCATTCTATTAGCTTGAGCTTTTGAAGTAAGTGGTGATTTCAACAGAGACAATGATGAAACTTAATAAATTTGTTAAGAACGCTTGTTCTATTCTCCACTGAAAGTATTAATTTTGGTAGCAGATTTTATCGGAGAGATCGAAGATGTCCGATCACCCGCTTCTAGATGACATTCGAAGGTTACTGAGAAAGTGCGATGCCTACCAGGTTATGCATATATTCCGAAAGATGAATCGAACTGCTGATTGCATCGCCTCTTTTACTACTCACTATTCTGAAAATATTTTTGGACCCATTTTATATATGTTCCTCCACCTCTGTATAGTATTTTGTTTCTTGACTCTAATGGCAATGCTCACGTAAGACTAGTGTGAGCTGCCGGTATTAAAAAAAAATTAGTTTATAATGATAATTAAAAATTGCCATGAATAGATCATACTTATTATCTCACCAAATATAATTGAATGATGTGGTGATTTTTTTTTTTTTTCCTTCCTTTCTAGTTGCGTTGCCAAACAAAAAAAAATTCGTGCATGACAATATTCATTGCTTTGAAATTTATAACAAGGTAAATAGGTGTACGCCGTAGAGTTCATTCCATCACCTTTCGCGCGTTTTACCGCGACGCTTTACCGCAGTTTTGGAGGGCGGTAAAAGATATGGCCGGAGCGCACCGAGGACAGGCAGGCCTCGGGAATATGTATTCCGCGGTCAAAAGGAGGACAACTACGATCGACTGAAAAGAAGGACAAGGAAGCAGGACGCAGAGAGGAACGGAGAACGAGGGGATGGAGAGCGTACGTGTTGCTCGTCTATCTAGTTCATTTCAAAGTTAAAAAGCCCAAGGGAGAGCTGTCCAAAATTTTGCATACATCCCTCGAACCAAATGATCCTTCTCCTGCGAATGTTTACCAGCTTCTTCCAAGATTCCCTGTCCATGTGCAATCTTATGCGATTCTTAGAGTATGACTTCTCACTACAACTTGCTAATCAAAATCAATGTATTCTTAAGAGCCATGCACAAGGAACCATGGCTATAAAATGTAAAAGGTATATTGGACAAGGTGCATTAATTGTCACATCTCGCCTCGGAGGGACCGTGCCTTAAAAGGTGCATCTATAACTGTTTCGATTTGAATAATTTATTTCAAATAGGTCTTCTTTCCCTTTCCCGAGACCAAGACTATGTTATATGGGTGAAACAGATATTAATGAAATATTTTCCAAACATAGCACATGTTTCTCTCTCTCATAAGTCGTCTTGTCCATGTATCTCCATATGATATACGTGGCAATTTGATTGAACTGATTAATGGCCACCGATATTTTGAATAAAGCAGTTATGCTTGATAGATAATTTACGACTCTTCAAAAGACCATATCTAAATATTCTCGGTTTACTTATGATTAAAAGCCATATGAACAAAAACGCCATCATTTACTTATGAGAAACAGATTTTTATCATATCTAAATATTCTCGGTTTTTCTGGCTCTAAGCTGCCCAATAAATTAAAATGGACTCTTATCAGCTGTGGGCACTCTAAATCCATCCAAGTTCAATCTATGGGATCCCCCTCCTGCATGTCCCTATATCTTCCACCTGGGCATTGTCCATGCGCGCACGACTCTCCGTGGGTGGCACTTTGTGAGGCCACAATCCTTTTAAGATAAAGATACGATGATTCTCTGTACTAGCGCTGACGTACCACAACGGGCAAGACTGGATAGCAGACCAAGTGAGGCCTTTTGGTAGGGCTTGCGTCACATCCAGTTTATCCCAAAAAAAAAAAAAAAAAAAAAGGGAAAACTTAGAGGCTAAACATGTATATAGAAAGACCAATAAAACTGTAGATTGAATAGCTTCATTTGTGATTGACCATTCTACTATTCTAGAGAAGCTATGGAGTTAGAGACATTTGTTGTATTTTGACTTTTTTAAACGTATTCATACTAAACGTGTATAAGTCATCCGTTGAAAAAAAAACAAGAAGAAGAAGAAACAAATATAAACGGTTAAAACTAAAAGGTTGATAGAATGAAATTTTCCTTCCCATATTGTTGGATCCTTCCGATTTCATCACAAAATATCTTGAGATATGTGCTTGAGCTAGACAGAATGAAATTTTTTTCCCCATCTAAAGATGGTAATTTATGATCTAACCATCAATCCGACCCATGAACGATCCACTTTAAGCAGATTTAGGTTTGACGTGGATATATTTGGGTTACAAACAGATCAACCTGTTTAGACCTATTTATTCAACGGGTTGGGTTCAGGTTTAGACTTTTAATCCGGTCAATTCATTTTGACCTGTTTAATAATTAGGTCAGATCATTACCCGACCGATTTAACCTATTTAAAACATGTTTAACTTTTTTAAAACCTACTTAATTTGTTTCTGACCTATTTAACCTGGCCCGCTTAACTTATTTAACCTATTTTAATTCATTTAATCTGTTAAAAATTGTTTAACCTAATTTTATCGTTTAATAAATAGATTATGTTGGTCGGATGGAGTTATTTGTTTAATAAATAGGTTGGATTCGGATCAAAAATTTTGATCTGTTTTAGTAAACAGATTGGCTTCGAGTTGATGAATTTTTGATCTGATCTCCATTCAGTCCGACTCATCTTAGACTCGACCCGATTTGATTGCCGCCCCTATAATCCCATCCCATCCCATCACGGAATGCTTTCAGGTTTGTTCTTGCTTCCCTACAGCTATTTGATTCCGTCTGGAAAAAAATACAGAACGTTCAAATGTTTTGAGCTATGTGCTCGCTTTCCATGTAAAGCCGTTTGAGTCTGTTTGGAAAAAAAACAAAGAAAAGAAATGTAAATCGTTCAGAATGTTTTGAGATATATAAATCGTGGAAAGAAGGGAATGCAATGGAAGGAGGCACGAAAGTCACAAATAAACCTACATATTTTTACCAGCTGGTCTCATAAACCAACAATATCATTATAGAATATAATCCGAATGGTTAGAAACTTTTTGGAATATTTTAGTACAGTTTATCAGGACAAAAATCTATAGGTACCAAATCAGTCATTTTCTTTTGGTAGTTGAAATATGAAGTAATAGAAAGAGAACTACCTGAATTGAATCTTGAGGACCGGAACACTGCCTTCCAAACCTTTGTGTGACCACATCAAGCGGACCGTCCCTAAATTATGCTTCTCATTGTGAGTTCGCTTTCTACTTCTGAGAATGTCAAATGAGCTTGTCATTGACTAGTAGCTACTTTTGGGGTAGAAATTATGTAATCAATCGCTGGTTGAGCCAGGCTTGAAATTTACCAAAATTTACGTTTTTTTTTTTTCTTTTTTAAAGAAAGAGGGCCAAAGGGGAGGTTTTTGTTTCAATGGAGCTTGAATATTTTTATTAATAGATAATATATATTTTTATTAGTTCAATTATTATTATAAGCAAGTAGTTAGATAAGCTTTTTCATAAAGATTAATAGAATACGTTATGATGCCTAAGTCTAAATAGATCTCATATCTTAGAGATAATCCTAAACCCAAGACTATAAACTGAGCAAGTCATTTGTCAGATCACTCATTCATAACTAGAACTAGGCTTTGGAGACCTCAGGTTGTCATCAATCTATTAAACGTATTATTTTTGAACATGGGTGTTGGATGGTCATTTTTCGTAACAGGGTTTTGACTCGGCTACAATATAAGTTGAATTGGAACACTCCGTGCATTGTTTTAGCTCAACTTTTTTTTTTTTTTTCTTTTAGCAATATTCAAAATTTGAAGTCTAGATCTCTCAACAATAGGTTCTAAATCTTATGTGCCTAGTTTAAATTCTTTTGTTACAAGACATGATAGCATGGAAGAATATATTTCAAGCTTTGCAGGTTTCTTATGCATACCGAGAGGTTAATCGGGCTGCTGATTACTTAGCAAATAAAGCCCGGATTGCTGACTTTGTCATTCAATTGGATGACCAAGTCCATCCAGAGTTTGTTACCCTTGAATCGATGATGCTGAAACTGAGCATGTATATCTGTATGATTAATATCTATAAAGGTGAAATAGGGACTCTTGCGTTTCCAGATCAATTTTATTGTCCTTGGAGATCAATTTTATAATGTATATCTCTATGAAATGTTTGTTATCCTTGCCTTTCACTTGATTAGCTATGAGTTCCCAATTGTTTACATTTACATCCTGTCATGGCACTTGCATAGTTCCTTCTATCTTGCTAAAAGAAATGTAAACAAGTTTTAAAGGCTAATGATGTCTAACATAGTTGTTGGAGTCTGTTCGTGGGAGACAATGGATATGCAAGTCTACTAGAGCTTACCTCTCTAGAAAATTTAGAGCGGATCGTAAAAAATTAATTGATATATTTATATCTTATAGTTGTCTTTTGGTTTGTTATATTCATTAAACTTTCAGCTATATAGTTTCTTGTTCTACTTCAATATATATATATATATATAATTCTGCGAGTGCACAAGCGGAAAAAGGGTCATCCTGGGGATTACGAGTATCGATGTCTTCCCTCTCAACGCATGTATATATACTTGTTAGTATTCCATAATTGCTCGTTTCCTCTTTATCCTTCTTGCAGGGATTCAGAAACTTTTCTCGCCCACCAGAAATTTTCTTATACTTGTAATCTCTCTCCTATAATTAAAACAGCGAGGGAGAAGCGGTGTAGAGGAGGGGTGGGAGTCCCCACGGCTGCTTGCCGCCACTTCGGGACAAATCTGCCATCCAGCAATAATGCATGGGAGCTTGCAAACCAGACAGGGCCACAATCCCCAGATCCGGACCCCCATCCCTAAACCCTAACGCAAAGGTCCCCCCCCCCCCCCCCCCCCCCCCCAATGCTCTTATCTCACCCACTCCTCCTACTCCCCGGTCCATATATTGCCTTCATATTATGATACTCAACACTACTTCCCAAGATGCTAAAGCATATATCTTTAGCTGCAAGCCTTTACCTACCTTTCTCATTTATCACCACACTCATCACTTTTTATAGTTTCTATCACCTCCTCATCTCTTTCCTTCCTCTAATTCCTGCTTCTTTTTCCTCCTCTCCTTCCCCCTCTTATACGGCCATAGCACTATATTGTTTCACAACGCAGGCGTAGAAGGGGGGCAAAGCACAGAAGAAGAAGAAAACAAAAGAAGAAGAAGAAGTAGGGAAGGAGCGGAGAGTAATGAGCTCTAGTTCCTTTCTCTCTCTGCAGCCTGTCTTTGCCTCCATATTTATTGCTCCGTGCGGGTGTTGAGGGGATTTAATAAGCCTCCCTTTTTTATTTGATTGTGAAAGAGAACAGGTGGTTGAGTGCGGAGTTTTAAAAGGTACTTCACACAGCTGGTAGGAGCAGGAGTGCTCAATTATCCCCACCACCTCCAATGGAGAGGCTCCAAGGGCCCATTAACCCCTTTGTAAGTGCACTTCTTAATAAGTTCCCTCTCTTTCTGGAGATTTCATTCAATGCGGTACAAGTGGTATATAGAAAAATTCTAGGTAGGAGAAGAACAGGATAAACCTTGTTTCTTCTTCTTTGTTATGTATTCCTTTTGCACTTAATTCCGCCTTTCCTCTTGGGTGGCGAGTGTAAGCTGCTATTTTTAAGGAAATCCGTTTTCTAGTCAAATCTCTTGCTCAATTCGGTCCAGTTTAACTTTTTTTTTTGGGGTTAATTTCATAAAAAATAATGAAGTTGGCTGGAGAGGGGAGGAGCTCGGAGTGCTTGGAACTGGAAGTCTGGAGCCCGAGTTCTGGTCCTGAGACGAGCTACGGCAGCTTAATTCCAGACCATTACGGCCACATGCCCTTCCTCCAGCTGCTCCAAAGCGCAATGCAAGTGGAGGAGGAGACGGAAGAAGAGGAAGAGCAGCAACTCCACTTCCAAGTCGTCCAGCAACAGCAGCAGCACCACCACCACCAGCAAGAGCTCTTGGCCTCCTTCCCACCGGAAGCCAACTTCCAGCTCCTCCTCCGCCTCCAGAGCCACCAAGATAAGAAATGGACGGCCGAGATCGACTCCGTCCGTGCCGCGGAGCAGCTGGAGAGCTGCGTCACCCACGCCTCCGAGTCCCAGTCCGACGCCAGAGGCGCCGAGGGCCACGAACCCGACCACCACGGCCAACTCTCCGCTGGAACCACCAGATCTCCGGCGGCGGCGGGGACGAGGGAGCGGAAGAAGAGGAAGCGATTGCGGGCGGCGGCGGCCTCGACGAAGAGCACGGAGGAGGCGGAGAGCCAGCGGATGACCCACATCGCCGTTGAGCGCAACCGCCGGCGACTCATGAACGACCACCTCGCCGCCCTCCGCGCCGTCATGCCCTCCTCCTTCGTCCAACGCGTACGCTCTCTCTCTCTCTCTCTTCCATCTCCTTCCAATTCCATCCACGTTTCCTCATTTGACGACGTCGTGTTTGGCCCCAGGGAGACCAGGCCTCCATCATCGGTGGGGCCATCGACTTCATCAAGGAGCTCGAGCAGCTCCTCCTCTCCATCCACGCCGAGAAGCGGCGGCGCACGTCCGCCGTCGTGTCCTCCACATGCACCGCCATCCGGAGAACCAGCAGCGAGGAGGACGCGTGCCCCGTGGCGTCGGCGCCGGCCTCGCTGGAGGGCTTCTTCATCTCCCCTCAGTACACGAGCTACTCGCAGTCCCAACAGCAGCGCCGGCGGGTCAAGGAGGAGGAGGACGGCGAGGAGTCGCCGGAGGCGGTGGCGGAGGAGGTAGGGGTGGACGTGGAGGCGACGGTGGTGCAGGGACACGTGAATCTGAAGGTGGCGGGGCGGCAACGGGAGGGGCAGCTGGTGCGGGCCATCGCCGCCTTGGAGGAGCTCCGCCTCTCCGTCCTCCACCTCAACATCACCTCCCTCGACCCCTCCTCTATCCTCTACTCCCTTAACCTCAAAGTTAGTACTAAAAAAAAAGTCTTCCATTATTAGTCTTAAAAACTAAATGCTTTCTTCTAAGCACCAACTCTAAGATATTTTGTCCGGTAATTAAAACGAGCAAACAGATGGAGGAGGGGTGCAAGCTTGGATCCGCGGACGAGATAGCCACGGCGGTGCACCAGATATTCGGCTACATCAACTCCTGCCGATGACGCTGGGTCTTGTCATGATTTCAGAGAGATGACATGGGCCAAGAAAGGCAGTCCAAAGCTATGCTATTATGCTGATGCTGCACCGTGGAAGGGGAGAGTGGGGGGTTACAGCAAGGGAGCAGCGGGGGCAGCAGCTTTTTCCTTCTCTCCGGAGACCAGAGAAGTGAGAGAATTTCTTGCTGTTTGGTTCCATCTTTCGAGCTTTCAGTCCCTCTACTTTTGGCTTTTCTTTTCTTTTTGTTCTCTCTCTCTCTCTCTCTCTCTCTCTCTCTCTCTCTCTCTCTCTCGGAAGGAAAGGATGCGCCTTTTGAGATCGCTGGCGTTGAATTGCTTCGTTCATGATTGCAGATGATGCTCGAGGCTAGCCTTCTATGTGTTATTCTAATGTGTTTGGTTCCCTTTTTTTTCGGTCTTGTGTTTGGCTCCATGGATAAAGCGGCTGTATGAGTTGCCCATGATGAGAGGTTCCTGACCGTTTGTTAAAATTCCGTTTTAGCCATTGATTTATTTATGGAATGGTGGACTTCCGGCAATTGGGCTGAAACAAGATATTCACAATTATTTTATTTATAATTCATATAAATTAGATTTTAGATATATAAATATAAATCTGAATATAAATTGGATAACTAAATTTTACGGATATAAAGTTAAAAGAAATTACTAAAGGTAAGGAAAATCAACTTAGTAGTTTGTTCATATAGTTATTTATTCTTCTTGATTATTATATAAAATTAAATAGGATTATATATAAAATATAGATTAAATAATTGTTTGTCAATTTATATATATATATATATATATATATATATTATAAGTATTGATATAAATATAGATATTAATTAATTGGATGCTCAAATTTGAATAGAGAAAAATATATCGAAAGTAAAAGAGTGGGCGACAACAGCCCGGTTTTCTCTGTTGACATTTCCCATGCAACTTATAATTATATTATACATTACTTTAGCTCGTGATAATTCTTTGATAGAGTTAAAGGTCTATTATTGGTTGGTCACATTTAAAACTAATGGTGCCTTAGGGTGGATAGAACTTGCTAATTATTTATCTATTTATATTTATATTTTTAATAAATATGGATATAAATATAAATATTAATTAATTGGATGTTTAAATTTATATCTACATGAGGATAGATTTGGATAGAGAAAAAATATATTGGAGGTAGAAGAGCGGGGGACAAGAACTGGAAAAGCAATTTATAATTATATTATGCATGGCTTTGGTTCATGATAACTCTTTGATAGAGTTAAAGTTCTATTATTGGTTGGTTGCATTTAAAATTAATGATGTCTTAGGAAGGATAGGATCTGCAAATTGTTTATCTATTTATATATATATATATTTGACGAATATAGATATAAATATAAATATTAATTGATTGGATATTCAAATTTATATTTATATTTAGATAGATTTGAATAAAAAAATATATTAGAGGTAGAAGAGCGGGAGACAACAACAGGGTTTTTTCTATTGACATTTCTAAAGCAACTTATAATTATATTATACATTACTTTGGTTCATGATATTTCTATGTTAGAGTTAAAGTTCCATCGTCGGTTGGTCGCATTTAAAATTAATGATGCCTCAGGGAGGATGGAACCTGCTTTGATGGGTCGCTGGAAACGTCTTCCATGTTCACGCTTCTCTAGGCCTACGGCAGTGCACAGCAAGAATGTAATTTTCTCGACTTTTGATTAATAATTTTATGATTCTGAGTCCTTCATCTACCCTCGATAAAAAAAAAAAAAAAAATCTCAGACCTTTGTAGCACCCTCAGTGGTTACAGCTGATCATAGGAAAAGATCAAATTTTAAATAGATCTGGCTAAAGTTTGACTAAAAATAAATAGAGTTTAGCCCTGAAGCTCCGCTTGTGATCAGCTCGGCTCCCAATTAACTTTTCCTTAGGGTGTGCTCGATAATGTAAAAACAAAAAACTAGTAGTTGGACATATAGTATAAATTTTTATAATTATTATTTTTTATAAAATAAATAAGTTTTTAAGGAAAAATAAGTTTTTTTATTAAATCAAATATATTCTTGAAATTAGTTGATGATATTAATATCAGCCGATGATATTAAGCTTTGTTTTTTTACATGTTGTGCATGTTTTCGATGAATAGAAATTAGAAACTAAAATAAAATAATGGCTAATAAAATAATTCTCTACATTCTTTATGGATTTTCGGATAACTATCTACATGTTTAATTGCTATAATATTACTCCTCTATTTTTCACATTGTTGCAATGTGGCTCACTCTCCCTCTATTTTTTTTTTTAAAAAAAGAATCTAATATGAACTCAATCGACTCCAAGCATCAAATTTTAATAACCCTTCTATCGCTCCTACCATCAGCAGTCGTCATGAGCCACCACCTCTTTTGCCAAGGCCATAAACTCATCTTTCTATTTTTGTTCTCATTTCTCTCTTCTATTAAGGGATAGCAAGTCGGTACATTAAGAGCTTAGAAACAGAATAGCTATTATGGGGATACATTAATTAAGTTATTGAACTCCTCAAATTATAGTGCTAATGCAACTAACACAATTTGAGCATTTTTTGGAGTTTTAGTTATTAGAAATTTTAAAACAATTAGCGAACACTTATATTTAATATTATGTACATATTGACCATTTTGATATATGATACAGCTTTTGTTAAACAAACTATTACAAAGCAATCATATAATTTCATCTATATATATATATATATATATATATATACCCTGGAAATGCTTTAAAGCGTGGAATTTACCAAACTGGCGACGGAAAAAAGCATCATCATCCATGCCACGAAACAACTTTCTTGGCATCCAGTGGCAGTCTAAATGAAGCAACAAAGTATGGAGACCTTGCAATGCTTTTCAAAAGCTTCATCAATCATCGACGTTCATAAGCGTCATTCAGAAAAACGACAATGCAAGTGTTACGCGTCAAAATTTTCATTTCCCATGTTTATATAGCCGATATCTAGGTGAGATGCTTTTGGAAACATCGGCGGGAAATTTAGCTTATCACTTTTTGGGTCGGCAAATGATTTGCAAAATATCTTACCATGGATCATAATAACTATAGCGACGTGAATGTCGGCACCGTCTCCGGGGATGCACGCATTGTCTTAATGATATTTTCTTAGTAATGGAATTGTGGATTACGTGAGAGGAAGGAAGACATTATTGGTTGTTCAGGCCCACAAGCTGTCGCAACCCTCAAAGAGTTAAATCTGATAACCTTATCAGGAGGGAAGCATAGAATGGAGAATTTTGTCCATGTCGGAGGATGAGATATGGTTCTAATTTGGCCTGATATCATGCATAAGTCGCTAATATGGCTTCTCGACTGCATGAAATCTTTTATCGTGCGCCACTGCACCAGAAAGATAAAACTAGGCGATATTTGAGAAGAATTGCTACCAAATCAATGACCCTGTCATCATCTATCTATCTGAAGTGTCATGGAGGAAGCTGAGATGCTTCCCCAAGTTTATTAACTGAAAAATCTGAAGCAAATTTAGAGGTATATTGAGGACGAAGAGAGAACGGCCTGTTCGTTGATGGAGGAAGCTATCATTGAAATTAACTACCTTCTTTAACATAAAGGGGTGAAACAAGGTTTCGTTTAATCCTCTTCAACAATTCCACCATGAAGACACGTTTTAGAGCAAAGGTTTGCTCGGCAGTTTGTCTTAGGCCGGTCCTAATGTTAATCTCATCTCCATAGTGAAGATCTAAGCTACTATGATGTATATCTTGGATGCTTTCAACCATCTTATCTCGGAATTTCTCATTCATCCTATATCCTTCCACTATATTTAAATAAAAGAACATTTTTATGTACCCCGTCGTTATTATGGATATGGAACAATTATATGATGATGGTTATTATTTTTTTTTAATCAAAGATGATTATTATTATTATTATCTAAAAGATTATCATCAATAACATTCAATGATGTTCGAGAGATCACAAAAAAAGCAGATGCTCATCTTAAAGCAGGGAACATGGAAGAACACAATAAACCCGTGTGCTCGAGGATCAATTACAGATATGCTTGAGCATATCAATTGGCTCAATTGGTAAAGTCATCGAGGGACATCGATTAATTTTGACTAAGTTTACTTCTACCCTACTTGTAAAAGAAGTTATTTTTTAAAAAAGGAAGTGTGCATGCATAAAATGCAAATGCTGCGGCAGAAATTCCAAATTTCATGACAAATGGTTAATTCTCAAGGTCCAGAATGAGAAAGAACTCTCGAGGAATCAACCCCTCCTTGTATCACCTATGGCATGCTCCAAAAAAAGTTTCTTATCCGGTAAAAACATCCCATCCTCTCTTTTTGAAAGAATAATAGCAAGTCAGCTTCAATACTCAAGGAACCTAACCCTCCTTTTTGGTTCCCATCATCCTTGAGCTCCTGACGGCTTCTCTTCCACGGTTTCTACTTTCCAACAGCCTTCACGCTGTGAGCAGTTAATAGGATTAGGAGAAGACATCCCCACCATGCCTCTCTAAAAGATAAAACACATCCCAGCACAAACCCCCTAGACTACAGGAATTTGAGAGAATTAGAGGTGTTTGAAGGAGAGAGATGCCTGTGGACGCTTCCTAAGAAAAGAAAAAAAAAATGAAGAACACCACAAACTTGAACTGTGGGCAAACCTTCTGCACCTATCAAGGACTCTAGCCCTCGTAACCAGCACCGAAAAAAATAGAAGTAGGTCCAGATAGATGGTTTGGATTCTTTAGAACTTTCATAAATGATAACTCACAGCACTATTGTAGCTACCTTCAGATGGAAAACTATTCCATGCCAAGTTTTATTCATAGTTGCCTTTGGACTGGCAAAAAAAAAAAAAACAAACATTTTCAGGATTCCCGCCTGCAGTAGAATTTATGCAACAAAAGCCTTTGCACATTGGGGATAATTAGAATTACTGTTTGACAACTTGTATACAACAAATGAGTTCCCAAAGAATATAAAGTAGGGCCAAAAATTTGTTTAGACCGAATAGGGATGCCAACACATAAGTGGAAATTACAAGCCACTGATTCCAATTGAGAAAAAATGACAGTGGAATAAGAAAAATACTTGCTATCGAAGTACTTTCTTCTTGGGTTCAAGTACTGGAGGGTCGATGTCGATGCCCATGTTAGCTGCAGTACCTGCTACAATTCTCATGGCAGATTCAATATTTTTACAGTTCAAGTCTGGCAGCTTTTCTGTTGCTATGGCACGTAGTTGCTCAATGGTTATCTTCCCCACCTTTTCTAGCTTTGGTTCCTTTGAACCTTTCTCAACTCCTTGGCATCACAAATGGGACGATCAATTTAGCAGACCGCTAAAAATAAGCAAGGTTGGTAGAGAAAGATAGGCAAGATAAATCTATTATCATAGAATAAGTTTGTTTTTCCACATGCACAAAAAATTCCATGAGGGTGCCCGATCTGCCATTTGTGTTGCCTGTCTGAAGAAATTTTATTTTACCACCTGGTGTATAGTGTGGACCAATGGAAAAGGATCATGTATGAGTGGTGTTGTATATGGATTGGGAGATGTATATGGGGAGCAACTTACAATGCCCAATTCAGACCCATGTGTTTGGAGGACAACATTGTCCGTCTCAAATATGCATACATTCGTAGAGACATACAAGGTGTATGCACAAAATTTGACACAACTATCAACTATACTAAAAAAAATTTGATGCAATTCAGAAAAAAAAGCCAGATATTTTATTTTCAATATTAATGACTCGCCAAACAAACATTAAAAATACATGACATATGCAACAAGGTTCGCCGTCTCGGTACTAGACCCCATACCAGTGCCACACTAGCACAGTGTCGTTATGGTACGGTATGAAATTTTTTTGGTGTATCGAGTGTTGATACGCAACCCATACCGAGCACCAGTTCCGAACCGGTACAGTATGCTTCGTACCGCTAGATTCAGGCCGGTACAGCATTAGTTGATATGCAATCACCACATCAATTAAAGGCTGAATCACAAAATTGTGGTTGACTGATAACCACGACAAACATCAATTTATAAAGCCGTTACCTTGTGATGATCATATGTTCACTGAATGTATCATACCTCTTTCCCTACTTCCAGTTCTCTGTCTTAAGCAGTATGTATGGTAAATGTCAATACATGAGATGGCAGCATAGATTGATAAAAGCATGTGGTACTCATTTTGTTCAACAAGACATGTCAATAATCTATGAGATAGCAGAGAAAATTGGTGGATTGGAAAAAGAAATATAGTGTAACATTTTTTGGCACTTCATTAGTGAATGGCCAAAAAAGGGGGAAAAACATACAAATCAACATGAGATGCCAGATTTGGATAAGCTTGCGTATCTCTCCACATGAGAGTGCATCCAAAGTGGCAATTTGGCATGTCACAAAACTCAAACTGTCATAATATGCGATGCTTCTAGGCCAACCTCGACAATCTCATCTTTGCTATGCTTGTGTTTATGAGCCCACCCAAATCTCTATTGATATTCAACAATCATATCCATAAGCAAATCTCAACTTATCCACTTTTATATTAGTAGATAACCTCCATCTTTCTGAGAATTGAGAAGGTGAAGGAGTGGGAGTGAATGGGGATCCAATGGAGGAAACAATCTATTAGTTTGAGTTGCAGAGAAGTGTGGCTCATAACAGCTTGAATATTTTTATCTAGCAATGGATGCCTTTTGAATTTATCATGGCATCCTTTTGTGTGATGGAATCAAGATAGTGCTGCACCCAAACTTTTTCCTTACACGAAGGTCACACATTATGAGATACAATTATCCTTATTAAACTTTGTATTCTCTACAGAGGGACATAACCAAAGGATCTTTTAGAATTAAATATTACTTTTCTTTTAAGTTTGCGCTATGGTGTTAAGTTTTGAAGGAAACCAAACCGAAACTGACCCCAACTTCGGTGTTTTGGCCAGTTTTGGCGGGAAGTCCACTTTTGGCTGTTTCGATCAGTTTTGACCAAAACTAACTGAAAAATAAATATGAATGCTTTTTTAAATCTCTGTTTTGAAGTTTGCTATCATATTTTTTTGTCCTCTGTTTGTTTATTAAGTATATAAGTTATTCAGTATCAATTTTTAATGGATTTTCCTTTTGTTTTTTGAGTTAAAAGAGACACATAATGATATAATTCTTGATGGTCAAGGTTTCTAATATCCCCTATCATAGTATTTTACAAAGATCATCATAAATAACAAAACACAATTCATTTCACAAAAGTAATATTTTTTCATATACAATAGATTAAACATTGTATAACTACTTGGATTCGTGGTGAGCTACCTCATTATTATCCTCATCTTTATCAATACTCCCACTTAGATCCTGATAATGATGATGATGGCTATTATCAATTATGTAAATCTTGCAATAGTATGCAGTATTGAATAGGCAAATCTAATTTATTTTATAATCATGTATACATATCTTGTGAGTTTATACTTGATAGATTGATACTTGATATTTTACTTTGAGATTAGTACATTTATGTGATATATTTAATAAATTGAGATTCAATATAGCTTAGTTACAGCTTGAAACTACCCAGATTATATAAATTATGATCTTAGATAACTTAAAATGCACTCAAGTCAAAGGAAATGACTTACAAATACTTTAAACTCAGCCGAATCTACGCAGACAAAGTTATGAACATAGATAATATGAAACACAGTTAAATGATGGAAAATAATTTTCCTTGTTTTTTTCTTTATTTTTTACTTTTTAGACTGTTTCCTAACTATTTTGACCATAACTCGATGTGAAACTGCTGAAACCACCAAAATTGCTGAAACAGAAACCAAGTTTCTTATTCTCAATATATATATATATATATATATATATATATATATATATATATATATATATATATATGGCTGTCGTATTACTATATTTAAATTGTCTATTTAAGCCTAAACCTTGCCATTATTGTCCACTTGGTACTTGCGCAGACGTGGTACTTGTTAAAAATAAAAATGTAAGAATAATGTCAAATCCATCTTCTTTTGTCATGATATAAGATGGTTATATAAGAAATTGCTTCCCATTGGAGCAATCGCGAGATGTAACACGAAATATGACTATTAAATCAGTGAAATCTTTTCTATACTCAGTCTGGTGAAAATTGTTTATGTCGTGTATTCACTGATTGTATGGATCCGTCCTAATAATTTGGATGCTGTTTCTCTGAAAAGTTTTATGGCGTCTCAAAGTTTTTATGCAATGGAATGAACCACTAGTAACGCGTTCGGATACACTAAAATTACCTTTGAAGGATTATTAATGATCTTTTTATCTTCATAAACATATCATGTCCCAGCAACACTAATGTCAAAGTGAAGATGCTTTTTATGTGCTTATCAAGCAATGCCTCATATGGATTAAATCTAATCTGAAATGTAAAATAGACTTCTAGTGGATGAGCAGCATCTACATTTTCAGATACAAAACTGTGGAAAAAGTAGGATCCCAAAAGTTTTCCAATATTTTATAATCCATGAGGTTCGTTCAACAATCATGAGAAGAACCAATCCCATGCAACTAACCTCATGAAACCTAGATGGTAGACACAAAACAGCAGACCATTCACAGGGTCAGAATGAAATTCATTGTTGAAGTACAAAACCGTCAGTTTAAGCGAGGCATTTGTTCATATTTAGGAAAAAAATAAACTGCTTAACAAAATTCGTCATATATGTATATCTTTTACTAGAATTAACGGTAAATAATTACAGGAACAGACAGCCACAGAGTACAATTGGCTAAATGCTTCATAAAAAGGTTCTCAAGAAAAGCAATCATCGATTCTCTCTACATAGATGGCTTATATTTTATTCAATAGCTGCTACATGTAGTCTAATATGATAACAGCATTAAACTTTAGAATTCTGTATACTTCAGTAACAAAGAGGCACTGCATTATCAAATACTTTGAAAATAATAACAGAGGGGAGCACACCTGCAGCCTTGAGAAGCAAAACCGAAGCAGGAGGAGTCTTCAGAATGAAAGTAAAGCTCTTATCCTATTCAAACAGCATAGAAGAAACGTATCATATACAACCATGTCACTTTTTCGAGATAAATTGGCCACAAAATTACTACAGTAAGCATTCGTTTCCGGAAATCAATCCCCAGAATCGCACTCAAATGGCAAAGAAGAAGGGCGAGATTGCATGCCAGAACCAAACAGGAGAGAAATCAAGTTAACAGGAACCAAGTAAAGAAAGTAATTAGATAGCTCACATCAAAAACCGTGATTTCCGCGGGAATCACGTAGCCGGCCTTATCGGCGGTCTTGGCATTGTACTCCTTGCAGAAGGCCATTATGTTGACGCCCTTGGACCCCAGTGCTGGACCCACCGGCGGGGCCGGAGTCGCTTTCCCCGCCTCCAGAGCAAGCTTGATAACACCCACCACTGCAGCACTCACAGCAGAAACACACAACAACAACAACAACAACAACAACAACAACAAAAGTAAAGGAAAAACCATAGCAATTCGAAGAGGTTAATCAAAGGGAAGTATAAAGAAAGGAAAAGTATGGGTCTGGAGATCTACCCTTTTTGGGTTTCCCTGAGGACTTGGGTGGAGCCATGGCTTTCACGGCGGGAGGCCTCGGAGTGCGAAGAAGAGAGGGTCCGCCGCGGAGGAGTGGACGGAAGGAGGAGGAAAAGGGAGGGAGGAAAGAGGATGAGAGGTGGGGTTTGCAGGGGGACGGGGAGGGGGCGCGGGGCAGTGAGAGAGAGGTCGACAAGGCGGTCGCCATGGGAGAGAGGAGGGGATGGTGAGAGGAAGAGATAGACCTAGGAGATGGGTTCGCCCGTTATCTAAGCTTGGATGCGGGATTTGGGTCAAAATCCCTGACATGGACCCGATCCGTTTGATTATTGGACCGAACCCAACCCCACCCCAACCCTTCTTTCCTGACTGTATGTTTGCTTGATGAGGCAACATTTTACACCGAGGACAAGAGTTCTCCAAAACAACCTCCCCGAAATAATTAGCCACATAAGATTTAGTATAATATACCTCACAATACATATGAGTTTACTTCAAATCCTGCAAGGCTCCTGATAATCTTCCACACATCGAACAACAACTGGTGGGCATGTGTTATAGTTGATGACCATGTCACGATAGAACTCAAACCACCTTCCAGGATAATACTATAATAGTAGCATATGGGAGTCACTTCCGCTAAAAATGAAAAGAAAATAAAGAGAAAGTAAAGAATTTATACCAAAGGAAAAAAAAAAAAAAGGCCAGATAGACCGTAATCTTAGCCTATGAACCACAACATTTTTATAATGGTTCTTGGAACTCATTTTTTGAGATTAGGCCAAGTGGAGACTATATCGTTTTTCCACCTAACTTGATGAACATGATATAATCCAGCTCAACCCAAAAATTCAATGAGCTTGGAATCCCTAATTACTCTATCACAACATTTATTCCTAATTACTCTGTCACAACATTTAGTGCAATTTTTTGTAGGACGATAATTCAATCAAGGTTCCACAACTTGTTAGTTTTTTTAAGCTTTTTCGACCAAGTCCTTGACTTGATCAGACTTGGACTTGAATGCATTGGGTTGAGTTCGGATCACGTTTACTTTGGAGGCCCAGGCGACGGAGGCTGCGCCGGAGGCTAGGAGGGCCCTGACGGTTGGAATGTCTCCAACAAAGCAAGGCGGAGAGGTGGCACGCGGTGGCCGCGCAATGGCTCACGGCGATGGCGCGGCGGCCACACAGCGGTGAGAGGTGGTCATGGTTCGGTGGCCCGCAGCGTGGAGCAGTGGCCACGTGATGGTGAGCCATGGCCACGGTCACATTGTCGTGGAAGACCGGCGGCGATGAGCGGTGCTGCCCGGGGTGAGGAGTGGCATCAGAGCGGACTAATCTAATGCGGCGTGGTGGTGCTGCATGGAGGCAAAGCTACAATAAGTTGAGCTGGGCCGGAATCTTGACCTAGGGTGCCCGAGACTGAGGAGAAGGGTCGGATGGCGGCCGGAGTGACGAAGAAGCCAGGGAGAATAGGGTTGCAGCGTCCTCCTTGCGATGAAGCCTGAGGCGGAGGTATGGTGAAGGGATGGTGCTTGGAATGCCCGGTAGCGGCGGCAGGTGGAGAGGTAGTGGAGCATGTGTGAAGGTGTGTCGGTGCCAAAAGAGAGAGCGAGGATAGCAAGGGAGTGGGCTGTGGTAACGGCGAGGTTGACGGAAGTGATGAGAAATCTCGGCTGTTCGACGAAATGCCTAAAAGAGGTTCTCCATTAGTGCTGATTGGATTGGAGTTTGCTTCCCGGGGGGGTGGGCTTTTAGGCTTGGACTAGTTGGGTTGGGCTGTCCTATTTTGTTGGGCTCCCCTCCTTCCCTCTCTCTCCCGCTACCCCCCTCCTTTGCACTTATTTCGTCTCTAATAAAATCTATGGCACTGTATTGTTCAAAAAAAATAATGTTGGAGGTTAAATTGTAAAAAACATTTTTTTTCTCATCCCAAATGGCAGATGGCATGTATCTCAATTTAAATACTTTATTTTGTATTTAGTATACTAGTATAATAAAAACCATTTATTTTGTATCCGCAATCTGCATAAATTAGAAATTATCAAAATACATAATTTCGATTTCTAGATATTTTAACATTATAAATAATGATCAATAATATAAATCTTCAATTTGAATGTCTTATTGTTGATTTTGAAATTTAAAAAGGCATATACCTTCTTTTCTTTAAAGGAGTAAAATCTGTTCTTACATACCTTGTTTAATATGAGATTGGGCTGGTATTTGGAAATCTTGACAGACTGCAAATATTTCAAGAACATGCTTGTCACTAAATCGAAAATTTAAGTGTCTATGGTGCCACCGTAGGGTCCAACAGTGAGGCACATTTGGCTTGATAACCTGTTAATTTTTGACATTTGGAAAGCCTGTGAAATAAAAACTTTAAACTGGAAATCTTAAAAAACAAAGACTCCATTTAATGAAACTGATGAGACTAGTCCCCTCCCTATTGTCAGGGGTAAAAAAAAAATCTACCAAAAGAAGCTTGTGCGCAGAAAATAATTGAATGGATCATGGTGGAGAAATCAGCAGTGGTCCTTTAAAGTTGCCTTCAATGTCAATGCTATCCTGCTAGACAGTTGAAAAATTTTAGTAGGAATATTTTAAAAGAAACCTTCATTTACTTAATGAAACTGGTGAGACTGATCCCTCCCTATTTCTCAAAAAAAAAAAAAAATCTATAAAAAAATCTTGTAGGCAGAAGATGGAACACATAAACTGCCTTGGGAGAAACGAGTAGCGGTGCTTTAAAGCTGTCTTATATGTCAATGCCATCCTTATAAACAGTTGAAAAACTTGAAGCTGAAAATCTTACAAGAAACTGTCTTCGAGAAATGAGTATCGGTCTTTTCAAGTTGTCTTGTGAGTAGTCTTTTTTTTCTTCTATTTTACCAAACCGAGGAGGGTACAAGGGGGCAATCTCGATGACCTCCGATCTAGCGAGAACGAGTCAACCATAGATTGCGGTCTGTCATGGGTTCTCACTACTGTGACCTTTATGGTGGCAGAAGCTTGCCCTGCCTTCACGTTGAGGTCTGCTCATTGTAATACAACTATTATATAATTGTGTACTTTCTCAAACAGTTTATGTCATAGTATTGCCTTGCCTGCTGACGTATTTTTGAGGTCCATGCGAGCGAGCTCATGGAGAACATAACTCTACATCATTAAGTTGCCACTACTTCACTTCAACCCTCCAGACTAGCAATTTTATGGACTCCAATCTTGTGCAAGATCCATGGCAACAATCAAGGGCAAAAAGATGGTCTGTTTGGATCTTTCTGCGGACCATTAAATTTTGAGTGGTCCAAGCACCATCATGAAGGAACTGGTGCCCAGAGCCCATTATGTTGATGCGACAAATCAAATGGGAACTATGACATTAATGAGAGAAGGGATTGTTAAGGCTGGTTGGGTGGAAGGTGGTTGTCTGAAAGTGATGGAAGTGGTGCTGTGGAGAAAATTGTTTGGCCGGTGCCTGCAATTGTTCAATGAATCCGGGCGACGATGGCTCTAATACTCCAAGAACATGAAGGTGAGGTGCTTAGCTAATTGGGCAGCAAAATTTGATCACCAGCAAGCCAAAGATCCTCAGCGCTCGAGGTTTGAGCATGCAGCCTTTTGACCGTGCTTTCAAAGATTTTATCAGGTGTGAGCTTTTAGGCAGATAAGGCGAACTTTGGCTGTGGTAAAGGGAAAGAGAATAAGAGATCCATAGGGAGGTGTGCTCAGGGAAGTCCTTTAGATCGGCTTTGTTTCCTCATGCTATCTTGATAACCTAGGGCCCAACAAATGGCCAGCACAAAAAGAGTGGTAACTTCATGTGAAGGCATCGCGTATTTCTTGGCATCAGAAATCGAGGAGTAAGAGCAACTCTGTAAGACCAGTAACTAGGTTCCAATTGTTCTCCGCAAATTGTCAATCGCCTCTCAGGACCACAAAGTGAGACTCCATTGTTATCCAGAATCTTTTGAGCAAGTCATAAGGCTAAGGCTCTTTTGCTCCGTAAAATTTAGCTTTAGTTTCTCGTCTGTCAGATTTTTCAGCTTGAAATAATAGCTTTGAAACAGAGAATAGAAGAATACAGAATAAGGTGGGATAGAATAGTCCAATGAGTATGTAATTAAACAAGCAATTACGACATTTTACTGGGCCAAAGCTGGACCACATGGGCGAGCTACTACCGAAGCTTCTCTTATGACACGGGACCGAGTGCCAAGGGCCGCAAGAGAGGACAAATTACTTAAAGTCTCCATTGTGAAATGGTAAGAACATGAAGAATTTGTGAAAGACGAAAGGTATGAGTTGGGGTGGGAAGAATACCAGTTCCTGAGTGGCGGATGGGAAGTGACTCCCCATTACCAATAGATACCTGCTCAGGACCATGAAAGGCTGTTGGTTGATTTATTGTTGAAGCATCAGCGGTCAAGTGAGTTGTGGCACCACTGTCTATTATCCAATCACCTGAAGAGGAAGCAGCAGTTGTAGGTGCTGTAAAGAATGCCTGATGACCAGAAGATGATAGAAGTTTTTCTGTGCAGTTGGTATCTAGGCGATACCAACAGTGGACTACCGAGTGTCTTCGCTTTCTACAAATCTGACATTCTATAATGGACTTACCACCATTGCCACGCCCAGAGGTGATCCAAACACCAGCTCGTGAAAGTGGTCTTGTTCTACCACCACCTCTCTATATAGAAGAAAGTCTGCCACCACGTCCTCGTCCCTGAACGGCAGACAGAGCAAACGTAGAGTCATGTGTTGGGTGGTCTTTTTCCTTAGTGGATAAGATGATCTCCTCATTGCATAAGAGAGCATAGAGCACATCCAAGGAAATTGAGGAGGATCGGGTTCGAATTGCCGTTGCAAAGGAGTCATAGGAGGCTGGTAACCCATTGAGAACATAGAGAATAACATCCTCTGGATCAATCTGCGAACCAGCAGCAGTCAGTGCATCAACTTTGGATCGGATCTCATCAAGATATTGAGACATGGGCAGATCCCGTTTCTTGATATTGTATAACTCACTTTTGAGCTGAATGATATGTGTTATCGTAGCAGAGTTTAATCTGCAATCTAGAACTGCCCAGATTTGGTAACAGTGTTCTAGATTAATGACATATGGGAGAACAGAAGAGGAGATGATGGAGTTCAATGCCGTGGCGAGAAATTGATCCGTAAAAAACCAAGCATCATATGCTGAAGAATCCGATGTATCAGATGGTTGAATGTGTGTAGATGAACCATCAAGAAAGCCAAAAAAATCCGCTAGCTTTGAAGATTCTAATGACTTGAGATCTCCATGTAAGGTAATTATCAGAGGTAAGCTGATTTGGTACCAAGGATCGAATCTGATTCAGCAGGAATTTTAGTTTAGGTGGAATAGCTTGAACATCCTGAGCTTGTATGTCTTCTGCAGCACCTGTGGCATGAACAGGCCCGGAAGAGGCCATGGGCAGTCAAACTTCCAGATCGATTGATTTTCTTGACATCTGTTGTTAGAAGTCTTCCATCATGATGAGAGAAAGATTGAGAGGATGCACAGGATCTTAGGCTCTGATACCATGAAGAAGTTTTTGAAGAGATAGATAAAGAGATGATGGGATAAATGGTATCATTTTATTACCATGGTCAGTCGGAATTCATGAGCTTATATAGAGCTCATTACAGAGTTGTTTTGAAGCTCAACAGTACACAACGGATTCTGTTTAACTTTCTGTTACAGCACCAGAATCCGTTCCTGCTGTTATAAGGTAGTTGAAACATTTCAGCTTGAAACGTTTTGAGTGACGGTTGGATAACTTGGTCTGAGCACATGGGGGAGAAACAGTGGGGAAGCTTCTGGAGTTGATGATGTGTGTTGATAGCAAACTCTCACATGTCGATCGCAACGAAGTATAAACATTGACTGTGGACAGCATGGTGGATGCGGCTAGGTTTTGAAGAGCTCCAAGCAATGGTCCTGATCCAAGTTGCTGCTCCAAAACTTCTTGTAGTATTCGTCATATGTGTAGCTCCTATATACGGCTGGGGATCCCTCTCCGGTGAGTTTCTTTGCAGGGCTGATGGCTGCACTGTTACATGGACAAAGGAAAGACGCCACCGAGATCCTTTCCTTGTCTGAATTGACTATCGCCCGATGCCAAACGCTCTTGTACCTACCATTACTTAATGCCTGCATTCACAAATATAAAATTTTGTGCACTGATAATAGCTGAAATTTAGAAGAACTTTCCGACATGCCCAAATGCTGAGATGCAAGCACTTTGAGATGGCATGGAATTAGCTATGAATCGTAGAGCTTTGTAAGCCTATGTCACCTGTATTTGGTCGCCTAGGTTGATCACAAAAGCATTGGGGTGGGGATCCACTCTGATCCATTTGCCATCCCTCTGAACCTGCAAGCCAGCCACCTTCTGGTCCTGAAGAAGAATCGTCACAGCATTTGGATCAGTGTGGGCTGGTAGGCCATATGTGAGCTCAGGCTCCGGGCACTGCGGGTAGTAGTTAATGGCCATGTGTTGTTCTTGCTCGCCAAGAACCTTCTCAATGTAGTCCTTCTCCAAACCCAGGCTCAAAGATATTAGCCCAAGGATTTTGAAGCCTAGATGACGAACTTCCCTACAATAGCTGCTCACCACTTCCCTGATGAGGGAGGAAAACAAATCAGAGCAAGCTTTTGAGATCAACTCATCGAGGTAGTTTACAAAGAGAACAAGTGAGGTAAAGTAGGTAAACTTCAAGATTCTAGAGCCTAGTAGCCATATGACTCGCATGTGACTTCGCATGGATGGTCAAGTCTTTTGTGGCCCTACATTTCCTAGAGGCTCTGCTTAAGGATGGGCTATCTTCTTCACGAAACAGGCATGTTAATGGCCACCATATATGAAGCTCTACCCCCACTAACAGGATTCAAAGTGAAAACGAGAGCTATGCATGTCTGAGCCATGGATTCGATCTTCCTTTTAGCGATAAGTCTCTCCATGACTGCAAAATTGCGACATTTTTGTTGTTGACTATAATATTCATGCCATCAAAATCATGATATATATATGTGGAAGAGACAAATGCCAGGTAGAGTAGACAAATGCTGGCTCATAACATGCTAGAGATTCCTATTATAAAATGCTCCTACTCTAAGAAAATTGAATTGAAAACCATGGTTCCGCCCTTTAAGACAAGAACCAATAATACTAATCCTATGTAGATAAATAAAACTAATCTTAACATTATTAGGCAGTAAGATAGCTTACGAAGGATTAATTTATAGAGCTTCCATCTTATTCAAGTTGCTTTGCTTAAACAAAAGAGGCATCTAGAATCCGTGAAGCTTTTTCCCCTCCCGGTACAAAGTCAATGGTTCATGGTACTAGTTATCACGATTTGTTCGTGTGGTGGTGCACGAGGTGCAGCGTATGATTTCTCCGCTGGAACCTCAAGAACTGGCATGCTCCTCTCATACACACAAAGCTTGTGTGAGATCATATTCCGCGTCTCGTTCCCCACACGACGTTACTGCATAATCACCATTCAGTGGTCCTCATCGGTCATCGAGATACGAGCAGCCTGAGGCGAGAACATCGATAACAGAGTGCAGCCAAATCGCTGCGTAAGACGAGTCCCCATGCCGAAGCTTTGTCTTCAGGTAACCAGGGTCGGACCAGCCTAAGCCAACAAGCTTAGAGATGCAATTAGCTTAAACAAGGAAATTTTGGCACCACGTGAGTAGGTTTTAGTTTTCATATCCTCCATATTCCCTTGGAACACTACGTCGAATTAAAGAAACAGTAGAGAAAACAGAGCTGGTTCCGATACAGACCTGAACGAAGGGGGTTTGGAAGGCCACCCTGGCACGAAGTCCTCCAGAGGATAGCAGTGAAGCCGGAGATAGTCTCTCCAGTTGTGGACTTTCTCCTTCCGGATATTGAAGCTCGTCGACAACCTGATTTTTTTTGCAGGGTCATCGGAGTACAGCTTCGCCTTCTCTTCCGGAGGGAGGCTGAAGAATTCCCGGGTAATCTCCACCATGTCGTCCATCAATCCAATAGCCATCCCATGGTTCACGATCTATGACCAAAAGGATATGAAAACTATGTAAAAATGCATAAGAGCCGCCACGGAATTTACTCAGTTTAGAAGGAGCAAAATAAAGTTTGTGAGTGAGACCTGGAAGAAGCCATAGGATTGGCACGCGGCGCCGATTTGGGAGATGATATGGGATTCATTGTCGGCGCCGAGGTCGATAACAGGAATGTTCGTGTCGCTCTCGACTTCGGCGAGCCGGGGCCTCTCAGACTCCGGCCGGACGTAGCTCTCAGGGAGGGTCCGGCGGGGGGGCCCCGTGGAGAGGAGTTGGTCCGCCATGAGAGGCGGGAAAGGAGCCCTGGGAAGTAATTGTGGCCGGAGATGGGGGAAGAGAGAGAGAGAGGAGTGCGGTGAGAAGCCTCGACCGAATGGCTTTATAAAGCTTGAACCCTCGATGGTGACGTCAGCACATACATTATCTCGTCGACGTCATATGATGACGCTATATATCGTCAACCAAGATGTGGAGAAAAGCATGGTGTTTTTTTTAAAACCCCTTGCGCAACGAAGGCGAGTAGTTAATTTTTCTTGCTGGAGTAGATTCAAAATACTCAAATTTAAAATCAACCTAAGACCGATTGAGCTTCAATATTCAATTCAATATTCAAGCTCGAGCTCAACTTGATTAAAATAATAATAATAATACTCAAAATCAGCTCGATTTGATTCGAATATCAATTGAGTTATACTTAAGTTTGAGGTTGAGCTCTCTGTCGAGCTTTGATCATAATTAGAAGATAAAATTGAAACAAAATATTATAATATTATATTTTAAAATATAAAATTAGCAATATATTATATATAAAATATAATATTATTAAATATATATATTCAACTAGACTTGCGAGCTTTCGAACTGAGTATTTTGCTATTCGAGCCCGATTCAAAAAACTGTTTGAGTTACTTGAGTGCAACTCTAGCTCGGTAATAATCGAGTTGAGCTCGGTCTCTAAGTGGAGCTTAAGGAGCTCACGAGCTGCTTGGCTCATTTTTACCCCCAATTGTCTTTCTAATATACATTTTTTTGAGGTAATTGCCTCATGATTTTGAAATTGAAACAGTTATGACTGCAAATGGTGTTATTATCCCCATGACAACATGGCATGTTTCTTTTGATAGGAGAGAGCTGAATGCAGATTGCCAATAGTAGATAAGCCTCATTCGAATTCGTAGAACTATGACAAGGCTTGTTTGATATTTATCTAGTATGTTGGGAATAAATAAATGTTGCCACTAAAAATCGGTCTTGACAAGTAGACGAGCCGATGGATGAGCCTGCTCAGTTGAGTTGGAGAAAAATAGCATGATGCTAAAGTTGTTCTGCAACCACAAAAAAGGAACAGGAAGTCACGAGAACATATCCGACTAGGGACCCTCCAATGTTTAAGTCAAGCAGAGTTTTGAGAGAAACCAATAGAGATAAAAATGAGATAGATGTATGAGAATATAATATTCGGATTTCTTATTGTACTTTAGGGGTCTCTATGCCTGATATTTATAGAGGAGAGGACGCGAATTTGCGCAGTTAGGATCGCACAATTCGCAGATTAGCAGTTGAG
Source organism: Phoenix dactylifera (assembly GCF_009389715.1). NCBI lineage: Eukaryota > Viridiplantae > Streptophyta > Magnoliopsida > Arecales > Arecaceae > Phoenix > Phoenix dactylifera. The sequence goes on from NC_052393.1 coordinate 16,328,744, forward strand.
CTCTTTTCATATCTACTGTTCGAGGCAATTAAGATTTTCTTTCTCAGGTGCGTTGTAATTAGGCACTTTTCTTATTTGTTGATCTGGTCGGTTACAATATTTCTTTTTCAAGCATGTTGAGATCGCGTCGAGCTGTAACTATTCATATTAATTGCTCGAAGATTTGATTGATCGTTGATTTTGCTGAACATATATTATCATTTGGTTGACGGGCTAAGTTGTCAGACGAGATTTTAAGGATGGTGAATCCGAGTTATATAAAAAATGTTAGAAGAAAAATGAATAACATCAAAGGTGAAAGCAATTTTGCATTTTTAAAATAGTTTGTATAGTTTTAAAACATTTGATAGCAAAGGTCTACTATTTTAAAAATAATGATTATAAATTGTTGAAGTTTTATGCAAATATATGCTATCCTCGACATCAATCTTCACATAGTAAATTATTAAGATAGTTTTTAGGTACATAAGAAATATATGCAATTACGATAGTATGTGGTTGTAGTTGTTATATTTATAACTACATAACCAGTGTTTGGTTTAATTTTGTAGTTATAATGAAATAAAATCTTGTGTAACTCATACTTAAATCTATGTAAAGATGCTTCTAAAAAATTAGTTTGTCTAATGACCAACTTGGCCATCACAAAATATTGTAAAACAGCCTGCAAGTGCAGTTTAACTTGAAGGATTTCTATCAATTCTGCAACAATTCAAACAGACTTGCAACTGATGGTGAGTTGTAGTATTTGCTCAATCTTTTAGCCATGCCCTCGTTTTACTTCTTGATTGTCCATGTATTTGATGAAGGAAAATACTTAGATGATGGCAATGATTTAGTTTATTCTATCATCACATGGCGATAGGAGAGTATTCTACGGCATTGAGTGTTTCCTACCTCATATTTTGACTTTTATAAACTAGTGACATTGCCGTGGAGCTTTAGAATAAGATGGGTTTGCTCAAGTGATAGACATGCAGTTTCTTATTGACTAATCAAAATATTTTGACAATAAAAAATGCAAGGCGCACCTAACAACTAAGAAAATATATAGGTCCTAAGAATACATTGGTTCTAGAAGAATGCATAATATATATATATATATATATATATATATATATATATATATATATATATATATATATATATATATATATATATATATATATATATATATATATATATATATATAGTGTTTTTTAGTACACATGCATGCAAGTGAAAATCACAAACATTATGTATTATATAATTTGGTTGCAGATATTGGTCCTAAGAAAATATTAGATATTATTTTCATAGCTATGGAAGAAACATATTTCGTATGGTAAGTGGGTGACTTTTACCTATGAATGCAGATATGTAACACTATCGTTATATGAATTGAAAAATATGCATTCATCTTTTGGAAGAACAAGCATCCACATGCTAAATTAAGTCAAGTTGACCATTCGATACATGCTAATGAAGATGCATAACTAAACACGATTTAAGGAAGTGTGCATCCCTAAAAGATTTGAAATAGCTTGATACCCTGGATAGAGCTTAACAAGAATGACTAAAAAGAAAAACGAATCGACATTGAACGTTACTGCAATATTGAAGAGATTTGGATATTAAACCTGTTGAAAAAATTATTGTCTTGAAATTGCTATAACATTATTTTATAAAAGAATAATTCACTAAAATAAATTCAGAAGATTAAAAAGAGCTTGCCTAGATTGAGGCGTGTTATATACACTGCCCTAAGAATGTGATTCGCCTCCTACGTACGGGTTTGCGGTGATTTTGTTCCCAAGGTACAACAATTCGGCTCAACTTGATCCTTCTCTAACGAGCACGATCGCTGAGGAGGCTTGATCCGACCGACTCCTTCTTATGCCCAGAAAAGAATAAAAGATTAAAAAAGAAGAAGATATAAAGCAAAAAGTTGAAGAGTAGAAGAATTCTGTCTATGGAAGAAACTCTTTAGAAGACAGAGTATCAGTAAGAAAGAGAGAAAAATAAGATTAGATTAGGATTAGTCCTGGAGATAGATTCTATCAGAGATGTGATAGTTCCGAAGATAAGAAATGTTTTGGAAATATCGTATCTTTTCGAAAGACAGTGTTCTCTTCTAAAAAGTTACAACTTTTTTTGAAAGAGACGTCTTGTAAAAGATAATTTAAAGAATTTAAAGAGATTAGAAAATTTGATTTTTTTTTTTTTTAACTTGATCTATCCATCTGCCGTGAACAAATTTACTGCAATTATAATAGATTGTGATCTAACCCTTTCCGATGAAACTGCACCCATCTAAATCAAAAGCCAGCTGTTGAGAAAGATTCGTCGTTTAAACTCTATCATGCCCTTGTCATAAGGATATGAGCCTGTACCAAATGCTGCATGGTAAATATAACGTCGCTCCAATTTTAGCCAATCAAAACACTGTAGGCAGACATTTCATACCCCTTTATAAAACTATCTCACGCGGAAATGGAGAAGCGCGTTTGGGTCCCGGCCGCGTGGAAGAACTCCGTGATGCTGCAATCACTTGTCCTTGTCCCCGTTCCTTAACCCAAAGGTTTCGCTCCAATTCCAACGGCCGTTGATCGTCACTCTCACGGTGCCGACACCAAGGAGCATAGCATTCTTAAGTGGACTCTTCCATCATGACTAATTAGATTTGGGAAAAGGACCGGTGTAGGTTTTGGCGTCCATTGTTGCATGATATCCGCCAACTGATGGAAAATTTGAATTTCTTTCAGGCAGTTCATACTTCAGAAAGGCCAATAAGGCGGCTGAATGGGTCGCCTTTTTTATTGTCGGCATTTCTGTGGACTACTGATATAGCTACCCCTTCATGTTTACGCTATTTTTTCTTTCTTAATTTTATTGGTTGTACTCATATTAGAGCTGTTTGAGTTACCGTTGTATAAAAAAAAAAAAAAACAGCATAGCATTTCATACGTGATACGCTTCCTTCAACCGGACTCAATGATACGTACAGCTGTCATGTATCTGCTTGCTATCCTCACCGGTAGTAATCATGGATACAATCTAATCAGATGTAAATCGATTCAAAAATTCACCGGCTCGAATCTGATCTATTTTCGATGGATTAAATAAATTTAAATAATTAAATAGGTTAAGGGTATAGGATTAATTGGAATATAAATAAATTGAGTAAGTTTTAATTAAATTAAGTAGATTTTAAATGGATTAAAAAATGGGTCGAATTATGTTTCGATTTAATTATTATACAGGCTAAATGAGTAAAAAAAATTCTAAATCTAAATCTAATCTATTTAATAACCAGATTAGATGGTTGATTTATTTATGATCGGAATTTATTTATATCTAAAATCTAAAATAAAAATTTAAATTTAAACCCAACCTAATATGAGTCGCAGATGGGATGTTTCCTTCCGCATCTGGAACGACTGATATTTCCCACCGACCTGCACGTTACGGTGTGACAATTAATTATCGATTGATTGGACGGCTTGAATGACTTTCCCCGTACACCGAGGCATTAATAAATTCCCTGCCACATTATAATGGCTCCCATCTGTGAAACCTTTGATTGCCATTATAACAAAAGACAAGGTATCCTCCTTTCAGGCTTTCATGCTGGTTCCGAAGGTATTAGACAAGGAAGTAGCGGACCGTTGCAGTAAAAAAATAAGGTCAATTGATTGTGTCACTTTTACACAAAATACATTATCATTTTAGATTTACAAGAAGCTTTGAATTAAAAATATTATATTATTTTAATTAGGCAGATAGCGAAGGACAGATGGAGAAGATCATCCGATGATGATTGCTTTGTTTTTGGCCACGAATACATGGCACTGATCTTAAAATAAAAATAAAAAGGGCAAGATGGGATGGAACTTCTTCTTCTCACGCAATCCATCCTTTGATTGGCGTCGACCCCATGACTCTCTGCCCGTGAGATCTTCCTCCTCCGTTCTAAGTTTTTTTTTTCTTTTTTTTTCTCATCCTTTCATTGGCACACGGTTCATAACCACGTGATATATATTTGAAAAATAAGTCATCTAGCAACCTAATATATATATGACAAATCGATGCATAATTTTCAGAATATGGTACACACTATTAAATAGTTCATAGCTATTTGATATACATTTGATAAATAAGCTATCTAGCAAATTAGTATATATATATATAGTTAGAAAAATCAGTACATAGTTTTCAGAACATTATATTCACCAGTACACAATCTATGGCCATATGATACATATTCGGTAAATAAGTCATCTAGTGACTCAATATATACCCCCAGATAAATTAGTACATAGTTTTCAAAATATGATATTTATCAGTACATAAACCATATGTGATATATATTTGGTAGATAAGCCATCTAGCGACCTAATATATATCTCTAGAAAAATCAGTATATAATTTTCAGAATATGATGTTCACTCATACATAGTCTATAGCTATATGAGATGTACTTGACAAATAAGTACATAGTTTTCAAAGCATAGTATCCATCAGCGCATGGTTAATGGTCATGTGATACACACTTGACAAATAAATCATCGAAAAGAAAGGAGAAATGGATTTGGGAAGGAGGAGAAAGATCTTATGGATGGATGGAGAGGGATGGATAGCTTCCAAAGGAAGAAAAGCTACGGAACCGATGACATGAGAATGCTTCACATATATTTCTTTTTTTTGGGTTGAAAGTCATGAAACACATGGACTCTGTTGGTAGAAAGAGTTCGGATTTAAAATTAGTGCCATAAAGTATGTGGCCAAAGGGAAAGTGGTCCCTAAACCAACTCCTCTAGTGCATGCACCAAAATTTTTTTGTTAAACCAAGATATAGTAAATGGGAGTTGCTATATTTACCAAAAAATCTTCTTGGAATGATGCAAAATTTGATATTTTTGGTACCAAATATGCTGGCTAGATGATTTAATAGGGTTGAAATGCCAATTTTGCCTCTGAGATATAGAAAAAAAATAATGTCATGAGTAGGATGTTGGTTGTTGGGGGGAATAAAGTTTCCCCCAAATGATATAAATGCCCCTAAGAAGCCGTACAACCTCCGACCCCGAACAGCCGAAGTCAGCGTCCGACCTCGGAACGCTCGGCCACAAGACGACCGACCCCGAAACCTCCGACCTAAGAGAAACCCCGATGTCCGAGGACCGTACTCTAACACCCCTCCGGCATTTATTGCGCATGGCCGCTGTAATCTTCCGGCACACTCAACAATAAATGCGGATCTCCGGCTTACTCCACCATTAATGCGGATCTCCGGCTTACTCCATAATAAATGCGGATCTCCGACTTACTCCACAATAAATGCGCATGGCTCCTGACATCTACGGATCCCCAGCTCTCCACGGCAAATCGACCCAGCAGGGTCTAGTCGACTATGATCAGTCTCTGATCTCGGCCATACCGCCGACATCAGTGCAATGATTCGCCTGACCGAGCGCCGACCTGAACAACATGCCAAGCCGTACTACGGCCTCGCCCTGTTACATCACAGGTAAACCGACCCCCGCATATAAAAGGGAGCCTTGGCCTCTCAAGAGGGGATTGGAACATTCATACACCCAAAAATCACTGTTTATCTCCTTCTCCCCACTATTTGCCCCCTCCCTGACTTGAGCGTCGGAGGGCCGGCGCCGGAAAACCCGGCCACCGGTTCGTGTGCAGGCACCCGGACGGAGGACGCCGCCAGCCAACGGATCACCGCCCCGTTGCGAGGACCTGCTGTTCCTTCTCTCCGACCGCCCCGGACGGAGGACGCCGCCCGCCGACAGACCGCCGCCCCGCCGTGAGAAACCGCCGCTCCCTCTCCTCGACCGAAGATCGCCCCCGGGTCCAATTTCCAGCAACAGTTGGCGCTAGAGGAAGGGCCCGAGTAGCAGTCATGAAGTTGAGAAGTAAGGGAGCCTCTAACGCCTCCCGGCGTCCCCCGCAAAGTCCTGGACACTCTGTCCAGAATTCTCCAACTCCGGCGGACCCAGTTCCTCAGGTCCAGCCGGAACAGTTCGACGCCTTGGTACAGCAAGTCCAGGTCCTGGCCGCCGCCGTCCAAGGCCTACGGCGCGAGGAGGCTTTACCCACGCTTCCCCCGCAGGCCCAGGTCCTGCCGGAGTGTCTCCCCAACGGCCCGGTTCTCCCAAGCCATAATTTGCATGGCTCCTCCAGAGCCAACAACGGAGAACGAGCTTCTCCCCGGAGAGAGTTACCGGGAGAAGGTTTCGACCGGAGACCCCAACTTTCTGAGGCGGAGTCAGCCCCGGATCACCGTGAGCTGGCGCAAACCACAGAGACAATCCCACGGGTGGGGGAGCTCGACCGAAAAGTCGAGCATCTGGAGCGCCAGATTGCGGCACTCCACAGCAAGAAGGCAAGACAGGAAGGGGACTTTGAGTTCACTACCAAGTCCCCCTTCTCCCGCCAGATCGAGGATGAGCCAGTTCCCGCGAGGTTCAAAATGCCTCAGGTGGAGCCCTACAGCGGAATCACCGACCCCCTCGACCACTTGGAGAGTTATCGGGCCCTCATGGCCCTACAAGGGTCCTCGGAGGCCATACTCTGCAAGGCCTTCCCAGCAACCCTCCGAGGGACCGCTCGGCTTTGGTTCTCTGGTCTGAAGCCGAACACGGTGTCCTCTTTTGAGCAGCTCGGCAGGCAGTTCGCCACCAACTTTGCTGCCAGCCGGCGCCAGCGACGGACATCAGACTCCCTCCTGGACATCAAGCAGAAGGAGGGGGAGTCCCTCAAAGAGTACTTGGACCGCTTTACCGCCGCCACATGGGAGGTTCGCGAGCTAGACCAGTCGATAGCCATGTCGGCTCTGAAGACTGGGGTCCGCTCCTACCGATTCCTCTTCTCCATCGAGAAGAGCTTCCCGGCCGACTTCACCGAAATGCTGGCCCGAGCCCGGAAGTACGCCAAGGCCGAGGAGGCAGTCGCCTCCAGGCGGGGGGCAATCGAGCCCACCTTGAAGAAGCGGAAGAAGCGCCGCGAGGAGCGCGGCCGACAAAGGAGCCGGTCTCCCCGCCGAGAGAAGAATCTCCCCAGACCGAGGAGCCCGCCCCGTCAGCAGGGGCGACCTCAGCAGAGGACACCTCCTCGTCCGAGGTCTCCACCACGGCCCCGGACGTACCAGGCGAGGTACGAGAACTATACACCTGTCAACGCTCCTCGGGCCGAGATCCTGATGGAAATTGAGGGTCGGGACTTCTTCCGACCCCTGCCTCCTATGCGAGACACGGGATTTTCCCAAAATTCCAGGAAGTACTGCCGCTTCCACCGAGATCGCGGGCACGACACGGAGGACTGCTTCCAACTCCGGGACGAGATAGAAGCGCTCATCAGACGGGGAGTACTCAACCGGTTCGTGAGGAACCGACATGAGGAAAGGAGGCCGGCAGAGAATGTCGCACCAACCGAAAATCCTGGCGGCAACAGGCCTATCGCCGGCACCATCAACATGATTGGGCGGACCTTGGCAGGAACAGCCGCCCAGGGAGCACCCCCGAAGCGCCCACGCACTGATGAAGTCATCTCGTTCTCGGACGAGGACTTAGAAGGGGTTGAGACCCCTCACGATGACGCTGTGGTCATCTCAATGATTGTAAATAGGTTTGATGTAAAGCGTGTCCTAGTTGACAATGGAAGCTCAGCCAACATTTTGTACTATCATGCCTACCAAAAAATGGGGTTGACAGAAGGACACCTCCGGAGAATCAATGCCCCGCTGGTCGGGTTTACCGGAGATGCGGTCCCGGTTGAAGGTGAGGCTAGCTTCCTTGTCACAGTTGGCCTCGCCCCCCGGGAGAGCACTGTGAGGATGGACTTCCTGGTGGTCCGTCTGCCCTCGGTCTACAACGCCATCCTTGGGCGCCCAGGGTTAAACGCCCTTCGAGCCGTGGTTTCAACTCGTCATTTGCTCATGCGGTTCCCCACCGGCCAAGGAGTGGGCGAGGTCCGCAGAGACCAACTGGTCGCCAAGCAATGCTACATGGCGGCCCACACAGTAAAGCAACCAGCCGAGGCGCCAGACCGCCCGATGGGCCCTTCACTGCCCATAGAAACCCTCGATGCGAGGGACACCCTCTGGAAGAAGCAAGTAGAACCCGGTGAGCTCCTTATTCAAATCCCACTACAAGAAAATTTTTCCGAGCTAACCGTGCAGGTTGGCTCCGGCCTCGGCGCCCATGAGAGGAATCGCCTCGTCAGCTTCCTGCGGGACAACGCTGACGTCTTCGCCTGGTCGCCCGCGGACGTGCCAGGAATTGACCCCGAGGTCATGGTCCACCGACTCCAGGTGAGGCCAACCAGCAGGCCTGTAAAGCAGAAGAAAAGAGGCTCCGCCCCTGAGCGACAACGAGCTGCGGCCGAGGAGGTGGACAAACTCCTCGGAGCCGGCTTCATCCGGGAGGTCTCCTACCCGGATTGGCTCGCCAACGTAGTCCTCGTAAAGAAGGCCAACGGAAAATGGCGTATGTGCGTGGACTACACCGACCTGAACAAGGCCTGCCCAAAAGACAGCTTCCCTCTCCCGAGCATCGACCAGCTCGTCGACTCCACTTTAGGACACCAACTGCTAACTTTTATGGACGCCTTTTCAGGATACAACCAAATCCGAATGGCGCCAGAAGACGAGGAGAAGACGGCCTTCATCACCGACAAGGGCACCTACTGCTACAAGGTGATGCCCTTTGGCCTGAAAAATGCTGGGGCCACCTATCAGAGACTGGTCAGCCAAATCTTTAAAGACCAGATCGGCCGGAACATGGAAGTCTATGTGGACGACATGCTGGTAAAGAGCCAAGCGGCGGAACACCACATAGCCGATCTCAACGAGACATTCGCCAAGCTCAAAAAATACCAAATGAAACTCAATCCGGCGAAGTGCGCGTTCGGGGTCACCTCGGGCAAGTTCCTGGGTTTCATAGTGACCCAACGCAGAATTGAAGCCAACCCGGAGAAAATCCGGGCACTGCAAGAGATGTCGCCTCCAAAAACAGTTAAGGAGGTGCAGCGGCTCACGGGGCGGGTAGCCGCCCTGGGAAGGTTCGTTTCTCGGTCAGCCGAGCGTTGCCTCCCCTTCTTCAAGAGCCTCAAACGGTCGAAAGACTTCCGGTGGACAGAAGAATGCCAGCAAGCCTTTGAAGAGCTTCGGAGCCTTCTGGCCTCTCCCCCGCTGCTCACCAAGCCCCAGAAGGGCGAAATTCTTTACTTATATCTGGCCGTCTCCCCAGCTGCGGTAAGCTCGGTCCTCGTCCGGGAAGAAGACAAGCTCCAAAAGCCGGTCTATTACACCAGCCGGGTTCTCAGGGATGCTGAGACCCGATATTCTAAACTTGAGAAGACCATCTTCGCTCTCATCATCTCGGCTCGGAGACTCAGGCCTTACTTCCAAGCCCACACGATAGCTATATTAACCGACCAGCCTATGAAGCAGATATTGCAGAGGTCGGATCGGGCGGGGAGGATCGCCAAATGGGCGGTCGAGCTCGGGGAATTCGACCTAGAATATCGGCCCAGGCCGGCTATCAAAGCTCAGATACTCGCCGACTTCATCGTGGAGTGCACCCTTCCGGACGATCCCGAGCCGCCATCTGAGTCCGTGGAGGAGACCCCGAAGCAGCCATGGGTCCTGCACTCGGATGGGTCTTCGACCCCGGGGGGCAGCGGGGCCGGGCTTATCCTCACCAGTCCAGATGGAGTGGTGGCCGAGCAAGCTCTGCGCCTCGAGTTCCCGGCCTCGAACAATGAGGCCGAGTATGAGGCTCTCATCGCCGGGCTCAAGCTGGCGAAAGAACTAAAAGTGGGAGACCTGACGGCCTTCAGCGACTCCCAGCTGGTGGTGAACCAGGTCCAAGGAGATTTTGAAGCTAAAGAGCCGTCCATGCAAAAGTATCTCCAAAAGGTGCGGAAACTCATATCTGCCCTGAATTCTTTCAATATTCAGTACATTTCCAGAGCGAAAAACCTCAGGGCAGACCAGCTATCCAAGCTGGCAACCTCCCGCATGAGCGAGCTTCCTAAGGGAACCCCGCTCAAGTATCTTCAGACCCCCAGCACGGAGGAACCTGAGCCTACCATGTGCGTCGACTCCGAGCCAAGCTGGATCGATGGGCTCGTCTGCTACCTTCAGGACGGAACCCTACCTCATGACGAGACGGAGGCTCGCCGAATCAAGCGCCAGGCTCCCCGGTATGTCTTATACGAGAACAGGCTCTATCGACGATCATTTACTTCTCCCCTTCTCAGATGCCTCCGCCCCTCCGAGGCGGACTATGCTCTCCGGGAGGTCCATGAAGGGATCTGCGGAAATCACCTGGGGGGTCGAGCCTTGGCCCATAAGATCCTGCGGCAGGGATACTACTGGCCCACACTCCAGAAGGACGCAACAGATTTCGTCCGCAAGTGCGATCGGTGCCAACGAAACGCCAATATCCAGCGCCGACCTTCAGCTCTGCTGACCTCCATCATCGCCCCCTGGCCGTTTGCCCAATGGGGAATCGACATCCTAGGGCCCTTTCCCCTGGCCGCCGGACAGAGAAAGTTCCTGGTCGTCTCCATCGACTACTTCACCAAATGGGTCGAGGCCGAACCTGTTGCCCGGATCACCGAGCAAAAGATGCGGGACTTCGTGTGGAAGTCTATAATCTGCTGATTCGGACTACCCCGTATCCTTATATCTGACAATGGTCGACAATTTGACAATGTTCATTTCAGGGAGTTTTGCTCTGAGCTCGGCATTGATCATCGCTTCACCTCGGTTGCCCGTCCCCAGACAAACGGGGAAACTGAGGTAACTAACCGAACTATTTTGCAGGGACTCAAAGCTAGGCTTGATCGGTCCAAAGGACAGTGGGTCGAGGACTTGTACAATGTCCTTTGGGCGTACCGGACCACGTTCCGACTGCCCACGGGAGAGACCCCCTTCAACCTAGCATACGGCACTGAGGCCGTCATCCCATTGGAGATCGGCTTGCCTTCTCCGAGGGTGGAGCATTACGACCCCGATACCAATTCCTCCCAGCTCAGGAGCAATTTGGACCTCGTCGAAGAGACAAGAGAGGTCGCCCGGGTGCGCATGGCGAGATATCAACAGCGAACGGCCCAATACTACAACTCCAGAGTTAAGCCCAAGCTCTTCAAAGTAGGGGACCTCGTCCTCAGGAAAGCCGAGGCTTCTCAACCAACCGAGCAAGGAAAGCTCGCCCCAAACTGGGAAGGACCGTATCAAATCGCCCGGGTACAACGGCCAGGGGCGTACAAATTGAAGTCCCTGGAAGGGACTCTGATCCCACGAAGCTGGAACTCCGAGAATTTACGAATGTACTACCAGTGAAACCCCAAGGGGTTCAAGATAATCGGGATAATGGACTCAGCTCCTTTTTCTGCAAATATTTCTCTCATTTTGATGACTGTAATCCTCTTCTAATATTGGGTCGTCTGTGATCCTCAGATTCCCCGGCCAAAATCGGGATGCCTCGAGGCTCGACCGTAGAGTCCCAAACTCCCTCGACCTCGGGAAGAATCGCAGGACGGTGAAACGTCGACTGGTGCAAGATTCCTCGACTAAGGTCGAGATGCCCCGAGTGTCGACAATGCGTGCCCAGACCCCTCGACACTTCGGGAAGACGGGGTAGTACCTTCGCAGTCCCCCGTGGCGCTCAACACCAACAACGGGGTAGTACCTTCGCGGCCCTCCGTAGCGCCTCCTCGACTAAGGTCGGGATGCCCCGAGGGTCGACCGTAGAGAACCAGACTCCCTCGACCTCGGGAAGGCGCCGTGAGGGGTGGAAAGGGTGGCTCCACCCGGGGTGCCACAAAGTGGACCCCCGGGAGCGGTCGACGATCCCCGATCCCCGAAGCGAGCGATCCCTCGACTAAGATCGGGATGCCCCGAGGGTCGACCGCAGAGAACCAGACTCCCTCGACCTCGGAAAGCGTCGCAGGTCGACAGTGCGTACCCAGACCCCTCGACCTGACGAACGATTCCTCGACTAAGGTTGGGATGCCCCGAGGGTCGACCGTAGAGAACCAGACTCCCTCGACCTCGGGAAGGCGCCGTGAGGGGTGGAAAGGGTGGCTCCACCCGGGGCGCCACAAAGTGGACCCCCGGGAGCGGTCGACGATCCCCGATCCCCGAAGCGAGCGATCCCTCGACTAAGGTCGGGATGCCCCGAGGGTCGACCGTAGAGAACCAGACTCCCTCGACCTCGGGAAGCGTCGCAGGTCGACAGTGCGTACCCAGACCCCTCGACCTGACGAACGATTCCTCGACTAAGGTTGGGATGCCCCGAGGGTCGACCGTAGAGAACCAGACTCCCTCGACCTCGGAAAGGCGCCGTGAGGGATGGAAAGGGTGGCTCCACCCGGGGCGCCACAAAGTGGACCCCCGGGAGCGGTCGACGATCCCCGATCCCCGAAGCGAGCGATCCCCCGACTAAGGTTGGGATGCCCCGAGGGTCGACCGTAGAGAACCAGACTCCCTCGACCTCGGGAAGCGTCGCCGGTCGGTAGAGCGTGCCCAGACCAGCCGACCTGACGAACGATCCCTCGACTAAGGTCGGAACGCCCCGAGGGTCGACCGTAGAGAACCAGACTCCCTCGACCTCGGGAGGTATCACAGGTCAGCAAAGCGTCCACGAACCCGCCGACCTGACGTGAGATCCCTCGACCAAGGTTGAGGCGCTCCGAGGTCCGACCATAGGGTCTTAAGCCCCCTCGATCTCAAAAAGGGCTACAAATCAACAGAGCCTCCCCAGATCCTCTCAACTCCGGCAGGAGTCGCCGGGTCCATGGGAAGCCCGAGCCCCTTTTACAAGTCAAAAATGACTCCGGAGGTCGACGAGGAAGGGAAGCAACCTACTCCACCATGCGAAGCATGACCCCGAGAATGCAAGAGGTACACCCAACTAGACGCCCTCCTTGTCAAATTTTATCTACATATTGCCGAGCGGGATCTCGTCCAATGTTGGAGTCTTATTTTGCCCCAAAGCCGGGCTTCTTCGCTGGGTCGGCTTAAGACCGACCTCCCAACTTCATTATGCCTGCTCTGTTCGTCAAGTCTCCGCAATCCGTACTAAGGCTTCATAAAGTAGGGCCCAACTCGGCTCTTCTAAGTAAACTCCGACGTCCAGCTGAGAAAGTGGTCCCGGCCATGAATGTACCAGCCAAGCACAGGTACCAAGGCAATCTTTGGGAATCCCAGCCTTGTTCACCGAAATCTCGGCAGGGTCCGAGAACGATAACTACGAAAACCTTCGGCAATAACTTGTTTATTAGCCCGCGCTCCCTATGAGAGGTTCGGAGTTGAGTTCGGAAACCCGACTAAACTCCCCGAATAGCGGCACGAATAGACCTATTCCGGTCCCACTTGAAGGGCTAAGGCCCGACCTCGGTGCCTTAAGATTTTCCTAAAGGCCAAACGCGGCAACTCCCACGACTCTAAGATCCGAGTTATAGGACTTAGAGAAATTTTCTAGAAACCTAAGCTCGGAGCTCCCTTTGGTCGAGACGACTGGAATCCGAGAAGGCTAAGATATAGCCAGGAAAAAGGGCAGCTTCGTTAAGCAGCCCAAAGATTAAAATACGAAGTTAGAGGTCGTCGAGGCGGTTAGCTAAGGTTCTAGCCTCATCCACGACAACAGAGGAAAAGATGAACACAGAATGACAAAAACATTTCTTCATTAACAAAGGGCCGGAAGGCCAATTACAAAATTGGAAGTCGGCCACTCAAGGGCCGACCCCGGATACAATGAAAAAGAAAAGAAAAATATGCTAAGTCCTAAGCGGCGGGAGCCACATCCGGGGGGTCATCCGGCACATTGATGACCTCATGATCTTCCTCCGGAACAGGCTCGGGGCCGGGAGCAGGAGCTTCGGGCGCCGCCTTCGGGACAGCGTCGATCTCGGCCGCCGGAGCCGCCTCCATGACACCGTCCGCCTCGGCTACCCCCGTCGAAGGCTCGGCGGGGTCCTGCTCGTATATTCCCGCCTCGAACGTCAGGATGGCAGGAAGGGCTTGCACATCGGACCCCCAGCCCCGGTCCTCCCTCGGACGGACCGTCGAGAAGTCGTACTGAGGGCAGTATCGGCGCACCTGCTCCCGGAAGTTCTCGAAGCCTCGAAGGAAACCGTCGACCGTCTCCTCCTCCAACATGTCGCGGAACTCTTGCGACTCTTTGAAGAGTTCCACAGCATGCTCGGCTCGTTCGAGGGCCCTCCTCTCCCGGGCCTCAAGTTGCCCGAGTCGGAGGCGGAAGACCCCCTCCTCATACTCGAGGGCCGCGACCCTGGCCTGGACCTCCCCTAAGCGCGCCTCCGTGCCACGCATGGTTGCCCTGGTCAGGGCATGAGCCGCCTTCTCCTCCTCGAGCGCCCCCACCATGGCAAGGCGCTCAGCCTCGGTGGCTGTCCACCGAGCCTCGGCCGCGGCCAACGCCGCCTCCAGCTCGGCGACTCTTTTCTTGGCCGGCTCCAGTTGCTGGCCGAGCTGTTGAACTTCTTTCCGATACCCATGGGCGATGAACGCCATGGTGTCGAGCTCGAGAATATGCTGAAAAGAAAGAAACGAGGGTATTGTGAGTTGAAAAGCACATATGTACGCTAAAAACTCGGGGAAATTAAGAAGGAAGCTTACCCGGGCGGTGTTGCAGTAAGCACTGCCGACGACCTCCTCCAGCGAAATACCCCGGAACACGGCCCGGTCCGCTGGAAGCACCGCACGCCGCAACATGGAGCGTGCGACCTCGGCATCTTGAAAGGCCGAGCGCCCCTCGGGAATAGAAGAGTCCGGCTCGACCGACTCTTCTCGGAAAGCCCGGGAAGAGCTCGGCACGATCGAACTCGAGGTCCCGGAGCCGCTCGCCTCGGTGCCTCGGGTAAGCCCGGGTCCTGGCTGCTGCGGCCGGACCACGGACGGCTCCCCCCGCTGGGCAAGGGGGGTAGGGCAAGGAGGGGCCGACGGGCCCGCATCACCAACAACCCGCTCCCGCCTCGGGTCGACTGCAGGGGCCCCCGCCTCGGGGCCACTCGTCCCGGCCGACGAAGAAGCGCCGTCCGTCCTCGCCCTCTTCCGAGGCTGGGGCGCAGCACCCCCGGCCTCGGCCTCTCGCCTCCTCAGGCGAGAGAAAAGTGATGTGTTGCTGGTCGGCATGCGTGGAATATCTGAAATCAAGAATTTTGTTAAGAGTCAGACCAGTGACCGTAAAGACGGAGAACAAGAAATAAATAAATAGAATAATGCAACCGCCCTTACCCTCGGGGCGCGCCGAGCTCAGACCCACGCTCGCCAGGGCGTCCTCCCGCAGGAGCTCGGTCAGGTCGTTGCCCCTCCCGAGGGCTCGCAAAGAGTCCAGGGTCCTCAGCTCCCTCCCCGTGGGCTCGGAGAGTTTGTTGAGGGCCTTCAGCCGAGGGTGTCCCCACCTTGGCTCGAACCCCCAAGGCGCCGCAGACGCCAGAAAGAAAAACTTCCTCTTCCACTCGTGAATCGAGGAAGGGGCGCCCCGGAAGAGTGACATACCGCCCCGAAAGGCGAAATATAACCACCCTACGTCCGCCGGGTTTTTCTTTAACAGAAAACACCGGCGAACCGAAATCGGGATCCCGTGCCCGAGGCACAGGGATAAAAACCCGATTATGGTCCTCCATGAGTTCGGAGCCAACTGCGCCGGGACGAGCTGGTACTCGGCCAGCAAGTTGCTCACGAACTCATGGGCGGGAAAACGCAGGCCCGCCCAAAGTGTCTCGCGGTAAACCGCGATCCGACCTGGGGGCGGCTGCGTCACCCTGTCTTCCGGCCCTGCGGTTTCAAGGCGAAACCCGGGCTGGAAGAAGAAACGGGAGCGGATTAACTCCAGCTCCTCTTCCGACAGACTCGACCCAACCTCTTCGGGACCGGAACCCATTCTCATAGAAGAGTGGAGCAAAAGTTAAGAGTAGAAAATGGAAGTTGACGAGGAGAAGAAAAGAGGAAACCCTAGTGAAAACAGGAAGAAAACCTACTGGACATTGCCGGAAATCGCTCCGGGCACCACCGGCAAGATTCAGCTGAGGGAGGAAGCAGGGGGAAAGACGACGAAAATAAGAGGCAGCCAAACAAGACCTTTAGGGCAGACTCGTGGGGTTTATATAGACCCCCCTGACGGCCCAGATCGACGGGGTCGGTTCCCATCCCCCCGACCGGGTTGCGCCACGTGTCGACCTCGGAAGCCGAGGCACCGTATTCACTCCGGTTTAATAAATCGGATACGAAATCGAAGCGTTGTCCCATCGGATCTCGGGGCCTCATCATGGGTCCACAGAATCAAATCGTCTTGAGGAACGAGCGGACGTAACCCCCGCTCCCCTCGTTTAATAAGATCTGGGACACGTGGAGCCCCGATGAGGCCTCCACTTCTTCGGAATTATGATCCAGTAACATGAAATCGGAAGCGTCCGACCTCGGGTCGCGCCGCGTGTCCGTTTCAAACCCCGTAACGGCACACTCATTAATGAGCCAGAAACGTCGATTACGGAATCGAGACACCGCCTCGACGAGCTCGAGGTCCCCCATCATTAATCCGCCGTAAAATGATCCTGGCGATTCAAGAAGCATGATGATACGAGCTCCATCATTAGCTCACCGAATAAAGCAGCCTCGAGACGCCAAAGGGCGCATATCTCACCATGAAAGCTCCGGAAAGCACAAGGGGGCGGGCGAGACCTTCCCCCCAACCTTAGTGACAGACTTTACTTCCCACGTCCGAGCCCCACAAGCCGCTCGAACTCGGAAGTCGGGGGGTAGTGTTGGGGGGAATAAAGTTTCCCCCCAAATGACATAAATGCCCCTAAGAAGCCGTACAACCTCCGACCCCGAACAGCCGAAGTCAGCGTCCGACCTCGGAACGCTCGGCCACAAGACGACCGACCCCGAAACCTCCGACCTAAGAGAAACCCCGATGTCCGAGGACCGTACTCTAACACCCCTCCGGCATTTATTGCGCATGGCCGCTGTAATCTTCCGGCACACTCAATAATAAATGCGGATCTCCGGCTTACTCCACCATTAATGCGGATCTCCGGCTTACTCCATAATAAATGCGGATCTCCGACTTACTCCACAATAAATGCGCATGGCTCCTGACATCTACGGATCCCCAGCTCTCCACGGCAAATCGACCCAGCAGGGTCTAGTCGACTATGATCAGTCTCTGATCTCGGCCATACCGCCGACATCAGTGCAATGATTCGCCTGACCGAGCGCCGACCTGAACAACATGCCAAGCCGTACTACGGCCTCGCCCTGTTACATCACAGGTAAACCGACCCCCGCATATAAAAGGGAGCCTTGGCCTCTCAAGAGGGGATTGGAACATTCATACACCCAAAAATCACTGTTTATCTCCTTCTCCCCACTATTTGCCCCCTCCCTGACTTGAGCGTCGGAGGGCCGGCGCCGGAAAACCCGGCCACCGGTTCGTGTGCAGGCACCCGGACGGAGGACGCCGCCGGCCAACGGATCGCCGCCCCGCTGCGAGGACCTGCTGTTCCTTCTCTCCGACCGCCCCGGACGGAGGACGCCGCCCGCCGACAGACCGCCGCCCCGCCGTGAGAAACCACCGCTCCCTCTCCTCGACCGAAGATCGCCCCCGGGTCCAATTTCCAGCAACATTGGTGTTTGGCATTTCCCACAAAAAATGTAGGCTCAAAAATTGGTGTTTGGCATAGGATGTTGGTAAGACAATCCCCCCATTGTAATGGAGATCAGTGATGATAAGGTTCCCAAACCTTATCATTATGAAACTTCTAGTTGCATTGTTATAAAATTTTCATTATGAAAACGAGCTAAATCAAGCCTTGCTTGTGCACGCAAGTAGCTCTAAAGCGGACTATCTTCGTGCCTAATGCCATGCATGTGCAGCTGCATGTGAAAGGAAACATGATTGATGGTGATCCCTAACTAATTAATATTTTTTTAATTATTTATTATGTAATATTACAATCTATCCTCTATTTCGAAAGATGTACATATCAGGACTCGTTTGGTTTGCAGGAAAAAAAAGAAGGAAAGTATGGTCAATAGAAAATTAAAAAAAATCCCTTATTTGATTGGAGTTTTTTTAAAAAAAAGATAAAAAAGTAGCATTTCAATAGAAATAAGATTCTATATTTTAATAAAAAAATTCATGGTAGATATGAAAAGGCTAATTTTTCGCTAGTTGAAAATTAGATTTTTTTTTTAAACTACCCTTAAGCCACCAAAATCAATGTTAAGATCTTTTTCTTTATTAAGGATATAATGGATATTTTGCTTAACTTTCTTAAGAAAATAGATGTTCGGCCAATTATTTTTTCAGATATTATATTTTTAAAAATCAATTTTTGAAAAATAATATTTTGATTTTTTTTTAGGGAACTAAATAATCCTTCGAGTTTTATAAATAGATCAAGAAAGGATGGTTACTGATATGATGAGAATATTTTCGGTGATGCGGACGGTGCGTGTGATGAGGAATCAAATTGACATCTCGCCCGCACCGCCATGCAAAGTGCCGGCAAGCGCACTATGGCTTGGCCCGTAAATCACGTTCATGTTGGCCGTCTGGTTGCCCTCGGGAACTCTCCTTGGTACACCAAACGATAAAATGCCACCATCCACCAACACCTCTACTGCCTTTGACCTCAAGTCAAGCAGACTTGGCCTTAGCAAAAAAAAATAATAATAAATATGCAGACTTGGCTTCACGTTAGTCTCGACGGTCACGAGTCCATAGTAGATCGGGCATCCATTGTCCTTTTTTTTTTTTGGGGTGAAAGCAACAATATATTCGCCTTAAAAGGAGTCCCATAGTTAACTCTGCAGCCGATATTATAATTAGGTATGCTGCCGTAGTATTATCTGGCATGTTACGACTTACGTGCAACCAAATCTAGCTAGGTCTAGGTGATATAGTGTGAGATAATATGAGGCCTTTGCCTAATAGTTACTTAAGAGAGGATTCTAGGTTCCACTCGGGTGCCTTGCAAGCTTTTGGGCTTGTGTATAATAATCGAAGTTTTGTATATATTTTTGATCGGTCGCTCAGCACCTGAAACACGTTGTTCGATCATCGTGCAGCGTGGCCAGACATGACTTTTCTCTGCCACAAGGATGGTACTCAGAATGGCAGCAACAATGGTAAATGTGAATTAAAGCGACAGAGAACCATGACCAAGAATCTTAAAAGCTAGCTGCTCGGCATTCGTGGTCTAGTCGAAATGATATATATATATATATATATACATGACAAAGCTCAAGTACCGGAAGAGCTACTATAATTCAAGGAGCACATAATTCATAAGAGCTGCTAACTTGCTTTCCTAAATAAGTCTATCCTTTATTTATTATAAGATCGTTTGATACAAAATAACCATGAACATGTAGAACAGTCAACAAAACCAGTTCAAGCTGGTCATTCCGGGGTTGCCTGGATGGTCTCTAAAGCTCTCTTGATGGATATATATCTTCTTCGTTTGGCTTGAGCTATCATCAGAATATATATAACCTAGGAAAAATATCATGAATGAAGTAGAATATTTTGAAAATAAAATACATTATCTTTTACTCTTTTGTGATGAGATAATAAGAGACTTTTCCGATTACATCGAATCCTTGTATCCCAAATTAGTCTACGTGGTCAAGGCCAAGCTTATCTTGTAAACAGGATAGGCTTTTATACAGACCCCCTTGGGGTCTACTCAACATTTGAAGAGATAAACTCTACGTGGTCCCAAATTAGTCGTCATAATCCAACCATGCTGCAGCAACCGTGGAAAGTTTCATAGCAGCAAGCACTGTAAATCTGTAATAGCTAGAGCTCAGCTTGGCAATGGATCACCTTTGTCTTAAGTTTGATATACTTTGCTATACTAACTAATTATTTAATTATCCCATTTATTATCTTTTTGGGATTAATTAGTTCATCAACATGGCATAAGATATAGGTTTGTTGGAGATTATGAGCTTGAGTCCTCGACGCGTACGCTAATTATTTATTTAATACTTCTGGTTATTATTTTGATATTTCAGTCATTGTTGTTCCCCTACGTGCACGGCCGGAAGCCGCATGTGAGGAGGGGTGGTGCTAAGCTTGTTAAGCTTTTAAAAGTTTGGTTCAGCTAGAAAACAAGTCGAACGTGAACATTTTTTAAATAAAAACAAGTCATGCTTGAAGACCTTAGTCTTATAAAATGAATAGGAGCTCAGCTCAGCTCGACACATAGCTTCTACAAACTTGGTTCTTGTAACAACAAGCTAAGTCTGATATCACTACCAGAAAACACGCGTATAGTGACGGAAAATTAGTGACGGACCGTTATCAGTTACTATTTGTGACGGATTAGTGACCGACAGAAATTTGGTCACCGTGGTGTAAACTTAGTGACCGTTTAGTGACAGACCGGTCACAGAATGCGCGGGTAGGATGGGCGCCAAACCTTAGTGACCATCAAGTGACAGGGTATCTGTCAGCAATATGATAACCAAAATTGCAACCAGACAGTGACAAATGCAGCCGTCACAAATATAGTAACCCTAGTATTTATAAATTTTTAAAAGATTATTTTTGGCAGTAACAGATTATTGACAAAAATTTCTGTCACCAAATTTAATTTTTAATTCCAAAAATATTAAAAATATTATTTTTGAGTAAACCTAAATTAAAAGAAAAAATAAAAGGAGGAATATCCAAAATGAAACTAAGTGTGCCCGCCGTTCCGCCCAAATTTCTTCGACAATCCAAATTCCAATCGCTCTCTATAAAACTCAAATTTCTTCTTCTCATTTTAAAATCTCATGGTGTCGGCCATGACCCATTTGCACCCCTATTGCAAGTTTCCTGCTTTATAGAATTTTTTTACCATACTTTATAGTTCAAAAATATTTTTGCCTTGCAAGTCCCATCCAATCAGCCTTATAAATAAAAAAAAAATTGATATGAAATTTGGCTTGCAAACCGATTTAGCCCAAATCACGATTTAGCCCAAATCAGCCTTTGGCTTGCAAACCGACTTAAATAAAAAACCCTAACCTTTCCCTTCCCTTCCCGTCCCGTCCCTAGTTGAGAGCAGCCGCCGCCCCCCCCACTCCCTCGCCCCCCCTCCCTCGCTGAGAGCTAGCCGTCGCCGCCCTCCCTCGCTGAGAGCCGTCGCCCGCCGCACCCCCTCGCTGAGAGCCGCCGCCGCACCCCCCCTCCCTCGCTGAGAGCCGCCGCTGCCTCCCCTCCCTCGCTGAGAGCCGCCGCCGCCGCCGCCCCCGCCCCCCCTTTTCCCTCGCTGAGAGCCTGATAGCCGCCTCCTCTCGGTGTCGTCGCCTCTTCAACGACCGGCCGGCGGCTCTTCGCGTCCTTCTCCCCCGGACGGCAACCTCCGCGGCTCCGGTCACCGACTCACAACCTCCCCGGACGGTAAAAGTTTTCTCCTCCTCCTCCTCCTCTTCAAGCTCGATCCCGGTAGATTTTGCCCAAGCCCGGAGAGAGAAAGAGAGAGAGAGAGAGAGGTGGTGGGGCAGCGAGAGAGCTCAGAACAGTGGGAGAGTGGGGAGTGGGGACAGTGGTTTTGTTTTAGTTGCCACTGCAGGGTAATGGAAGCAGTTTGAATTTTCTGACACCCGAGAATTCTTGGTGTTGTGGAAACTCAACATTGGGTTGAAATTTCAGCACTCTAAATTCTTTGGCTCTGCTGAGTGATGATTACCTTTCCAGTAAAAGAATTATATAATCAGCAATTAGTTTATTTTAAGTCATCTTAAATTCTTCAAATTCCGCCAACTAAAAATTCACATTCTAGAGTCTTAATGCTGAGTTGAAATTTCCGTGCAGAGAATTCTTAGTCTCTGCTGGTTTCCCTCCCAGTAAATGAATTATATAATATGTGTAAATTAGTCTAAGCTGTATGTAATACAACCAAGGTCTTGCACGTTCTCAGCTGAAAAATCTTCATGAAATTTCTTGGGAGCCTTGTCTATCATATTTTTTTTTTGATAAATATGATACGGGCACTTTTTGCTAAAATAGACGAAAGAGAGGAGGGATTTTTTTTTTTTTTTTTGCTAAAATAGACGAAAGAAACTTTGATATATCTGAGTAGCTGCTTTTATTATGATACTTGGACACATCACTTGGTTGGATAAATCATGATACGGGCACTGTGTCGAATTTACTGTTGCTAAAATAGACAAAAATAATGTTGTACTTGAGGAGCTCCTTAATATTATGCATTTTTATTCTGACACATTTGTTAGTCCTACCAATGGTTTGCATATATTTAGACTGCTTCACTGATTATTGTTGTAATTTTGAGGGTTGATGGGTTGGGATTATGTAAAGTTCATGGATTTTAATTTTTTCGTCATGTTATTCATTTTTACAATCATTGTTCATCTGCAAGGAATAATGGAAAGTGGTGGAAAGTGGTGTTGCTTCATGGTTGTGAGTTATTTCCAGTGTGCAATCAAGAAGCTGGTCAAAAAGCTTGCTAAGAAGTACCATGCTTTCCTAGCATCAGAGGCGATCATGTATATTCACATTTGTTCTATGTGAAGCAGATAGTATTCCATATGTAAATTTGGATGATTTGACTTGTATTCCTTGTCTTTGTAAAGATTAAATGCTTTTTGAATATTGCTGGTATTAGATGAATGAACAGATAACTTGTAAAGGTTAATTCCTTATGTTCAGCTTTTTGTAAAGATTGAATGCCTTCTTAATGTCAATGATGCTGGGACAAGATTGAATGACTTATTTTTGTCATGCTTATGATAACTTCTCATCTTCATAAATATCATACCAGTTTTTGTTTCTTTTACATTTTTTACGATCTTGCCTTTCGTGTTTTTAATGATTCGGTTTTTCTTATGTTGTTTTCTTTTTTTATCATCTCTCTAATATTTTCTAGAGAAGTGAAGCTGTCATGGTAAGTATAATTTTTTTATGATTCATAAATATTATTGGGCTTGCTCATGTTTATCTCTTGTTTGATCCACCATAATGTTTTTCTCTTCTTTTAAATCAACTGGCAGGCAAAGTATTCAGCTGAATACTCCAAAAAATATGGTGATGCCTCCACCTCAGATGCTCCTCCACGTGATTATGACTTGTGGTTTGAGGCAACTGGTGTCCCAACTCATGGCCATGTCTATGGCTTTAGTCCCCTAGAGGATCTCACTGGAATTATTGGGCAATCATCATCTGCTTCCACCTCTACAAGTCAAGCTCCAGAGCTGTACACTCATGAAGACCTTCTACGTATTCTTGAGCAGGAAAAGAAAAAATGGCAAGAGGAGGTTCTTCAAAAGATGAGAGAAGAGATTGGCTTTGGACCAAGGCATGCAGATCGGGGGAGTAATGGTGATTCTGGTTCTGCTGATCATGCTTCATTATAATTGTTTTTGCCTTAGATGATAGGTCTTTGCATTCCTAGGAGGAATGAAATCTCTGTTGATCTTTATGACATATTTTTAGACTTTGATTTTGATGGATTCAGGACATGTTGATGCCAATTTTGAATGACATTTAAAATGACTTTTGCGTAATGTTGAATGCCTTTGCTATTAATGATATTATTGTTATTATTATTATGTGCCAATCAATGTACCAAATGTACCAGGTTATTAGATTGTGATCGGTGACCAAATTTTGGTTACTAAATTGTTTACCAACTATTGTGACGAGCAGTCATAAACTTAGTGACAGGATTTTGGTCAATAAAAATTGATTTTGCTCAGCGCGTTTGTAACCAATTAGTGACCGTAAACTTATCACTAGGTCAGTGACGGGATTAATGACAAATGTAGTGACAAAATGTGTGACCATGTCTGTGACGACTAAATCTGTCACTAAAGGTCGTGACAGATTAGTGACCAAACTTGTGACCGCATTCTGTGACAAAATCAGTGACCAAGTTGCCTTCGTCACTAACTCCGCAACTGGATAGTGACGGGAAATACATAATTTCTTAAATATTTAATTCTTGAATTTGTAACGGCTTAGTGACGGCGGTTCTGTCACGGAGGTTAGTGACGGGAATCGCCGCCGTCACGGAGAATTTAGCGACGCGTGTTTTTGTAACGAAGTCAGTGACGGGAGCTCCGGTCACAAATTCCATATTAGTAACTGGAAACACGGTATAGTGACGGAAATCTCCGTCACTATACGCGTGTTTTCTGGTAGTGTATTTAGTATATTTGAAGTTTAGAATAATTAAGGCAAGCTCACTGCCAATCAGTTTGGCATAGTCCTGAACTTCAGTAAGGTTAAACTTTAAGGTGCCAAGCATTTCTGGATCTCTAATACGCCTAAAAGAGTTCAAATTTTCTGCTGGATTCCTCTCCTTTCTTTAGACTGCCCACTTGACATATGTGCGACTACTTCAAACTGGAATATAGATAAACCTCAAGTGTTAAGAGGCCCATGTTCCATCTACCCTCTGGACGGGTTGGATCTTGCAAGCTATGGTTGTGTGGCGGAGAATTTCCTTACTACGAAATAAAAAAAAAAATAGAAGATGATGAAGAATGAAGATCAGCTAATTTTAACAGTTTTTCATTACTATATACCTCTTCTAAAGCTTCAAAAGCTGATGTATTTTAACAATTTATACTCTTTCTTGTATTCATTTATTATCCTTAATCCGTGGCTAGGCTCGGCTCAGCTTGTTTGCACCTCTAACGGCAGCAATAATGCATTAAATTAGGCTGTTTTAGTATTATAAACATGGGTTATCGTCGCCCATCACCATGCTTGGACTCAGTGCCAACGCCCGGCGTGCAAGGCGTGTCGGCCACGTCTCGGCGCAATGGGGACGGCAGACGACTTCAGAAGTCACGGGGCAGCCTCTGGATTTTCCTATCAAAAAAGAAAGGCGCAAAGCTTTCCAGCTTAATTACTTCATTCGGCGGGCGTGGCCTTGAACCTATCCATCTATCCCTTATCTCTTACTTCCCAGACAAATGGATGAGGGGCACCACGTCGCACCAGGCGGTCGTATTAATCTCATCATTCCATGTCTTATGGCGGAGAGAGAAACAAAAACCAAGAGACCGACCTAGCATGGCGATCATCGTCTCAGTCCTCAGACGACTTCCCTATCGATAGAAACAAAGAGCGGAGACCCGCGAGGATAAAAGACATGCAAATGGATAAGTACGTGTGCGTCACTTTTTTCGCCACCATGACATGCCAAAATCCAGAAAAGCCAGAGCCCGTGGAATTACAACTTATAGAAAAAGAAAGGTTTCCAACTGTGACACCCAAACGTGCCCACTTGGAGCAGTGCTCTAGCAGTAAGCTGTGCGCGCCTGCTACACCGCAGAATACTATACGTTTCTGACCATTATGAAGATGGACAACCATCCAATAATATTTGTCATTTATGATATGGTATGCAAACAAAATAGATGGCCGTCCACAACTGTATGGCGTCTGTTTGATGCAGTCGTTGAGTGAGTTGAGCCATAAGCTGTTCATGGTGTTAGAATCATTGTAGAACATTATGCCAAACTTAGTTAGATTTACTAAATTTCGTCAGCCTCCTAGTTTGTATAAAGACTGCTCCTGTAAATTGTAAACCTAGAGAGAAATACAATTCTCTTTCTTTATTATTCTTTTTCAATTCATGGAGAATTTCGTGGAACTCTAGTGTAGTTATTCATGCAATTTGTGATTTTAAAATGGCAAGGTAAGATTTTTTTTTAAATATTAATCTATATATTTTACTTTGAGAAAAGAGAGCAGTCCAGGATAAGTTTAAATTGGGCACGGGACTTTCTCTTTCCTTTAATTTCAGGAGAACTAACAATTGAGAGCTTGAATGACACAATTGGGTAGTACATAAATGATTGAGCACACTATGCTTCAAAGAGGCATTTAAAGTAATGATCTAAGATCAAATTTTTATGAAGAAGGACGTCAGGTTACAACGTCGCCGTTTAATGAGGCCCTCGGGTTCTTAAAATTTTGGAAGTGGTCAGGAATGATTCATGCATTCGAACCTTTTTTAACTAGGCTTCCTTCTTGTCTGTTGGAGTGTGAAACCTTTCAAACCTCCTCCATTAGGAATGACTTCCTTAAATTGACATAGGTCCTTCTCTAATTAAAGGCACATTATAAGCATTTGTAAGGCATCAAACCGATATATCATAACTAGTTGGGAGATGTACAATAGCTCCTTCTAACACCTTGGAGAAGATAACTACCACATTTCATTTTATATAGCAAAGCAGTGGCCTATAAGATGTATGGGAAACCAACACAAATAAAAAGAAAGCAGTAAGACTCCCATCTCAACATGGCTGTAAGTGTACTTCCTAACAACAGCACCACAACATGCATGGCTATAAGTGTAATACCCAACCCAGCTAGTAACGAATTAGGCTTGGTTTACTTGATTGGCCCGGATGTAAGAGTTGGAGTAGAATATGAAAAAAGAAAGAATAGAGCCCTATTCAACTTGGAGTAAGAGAAGGAAAAAAAAGATAGAGCCCTATTCTACTTGGAATAGGAGATGGACTGCTCCTCCATCTCGATTTTTTACAAGAGCTAGGAAATATAGCCTCCAACGACTATTTAAAGACCCCCATACCCCCTTTCACCTCACCACTGATAAGTTTTTCCAATTACCACCGTTGAACCATCGTTGGTTCCTTCTCCTTCTTCTCTTGACTTTCAAAGGTCTTAGCTCACACTGCTTATCTGAGATTTCAGTTGAGCGCTCTTAGAAGTCTTAGGTTCGAAGAGGAATTGTCGAAATTATTTGAACCTATAGTTTGATTTCGCTCACAAAGTAAGTAATGATATGCCTTGCTAGATTTTTTATTCGTATAATATTATTTTTATATCAAATAAATTTTTAATCGGTCTACATGTGATTTATGAATTTTATGAGATAGTGCTTGGAATAAAAAATAGATATGTAATTTGGAATAATATTTTGAACTGATCATATATTTAATCCAAATTATTGTTATATTGTTTACTGATCTTATATCGTATATATATATATATTTTGATTAGATTATGATATATATATATGTATTTTGAATTTTGACATGTATCAAGTTTGAACTCCTGATCTTACTATGTTCTAAACCCTACCAATTGGGGGTTATGCATTGACACTTCTATTATTATTGAGCTCATTGATTTTGCTTTTAGCCCTGCCGCATGATATAAATATAGTATTCTGGTCTACTCTGTAGGGGTATAAGTGCGATATTCTAGCCCACTCTATAGGGTATAAGTGCGGTTTTGTTTCTGGCCTAGCTACAGAGTATATGTGGTTCTAGTTAAAAGCTGTTGAGTTGAATATGATTTGTTTTGAATCGTATTTATGATTATGTATATGAATATTTGAAAGATATGGATCCCAATGGATTTATGTTTTGAAACAGAACTAGTTATATTTTTATACTAATTCGTGATAATTTGTATTTTACTATTGTATTCTATGTTATTATATGAATTGTTTAGTTAGGTTATTTATTACTTACTGGGTTGTTTATTTCATTATACGATTTCTTACTATTTTTATAGATCTGAAGAATTAGCTATTAGAACAAACCCGGCTCATAGCTTATGTGGACTAGGGGCCACTATAATACGAGTTTATAAAAACTGACCACGGGCCGATCGTGGTGTTTGTGATTAGATTTGAATAGATTTGAACCCTTAGCCTGATGAGGACGTCAAAACTTAAACGTAGAAGTATGTGAGGACCCGTGCAGGTGTGTGTTTAATCCCATATTAGTTATTAGCCAAGAAGATCTTGAGTACTTATATATGATTAAGAAACCCAAAAAATACTTTCCGACTAGCTTTTTGGGTATGGTCCTCAGTTGTTACAAATGTGGAGATTTATCATAGGAGAGCAACTATAGATAAGATTTTCATATCTTTATTTAGACTAGATTTTATTTTAGAATTGATGTAAGATTTTAGAATATTATTAGTCTACAGGACTTTTAATTTTGTTATTTAAATTAGAATTAAATGTTAATTATTTAAATTTATTTCGCTACTTGTTTATGATATCATGTTGAGATATCTTGCATGCTCATAAGGAGAATTTTTTATGAGTATGCAGCGATTATTACAACTCTGGCTCACGATCTCGGTCGGGGCATGAAAATAAGTCTTGTATTAACACCTTAGAAACCCCTCCAATCCTTACCGGCCCAATAAATTAAAAGGTAGTGGATATCCAGTAGAACCATCGAGGCCCAATTAAACACGTTCATACTTGTTCCCAATAAACTTCTTTTTTTTTTATTGTTTTCCTTTTTTTGCAACTAACACCTACCTATCATCCTTTATTTGCGACTAAGTTCACTTTCACATTATGACAGATTCCGCTCCACCCCCCAAGCATGGAAAATTATGGGAAATTGTGGGACTTAATATGATAAATGGAATCTTAATCCAATCACATATAATTCTCCCCTGTCCTCCCTCGAGACTATCATCTTCCTTCCTTTCCCCTTTTCACATGATATTGAAACAACTAAAAATATCAATAGATTATAGAATGAACATTGAACGGTAGCTTAGTCATGTAAAGACAGCAATTTATAAAAATATGACAAAATTTTCAAGAAAACAGCATAAATAAGAAATGAAGTCCACTATGGGTTTCATTGGGAAACACAAATAGTAACATAAATGCAGTTTTTAACTTATATATATGAGAAGGAAAGATCTTTGCTTGGAAATATGTGATAGTAGAGGTCTCATCTGTAAAATAAACTAGAACCAATTAGGGCTCCTAAATGGTCGGAAGCCGTGCGGTCCGTTGGGATTCAAACCAGAAGAGTCCGTCAAAATCCGAACGGTTTATCTAGGGTTTTCCATGGCAAACCAGAATCCCGGCAGCCGGTGGGCTTTTTCCCCCAGGAGTCGATGGAGGGATTAACGGTCTCCGAGGCGGATCCAGGCCGGCAAGGTCCGCAAGGCCGTCCTTCGTCAGCTCAGCTCTCTTCTCTTCACGTCAGTACTCATCCTTTTCTCTCTTCCCTTTTCTTTCCTCCGTACTATGAGATCTTTTCTTTTTCTTGTTTTCCCTTCTTGATATGTTTTGGTTTGTCATGGCTGTTACTGGTTAGTTCTTTTTCTCTTTCGTGATGAGGAAGGAGGATTGGTATAGTATATATAGGGAAAACTCTAGGAAAACGAATAGGGAAACCAGTTTGGGAAGCTGGTTGAGTAATTACCGCAAAGTTTGCCCTACGTCCCCTATGTCACAACCCAGGATAAAATGGCTAGCTGGAAGATATATTTTAGGTTGCTTAGTTTTGTATACGTATCTAAAATCTCTCCGATGAAAAACCGATTTGAGACTAAACATACACTTACATGCCCGGGTCCTCACATACTCCCTCCGTTTAAGCTCCAACGTCCTCATCAGGCTAAAAGTCTAAATTTATTCAAATCTAATCACTTGCATCATGATCAATTCGTGGTTAGTCTTAATGAGCCCATGCCGCAGTATCTCCTAGTCTACATGGGCTATTGGCCAGGTTTTCTTTGACACTATTTGTTACAACTCAGGATCTTACTCAAAAAGACTACTTGTAAGGTTTTTTTTTTTTTTTTTGTTTCTTAGCTCTGTATATGTACCCAAAATTTTTCTAGCGAATAATCAATGTGGGATTAAACACACACCTACATGGGTCCTTACATGAGGAGAGATGGTTAAATTTTATAGAAAAAAGGCCATTAATTTTTTTTTTTTTATCATAGATGGCACATTTCATAAAGCTTCTATGCCTATGGTTCATGAACCTTCTCTTACATGTTCTACCTAATTTTGGTTAAGTTCTAGCTATTTTGATAGTTTTGACAATCTGCGAAGCTAGCTTCTTGAAGAGTTACATGTCAACTATGTAACTTTTTTGTTTGAGTCTTTGAGATTTGTGTTAGTAAAGTATTTCTTGATTTTTTCTTAATATGTTTTGTGATGGCCTGGTTGAGGCTTGGTTCGCTCGATTGGCTTGACCCAAGTTTGGCCTAGCCCAAGCTGCCATTGGAGGGCAAAAATATTGGAGCAGGGGATTGCGATCCCCGCCCGAATGGCCGCCGTTAGGAAGGCACGGCCGGCGTGAACTCCACGAGGGACTGGTACCAACAGCTGATGACCGTTGGGGGCTGTTGCAACTGGCGAATGGCTGGCCGGATCCGTTGGTAAGCCAAGCTTATCTTTTCCTCCTAAAACCTTTGATAAATATTCCGAGTCTCCTCCACTCGATCCACCACCAAGCTCTCTCCTCCCTCTTTCTTTTTCTCCGGTGGCCGACGTGCCACCTCGGCTGAGCACCGCTGTCCGAAACCACCTCATTCCCATGTTTTCACGGGCCGACCATTGACGCTCTTCTTTCGCCGGAAATCGCCACCGCTGGCCGAACTCCTTCACCTCCACCCCTCGCCGGTGAGTTCCGCATCCCTGTCGATGCTTCCTTGGGCTGAGAAGGCTGCCACCAAGGTCGCTAGGGGTGCTACCCTCTTCTCTCCCCTTTTCTGTTTTGGCCGAACACGACCGTTCTCTACTTTCCGCCACCATCTCTGGTTGGCACCTTGCCGGACGACTATGTTTAGAGCCACCAGCTGGCCTCCTTCTTCCTCTGTTTTGCTATGAAAGAAGAAGAAAGAAAGAAGAGAAGAAGAAGAAGAGGAGGAGAGAGATAGAGAGAGCTTTGTGAACACCAAGCAGCTGAATTTATAGTTCTTAGTAGTGGCGAGGTTTCAAGTAAACTAGTCTGAAATGGACTGGTGACAAACGTTGAGGTTCTCACTATTGTTCACTAATAAAACTAATGCTCATGTTTCTTTCCATGGTCAATGTTATTAAAACAGCCATGGAGGATGGCTTGAACTTTGAACAAAGCGCTGAAGAGAGTACTCTATTGGATTCATTGACCATTTTTGATTTTGCATTCATCTTGCCCTCGATGAAAACTATGTTGGGGATTTCAAATGAATTGTAATTGCCATGAATCTTGTTAAGGTGTCAAAACAGCATTAACAGGAGATGAGGGATAATGCGTGAGTTTCACTTGTTGCATAGGTCTCAATGTTTTGTGAAAAACATGAGATTGATGTCCCAAACATGGATGATACATTTGTACCTCAAGGTTGATCATGAAGAATGGTTCTGCGTCATTATCAACTGAAGCTATTTTATTCTGTCATGGCTGCAGGAGTTAATACATCTGTTTTATAGAAGTCAATACTGAGTTATTACTTTGCATGGCATGTTTAAATCCTGGTAATTCATTCTCCTCTATGATAAGAATAAGTTCCTCAGGCTTTCTTAGTTTAATCTCCAAGAGTTTTCACTAGCATTGCTGGTGACTATTGATAATCAGCTCGAAACTTATCCCATCTACCTGCAGTCTGATGGTTAGTTCATTTTGAAATAAAATTTTGGACTTTTTCTCACTTTCCGTATTTGTTAGTTCTCTGGGACTATTTCATAATTAGATGAGCAATGAATTAGTTGTTGGTGCTGGTTCTTTTTATACAACTGTATTAGATTTTTTTTTTAAATATTGTATATCATAAAATAATTGTAAAATTGTTCACACAGTTTGGATGTAAAAATACTCCACATTTCTGGCTCATTAATTCCTTCTCACACAAGGTTCATTAATTCATTGGTTACCAAGACATGGTGCAGATGATGGATCACAAATCAAGAGGTTTGCTTCTTTTCTTATATCAATTTTGTATTTTGTTTTGCTTCCCCAATTTTGATCTGATTAATGCTTGAAAACTTTATCACCGTGGCCAAGCTTAAAACCTTAATGTGGCTTTACTGCCTGACAATCTTGCTACATCGAGCATCAGATGTTATTTGGATGAAAAATTTTGAGTTTCCTTTGGCTGTTCACATTTAGCTGTAAGATTGATGATGCAAATTTGAAAAAGGCACCTCTTACAAGAATTGCTTACCAGAATTCTGCTTCTCCGTTGACCACATTATCATTTTGTATGAAGTTTCTGTAAAAAATTTGCAAAAGTTTGAGGAGGCATAAGGAGAAGGATTTTGAGTAGAATATTCAGGAGAAAGTTGCTGAAACATAGAGCGTGTGTGATTGGTCATTAAATCTCACTAACCCTGGCAAGTCTAGAAAAAGAACTGCTGAGGAGTAATCAAGCTTCAGTGGGCTTTCTTTGTGGTCAGGCAAATTTTTGTTGACAAAGTTGCCTATTGACAGATATATATCATTTTCCCACAACATCTTTCAAAGTTTAACACAATTTAGTCAATGAAGGATGCAACTGTTTCATGTAGATTTAATTGGTGGTTGTATATTTTTTTACTGGAACTTGTGCTCTCTAAACATGAAATGATCAATGATCAGAACAAAATTGGGGAAGCAAAATCTAGGATCCAAAGAGAAGCCTGCAGGCTTTTTCTTCGTAAATCCTACTTGCAAACTAGTGAATGAATCCATCATAGTAAAGAGGATTTTGATTAAGGAATAATGAGCTATCAAGAACAATCACTTGGATGTGGACCTTAAATTAGTATACTCTCTGAGGATTTAAGATATATTCGCAAGCCAGCGTCAACCTATTTCAGCAGCTGCTATTGTACTACTGGTCCAACACTAAACCTGATCTTACCAAGTATCTACAGAGTAGTGCAATTTACATAGATATTATCTTCATTTCAGATATCTTCTCCCTTCTTTTTTTTTTTTCGAAAAACCTTCATTGTTAGATAAAGCCATTTTCCATTAATTTGGTTTTACTTTATGTTCTTGTGCTGCAAGTTTTTATATTTTATGCACTCAATTCATACCTATAAGATAATAAATCAGACCACTTCTATCAAACTACTCAACTCATTCTTTTCTTCCATCGTTATAAAGTTTTGATGTCTCTATCTTTCCAGCCCTTTAGGCTTGTTCATCTTTCTTATTTCAGTTTAATGTAGGAAGACAACCTTATATCGAAGTACTCAGCTCTTGCCGTCAAACTTTTCCTGCCAAAATAATCTACATCATGCAAGGAAGAGTGGCGGCGCCATGGTGGACTTGCATGATTTACAGTGTTGCAGTATATATTTATCAAGATGTTTTTCTCTCCATGGGTAGTTTTCCGATCGCTAAATCTTGTAATTAAATCTTGAAAATGCTTGGAACTTTTCAGGGCTTAACTTGATGGTCCAGTTCGACCGTCCATGTATTATTGGACGGCTCCTGATGCAAGAGAGTCTATGTTATATATGGTACGATGCCTTGGCAATATACTCCGCTTGATATAGGAGCGTGTTTTATACTCGAGGTATCTGATATCTGATGATATATGACTTTCATATTGCTCCCAGCCACCCAACTAGCATGCTTTATTGCTTTATGAAGATGGCTTAACTTGGCTTAAGTTTGGTGGGATAAATTTTTTATGTTGTTTTGCTTGTACAATTTTGTAAGAAAGAAGCTATTAGCTAAATAATTAAAATGCTCCCATCAATATTATTTTCTATTTTATAAAACTCTCATTTATTCTATCATGATTCTTAATATTCGCAGTATTGACATTACTACGTTAATACTCTATGCCAAAGTCTTTAAAGTTGCCTCTATCCATGGGATTCAGATCATCTAATTGTCCAATGCAGTCCCAATATTCTGATCTCACACTGATGAATGTAAGAACGGATTGTGTGACAAATCCAAAAAAATAAATCAACATTTAATGCTATTTTAATATGAGGACCAGCAATGTGCAATGCATTGCATTGTAACCCCACTTAGGGGTGCAAATGGGTCCGATCAAATCAGATGGCTTAATTCGATTTTTTTGTTCAGGTTCTAATTTTAGATTCATATTTCATTCAATAGAAAATCGGGTTGGATTGGATTCACGGTTATAATTTTTGACCCAACGGGTCATTTGGGCTGGGCCTATATATAACTCGATTTTAATCCAAAAAATTTGTGTTCTAGTTGGGTTTGTTCAGGCTAGAATTTAGAAAACTGAGATGAGATTCTGTTCTAAAAGTAGAATGGATCTAATTTTAGAATCTAATTTGGCCCATGGGCCTTCAAAATGAGTTGGGTGGATTTAATCAAATCGGATTAGGGGTCAATTCGATCTATTTGCACCCCTACGAATGCCACTGGGGTCGCCGGTTAGCTTAGTTGATTTTTTTTTTTTTTTTTTTTTTCAGGGAGATTATTAGTGAGACCGGATGTACCAACTCAGTAGCTCGGATCAATAATCGACCACCATGTTATCCATTTTCGCCACCTCAGTATGCCCATTCGGCCATTCCCACTAGCTTAACCCAAACCTCAGGCCCAACTCTAACCCTAACCCTAAACCCTCTTCTCCCTCCTCCTCCTCCACCACCACTTCCGCGCCGCCCACCACCACCCAACCACTACTGCCACCACTTCTCTGGGCGGCCGGCCACTCTTCTCTCGGTGGTGAGTGGTGCCTCCGCCAACGCATCCGCCGTCTAGGTCTCCTTAGTGGCCGACCCACGGTCCTCTCTTAGTATGGATCTCGCGGTGAGCATGAAGCACGCGTCCAGGTCTCTTGGAGCTTGGTGACGGCCTCAAGGATCTGGGTTTGGAGCGCGGTGAAGAAGACCAGATATCTTTGGCGGAGGAGGAGGCAGCAGCGGCGGATGCGAAGTGAAGGAAAGAGAGGAGGGAGCTGCTTGAGCACAGGGGAGCGGGGCAAGGAGGGAGGGAGAGGAGGCGGTTGGGGCGGTGGCAAAGGTGGCTACGAAGGAGGGCGCTATTTGGGAGACAACGAGAGGGGGAGAGGGGAGGTGAAAAATGCCGGTAGATCCGCTCCGGATCAGATGGAGGGGAGCGGAAACGGAGAAATTGGCAGCGTCCGGAGGTAGAAAAGCCCCCCCCTTTTTTTAATTGGACAAGTGGTGTTTCTAATTATCCGATCTACCCAACTAATAATTTCTCCATTTGAGTCCTTGCGCACGTGGGAGTTGAACGGGCTCCCTCTCTTAGCTCCCCACCAACGCTGGCCGCTCGTTAGACCAGTCGGCAGTCGCCCACCCCACCAACTGGCTCCGGTCTCCACCACTGCCTCACCTCCTATTATCTCCCTCCTTTTTATTAGGTAAAAATCTTATTAAGCCATCAACAAACCCCTGGTAACTGAAAACACGCTCGACTCAAGAAGACCTGTGCCTTCGTTTGAGAAAGAGCGAATCGAATCAATTCGGATTGGAATGGAGAGCTCGACCCAAGAATCCCCTGCGACGGCGACGAAGAACACGTACACCTTCGATTCCCCCCACCCGGTATACGCCATGGCCTTCTCCTCCCTCCCGGCGCCTTCTCCCCCGCGCCTCGCCCTCGGCTCCTTCATCGAGGGCTACGCCAACCGCGTCGACGTCGTCACCCTCGACGAGGAGGCCCGCTCCTTGCGCCCCGAACCCTCCTCCTCCTTCGACCACCCCTACCCACCCACCAAGCTCATGTTCCACCCCTGGTCCCTTCCCAACTCCCCCTTCTCCCTCCTCGCCTCCTCCTCCGAATTCCTCCGCCTCTGGCGGCTCGACTCGTCGTCGGTCGAGCTCCGCAGCATCCTCGGCAACAGCAAGTCGAGCGAGTTCTGCGCCCCGATCACCTCCTTCGACTGGAACGACGCGGAGCCCCGCCGCATCGGCACCTCCTCCATCGACACCACCTGCACCGTCTGGGACATCGAGCGCGGCGCCATCGAGACCCAGCTCATCGCCCACGACAAGGAGGTCTACGACATCGCCTGGGGCGACGCCGGCGTCTTCGCCTCCGTTTCCGCCGACGGCTCCGTCCGCATCTTCGACCTCCGCGACAAGGAGCACTCCACCATCGTCTACGAGAGCCCCCGCCCGGACACCCCGCTCCTCCGCCTCGCCTGGAACAAGACCGATCTCCGCTACATGGCCACCATCCTTATGGACAGCAACCGCGTCGTCATCATCGACATCCGAACCCCGACTGTGCCCGTCGCCGAGCTGCAGCGCCACCACGCCAGCGTCAATGCAGTCGCCTGGGCGCCGCAGGCTGCCCGGCATATCTGCTCCGCCGGGGATGACGGGCAGGCGCTCCTATGGGAGGTGCCGGCCGCCGGGGCCACGGTGTCGCCGGACGGGATTGATCCCGCGCTGTGTTACACCGCGGGGGCGGAAATCAACCAGCTGCAGTGGTCGGCGACGCACCCGGACTGGATCGGGATAGCGCTCGCCAACAAGGTGCAGCTGCTGAGGGTCTGAGGACTTTTTATTACCGAGGTGCGAAAGATCTATTCGCCCTTTGTTACCTTTTATTATTAATAGAATATATGATGGATTTTGGTAGTTTGGAGATGATTAGCAAGTGTAGTCGCAGGGGAACTCAATGTCATCTTCAGAGCACATGAGTGAACTTATTATATTAAGGTTTTTATGAGAGAACTTTTGAACAAGCTGAAACCTGTCTCCGATTAGAAGTATTTTCATTTGAATTATCTGCAGCATCCTGTTTCAAAATTGTCAAAAATCTATACCTAATCAAATAT
Organism: Phoenix dactylifera; assembly: GCF_009389715.1. Lineage (NCBI taxonomy): Eukaryota > Viridiplantae > Streptophyta > Magnoliopsida > Arecales > Arecaceae > Phoenix > Phoenix dactylifera. Next base: position 16,365,277 of record NC_052393.1, read on the forward strand.
ATATTGGGTGTATTCTAAGTAGTCACTCTGTAACAAAAGAAGTTGGAATGTACAGTTCCAGTGCTTGGCAGCACACCACTAGCATGCAATACTTTAATTCTCGACTGTAAATGCATTTGGTATTTCAGTCTACAGATCACACCAGCATGCAAAATATAGATGCAACCTATCCCATCACGCGGGATAATGTTGGAAAATCAGTGCTTGTGTTGATTGCTAAATATAACTAGCAAAGCGAGAGGAGCAAGGCATGCACCATATGTGCTCATTTCTATGAGATGTGTATCTTCTACATTTGTAGCCTCATTCTTAAGAATTCTTGAAGAAACTTGAGGCATAATAGTGTGGTAATGTTCAAGTTCAGATGTTCTATAGATGATATAGATCCCAAAGGAAAAATGTTAGATACAATTTTCTGGATGTTTTGCTGAACAAAATTCAACAGTAATGAACAAAATCATTACTAGGAGGCAAGAGATCAACCCTCAGCTGTCAAAGATCCAAAAGAAAAAGAAATGAGGATGTGAGAAGAAATTTATAAAGTTTCTTGCAAATCTGAGCTTGATTTACAACAGATTTCATTCTCTTCTATGATCATAGCAGCACTAATTTTTTCAAAATAGGAATTGGAAGAAGACAAAAACTCTTCCATGTACTTCCCTAGCCGAAAAAAGAACCTCAAATGCTTTCCGAAAATAGCATGTGGTAATTCTCTGAAACTTAAAATAGAAAAACCATATTATCATTCTCAAACTTACTCCTGATGACTTAAATCTTTCGCGACACAAACGTGATTTACAGTAGCCACTGTTTTTCCTATCAAAATACCAAATTTTAAGTACCAAAAATGAGGGAACAATGAAATGCCCCATCTACACCCAGAAGACTTAAATAAACCCCTACTAACTTAAAACTCTGCAAGGATACACTGAACCTTTAGACTTTCTTTTAAACAAATATCCTACTCTTTGTCATGAATACATGATTATCTTGGTTGCATTAATAAAGAAAGATGATCCTCAAAATTTTTCTTTTTAATATTAACATGATAATGAGTGGATGACTTACTTACATACGTAGAAGATAAAGCTGCTTGCTTCCAGTGGACTGTATGCCTTTATCAACTTATGAATGATGATATTAGGGGTAATAGAACACCATAGGTATAACTTTGTGACAAAAAAGTGTTTTTGATATCCATTATCAGTGAAGATGTGCTTACCTTTCCTTTTATTGTTGTTAAATGCTGTATTGAAGATATGTAGACTTAATCTTGGACTTGGGACCAAAAAGCAATAAATGTTTCTGCATGAAGTTGCTGAATAGATAAGGTCTTTGGATTTTGATAATCAGCTTGGTCTGTCATGCGCTTGAGGAGGCTATGTGCCACATCTTGGGCAACTAGAATTAGTATGTATTTCTGGATCCAGGCACATTCTATGAGTTTGATTTGACGATGTCCTTAGCTCATGTTACTGACCTGAGGGAGAGTGCCGATTGTTGTGTTCCCCTAATCCAATTAATTTTTTCCTTATTTTGGTCAATAGATGTACTCCTAATTTAACTCTCCCTTAAGGTAAGAGATTAGAAATGGGACATATCAACTTCAAGAGGGGAGTAGTTATAGTGTTATGGGGGTGGAAGAGGATTGGAGACCCCCAAGACCCTGATGAATGGAGCCATCCAGAGTTTTGGTTATATAAATGGAATTAGATAATATGTGATTCCCCAAGCTGAATATGTTTTTTTGTTCATGTAATTTGATAAATACATATCTAATCTGGAAAGCACAGGTATCTCTTTTCTTCTCTTGCCCTTAAAGTGAAAAATGAACTACAAGCATTATATATTTATTTGAGAGGGTAGCAGTTATTAGTGAAGTTGCAGTGATGTATGATGTGAAGCGTTAAGGATGGAGTGGCACTGAGTTTGGTTTCAGCAAATGAATGGATATTTGGATGAAATGGAGAAGTTATGTGCTGACCAGTATCCAGTATTTGTACAAAATCCTAGCGCATCCATCGAGTGGTGGGTCAATTACTTTCATAATAGCGTATATTTAGATCAGAAATTTATGGACTAGACGAACAGGATCCTAAGGTGGTGTTAGCATCCTAATGATGGTTGCAACTTGGCTGAAATGGATGAAAAGTATCATTATTGAATTGATCTAATGGCTTCTGTACTGCAGGGAAAATAGGGCATGTCTGGATAGATTTCTGACTTGAGGGAAAAGGGAAATGATGGATAACATTTCCAGGATTTTTAGGGGTAGGTCTAGGAAGTGTTAATTGAAAGTACGGTCTAGGATAAGGATCCAATAGAAAAATTCCTTGACAGGTTTTCCAAGGGGTTGGGATCTTTCTGCACTTACATATATATTTATTGAGATTTGGGTGATGGGAATCCACAATTTGGGTTTTCTAAGATCCAAAGTGATCTTAATGATTTCATGTGTCTTAAGGCCTCCAAGTACATGTGATCAGCCAAGACCAAGTAAGTTTGGTCTAAGAAAAGTCCAAAACAGCAGAAGTTAGAGAGCAGAAGAAGATGATATTAAAAAATCTTAAACAACAATTAAAGAAAGAGAGAAGGCCAAAGATTGAAAGAATGTCCAGATCTGGCTTAATTCGATCTGCTTTGTGCCATAATGAGGGTCACAAAGGCAACCTAAACCAGCTGGCTCTAACCCTCCTTAGGAAGACTAACAAAGACATGGTCTCCAGTGCTTCCTGAGAACTTCACTAAGACATGCTCTGATGACTTGGTCTGATGGAAATTTCCAGACAGCAGCTAATGGGTGAAAGTATTGCAACTGGGCCTTCAGTTTGTGCGCAATCTAGACTCTATATCATAGAAATCACAACAAAATTCCTGCTTGATTATCTGCCCAATTGGGACTGTTCATAGGCCAAAACAGTGAACAAAAATACTTTGTTGCCTGCTCCTCGTGCTCCTGTAAGCGGTTGTGACCAGCAATGAGAACATTGTGCTGCTCCTTTCTTTCATTATGATTGCCTTTTTGTATCATAGGTCATTCTTCATTTGGTGTTGCATCACTGCACCTAATTTATAAGTGGTTTTGTTTTGATCTAGTTTTTATCATATGTTTAGTTCTTTCTAGACATAGAAAGAACTAGATGTATAAAATGTTTTGGCTTGTTAGATTTAGGTGTACTTGACCCGCTTACACACTTTCATTTTTTAACTGATTAATATCCACTTCTTCCTAGTTCAGTATACAACATATAGGGGCAAATGAAGTATGGAGTGAATCAGTTTAATAAGTTTTTGTGCACATCACTGGTGAAAGAAATAATTAGGTTATGTCTGACGATGATTACTGTAGTCTTATCTAGATTCCATGGTCAAACATACATAAGTTAGGTGAATCAAGATGTATCTTGTAGGTAATAACTTGAACCAAAATTTTGACTCTAGGATGCCTCTTTCTAGCAGGATTTCCATCCTACTGTATGGCACCACAATTGTTGAAAGAAAGTAGTCCCATATTGTTTAAACAAAAACTTTATGAGGAGTTTTATGTTTTTATTCAAAATGTAATGCATTAACTGCTTAAGCCCTAACATGTCTCAGTTCATACATTTTACTTGATCATTTCTCATACGTATCATTTTATAATTTTTTTAATATAATTTGGCTGTAGTATATGTTGAATGTTTTTCAGTAAGAGTATATTAGCTGATAACTAGCCAACACGTGTTCTAGTCTAGATTTTGATTCAGAGAACCTTTAATAGGTAGCTGATTGATCTTGAGGGAGAAACCATTTTCTTGCTGCTTATTCAGCTGCAAATTATTTATTTGAACTTTGTGATAAAACTCACGTGTATCCTTTTGCATATTTGTGTACTTGTCATTGATCCAAGGTTACCCCTGTTGATCTCTTTTTGGAGCAATGAGAACAATCTCATATTAAGATTTGATTAAACAATTACCAAAATAGAATCACAAATTCACATTGACCTTGCATCCTAATTTTGTTATCCTCTCTAACCAAAATAATGAACATAACTAGCTAGATCTTCTTAAGGCACATTATCTTGACAAAATTGTTGAAAACAAGATTTGTTTTTCCATCTGCGATGACTGAACTAAAATTCCTCTGATAACTTATTATTATTTTATATAAGTTTGACATAGGTTTCCACTTCACCTTCCTTGTTAACTTAGTTTGATAGACCTTACAAATAGGGTATCTCCTTTGAATTTCCTTCCCCATTTACAAGTCAACCAATTGTTCTTTGGTTTGACTGTCTTTATGTTCCATGTTCTTCCTTTCGTTGCATATACCCTTTCTGGAGGAATTAATAAATATTGAAGGGGAAAAGAAAAGAAAATGAATGATGGATAAGTATCATAAAGCCTAGAAAAAATATACATGTTATTTTAGAGTATATCGTATTGACCAAGGACTTCTTGGGTGCATTTTTATGGAGAATTAGTTCATGAAAATTCATGATTTTATGTGTTTTCTGAAATTACAAGTCATGATTTTGTAATATCAGGTGTTTGGTTATGCAAGGATATGTTGTAATCATGAAATCTGAAAATTTTGTACTTTGAATAGAATGTTCTAAATTCATATTTTCACTCTCTATCATCATTGTGTTTTTTATGAAAAATTCATGTTTTTAGAACCAAACATATCCCAAACAATTTTACCTTTTGATATTTTAAATTTCAATTTCTAAAAGGGACAGTCATGATTTTCGTATTAGAAATATCCAAAGCAACTCTAGTGGATACTTGTGATGGTTTCAGGCTAGATATTACTAGCTGTTTCTTGTAACGTGCCTTACACCATTCATCTTGATCATTGTTCTTTGTGACTGAGATTATCAAAAGAGATGGTAGTTTGATAGTTTACCACCATATTCAAAAGCAGAAGACACTGTGTTATTTTAACACGAGGGATGCTTCTATTGCATCTGCCCTTTATGAATGCCAGAATAGTTGAACTTCTGCTAAAATGGTATATAGAATCTGGTACATTGCGAATTTTCATTTAGATGCCAGAATGAACTATAGTCATCAGTGTTGCCCTGATCATCAGTTGCATCCTTGGCATTTAACTTCGGAATCATTTTTTTGTTGCACTTTCTTTTTCTCATCTTTTGTTGAATCAATACATGTGTTCTTGTTCACTGCATTATAAGCTGATGATGTTGTGCCATATCAGATCACCTGTCTTCTTTGCACAATGTGTAGACTTCACTTGCTCGATCGTACACAACCATCCTATGATGGTGCCACCCAACATTTCATTTGTATGTATTTAAACTAGTCATGGTAAAGCTATATTTAGATGATAGAAAAAAAATCACAAGACTGAAAACCTACATAATGGGCAACACAGTAATCAAACTAGAAACCAATAATCAAGTTAACAATAAAGTACAATGTTTTTACATCTGGTCCGCATAATTGTATAATTATTTGTAAAATTTTCAATTTTTTTGAGCAAAAACTATTGTACGTTAATATACATATTATAAACCATGACTTTATATTCAATAGTTGTACATATTTGCTATAAAAAATATTTTTTATTAGGTCCTAATTCATGACATCAGTCTGTTTAATATTGGCATATTAGTCATGCTTGCTAAACACCCTGTTTGAAAGCGAAAACAAATAACTTATTGTTAAGTGAATAAGAAATAAAACCATGTATTTTTAGAAGTTTCTAATTGGCATATGCTCCAAATTTCGGCTTTTTGTTGTTATTGATAAACTATATTGAATATGTGGTTTCGCTTTTTCATTTTTTAAATTAAGTTTAAAAATTGGGAAGTCGTAAAACCCTGAAAATTTCATGTAGTCCTTGGTATCATGGGAATGATAATATGAGCATACCACAATTTTGATTTTTTAGTTGTAAAAAAAATAGTTTCAATTCTTGAAAATTTTATGGAGCACTAAAGTTTTAGAAATACTACTAGTTAATTTTGGAAAATGTATTTGTTAGATTGTAGTCCCCTAATACAAGATCACATTAAGGTTTTATTTCTAGATATATAAAAAATTATTTCAAAGTATTTTTGATGCATGAAATTGGCCCAGTTACTCTGTATTTGATGCAAACCTTGCAGGATGCTGCTTATTTCATCTAGATCTCACAAATTTCATGAAAAAATTGTGTTTGATTGAAAACATTTACTTGCTGTGTTGCTTGGATGAACCCACAAGTTGGACTACTTAAAATCAAGCTCAAAACCCTCAATGAATTAAATCAATTGAGATTTCAGCAGCTAATTGCATTATCCATCCTGCAAAATGAAAAGCCACTGGAGGATGAATAAAATGAGAGTACAAATACCAAAAAGTAGCATCAGAACCTATGCAGCAGGCTTTGAAGGAGGCTGAACATCAGTTTTGCCAGTATAGGTCAAAACTGATCAAAACTCTAACTTCTGAAAATAAACGGAGAAATGGTGGTTTTGCTTGCTGCTGTTTCTTCTGGTGTGGGCTTATTTACCAACAAATAAGGAAGGCTTCTTTTCATACTTCCATTAATTCATGCTTCAACATATGCCAACTGCTCCTCCTTACAAAAGTTCTTCTGACATCTCATAATTTGATTTATCTTGCTTAAGTTCAACCTTTTAAAATTGGATATATTGCAGTCATCCCAGATTTGCAAGAGAGTCTCAAATTGTGAAAAAAAGGAAAGAGGTTTGATGTCTTAATCAACGAGGGTCTCCTCAGCACTATGTTCCTTGACAAAGCAGGGTACATTTAAGAAATTGAAGATGGAAATGCTTGTTGCAGGACCAGCTTACTGTCCCTGTTTCATCCCAGCATGTTTGCCGTAAGACTGGCTGATGGCATCTCCTGCTGGAGAGAAATACAATGTGGTTCTAGTTGTCTTTCAGAGTTAAAGAAAAAGGGGAAAACAAATTATGTGGCATATCTGAGTTCTTTTGGACGTAAGGAGACGAATACATTATATATCAGGTCTTCCATCACATCCTTGTCATGGATAGGCTGAAGCAAGTACCAGAGATCTGTTAGATCATCCAATCATTTATGCATAAGGAGTTATCGTACTTACTTTTCAGATGCACATTAACAGAACAATTGTTTGTTTGTGTGTATTGTTTTATATGCTATTTCACTTGACTGCTTGTCATCTAGAGTCATAGTTTTCAAATAGCCCAGGCAACTCCAAGTGATGAACCTAGCATGTAGCACAAGCAGTTGCCTAAATGTCCAGGCACTCACCCAGCAACAGACTTTGATACCAAATCATGTTTTTATGGTCTCGTTTGTAGTGATGAATTTATTTTGTATTACTTTCTTACGATTTTGATTTTTCCTTGAGATTCTGTCTGATATATCTCTCATCTTTTCAACAACCATGTGTCATTTATAAAAAAGAAATAGAAGAATATGGAATGCATAGATGGTTTATACTGCATGTCTACATCAAATGTAGTAACTTGAGCCCGTCAGTCCATCAACATTTTGACTAAAATAACCATTTGATTTCAAGTAAAATACTTATTTAAAGAAATATATTTCAATGGCATATTACTGCAAATGTTAGAGAAATAGCAGTCAGTTGCTTTACCTTGCTGATTTCTCTATCTGATCTTATTTCATTCCAAATTCTATCGCTCTGAACCCATGGAAGGTCTGCCTTTTGGTTTCTAACAGCATATTGTTATGTACCCATATACCAATAATGCATGCTTGTATGTGTATCCTTTTGGTTTCTGACAGCATATTCTTATGTACCCATATACCAACAATGCATGCTTGTCTTTATACATATACATGTGCAACACTACATTTCAGATGTATTATTTGTTTATGCATATCATTTTTGTGTTTGTTTGTGTAAACATATACATGTGCATATATCTATATATACTATTATGTTTGTGTGCGAGCAAGGGAACAAGTGGTTATACATCATGTAGACATTTTGTGTGTAATGATCCAGATGAAGTTGCTTAGGCATCTTGAGGCCTGTTTATAGCCAAGACGGTCTAATGCCTGGGCGTTAGGGGTAACAACATTGTCTATGGTAGGACTGATGTTTGCTAAAATCCACTTAAATTTCAAAATAAGTGATATCTGTTTATCATGCCCTATCTGTATGGAATTTATGATCTCTTTGCTATATTTTCTGAAATCTCAGTGATTTCCTTCTTGACCCCTTTTTATGTCAACTCAGATGAGATTTAGGTCTCGAATTTTTGAAGAGCCATTATTTTCAGCTTATTGTTAACATACATAATCTACTGATGATTTTTAATTTCATGGATGAAAAACGTTATTCAAAGTCCTTTTATTATGATGATTTCAGATTCTATTGGAAAATTTTGCTAGATGGTCTTGGTAACTAATTTCATTTTCAGGTGTTTGTTATTGCCTAGATGGTTTGCGCATTTTTGCTTGTTTATGGGGGACAAGTTGGAATCCTGTTGGGACAATCTGTAGATTTTCCAATCCAATGGCATGAAGTCTTTGTGGTGGTTGCAAGGCAGTTGGAAGAAGGCTACAATTGGGAAAGTGGCTTGCTCATGTTGATAATAAATTCTTCTATGTGATTTTAGATCAGAATTGGCAAAACCACTCATTGTACACTGCATGCCAAACACCTCGACTGAAAGCTTGTTCTTAGAATAGTAGTTGTAACCTTATTTTAAAGGTAAGCCGAACATAAGGGTGTAAGTTATTTTCTAAAACAAAACATGTCTATTTCACTGTATGTTCCTTGATCATGAGAAGGGGCACTTGTTTATTTCACTCATGGAACATTACTCAGGAAATACAATGCGATCAACATTCAAATGTTATGAGATCAGGATTCAAGATGAATGGCAGTCCTTCTAGGCATATTTTAGTAGCCAAGTGCATGACTATTGGCTGTTGTTGCATTTAATGTTGCTACCATCTATCCTCGATTTCTTGCGAAATTATGCTTGTTAACAATCAGTGCGTATGGTATCAATTAAATTTTGATTTTACTAATGAAAATTTTGAATTGTCGGATGATGCATATCTAGTGCTAAATCAACTGAAATAAACATCCAAAGATTTGTTTGCAACTTCAGCATTATTTTGCATGTTCCAAGAATTTTAATGATGCGCTGTCGCTATTGTTCATGCAATATTTTAAATCCACATATTTTGGTAATGTCGGTCTTCTTGTCATTTAAGTTGGTCGATGTTTATGACGATGTATGCCTTTCTAAAATGACCATATTTAAGATATCCATGTTTTGTTAAATGCTTTACGGTCAGGGAAACTGTCTACTCTCTTTAAATCTTTCGGCATGTATATCAATCTAATTCCAGTTTAATTATGTATATGCAGGGTCATGTGTTGTAAACCAACATTTTTTTGTCAAAAAAACATTGCTGAATTTTCATCAGAAAAATAAATATAAGAAATGTTAGAGCTGGAGGAGGATGCATGGAATTCTTATTGAACCAAATTCTTCTTAATGTCGAATGCTTTGGTAATTTATAATGAACTCAATATGGTGGAGATCATGATAACGGTTCCAATGTTCTCCATTTGGGATACACTGTCACTCGAAACTCTAAATTCACTTTCTTGTTCTCCATAATTGTATTGATCTATGTTTCATTTTTCTGAAATCTATAACAATAGCTGCTTATTTTCATTTATTTTAACAAAGCGTACTTGTTATCCATCTCTCTATCAATAAAAAGCCGGTTCATTGAGTTTAGTTTGGAAGACAAAGGCATTGTAATCTCCCATTTTCAGTAGGGCAACCAACCTGCAGACTGGTTCGCTGCTAGGACTGTTCTATTTTCAATTTCTGGTGATGTTTTTGGTTGGCTTTTCAATAGATTCCGAGGCTTGCCTCCTGTCTTACTTGAAAGAAAAATAAAAAACAGATTAAGGCATTGTCAAATGCTTGTTCTTTTCATACGCATCAGAATGACCCATGAAAGCAATGACAAGTTCTACTAGGCTCGCTATGCATGATGACAGAGTTGTACAGGTGATCATATAACTTCTAGAACGGTTGTTGGGGTGGCAAAATCAAAATGTCTGTTGTTTCAAGCCCTGTCGCGTGCCTAGTGCAAGTATGCATTCGTACTGCATGCTTTTAAAATTATTCCGAGCCTTCACTAACTCCCACATAATACAAAAGGCCCAGGATTTTTTTTTTTTTTTTTTTTTTTAAACATGCCCGTCCAATAAACATACATTTAAATTTATTTGACCCTCGTCGAAGTACATCAGCTACACAAAGTGAATACGTTGGAGATGAGATCACAGACATCAGCCTTCCCGTAGTATATGACCATCTAAGCTTCTTCGTCACATACGAATCAAGAGGAGGGGAAGGTGGCTGAAAGGAGTCACCAACTGCGACGGGAAACGCATGCACATATGAATCACACAGACCGAGCACTGGTTTATTTATACTTGAATGACATGGTTCTCGTTTGCAGGGTACGCTGGCACAGGAGTTTAGGTGCAGCAGAGCTATCGCCACTCGTCATAAGGCCTTCAATAAGTTGATGTCACCAACTGATTTTTTTCTTCCTTAATGTCTCTGTTTACTATTTTGATTTGGTTTGAGAAATGCCCAAGCACAGACCACAGAAAGACGGTCCAATACGTGCGGTTGCTACGGAGGAGGCCAAAATGTGGTCCAATTTGGCTCCCACTTATATTGGCCAACCAGCCGGCTGCAAAAAAGCCATCAAGCGTTATCATACTGAAGGCATGATACTGAAAGGATTAAAATAAAGCAACTGAAAATTCGCAGTGACATTTGACAGACGAACTAGGAGAGCAGGCCGAGTAATAAATGACCATCTTCATTAACTAAATGGATTAAATATGATTTCGACGAATGTTTTTTGATCAATATCTTGATTATAGACTGCAACCACAAAAGTATCTCTGGTTTTGATATATGAGTAGATTACAACTCCAAAACAAGATTTTGTTGCACATACTATCCCTGTTTGCATACCTATGATCTAGATAAGCCAGGTTGAGTTGCTTCATGCAAGATTAAGCTACAGTGAGTTGGGTGCTTAATTACAAAAAAATGGGTTGAATTTGAATTTGTTCGAGTTAAGAACTCTTAAAGGTCATGCTCTGATGGGATCGAGCTAAATAACCTATTTGGTTCACATTGGATTCTCATTTTTTTTTTCTTCTAATATTCCAAGCCAAACCCAAATTAGTATGTATTGACCCGAGCTCTACCCAAATCATGAATTAGGCCGAGCGGATTCACACGACGGTTCTCTGTGACCACTTTCCATTATCTGTAGAAAGAAGGTACAAATATTGTAGACAATGGATCCTACGATTTACGGCGGTGTGTGGTTTGAACTACAGAGTATTGTGCAGTACACGGTGGCCACCAAATAGATGGCTATCAAACGAAACGGCTTTGTACGCCATACACGGCGTATCTTTGTTTATAACTATTTATCCATCCATTTTCTGATGGTGGCTATCGTGCGCTGCTTCACGGCACTCTATGATGTTGAAACTAATAAAGAATCTAGAAGCAAGTCCGCATAAGCAATGCTGTGGTTTCGAAGAAAATGCCAACTTAAGTCCATAGCAGCCGTTTTTGGAACCTTTAGGGGAGACCCAACATTTTCGTTTGGATATTGACTGCACGTGTGGATGACCTGATGTAAGTCTGAGATCTTCAGAAAATTCGAAGCACTCCAGACACAAAATTCTTCTATTCCTACAACAAAACCAGATTATATTCTCTGCCCTCGCCCATCCAATTTTGTAATTTCTTGTGGTCTAAAGTTTACAGTTTAAACCTTTTCATATGAAAATTAGTGACAGGTGAATGATGCAATTACATGAGATTTACATCAGAACTTCAAAAAAAATGTTTCATAAATCTAAATGTAGGAGAGATTTAGGAGATAATTGATGTATTATTAATTTTTTAGTAACTGGTTATAAACTTTTTTATTAAAATGACATTAGCCAGCCAACAAGTTGACATCATACCAATGAAAAAATGTAGTCTACGTCAGCCCTTCTGAAACTATACCCCTTCTATAGGTTTCACTAACATTTAGGGTCAACACAATAATTGGCGCAAGGTCATTTTTGGTGGCCAAAGTATGCATATGGGAGTAACAACTCTCTTCAACTTACCTTGACCATATAGTCATTGAAAGCCAGTGATTTACTTACTAAAGTGACATTTCACTAGCAACTATTGCTTGCTTTTTTAAGCAAATTGATTGCTTTACTTTTTAATCTCTTAAATTCGTTTCTTTTTTTTTCTTTTTCTCTGAAATTCATATTTTGTTCTTATGTTCAAAAGTTTCTCCTTCAACAACTCTGTTATTTTTTTACAATATCGATGTATCTTAGTTCTATTAATTTACATGCCATCCTAAGTATGAGATATAGTAAATTTAGTATAATTATATGCTAAAAATTGTGGTGGTATATATAATGCTTTTCAAGGTATGTAACCTGAATGCTTCTTAATAAAAATAAATGATGGCTCTCTCAAAGTACAAATCCACACTTGATTATGGTTTATGACATCTCAGTTAGCTAGAAGTAAAATATTATACATTTTTTTTTTAACCTATATTGAATACAAAATGGACATTTTTTAAAAGTACAATGACGTCGTGCCTATGTCAGTTCATCTTTCAAAATCTAGATTTTTAATATATCTACTGATATCTCAAGTAATTGTCTCAATTCTTTTAAGATCTTCCCAACCTTCCATGTCGATTGAGATAAATAAAGATCTAATTTATCTTGGTCTTAGCCACCCGTAGAGATAGATTGCTGGGATATTATTTAGGATTTAAACCTTTCTATCCTGCAAAAATATGTCTTTACTTATATTTTCTTTTATGATCTCATGTTTCCCAAGCACAAGCAATGGAGTGCTAGATGACCAGTTCAAAGAGAAAAGGTATAGCAGAGAATAATTTCTCTTCTGCTGGTTAAATATTTCTTGCAAGATTTCTCTAAGGTGCTCCGACTTGTCCGCAAGTCTAAAAGATTTCTTCCAATGATTGCATGTTTGGTTTTATAATCCACAATAGCGTTTGCAATATCTAACCCTCAACCAATGGTGCAAATGGGTCAATTAGATCCCAAGATTAACATACTCAATTAGTTCTAGTGTAATTATGATAAAATGAAATTTAGGAGATCCGATTCTCATGGCATGCCCATAGACGGATGGAGTTGTTGATTAGAGAATGCCAAGTTTATTGAAAACTGGAAATCTTAAGATTATTAGGAATCAGAGCCTCCTCATGCTTCCTAACTCTTTAGTCTTCCTTTCCTCTCCTTCCCCTGCGGCAGGAGTTTCATTAATTTCTTAAACTCAAAATTCCATTAATATTATACTCAACCTGTAGTACTCATGGTAACTAATCCTATGGACATAATGTAGATTACCAAGAACTGCTAAGCACAAAGTTGATCACTTGGTCAGCAAACTTAAACTATTTATTGAAGTTGCTGTAATATTTCCAACTTAGCTTAACCAAGCTTTCTCTTTTAACCATCAAGAAGAAAAAGATGGTGGATTTGTTTGGTTACTCGGTACAAGAAACACTCGGTTGCTCAACTCCTGTTTTTCGTAGGAAAAAAGCTACCCGTGGCCGCGATTCCCGGACTCGTTTTTGGTACAGATTCTGTGGTGAAACCACTCTAATATAACAATACAATAATAAATTCGAAGATCTCAGCGTTTGACGAACTCCCAAGCCGTGAATTGCTGACCAAAGTGCATTCTGGTATACCCAAATTCTTTCAGTATTATTTCTTGAGAGCAGGAGGTGCGATGCCCTTGTATGCCTCGATGGATTCGCTATATTCAAATCTACAATTTATATACAGAAGTATATAATTAAAAAGAAATATATCTAAGCTACAAAAATATATGAATTAAAGTATAATCTAATCTTGTTAATTAAAGTACTATAAGCTCATTAGGTTATTTTAATTTTTTTAATGAAAAGTACTTATTGTTTTTAATATTTTATTATTTTTTAATCCATTCTATACAGAAAAGATGGATAGAGAAATGCTACACTTGATATAAATCTTTTTTGTAACATTTAATTATTATATTCGATATTTCTGTATTCTTGCCGACATAATTAGATTAACCTGTTTCATATTGCACAAAAATGATACCCACACACGATGATATGCCGGAGGAGAAAATAAAAATATAAATATAAATTGAAACTCTTATGCGCATGAGTGGCATGTATTTTTTTTCTTCTATGATTGAATGTCTGGTTAATTTTTTTTTCTTTTTTGTCAATTAAATTTCAATTGAATTTCTGATTGAAGTTATTTTTGTATGGATATTTTTCACATAAATATGTGCAAATTTTTTTCTAATATGGTTTTCAAAAAATTGATCTTTTTATAATTTTTTTCTATTTTCTTTTGAATTTTGAAGAGAGGTTGAATTTGGCACCGAGTATATGCAGTCTAAACATTTTCTTCTATGATTTGTTTCAAACGACTTACGGGGTCAAACGAACCGTTCATTCTACACGTGCGAAGGGGACTCGGTCAGCAAACCCTGCGGCGCTCCAAAATTGGTGAGCGGAGGGGCTGCATCTAATTTCTAAACGTATCATACGAGCCAGTCAAACGCCTATCAGTCAAAAAAGTTTGCCAAGACGGTAGGTGAGGTGACATAATATCCGGAGTCATTGCAGGTTTGGTACACCGAATCGAGAAGCCTTCCAAGATTCCCAAACTTGCGACTTGGTAGATACAACCAAGGAGTCCAGGTTGCAGCCAAATTCCAATCAATTGCTCCAACCATTCAAACCCTTCAAACAATTCAGCTCCCTCTTATATATAAAGACCCTCACAACCCACCATTCTTTGCAAGTCACTCCCTTCTCCCTCATGGGTTACCCTTCAGTTTCCTACGGTTTTGTGCTGCCAAAGCCTGTGGTGGTAGTAATACTGCTCATCGACTACATTGAGTTCATCTTCTCCTTGGTCCTCTATAATCTTGGCCTCTATCCATCATCCGAAGCGCCGCTCTCTCCTTGGGAGGATTACGCATTCTATTTCCAGGCAGCCGAGCTCTCGTCATCCGCTACATCGGTCTCCGTCACCACTCCTTCATTGATAAAGAGCAGGCTTCGGGTGGTGGAGTTCTCAAGCTTGTCGAAGAGAAGCTCGGAGGCGTGCCAAGGAGAGGAGACAGCATGCGCAGTTTGCTTGGGGGAGTTGGAGGCGAGGCAGAAGGTTAGGGAGCTCGGCAACTGCAGCCATGGCTTCCATGTGGAGTGTATAGATAAGTGGGTGGATGCGGGTCAGGTGACTTGCCCCTTGTGCAGGTCCAAGCTGCTGCCCCCAGAAGGGAAGAAAGAGAAAAGGGCATGGTTCCTACGGTTTTGGTGAAGCGTGATGGTTGGCACCAAAAACAAGCGTTTGTTCTGTCACTATTCTGACTCATTCTTCACTCCATTCTTTGAAGGGTTCAGGCTCGGCATTAGGTAGCCAATCCCCTAGCTAATTAGGATGGAGTAGGGAATTAGGGTTGAGATCCTTGGGGTGGATTAGGTTTGTAGTAATATATGATGATTACCATATAGAAATATTTTTTGTAACATAAACTTGTGAAAAAATAGTGTAGTACATTCTTTAATTGTTCGGGGCCTGCTAGGCCCCTTTGATGTATCCTTCTTCATTCTCTTAATGGCATATATATGGAGTTTTTCCAGCATTTTACATCGGAAGAAGACAGTAGAGGTCGTAATTAATTCGGAAGGAGGATATATAATTACCAAGAGCATCACCACCTCTCCGAAGCAGTGCATTCAAACAAACTGAAAACTCTCTCTCTCCTTGGGTTTTGCGAACACATTAGGACGAATATTTCTTCCTAGCTCGTTTGAAGATTTGATTCTGATAACAGTATAAATGCCAAATAACTACTTTTATGGGGTAAAGGCCGTCGAGTCACCTTATTTTCATTTCATTTTATTTCAACAGCTGCCGGGGAAAAAAACTGGCCAGCCATGGCTGGAAAAAGGAATTGACTGCATCAAAGAGGATAGCAGGCCAGCGAAATCCTAAACAGCCCAAGAGCACAACGCCGGCCCATCTTTCAAGCCGACCCGAAGGCGGATAGGCAATAATGACCTTTGTTTTGGTGGGATTGGGGTTGTATCTTTCACACGAAAGAAGGATCCGAGCATTCCTTCCCACAAAAGATACACCCCCCGACCCGTTCTGGTGTTTGATAAATATTAGCCTTGATATAAGTGTAATGATTAGATAGATATCAGCCGTCACCCACTTAGAAAGAGATGTTTTTTTTTTTTTTTTTTTTGGGGGGGGGGGGGGGGGGGGGGGGGGATAAATTGGAACCTTTGATTCATATAACAGAAGGAAGGAAGATTCTTCAATTTTTAGCCATGAAAATATTTGTTTTTTTTTTTTTTTTGTATTTTGAATCTTAGCTCTATAACATAAGGCTTTCAAAATCATTACAGCGGTCGTTATTTTAAACCTTGCAACCAACCTCATTACCGTTAGCAACGTTATTGAGATGGTCTGATGGTGTCCTGAAAAGTTTTAGAATCGAAAAGGTATGCGTTTTATTTTGTTGAAACTTGCCGTTGCCTGAAAAAAAAAAAGAAAAAAAAAAAAAAAAAAAGGAAGGGAAGTCACTTTCGGTCCACTTCTGAAGGATGGTGTTTGTCATGAGGGAATGAAAAGTTCACTTACAATATTTTATTTACTCTTCAAATTGCTAATGCAGCAATTATATGATCTCTGTCCTTAAAAAAGAGGGCTTTATGACCATGTGAGAGCTCCATTTGTTTGTCCATCTCCGAAGACCTCGCTTCTCACTTTTTTGTATAAGCTCGCCAGATAAATGATTGTTGTGGAAATCCACAATCTTTTGTATAAAGTGAAAATTACATACACATCTTACTACCTCCAAATTATGCTCAAACAACTAAGTTTAGTATTTCGAACAGATTGTTAAGTATATATACCATTATGTTGTTGTAGTAGTCCAAACATGATTGATACTTCCTTATTAATCTTGATAATTTTCCTTATTAGCCACATTGTTAGGCTATATATTAATGTACGTAGTGTTGTAACAGTGAATATACGATATATAGAGATTTCATCCTTTGCTCTTGTTTAAAATGATAGTAGAGATCTTGGTCCTTAGTTCGAAATGAAAGATTTTGATCCTCTCAGTTATTTTCTCGGTTTTGAGATCTCCTCTTGCCCTGATGGATATTATACTTTTGATAAACGCCATACTACTAGCTACTATTTTTTCTTAATTCTCTTGTAAGTGAAGTAAGAAGCAAACATGTACTGCTAGATCCAATGCCGAGACTGAGTATCATGTTATTGCAGATACTGCTCAAGAGCTTATTTGGTTGCGTTGGTTATTAGAAGATGTGGGAGTTAAACACTTCAGTGCCATTGTTCGTCCTTGTTACAATCGGAGTGTTATCCAAATTGCTTACAACGATGTTTTCATGAGCACATTAAACATATCGAAAATAATTATCATTATGTATGCCAATACATTATTTGTGGTATACTACGACTCCTTTCAGTCACCCAAGTTGATTAGATTGCGGATATTTTTACCAAAGCACATCCACTTGGATGCTTTCATGATTTGGTTTTTAAACTCAAGCTGAGTTCTACTTTATTGTCTTGAATTTGGGAGGGGATATTAAGCATATTGGTTATTACGTTACTTTATGAGTCCAAATATGATTGATCTTATTAGTCTTGATATACTTTTCTGATTATCCATATTGTTAGGCTATATATTGATGTACATATTGTTGGACTAGTGAATATACAATATATAGAGATTTCTTCTTCTTCCTTTGTTTTAATATAGATATTACGCACAACCTTGGCGAATTGTTATGATTCAAAACATTGTATTTTAACATGTGGTCCCTTTTTTTACTTGCTTGCAAAGAAAAGGATATGTTTATTGACTCTTTAATTTGCGGTCCTTTTTTTATGCCACATCAACAAGCATCTTGCACGGTGGAGAGAGACCAAAAATTAAAAAATACCTAGCTTAGTGGATTGGGTGTTAAAAAAAAAAGTGAGAAGAGATTTTTTTATTAAAGTCTGGTCCAATAATGGAGTCATCAATAAGTTCCATTTTAATGTAATTCCAAATCACTAATCCAGAAGCTATTGTATGCCAAATTATTACCATTCTTTTCTTTAAGATTTTGAAGAGAAACCTCTTGTTCCTAGGTTACAAGAAAAAATATCAACTTGTTATTATGATACGACAATTCTAGAAATGGCAACACATAGGGTGCCGTAAATTTTTTTCTATTCATATTTGAAACCATTTAGAATCCTACAATCTGAACCCATCTCAAATTCTATTAGAAATTTGCCTAAAAAATCTTAAAACTTATCTACCAAAAAATAAAAAATTAGTTGGATATTCAAACACGTCTGATTAATTTTATTTAAATCCGGTTATTTAGAGTCAGGTGGGATACCCTGTCTAGAACAGCCGATCGGTAAAATAGCTTGTGATTGGCAGAACATGGGCTGCGAAGAGAAATGACAAATGCCTTCTGGAAGTCATTAAATGGCACGATATCCAAGATCAGCAAGTCAGCTTGCCTCCCGCCTAAATAATATAGACGCGTATTATTCCAGGAGAATGAGTACATGAGTTAACCAAAGAAAAAAAAAATGAGCACATTAGGCCAAACGCCCAACCTCTCAGCCAGCCATGGCCCGTGGAACACCACGTCTCGATTCCTCTATCTAACCTGTGTCTCCCCGCCCACCAAGCAAAGCAAAGCCAACCACTACCTTCTTCTCCTTCTCAGTCCTCTTCAATATTTCTCAGCATCATGGCTTTTGGATTCTATTACTTCTCGATGCCTAGGCCCTATATCTATCTCCTCGAACTCATAGGCCTAATGAAGTTCATATTCTTTATGGCCTCCAGACATCTCGGTCTCTACTTCAGCTCGAATTCGCCAGCTTCCTCTGGGGATAGCAGCAATCCATCCTCGGAGTTGGGTCCCATTACATCACCAGTGTCGCCGGTGACGCCGGAGTCGGTGAAGGAGATGCTCCCAGTGGTAGAGTTCGATAATCTGGTGAAGAGATGGGGATTGGGTGAAGAAGAAGAGCATGCGTGCGCCATCTGTATGCGATGTTTGGATGGAAGCCATGAGGTCAGGGAACTCAGCAACTGTGCTCATGCTTTCCATAGGACCTGCCTCGACTCATGGGTTGACGAAGGCCGTTGGACATGCCCGTTGTGTAGATCAAAACTAACTTGTTAGAGGATATTAATAGAGATCTAGGTGGATGTGGAATTCATGAAACTTGGAGCTTCTGCATAGATTTTAGTTAGGATATTAGACGATATTCCCGTAGCGGCCATCTTCTCTCCTCTTCAGAAAGAAACTCCGTGCTTTCCATTTGCTGGTCATCTTGTTTTACTCTTTCAGAAACTAGTCTTCTCCTGTATGCTTGTCAAAAGCTCTGTTCTGTAAATGGTTCTGCTCCTTCTCTGAGCGGTTGCAAGGAAACCACTACTGTAAACTTTCATAAGGCTCTAAGCTTTCGAATAAAATGCAGGGTAGCTTTTTAGCCAAATGGTATAAACTGGATCAAACTCTACTTACCTTGATACTGTCTGCTCTAGCACCATCACTGCTCCCTTCTATGAATGGATTGAATACTTCACAAGCTGCCTGGGAATCAATCACTACAAGATTTGCTTCCCAATCTCGATCCAAAATCACTCACCTCAAGAAGCAATTGCAGGCTCTACAGCAAGGTAATCTCTGCTGTTATGAGTATCTAACTCAGGCTAAGCTCTTTGCAGATCAACTCTCAGCTATGGGACAGCCAGTCTTAGATAATGATCTTTCTCTCAAAAATTTTAACTAAATATGAAATTTTTTTTTTATGACCATACTTTTCTCCCCTATATTTCCTGAAGCAAATGAGTCCTAGATAGTCCGAAGGAAGAATTTACAATGGACCGATCCCAACATCACCCTTCGCTCTACCATCTCTCTCTCTCTCTCTCTACTAAAACGGATATTTCATACATTACGAGTACGGACACCCTCCTAAAATTAGAAAATAATAAATTTCGAAGTGCTCTAGGCAACTCTGCCTCCCTAGCCCATAGGGTACCCTCGGAGTGGCAGGCCATATAAGAAGCCACCCAGTCTGCGGCTCCGTTGGCCTCTCTAAATACATGCTTAGCTCGAAAGGCTACCCCGTCACTCACCATCACCCAAATATCCTAAAGCAGGGGGTGTGCCCCTCCACCGCCACTCGGGCTACCCTGGATCCAGCTGATCACGGTGGCCGAGTCACCTTCTAATATAATCGAGCTGGTCTGTAGCATCTATCATGCATGGCTTAGGCCAGCCCAAGCCACCAGCAGCTCTGCTTCAGAAACTGAGGTATTGAAGATCTGGCAGCCACCAACAAGCACTATCCTAGAGTTTGGGCCCCTAATAACAAACCCAATACCTCCTCTCCTGCCGCCATCTAGCACAGAACCATCAAAGTTGAAAAACACCGTATAAGGCGCTGCTTGAGCAGAGTGGGGGCTCTAAGTGTCTCGAACTATCAAAGACCCATGTGCTAAGCTTGCATGAATAATCTGTGCTACCTGTACTCGGGCGCACTCCACGATGAACCTCGAAAAAGGACTGCTCTCGCTAAAAGTCTGAACGTGCCTCGCCAAACCATATATCGTAAGCTATGCAGGTCAATTTAATAGCCACCTGACGCATCTAGGAGGTGTCGGACCATATGGACGGATTGCCTACAGGAAAGGCCCCATCCAACCTCAGGCATCCTGCGTGACGTCGACGAGCCTCCAGACCCCTCTAGCCCATGCACACTGGAATAGGATATGATCCACCGTCTCGTCCACTCGACAATCCAGATACTGGGGTTGAATGCCCCCTTCTATAGAAATAATGCTACCTTCGGGTGAAGTCCAAAGCTCCAGATCCAAGCAGAATCCATCCCTGGCTTGTGCTCCTGCTGGAGGACACTGAATACATCTCCCACCCTGACACTAGCTCTGCATGACGTGCTCCAAACCCTCACATCCAGGCCAGCACACCTCAGAATCGGGAGCAATCGAATATGTTTAACAAGGTATTCACCAAATAGCTGACCAATCTTGCCGACGTCCCACTCCTTCCCCTCCGAGCTAAGAAGATTGCAGAACTAGAGTCCGTCCACTGCCTCGACGCTGACCATAGTTGACCAATGTCTTAAAGAAAGAGAGTCCACTCATGGGTCCTATATCACATCCACACTCATCTCCGATCAGCCATCTGGTATTCGCAAGGCAGTGGACATATATTTGCAAATCTTCTGCCACATGTAGGAGCATCACCGTCTACTCGTGGCCACCCCATTAGTCCTCACTTGGCCGTATCTAGCCCACTAGTTCTTGCTCTACCATCTCTTTGAAGAGCCACAGCGCCTCCTCTGACTGCCTGTCCATGACCAAAGCCGTGACCGACCAGTCCCTCTGTGGCATTTCATCAAACACCCGAGTTCTCCTTGTATCATTATCAAAGAAGCACGACGCTCTTGTATATCTGCTGAAGAACTTCAGGGTATTCCCCAAGAGCGAATCGCAGACAATAGTGCTGGCAGTGGTCAAGAACTTAATGGCAGATATGGTTAGGTGATCATGGTGAGTGGAGGCAGTCGGAGGTCTGAGAAGATTCTAGACAGCAGAGGCAAAGCCCTTGAGGTAGTCCTCGAACTCCTCCTCGTTCTCCATGTAGAGTTGGGGATTCGCACGGATGGTGGCAAGGAGGGCTTGATGGGGTTGAGGGAGCGGAAGATCTCGCAGCAAAGGCGCTGGGACTCGAATAAAGGGCAGAGGACGTGAGGGGAGCCGGCGGCAGGCGTTGGTAGAGATGAGCTGGACGGTCTTGAGGAAGACCTCGAGGAGGGGGGTTGCAGAAGTTTGGAGCTCTTCTGCTATGGTTTGATCCCAGTGGCCTTCAGGCCATTCGTCGCTCCACACCGATGCTCGGCAGGAGTCGGGCACTTGCATGACCTCAGGAAAGCACGAACCAACGCCGTATGCATACAATAGCCTGGGTTTGAGTGCGTTATGGATACTTTAGAGGCCACTTTGTGCAAGCTTCAAGCAAGATTTTTGCCACTTTATGGTAATCAATCTTCGCTAATTCTATTTTCAAGCTCAAGTTAGTGAAGGAAGAGTTTCAGTTTAGCCAAGTCCATTTGATGCAAGAGAAGGGGTCATCTCTCATAATGAAGGTTGTGGAGGCCCCCTCTTGCCGGATTAGCAGCATCAGCCAATTAGCTGTAAGTCCACCATTAACTATTTTGCTGAACTTCTCGAAAGGTAACTAAAGTTTTACTTTCCCGCGATATGGCTGGTTGTACTCATGTTAGAGTTATATGAAATGAGTAGCTGCTTTTACCAAAAAAAAAAAAAAAGGTCACTAAAGAGAACGGCTAGTTACCCATGTACCTTGGACAAACCAGGGTCCATTTGCCGCCACTACCTCCCCTTTTCTTTTGTAATTTACACATTTCAAAAGCCAATCTCAAAGTCCATTTTACATGCAATCTTTGTACCTTCTTCTTAAAACATCTAATTATTCCCAGTGCAAAGAGAATGTTGAAAAAAAGAAGAATGAGAGAAGAAAATTGTATTTCTGCCTGTCTATTACAATATACAGGAGGAATCTTTATATAGACTAAAAGACTGACGAAGTTTGGTAAGACTGGCTAAGTTTGGCACAATCAATCATAAATCAATCAAGGTGAAGTTTAGTAAGGCTAGCTAAGTTTGATACAATCAATCACAAATCAATCACGGTGAAGTTTAGTAAGACCGACTAAGTTTGGCGCAATCAATCAATCAATGGATTCTAACAGGAAAGAGGCCCAAAATACTTTCGTCCCTGTCCGAAAAACTCCCCAAACACTCCCAAGCATTTCCTTCAGTTTGCCGGAAGAAAAGGGCCAGGAGGACAAAGCAAAATGTGCAACTGAAAGGATGGGGATACGCCTAGAGGGAAATTAGAAAATCCCAGCTTGCAGAGTGGTGTCATTCAGGCCCCAATTGGCAGAGAGGGTTACACTCAAAGTGGATGTCGAGACGATGGACACAATTTTGGTAGGATTTCATGCTAGTGGCTGGATGGGCTCGGGATGATCGATCGTTACAAACACTTGTTGTTGTGTGCATTGGCAAATAACTCCTTGTTAAATAAGTGAAATTTCACAGGATATGGTGAGCGTTAGAGAGGATGCACGGCTTCTAGAAGACAATTAAGCATAAGCATATTTCTAACCTGAGGTTGTCATCCTCAAGAGCAGAAAAATTTCGTGTGAGCGAAGCACAACCTAAGCAATGCGTATGTGCTGGTGAACGGGATTTCAAGCTTTAACTGGCCACAGGAGCCTCAAAACAGAGTAAGAAGCTGGGAGATAACTTCTATGAAGGCAAGAAAGATGATAAAGACCTCACTTTAATTAAATATTTAACATTCTTCAAAAAAATAAATAACTAACATGCAAACTTGCCTACGATTTAACTTATACTTAATATGAGATTGGACATTGCTAATTAAATTCCAAACTACCAGATCAGAATATCAAACAACTAATAGATTGTAATGGGGTTTTTTTTTTTTCAAAAAGAAACAAAAAACTCAGAGATGGATATCTAGCCAGTAACTATGTCAATTCACGAACTGCACCACTGCTAATACCAATCTATCAACATATAATCCAAGGCAGAAAGTCAGTAAAATACTATAGAATTGAAAATCTAATTACTTCAAATGGCTGCTTCCCTGTCACTATTTACCCTGAAAGGAGGGAAGCCATACTTTACAGATTGTTTCCATTCATGATTTAACCTGCTCGGTCAATTTAGATGAAATCAAGAAAGAATGAGGTAAAGAATACCATATTGCAAAGTAGTCCTTTTTATTTCCTTTTGAGAAAAACCACGGTAGAAATTTCAAAAAACAATTTTTTATCTTTTTTGTCCAATATCACAATGAGATAGATATAATAGGAATGCATCTCCTATCTCGCAGTTACTGTCACAGAACTTATACACAGACAAGGAGCTGATCACGTTGCTTAGACTGACATTATATTAATTTTAAGCCAACATGAACATGTAGTCTTAGGAGTTGTCCAGCAAAAACCAGTTAAGATTCAGCAGCAGCAGTGCACAGGAACTAAAGTGGGAACAAGGTACAGTAAGAATACGAGTACCAATCCATAATATTATACAAACCATATAAATGTCTTCTTGGATTCAAAGTTTTCAAAGAACCCAGCCCAGCATAAAATTGTTCTCTCCGCCCGTGTTCCTCGTCATGGCTGCTTCTGGAGGAACAAGTTGGGGATGATACCTGTTTCGAAATTAGAACTGTTAGTACATATGTGCATTTATGGTCAGCACTACTAACTCGTAAATTGCAAAGAACCAAAAGAATGATTCACACTCCATGATCAACAAATCATGACCTAATTTTGCCATTCACATGAGATAAGAAGAAATAACAATACCCTATTTGTAGAGTGGGTTCACAATCCATGCTGCTGGACTGAGATAGCTGCAAGTTGAATGCATTGTTGGCTACTACCGCATCAGAAGCCCAAGATCCTTGAATGGTTCTGAAAGTGGCACCTTCCGTCTCAAGCTGCAAGATCGACACAAGGAAGTTAAGATGACCCCCTAAAAAAGGAATGTATGACAATTACTTGTATTGGATAGAAAGAGACCCTGTCCTTAAGCTGCTTATTTATTTCTCCAAGATGGCGTTCCTGCCAGGAAACAAAATAACAATTTTGTCACAACACTGAAAAAAATTGAGAATCATATAACTGTAGCATATAGCAATCATGGTGATGATATACGAATAATATTCTTTCAGTAATTTCATTTTAACACCAGGAACTTGAGTAAGCAATAAAAAATGCACAAATGATAGCAAAGGCTGTTCTCTAAACTCAAGCATAAATGGCAACTCCGGCCACTAACAACAATAAAGACATATTTTGCATGCACCAGGACAAGTTCAGTACTACAGAATCCACATGAATGTAACTGATGGCACATGCTTTTGATGCGACAACTACATACATGGCTTAATCTACTGGGGGAGAGGAGAATTCAAGAAATCAATTGTTACTTTGGAGGAAAGTAATATTACACGGGCCATTGAAATTGTAATATTTCGAAAACAAGCTGCAGTTTTCTAGAAATGAGTCAGTCAAATGCTTTTATGAATTCTCTCCACAATATTCTTTGAGCTGGATGCTAGCAAACACACACTCTGCTGCAGTTCGGTCCAATAACATGTTATATGGCCTAAATTTATCATTCAAATATGAACTGTTATGTGGCACTGAAGGAGACCTATTTCAATCAGATTTGGATGCCCGAGCTGATCCAGATAAAGAATGGAGAATCCGCTCTCCACTTGACTCCAAACTCTAGTAGAGTCCAATCTCGATGGACAAGAACTTTTCATCAAAAAGGCCCAAGATATCAAACACGCATCACAACACATATACCTATTATGTACTCTCTCTCTACTTTATTTGAGGTCTACTCCTTCTGTTCCCAGAGCCCCATCTAACTTAAGCGATGGAGGGCCCCGACTGGATCAGCTCCTATGACCTTTGAGCTTTTCTTCATTACTTATGTGTGGGTCATCTAGCGTAGATCGGATTTTTCACCGTCATGTGGATCTAGCAATGGCCTTCCACCTACCAGATCGAGTTTTGGTGGCAACAACGAGCATCATCAAAAGGTGGCCAAATATTTCATTTAAGTTGTCTAAAAGGAGTAGCAGTTATGAGCTAGAAAGCCTTGACATTTGAATAATATGTGTTGGAGGGAACTCAATATCTCATTTCAACATGAAGCCTATAAATGTAACAACAAGATTTATACAAAAGTCACCTTAGATACATATTCCATGTTCAAGCACTTTGTAGATTAAAGTGCACTTATGAAGGACATGCCAATCATGTTAAAGAAGGCAGGAGAGTAAGATATTGAAATGCAGTAGTAAGGACCTGTAATAACCACTAATGAGGATATTAAAAGTGAGCACATATTATTGCAGATTATGCAATTAAAAATAAGATGTCTTTAATATAGAAATAATTGATGTCAAACAAATAATAAAAAGATTCACAACATTGCTTACTTTTTTCCGAAGTTCTTCCATCTGGTCCAGCATTATCTGAGTCTGCAATTTGGAGTAATAGTTAAGTAAATTTCGAAAGAGGATAAGCACAGAGCCATCATAATCAATGGTCCAAAGCACAGCATAGTAAGTTCTGCCTGAAGCTACTGAAACCACAAACTAAAAGATTCAAAATAAAACAATATATTTTCAAAATTAATCTTGAATAAGTTTTCATAGCTTGTATATTTTTGTTTTATGTTTCTTTACTAATTATTTCCAATTCTTTGTATGCCGGGAAAGCTACAGTATTTGATAAGAACAGAATGATTAGCAGAACATCTGACGAGTTCATATGCTATGACTAATATATTTTAGCTTATCAAAACATGCTCTTGGTGACTATCGAAGATTGCAAATCAACTTTTTAAATGGACAGAGCAGCCAATTTATAGTAGCAACAATGAAGTCATCTCATACAAAAGCCCTGTTTGAGGGAGCTTTTGGAGGGCCATAAAGCACTTTCTGTTCCTCCAAAAGTACTTTCAGATAAAAAATGGTGTTTGGTAAAATTTTCGGAAAGCTGTTTTGGCTTTTGCGGGAAGCTGAAAACAGTTTTTGGGAAGAAGCTCCAATTTGGAGCTTTCCGAAAACGCTGTTTTTAGGTTTGTCAGGAAGCTGTTTTTTGGACCAAAATACCTCATTTAAATCTCACTTTTTTCCCCAAAATCCTCATCCCGCCTCTCCCTCTCTCACCCATCCCCTTCCTCTCCCTCTCTTTCTTCTTCTTCCTCTCAACGCCGACGTCACTGTTCCTTCTTCTTCTTTTTTTTTTCTTTTTTTTTTTTTGTTTTGGGAGCTTGTGGTTGCCCATGGTGGCAGCCACCATGCCGGCCACCACCCATGGCCGACGACCCCTCTATATTTTAATGAAATAAAATAATAAATAAATAACTAAATAAAATAAATAAATAAAAAAATAATGGGTGATGGGCAAATAATCTGATCTAAATAAATATATAAATAAATAATATTAGTAATTATTTAACCAATTTTATCACCTAGCTAGAAAATTTATTAGAGAGATAAATAATTATTAGAAGGATGAAAAATTAATTTACACTAATAATTATAATATTTTATATACTTATTATTGTATTATTCTATAAATATAATATTATATTACATTATATCATAATACATTGATATGTTATGTTAAATAATTTAATATTATGTTAAATTATTATTCTATAATACATAATGTTATAATACTATATTATAATAATATTATATTACATTACATTAATATTATACTATATCATATATTTATATATTAATACATATTATATTTTATTATGCTCTGTTGTATAATACTAGTAATGTTCTTTATGATCATTTTGTCACACAAAGGTACTTTTTCAGTTTGTTTACCAAGCACATGTTAAAGTGCCATAGCACCTTCAGACAGCTCTACTTCCAACAGCTCTACTTCCAAAAACTCTACTACTAACAGCTCTCCCAAACAGAGCCTAAGAGTAGTTTTGCACAAGAGGAAACTATAATATTGACTATCTTTTGCTAAAAAATCTAGGATTTAGTGTGCCCGTTAAACTATCAAGTGCACAGCCATTTGCAACGAACAACCATGTTACCTGGATGCATCGGCCCAGCCTTAAGTACCTACATTAGATGCTTTGACAAGGCTTTCACACGTTAGATACATATCCATTAGAAGAAATTCTTAGATATTGAAAGGACTGAACGCATAGACTTGCACAGATTTAAAAAGAACTCAAGTCCAAGTGACAAAAGCCAATGACATATTGGGGTCCAGATGAGCCAAGCGAAGATGATGAGCACGCTGCTTAGCTTGGCAAATTATGGATAAGAGGTAATCAAGCTCAAGCCAAGCTTGAGAGTATATGTTCAAGCTTGGCATGTTTCTTGTCTGATCAATTTTGAAAGAACTTAGTATCAAGGTGAAGAGAGCTTCTATTCATTTTCGCAAGCCCAAAGGGTTCACACTTTAGCTCGATTACGACAGGACTTTGAGAGGTGTTTGGGCTTCGCTTGTTTCCTAGCTGAACAAGCTTGTACAAACATCTTATTGAATCAAGCCCAAGATGTTCATGAACTGCTTATTCATTTGCAGTTTAACATGTTTCCTTAATGCAAAAGAAGGAAGACTGATAATTACAATAGCCTCAGACTAGTGGACATGAGTGCGCACCTATACTAACCTTAAGTTTCCTTGCCATCCGACCAAAGGACAATTTTTACACCATCATTCTGATTTGTTGCTCCAAACAGCAGCACAATGCTTCTTGAAGTTACAAATGGATTCAACAAATTTGAGACTGAAAAAGAAATCTTTATAGTCATTTTGTTCAAATGTAATGATCAAATGTCAGACCATACAATCACTCACAATGTATATCCATAACATTCTACAGCAAAGAAAATTACCCAACGAACGCATTTTCCTGCTCCTTAGCCTTCCTAGTTATCTTGTAAATAGACAATCCGACCATTCTTCTGACCTCAGGTTCTTGTAGAGATCAACAAGAGGGTAGAATTTTATCAGGTACTGAAATATCAACAATTAACTTAGCCTAAATCTAGATTGATTTAAAGCAACTATTGTAACCTACAAGGAGTAAGAGGAAAGGAAACAACCACCCACTTTTCATTACAAAAGCGATTGAGAATAGGTCTGAACACATTGAGATGCAGAATTCAAGCATTTCAAACTTTCACACTCTATGATCATAGTTATAAAGACAAAATCAAGGTGTCAATGCATACTTTGAGAGGATTGGATTCTGCTTGCATTTAAATATGAACAATTTTACTTGATGCTGGAGCAACTCATAAAGAAAGCAAGCACCTTTCTTTGCCTGGCTTGTGACAGAGCAGACTCAAGCTGACGTTCAAGTTGTTGCAGTTCTTTCACACTCAATGGTCCGAGGTCTTCTCCCAGCAAATGCCTTGACATAAATTACATATTAGCATCTTCATAAAAACAAATAATATTTACTGTCACACAAATACTTTTTTTTATTAATATCAGAAATTGTAGCAGTCATTGTTTTCACAAATTTGTCGTGTCCAATATTTGTGCAATGCTAGAAGATATATGATCAATGTGCCAATATTATTCATGTTATTGCAGAAAAAAATTAAGAAAACCTCTGGGAGCGCTGCAGAGACTCAAACTTTGCCTTCAACTTTGACATCTCCTGGTACCAGTTCTGCATCATGAAAAAAATGTCACTATCAAAAAATCTCATTTTATTCAACATGAATCAAACAAGTCTTTATTTTTAGGATAGAAAAAATCTCTGGAAAACAATGCTTGTATAATTTTGTACTTCGTCACAGAATGTTCACAATCATTCTTGCTGAAATGTTAACACTGAAGCAACAGCAACAGAATTTCACTATGCTGAACTATAATATTCACCATGGAGTCCCAGATGAAGAGACTCAATTTTTTTCTAAGAAACAGACATTGTACCATGTTGGAAGATGTTCCCACAGGCACAGAATATCTTGCAAAAGCGAACAGGCAGATCTGCTACTTAAACTGATGGGACTTATGCTTCCATTTCTGATCTTTTTGATAATATGACACAGGAAGGACATGCATTTATTTGATTCCGTATCGGTCTTCTCTCTTCACACCTCTACCCTTGCTTCTTGTTCTTTATGAACTTCAGCCTTGACATTCTCCTCAGGAGCCTTTAACAAATACTATCAATAACTTCCAAAAGTTGATGAATTGTGGCTTATGAAAATTCTTGTAGCCACCGGGAATTGTAGAATGCATAATTTTCATGCTTCAATATTGTCTGAGGTCTAATTTTATAATTAGACCATGTAAAGATGAATTCCTCAAATTTCAGAAAAGTGAATCACAAATAGTTTTCTAATTGGCAAGGAAATAATTAGTGTAATATCTGTTGGGGAAAAAAATGGACCACCCCATAAGTACAATTAAAGCACCCAAATCCGACAGCAGGCCGAGTCAAGCTCATGCAGACCGAGCTCATGCAGCCGAGCTCAGAAGACCGAGCTCATGCAGACCGTGCCGAGTTCATGCAGACCGAGCTCAAAAAATCGAGCTCATGCAGGCCGAGCCGAGCTCAGAAAATCGAGCTTATGCAGGCCGAGCTCAAAAGACCGAGCTCGTCGTCCACATGCTGCGGCTACGCTCTGTAGCAGTCTCACCGTACCGTGCTTTACTTGCCGGCCACGCCACGACACATCAACCAGAGAGCATACCCTGCTACGACTGTCAACAATTAATGCGCACGGTCTCCACGGATCTCCGGGTTACTCAAAATCTCAGGTCATCCACGGCAACTCATCGACTCACTCAACTACGTCCAGTTACCCACAACAACTCATTGGCTCTAGTCCCGTCCTCCACGGCAACGCATTAATTCAGATGACCACACTCAATCATGATGGTAACTCATTTAATTCGTCCGGTCACATCACAGGTAATCCTGTATTCCTCCTATAAAAGGGAAACCTCTCCCTCTTAGAAAGGGCTGGACTCTACAAAACTAGAGAGGATAATCTCTCTTTCCTTACACATTAGCCCCTCTGACTTAAGCATCGGAGGGCCGGCGCCGTAAATTCCGGCCACCGGTTTTTTATAGGTCCTCCGGAGGACGCCGCCCGCCGACGGACCGCCACCCGCCATCTCTTGCCGGAGCTCCTTCTTTCTCAGCCAGAGGTCACCTCCAGATCCAATTTTCAGCAACAGTTGGCGCTAGAGGAAGGGACCGAGTCGTGGCCATGAAGCTAAGGAGTAAGGGAGCCTCTAACGCCTCCCGGCATCGCGTACCAAGTTCTGGACACTCAATCCAGAACCTATCACCAAGGCCTCCGGTGGATCCAATCCCCCAAGTTCAATCAGAGCAGTTCTTGTTCAACAAGTCCAAGCACTCACTGCGGCCGTTCAAGGCCTATAACAAGTAGCAGACCAACCTCTACTCTCTCCTCACGAGCATGAGTCCTCAGAACGCTGCTCACGGCATCATTTCTCTGTAAAGCGTCGCCACCACCGAAGCTCCCACCGAGCTCGACCCCCAAGCCGGGAGGGCTTGTCTCGCATCCATTATCCTGAGAGCTCGCACCGAAGCCTGACGCCTCGAGTACGGGAGCACCCATCTGAGGCGGGGTCTGTCCCATGCCAAGCTGCAACAAGAGCCCCACCCGAACTCGGCAGAAAAGTCGAGGACTTGGAGCGGCAGATACAGATGCTTCAAGATCGAGGCCCAAAGCGAGACGTCGACCTTGACTTTACAACAGAGTCTCCATTCCCTCAATGGATCATGGATGAGTCAATCCCCCAGAGGTTCAAGATGCCACAAATTGAGCCATATGATGGCTCATCCGATTCTCTGGATCACTTGAAGAGCTACAAGGTCCTTATGACACTCCAAGGAGCCACAGACGCTCTACTCTGCAAAGCCTTTCCAGCGACTCTCCGCAAGGCAGCTCGTCTTTGGTTCTCCGAACTAAAGTCCAGCTCGATTCTCTCCTTTGAACAATGGGCAGACAGCTCGCCACCCATTTTGCCGCTAGCCGGCGTTAGCGCTAGACCTCAGACTCCCTCTTCGTCATCAAACAGAAGGAGGAAGAATCCTTAAAAGACTACATCAGTCGCTTTACCTCGGCCACATGGGAGGTTCGCGATCTCGACCAGTCAATCGCCATGTCGGCATTGAAGACTGGAGCTCGATCCTACAAATTTCTTTTCTCCATCGAGAAGAGCTTCCCCGCCGACTTTGTTGAAATGTTGGCCCGAGCTCGCAAGTATGCCTCGGCGGGAGGCAGCCATGGCCTCTCGGCGGGAGGCAGCCAAACGACCTGCCAAAATGCAGAAGACGTGCCACGAGGAGCGCTCCCAACCAAGCAGCAGATCCCCCTGGCATGAGAAAGAGCCTAGCTCACTCGAGGTCTCCCCTCCAAAAGTTTCAGACATACACTCCCCTCACATCCACCCGAGCAGAGATCCTCATGGAGATTGAGGGTCAGGGCTACCTCCGACCTCCATTGAGGATGCGACTGACAGAGTCGCGAAGCACTCGAAAAAGTACTACCACTTCCATCGAGAACGCGGCCATGATACGGAGGATTGCTACAAGCTCTGTGATGAGATCGAGGTACTTATCCGCCGAGGTCGGTTGAGTTGTTTTGTCCATGATCATGCCTACAAGAGAGAGCATGAGGAACAAAACCCAGTGCCGCGTGAGGAGCGGGACAACAACTGACCTCTCGCGGGCATCAACAATATCATCAGAGGGTGGGCGAGTAGAGGCGCCTGAAGCATCAAGCTCGGAAGAAGGAGCTTCTTCAAAGCATCCGTGCACTACGAAAGTCATCTTCTTTTCCGATGAAGACCAAAGAATTTTATGACGGCGCTGTAGCTATTTTCTTCATCTTTGCAAGGCTTTAAAAAGGATTTTAGTACATAATGAAAGCTCGGCTGATGCCTTATTTGTAATGCCTTCCAAAGGATGAGCGCTCCTCTGGCTAGATTCACAGGAGATTCCATCCCAAGAAAGTACTATGAAGTTAAATCCTCTCATGGTCCAGAAGGCCGAGCTCAGAAGACCGAGCTCATGCAGGCCGAGCCGAGCGCTCCTCTGGCTAGATTCACAGGAGATTCCATCCCAAGAAAGTACTATAAAGTTAAATCCTCTCATGATCCAGAAGGCCGAGCTCAGAAGACCGAGCTCATGCAGGCCAAGCCGAGCTCATGCAGACCGAGCTCATGCAGCCGAGCTCAGAAGATCGAGCTCATGCAGACTGAGCTCATGCAGCCGAGCTCAGAAGACCGAGCTCATGAGGCCGAGCTCAGAAGACCGAGCTCATGAGGCCGAGCTCATGCAGACCGAGCTCAGAAGAACGAGCTCCAAAGACCAACCTCAAAAGGCCAATGCTGAGCCAAGTCTTGAAGGACTTCGAAGCTCGAGAGCCATCAAAATATCTCCAAAATGTACAGGACACCACTTTGGCTTCAAATAATTTCAATATTTTATCTATTTTCAGGTCGGAGAATCCAAAAAATGACCTACGGGTATCTCTATCTCCAACGTCGCCCCGCTCCGAAAAAGGGCGCATGATCGCCAACGGACGAAGTCCGTCTCCTATAGGTGTCTCCAATGATGCCCCGACCAAGCTCGGGACGCCTATTCGACGCCATTCAATGCCCTTCGACGACATTCGACGCCATTCGATGACATTCGACGCCCTTCGACGTCATTCGACTACATTCGACGTCCTTCGAAGGCATTCGACGTTCTTCGACACCATCCGACGCCACTTCGACAACATCCGACGCCATTTCAATGCTATTCGACGCCCTTCAACGCCATTCGACGCCTCCTACGACAACACGCTCCGATCTGAATGGGGGCACCCTATTGAGTCAACCACAAACTAAAGAAGGCTGCTGAAGTCGATCTCAAAGCAAAGTCGCTTAGCTCCGCTTGGACAGCTCGACTTAAGGCCGTTAGCTCCGACTGCACGAGAGGTACACCCTACTTAGCACATACATCTCCATAGACATTTGGCTATATTACAGGATGATCGATGACTGGACTACTTCCTTCGCCCAAGCCAAAAAACAGTTCGAACTCGAAAGTCGGGGGTAGTGTTGGGGAAAAAAATGGACCACCCCACAAGTACAATTAAAGCACCCAAATCCGACAGCAGGCCGAGCCGAGCTTATGCAAACCGACCTCATGCAGCCGAGCTCAGAAGATCGAGCTCAAAAGGCCGAGCTCAAGCAGGCCAAGCGCATGCAGGCCGAGCCAAACTCATGCAGACCGAGCTCAGAAGGCCGAGCTCATGCAGACCGAGCTCAGAATACCGAGCTCATGCAGGCCGAGCTTAGAAGACCGAGCTCGTCATCCACATGCTCCGGCCACGCCCTGCAACAATCTCACCGTACCGTGCTTTGCTTGCCGGCCACACCACGACACATCAACCAGGGACCATACCCTGCTACGACTGTCAACAATTAATGCACACGGTCTCCACGGATCTTCGGGTTACTCAAAATCTCAGGTCATCCACGGCAACTCATCGACTCACTCAACTACGTCCGGTCACCCACAATAACTCATTGGCTCTAGTCCCGTCCTCCACGGCAACGCATTAATTCAGATGACCACACTCAATCATGACGGTAACTCATTTAATTCTCTCGGTCACATCACAGGTAACCCTATATCCCTCCTATAAAAGGGAAACCTCCCCCTCTTAGAAATGGCTGGACTCTACAAAACTAGAGAGGATAATCTCTCTCCCCTTACACATTAGCCCCCTCTGACTTAAGCATCGGAGGGCCGGCGCCGGAAATCTCGGCCACCGGCTTTTTGTAGGTCCTCCGGAGGACGCCGCCTGCCGACGGACCGCCACCCGCCATCTCTTGCCGGAGCTCCCTCCTTCTCAGCCAGTGGTCGCCCTCGGGTCCAATTTCCAGCAACACTATCCATACATCTTTTTTCATAGTGCTCGATCATATAATTAGAACCATAAGCCATAGAAAAACTGGAAACAATATGCTGATCCACTGAAAAAACATCATGTGCACTCTGTTTGAAGACACTCAAAATCCAGTAATCCCAAGCAAGCCTCATGTGCCTCCACTTGCAATGCGGAGGCCTACTAGTATTGAATATTACAGACTATAATCGCTTATGCTAGCTAAGACCATTATAAGACAAGGAAGCTACGCGTGTAGTAGCAAAGTTCTCTGACATGAGGACCTTACTATAGATTGTGATAATATCTCACAAGGGTCATGCTTGGTGAGATGGTAAAAAACTTGGACTGATATGTCCGATATGGCAAGGGTTAGAGCCCTAGAGCATCCATTTTTTTATTGTGATAACATCTCGCAACCATGTTAGCACATAAATCAAAACAAGAAAATGTGTTGGCTCTCAATAATCATGGCTTCTCCGGACTAATATAATTATGACGCAATCATGAAATCTTGGAGGTGCGTGCAATACCTCAAACTAGCCCAGTATTACTTGTCGAAGACATCTAAGTTTACTTAATCACAAACCTAGAATGATGGAGCAGGTAACTTTTCTTGCATTTCGCAGAAGAAAGATCGATGCGAACTTAATACAGCAAAATATCTTAGGTAGGTCATAACACTGTAGCTGAATTAACAGACACAAGTAAATACTTTCAGGAATGAAACAGAGAATTTCTTTAAAACAATAATATGACTCAATGCGTAGGATCTTGAAACTTACCTTGACTTCTGTTCAAGATCAAGATCATGTGCTGAGCTCTCGGCTATTGTCAACTGACTGTAAATGTTATATATACAAAGAAAGTGACTGTAGGAGTGATAAAAGACCCCATACAGAAAGAATAAAGTACTTTCCAGCTGGGAAACTCTCGCGTAAAAGAGAAATGAGCGAATACATCAAACATAGATCTAGTCATTCGTTCATGCAATCTAACGTCAACGGGCGAATTTTCGAGTCCCACAAGCAACTCCCACAAGGAAGAAGAATTTCCAAGCGAGAGATTGACGCCTTGGTCTCGATATTTGGGACCGAATCCAAACAGAATGCCAGCTGCTTAAGATTGGCTTCCAAGCTACGTGTTTCCCAAATGGCTGGGATTCATCTCTGGTCTGGAGATGAAACACATTATAGACATGCACAAATACAGGCATACACCGAGTGATCTAAGCCTTCAACCTTGCAATAATAACCTTGTAGTGTCCAGCACGTGCGATCCATGTGAGCTGTTCTGGATAATTACGATTGTTTTATATAAAAAGGAAAATATATTTTATCCATAGTATTACTTTTATCCATGATCTTTCTAATTATATAGGATTAGTTTTAATTACAAAATTTTGGATTTAAAAAATTGTATTAAAAAGAAAATAAATAATATTTTTATGGATTGGGACCTTGGCATGCATGCATGGGAAAGAGAAGCTAGGGAGGATCGTATTTTTTATTTTGATTTGGAGTGCTCGGGAGGCATGCAGATTGGGAGGTTTTGAGGCTAGAAAATTGAAATATAAGGATAGGTATCTTAGCAAAATTGATTTTAAAGCTGAAATATGTAATGATACATCTAGATGCAAATATAGAGAAAAATAATTAAATCCCTACACCGGCTATAACAGGTTATGACTTGGCCAAAAGTAGCCTTAAGGCTCAGAATCTTAGATAGCTCGACCAAAATTTTGGGCTTCATCTAGCCTGTCATTAGACTTTTCAATTAGATTCAAAGAAAAGAAGAGCTGAGAAGCTCGAGGAAAGTAATTTCATCCATGAAGCACATCTCATCCGAATTTTTAAATTTCCTAGTTATATATAATGTTCCTTCGGAAACTTAGGTGACTCTTTGAATTTTATGCACTTGCTCTATAAAAGTTTGTTCATTTACGTAACTCAACAATGTAACATGAATGAGGTATTGTTATTTTGAATTAAAACAAAATATTATATCTCTTGTGAAATTTTT
This sequence comes from Phoenix dactylifera, assembly GCF_009389715.1. Lineage (NCBI taxonomy): Eukaryota > Viridiplantae > Streptophyta > Magnoliopsida > Arecales > Arecaceae > Phoenix > Phoenix dactylifera. The sequence continues at coordinate 16,402,059 of NC_052393.1, forward strand.
TTTTTGTCCGTGTATGTGTGTATATATGTTCTTTCACCTCCCAATCATGTGAAACTTCATAATGATGCAAGTGTTTATATAGTCTCATTGAGTTGCTTCCTCTGTTCTCCAGTACCAAATGCCATAAACAACTCAAACACCAAGTTGGAGATAAATCAGAAATGGTATCCAAACAGCAACTTCAACAAAAATGCTCGACGCATGGCTATTCTCTTGTACACGATGGAATATCTCCCTAATTCTATAACAAGTTTTGGAAGGCCTTTTTTATGTTCTAGTAGGAGACGCAATGAAATACCTTTTTTTGTCATACTACTAATTATATGACAAAAGCAAACAAAAAAAAAAGAGAGAACAATTATACAATTAAATGTGATGGTCAATCTAGAATTCAAATTTCTTTCATGAACTACTTTAATTGGTTTCCTCTCAGAATTTAGGAATTGATCTAAAAATTTAAAAGATTATAAAACACAATTACTTAGAGAAGAACAAAACAAGCAAGATCATATAGATCACAAAGTCTATAAAATTAAAATACCATTATATAAAGTAAATATGAATAGAAAATAAAACTAAATTACTTGCTACAATGACACTAATTAAAATCGAGTTTCATGAGCCAGTACAAAACTAAATACGGACATGGAAAAATGAAATTATTTTTTACAATAATTATTTGTAGTCATTAAAATTCAACAATTTAAATCAGATTAGACATTTTTTTTTTCATTTGAATCAGCAGAGGAGATGAACAGGGGCATGGAGCTAAACTTTGAGTATTTCATTATGTTCTAGTTAGATACATATTGGAAAAAGATCTTTAAGGCTTCTCATGGATGGTATACTTTGCATGGATTTTTTATATTATGCAACTATTTTTGTTCCAAAGTAAGTTATGTTGACACATATGCCAAAGTTCTAGTTCTTCAAATGTTTCGTCGAAAATAAAAACACTTGGCAAGTCCTTTGGTAAATGAGCATGTTTTATTTTCTTTATCTATATTTTTGAGTTGTAAAGAGTTTAGCAATAGCACACTTAATCATAATAGCTAGTTTGGAGTAATTTGTAACTTCTTGTTAATGCTCAGGACTATAAGTGGTCAAAGCAAAGCAATACTACACCAAGCTGCTTTGGCGGCTATATGAATATAATATTAATTCACTAATCAAACAACTTGTGATAGTTAAATGCATTGCAGAACCCATTCCTTGACAACTTAAGCTTTTATCAGCTAATATTAAGTTAGAATGGTACGAGAGTAAAAGGTAATTGATCGAAATCCCATTCAAGATAGTTTTATCCCTTTGTTTTGCTTAAGTCATTTCCTATCTTAACTATTTCATGGTTATTAACTCTAAATTCCCCTAGTTAAAAGAGATGATTGCCATTACTCAAGTTATTTTTATTATTTATTTTCATTTTAATTATTATGTTTTTTGATGAATTTTGATGTTAGGCTAAACCTAAAAAATTTTCTTTTTTTTGGCTCGATATATGTATACATTATTTTACCTCTATGAACAAGCTTGAAAGGACTCATCAAACCTCCATTTATATTAAATGGCTTTCTTTCTTCTAGGAAAATGTACACATATTTATACAACAAGGCATATATGAATATATCAAGGATTACAATCCAAAATTGTAGAAAATATATAAGTAGTAATATAATTTCTTATCATCCACATTATTCAAAATAATATTGGAAAAAAATTAAAAGCACGCTTAATACCTGTGTGTCCTGATCAGCAAAACTAGAATCTTGGGATGTATAGCAACAACGTTGATATCGCTCTAAAGTTTTGCTCGTACTACAATAGTAAAATATCAAGTACTAGAGTTAAATAATAATTAAGTGTGAAATTTTATGGCAATGGCAAATAAAATAGATATTAGATAGGAGCAAAGATATTTGGCAGGATGAAGTGTGAAAATAAGATAGCAATCATATTTATGGGTAATTAATAGCTCCAAGCAGTAATGTAAAAAAAATATAAAACAATGATTTAAATGCCACATGTAAATAATCAAACCATAGAGAAATATATTTCATAATGGAATCAAAATATAGAACTTTACTTATCACTTGACTAAACTAAGATGTAAGAATAAATCCCAAAAATACTATATCCTACAAAGTTTCAATGTTGAATGTAAAAAGTTGACATTTGCATAATTATTTCCTAATGCATCTATTTTAATCAAATTAGTGTACTTGACATTATTAGAAGGATAGATGACTACTACATGCATCCCAAATATTTCTATTATATGAAATGACCCTGTTCTTTATTGTTCTTGATAGCTAGAATGATCTTTAGAGTTTTCCAAAAAGCAAATTTTGCCCTTACATTTCTACTATATCCCTTCAAACCATTGCAAATATAAACTATGTGAATATAATATTAAAATATATTATCATTCATGTAGAAATATAAAAATGATAATAACTATTAGATCACTCTGTCGGCACCTCCTCCTTATAGGCATGCTCTTAGATGATGTCCAAGATTCAAATCCTTGGAATTGCTCAAGAAAAGAAAGTAAACATTACAATATACTTATTTTTATTTGATGACTACTAGAAATTGCATGAAAACATAATTTGAAAAATTAGAATTCTCTATAATTAAATGGTTAGGAGATCTAGTGATTAATGGCCAAATGATTAAAACAATTCTAAAGATTTCGGTCACTAGTTATTTTGTTGCATGAAATATAGTTAAAAAAATATAGAAAATTTTATAATTTATATGTCAATATTAATTAGCTCAATGGTACTAAATTTGAATATTAAAAAAAATTGTATATCTAAAATATCAATTAGCTTACCATATTTACTACTATAGTCATGAATGAACCTTGTCTAGCTAATTAAAATTTGTATTTAGCAAGAAAAAGAAAATCAAAGGAGAGATCTTCTAGTTTAATAATTGATAGATACCATTCTATAAAATGAAGATCAAGACCTTTGATTTAATTATAATCACTACTAATATTTACTAACTTTCCAATTAGTTTGCAACTCCTTATATTTTTTGATTGTTGCAAATATGAATTACCTGACTAAATATTATGTTAAACAATCTTTTGTAGATAAATGGACAATAGAATTCATAACCATACTAGAGTGAATTAGATAATTAAGGTACTAATACACGATAATTTAGTTGGAGCTCAATAATTGGGTTAAGATCACCAAGAGATGCTCCATTAGTAAGTCTTGAAATAGTATTTTTACCATTGAGAGAGGGTAGGCTAAAAAATTAGTGTCCAACATCGTAAAAATTTAATAGAAAATGAAAATGTAGTCTCTTATACAATGATAATAGCGACATTTTTACTAAATTATAATATTGTAATTGAAGCAAATTAATTTCCTCTTAAATCATTATAATGGAATTTATATTTTTTGTTCTATAATGGAATTTACTTATAATGGAATTTACTTATTTGAGTATAATTTTAGGACAAAACTCAAATATTAAAACTATTAACAACAATTCACTTATTTGAAAGCCATATTCAAAATGCAACATCTCATCCTTATTAATAGAGGATTTTAGAGTAAAGAATTTTATCTTGGCTACATATAAGAGTTAGGAGATAAAAAAAAATTCAAGCTTAATTTATTATTTTAGCAATGCTATTAACTTCTCCAATCCTGACTAAGGACCTCTCGATATGGTAGTTAGACACACATGTGTAGAGAAAGATGAGGCATTATATGCAATTGTAGAAATAAGGCAATAGTCATGCTTACTCGGATAGGTAGAAAAGGCAAGGGGGAGTTGGGGGGTTATGACATTGTTAGATTTGATGAATGAGATCCAATTCTCTTCCATTCATTCTTCCCTCTTTTCTTTTCTTTCTTCCTATTTCAAATTCAACTTCTATGACCTAAACAGATGCCTTGCCTTTCTATCCATATTCATTGCTCTATCTAGAACTTTAGAAGGCTATTTAAAGGAAGAAGTGAAGGATAGAGAGATAGATTGATGGGGGAGTGAAGTGAGAAAGAGAGAAGAGGGGTGGAACTATGAAAGAGAACCATACAAAACAAACAAGAAAGCCTATCATGTACTCTAGAAGCTCCCATTATAAGAGAGTCTAAGAAAAATCTACCATAATGGTTTTTATAGTGTGATTTAGTTGTTGAGATTGAAAATCATAAAAGATTTTGAAAATATTCCATTCATACTAAACCCCCCAAAAGTATTACACTAGCTAAGTCTTATAGATGTCTCTACACTTCAAGTATCATTCTTTGCTACATTATATGTAGTATTTTTAGTATTTATTTGGTTTACCGATTCATGGTTTTGCTAACAAAACTAACCACAATATGGTTCAAACTATTTTTGAGAGAAAGGTACAATATTGAATTTCATTTACTTTATTCAATAGAAAGTAACAATGGCTTGACATAAGATAGTTCAATAAGGACAACACAGTATGAAAAATTAGAGCTATATCAAAATATGATGTTACTTTAAAATATAGAGTGGTTGTCAACTACTTAAGGTGTAGAAAAAGGTAATATAATATTCCTAAATAAAAAAGCTAAATTTGTTTTATGTATATAGTATGTTAATATATAATGTAGTATCTTATGGAATTATTTATATTTATGCACAACCATGTCACCCATGTATAACTAAATAAACAAACAAATCTTACTACTTGTTAAATTTTGATGGTACCATATCTTACCTTCTAATGTTATATCTTTTTAAGCTAGGTGTGCTAGGCATCAACAGAATAAAATGAATTTATCATCATTTAGTAACATGAATCTTTTTGAATGCCTTGAAGCATAGAAGATATAAACAAGCATAAAATATTATTAAGAATCGGTAAACTTATAATTTTGAAAACTTATAGTTCTCTTAATTCAATAGGAATCATGAGCTTATACATAATAAGTAATATAAAAACTATTATCGGAGAACTGGTTGCTAGATAAAGCTAAGAAACTTGCTTGAAATAAAATTTGGATAGATATTTTTGCTATTTTGCTGATGTTTCTCAAAGTAAAATAGTTACCATTTTGTAAAGCTCAAAATAATTTGTGATTAAATTATACATTTATTAACTAAAAATATTGTATTAGATTTTGACTTTTCCAATATACAAGTGGATAGGAAAAGGAAGCAAGTGGATAGGAAAAGGAAGCAATTTTTCCTACCATTTGTTTTTGGATGAAAATGGGAGGCTAATTGCCACCCAGATCTTTATTGAAAAATTTTCTAACAATTTTACAATAACATATTTGACATATATTCTAAAACTTAAAGAAAGAGATGATTAATAGGAGCTTCTATTTTTTTGAGAATTAGGATAGAGAAAGCTTGTCCGAGGTTGGGTGAAAGTGTGTTTTGAACTCGAATTAATAGTATCGATACCTAGTAGCTTTACCAACCACCTAGAAGCTAGCTTTTTGGTTCAGTTTTAACTTATAAATTAGAATAAAATAGGATTACAACTAAGAAAATTAAGCAACTTACTTTTCATTTTATAACCACAAGTAATTGGTTTTTTATGAAAAATATTTGACTATAAATATAGAACCTCAATCATTTAAGCAAATTTCTTAATATCAACATGATGTCTTCATTTAAGTTTACTTATATTTGTTTCCATTTGCTTTGTTCCATGCATATAAACTTTTCATATTAAAAGGCTTTACAAAAATCAATAACATCATACTTCTTCCTTCCCAAGCACTATTGCTTTTTTGTTTACTCATCTAATTTTTTGGTAATTATTTATTCATCTATTTGATAATAAAAGTGAAAAACTTGATTTAGAAATCTAATATTTGATTTTTACATTCTAAATTCCTTTAAGGTGTACTTCCACATTAACTAAATATTACACAAATTGTTATCGGTTGTGGTGGTGCGGAGGGGAGTTCATTTTGCTTGAGTTTTTAATTCACTGATTCTTGTTTAAGCCGACCAAATAAACTTCAGATCTAGCTTAATAGAGGCAGTAAATTGGCATATATCATTTCAGGAATTTCTTTGAGGGATTTACATGAATTTTTTCAAAGAAATGAAAGGGTTAACTTGGTTAAATTCATTCTACTACTTTGGTAGGATTATAATTTGCTTTGGCATTGCAGCCCGAGTAAGTGGAAATTATGGTTACCAATTATTGGAAATCTACATTCTATCCATTGTAAATATGCTCAAATTGGGATCAAAGTTGACCATTTGGCTGAATAAATGAAATAGGAAGGGATAAAATGGGTTATCTATGCATTAACCATGAGCAAGGTTTCCGTCTCATGCTAGATCTTGTTTTATATTGGTATTGGGCACTCCTCAATATTAAGGCAGGAAAATCTCAGCTCCTACTTTCTCAATCATAAAAATCAAGATATCAACCAATACAATACATATCAAAGTATATTTCTCAATTAAAAAACTTTTAATAAACATTAAGTAATTTCAAAATGAGAGTTTGACAATAGCTGATAATGTGAAATATACAATATCGACTGATTTTTAAATAGTTTTAAAATAGCAGACTCGATCTAGGAGAATCAAGAATATTTTCAAAAACTTTTACCTTCAACCTTGTGAAAGAAAAATCAAGATCTCAGTTCATCTTAATTAGTATTGGTTGTCTACTGAAATGACCAAGATCTCAGCATTTAAAAACCTTGATCTTGAACTAGACAAGGCCTTTGACTATATTCCAACAAGAGCAATGTTGGGAAACCCAAAATGGGATGGGTTTTAGTGGAGAGTTGCTGTGGCTGTAAGTTTTCATCACATTACATCTATTTGCGGTCTTAGCTGATATCATGCTAATGAAAAAGTATAACAATTGTGATTATACCGCTTCTTAGTTCAATCACGTATGTGCTTTTCTTCCGAGAAGAATAACTGTACCTAGTAATTGGCATCATTATACTCCTCACTTAATTCAGACTCACAAAATATCAGATATTTTGGGTTAGCCAATGTGATAAAACCCTGATAAGGAGCTGTCTGTGCCATATCATGCGCTTTCATATCTAACATTGTGAAAAATCTGATAATATTGAATAAAATTTTAAGTAGAAACCATCATTAACTCCATGACATCTAAAGCATGTTCTGTATTATCAGCAGAAGGAATAGGATCATGTCCAAATTCCTATGGATAATTCCTGTAGATTTTGCAAAAGGCAGCATCCATCTCTCAATCTCAAAAATTATGTGATTATTAGCACGTAGCCCCACTAATATCTCATCTTGGTCTATTGTTTGCTACATAATGCCCTTTAATACGACTTCTAATGCATTATTACTATCATATTTTTTCCATCTCTGCATAGTTCCAACTCCTCAATTACTGATTAACCTCTAAACTTCACCAAATCAGCATAAAAAAACTCTTCATTTAGTGTGGAATGAGGGCATCCAGAATTGGAGCCACATGTATCTAGAACTTCCGTTATTCAACATTTCCTCCTCACTTTTAGATCATGAGCAAACCATCTCCTGGACTAAACTGCTACTACACTCCACCAATCTTGGTTAACTCAAGATAGGGTAACTCCTATCCAGAGGCAGCTCACCTCTTTCTCTTTTACAATATCCATCTGCCGTTAATTCGTAGCTAACATTCAACTGACCTTATCAAGCCTGCTGAAGTCCCCTTTGGATGAATGAAGTATAATTTCTTAAAATATATAGATAAGAGCCACCTTAGGTCCATGCAACAATTTTAAAACTAATTTAGACTCGCCACATAATTTGAAAGCCTTACTTTATCACCAAATTGTCATATCTCCTCTTCCTTATTTGTTTATTTACCTAATATTTTGGGATGAATGGGAATTTTCTTCTATACTAAAAAGCACCGCAAAATTCACAAAAACTAGAATCCTCTCTCATATGCAAACGTGCTAGGCACTTTATTGCCTGAATCTAATAAAATAGAAATGTGTAACCCCTCCAAGGCATTCACCTGAGTGCAAGTTCCGAGAATAATCATTCTTTAAAGGATATGGTAGTCCATATGTACAGTCACACACCCACCATAATGATCATCTTGTCTAGAGAATCTGATCCTACATATTATGATGAATATCTAGGAAATGCAATTATCTCCTCCTCCATGTAGACCAGCTCCTCTAGTTTTCCATGAAGGAATGCGTTAGATACATCCAGTTGTCGAACCTGCCAATGTTTGGTGATTGCTAGAGCAAGGAGGAGCCTAATGGTTTGGAATTTGGCGACTGGGCTGAATGTCTCAATGTAGTCAATGCCAAATTGTTGTTTGAATCTCTGGGCGACTAATCTGGCTTTATACCGGGCTAAGGATCCGTCTGAGTTCCTCTTGATTCTATATGTCCATCGGCATCCGAGAACTTGTTGAGAGAGAAGCCGAGGTACCAGATCCCATGTGTGCTGATTGAGCAAGGCGTCGAACTCGGTGGACATGGCTTTTCTCCACTACATATCAGTGACTGCCTTTGTGTAGCATGTCAGTTCAGAGGGTTCTGGTGAGGTGCTGAGGAGTGAGAATATATATTTAGGTCTGAGGGAACCAGTTTGCTGTTTGGTGATCATGTGGTGGCGGGTGGGCGGTGGAGGTGTGTCATTTATGGAGGAAGATGAGTCGAGAGTGTCTAGCTGTGGTGAGGCATGGGAAGATGAGTCTATTGGAGATTGTGGGGATTGGGGGGGAGAGGGAATGGAAATGTTGTGTGAAGTGTTGGGTAGTAAGGAGGGTGGGACAAGGCAGGGAAAGGGCAGTAGAGGAGGTTGTGCTGAAGTAGTGGAGCGAGGTGAAAAGTGAGGAAAATGAGTTTCATCGAAGCGAACATGCCTGAAGATGACTACTTTTCCTGTAGCTGGGTTGTAGCACCTGTAGGCCTTGTGGTTTGGGGAATAACCGATGAAGATGCTAGGTGCAGAACGAGGGGAAAGCTTGCTATTGGATTGAGGACGTAGCCAGGGGTAGCATTGACAGCCGAATGTTCTGAGAAAGTTGTAGTCTGGAGTTTGTTTGTAAAGCACCTCGAATGGGGATTTAAAGTGGAGAGTGGGTGTAGGCAACCTGTTTATTAGATATGTGGCTGTGAGCAGGGCGTCGATCCAGAACTTTGTGGGTAAGGAGGAATGAATGAGGATGCTGCGAATAACTTCAAGTAAATGTCTATGTTTTCTTTCTGCTATTCCGTTTTGCTCTGGATACGGTGCTGAGAATTGATGGACGATGCCAAGAGATGAGAAGAGGGAGTTGAATCTATTATTAGCGAATTCACCCCCTCCGTCAGAGCGAAAGCGTTTAATTGAGTGATTGAATTGCCGTTCAACAAAGGATTTGAATTGTAAAAATGTGTCAAATACATCAGATTTATGAGCTAGGGGATAGACCCAAGAGTAACGAGTAAAATCATCGACAAACAACACATAGAAACAAGCGGCATTGTCTGAGCTTGGAGGAGAGGGACCCCAGACGTCGGAGTGGATGAGTTCTAGAGGGGACTTTGTAGTTCTTGAGTGTGAGTTGAAGGGAAGGCGATTGCTCTTGGCAATGCAGCATGACTCGCAGAGAGAAGAGGAGTTGTTTGTCTGGCGAAGGCGGAGGTTGTTGGAGAGGTGTTGCAGCACCTTGTTGGCCGGATGACCCAGACGAAGGAGCCAGATTGAAGAAGTTAAGGATGTAGACGTTGTATAGGCTTTAGGGGATGTAGAGGAGGAGGACGACTGGATGAAAGTGAAAGGAATTTTGTAAAGACCTTCAGAGCATCGTCCGTGAAATAGAGTTTTGTTGGATTTCTTGTCCTTGATAACACAACCAGAGGAGTCGAAGATGAGGATGCAATTATTATCCAAAGCAAGTTTATGGACTGAAAGAAGGTTATGTGATATGTGTGGGGTATGTAGTAAGGTAGAGAGGTGGAACGTGTGTAAGCGAGTGTGAAGAATACCTGAACCTGTATAACTGATATCAGTGGAAGAGCCGTCGCCGAGTATGACCTTGTCTGATCCGGAGTAGGAACTTGGCTGATGAACCAAGGACGAATCTGGTGTCATATGTAATGAGGTTCCGCTGTCCATGATCCAATCACCAGGGGAAGATCCTGTCGATGAATGAGCGATGTGAGCTTGTGGACGGTTGAATGAGTGATTGCCTTGATAACTAGGATCCATTCGAAACCAGCAGCCAGCTGCTGAGTGACCCTGCTTGTGACAGATCTGGCATTCAATGGGAGGTTTGGAATCCTTGCTTTGAGAGGATTGAAACCAGCCGCCTTGTCTTGAGCGACCACGTCCCCGAGATGTGGAGAAGAAACGACCACGGCCGCGTCCTCTGGCTGCCATTAGAGCAAAAGAATTATCGAATGCAGAGTGTTGCTTTTCTTTGGAGTTCATGATGATTTCCTTACTGCAGAGGAGAGCCTATAATTCATCAAGAGTTATGGAGGAAGAACAAATTCGAATGGCAGTGGCAAAGGAGTCATAGCAGGTTGGTAATCCGTTGAGGATGTAGAGAATGATGTCCTCAGCTTTTGGGTTAAATCCAGCGGCTGCCAGAGCATCGACCTTTGATCGGACTTCGTTGAGGTACTGTTGCATTGACAGATTGTTCTTCCGAATGTTGTGTAGCTCATTCTTCAGCTGGATAATATGTGTCCGAGTGGCTGAATTCAGACGGTTTTCAAGAGTCCTCCAGATCTGGTGACAGTGTTCTAGATTGACCACAAAAGGAAGAAGAGATGGAGAGATGGTAGAGTACAGTGCAGTGGATAAAAATTGGTCTGTAAACGACCAATTTTCGAATTCTTCTGAGTCAATGGAGGTCACTGGGGGTGTTGTACCGTCTAGAAAGCTAAGGAAACCACTCGCCTTGAAGACACGAGCGATTTGTGAGCGCCAGGTAAGGTAATACTCAGCGGTGAGCTGAGTTGGAACCAGGGATTGAATCCTGGTGATTAAGAATTTCAGATTTGGGGAAATAGCAGAGTTGGAGAAACTTCTGCAGGCTTCGTTGGATTTGTTTGTCGACCCAGGTGATGCCATGGCTTCGTCGTGGAGAGGAGGTAAGATCACTTCAAGGTTGATTGAGTTAGATGGCATGAACTGTGGGAGAGAGGATGTCAGGAGCTTACGAACGCACAGGGAGGATTCCCTGCTCTGATACCATGAAATCACTGATAACTAGGACGATTATACCTTGGCACGAACGGTGAACAGTAGCTGGCACTGAAGTGCCAGTTACTGAATCACGTTCGTGAAGAAAGAAGGAGAAGGGAGTTGGTGGAGAAGATAACGGGATTTCATTTCATACTTCCATGGCTACAAGAGAAGGTGAGGCAGAGGTTTTATAACCCTCCTAGGAACATTCTGGAATTGGGAGTTTGTTGAGGTTTGTTAGGGAGAAAACGGAACACATGTGTTGAGGCTTCCTCGGTTGATCTGGAAGGAATTCGAAGGGAGCTAACACTATTCGGGTGGCTTCTGTATTGGTGGTCATAATTGAGAGTTATTTGTTTATAGCTTGGTGCTGAGCTCATCTTCTCTCCAACGAAAGAAAGAAAGGATTAACAAATAAAAGAAGCAGTAACTTGCTTAACTAGAAAAGTGGATACTCCATTGTAGAACTAGACAGATTTAAATAACTAACTTCAATCCTTAGAAACAAAATTTGAAATTTTGGTAGTATAGCGACTCATGCTATACATTTCTTGGTGAATAAGCAATCAGAAATTGAATCATATATTCTTCTTATTTATATAAGAATTCTAATTTTAAACATGCATGAATAAAACTACTGTTTTAATGAATTGATAACTCAAGTTACATGCCTTTTTGATGTTTTTTCTTATTTATGTTGGAATTTCAATACTTAACTCATACCAATCACCATGTATATTGGAGGTGTTCGAGCGTTTTCTTCTTAACAGAGCACTAACAAATTCCAGATAATCATAGAATATATTTCCATGCAACTTATGTTGAATACTTTCACATAATATTGGTCATTTGTGTATTATGCTCTTGAAGTATATTTGGAGTTTTATAGGTTTACTGTTTGATTAAGATTCTAAAATGCATAATATAGCATAAGATTGTCCTAAAACAAGCCTCCAAGTGCAGTAAATATAAGTTTGAAACTATGCAGTGCGATGCATTTGAACTTTCTCAATTGACAAGAAAAATCTGATTAACATTGGACCATACTTGCACCATCATCTGACCAGGAGGAACAAGTAAATAAACCAACAGTATTCATTCATATTATGTTTTATAATCACAAAGTGTTGTAAGATTTTTCTCCTATTAACATTTAAAGGATTATATAAGGCATCATGGTCATTCTTATTGAACTATATTATGCATAAAAGTTGGATGATTATCAGCCATCACAGCAGTTAACATCATCGCTCATTTTACGTCCTACAATTTGCATAATCTTGTTCGAATTTCTTGTTATCAATTTCGCCTTTCGAATGGCTAAATATACAGCTACTTTAAAGATGCCTATCCATTTTCACCAAAAAAAAAAGATGCCTATCCACCTAAAAGCATAGAGCTAGCCAGATCAGTTAGCCTAAGAAAATGGTAACAATTAGCATCCTTCTCCTAAGGCTTGCCCTTGGAGTAGGTCGACGGTTCTTGCTAAAAAAAAATAAAAAAATCAAAAATAACTAAAGCTTTAAGATGACTTTCTAAGACAATTTTATTAATTAACTATCCGAGGGGTTGAAAGAAAAAACCAGCACCTAAAACTATTTTGTTTGCTGTCTCAGAGAAGGAAAAATGAAAACGGAGCACCTGAAAATAATTTATTAACCTGTCAGAGAAAAAATGAAGGATCATCCTATTATTGAGCTAATGATCTCGCCTGACATATTATAGGAGTGCCATCTCAATAACTACATCATACAAAGGTAAAAATCAAGGAGAGAGAAATTTCTTTTACTCATTATTCCAAAAGGAAATAAAATTAAGTTGGAAGAAAGACATAATACAAACTAAAATGCAGTAAGATTGAAAGATTCGAAACACTGCACAAGATGACGTGCAAACAACTCGCTTCACATGAGAAATATCAAGAAGTATTCGCCTGCTTAGCATTTATAACACAACATGATCTCAACGTACATAACACCGAAACTGGAAAAGCTAAATAGAAATTCGTAGAAGGTCTCTTTTGAATTCAAAAAAAATTTAGGAATGGTTTTCAGGTGAAAAAGAAGAACCCTAGATCGGCAGCTGGCCCGGTGGTTTTTACCTCACTTATCATCAAACACACACAAGAAAAGAAGAAGAAGAAGAAGATCGGTAGCTGGCATGTGTGAAAAGAGACAAAAAATCACTAAGGCAGTGAGATAGACGAATCATAAATACACTGAGACGATTCAAACGCCGGCAGACAAAAATAGAAAGAACAAGCTCATCTTTCTCGTTACAAACCTGTAATCCTAACCATCATTTTCTTAATAGAAGACTTGGCCACCAGAGAGAGAGAGAGTATGAGAGAGAGGTGCCCTACAAAGAGAATATTGGAGGGTGAAACTATTGTTAGGGTTTATAGATTGGAGGGGAAGATTCCACATCCAGTCGTTGCCCCATACCAGACCTAAAGCTAGAGCTGTTCATGGACAGGCAGGAGAGAGCATAACGCAAAAGTGACGGCAGGATATCCTAAAAATGAAACAGTAATAAACAAATAGTGATCTGATGATAGATCGCTAGTCCTAAACCTACTCTCTTTCTTCCAAGAAGAGAGAATGAAAAAGGATAAAAGAAATGAAGCAGGCAAAAAAGAGCCACAACTTTTACCGTCCATCTTAGCATAAAAATGGCAAAGAATTAGATCAGAGGTCTGAAGCCTTGAATACAATAAATAACAAAGAAATGCGATAAAAACGCCAAGAAACGTGCCGCCAAACCCTAATTTCAACCGCTTGAAACTTTAAACATCAGATCGTGAGAACAAGGAAATCATAAAGAGGGATCGAGAGTCTCTTAGAGTAGATAGAGGGGGAGATGAGAGTGAGCAAGAAAAGAGGAAGAGAAGAGAAGAAATATTATACCCGACGCTGCCGAACTCGTAGAGCTTGCCGCGGCTGGAGAAGACGATGAGTGCAACCTCGGCATCGCAGAGGACGGATAGCTCATAGGCCTTCTTGAGCAGGCCGTTGCGGCGCTTGGAGAAGGTCACCTGGCGGTTGATCTTGTTCTCGATCCTCTTCAGCTCAACTCTCCCCCTCCCCATCTTTCTCTCCGATCTCCTCTCTCCAAGCTTTGCTTCCTCTTTTGGCTTGTATTCTCCAAACACTTGCCCGAGGAGAGGTTAAAATAATGGAAGGCAAGGAGCTGAGTGAAAGGGAGAGAATATTAGACGCTGACAAGAAAGGGCACTAGCACTGTCGATTTTTTTCCTCTTCTCTCTCGTCCTTTTTCTTTCTTTGTGTTTTACCGTTTGGTTGAGATAATATTTTGACGATTTTTAAAAATTATTTATCTAAAAAAAATGAATTTTACCATTATTAGTTATAGAAAAATTTATTTTGAAAAATAACATCCAAAGATTACTGTATTTGATTAGAGGTAACATTATATGAAAATATTATCAAATTTTCAATAATATTTTTAAATAAATAATTCGAGTAATAATATTTTTTCTCGATCCATTTATTATCTATTTATGGCCCGTCGACATAAATATATTAGAAAATATACTTTTTGTGATAAACAAATTTTAATATGTTTTGTTATATAAATAAATATGTTAATTATTAATAAATCCTATGTTAGACTTATGGAAAATTAATAATTTTTTATTAACAAATATATTAAGATAAATTATATAATAAAATGAATATAATATTAGTATAATATAGGTGGAGGTATTTTTATTAAAAAATTAAAGATTATCTCCATTCGGTAATCCAACATAGAAAAATGAATAATACCTCCATGGTGGTACTTATTTTATCTTCTCTATGAGAACAATAAGCATGAAATCCGCTACTTATTTTACTATCTCTTTTATTTACTTTTCCCACGAATTATGGTAATCTGATATGGAATTTATTTTTAGATGCTAGATTACCTCCAACCAAAAGGGCTCTAAAAACTTTGACACTCTGTCTTAATTTCAAATGGGAAAATTAGAGATGGAAGCCCCTTCCACCTTTTTGATAATTTCTTCTGCTGAATATGGGAATATTTTTCCAAAAAAATGCTAGTATGAGCTAAAATGGTCCCTCCAATGCCATGTCTCCGACCTCCCCAAACATCCCACCTTCCCTCCTCTGCTGAGCCGAAATGAAATTATGCTACCACCCTCCTATCTCTGCTCTTTCTAAAAGGAGGCCCTTTTTATTTATTCCAATGGGAAGTAATTTAAGATTTTCATTAATTTAGAGAGAGAAATGTGGAAAGAGGAGATGAAAGGATATTACCCTTTTGGTCTTACTATGTTCTGGTCACTAGGTGGTAATGTCCGATGTAAGAGGAGGGGACGAACTCGTGACGGGCAGAGCGTGATCACTGTGCTACGTGTCGGCCGTCGTACAGTGCTTTAGGTTGACAAGGCAGCATCATGCCGTCTTTTATTTTTTTCATTTTTCTCGATTGCCGAGCCAACCTTAACACCGTCACGGTTGTCGTCACATTAGGCCCCCTGCTACCTTGGACCTCCGAAATTTCCTCTATTCCCGCACTGTGAATAAGATTATCCCGACCACAGGATCACGTAATCCCCCCATCCCACCGTCTAAAAAATGGCACATTCCTTGGTTTGAGAGATATTTTCACCTTTATGGGTCTCCCAAAGGGATCCACTTCTGACACGTACCCATATGTATCCTGACAAGCATTTACTCATCCACCGCTCCCATTTATATGAACCACGGATAAAAAAAAAATTACTGCAGCAACACCAGCTTAGCCAAATCTGTTACAATTAATCGGTAGAGTAGTATTCTTCCTTGGATCTGCAGTGATGTTTAAAGTTAATTAGAATTCTTTTCCTTCTCGCTAAGTTGCCCACATTCTCCATCATCTCATTCTTTGTAACAAGACTTTCCTTTCTTTCTCTTTGAGCAAAGTTTTCTCACGAATCCGGCCGGGATACCCAACACACGGTCATTTCAGTCCGCATCAAACATACCTGACTCTACTTTGGGGTAACACACTTTAAAAAGAGAGAGAAGGGGAAGACCATGATGTATATAGATCATTAATACACCAAGAGGAGGACCAATGGAGAAAATTTTTCGAGAGTACTTCTTGGCATAGCCCTTAATCCGAGTACCTAAAAGGAGATCCAAATTGGATTTTTGTGCACCACACACGGGGTAGGTAGTTCATGAAGGACTTTATTGCCCACTCCATCCCAAGTTGTTCACATGAAACCGGTTCAGGGTAAGCTGAGGGCACGCAAGCATTTTCCATTTTTTAAAGCTTCTTCTGCTAATAGAAGCAAGTGATTTGTGTGGTAGATGTGTTGGTTTCTCCCGGAAAGCCCAATGGGTCCATTAACTTAAATTATAAGTGGGACCATTTCCCCACCCTTTCCCCTCAACTTCCATCGCTTTCTCCGGACCACACTATGAATGGGAACCCTAACCAAACCCAAGCAACCAAATGGACCCTAACGATATACATTTCAACAATAGAAGACCCTGTTTTAAGCCATGGGTTGTACGAGGAATCTATGCATACAATTAGAATATAGACGTGTTTGTGAAAGAATATATAAGAGAGCCGTTCAGGTGTGTTTCAAGTTTCAACTACAACCTACTAGCTTTCATTCAAAAAAGAAAAAAAAAAAAGTAGAAGTACAGCCTGCTAGCTTACAGATAGATATACTTCTTGGATTAGAGCCTATGATGTAGGAGACGTTGTGAAGTTTAAAGCTCTCTCAGGTCATTCTAGCTGCGTCCAAAACCTACGACCCCCCTCCCCGATGCTATAGTGCTTTCGAAACGGCCAGAGCTGGGTGTCATCCTCAGGTGATGACTGAATGGTGGTAGATAAAAATCTCTATCAGACCATTATAATTTCTCGCTGTCACTACCTCAGTCATGGAGTTACAACTCGTCTGATGCGCATCACTCTGCTTTGCTCTTTGCTAATGCTAGCTAGCTCTCTGCATGGCTGAGCCTGAGTAGCCCTGTGGCTCTGGCTCCTGACCGGTGTAGCACATCAACCCCACCCTTTTCCTCTTAAAAGGCTACTAACAACAGTAATTATGACTATATCTCTAGGGTGTTGCATCTGGTTCTCGAAGAAAGATGGCATAGTATTTGGAATGAAACAGGAATAAGGGCACAATAGTTACTTCTGGAATAACTATTCCAAAGAAAGGCTTCTGGAGCATTTCTTTTAAAAAATAGTCCATAGTGACTCCAAGAACTTTAGCCACAGAAAAACAGAAATGACTTGCAATTAAAGGTGCCAACTTACCAAGTTGAAAAAGTCATTTGGCAGTTGTACAAAATAACTTGAGGATCATATCCTGCCTACACTGGGGTCTGGATGGTTATAAATATCTGGGAAGGGGCTTACCCCGTTATGTACCACCCTATATACGGGCTTTTTCGACTCCACTTTTTTTATAAAAAAAAAAAGAAAAGAAAAGGAATAACTTGTAGAATAACTATTGCAGAGAAATTTCTATTCCTATTCCACCTTTTCGTTTTGGCTGAACCAAATAAGCCTACTGCATGCCCTACTTCTCAACGAGAGAGAGAGAGAGAGAAGACGACGAAGAAGAACAAGGTGGGTTTTACTCTGTGTTGCCTTTGGAAGCCACTAGGCTTGGCTTGGTGGGTTTGAGGATTCTTTAGGCTTTATTCTTCGGATTGAGAGAAAAAAAGAAAAAAAAAGATCACAGGCCGAGAGCCGGTGGACGCTGTTCATAGCTTGTACCCATGGTAAACAAGGGAAAGAGTGGTTTACCCAAAAAAAAAACAAGGGAAAGAGTGTTCTGGGCTTGGTGGGGCAGGGCTTGGATGGCCATTAGTGCTTTAACGGTAGAGTTGGATCATCATGGAGATAGGGACAGTCCCCATCCGCGTTCATGGCCCCTAGAAAAAGAGGCCTTTGGGAGCAACGTCTGCACCATCTGAAGCCTATTCTTATGCATGGTGCTCTTATCCATTGCCGCCGTGTTAGTTTCCAAGTGCATGTGTTCTTGGAGTTTCGGTTCTATATAATGTTGTAATGGCCCGTTAGGGTTTAAAACAAAGATTTAAAATAATGGCTGTTATAATGTCATGATGTATAACGATTTCAGAGGCCTCTAATTATGTCACAAATCTTGATTCTAAGCAAAAAAAAAAGTCAAAACAGTGATCATTATCCGATGGTCGTTATATATATAATTTGGTCATAGATGCTGTTATATAATAAGAATGACAGCTATTGGTAAACATTTTTGCTCTTTATTTAGATTTCAATATCTATGCCAGCTAGTAAAATCATTTTCTATTTGGCAAACAATAATTCAAGCAAACAATCACTACAGAAAAAGCGAGATTTTCCGACGCTTTTTTTCCGACACTATGAGGAAGCGTCGGAAAATTTTGGTTCAGCGCCAAAATTTGCCGATACTTTTTAGAAGCGTCGGTAAATCGGGACCTAAGACGATACTTAAAAGCATCGCCGAAAGTCTGGACCTAAGATGACGCTTAAAAGCATCGTCGGAGGCCAACTCCCTTCACAACCGCTCACCCCCCTCTCGATCGATGCCCTAGCTACCCCCTGCGCCAACATCAATCCCTTAAAATCTCTCCTCTCCTCTTCTCCTCTCATTGTCAGATCTCTTCCCTCTCAGTCCCAGCCGCCATGCCCGATTCCTCCCTCCTTAAGCTCTCCCTCTTCGTCGTTGGTGACCCTGCCGACCCTCCAGCCGCCCGCTCCCCTTGGAGCTTCGCCGACGGCGTCGTCGGCCTCGGCAACTCTGTCAGGAAGAGGGCGTACTTTGGCGATGGCTCCGAGGTCGTCATTGGGGCCGTCCACAGGGTTCGTATGGTGCTCTTCGAGATGCCGTCGTCACTGGGGCCTTCCTTCTTTTGGGTGAGCAACCTGTTCTTGTTCTTCATTCTAGATTTGTTATGATAGTGTTTGGAAAGAATATTCCTCTTTCCCGTACATGGGTCAAGTCCCATCTATGCAAGTGGTGGTTCCCATGGATGGGGCTTGATCAGGAGCTTCCA
Organism: Phoenix dactylifera; assembly: GCF_009389715.1. NCBI lineage: Eukaryota > Viridiplantae > Streptophyta > Magnoliopsida > Arecales > Arecaceae > Phoenix > Phoenix dactylifera. Next base: position 16,421,249 of record NC_052393.1, read on the forward strand.
ATAGCTTACAGGTCTCCTCCGGTCCTCTCTCCAAACTCCTCCCTCTATCAAAATCTGTTCCCACCCTTACCAGGCCTCTTTCCCTTTCCAGCCTTCTTTGAGTAGAGAAACACCTTCGGTTGCTTCAGAAATGCCTTCTCGGTTTGCTCGGCCATGATTGAATCAGGCGGAGGAGGGCCTTCGAGCACGGGAAGGAGACACGAGCAGCGGCGGTGGCTATAGCGGAAGAGAGGCGGCAAGAAGGAGACTCTGGTGTTGCAGCCTCCCAAATAATCCATGGTGAGTTGAGGTTCTTGTAGTTTCTTGATAACAATCGCATGGTGAGTTGTAGCCTCCCGAGTAATCCACTTTCTTGGCTTCGACGCCGAGGTTAGGGCAGCTGCTAAGGGATCGAGCTCCGGCTCATCTTCGTCCTCGCTGGTGGCTCGTCTTCTGAAGAAAATATTTTTTTTAAAAAATTTGAGGCTTTTAGCGATGTTTTTAACCGTCGCTAAAAACTGACTTTTTACGACGCTTTTCTAAAGCGTCGGAAAAAATTTTTTCTACTCAGGTATCGCCGACGCTTCGGCGACGCTTTTGGTAGCGTCGGACGAATCTTTACCGACGCTTATAAACGACGATAAAGATCTTAAAAAGCGTCGCTAATGCTCCTTTTTCTTGTAGTGAATGGTCACTATTCTTTATAAGCATAAATGACAATAGTTGTTGATCTATTGTTTGGGGATTTTGGTGTTACCGAGACATTGGCCGACTGTACATGTCCATTACCAAGTGTACGTGTACTTTAAGTCTACAACATCATGAGCAAGAAGTTTGTATGGAGGCTATGAAGAACAAACAAGAGATTTTTGATGATTCAATTACTTTTGTATATATTGCTTTCAAAAAGTATTTATTTGTCTTCTATTTACAAAAGATTAATGTACATTTATATCCATTTAAGAAAAGTTTGGAAATTGCATGTATGCCCCTCCGAACATCTGAAACTATTGAATGTTCCTTTGAGGATCTAAAAGAAGACAACCATAGTATTTTGTCGCTTTAAAACACTTATTTATCTCTAGATAACTGATACAAATACTTATGTTTTATAGGCGGTACATAATTAAGAATATATATATATATATATATATATATATAAAATAAGTTTTTTTTAAAATCAAAATGCCAGTCATTGTGTCAAATAAAGGCTAACAGGCTGGTTGAGTTAATTGTCACTTATCTAAGCTTGACACACAAAATACTCTAAAATGGGAGATCAACACTGGCTCTATTCAAATTCATGATAAGAACTTGTTTCGGCGTGCTTGAAGAAAATTACTAGAAGATCAAAGATAAATACAGTGGCAAAATTACGCATCAGGAAAAATTTTTAGTAAAAGCTTACTCTAGAATTATGTGCTTAGATATTCATAAAATTCTACATAAAAATCTCATTTCATGACAATTGGCTGTTATTAGCATTGTGACTATATGGCTTCTCTTTTTTTTTCTTAGAAATCAAGACATTTCGAGATGGGATTGTCATAGCCAGCTGTTTAATTACGACCATTAATCATTGGACATTATAAAAAATAATGAATTGGGAACCCATTTACAATTAGTTGGTTATTACAACTAATCATTAGCCAACCCTAACTAGTTTGGGATTATGGCTTAGCTGGGTTGAGAGAACTAGGCATTGGGAATAGCAGTTACAAATTGTTGTTAATAACAAACCATAACAAATAAGAAGCACTAGGAGACTTTTTTGCACCCCCATCTCCTTCCATAGGCAATTTAGCTCTTGTTATCATAGCCTTCACTACCTTCTACCAATTATTGGGATTTCTACAACCTTGTGAATTTAAATAATTAGCACAAAATAAATTAAGAAAATCATGAAGTTATATATATATATATATATATATATATATATATATATATATATATATATATATATATATATATATATATATATATAGACACACATACACACACATATACATATACATATTCATGCATTGGTCTACTCAGTTTTCATGGACTTCTCAGAGAAAAGGTCATGTCACACCAAGATACTAGACAACATCTCATATGATAAAAAAAAAAAATAACTTTAAGGACATTAGAATCACTGAAGAAGGTAGTTCCTTATGGATCTCATGTTTTTCATGCATTATATAGGAGGCAACGAACATCTTAATGGGTACGACACTTGTTAGTATTGATAACAACTAGTGATGTCCATGTGGTCCAAAGTTCAAATCCTGGGTGTTGATTAAAAAAAAAAGGAAAAAAAAAAGAAGAAGCAATGTCTATTTACAATATTTAATAAAAGGTTCATATATACTTTAACATGAAAGGCATGCATATATTTGTACACAAGAGAACTACTATAATAGCAAAACTGTCAATTGACACTTTGAACTACTTTTGAGTGAAATGATATAGCTTGTAGGAGATTACATGCATCTTTGTCAACCATCACCCTTGTCCAACTTAAAAACAATTATATTATCTTTCATGATTTGCATCTCTTATATATTCTTACATTCGATCTATCTTTTCTTCTTTCCATATTACTAAGCCAAGATGAGAGGAAAAGAAAAGGAGTTCTTTTATTTTTACAATACGTTAATTTTTTCAATTTAGTAGTCTTATCATATCAAAACTAGAACATCAGATTCAATCATAACGACATAATAAAGCATGGTAGTGCGAGAGCCTGGGATGTCCTTGTGTTGTATCACTTTTATTTTTTATCCAAAAGAATAAAATAAAATTTTAGATCCCAAGGTATGCAAAGGGGGATTCTTTTCCCACAGATTCCTGAGACCCCAAGCTACATTCTTGCTTCTTTTTCCCTCATCTCTCTCTTTTTTTTCAAAAAAATTAAAAAGGAGAAAAATTAATAGAAGTTATTTATCTATCCCCATTTCTAGCAAAGCCGGCAAATGAAGAACAAGACCAAGAAGCAAAACCTGCTTTACAAACCTTATGAATTTCCTCTTTTATCATCGCTTGGTGCTCCTATAACCCTTGCATAACTGCATGATAGGGCAATCTATGACTAAGCAAGTTATCTTTTCTTTTATGTTGAAGGAGAGAGGATCTCTCTCTCCCCTCTCTCTCTATATATCTAAAGTTCCCATGTTTTCATCAAACCCTTTCTAATTAGCTCCCTCTTGTTCATGTGTGCAATTGCATATGCAGGCAAACTTAATTGTAGTTCTAATCTTAACATGCAATACATCTAAACACCATGATTTGCTGTAACTAAATTTGTTTCTATCATGTAACAACTTAAGATCTCACCCAAAAAGGCTAGCTGGAATATACTATTTAAGTTTCTTGGTTCTTTATAAGTATCCAAGATTCATTCAATACACAATTGATGTGAGACTAAATATATATACATACGGATCATAGTATACTTTTTTCGTTTAAGCTCTGGCGTCCTCGCCATGTTAAGGATCCAAATTCATTCAAATTCAATCACAAGCATCATGTCTTGTCTATCTTTAGCCTCAATGGACCCGTGCTAGTGTCTCCTAATTCACATAGACCATGGGCTAAATCTACTCTAATACCATTTATAACGACTCAAAATCTCTCCCAAGAATGCTAACCATAAGGTATTATTTGGGTTCTTTAACTTTATATTAGCATCCAAAATCTTCTGAGTGGGACTAAATATATGTCCACATGAATCCTCACACATCAATTCATGAGCTAAGAATTGGCCATATGGGCATAGCAACATAACTTAGTTCTAAACATTATTGATAGGGAGAAAAATGGATCGTCCAGCCCACAACTAAAAGGCTGTCCAGTTTCGGCCCAGTAAACGTCAACGACAATCAGCTGAATCTTTACTTCGGCCCAGAATCAGCTCGACTTCGGGACTCTGCCAAAAGCTCCACCAACTTCAGATATTCGCCGACTACCCCGACCAAGCTCGAGTACCTCCAAACATTCGCCGCCCACCCCGACCAAGCTCGGGGCGCCTATTCCAGCTGTACGCCCCGACCCTCGAGCTTGGGGCGCTCCACCAAGCACGTCTCGGAACCCGAAAAGCCGAGCTACTTTCAGCCCCCGCCAAGCCGACCTCGTCAAACGCATGACGCGACTACTTAATGAGCTCGGCCTCGCCAACGACCGCACCCATGTGCGGGCCTACACCAACCTACGCAGCCGTACTTCACGACACTACCGTGTCACATCTTCATAACCGGCCTTCATCAATCAGATGACACCTTGACTACTCCGGCCATACCCTGTCGTAACTGTCAACACCCTATTGTTCTTAAGAACGGGCAGTACTGCACGCCACCAGCCAGTTTAAGCTGTGCGGCATCCGGCTCAGAGCCATGCTGTCTCATGATGAGGGCTAACAGTGCCTCTGCCACCTGGGCCACTCTACCGAGATTATAAATAGCTCGATCTGATAACTTCGAATGGACTTTTGGCTAGACCAAACTTACCCCACTTTAACTTGATTGTCGAAGGGCCCTCACCGGAAACACCGGTGAGGCTTTGTGCAGGTCCGCGGCTGTTGCACAGGAGGTGGCTCCCGTCTTTTCCTTCCAATTATCGGCGGCTCCCTCGACTCCACCGGCATGGTCACTCTCGGGCCAAATTTGAACCACAACAATTATGATTAAAGATATTTATTTCAAAGTGTGACATACTCTTTCGTATTTTCATAAGTTACAATTGGTAAATCTAATATATTGGATTTTAACTCTTCGAGTGCACTTGGGTTCTAATGTTCAATCAATAGATTATAGTTTACGATAACCGATAATCCAAAGATTGCATTGAAAGAGGGATGTAATTGTAACTCCTCTATCCTACAACAATCATGTTGATGGTTGTTATCTACTTGACAATGTTGAAGATGGACCTGATTTGTTTCATGAATCTCACATAAAACTGATCTCAATCATCTGCCAAAATAGTTTGTCTACCATGGCAGCTATTAATTTTCTATGGCAGCTTATACATAGACAAATGGTGGCCCGCTCAAGCTGGAAGCCTTTTGGGCGGGCTTGGGACAAGGTTTTAGATTCGTCAGGCTTGGCCAGGCCTGAAAAATAAGGCTACATGATAAACGGACCGTCCTTGGGCATGGAGATTAAAGCCTAGCCCGACCCGGCCTGAAACATTTTAATCCTTATTTTTTATGATTAGCTCTGAGATTTTGTTAATATGTAAACTTAAGGGAGAAGATCTAGAATCTTAGAGTATCTTATTTTAGTTATTGAGTGTTGAAATTGCTATTTGTTGTCGGTCATACTCAGCATTTTTAAGCATTTTAAGTAATTTTTAAAATTGGAATAAATATTCAGCAAGCCCGAGGCAGGCTTAAGCCTAGGAAATTATGTTAATTTTTGGGCAAAGCCTTGCATAATCTATGAACATGTGCAAGTAATATTGAACTACCATAAGTGATAGATGGATACATGAAAGAATATGACTATAACTTATCAAAAAAGAATGTGACTATGAAAGTACTTTGCAATATTATTCCAATTTCATAAGATGCCTCTAAGGAGATAAGATATTTTGTAAAGTCAACAAAGCACAGATTATGCTTCATTATGTTGATGATTTAGAGAACACATCCCACCAAATGAGGGTGAGGCAGACCCGGGTAGGGGCCGGGGGATAAAAAGAAATCCTGGTTCAGAGGCTGTAAGCCAGAAAAGAAAGAGAGAGAGAGAGAGAGAGAGAATAGAAGAATAAAAAAAGAAGAAGCTATTATAGCTCAATGAGAATAGATTTACCTTGCCATTGATGGCGAGCACAACACCATGCATACGGTGGTTGCGGGGTGCGATGCATGGAAAACGCAACCAGTAATCACCTTTCATGGGGCGGTTATGCTGACCATTGGTGACAAGACAACTTTCATATTCGCTATCTATCAAGGACTCACCGTATGTATATAGAATAGAATAATATTCTACATCCGCTGGTGCCGCCATCACTAGAAAATTGGTTACTTGGTGGCACTGTTGGTAAATTGTTGCCGAAGAGAGAGCCAGGAGGCCATGAGGGGATGGCGAAACAAAAAAAGAAGGTACAGGGATGGCGACCACATATATCGAGAACAAGTTTCTTAAGAAATGACAAAATTTCATGCTCCGTCCAGCTTAAATCCTTGAGAGGGAAACTCAGCCGTCGTTAATAGTATAGTGATTGTTTCGTTGCACAATATGATATTATGACGGCATTAATGAAGGGTAATGATGGGAGCACCAGCTTCATCACTATTATCATCTAGCATTAGAAAATTGCCACCCCTTGCAAGAATTAGTGTGATCGACAGAGAGAACAGTCTAGCGTGACTTCTCGAGCTTAATGTCACGCCCCAAACACATGCGTGGCCATATCAAAGTGCAATTCCTTAAAAATCATACAAAATTTAAAATAAATAATCTTTAATAATTTTAAAAAATTAAATCAATAGTGAATAATCGAATATCCAACTAAATAGATCCATTGTAATCAAATAATTATACTTGTTCAATTATCACTATAGAAGAAAGGAGCAATGTCAACATATACATGCCGACGGTAGGTAGAAATGTCGGTAAGTTTGGCTCCGACGCCAAAATTTGCCGACGCTTCTAAGTAACGTCGGCAGGGATTAAACTAAGACGTTGCTAATTAGCGTTGTCTAAAACAAATTGTAAGACGACACTTCTAAACTTCGTCGGAGGCCAAAGAGAGAAATGAGCAGACGACGCTTAAAAGCATCGTCGGAGTCCTACTCACTAAACCCCCTACTTAACACCAACTTTCTTCTTAAACTCCTTAAAAACTAACCTAAGACGGTGCTTATAAGCGTCATCTGACACCTACGCACTCCCCTAGGTGGAACACTTGGCTAGACGATGCTTAAAGGCGTCGTTGGAATCCAATGGTCCAAGCTTGATGCTCAACTGCCAAGTCCCCCTATAAAATGCCAATCCCCCAAGGCGACGAAACCCTAGCCACAGTCAGAGAGAGAGAGAGAGAGAGAGAGAGGAGGAGGGGAGCCGAAGAAAGCACCACCGGTGGAGATCTAGATGTTGATCTGGGAGAGGTCGCCGACGACCTCGATGGGGTACTTGAGGTTGGGATTGGAAAAGCTGGAGAAGGAGGTGGCGGAGTTGTTGGGGGTGGAGTAGGGGAAGGAGGAGCCATCGGTGTGGACAATAGATGATGCGGAGACAAGGATCTCTCGGTGGCAGAAGCCCATGAAGAGCTCCTAGGCGTCGGGGTCGCGGTACCGGAGTTGAGGATGGTGGCAGTGGCATTGAAGGCTCAGGTTTGCTCTTTGGGATCTTGGACGAAGGGCCAGAGCTGCTGCCTGCGCTGGAAGTCATAGGTCAGGAGGTCGTCGTTGCAATCCAGGGCGGAAGGCATTAGACTGCAATGGCATCGGTGAGGGCGCCAGGGTAGAGACGTCAAGCGGAGTCCCCTGCTGTGACTGCGATGGACGGAATAGAAGAAGAAAAGAAACAAAAACGAGAATGTGATGGAGATGGAAATGAAATTCGAAAGAACCCATTGATCGGTCTCTCCGATTGTAATTTATAAAAGAAACATCATATAAATTGTAATTTGTAAAAGAAACATCATATAAATTGGGCATTTGTTGTTCTTATTGTGTTATTCCTTTTCTAATTTTATTTTTTTATTCTAACTTCTGGGGTTATCTATCTTGTGCTATTAGAATAAGAAGAATCAGAACGAACTAGTAATGGAGAAGCAGAAGTTAGAATGTTTGTTAATATCTCTCTCCAACTAGATTCAAGCTTTTTTTTCAGCCCCCAGAAAAATTAATTAGGTTTTTTAAATATCTTTTTTAAAAATAACTCTAATGATGCTTTAAAGCGTTATTAGAATAAATATTGTCGATGCTTTAAAGCATCGGTAAAGCTTCCGTTATTGCCGTTGCTTTTGCAATACTTTAGAAAAACGTCGACGCCAAAATTACCGACACTTATAAGCATCGGTATAGGCTCTAAAAACCGCCGGAAAAGACAAGTCTTTTTGTAGTGCATAAAATTTTTAAATATTATTTGGTATCAGAAAAATAACTAACTAACTAATAACTTCATTACTCGAACTCCATACTCAACCATCCGAAACTACACATCCTAGGATGCTAAAAGAAAAAGAAAAATGGTGGTGTAAGCTTTACAGCCTAGTAAGAATCTCACACACTCACACCAATATAAGCATAGTAAATTTAAAATAAAAATTAACTATAAATCATATTAACATACATGCAAACTCATAAAATTTTATACCGATTATTCAGACTAACTCGAATAAATTTATATACATATGTATCCATAAATATACGTCATCAAACATACAACTCATTTCAAAAAAAATATTTAAGATATTATTATACAGTGGTTTTATATTTTTAATCTTTTATTTTTATTTAGATTTTTGATCAATCATTATCTTTCCGATTTGTACAATTCATGGTCACGCTTTAGCCTGTGACTAGCAAACCAAAATTCTATGCTTTGGCCCATAGTGGCAAATCATAATATCCGCACTTCGGCTGGAGTGGCAAATTAAAATATCCATGCTTCGGCCCGCGATGGCAAATCAAAATATCTATATTTCGATCCACAATGGCAAACCAGAATATCCATACTTCAGCCCGAGGTGGTAAACCAATGTGTCACGATTCAGCATATGACTAGCAATCCATAACATGTCTTGTCCAAATTCATTCATTTTACAATCAAATCATTCAATTTTATTCATACCAAAAAAATATATTTTTTTATTATATTTCATGCCCAAATGCCAAAATAATCAACATCATTTTTCAAACAACCAAAAAAATAATCCAAGCAACCATAATCACTGATTTGATATATCTATATAATAAATAAATTTATATTGATATAGTTAAGTCAAAAATCAATCAGCAGTCACACAACAAATAGTGCAAATCATAAAATTATCGATACATGTTATAAATAAATATCATCTATATAGGTGATTGTGTACCGGACTTCTTATCTCTATCAGTCTCAAACTTAAGTACAAGAACACCAATCAACTCCTCAATTTATGAACTTTGGGATAGAGTGTCCTATTCAATATCTTCTTGCCAAGATGGTTGCTCTCCTCGACTCCGACAAGATTTTGTGGCTAAAAATAGCAAAAAAAAAAATTTCAGAAGAGTTCGATTAACCATTCTAATTAAGAATTCTCGAAGATGGATACTATGAAGGAGGCAGTGGTTACTTTTATAGACCAAAGAGAGGATTTAGAGGAAAAAATATATGATTCTCAATATGGTTGAGAAAAAAGACAGGACTTTTATTAGGACACTACAACAAAAAAGCTGTTTGCTGACTTTAAATTGCCGACGCTAGATAAAAGCGTCGGCAATTTTTTTTCTTGCAACAGTAAATGCCGACGCTTTGAGAAAGCGTCGGTAACAAATCTTCCGCCGACGCTTTTTATGGAATCACCGACGCTTATAAGCGTCGGCATAAGGGAGAAATGCGACGACGCTTATAAGCGTCGTCGGACTTCATATCTCCCACGACAAAACCTGATCGACCCTCTCCCTCCCCCGCCTTAAATCCCTTATCCCTAGCTAGCTTACGCCGACCGACTCCCCCCTCCCTCCGCCGATCTCAGCCATTCCCCTCCTTCGAGCGACCCCAAATCGCGTTCCTCCGCCGTATCTCCTTCCCCTCCTCCCCCTCTCCGTTGGCCTCCTCTCTGTGGATATCTCCCGCCTCTCGCATCTCTCCTCCGCGGCGTTTGAAGTTTGGAGCCGGCAAGGACAGGGACAAGGCCAGGTTTGGGATCTTCTTCTCTTGCTTCGATCTTTAAATTCTAGATGTTCTGGATCTTTAAATCCGTGCTCGCTTCTCGTCACCACACGTCCTCCGTCGTTGCTCCCGTGTCTATCTTTCCTTTCTTTCCCCACCTCTCGCCCGCTCTGTCGATCTTGATCGCAATCTCGACAAAAAGAAGGAGAAAATGGTGATGTTTACGGTGACTCGGAAGGAGACGTCTCCTTTTGAGGGGCAGAAGCCCGGGACTTCGGGCCTCAGAAAGAAGGTAATGATCGCCTGTCGTAGATCTAGGGTTTCTTTGTTCATTTTTCTTTTTCCCTTGTAGATCTTGAGTCCTAACATAGGTGTTAGGAGCTCACAGCCTAACACATCTGCAAGCATCCCCATGCTTGTGCAATATTTTGGCTTGAACACGTGCCCAATGTTGTCAATCTGGGATAGGCATTGAATTGATAGGTTTATGTCCAGTCCAAAATGTTCTAATTGTCTGCTCCATTTTAGTTGAATTAAACAATGCTGCTATAGTTTTTGTTAGCTGATGGTGCTTTAATATTAAAGTTTTACTACATTTAAATGCCCTAGTGGTTGCAATTAGATTTATTGTTTGGTGATTGAGTGATTCTATGCCAAATTAATGTCATTCGCTTGAACCTTGGCTGATGCTTTCAGCACAGTCTTTTAATAAATCAAACATGCCACTGATATGCAACCTGGCCTATCTGCTTGGAACTTGCTGGTTTGATCTGTTCATATGGATTACTAGAAGAACCAACCTTGCCAAACAATGTCCTGGTGGTTCCAATCAGACCTGATTTAATCAGCTGGTCTGCCAGCTCCTAAACTATTGATGCTCAGAGAATGTCGTTACACATTCAGTGAGTAGACAGACACAATTTATGTTATGTCAGTGGTTCCATGTTTAAATGATAATTTTACAAGGTTTGCTGCTAATGCTTGTGCCGAACTTTTGATTCCTTATTACCACCAATCAGATATTCTTAGAGTTCTACACTTCTAAACATCGGTGTGGCAATGACTATTCTCATAGGCTGCATTTCACACTCTCATAGCTCCAACGATGGATATTTTTCTCTGTGTTCACCATTTTCATTTAGTAAAATGATTTCATACTCAAAAGAAAGCAGCACAATTACAAGAACAAAATATCAAAAACATATCATTGTCATAGGCTATACTTTTTTTATTGATGGAAATCTTTTGCTTTCACCTTTTGCACTTTGTGGTGAAGGGCATATTCTAAGATAAAATACCTGGTTTAGCTGGCACTGATGGCACTTTCAAAGTACTTTTCCATCATTTTGAAGGATAAGTCGACCATCATTGAGACTTCCATTGGATCTAGGTGTCACATTATATGTAGCCTCCCCCATGAGCCTCAAGGCATTTTCAAAGAACTTTGCCTCAAGGCATGAGGCAAGATGAGCTTCCAGCCTACCGAAAAAATGTCTTGACCATGTTATCGTTACAGAATTTAGGATTTATGGTATGGATACCATAAGGAAGCCATGAATTTTGAAGGCTTAATTATATTCCAACGATTACCTTAAATAGGGATTAGTAGGTTGTAGGACATTTCTTATCCTTGGATAAGTGACCTTGTTTGGTGAGCAGTGTCTGCTTTGGCTCTATACACATAAAAGATAGGAGTGAGGATATAGTTTTTCCTCCTTTTTATTATTTCTCCTACATATGCTTATAGCTTTAGACATATCACATAACCTAGTCTCTTTATTCACTTTTCCGGGTTTTTAAGGAAAGGTGATGTGTCCCAATTCCTCCCCTTCCGTGCCAACTCCTTATATTTGCATCTTCACAATAATTCTATATATATATATATATATATATATAGAACTTTAAGTAGCATTTAGTAGTGACTAAAATACACTTTTATTTTGGCATAAATAAATGACTGCCAGACCTAAAAAGCAATTTTATTCTGACGTAAATAAACACAAAACATAAAACTAAACTAACTAATCTTTTTATCTATAAATTATTTTAAGCATAAAGATGTTCTAAATTACAATTGTTCATGATAGGTACTCATGTCCTATAGCAAGAATTTGAAGTTGGTGTTGCCCTAAATAGAAGATCTGATTGAGAAGAAACTTACCCCCTCCATAATTCACTTTAGGCAGTAATCTGCGAAACTCATTATTTGTAATACGACAACCAAGAAAAAAAAAATATATTATAGCAACCTAATATATGCAGCAACTCTGATTATTCTTTTTTTTTTTAGAATAAGATCATCACCATTACTTTTGCATTGTTTCCACACATTTGTGACCATCAGAAGTAATTTTACGAAAATTGCTCCTTTCAAATAAGAGGCTACCCCCTATAATGACAATTGTGTTGGAACTTTTATTACAGAAAATAGATACATGAACTATTTTATTTACAATGCTCTCAATAGGTGTACATTTTTTGCACCATTGTTTATAGCTCTTTCCATTTGAGTATCTTTGTAAGCTGTTACCGATACTGACTTTTCTACTAGTAGCGTATGAATATTATGTTGTCATTCCCTATGCTTTGCAGTATGTTATTTTGGATTCTCTCCTTTCATAATTACAAGAATATTATGTTGTCATGTGTAATGAATGATCTTTGATCTTGGAATTATTTTGGTGGAGGCACCGGCTCTTATTGTACAAGTTCTGCCTATCAGACTGTGGACACAAACAGTGAACACCAATCATTCAAATTAGCCGGACATGAACTATTAGTAGTATTATAGAATTTAACCTTCATATTTAAATTTGTTCTTGAAATATAAATTAGCCTTCAGTGATTATAGATGGTAAGGAACTTCATACTCTGCATGCAACAAGAGAAGAGAGGAGGTCGGGAGCTTAATGCAGCTTGCAAATCTCATGGGTAACTTATTAGTAGTTGTTGAAACTTCATTCTTCTACACCTCAATGTCTAGTTGGAGAAAAGGTTTGTGCTTCATCCACTGTTTGCAATTAGATGCTTGAAATTTTCTGTCTGCTCTGGCCTAATCTGCTTATTCTTTTTTTATGGATTGTGATTTATGTGCTTATTTTCACTTTGCATCCACATATATACTATCACAGCATTGTTATGTTTTTAAAACATTTTAACAGTCATGGAGTTTTGAATTTGGACTGGTCAGGCATGATCGATGTCTATTACTCATTGTAAGTCTTAAAAGTAGATGAATTAGAGAACATGGGGCTGTAGTAATACCAATATTGCATGCAATTGTCATTTTTGTTTTGTGATCCTGAGCATCGATGAACATTGGTCTTGTTCGGTTGCTGTTCTCTATTAATTTATTGGTTTTGTATTTCCGGTTCTGTTTTTATTTGGCCCAGGCGTCTGATCTCTGTGTTTGACTGTAGTTATGATTTCTATGGTTATGGTTGTGATCATGATATAATTACATATTGAGATGAAATACAGCTGTTGTGTGGCAGATACTTCTATTCGTTTAATATCCACAGTGGTCTTCTCTTCTTGCTTTGCCTCTTGAAATCACTATAGCCAAATTTGATGTCATGAATTTTGAAGACATTAGAGAATTTCAAGAACATTATCCTATTATCTTCGCCACAGGTATCGTTTCTTTCTCCATTAATAATAATGGCTTCTTCTTTCTCAGATAGTTTTAGTTTGCAGTGAGAGATATGGGATGATTATGCTGTTAACGTACTCTTGAAGGCATGCCATAATACACAGAAATATTGATGCAGACCTGGAAATCTTGTTCTCTTTCCTTCATTTGACACTCATGGCCCCAAGCATTTTTACTTGCATTTTTATTACCTGGAAAATAATTAGAAATAATTATTTACTCTTGCATTTTTAAATATTGATGCCAAATAAATTACTTGCAGAAATAAATTAGTTACTCTTGCATTTTAAAACAGATTTCAATTGCTTAAGTACTTGCTTAGGTAACAAAATGCACCGAGGAAAACGATTCAGCAGTCTCAGGTGGGATCTTCTTCTGCTCAGTCCATGCGATCCCAGCAGCCCCAGCAGCACAAGTCCGAGTCTCAGCATGAGTTCCAGTCTCAGCAACATCCAGGCCAGGAGGTTATGGATGACTTGCATATCCAAGGTAATTTAATTTAAGGTGGGATCTCGAGAGGAGTCGAGAGATATAGTTGTATGTATTTATTAATAATTTCTGCAATAATTTTTTATATATTTTAATTTTTTAAAAATTAATTTGATTGTTTTTGAGAGATATAGGACAGAGCTACATCCCTTATTTCAGAGCGTATCGGAGAGTCATCTTCAATCGGCAACACCAGAGGTGTCGAAGCTCAGGTGTTTACCGAGTTGATGGGCTCGGAGCGTTATGGTCGAGTGAGGGGTTATGGCGTTGGAGTTACCCCCACTCAGTTGTCTGCAGTGGGTAGATATACTCAAGATGTTAGACAGAGTAGTAGCACTGCAGAGGTTAATGATCTGAAGGCAGAGATAAAAGAGTTGAAGCAGAGCCACCAGACAGAGATGCAATCTTTGAGGGCTCAGATTAATCAGATTACATCTTTGTTGCATCAGTTTGTCCCTCCTCAGGTAAATTACTACATCTACTTGAACATTTTGCATAAGTATCATATTTTTCTTAAAGAGTTTAATAATTTTCGTATTCTTAACTGCTTTAGTTTTTTTATTACAGGTTCCTGATAGTTCATCTGCACGTAGAGATGGTGATGCTAGCGACCCCTGAAGCATTTATTTTGGAGTTTATATGTATTTTTTTATTGCTAGATTCTGCAGCAATAAATTCAGGTATTTGGTTCGTTCCAGGGTGAGAAATGCAGGCATTGTTGCTTCTGTTGTTGTATCAGTTACTAGTCACTGACAAGAACCTACTACAAATGAAGACACTCAGGATATGGATGTTTACTGCTTTCTGTTTCTCCCTAGCTAACCAGAATAGAACTGCAATTGAAACACTGATGCTACGCGCTGAACCAGTAGATTGGCTTAGTTTGTACTCTTTGAAAGACCGGCTTTTTTTCATTTGGTTAAAAAAACTGTAATGTGTAGTATTTTTAAACAGGGTTTAGAAATTTCAAAAATTATTTTTAAAAAAAAATTAATATTCTAACGACGCTTTAAAGCGTCGCTAAAATTGCGACCAGAAATCAATTAGCGACGCTTTAAAGCGTCGCTAAAATGTCGACCAGAAATCAATTAGCGACGCTTTAAAGCGTCGCTAGCTACCGACGCTTTAAAGCGTCGTTACATTACAGCTAGCGACGCTTTAAAGCGTCGCTAAGTTTGAAATTGCCGACGCAAAGAAGCGTCGAGAAAGCCTTCGACGCTTTTCGATGCGTCGGAAAACATTTTCTCCACTGTAGCATAGGCGACGCTTTGCCGACGCTTACGAAAGCGTCGGGATGGTTTTTAGCGACGCTTAAAAGCGTCGTTAAAGGCCAAAAAATGCGTCGCTAATGACCATTATTCTTGTAGTGCGTTTGCTTTTCCGAGCGAACTGCATGAGATTTTTTTTCTTTCTTCTGTTTCTACAGCATCATGTGCAAGACATGGGTGGATCCATCTACTACTTATGCCGGGTCATCATACTTAAAGCAGCTTTTCATTCGCCCACCAGCATTTTTAAACTAATTTTTTTTGATAGAGCCGATGTTGCTTATGCTTTCCACAAACATAACAATGGCTGACATGATAAACTCAATCAACAGTGGAAGGCGAGTACACATCCATGGTGACTGTATATTGCTTTAACCTTGGAGAAACGGAGAAAGGGGAAAGAACTCGCCCAAGAAAGTCTCGTGAGTCGTGACCGAGAGGAAGCCTCCGAGAAGAAAGCCTTCTACTAAGGCTGACGACATGGTCAAAATACTCCCCCCTGCCTCTCCATCTTCCAAGGCGGTGTCCGTCGTCTCCAAAATCCAAATCAATCAATGGGGACCCCTCCACGGCATCTTCCTCCCGCTCTCGTGCTTTGCAACTTTCACATTTAAAAATTTCAAAGCAAAATCGGCGGGCGGTCGCTGAAACAAGTCTCGTGCACTGGCATCTGGCAGGATGGGACAGGTGTCATGTGACGGTACTTTTTTAAAAATTTTAACCTTGCAAGATTAAATCGGTTTAATTTACCCACCACTATCATTGGAACGCGTGGCTCCATGTTTTCCGGGAGGTGCGAGGGGTCGCCTGAAAGATGTGGAAGAGGGTGGGAGGAGAAGCCGGAAAGTATGGAATCAACGAGTCTTTCTAAAAGCAATGAACCCGCTGTGTAACTTTTTATATGTTGACATGGCATCCTGTGATTGGATTTCAGGAAATCGATCATCTTGTACCTTTATTTCGGTTCCAGAAACGTGATGCCACCTCAGTTACTTTTGCATTGGAAAGCTACCGAGCTGTTGACCGTTGAGCGAGATGAGCTGCGGACAGCTGGGCACTCGACCCATTGTTTAGATGACAAACAACCCCTAGGCCCTAGCCCAGGCCTGGGAAAGCAGCATTAAGCCCAGCTGGGTCCTGAATTAAAGTTCAGATGCCAGGCCCAAGGTCGGCCCAAATGCTTACTGAAAATCGGACGTTTTTTCTTATTTTTTTTGAAAAAAACGAAGTCAGTCAATTGTTTACAGCTCATTATTATGGCCAATCGCGAGTCTCATGGCCTTCCCAGACTGCCCAGCCCAGCCCAGCCCAGACTGAAGTTTTGCGGGCTTGGATACTAAAGTTAGACCCGTCGGATAGGCCTGGGCATTGAAAATCAGCTCGGCCCGAGATAAATATATATTTAACATATATATTTTATATGTTAATTATATCAACTAGTTACATATTATAACAGTGAAATCTTGTAGTATATGTTAATGAATATATCAAAATCGGGTCTATTGGGCTGCCCCGGTATTCACCTTTCAGGATTGGGCTGAGCGTGGATTAAAAATGGAGGCCTAATGTCCGCACCAAGCTGGGCCTGGGATAAAATCAGTTCTCATTTCTATTATAGAACCTGGCCCGATGTTTGTTAGCTCTACTTGTGATGTCTCGTTGATGTTTCTCTCTAGCTATTTAGCTCGATGTACGTGGGTGACAAACTACAGTGCAACAACACTTCACCAGAATATTCTCTCTGGAGTTGTAGTAAAATAAACGAACCTCCACGATAAGCATGCAAATGGGCTCTCGCCCAGGGCAAGAATATTCAAAACTTTAAATGGGATCGACATGAATGCGAGCACCTATCCTCTGGACTACCAGATTCATTTCCCTATAAAATTGAAAACTTTCATACCTAGTTTACCAAGTTTTAACCTCATATTTAGAGAATCAATTTAAGTTGTAGCTACTTGTAAGTAGGTACAAATGTGCACCAGACGTGCTTGGAATGAGATTTGATGCCCCCATCATCAAATCTGATCCCACCGAGAACCCAAAAGCAATTTTCTACTCTAGGTCTAGCTATTTGCATCGATAGAGGCGACTGCAACTGGTATGGACCTTTTGTTGCGTCTGCTTTGCTCTGTTGAGGGTTGTACATGCTTGAATAGCCGCCACATTATCCATCTCGGAGATAAAAGACTATTGCTTATATCATGAATAGAGACCGTCCCATTGGGGTGCCAACCATGGCAGGTTGCCGAGATAAGAAACAGCCTTCTACCTTTGAGTGGCGGTTGTGTCCGTGCAATAGTAGCCCCGACCTGATGTCAGATATTACCTTTCAATGCCGCTTGCTAATTTGGTCCAACACAAAATAGTAACCATATTCTTTTACTCCTCTAAAATAACTTAAAGTAAAACAGTCGGGAAGTACCTAGTTCTACTAGTACTTTACATTCTATCCCATTCTATCCATAAATTTAATATTCAAGATAAGACCCTATTTTTTTTTCTTACGATTAGTAGATTCTAATCTTCATCTTTTCTATTTTATATCCCTCCTACCCTTAAAGACCAACTCTAACCAAAATCAAATCCCTACCCCGTTGCCCTTGCAGGCAAGGGATAATACCATCCGAGCATAAGTGCTCGGTGATCTGAGTAAAATATAATCAAATCACTAATGACAAATTGGACTAGTTTGGGCTTATTATATACTTGCTGTGTTGCTCATCTTCTTAGCTCGGCTTTCAATAGGAGGCGGCCGAAATTTTGATTTGTGGCAGGTCAACCCACTTTAAGTGCATGCATGTTGAGGCCCAAGAATTCATTATTATGGGCATCCAAGTCGACCCATAACACACACAATTCCAGGCATGCCATTCCCACCATCATTCCCATCACCCAGGGTCACATTCTCTCTGTAAAAGAAGAGCAGGCTCGCCTGAAACTCATTCATACCAAAACGCTTTTATGCCCCCTCTACCTCCCATTAATCAATTGTCAAAGAACCTAAACACGTGACCCCCAAATCACCCACCTCCACTACCAACCATTCTCCTTCACGAAAGTAATCCTAACACCCATCCCCACTCATCATCATATTTCTCAGGCCCACCAACCCATAATCCCCTTACTCAACCAGAACTCAGCTATACAAGTATATTAATGCGGAACTTAGAAGTCATCTAGAAGAACCATAGCAAACTAGATGGAATTCATCAAGAAACAGGATACACTAACTACCTTCCATTATTTCCCTGGTTCCCATACTCCTTAGTCCTCCTTCCTGCCTTTCGAAGCCGGAAAATGGGAAGAAAGGCAACATGGTGAAAGCTCTCATTGCATCTTCCAGTGGACCAGAGCCAGTGTTCGTCTAACTTATAATCAAACTGCAGAACAGCAGAAGAAAGCCTCTCTTTGTTTCTTTCTTTCCCATGGCTCTCCCTTCCAAACCTCATCTCCTCCTCCTCCTGCTCCTCCTCCCTATAATCATGGTGCCATCCACTTCACATCAAGCCCAAGACCCTCGCCTCATCGACCGCATTGTAAGAGACTCTGCCTTCCAATCCTACCACACCAGGCACCGAAAGACGGCCATAATTTATACGCTGCCGCTCCCTTCGAGACTCTCCGGTGCCGCCGCAGAGACCGTCCGGTATCGAGCTGGGAGCCTAAGAAGATACGGCGCAGCCATCAAAGAATTCCGGGTTGCACCTGGTGTCTTCGTTCACCCCCACATCAAAAGGCTCATTGTTGTGCGCCAAAACTTGGGCAATCTCTCCTCCATGTATAACGCTTCCGGAAATATCGCTGGGTTGCAGCTCGTGTCTCCGGTCCTGGGCCTTCTTTTCTACAATGCAGCTAGTCTCCATAACTCTTCCTCCAAGAATTTATCCGAGATCGATATCTCGGTTGCTAGGAGACCCATTACAGTGGATTTTTCCAGCGTTGTTGGAGATCCACAGCGTCTGAGACCACTCTGTGCGGTGTTCGAGTTGGACGGCAACGTGAGCTTATCAAATCAAACGGCAAGCCACAAATGCGCGTCGCGACGGCAGGGCCACTTTGCTCTGGTGATCGAGTCAGCTAAGAGTAATGGCATCGAGGAGAAGGCGAAGGTGAGTAAATGGAAGGTTGCGGTGGTGAGCGTGGTTGCGGGAGCGTTCGGAGCGGTGCTTCTGGGGCTCATGGTGGTGGCGGTGGCGAGTGCGAGGAGGAAGAGGTATCGGAGGGAGGAGATGGAGCGGAGGGCATACGAGGAGGAGGCGCTGCAGATCTCGATGGTGGGCCACGTGAGAGCGCCCACAGCGGCGGTCGCTCGTACCGCGCCCGCTCTGGAGAATGACTACGCACCATCTTCCTCGTGATTGGTAATTGAGGCTGAGAAGGAGAGTTCTTGACTTGTTATCAGGGTGTATTACACTGATTCGATTCATTTAGGTTTGTCTTCTGATAAGGACATTCATCAAGAAAGAAGAAAGTTCAAACTAGACTGGCCACTGTAGATGTCAGTATTTGTTCATCCGTCGATCATAGTTCATAAAATTCTTTGTTCAAGTTTCTCTCTTCTTTTTATTCTGAGAAGTAGTTTTGATTCTTTGTGAGACAGAGAGAATGCAGTGAATCCTGAAGTTGGATTTCCGGGAGCATGAGGCGCTGCCTCTTTGCAGTTCATCATCAAATGAGGGCTGGTGGGAGTGGGTAGGCGTGATTCCTTGTACTGATATTCCGACGACAAGAAGAGGCAACAACATTATTATGTTTGCTTCTTATTGGCATATTTAGATGTTTTTGCTCCGGGTGTTCGGGCCACCGTGTGCATGCACTCGTTTAAAGGGCTCGCAAGCACAAGGTAGACCGAGCATGGTCGGAACTCGGATGGCATGCAAATGATGGCATTTGGAGTTGGGTCTACCGTGTGAGGATTTATGTAGATTTAGAAGAGTTGTATTGTGATAAAGTAGGAGCATGTCACCAGCATGGCTTCCCTCTCAATATTGTTGTACTCTGTCCAAATTTATGAAACCCTGCTCATCTTAGAATCATCTTTGCTGTTGTAATAAATAACTTTATGAGGGTATAACTTTACCAAGCAATTCAACCTTTTTTGGATATTTCTAAGCTAACGTTATGGAGGGAAAAAAAAGTCTTGTATATTTTGTTTTACTTCAGTTTTCGTCCCTTCTTTGGGTGTCAACTTCAATCTTGCTAATTGAAATATGTATTAGTGTAGAACTCTTCTTAGGTGGTTTTTAGTTTAACAACACTTGTTGGACATGAAAGTGAGACTCAAGAACGTTGTGCTCAACTTCAACTTGAATAAGCGGGGATCAATATTCATCGTGAAGTTATTAAACATTGAATTACATTATGGGATATTTATTCTATTTTGACGGCACATATAGGATTTTCCTTTTTGTTTTGAGAAAGACAGCAAAACCTCCTCCATTTTCTTCTAATCCATTTGTTTGTTTTTGTGTTCTGTGTGTGTTTGGTTGTTTCCTTATATTTGGTGAAAGGGCCCCCAATGGGAATACAAGACGCCCAACATCGCCTCAACATGGAATTCATAAGTGGTGCAGGCGAGGCTTAGGGAGGTGCTCCCATATATATATATATGCCCACAGGAGCTGAAAACTTGGGCCAAGCGCAATAAAATGTCAATGGGATGACTGCTATCTTCAATGAATGCGCCTAGATTGATCCTCTATCCTCTTCATTCCCAGTAGCAAGCCTCTAGAGCCACTTAACGGACGGAAAGATGAGCATTTTAATGGCGCAGAAGTCCACTTCTGCTGCCCAAAGAAAGCGTTAAAACGGCCCATGCAGCTCCTCTAACATCCTGCTCCTTGACTTAGAGATAAAAGCGAGGCTGGGGGAGGAAAGAAGATATTTGGTTGAAATCCAAAAACAACAGCTTCATGTCCCAGGTACATCAGCTTAGATTTTTTTCTTTCCTTAGGTAGTTGAGATTTTTTTGATATTAATACGAGTATACAAACATATAGGACTGGCCACATAGCTCCTCATCCGGTCAGCAGTACTATTAACTTTTCTGTAGTAAATATGTGATACCTGAATAAAATAAAAAATCCATTAAGAGCACTATTAACTTGTTGAGATTTTCTTTCAAGAGTACTACTATACTTCGAGAAGAAAAGTGGAGCAGCTACTTTCAGTATCGTGGATGTGGCGGGAGACTAGGCCCTAAGTTATTTTTCAAACTAAAACCCCTTTAGTATATTTTATTTATACATTTATTTATTTACTTACTTATTTAGAATCAGTACATGATTTAACTGAATGAGGGAGAGACAGGAATCTAGATTCTCAGCACCAACCTCAGACTTCATTAACTCCACTACCTGGCGCCCTCAAATCCTGCATGGTTGTAATAGCGACGAAAAAAAAAGGCCCATTAAAATTCTCATGGCAATAAACCCGCTTCGTAGTATTGACTTCACAACTTCATTTTAAACACCTTTTTGTTAACGGAATAATGAATAACCTTTTTGTTAACCGTAACTTTTATTTTGTTCCCTCTCCTTGACAACCAACTTAGCCCGACTAAATTCTATAGACGGTTTCGGTTTAGCTTGCAAGAAACCAGGCGGTAGCAGAGGATTACATGCATTAGATGCCATGGATCAGATTCCATGCCCCCATGAATGATTGCAGCACGATTCAGAGGGCCTGCTGAATCCCACCCACCACAGAAAAGTGATAGCTTTGAGCAAGTGGATTGGAACCTGAGACCCCAAATTTAGTCGGGCTGGATTAGAAAAACAGCTTTTCCATGCTCTCTCTTCTATCTTTCCTAACTGTAACATTAGGGAGGCTCTTGAATCGAGTCGATCACATAATGTACAATATAGAATAGCAAAGTTTCCCGGCTAATCCCTGATAACATCTTGGTTTATTCCAGCATATCGGCTGGATTAGAAAAACTGGTGCTCTTCTATCCTTCATAAATGTTGCGTCATGAGACTGCTGAATCAAGTTGGGTGCAATGGTCCTGACTGCCTAGAGATTACTGAAACAGATGTTTCAAACCAAAGACGCTAGCTCTTCTAACCATTATTCTAATCACAATTGGGATAAAATAAGTCTCGTTGTTTTAAAGGAACTAGAATGGGAGAAATCCCAGCTGAGATTCAGGTGAAGGTAAAATTAAATCGCTTATGTTCTGCTAGATAAAATCTGCCTCCTCAAGCTATTCCATTCATTATTCAATTCTTCATTTCATCCTGACTGAAGCTTGCAATAGTCCCGCATAACAGTCAAATTCAGCATATCAACATAGTATTTATTGTCGATAGGTATGCATAGCCAATATATACTATTAACAACTATACATGCTCCTTGGTGAACTGAAGAGCGTCGGTTCAACATTGAGACGTGCAATTGATCCTTCCTCTTCCTGGGCATCCAATGTACAGCTCTGTCTCCACCACGTTTTGCTGATTAACTTGCTCGTGAGGAACAGCTTCCTCCAGAGAAGCTAGTGGTGGCTGAGATTGTAGCTTGCACTTCAGACATATCAAAAAATCAGGGTAGTTACACATTTGTCTTGTTCATTATTCTTTATTGACAGATCAAATAATTCATATTAGTTGCACATTTGATGTTATCATTTATTATTATAGGACACCCTCAATTACTTCCATGTGATATAAGACTGCTTCATATAGTGACTCGGGCGTGAAAATGACAAGGCAGAGACAAAAATTAATTTTGCCAAGGTAGTTGATCAGCCATAATTACTGATAGGAACTGAACTTTTAATATATTGACTGATTAAAGACAGGATTTAGATGACCATCTTCTTACCTTCTCTCGTAGTAATGCGTTCTCCTTCATGAGGGTCTGCTCCTGAATTTGGTGAACAAAAAGAACATATAAAATTACAGTATCCATCAAATTCTTTAGCAAAAAGTAGCACAGCTATCATAAAGAAGCAAGTAATCTACCTTTTCTTTAAGCTGTGCAATCTGCTCACACAGTAACTGATTCTGGAATTTACATAAGAGTCAAAAAGAAAAGCTTTTGTTGATGGCTCAAGAAAATTGACCTAATTTTTTTCACAAGTTACCTTCCTCCCTCTGATGACGCGTAGGCTTTGCTCAAGCTTGTACTCTATTTCATGCAGTTCTTCAACAGAGCTTGATTCTAATTCTATACTTTCACCTAACAGTTTCCTGCAGCGTACATAATACTCTCAAGATTAAGTGGCATAACTCATGTACTTCTCAAGTGTGAAGTTGGTACATCTGATGAGGAGAAAGGAGAGAAAACTAGAGTATCAATTCCAAGTTCACTCACCGTTTGGAGGATTCAAGGAATTCAATCTTTCTTGACATGCCAGCAGCTTCAAACTTCCATTGCTGCAGACAATTTAAAGAAATTTAGGTATAGTAGAATCTATGAATCTTACAACCGTAACTTGACTATTTTGAATTGTTTAGGATCATTGTAGATGTGACTTAGGAACCCTGTAACAAGTTTGATGATGCAATTTCTTTTTAATCTTTTTCAATTTTTTACAGGTTCATCATTCATACCACCACTTCATAGGGCTTTATAATGGGAACTTGTGTATACGTTTTATAATGTGAACTTGCCAATAAAAGCATTCTAAACACCTTTTCATTATACTTTTTTTTTTTGCTGCAGTTCTATCTCATGAATGACTACTTTTCAAGATCACAATCTGAGCATGTAAAAAAAAGCACATTGAAACACTGCCAAGAAAATTTACATTGGACTTCTTGTGTTGTAGAGAATCTTACTATAAATTCAAAATGCTTTTTTTTTTTTGAGAGAGAGAATCAGTACCTGATCATTTCTTACACAGATCGAATTCAGGAAGCAACTGAAGCAGCTATATGAGAAAAATCAAATGACCAAAAAATTTGCACCTGAATATTTTGTTCCGTTACTTCATTGTTGTTGATGCCATTTTTTGCATGCATTCTATAGCGATCGATTGTTTTCTGCATGCTACAAACTCCCAAGTATAACAAAATCTATCAGTTTGTAACACAAATCTGGGAATGGAAAGATGAAACTGATACAAATCAAAGATCAGAAAAATTACCCCATAGAAATATCATTACTTTAAATAATCAATATCTGCATACACTGGTCTTATTCACAATAATGAAAATAAGATATTAATGTTGATCCTTATCTGGCTTCTTGTTGATCAGAGTATCCTTGCAGATCTAACACAAAAATCAGAAATATTTTATAATCAGCACCTAGGTTTTAAATCCCGTGGGATAGGATCATCTCAGTTTTCATGTGGAGGAGCCATCCCCATCTCATCTACTTGAGATGGATGATGGCCCAGAATATGCCGATCATGATGCTAGAATGATTGCAGGATGGTCCCATCCCAACACTTGGGAGTTGGGACAATACCCCATCCCGACATCCTGTAGGAGCGGGATCTGAGACCATGATCAGCACCTTGGTTGAAATCCTAACCTAGCTAGCAGGATGAGATATTTAAAGGCCTAAGCTATTCAAATTTCATAGCAACCAAAGTGAAGGAGCAGGGCAACTAGGCTGCACGATTCTTGTGCCAAAACAGCTGGCACATATAGATTTTCTCTAGGATTATAAAGAATATGATGCAAAAGTGTTCTATAAAAGAAATGAAAAGTTGAGAGAAAAAGAAAAGAATAAAAAAGAAATATTGTGAATGAAAACTTGCAGATCGAAGATACAACAAAATAAAATATATTAGTGTCTGGAACACAAACTCACATGGGAGAAACTTCTCTTCTCAACCCTCAAATCATGCTTCATAAGCTATTTAACATGATGTTAACATGATATTAATGATTTCCATCTTTTTCTTACTAAAGAATGACATTTACTGAAATCATTTCATAACTTGAAATATTAATAAGGCCAAATACCACCTGAAGTTATTAGTTGTTTTCATGTTAGGTAATATTTTGGAATGTGAAAAAAGGAAACCGATTAAATGTCCAATGCATCCAAAATAAAATCCTTTTTCCTGGTGACATTTAATAGGAACTTTTTCAATATGCCATTTTTTCCAAACGTATTAGTAATAAAATTCTAGATATTAAATATTAATTGGATAATTATGACACATAACCATGGTGTTTCATAAATATTATGGGCATCAATATCTATGGATTGTTAGCTATCATCACTCTCCCCTTGTTCATTAAAATCAAACACTCGTCTTTGAGTTTAAAAGTGAAGAGCAATTCGATCACTCATATTTCAAATGCCCATACTTATTTTTTAACAAATTTAATCATGTCAAGGATAAGTGCGCCATGAGATGTCTATGATCATTGTAATGCAAATGATATAAGGTTGCAGCACAAGCACAACCATTTGATCAATTACACAACTAAACAAGCCTGTTAAAGATTATTTGAGAGGTCTAATCCCATATGGAATGAATTTGGGAAGAGTAAAGGATTGATATGTATAATTGGGCCCAAAACCTAACAAGAAGCTTTTAGATCAAGTTGAGTCCCAGCACATTTATCAAGGCCTCCTGCCTAGCCTTGTTAATCTCCCAAACAAGTGTTATCAGTGCTAGGGTTGTAAATCCGACAGCTCAATCCAATTATCTGATAATAATTCAGTATAGGTCCAATTTATGTTTCTAATAACCTTGTCGGATCAAAGTCAGATTTCACATATATAAAATCTGATTTCTGATCAAGTTGCACTCAGATATAGCTACATTCCAATCTGAAAACCCATGACCCAAATATTTATACACATACTGCTATACAGCATATTTATGTGATAGATATGCATATGCCTATGTATGCATCTAGGTATGTATGTATGGACGTACTTGCATTGGTTCCTTTCCTCTTTAGTGATTATCATGTTATTTTTTCAAAATTAGTGAAACATTTGCTATTTTGGTGGTCTGTTTCTGTTTTTTTTTCAAAATACATGTTAAACTTTATTTGTTTATATTCAGTTGGCCTTTTATTATTTTATAGGAGTATATTAGTTGTTATGCTTGTTGTGTTTAATATATTGTGAAGTCAGAGTTTCATTTAACTATTATTTTCTAATAAATGGTGGATGGAGAAGAAAAACAAAAAACAACAGCATGAAGAAACATAAAATAAAATCATGCATTGAATTGAAACCTAGAAAAACCCATATCCACACTCCAATTTGACAATTAATTTTGTCTGTTTTCGAGTTTGGACTTTATACATTTTAATGGATCCGAACCTAAATTTTGTCTCATCGAGTTTGGTTGCAGATACATCATGGATTTAACCCAAGTTTGACCCATTTGTAACTCTAATCAAAGCCAATGGTTAAAGATTCTGAGCAAATTCTCCAACCTATAAAGGCACCAAAATTGGTAGATCTTACAAAGAATGGAAACATATGATTTGCTAAAGTGGAGTTTTTGGGGTCGCTCAAGTATGGTTCAGGAAAGAGTGGACACTTGTAAAAGCATGGTGGGACGTGGCTCTTGGAAAGGGGGTGGTTCTTGGACTGGATCGGTAACGCATCTTGGTGGAGTGTTGCTCTTAGAGGCTAGGGGCTCTTGGACTAGTGGGGTAAAATGTGCTACACTCAAACAATAATTCGGTTCAAGGCTTGATTAGAGTGCTAGATAGGAATCAAGGAGTCAAGTCAGCTCATATGTAAAGGGAAAGATTGTCGAGAATCATGTGCGAGGTTTAATCTCGTATGAAATAAATTAGGTCCAAAACCTAATGGCTTAAGATTTTAGATCAATTTTGTTTCCAATATATGTATCAAGGCCTCCTGCTTAGACTCCTCATCTTCCCAATAGAGTCTTCATAAGTTCCTCATCAAATTGTTCTTCAACTGCCATAATAAATCTTTAGTCAAATCATCAAACTGATATGAAAAACATGTTGTTGTAGTGAACAACCACTCAGAGCTGAAAGGATATTTGCAAGGAAGCCTGCTTTAGAACCAATTTACTACAAGAAAATTGAGAGAGAGAGAGAGAGAGAGAGAGATAAAAACGGGAACTTTGTTTAATTGAGAATATGATAGAACATGACATAGATAGGGATTGAATACTTACCCAACAAGGAGGAAGCACTCTATGATACAAGCTTCAAACTAAAATTCGTAATAATGTTTAACCCTTTTACCTATTCTAGCCATCCTTGATATGTACAGGCAAAAATTTGAAGTCCTAACTACCACAAAAAAACTACTAATTGTTGAAATTGAACCAACCATTTTCATACTTAATTGCAGTTGAAACTTCTGAAATCTTCTAGACAACATCTAGCAACTTTCTTCATAATCTGGCAACTCGTGACAATCTAGTTCTAGGATGATATAAGGTTGCAATTTAAATTTAGCACGAATAAAATCAATTATAGACGAGAAAGGCTTGTGCTTTTGGTGATATCACTTGATACATAAAGAATTTCTACTACATTTCAATCATGAGACTGTTCATTCTTTTAATGTCCTAAAGAAAGTAAATTTGAGACATGCTAAAGTGGTTTTATGGCTTCAAAAAACACTTTTCTTATCATTATAAATCACATATCACAAAGTAGTGGATGAACTTACTCAAAAACTTTATCACTCTTAAATATTCTATTCAGGGAGAAGAAAAGTTTCTCTTCAACCCACTTAACTATGACTTCTTAAAAAAAATAATAGAAAATTAAAAGAATTTTGAAATTGGGGTACTATGCTTTTTACTTTCGTTAAGGATGAAAAGATGATAAATGATCCTCTTTTTATACTAGTCCCTGAACCAAGTCAAATTTTTCTTCTAATTAAAAGAGACATCAGATATAAAGTAGGATAAAATAATTTTTACTTTTCAACAATCAAGATGTATAAAATTATGGTGCAAAGCCTCTATTTATAATAGTGAAATATTCCCTTAGAGAATTTGGAATGGATTCC
Organism: Phoenix dactylifera; assembly: GCF_009389715.1. NCBI lineage: Eukaryota > Viridiplantae > Streptophyta > Magnoliopsida > Arecales > Arecaceae > Phoenix > Phoenix dactylifera. Next base: position 16,449,379 of record NC_052393.1, read on the forward strand.
TTTCCTAGTTTATAAAAATAAAAATATCATAAAATTTTTCAGATTTAGGTAGAAGTTAGATGTTGACTTCTAAATCAACTTCATATTCTGTCCATTGCAAAATTTCTCTTGGATTAGAAGTTATAACTTTCCAAAGTTTAAGTTCATGATCAAGTATTAGATGTGGCAAATCTTACTTCCAAACCCCATCCAGTCCTACTTGAAGTGGACCGAGTGGTCCAAGACAGTTGTACCCCTCAAAAAAAAAGAGTAGTCCAAGATAGGTTTGATGATCCTCTTGGATCAAGGCTCCCTTTGTTTGCAAAATTTGGCTGCGGCTCAATAAAAGTTGGATATGAAGAAATGTTGCTTCTCCTCCCGATCACTAAACCTCTTAGCTTTATAATTTGTCAATGAATTCATCCTCTATTATGACATATCTGCCTCTTTTGGCAACAATAGGATAAACTTCCTACTAGCATTAACTAGCTTTGTTGCTTGTGAAATAGTCACAAACTCAATGCATCCTTATATCTTATAGTGCTAATCAAGAATTCTTCTTCATTCTTCATGACCAAAACTTCCATTGCCACCTATAGAACTACCTCATAGATCATTCCGTTGATGTACTTCTTACTTATTACAAACTTGAAGGAACACTACTTGGTGGACTTCAGCTTGATATCCATGGATATAGCCAAGAGAATAGGGACATGGATGTAGAGTAGCTTGCAGCCTCAACTTCCAAGCTAGACTTTCAGAGATAAAATTTCTTCTGGCTTCCAAAGTCAGTAGTAGCACCAATAATGTTCTAGTTCACCTTGATACTTAAATAGAGGAGTTATTTGTGCATCTCTTCTATGTCCACTCCAGTCATTGCCTCGAGGCATCATGCTCAGCTAAAGTTTGTTTACTAAAACTCAAGTAGCTCCTCAACTTCATCATGTTAAAACCAACTTTACTTGATTTTGAGCATCCACCTTATTTTGCTTCTCCTTCAAGCACACAACCTTGTAGCTTTCAACACTTCTCTTTTGTAGTCAGTAGCAGTACCATTAGTACCAATAATGTTCTGGTTCACCTTGATATTTTAATAGAGGAGTTATTTGTGCATTTCTTCTATGTCCACTCTAGGCATTGCCTCGGGGCATCATGCTCAACTAAAGTTTGTTTACTAAAACTCAAGTAGCTCCTCAACTTCATCATGTTGAAACCAACTTTACTTGATTCTGATCATCCTCCATATTCTGCTTCTCCTTCAAGCACACAACTCTACTTGTAGCTTCCAACACTTCTCTTTTGCATGACCATTAATCTCATAGTATTTTTTCTATGAATATTGGCTTGCTTTTACCCTCCTTTCTATCAAAAGTTTCATCATTTTTACCCAAGATCTTTGACTTATCACCTTTCTTTCCTTCTTTCTATTTATTTTCTCTTGATCCCTATAGCCTTCATGCTATATTTGAAAAGCTTCAGCTTCTTCTAGATCTTCTTACTAAGAACTCCAATATACTTTATGAAGACTGCAAAACCATTAAAAGATATCTCTAGAAAGATAGCATGCTTGTGAAATTCAATGGTGTAGTCATGCACAGATTGATCATATTTCTGCCTAACATACTACAAGTTAATACATCATTTTTTAGCTGAAAGGATAAAAATACTTTCTGTTCAAATTTTGAATTTCTTTTAGGTCATATCAAAGCATCATTATTTGATATATAGGAATTCCATAAAGTAACGTCATGGCTAGAAAGCTTTAGATAGGTAAAAGTAACTTTCTAAAAATTCATCTATCCATTAATGATAAAATAAGTTTCTAATTGATCTATCCATTCATCCATCTTCACAACATTGATAGATCATACACGAGTAGCTCAATTCATGCTTCATCTTTGAAAGGCTAAATTGGAGGATTTTGAGTTCTTGTGGGTTGATGTTTTTCTTTGCTAGTTCACAAGCTATCATTCTTAGACATGTGAGATACTTCTGTGATAGAAGTTGTAGGTGTTGAAGCTAACAAACATCAAAAGGTGCACAAGTTAGCTAAGATGTGCAATCTGCATAGTTGTGTAAAGTGTTCCTTTGCAACATTATCTGCTCAGGGAAAAGCACCAGTATTCTCCCTTTTTATCCTTCGATGTACTACAAATACCAAAATTATTCTTATATGTGGTTGCATATACTAAGGCTCTATAGAGTTAGGACCCTAGACTCTGATACTAGTTTGATCTATTCGGAAGAAAAATTTTCTTTTGGGTTGCTCAACTCAAACCTCTCAAAAAGTAATAATAAATTAAAAAACTTCAAAAGCAAGGTTCTAAGCCCATTACTATTAGTGAAGATGATAAAACAAATACACATGTCCTTAATTTATACTAGTAATGTTCGAGTCTCCAAATTTAAATTGAATTCCTCTTCTAGTTACAAGAGGAATTAAATAAAATGTAGGGTAAAAATATTTTTGCTTTCTTCTAATTTCTGTGAATACAGTTATGGTATAGGATCTCTATTTATACTAGTGGTCTCTTTCTTTTTAGAATTTGGATGGATTCCTCTCCTAGTTAGGGTTAAATTTTTCTAAAATAAAAATTATAAAAAATTTCAGATTTAAACAAAATCTAGATTCCGACACCTGCATCAACTTCATCAATCAAATTCCTCTTGAATTAGAAGTTATTGGCTTCTGGAAGTTTCAATTCATTATCGAGTCTTAGATGTAAAAGATCTTGCTTCCAAACCCAGTATAATCCCACCTAAAGCGGCCAAAGTAGTCAATGACAAGTGTGATGATCGTCTTAGATCATTAAAAGACTATCTTTTAAGGTGGAAAATTTTGATTTATAACATGAACATAATAAGGATTAAGGATGACCTCACTTTGCTAAACTTCATGATGATGGTAATGATAAAAAAAAAAATGATTTCTTGATATTGTCGAAAGGCATCTATTCCGAGAAAACCAGCTTTTCATCATGAGGTATCTTTAAGGCTTCCAATTATAATCTAGTGTCTTGATGACAATATATGATGTGAGGTTGGAGGAGACAAGACTCTGTCAGTGGATCCTAACTGACACTTTTGCAAAAGCAAATGACCAATTGGGCATATTAAACCTTATCATCATATGTTGAACCATAAAGCTGAAAGGAACCATGTCAAATTATGAATTGAAATGGACTCAAAGACAACCAATAAGAAATGGAAATTACCTTGCATGTTCTCTACCTCTACAAATTAAGGAATTGATTATTATTGTGTCACACATGAATGGAGAGAGAGAGAGAGAGAGAGAGAGAGAGAGAGGGGGGGGGGGATCGTGAGGCGGAAATGGGAATGCTAAGATGGATATGAGGTAAAACTAGGAAGAATAGATCAAGATATGAATACACTAGAAGTCTTGTAAAATTTGCCCAAGTTAAGGACAAAGTGGATTGGAAATCGATTAAGATTATTTAAATATGTACAACAAAGATTTAAGAGGACTCCTATAAGAAGAGGTACTTTAATCTGTATTGAAGGTTGTAAGAAAAGAAGATGAATTGTTCCACCAAATAATTCAACAAAAGATCTCATAGTCACCTACTTGGACTTGTCTATTCTAACAAGGGCAGTTGGTTGCATTTTCAAGAGAGAATACTAGAAAGAATGAATTTTTGTACCCTTATGCTTTTTAACAATAATATCTATTTGCTTTTTAAGAAAAAAGAAAGACTTCCGTTGAAGTCTTGTATAGAAGAAGCCTGAGTCGTGTTTTGGACCATGTATCATCCCATATCCTAGAAAAGTTAGAACAGAAGCCACATAAGGAGATCTACAAGAAATTTAAAAGAAAGTGAGAAAATCTTCAAATCAATGTAATTGCTGCAAGTTGTAATGGATACATATCTATATCGGGAGTGTTTTTACCACTAATAGCTATTAAGACTGTGTTGCATTGCCTAGCAAGTTTGATCCAAATTCTTATCAAGTTAAGGTGCCAAAAGGAATGGGCTTTAGTCCTATTTTCTACACACTGGACCAACATTTATTCCATGGTAATCTTTATCAAACCATATCAAAAATTTTTGATCTAAAAATTCTTCCAATCAAGTTGTTTAGCAATATTGATGTCATTCACAAGCGAACAATAGCAAAGCATGGGTTTTCACCCAACACACTATTTCATGTAAGAACAAAGCTAACCCCAAGGTAGGTGGGATCAATTTAGAAGAGCTATGGCAACTTCAGAGCGTACTATAGAAGTTGTGCATCCAACTTAAGGACAAGTTTTCTTTACCATTTGAATCTTGGGTCCACAGATGTCCACTTATTATACCTCAATTTTAGGGCTTCTTCGACCTTATTTTTTAGATCAATGTCACATCAAAATGATGAACCACTTATACAAACCTTTCTTGGAGTTCTCCCATTTTTAGTTCATTACCTACTTTGACTTAGCCCAAAGATCAGATTCCATGACTTAATCCAAAAATTGGCAGCCAGTCTAGAAAGCTCAAATAATAGAACATCAAGGCTTGCTTTTGGAAATTTCCATTTCACTCATGCTTATCTCATTAGTAACTATGACAGCAATATAGTCAAGTGATATGCTTATCCACGTAAGCAAATTTGCAACTCTATGAATTGAGGCCTTCTCCATTTTCCTTAGTTGCCCTACCACCTTGCAATTCATCTACTTGCTCTCTTTATGACTTCCATGGGATGGCTTAAGGCTATGAAAAGGAAGCCATGGAACTAAATTACCATCAAGGAAACTATCTAACGTGAGAGGCATTGATGCAGGTTCTCCCTTCCTCCTAGATGCATGATCCTGGACTACTTTGCATTCTCTTACAAATGCTTCAAAAGACCAATATAAATGGCCAAAGTTCATCAAAGATCAAAAGTTTTCATGGATGCATAAAAAAGTTTGCTAAAACAAAATGAAGGTCGAAATTTCACCTGTAACCGTAACAAGGTTCTCGAGCAACCTCAAGACCAAACCAAGACTTATTGAAGGGAGAATATAAGATGACACTTGACTCAAAACTGTCTAATAGGCTCAAGTTTTGTAGAATAGATCAAGTTGCAATGCAGAAACAATCCAGTGCACATCCGCTCAAAAGATTCAGCACGCATGGAATTTGAACTTCAAATTATTTCCACCTCACGCATCATCAAAGAAAGTTTCTAACCATCTTTAATCGCCTTAACTAGAGATTGGGTGAGGAAGATATCGACATCTTAATGAAGACCTGTCACTTTTAACAAAATTAATAATAATTACTAATATACCACTCCATAGCCACCCAAAGTAAAGATTTTTTTTTCAGTCTTTGGTCAAGTTTTCCTAATTTTTCCTTCTTGAAACACTTGCTAATTGTGTTGTATAACTTAATAGCCTTAAGAACAGTATTTTTTTATTATCATCTCTTATGTTTTTAAAATAATTGTATCCTTGTAGAACTAGAAATTCGACGACCATTGGGAGCCCCATCATTGTAAATACCCCTTCATCTAATCAAAAATAGTGTATTCCTCTTTGCATGGTGGATTTTACACATGCTCTAATGGATTTCAGAGTAATCCTTGATGGATTCTAGAGAACATCGATGGCAAGTTGGTGGATTTTGTAGAGTCACGAGAACCTTCAAAGCTTCTGATAGATTCTAGCAGTTGATGAAGATCATGGTAGCAAGATAAAGTTATTATTTATCCTTCTATCCTTTGGATCTAGTTCTATTTACCCTCTAGTTCCCTTTTATCTTCTAGTTTTGCTTCTAGTCTCTAGATCAATTATTCTACTTAGTTTGTATTTTACTTCCACTAAATCACTCTAAAGCTCATGTTGGCACCTTCCTACTATGTCAAGTAACTTCAAGAATTCACTATGATGATTGAAGCTTAAGATAGGAATTAACTCGTCAAGTTCTTGCAATTAATCTAAATATCAAATGTACCAATGTATTAAAAGAAAAAGTAAAAATATTTTTTAAAATCTTAAAAACCATAGAAACAATCTAATAATTAACAAAATTAACACCAATCCTCAAGAAAATGTTGATTATGTCCCTAGTCCTATGCTAACGCCTTTAAGTCATGCTAATTTGTCTATATTAACCAATTTAATGCACCCATAGCAGCCTGAATTTTCTACCTAGGGTAATGCACACACTTTGGCTTGAAATCTTGAACATGATCCCACTTCCTTAATAATAGTATCTCTAAAATATGTGCTTCCCTACATCCACACCAAGATTTGATCCTGCACCTGCTCTCGATTTTGGCAACTAAGGATGCACCTAATACCTTGCAAAAGATGCTATTAAAGCACCCTAAAATCTACTAAATATGATTGGTTATGAAAATAAACTCAAATCTTAAGTTAACAATCATGAAACTAAAGATGCAGTTCAAACCAAAGTTAAATAAATGTTGTTCATCAGTTCGCCTATATAGGGTTTTAATCCCAAATAAGATGAAAAAACCATCTAGCAGATTATTTAGAACTAAGTCTTCTATGTCTAAAAGTTTTTTTTGTCTAAAAAAGCATCTTGAACCACAAATGTATCAATCAATTATGTATCAAAAAGAATTGTTCATTTTATTTGCTCCTCTTTTTGAAGTGGATTCCCCTTGACACATGGTTATAACTCTTGTATTTCACAATAATACTCATCCCTTAATAGTTGAGAAAGCATGTGTATTTTCTTGCCCTTGTGAATCATGTTTTACTCAAACATCCATGGTTTTCCAAGTAGGGGCTCATTTTCATGGATATGGCATCACAGATCTACATAAAACTTATCTAATGTAGAGCTAGTAATGAATTTGGCATGATAGGAACAAAGGATTATTTTTTTTGTAAGTAGTAGGGTACAATTTCTAGTATTTTTTTCTGATGAAAAGAAATGACCCCTCCCTCCCGATGTTTTCTAGATTATAAATAACCCAGCCTCAAAAAAGATTTGAAAGTCTAGAAGAAAGCAATATTGGCTATTAACATCCCCATGTTCAAGGATATAATCCCTTCAACTACAAGACCTAATGGCAAACTATAAATGGCACAGATGCACATAAGGCTAGAAAGGAGGTGTAAAACATCCATAACAATTAACTTGGTGTTAGAATACTACTTGGTTAATATTTTATTGTTTGTCTTCATACCAAAGGATAATTTAGAAATTTAGAATTATAGTTTAATGCAGCTACATTTGAAAGCTAAGATCTGGAAGCATGCGATATTAGTACAAAGAAAGCTTTACTAGGAAAAAAAAAAAAAAAATATATATATATATATATATATATATATATATATATATATTCATAGAATTACTTGTTCTTTGCAAGCATTGATCTATCGAAAGAAATTTTACAATCAAAACTCTTTTGAATCACAGAAGCTGGTGTTTGGATGAAAAACTATTGTTATTTCACATGACTGGTTGTTTTGTTGAAATTGCTATGCTCCTTGACTTTGCCATTGTTCAATATCCAAACATTCCCAATATTTGACTACTTTTTAGTCATTTTTAATTTTTCCTATCTAATTTGTCTCTTGAGAAACTTATCAAATGTGAAGAGTTCGGCAAAACCATACTGGTTCATTAATATGGAATCGACAAGGTACATGAAACACCCAAGATCGATGTATTAAGTCGCAATACTTGGCCATCATAGGGTATCAATACATTGCATCCTAATATGCACGCTCTCATACCCACACATGGTACATTATTGGCAAAGGCATGACCAATAGTACCATGTTGCAATACCGGAGGTGTGCCAAGCCCCATATTAATACCAATAGACTACCAGCTGATATGGTCTACCATGGACTATTCGATAGACTATGGTACATAAAAACACCATTCATGATACCGTGCCACATCAAGCGATAGTCCCATACCGACTCGAGCAAGTAGAGAACTGAGACTGAAATATATTTCAGTTTGGTCCCAAGTCCAAACTGGCGAACTGATAGGTACCGACCAGTTCTACCTAGTATTGATCCCCAATTTTTTGAAATATTCCAAATTCCACTTGAGCATCCAAATCTGGATCAATACCGGTTAGTTGTGATCGACGCTTGCCTATTCCCTATTTGAACCATGCTTAACCATAGATGAAAGCATCTGCTGACCCCTTTGCTTCTCAATTTTGGCTTTCAAGCTGGTGGGAAAGAGGAGAGAGGAAGAGGGTAATCTAGGGGCTCCTTCTGCTATTCATGCCTCGTTCCAGCCTTTGAAGTTAAAATCTCCTCATTCATCCTTTTTCTTTATTTTTCAAGCCAAAAATGGTTAAATGAAAAAAAAAAATCATACTAAAATGTTGTAGTTTGACATGATTTCATGGTATATTGTAGTTCTAACTCAAATCTACATGTTGGGAGAACTTTTTTGTTTCAGTACTTCGCTAATTTTTTCTAAAAAGTAAAATTTGGAAAAGTAATAATATGAATGCTAGTCAAGAACAAAAAATGCTAGCATGTTATGGGAACTTGTGCACCTGTTGACTTTCTTTGGCAACATTTACATTAGCTATTTTGGCATGTCAAAGGCCACCCGAATTTATACCCAAAATTAAAGGAGTACGAAAAGTAATCCTTCCCATGGGCTGAAAAAATATAAGAGTGCCCCTATAGGTAGATAAGAAAACCAAACTAATATAGTTTTCAAACTTTCCAATTATTATAATTTTTAGTTAAATTTAATTAAATATAATTATTAAATATAAAAATCACAAAAAATGTAGTCTGCAAAGATAACTAAGACATTATCTAGAGCATCTTGCATATTTTTGGATAATTGTATACCATAATTATTTAGTGATTTAAAATTAAAAATCATTAAAAAACTAAAAATCATGAAAAATGGTAGGGTATAAACATAATAGAGACATTTTCTGGAGCAATTAAACTATTTTTTACCTAGCTATATAGATGACATAGTTATTTAATGATTTATCAATTAAATTAAAAATGTATAATGATATTTTAGGTATTAAAAAAATGCAGTAATTTTCTATACAATAGAAAGTTACAAACGAAGCATGTCGGTGTGACATGGGGTACAAGGGGTTAGAGCCACTAGCCTTGTTCATCCTACCAATATTGGTACCTATACTGGTACCACGTTAGTATAATATAAATACAGGTCGATTCATGGTACCGACATTCAATATGCTCCTACAAAGTTATAGTATCTCCGATACACTTTGGAATGCCTGGTATAGGATGATATGGTTTGATACGGCAAACCATGATCACCAAGCTTAAGCAGTATCTAGCCGGCGTTTACCTTGATGTCATGGACTATAAGGTCATGAACAAGATTTGTCACTTAATAAAGAAGCATCTTCGGTATGTTGATGAAATATGCAAAGATAGATCAACAAGTCTCATAGCCACCAACCTATCATATGAGGGATCCATATCCATATCAATCGGACCTAGATGACATGAAGGATGCCCAAATTCAAGCTACTATGCTGAAAGTTTCTATGAGAAATGGCAAAGAGGTCATATGCTCAAGCACATAGCACAATATGCTTTAGCGCACAGACAGTCATCCAATAAATAAGATGAAGACCTTTTTTTTCCAACGGTTTAAGAGCTGAAGAAGGCACAAGAACACGACATACAATATATGGAAAACGATAGCATTGATTCGATTAGGATTGCTCTACCCATAAAGGATAGCGCCTTCCACATCAAGCTTGCAATCTTGGTGGCCAGTTTATCCAACAAAAATTTAAAATTTGAGGCCACAAGGTTCGTACTTTATAATGGGATCCCCATATATTTCCAAACTCCCCTATTTGCTGACAACTGAAAAATTCTTCTAACTTGAGTTTGGACAGATGTCAATGTAGTTAGGCTGAAAATAATGTGGAACCTCGACAAATTGATGGTTTGTCCAAAGAAAGAACAACAAGTATCAACAATGAGTTTCAAGCACAAGCTATCCCTGGTTGTAGCCCTAGCCACCAGCAAGCAATCATCAGCAAACAACACGTGATATAGCAGGCCTCAAAGAGCTTGGTCGATACACCCAGAGCATATTACTTTATACAACTGCATGTAAACTTGGCACGTAAAATAAATAAATATGGAGATAGAAAACACCCCTATCTCAAGTCGTATAAAGATGCAAACCATTCAGTGGATGTGCCATTAATTAACAATATGAATTGGGGATTGTTGACATAGGCCATGACCCACTAGATGAATCTTGCATGAAATCCAAATAAGAAAGCACGTTTAGAAGGTAGTGCCAATGAATCCAATCATATGGTTTCTCCATATCCACTTTAACTACCATCAAACTTCTCATTAGGCGGGCCATCATTAAGGAATGCATTATTTCTTAAGCCAATAATATATTATTGGTGATGTTGCGACCCTGAACAAAAGCCCCCGGAGCCAATGATATCAAAGAAGGATCAATTTCAATCTATTTACTAGAATTTGTGAGACAATCTTGTACATAGTTGCACAGACTAATGGGTCGAAGATTAATAACATTTGATGGGCTGACCTTCTTTGGAATTCGAATGATACAAGTACGCCTTCAAGAATTTGGCAATGATGAATACCTGGAAAAATATTTAGCTGCAAGAATCCCCTCACGTTTGATGATGTGCCAAAATTTCTTGAAAAAGAAAGGTTGAAATCCATCTGGTTCAAGTGCTTTATTAGGGTTCCTACTTTTCACAGTCTCATCAATCTCATTCTTAGCGACAACAGTAATTAGAAACTCATTTTGATTTTCTTTGACTGTAGACAAGATAAAAGGCAGCCATATATCATCACTCTCCATCTGCACCTCCTGTCTATGCTTGACATGGTTGAAGAGCAAGGCCCGAAGCCTATCCACATCATCCACCCTCTCCTCTACCTCATTATGCAAGGCAGTGATTCTATTCCGTCTCCTTCTAAGCATTGTTGATTGATGGAAAAACTTATTGTTCATGTCCCCTTTTTTAAGCCATGTAATCTAGGATTTTTGCCTCCAAAACAATTCTTGTAAATGAAGGTTTTTATGATAGGACCACGGGAGATATAAGAGACACAAATGTTGCTTAGTGCTAAGACCCCCCCCCCCCCACCTGGCATCAAGCGTTTGAAGCTCCAGAAATTCATTATTAATTGCTTCCCCTTTCCAAAATATATTACCCACATTCCTCTTATTCCAACTGCTAATGGCTTTTTTGGTGTTGTGGAGTAGCAAGGACAATCTATCTAGGAGAGTAGTTTTCGTTGCATTTTTATGCTTGTTGCACCACCTTACGGACACGATCACTAGAACTTCTCAAATCAAAACAAATTTAGGCCTCTAGGTCTCTTATCAATCATACAAAGGATAGGACAGTCATTAGAAGCAAACCATCAAGTGGCGTACCTTTTCTTCTAGAAAATAAATCTAGCCATATATTCCAAGCAAAGGCACGATCCAACCTTTCCCATACCTAAGCCAGATCCAGCCTATTATTACACCGGGTATACCTAGGTCCTTCATAGCCAAGGTCAATTAGCCTGAAGCTTTAAGATAAAGCCCGAAATTCTCGAATATCCCGATCAATTTTGAATTCTTTGCCCTCCATCTTATCCTTCACATGTAGAATGCATTTGAAGTCTCCAGGAAGTAATAAAGCTAACCTTTAAAGTCAAGACAGTGGAGACTGAATCCCAGATGATCCTTTGTTGTATCTCACAAGTACTACAATAGACTATCCCCAAGATCCACATAGGACCAAAATGTGGAGTAATAACTCCGAAGACCACTTGCCTATCCATATGATACAGCAAACCATGATCACCAAGCTTAGGCAGTATCTAGCTGGCGTTTACCTTGATGTCATGGACTATAAGGTCATGAACAAGATCTGCCACTTAATAAAGAAGCATCTTCGGGAAGTTGATGAAATATGCAAAGATAGATCAACAAGTCTCATAGCCACCAACCTATCATATGAGGGATCCATATCCATATCAATCGGACCTAGATGACATGGAGGACGCCCAAATTCAAGCTACTATACTGAAAGTTTGAACGAGAAATGGCAAAAAGGTCATATGCTCAAGCACATAGCACAATATGCTTTAGCGCACAGATAGTCATCCAATAAATAAGATGAAGACCTTTATAATCAGTAAAATGCCCCCACAAGAAGGCTCTAATTTTTTTTCCAATGCTTTAAGAGCCGAAGAAGGCACAAGAGCACGACATACAATATACGGGAGACGATAGCATCGATTGGATTAGGGTTGCTCTACCCATAAAGGGTAGCACCTTCCACATTAAGCTTGCAATCTTGGTAGCCAGTTTATCGAACAAAAATTTAAAATTTGAAGCCACAAAGTTCGTACTTTATAATGGGATCCCCATATATTTCCAAACCCTCCTATTTGCTGACATCTGAAAAATTCTTCTAACTTGAGTTTGGACAGATGTCAATGTAGTTGGCCTAAAAATAATGTGGAACCTCGACAAATTGATGGTTTGTCTAAAGAAAGAACAACAAGTATCAACAATGAGTTTCAAGCACAAGCTATCCCTGGTTGTAGCCCTAGCCACCAGCAAGCAATCATCAGCAAACAACACGTGATATAGCAGGCCCCAAAGAGCTTGTTCAATACCCCCAGAGCATATTACTTTATACAACTGCATGTAAGGTTCTAGAAAACTTGGCACATAAAATTTATAAATATAACATTTGATGGGCTGGCCTTCTTTGGAATTCGAATGATATAAGTACGCCTTCAAGAATTTGGCATTGATGAATACGTGGAAAAATATTTAGCTGCAAGAGTCACCTCACGTTTGATGATGTGCCAAAATTTCTTGAAAAAGAAAGGCTGAAATCCATCTAGTTCATGTGCTTTATCAGGGTTCCTACTTCTCACAGTCTCATCAATCTCATTCTTAGCGACAACAGTAATTAGCAACTCATTCTGATTTTCATTGACTGTAGACAAGATAAAAGGCAGCCATATATCATCACTCTACATCTGCACCTCCCATCTATGCTTGAAATGGTTGAAGAGCAAGGCCCGAAGCCTATCCTCATCATCCACCCTCTCCTATGCCTCATTATGCAAGGCAGTGATTCTATTCCGTCTCCTTCTAAGCATTGTTGATTGATAGAAAAACTTATTGTTCATGCCCCCTTTTTTAAGCCATGTAATCTAGGATTTTTGCCTCCAAAACAATTCTTGTAAATGAATGTTTTTATGATAGGACCACGGGAGATATAAGAGACACAAATGTTCCTTAGTGCTAAGACCCCCCCACCTGGCATCAAGTGTTTGAAGCTCCAGAAAATTCATTATTAATTGCTTCCCCTTTCCAAAATATATTACCCACATTCCTCTTATTCCAACTCCTAATGGCTTTTTTGGTGGTGGAGTAGCAAGGACAATCTATCAAGGAAAGTAGTTTTCATTGCATTTTTATGCCTATTGCACCACCTTATGGACACGATCACACGATCACTAGAACTTCTCAAATCAAAACAAATTTAGGCCTCTAGGTCTCTTATCAATCATACAAAGGATAGGACAGTCATTAGAAGCAAACCATCAAGTGGTGTACCTTTTCTTCAAAAAATAAATCTAGCAATGTATTCCAAGCAAAGGCACGATCCAACCTTTCCCATACCTAAGCCAGATCCAGCCTATTATTACACCAGGTATACCTAGGTCCTTCATAGCCAAGGTCAATTAGCCTGGAGATTTAAGATAAAGCCCGAAATTCTCGAATATCCCGATCAATTTTGAATTCTTTGCCCTCCATCTTGTCTTTCACATGTAGAATGCATTTGAAGTCTCCAGGAAGTAATAAAGCTAACCTTATAAGTCAAGACAGTGGAGACCGAATTCCAGATGATCCTTTGTTGTATCCCATAAGTACTACAATAGACTATCCCCAAGATCCACATAGGACCAAAATGTGGAGTAATAACTCCGAAGACCACTTGCCTATTTATATGAGTAAAACTGACATGACCGACCTTGCGCTAGGCCACTATGATACCACCAGAGAGACCCGCAGTAGGAACCATATACAGACTCCAAAGAGGACATGTCATTCTTTGAATTTGAGGCAAAGGCCCCTTTGAGAGTGTTGTCTCAAGAAAGCCACAAAAGTCCAGAGCATACAAACGAATCATAGTCTTAGTATAATTAACAAAAGGAGGCTTTACTACTCCCCTATAGTTCTACATTAATATTTTCATTATAAAAAAGAAGTGGAATTGGGTGAACTCCCATCACCCGTCCCCTACTCCATAGACATAGGACCTTCAGAGTCCACACCACTCATGTCCAAAGAAGACCCTTCAATAGGGTGTCGAGGCATCTAATTGGCCTCAGACTTCTGATGGATATACATACCCACTAAGGGCTTCTATAACATTTGAAAGTATGCAACATAAGTAGAATCATTACCAGAAGGTTGTCATGGAGCCACCTCCAGTACTACACCTGTCTGTTGAGCATCAACAAGCATCCCCTCCTCCTAGGAAACAGATGAGCTACTGGGGTTGGTCATTATGACCCACCATACCTCCTTACCAAAAGTGTGGCAGCTAGTGCTCCATGAAGGAAAGGAATCTTTGTGTTGCTGTGTCGTTGCAATTTTCCTCCACAACAAGAACCTTGGTTTGAGGTGGATACCTAGACCTTGGAGATCGACCAAGGCCTTGATTCTTTCGCACATACCTCTTCCTCTTCTCCTTTAGCACTGCTTGTGATGATGGCTCACTCCTAGAAAAGGTTGAAGAACTTGGTTCGATAGCCTAAGGTGCAACCAACTCCTCTAACTCATCATGCACTAGTGGAGCAAACCTTGAACTAGTCATTGTAGAAGGATGTGACTCAAACTTAGCAGGGGTCTTCGGTGGAGACCGCTTGGATGCTTTCCTCAATTGTGCCCGAGCCACAAAAAATTGAGCCCTCTAGAGGAGTCAGTATCATAGATCTTCTGGACTCTAGAGTAGAGGGTGGTGGAAGCGAGACACTAGCTACCAAATCCTAGGCCTATAGAGGGGTTTTTCTGGCGCATCCACAATCTTCCATTGGCTTGCCAATTGTACCACAATGGCAGCAGATCTCTAGTAGTTCCTCATAGATGAACCCTTACCAGATCGTATTACCCTTAACCCGAACCTTAGCCCCAAGGTAAATGCTCTACGTGACATTGCTTCGAACGCATACCTTGGTAAAGCCCATCCTGATAGAAGACTTCATCCACTTGTCGAGAAATAGAGGCTTCCCCACCATAGAGATGATCTTTAGTATCTTCTCTCTTTCCCATAGTTCTAGTGGTAGGTCTGGAAGCCAAATCCATATCAAGACAGCGGATGGAGATGCTACCCAGCTTAAAGTTTGGCCTCCAACTCTCAAGGGTAAGCAGTTGCCCAACCAAATACAAGGGTCTCCTTGCTAAGATTTGGGCCTTGGCCTCCTCTGACAAGAGGGTGAAAAGGAAAAGCCCCTCCAAGAGCAGCTATGTGAAACCCACCATCCATGTTCCATCTAGATCTCATTTCTTTTGAACAAACTCGATGGGGACACCACGACCGAGAAATTTACTGATGAGGGCCACCTTTCGCCAATTACATGCTTGATCAATCTCCTCATTGGTGAAGGCAATAACTTTTGTGTAACCTTTCTTCCAAAGCTACAATGTCCTCTGTCATTGCCCTAGAAGTTTCCCACCGGAAGCGACAACCCCTTGGACCACTTGGGACTAGGAGTGAGCTCTCTCTGTCTTTGTCCCATTATGTTCTGGAACACTCCAAGGTGGCACAAAAGCCATCTCTTTATTGGTCTAATTGAGGTCCATAATTGCCCCCATTGGCTCTCCTTGCCCCTCTAGGGAGGGTCGGACGGTACTCTCACAATGCCTTTCCCTTTATCAATCATAGTCTGACTCTTAAGGAAATCTCTTTCATGCTTATATTTATGTTAGGAAATTTAAAAGAAGGTTAATAAAAGAGAAATGTCAAGGTTGACCATCTATGACATAGATATACAACCCTATCCAAGCAAGGATGCAAAGCAACTTAGAATTGATACAGTTCTTAAGAGAGACGTGAAGGAAGCTATGTGGTGGGCATTCCAAGAATGGTTTCATTTTAGGGACGTACCTGCAACTGCAAAATGATTGGTGCCCCAATAAAAGCCAATCTTGATGTTGATCCTCCTAAGGTCTCACAACATACATGGTGACCTACCTCTAAGGAGTTTGTTTGACCCTAAGGAGTGGATTATTTCATACCAAGAGAAATAACCAACATATAACATGATTGTGATATGTGACTGATGGTCTAAGCCAAGTGAGTGAAACATCATCAATTTTCTTGTATGCTAGCTAGAAAAATATTCTTTTAAAAGACAGTTGATGCTTCTCAAAGGCACACATTAGTGACTACATCCTAGGCTTAATAGAGGGTTGATTGAAAATATAGGGTAAATAATGTCATGCCAGTGATTATAGATTGTGGAGCACCAAAAAAAGGTCAAAGAGGAGTTCATATTTAGGGGATCCCACATTTTCTAGACCCTGTGTCGTTCACCTCATTGATCTTATTTTGAAGGAAATAAGTAATATTCATAAAATAAAACAAGTCGTGCAGACAGTTCAGTCTATCAATAAATTTATATACAACTTATATTGGATGCTAGCATTGATAAGGTGGTTATTGGAGGAGATATTGAGGTCGGTTGTAACCTATTCAGCCACATACTACATTAGGAAGGCAGGGTCGAAGATCATGCTGCAGGTTATAACTAACTGAAATACAAATGAGTAAAGTAAAAGTGATAGTTGCAATTCTAGAAATGGGTCAAAAAATAGTGAAGGCTATCACAGATTTATATTAATGCTAAGGGTAGTTTATAGTGAAAAATTTCCTCAAATGGGCTTCT
This sequence comes from Phoenix dactylifera, assembly GCF_009389715.1. Lineage (NCBI taxonomy): Eukaryota > Viridiplantae > Streptophyta > Magnoliopsida > Arecales > Arecaceae > Phoenix > Phoenix dactylifera. Next base: position 16,466,276 of record NC_052393.1, read on the forward strand.
TATATCATCTAATGGAAGCAATAAAGGAGGAGAGTAGAAAGGCTATACCACAACATGATGACTTATATATCAAAATCAATAAGAAATGTGATACTCAAACATGAAGTGATTTATATCTGGCAAGTAAACCAAATACAAACTCCAATCTTCAATATCAATGCAATTGTAATACATAAAGCAACAAGCTTTTTCTAATTGATCACACATTTCTTTGTAGCTTACTACCATGCAACTTGATATCGGAATATAATCGCAAGCATGGCTTTGGATAAAAACTTCCTCTATGTGCTGAGGAATGTAATATATAAAGTAGAGCTTGATCCAATTGTTGTTGCCAATTTGCATAGACGAGGTAAGTTGAATTACAAAAAGTAAGCAACGAGGAACTAACATTTTGATTTGTCAAACATCTTTTATCTATACATACATAATGGGAAAGTCATAGAGTCCTGCATAAGTTAAACTCTGTGGCCTCCCCAATGAACACCTCAAAAGAAAAAGAACATGAATCTAATGCTTGCTAGACTCCAAAGCCTGTGATGCCACCTCTTAAAAAAAAATAAATCAAGTCCACTTAGTGAAAAATGCTAGGAGAGTCATGTGCAAGTGTATTGCACGTGAGGGAATCTAGTACAATATAATGCCCTAAATGATGTATGTTTCCAATATGAATGCATTTAGGAAAATCCCTAATAGCTTTACTAAGCCTAGAGATATTGCAATCAAATTAAAACAAGATCAAGGTATTCTTTTGTATTAGGCCTAATCCACCTAGTGTTTTATGCAATTGATGTCTTCTATAAAATATATTTTAGTTGCAACCAAGTAGTGGCTCCATTATGACAATTCAAACACACTTGAGGATGACTGTGGTTCAAATACTATTACAAACAATCTCCTCCAGTGGCTATGAGTACAACTAATCCAGTTCTTATCCATAGCAACCTAAAGAATCATTTTACTGAGGAAAGATTGGAGGTATCAGTTTATGTGCACTACAATTCACGATTCGAGGTTGAAATATATTGAGTGAGAGGTGGATCAGAAGCATGGGGACCTATTGAGTGATGATATCATTTATAACAAAAACCCTAGAAAAGGCTAAGTAGAGGCCTAGGATCAATCACACTTGGATGAGTTTAGTGATCCTCCTAGACCAGCCAGTCTCTTAAAGAAGCTAGCAGGTATGGTTGTACATTAATGGGCATAGTAAAACTTGCCATCCTCACTACCAGTTGGCACCTAACAACAAGAGGCAAGGTTAAGGAGGATCAGCAAGTAACATAGGGTTAAGGACCTCGAATGAGCGCTATGACAAGGAGATATTTAGAAGGGGTGGTCGTCATGACACATCGATCTCGAGAGAAGCCAAAATGGTGGGGCTAGTTAAGGAGGCAAGGCCAATTAGAGTGTGGGGATAATCGAGTGCCACCTAGGGGAGTTAAAAAGGTGAAGCCAACAAAGATAAGAAGGCAGTGCCCTAGATATCCACCGAAACCATGAGCAAGAAGGGAATGAAGGCCACAAATCTCCCAAAGGCAGCCACTTGGCATAGATAATGAGATTAGTAAGTCCCCTTGTGATCATTTGCGTAGATCATCTCGTGATAACAATAATAACGATAATGACAATTCAAAGATGGGTCTCCTAGCAAGGGTGAGAATAGTGGATAGAGTGACTGTGGGCGACTCAAATCATGTGATCTCAATCCTTTCAAATTCAAGTACCAGTTTGATCATGGCACATAGGATACTGTCAGTGAGATAGCGTTTATACTAGCCCAGCCCATTAGGGTCTTCACTATATATAAGTTGTATCATAACTAATGGAGATATCTTGCCATATTTAGACAAATATGTCAGCTGGAGATCCTCTGTATACAGCCTTCTATGGCTGCAGATCTTCTGTATATAGCCTTCTATGGCTGTAAATTTTCTATATACAGCCTTCTATGGCTGTAAATTTTCTATATACAGCCTTCTATGGCTGTAGATCCTTTGCAACCCTCTGTATATAGCTTTCTATTTAATAAACTGAACCCTCACGATGAGGGGGTATTCAGCACAATTGACATAGTATAAGAGCAAGATTTTTGAACTAGAAAATTTTTCACGTGAACAAGATTATCTCCACCCTTGTTCCTCTCAGTTCCCTGATATTTCTGGGTTTTCGGCCCTCTCTGGATTTTCTGATGTGTTTGTGATTCTCTTGGCCCTTTGTTGATTTTCTGATAGTGTGTTTTTTTTCTGGTTGAGATCAATCTGTTTCTAGACTCTCGGCATTCGTCTTGATGGTTGTTTGTTGGTTTTCTTTCTCCGAAATAGATTTCTTTACTGATTGTCATCATGTCTTTTGAAAAGAATGATAACTCTTATGTTCGATTCACGGAAAAAATTATTCTTCGTGGAAATTTCAATTCCAATTGTTTCTAAAAGGCAAGGAGTTATGGGGCCATGTTGATGGGACAAACAAAGCACCCTCTGAACCTGCGAAGCTTTCTCAATGGGAGGTCAAAGATGCTCAAATTATGACCTGGATTTTGGGGTCTGTTGAGCAGCATATTGTCTTCAATCATCGACCTTATCGCACTGCTAAGGGAATGTGGTATTATTTGAAGCGTATTTAGAATCAAGACAACAACGCTAGGAGATTTCAGTTGGAGTTGGAAATCAACAATTATGCTCAAGGCAATCAATCCATCCAAGAGTATTACTCGGAATTCTTGAACCTTTGGACCGAGTATTCAGACATAGTACATTCCAAAGTGCCTATAGAAGCTCTCTCGGGTATTCAGAAGGTCCATGAAACCACCCAACGTGATCAATTTCTGATGAAGCTTCGATCAGAGTTTGAAGTTACTCGGTCATCCTAGCTGAACCGAGATCCTCTTCCTTCATTGGATGTTTGTTTGGGAGAGCTACTTCATGAAGAACAAAGGAGGTTCACTCAAGGTGTTTTGGAACATGAAAGGATTCCTTCTAACCCCGTTAATGTTGCTTATGCAGCCCAAGGCAAAACTCGGGGTAAGGATATGCAGAATGTGCAGTGCTACAGTTGTAAGGCGTATGGGTACCTTGCTGCAAACTGCTCAAAGAAATTCTACAATTACTGTAGGAAATCTGGTTATATCATTAAGGAGTGTCCCAGTCTCCTCAGAACCGCCGAACCAATGCTTTTCAAGCTGCAGTTAGCGTTTCTTCTTCAAGTGATCAATCTACAGCAGGGACCAACAATTTGTTTTCTGCTCCAACGGTGTCTCTAAGAACTTCTACGGTTGCTGGACCGGCTATTCTTACTCCTCAAATGGTGCAGCAGATGATTGTTTCGGCCTTTTCAGCCTTAGGGCTGCAAGGTAATTGTACTATATCTTAGCCTTAGTTTGTCAATTCTGGTGCATCAAATCATATAACAAGTTCATCTGCTATACTTAGAAATGTGTCATTATCATGGTTCATCACATATTCAGATTGCTAATGGAAGTAATTTACCTATCATCTTTCAAGAATGTCTTTATATCACCTGGACTTTCTACTAGCCTTATTTTGGTGGCACAGTTGGTGGATAACAATTGTAATGTCCATTTTTCTCATGATAGTTGTCTTGTGCAAGATCAGGTGTCGGGGATGATAATCGCGAAGGAGCCTAAAGTTGGACGACTGTTTCCACAACACTTTTTCATTCCTAGTTTCGTATCTTTGGCTTGTACCACTATTAAAAATAAGAGTAAAGTATGGCATAAACGTTTAGGCCATCCAAATTCTATTATTTTGTCTCATTTGTTGAACTCTGGTTTGTTGGACAATAAAGATCAATTTCTTTCTTATAGCCTTTCCTTTGATTGCTCTACATGTAAATTAGGCAAGCTCTACATGTAAATTAGGCAAGAGTAAGATTCTTCCTTTTTCTTCTCAGAGTAGTTGTGCAAAAAAGTGCTTTGATAATATTCATAGTGATGTTTGGGGCATTACACCTATTTTTTCTCATGCTCACTATAAGTACTTTGGGACGATCATTGATGATCACAGTCGATTTACCTGGGTATATTTTCTATGTTCCAAATCTGAAATCTTTTCTATTTTCAAGACCTTTCTGGCGTATGTTGAGATACAATTTTCTACTGGTATTAAAATGTTAATATCTGATTCTGGTGGAAAATATGTCTCACGAGTTTCATGATTTTCTGCATCCGAAAGGTATTGTCTCACAACACTCCTGCCCTTATACGCCACAGCAAAATAGCGTTGCTGAACGAAAGAACCATCATCTTTTGGATGTTGTTCGAACTTATTACTTGAATCCTCTATTCCATCTAACTTCTGGGTTGAGGCTTTGTCTACTACAGTTTATTTAATTAATTGACTGTCATCTCAGGTGTTAAATCTCGACTCTCTATATTATCGTCTTTACCGTCAGCATCCTAGCTATCATGATTTGCATACTTTCGGTTGTGTATGCTTTGTGCATTTGCCTTCTTATGAATGTCACAAACTTTCTGCTCAATCTGTTAAATACGCTTTTATGGGTTATAGTGTTTCTCAAAAAGGTTTTGTTTACTATGACCCATGCTCTAACAGACTTCGGATTTCTCGCAATGTTGTGTTCTTTGAGAATCAATACTTCTTTCCTACTTATGTTGAGTCATCACCTGCGGTTACAATCCTTCCTAGTTTTGATGATTTGGCCCATCCCCCTCCTGAGCAGTTTAAGCCTAGATTTGTGTATGACAGACATCGACCAACTTCACCCCTTTCTGAGACTGATCCACCACCTAAGACTATTCAGACTGCTCCTCGACGATCTACCAGAGTCTCTCATCCTCCTGATCGGTATGGTTTTCCTCATACATCCCTCAATGCTACTCTATTTACTATTTCGGTTCCATCGTGCTACTCACAGGTTGTCAAGCATGAGTGTTGGCAGAAGGCAATGCAAGAGGAATTTCGATCTCTTCAGGAAAATCATACATAGGACATCGTTCTTTGTCCTTGTAATGTTAAACCCATTGGGTGTAAATTAATTTACTCGGTTAAACTTCTCTCAGATGAGAAGTTTAACCGAGTAAATTAATGGCCAAAATGACTACGGTGCGTACAGTTATTGCCATTGCTGCTTCATAGGGTTGGCCACTTCATCAAATGGACATCAAAATTGTTTTTCTCCATGGTGATCTCAAAGAGGATATTTACATGGCACCTCCACCTGGCTTGTTCTCCTCATCTACTTCAGACGTGTGTAAGTTGAAGCGGTCTTTGTATAGGTTGAAACAGGCTCCCCGGGTGTAGTTTGAAAAGTTCCGATCTACCTTGCTTCAATTCTCTTTTGTGCGAAGCCAATATGACTCTTTGTTTCTTCGCAAGACAGCTACTAGTATTGTTCTACTCCTTGTATATGTAGATGATATTGTTATTACGGGAACGGATTCCTTATTGATTACACAACTTCAGCAGTTTCTCTAGGATTCTTTTCATATGAAGGATCTTGGTCCTCTTCAGTACTTCTTGGGATTGGAGGTTCATACTGATCCTTCGGGTGTGTTCTTGAATGAACACAAATATATGCAGGATTTGATTGATTTGGCTGGTCTTCAGGATTCTTCCTCTGTGGATACTCCTCTGGAAGTAAATGTTAGGTATCGTCATGAGGAGGGCGATCTTCTTCCTAATCCTACTCTGTTTCGATAGTTAGTTGGTAGCTTAAACTACCTGACTATTACACGACTGGATATCTCTTTCACTGTCCAGCAAGTTAATCAGTTTATGCAATCCCCACGGCATCTACATTTGGCTGTTGTTCATCGTATCATTTGTTATCTCCGAGGCTCTCTTAGGCGTGGCTTGTTCTTTTCTGCTGGTTCTGCTCTTCGTCTTATTGCTTTTAGTGATGCTGATTGGGCCAGATGTACCGATACTCGTCGCTCTGTCATGGGTTGGTGTATGTTTCTTAGAGATTCTATAATATTTTGGAAGAGTAAGAAGCAGGATCGTATTTCCAAATCTTTGATTGAGTCAGAATATCGTTCCATGTCTGCTGCTTGCTCCAAGATTATTTGACTCGTGTCCTTCTGGCTGAGCATGGCTTTTCTCAGTCTGATCCAAGTCCTCTCCATGCTGACAACACGAGTGCCATTTATATTGCTGCTAATCCTATTTATCATGAACGTACGAAGCATATCGAAGTGGATTGTCATTCTATTCGGAAAACCGTAGATACTCGTGTCATTTCTCTTCTGCATGTTTCCACCGATCTTCAGATAGTTGATGTGTTTACCAAGGCTATGACTCGGCAACGACATCAGTTTCTTGTGAGCAAATTAATACTTCTTGATCGACTACCATCAATTTGAGGGGGGATGTCAGTGTGATAGCGTTTATACTAGCCCAGCCCATTAGGGTCTTAGCTATATATAAATTGTATCATAACTAATGTAGATATCTTGCCATATGTAGAAAAATATGTTAGCTAGAGATCCTCTGGATACAGCCTTCTATGGCTGCAGATCTTCTGTATACAACCTTTTATGGCTATAGATCCTTTGTACAGTTTTTTATAGCTGGAGATCCTCCATATACAGCCTTCTATGGCTGCAGATCTTCTGTATACAGCCTTCTATGGCTATAGATCCTTTATACAGCTTTCTATAACTGGAGATCCTCTGTATACAGCCTTCTATGGCTGCAATCCTCTGTATACAGCTTTCTATTTAATGAACTGAACCCTCACGATGAGGGGGTATTCGGCACAATTGATAGATACGTCAATGGGGCATAGGAACGATGTAAAGGGAGAAAGATATGATAGCATATAGTAAGAGCAGCTAGAAACCTAGTCTAGGATGCCGCATTGATACCCATGATTTCGCACCTAGAGTAAATTTGGCACTCATGATCATCATATATCAAATTTATATATACCTCTATAAACTAGGGTAGGTATCATGGCTACACAGCATCATATGACCTACAGGCACATCCTTAATTTGTAAACTTCATAACTAGGCAAGTACAATCCTTCGCAACCATACCCTCGTTACTAGCAAAATATGTTACCTTTTATTTCCTTGGGATGGCAAGTCTAATATCTGATAATGTATCAGTATTAGGGTAGCTATCTAGGGCAAAATGATCAAATTTACAGTAGCAAGACCCGATTATTAACAAGACCCGGATGACTCCAAGGGATATAGGCACTAGGTATGAGACTAAATGTGAGTGGATATTATTGCTTTATTAACATGTTGCAATTTACATTAATTTGATATAGTCCTTTTTAAACTATAATTTATTAGTTCATTTCATAAACCATGAGCATTGTCCTCTCATCTTTAAACCCTAAAACCTATATCTAGATTTCAGAACTCCTCAAATCATAAAAAATTGAAAAAACAACATATAAAATCCCCTTACGCCATGAATCACCACTAGAATGCTCAAAGGTAATCAAATCTTGAGATTATAGTACCTAGCCAACATAGCCCACTATAACATATATCGTTACAGTACCATACAAGCAACATACTAACCTAGTACTTGACTGAGCCTGGTACATGTATAGCAAACCTTTCTTAACATTGACAAAAATCAATAAAATTCATCCAAGTGCCACCTAAATCATAGAAAAAAGTGAAAAATAATACAACCAATCTATTTGATACGTAAGACATAATTATTATAGTTTTTAGAATAAACAATACTTTTCACCAATTAATTGGTGAAAAATAATAGTTTTTTTCCAATTAAAAACATAGAAGATAAAAACAACCAAAACCAAAATGGTAATTTATTACATAATTCTTAACATATGAAAGCACAAAACCAAAATGGAGATTGAGTAACTTCATCTGGCACTTGGCAACCAACAACAAATTCATCTAACACTTCATCTAGGCATTTCCATTTTCCTTTTCTTTTTTGCATTACATCACATATGAAAAATCATGCCCAATTGGGTACTTTGGCATGATTTTATAATATACATAAATCTTAGTTAAGTCTATGCAGTGCTATATTTTTTTATTTTTGATAATTATTTTCATTAAAAATATATTTTTGACTAAAAAATAATAAAAGATAAAGAAGAGGTTTGATTCCAAAAATTAGTATCATGCTTAGGGTCCAGCATACTATCTGCTATCTTTTCTAACATCAATTTGATCAAATTTGGCATATTAATTTCTTTTCAAATAAAAGTTTATAAGGCTATTAATGCTTGATATGGGATGACCAAATTTTGATCAAGAATCTTCCTTTATGGTTTTGAGCATAATTATCATGCTATCTTTAAGGAAGTTCTAGGTGTTGCATCTTCTAGCATGAGTCACCGATCGATCATATTGCCAAGAGAAACCTAATAATATAAGCATCCATTATATTACAACGCACCATATATCATCAATATAAGTATAGCCAATAGAGAAATTAACAAGACAAAGTTTGGAGGATGTTAACCTCATTACCTTTTTCAAACCAAGCAATTTTATATGGTCGAGATTCTTTTCCATCTTTAGATTGACATGATCGATGATTTCTTAAGATACAACATTATCACACAACCCACTATCAATGAATACTTCACAAACATGCCCACCAGTGATGTAGCAGGTGAAAAAAATGTTCATTCGAAGCCAATCCTCTTCTTTGGCTTTAGGTGCATAAATCATATACTATATGACAAGGCTTTGATCCTAATCCATTACAATCTCGGAAATGGTCATAGATAGGCTCACCAACTAATTTCAACCAACTTTTGTCATACTCTTCATACTCACCATCCCATTCATCATTTGCATCAGTGAGGTGGACTTCGACAGTAGGATGTCGACAAGCACACTTGAGAGCACGTATCCTAGACCTCCGTAAGTATAGATGGAGAAATCATATTTCATGTAGCATACTTGTGAGGACTTGCCTTGCCCAAAACCATAACATGACACTTGGATGGGTAGTAGTGTTCTCCTGGCAACACTAAATTGGATGACTGTAGCGCCCTTAGAGGAGGAAGGTGTAACATATGTTGTGGCTGTGCTTTGATTAGGCATGTGCAAAAAAATCGGGGGAACCGCAAATCCAACCCAAATTAGTTTGGACGGTTCTATTTGGATCTGATTTTTCCACATTCAGTTTGGTTTCAATATGAAATTTTTGGAACCAAAAAATCTGGTTTAGTTTCAGTTCAAGTTTTTAAAAAATATCTTAAACCAAAGCGACCAGCATATCTACTACCTAACATGGAATAGGTTAGGCAGCCTGGTGCATAAGTCACACCAAAATCCACAAACACGACTGAGTTAAACCAATAACATGACCACATCAAATGCCTTCGCTAGCTTCGCTATTATTAGTCAAGATTTCATTTCAAAGGGAGAGTCCTATGTAGATAGCCGATGTGGGACTAAGTATAACCAATGTCCTTTAGTGTCACCTTATCTGTTCAAACATCCACAGTCCAGATCTAATACTAAAAGCGGTTAGGTTTGCAATAAGAGGCGATGACGAGGGTTCAAATATGTTCCGCCTCTCTCCTTTCTCTCAATCCCATGGAAAGAATATACAAGAGCCCCCCATCGTAGGGCTCCCAACCCTTCCTGGCCAAATCGTGGACTCACTGAAGCCAACCCTTGACACCAATTGCTATGAACCAGGCGAAGATTCCATTGCCACCTCCTATCTATCATCCCACACCTTACCACCAAACATAAACAAAATAGAAAAAAATATTTTTGATCTTGTGTTTGGGTGTCTAGCTCGAAATTAGAGCCTATTACACTTCGATTTTTTGGCAGAAAGAATCGATGGGCAACGAGAGAGGAAAGTAGTAGTCACCATCCTCCTCGCTGGAGGAGCATTGGTTCTCCAACCCTTATCAGTTCTGCATCTTTGCCTTTTCTTCTCTAGTTCTTCTTAGCCTTCTCCTTCTCTTGTTCTTCTTCTATCCTTATCCTCTTCTTCATCTTTGTATGCATAAACTTGAGGTGACGATGGGTGACCAATGACACATTGTCCTCTCAATTCAATCATATAAGGTGGTGTGACCTACCATATGACGATGCTCCATCTGTAGTTGCACTATTTTTCTCACAACCATTAGTTCTCTACATCTCTTGATTGATCTCCAAAATTGAGGCATTAGGGGTGCTCCAGCAAACCAATGCTTTAATGTCCATATAGATTACCACTAGCAAATCAGAAATGCTTTGATGCCAAAATAGTGCACATAGTGATCTTTCTTCTTAAGGAGCAAGATATAATCAATAATGTAACAGCAGGATAGAAGGATGCAATAACAAAAAGTACTCCAAAACACACAAAACTGTGGAGAAGAGAAACAAAAATTTAAATCAATTCAAGATGACATTTTTAACGGCTAGGGACCTCTCTATATATAGTTACAGAAACCCTTGGACCAAGCCATAAATCTGCCCATGTTCATTTCTTGCTAAATAGATAAGAAATCTTCTCAACCATGAAAATAACCATGGAATAAAATCTCACCCATAATCTCCATGGACTTAATTTGATATAGATCTCAAAATTAGTTGCAGAAATAATCTTGTGATTGGATGGGATCTTAGATTCTTTTGATAAGAGTCCTTTAATGATGTTATCCTTATGTGACTACATCTCCAAAATTTTCTGCAACAACTTTCTAAATTGACTTAGATCCTAACCAATATCCAAGCCCTTTGCTCTTTTAGTCAACTTTTGATAGTCATCCGATCATGTCCATGACATATGCACCATTCTCTCTCTTTCTATTGCCTCCAGCCCAGTCTCTATATTATGTGTTGCTCCCCTTGATTCATTGTATGCTCTAGCTGTTCCAATGGAACTATTTAGTTTTTCTTCTTCAGGAGATTTTCATCTCTCAAACCTAAGCCAATTTCACCAACTAAGCTTACGATTTTGAATTTTTGAGTTTGGTATCTCCTTTACGGTCCATATCAAACTGTCTTTGGAAAACTTTGAGTCAGATTTTTTCACCACATTCTACATGAAGCCTTGTGTTTCAAAGAAAGGCATTTGGTTACTCCTTAAATAAGGCAGAAGAAGCCTTGCCTCTTAAATTTTCTTTCTTTCTTTCCTTCCTTTTACACCAACAGATGTAACCTGTTTGAGTAACCAAATTCATATTGCTTGAAGAAAAATTTATATTTTCCTTTAAGGAAACTACCATTTTCTTATTAAATACATCCATCCATATCGTTATTTGAAACGAGAAGGAAATATAAGTGAGTAGGTCATTGGGTAATTTAGCATAGGTCTCATGCAGTCACAAGCCATCATACAACACATAGACCAGCCATGACTATGGGACTGGATCTGTCCAATTCAACCCCATCATGAATTCAACAGCTAGTGACTTTAGCTTGACCATTTGGCACCCTAGAACTATTTAACCGTATAAAACCCAGTCAAATGTGACATATAATCGACTATGTGGGGTTATAGAATTCGACATCCATCACGATACCCATTTGAAGGAACTCTTCATTGGTTGAAAACTTATGAAATTATTTTCAATTGTCTATCAGAAGTTCTGTGCTTCTCAAGCTTGTAGTCTTAGTTTTCTCTTTCCAGTAAGATTGGCATCAACCCTAACTTGTCACTTTCAAACTGCTCCATGATGGTTAAGATAATCAATCATTTTCTAGGCACCACTATCTACAGACGAACAGCATATTGCCACTTTTACGAGGAAAAAAACAAGATAAATGTCAAAACTTGTGTTTTATGCTTTGTGATACAAGAAAATTTCCACTTCAATGAGATTTTTTGAATGTCAATCCAATGATCTCACTTGTTCGTTAAGATTCAAACTTATCATAGAATGCTCCATCGTATGGTTTATGTCATCCATATTGCATCTATTGCCCATTTTAGCTCCAAAAATTACATGATGTCCCAACGGATGTCACTTTAGAAATATAAGGAGTGTCTACCCTCTTCGTCTCCTTTGAACAAAAGGAACTTATTAAAGCTCTTTTCTAATCAAAATCTACATAAATAGTGGAGAAGAATATATGATGACCAGCATCACTCTATTAATAACTAATGTTTTTGATGTTATACATTATTGCACTCAAAGAGGATTGTGAAGGTGTAATGTTAGCATCTTGCGAGAGAGAGGTGTCCAAAAAGGGGAAAAATTGTGGAGTCTTGGAGCCCTCCTCAAAGGGCCAGGGAGGTGGATTAAGGGCCCCCATGGACCTCGACACCATCGATTTGAGCAAGAAAGCTTTGGAGAAGATGGAGGTGGATCCAAATTCACCTAATATAGAGGCTCCGGCCTCCCTCCTCTCGAGAAGACCATGATCGTCTAAGCTCTACGTCGACGGAACCTGCTCGTTCTTGGTCCCAAGTTATTTAAGGCAGATGGCGCTTTCCACAGGAGATGTCTAAAGCCTTGGGAGCTGCCCTCCAGCAGCGGTTTAAAAAGGTGTTGGCTTTCTTTGACACCGATATTGACTCGGCATGCTCCAAATGAAAGGTGATCCTAATCGGTAAGCTTCTTGGTCACAGATTAGCTATTAAGTTCCTACAAAAAGTGCTCGAAGCAAGGTGGGGCATGGGGGGCATCCTTCAAGTTGTGCCACTCTCCGAGGAGCTCTTTATTTTCAAGCTTCCATCTGAGGAGGTTAGGGACAAATCTTGGCTGTGGGACCATGTTACCTAGCTGGCCAACTTCTTGCCGTAGAAAAGTGGTGACCGAATTTCAAGCTAGGGAGGGACTCAATCCGATGTGTGTCTGTTTGGATGGAAATGCCTGACCTTCCAATTAAGTTGCGGCATCAAGAAAAAAACTTCAAATAGCCTTCCTAGTTGGAAAACTCATGTTTCTCGACGACTAGAGGGCCACAACATCAAGCGTTGGGTTTACCCACATTTGTATGTAGTTGGAATCTTCAACCAATATTCTATCCAGGAACCACCATTAAGATGAAGGATGGAGGTACATAGAAAGAGTTCATATATGAGGAATTGCCCGATTTGTTACTTCTATGGAAGGTTGGGGCACCTCTACTCTATATGTAATGCTCTACCTCTGAACTAGGCACCTAATTCCAAGCTGTTTGGATGTTGATCCAGGCGGCTAAGGTTCCAATGCTAGAGTCACCAGCTGCTGCATCAACATCCTCTTCAGCTAGCACCTCAACATCAATCTTCAAATCAACTAGATGGACCCCACCTAAGAAACCTATCAAATCTTCATCACCTTCGATGTCGATGATGGGAACCTCTAATGGCAAGGGATCTTGTTTTGCTCTTTTGGAGACCTTTGAATTAGAAATATACTCTGATTCTCGACCCATGGAGGTTGAGCCTTCATCAGCGACAGGCCTACTATTTATGGCGACGGCCCCAAAAAGAGATGCACCAACGGTCTCCTCCAAAACCATAGGGGACTAGCCGGACCAGGGGATCAAAGTCTCCATCGCAGGCTAAAGTTCTTGTGGTTGAGAAGAATAGACCACCAAGATACATATAGTATCCACCATGCAAGTGCCTCCTCAGATGGAGGACCACCACAGGGAGGACAAGATCCACCAGATACCATAAGCTAAAAGCAAGATGGACAATGCCCAATCTCATCAGTCCGAGTCTACTAGGTTTGCTACCAACTTATCATCGCATATCCCTCCACCCTAAGGTAACAATTTTGATCCTTGCATCATTTATTTTGGGCAACCACAAATGGAGGTGGTGTCTCTCAACTACCTCAGACTAAAGGGGTTCGAGAGGATGGCGGACTCCGGGTAGGGAGGAAGGAGAATCATGTTGAGGAGTCTAGCCAAGAGGAACCAAAAGGGGTGGACCTTGACGAACATCCTACTCAATGAGACTCCTATCATGGAATTGCCGGGGCGCCGCAAAATGCTCCTTTACAAATTATGTCAGAAGGAGGTTGTCGACTTCACCTAAATTCTTCAAAATAAAAAAAGTGGCCCCTTCTGGATCCCTATTTCATTCCCTCCTCGGCCCTCCACCACCCTCTCTCTCTTTTCCTCCTTCCTACTCTCCCTCCCCCCCTCTCTCTTTTCCTATTTTCTTCTCCCTCTCCCCCGCCCTCGCCGATTTCTTGATGTGAAACCTAGAACCATTCCGATCCGCTGATGATACGGCTCGATATGCCTAAATTAGGTAGTTTAAGACGGTTCCACCGATGTTGACTCTGGCCATCAAGTAGCCTATGGTATTGTCTTCAAAACCTTGGACCCTACAAGGGTGTTAAGGCTTGTATATGCTAGCACCAATGAAATACACCATTGGGTGCTATGGGATTCTATGATAGCAATCCAAGGCATGGGTCTCCCTACCTTATTGGTGGAAGATTTTAATTGTATTCTTCATTCTAAAGACAGGAAGGGGGGTTGACCATTCCGACTCAATCGGGATATACGTGAACTCAGGTTGCTACTCAAAACACAAGGGATCATTGATTTAGGGTTTTAGGGGCCACCATATACTTGGTGTAATAACTAGTTCATGCCAGCTAGAGTCTAGGAGAGGCTCGATCATGCATTAGCAAATGCCAAGCGTCTAGATCGTTTCCTAGATTCCAAGATCCAGCTTGGCTAGGTTTGCATCAAACCATTATCCATTACTACTCTCAGTCTCGGCTCACTATGAACCAAGGTTTAATCCCTTCCTGTTTGAGAAATTCCGGGTCTTTGATCGGCGAGCGCATGATATATCCGCCAGACTTAGCACTATTAAAGACATCATTCTCCTAAGGGATTTGACGATCTATCTTACTTCATAATACAAACCTCACCCTCAAAAGATGGAACCACAAATATGTGGGGAACATATTTCAGAAGGATGAATTACTAAATGTGAAGCTGCTTTAGCTTTAGACTATAGAAGCTTAGAATGGGAGATTATCAGAGCGTGACCATAGTGAGCCTACGTATACCCTTAGGGCCTCTAACTGTAATCTCAGGATGCAGGAAATTTTTTAAAGAAAAAAATTATGGATTACGCGGATCAAAGAGGGTGATCCAAACATAAAGTTCTTCCATGGATCCACAATCATATGCAGAAGACACAATCGAATAAATGTGCCATGGGATGCTCAGGGTGAGAGGGTTGAAGATGAGGGTGCTATCAAGGTGATGTTGCTTCAACACTTTTTACATCACTGGCTTCAATAATCTCTGAAGCTCATAGATTGGCTACCTCTGATCCCTACTTCGATCACAGTCGAACAGAATGACAAATCGATAGAAACAGTAGCCGAAGATAAGATCAAGTTGGCCATCAGCCAAATGCATCCAGACAAAGCCCTTGAACCTAATGGATTCCCTCCTTCTTCATATACTTTTGGAACATCATCCAACCTGATGTCCTAGCAATGGTTAAAGATGTATTTAGGTATAATTATATGCCTAATTCCTGGAAGAGAACTTTTATCGCACTTATCCCCAAAAAATTGAATCCATTACAAGTAACCAATTTTCACCCAATTAGTCTATGCAATACTATATAAAAAATAGCAGCAAAAAATCTGGTTAGCAGATTAAAACCTATTCTACCAATTTCGATATCCCCAACCCAAGGTGCATTTGTCCAAGGACGTAAAATCACCGATAATATATTATTGGCCCAAGAAATAATGCACTCATTAATACATGCTTCTAGAACCAAATGTCCAATGGCGATCAAGGTAGACATAGAAAAGGCATATGATAAGGTTAATTGGAAATTTTTGTTTCGAGTACTTGCACACATTGGGCTGCATCCTAGGCTTATAAGATGGAATCATGCATACATACTTATACCTAATTTTGCATTATTAGTTAATGGCACATAGATTGCATGGTTTGAACCTTCCATGGGATTACAACAAGGATGCCTATTATCACCTTACCTCTTCATCTTATGTTCTGATATCTTTTCTAGAACGTTGCAGCTGGCAATGGAGTACCAAGCTGTCCGGGCATTTAAACCTAGAAGGCAGGGACCCTTCATCACTCACATTTTTTTTTGAAGATGACATGTTAGTTGCAAGAGTTACAACACAGGATGGCTTATGTCTTAAACTTTTAACCGATCTTTACTGTATAATGTCGGGCCAGAAAATCAATGAGACAAAGTCCCATATTACCTTCAGCTCTCGACTTCCTCATCGGTGAAAACTCTAATTAGGAGGATAATGCAAGTACCAATTCAAAAAGGCATCTGGCACTATTTGTGGGTGCCATTATCAAGTACTAGATTAAAAAAAGGCCGACTTCACATATGTGGTCAAGAAGGTGGGGGCTAGAATCGATGCATGGCAATAGAAGGCTCTCTCCTTAGCTGGGAGAGCAACCTTGTTACAATCTTTTTGCCTTCATACCTCTCTATGTCATGCCATGCATGCTTATGCCAGCCCCGGTATTGTGCCAAATGGAGGAGATTCGGCATTTTCATGGGGACATTCCATGGGCCACAAGAGGCTTTATCGTATCTCATCGAACACGGTGTGCACCCCCAAATCACATGGAGATTTGGGTATACAATCCTTGCCCTCTAGGCAGCATGCTATGTTCTACAAATTGGCAGCCCAGCTGGTGCTACAACCTCATTCCTTATGGACTCAGGTGGTTAAATCTAAATATAGATTCACAGGGCAGTGGGCTAACTATCATTGGCCACAAGTTTGCTCTCCTATCTGGCGCCCGATTTGTACTGCTACTCCTGATTTCAAATATCAATTCATTTGGGATATTGCAGATGGTACTCGGGTAAATATCGTTGTCTCCTCTTCCTTTGGATGCTTGGCCTACAAATTTCAATATAGATGTGGATGTGACAAATGTGAAGCTGTCAGATTAATAATCTTCAGACCAAACATGGAATAGGCAGGCCTTGGCTTCTCTATTTCCACCTGAGATGATGACCCAAGTATTAAATATCCCCAAAGTGCTAGGAATGTGGTTAGACCACCTTGGTTGGTGCACTATCGCGTCTAATCAGGTTTCTTTTCATGATATTCATCATATATTCTCTCATCATCTGCAAATTCTCTAGCCTTTAAGTGGCTGAGGAAACTCCAACTTCCCATGAAAATCAAATTTTTAAGCTGGAAGTGGCTTTGGATGGAGTTACCTTGCAAGCAGCTCCTAGTGAGCAAGGGGATTATCAGGCTAGATGATGGATTCTGTGATCTATGTCCTGATCAGCAGGAGGATATTGAGCATGTTTCTATTCGCTGTGTCTTTGCACAAACTTATTGGTCACTCATTCACAATTGCATGCATTTGCCAGTGCCTACCTCTTTGCTGACACTGCAAAATATTCTCATCAGTGCCTTGGTAGAGAGGGGCAGTAAAGCTCTATGCTTTATTGTTCTGTGGTCACTGTGAAAAGCAAGGAATCAAAGCTGCTTGAACATGAAAGGTAAGCCCTCTACAACTGGTAAGGTCGGTGGTATGCTTTACAGTTGATCTCTATTCAAGACAGTGGCAATCGGGCCTTTCAACATAGTTAGGGAACTGGGGTATGTTGCCTATTTCTTCTCATCCTTCTACTTCTCCGATATATGCCTGCTGGGTACCCCCTCCCCTAGTTGTTGTTGAGGTGAATTTCAATGATTCTACATCTAATGCTTATTCAGCGGCTGCTTTTTGTATCAGAGATACTCAAGGTTTGTTGATTAGAGCAGCTAGATTGAGGTTAAACCGGTGTACAATGCCAGTGGTTGAGCTTGTAGGCATTTGGGCGGGAATGCATAAAGCAGTGTTTCATCTTAATGGATAGCAGGTTTGGCTTAAGGGTGACTTGTCTATGGTTATTGGTTGGATGAATAACCCCGTCACCTAAATGTGCAGGTTACCTATCACTTAAAGATATCCTCCAATGAAAAAGGACCTGGTCTGTGTTCACACAACTCGTGTCAATGGCGAGGCTAACCACATGGCAGACTGGGTTGCTGTGCATGCATGGGATCTCAGTATCGATATGTATATTGGGGAGTGAATCCCATATTTGCTGCAACATTTATTAATTAGCTGATAGCCAGGGTGTACATTTTATAAGATCTTAACTTCTTTTAGGGTATCCCTCCTGCTATACCCAAAAAAAAAAGGATTGTTCAAGTTATTTAACCAACATCGGTTCATAGAGGTATTCGATCTCATCCATTTTTCTTTTCCATGTTAAGCTATTTATCCTAATTTCTAGACCTCCTCAAACCATTACTAAATAACATGTAGAAGTATAAGAAGTATCTTAGTTTACCCAAAATAAATATCTATCTTAAAAAATCCTGCCATTGAAGATTCTAGTCATATTTGAAGCAAAAATGTGCATGAAAGTCTCTAACAATAGTTGATAATTTCCCAATATTCTATACTTCGTTCTGTTTTAAATGCTCATTGCACTCATTCGTGTCCTCCAATCAGTTCTAAGATTAAAGCAACTATTTCATCTAATTCTTTCATCATTGAATATAAGAAGTTTTGTAAAAATGAACTAGGCATGCATAAAAGATATGCTTCTTGCGATTAGTGCGCTGCAAGCAACTCCAGTTGGATCCAGGATCCATCGGATCAGATCACATTGAGATTAATTTTAACAATCCATTGATTTTTCAAGTCAAATAGGGTCAAAAAATAATCCAAACACCGATCATAATAAACATATATAAATTGATTGCATAATCATATCATAAACATATTATGCAATAAATAATAATAAACAATACGTAAACATTTTCAAAAACATATTATAGATAAAATTTGATTAATAACCATGCCCGATTATAATCAACTTAAATTGTTGACAAATTATATCACAAGAAAAATACTAATTTCTTATATTCAATGAGGGATAAGATATATCATGTAAAAATCTTGGACGATTTAGGCCAGTTCTAGTTTGGATTCAAAATTTTAGGATTCCAACCCAATCCACATCCGTAAAAAGCCATGTTTTCAAATCCAAGCTTAATCCAAATAGCTTTGGTTCATGGTGGTCAAGGTTCATTTCAGGTCGACTCTAAATTGGAAGCAAGTCAATCCAATCCACTTGCCATCCTGAAGGAGGAAAGTTTTTCCCATTGTGGTAAAAGATGCTAATTTAGTTCAATCAAGTTCTAGTATGGTTGGCCCCCACTTATTATTATGGCATAAGGGTTCATGGAAAGAAGAGCTATCCGCACCCACAGAGATGTAAACAGACATCAAAGAAGGGACCCTATAAGTGGTACTACTTTGATTGTTTATCAACCAACTCCCTGAACTCCTTTACTCTCACACCTACAATTTCTAGATTCTGTGTTGATTGCCCAAGCCACTTTGTCTAATGCCATGGTGCTAATGGATATAATCTAGGATTAACGTGAAACTTTTGGTCTGCAGATGAACTTTAGCAAATTTGCAATGAGACCTAGTCCAAGGATAAATCTAATGGAGAAACACCGGATAAAGGATTACTTGAATATTGTGGAATCCAATGACACATGGCAATACCTAGGAGTCTCTATTACCGAGAAGAGGCCAACCGCATATGATTACCATCCACTAATGTAGAAGGTTCTCGACAAAACTTAAAGGTTGAAAATAAAAAGCGTTATCAATGATGGAAAGAATTATTCTTATTGGGTCAGTGCTTTCTATGTTACCGCCTATATGATGGCTAATTGTATTATACCTAAAAGTGTTCTCCAGAAGATTGACCAAGTCATGAAAACTTTCTATGGGACTACCCTAATTGCAAGAGAATTCATCTGCTAGCTTGGGATAAAGTTTATCAACCAATGCAGCTTCGAGGCCAAGCTTCATTGGCAACGAGATATGAGGCCTTGTTGGCTAAACATGTAGTCAGTTTGTTCCAGAAACTGATAACTTTTGGTGCTCATGAGGTCGAAATATGGCTCTTGGTCCACATCCTCTCTTCCAACCCTAGCTTAAAGTAACTCCCCTTTGCGAAAAGCAATTTGTTCTTATGCTTTTGTCATTCTATCTAATCACAAATGGTCTATAGGAGATAGGAGTTCTATAAATGTTCTCTATGACCCATGGATTTCCTCCATTCCACCTGTTTGCAATCCTATAATGGTGGACATCGACACCCTAGAAAACTTATCGGTCAAAGACCTATTAAGTACAAGGGAAAGGAAGTGGAACACTATCTTCATTCTTAAAGCTTTTGGTAAAAAACTATCAGGTAAAATTCTGTCAATGGTGATTCCAGTTTTCAACATCTGTAAAAAAAACTTGGGTGGGGTGCTTCCTCCTGCTCTATTATTAAAGCAAGAGATTTATACAATTTCTTTCAAACTAGCCCTTTCTCAATCCAGAGTGTCACCTAGGTTTGGAAGATTGATATCACCCAATGGCTGCACTATTTCTTTAGAAAGTTGCATGAAATCATCTTCCTTGTCCTTCACATATCCCCTCATTGTGATCTTTGTCCTAGTGTAGAGGAACCGATTGCAAATGTCCTCCTTGAATGTCCAAGCAGTACAAGTGTGGAGGTTGGCTCCTATCTCCAGTGCAACCACTATCTCATCCTTCTCATTAGATACCTTTCTTCTTTACTCAAAGGAGAGATCCTCAACAGGCAAGGGCAGAAATCAGGCAATTCTTATGTGCTTTACTGCCTACAATATTTGTCTAGCCAAGAATTAAACATATTTTAGGGCTATTATTGGTGCCCTCAACTGACTCTAATGAAAGCTTCTCTTCAAGCTTCAAAATTCATTCAAGCAATTACCACCAAGGAGTCAAGGAAAATCTATGGCTCCTATTCTGTAGCTTTTGCATCTACCCATGTAATCCACTCCACTTGAGAGCCACCAGCCTCTTGTTTTCTCAAAACTAACGTTAATGACAATGTAATCGACAATGGATCTAGTTAAGAAGCATGTTTCATCATCGAGAGTCCAACTTGCTCTTTGTGGCTATCGGTGGTGCTTAGTTATTTAATACTACGGTCCTAATGACAAAGCTATTTGGGGTGTGGGAAGGGCTCATCTATGCTACTATGGTGCTTCAGGCAATCCACATCATGTTGAAGGATAATTCAAAAACAATGGTTAATTGGTTTCTAACTTAAAATCCCACGTTAGCGATGCTCATCTAGTAGTTCATGACATCTGAAGGATGGCACGCTCTAAGCTCCTTTGAGGCCACCCAATTTTAAGGAGAATTAAATGCACAACTAATTGGGTAGTCACCCATGTGGCTAATCACACCAGCAGAGTCAATTGAGATTGAAGAATCACATGAATGTCTATACTAGAGTTGCAATATATATCTGCCTAACCAAAAGAAAAAAGAGGGCCAATTTCTCGCAGTTATAAACAATCAATGACCAAAGAGATGATAGATAACCAACAATGATCTACGAGGATGAGAAAAAGTAGGAGGAGCTTTCATCGAAGTAAAGTAGAATAGAATGATGATGAAAGAGAATGGAACTTATTTGATTCAAGCTAGAGAAATGGTGGAATTAGCCAGTGGTGTGAAAGGAGTACGCTTGAATCCTGAGAATGAGAATGCAAGTATTGTTGCCATAATGAACATTCTAAGGTACTTGTAGATAGGGTGTCTAGTCCACCCTTCCTTCTTCGGCATAGAGCTTACAAAAAGTTGCAGAAACATACAAAAGAATGGTAAAGGTTCAAAATTATTAGACAAATCTAAGTAAAAAGATCCAGTGTCATAACAAATTTCATATAAAGCTCAAAAAAACACTTTAAACCAAACATAGTAATTGACATACACAATTTGGCAATTTTAAGGGTATGCATAAGGTTGGACCCAGGGGACCGCTAGCAAGAATGGTGGAGAATGTGGGCGAGACATTGTGCCAATGATCCAAGATATGGATATGCTCAATCTTGAGGAAGTTATCTTTGCTTCTCAAGGAGAGAAGCATGCTGACGGGGATAAGAGTGAGAGGAAGGACGAAGACTCGATATGGTCCTAGGCACAAGTCCTTTAAAGAAAACTACATTACAAGTGGCATACCCAAAAGGTAACTGAGGAGGAAATAGCTAAACTTCAGGGGATGTTTACAGAAGTCGTAGTCTTCTCCGACTCGGAGACTAAAGGGGCTAGGAGGCAATGGACGAACTCCCTTATTGGTAAGCTTCTGGGAAGGAGTCTACTAAAAAAATTTCTAATCAGGGAACTAAAGACCAGGTGGATGAGCCATAGAAAATTCAAAGACATTCCTCACTCAGCTGGCCACCTGCTATTTTGGTTTAAAATAGAGGAAGACAAAGATTGGGTTATGGTGAATGGTCCTTAGGTTATCGTAGGGTAGGTCCTAGCACTTGAGTGGTAGCACCCAAACTATAGCGTCGGGGAAGACTTTGTAAGCAAACCTACCATATAGGTGCGGTTTCAAAACCTCCCAATAGAGCTATGGGACCATGGCATGTTACTAAGAATAGCGGCAACCACTGGTTCCCTACAGTTCATAGACACCTCTACAGTTCATAGACACCTGTACGGAGGAGGCTCTCAAAGGCGGGTATGCTAAAGTTGTAGGCTCAAGTGTGGCGCATCCAAAAGAAAACAAGTTTTTGGGCTGTGAACAGTATTGGAATCGACGCCTGGAGACTTGGAGTTGACTCCGGCACGCTGTGAAGACTTGGCACAGTGCAGGGGTCAACCCCAGGACTTCAAGGGTCGACTCCTTAAGAGCGACAGGAAAAAGTCCGAGAGCTGTTTTCTGGGACAGCTTCAGGGGTCGACCCCAGAACTGCAGGAGTCAACCCGAGCACTGTTTTCACGGGATTTTCAGGCGTGAAGCGAGCCAAGTCAAGGTTTTTCAAGTCTCAAAAGGTCTAAGTCATTCTTGGGCTAGGTTTAGGCTCAAAGGGGGAGAGCATGTAAGTCATAGACTTGGGTTGAATGCCTTCTAATGTGACTTAGGGAGAGATTGAGTTGGTGTATGATTAGACTAAAATTGGGTGCCTATATAAAGGCTTGATGTAATCAGTTTTAGGGTTATCGCTTAAATTATTGCTTGAGCAATAAAGGAGCCGCCAGAAAACTTTCTCCCACGTTCTCTCTTCTCTTCCTCTTCTTCTCCACGAAAATCCTAGTTTGTGATTGTGATTCTTCATCTCCTCTTTCTTCTTTTACCACGCGGCCTGACGCCCTAGGTTAGCAGATATCAGGGATCCACACGCTTCCGCACAGCACCAACAATTGGTATCAGAGCGAGGTTTTGGCGTAGGAAAGAAGAAACGAAGGAAAAACATCAAGAGGAAAGCAGTCCACTCATCTCCCTTCAGGTAATTTTTCAAATCAGATTTGTGTTTATTTGTGATTGTGGTCTGGCCAACCATGAACAATAACATGAAGGTAGAGTTTGAGAAGTTTAATGAAAAGGGAAGCTTCTCTATGTGGAAGGTTTGGGTGGAGGATCTCTAGGTGCAGAACTATCTGGATTCGGCCTTGGAGGACAGGCCGGAGGGTATGATAGATAAGAAATGGTTTTCTTTGGAGAAAAGGGCTTGCGCTGCCATCAAAGGATGCTTGATGGATTCAGCATTGTACAGCATCCTAGAGGAGAAGACACCCAAGGGATTATGGACAAAGTTGCATACCATGTATATGGGGAAGAATATGTGCAACAAGTTGATGTTGAAGAAACAATTGTACAGCCTTCGGATGCATGAAGGTGGAGATATTGTTCTTCATATTCAGAGGTTTGACCAGGTTTGCAATGACTTGCAGACCCTTGGGGCAAAGATGGAAGAGGAGGATAGATCTCTACTCTTGCTTTGCTCGCTGCGAGGTTCTTATGATCCTTTGGTTACTACTTTGCTGTATGGGAAGGAGACGCTGAATTGTGAAGACATAATTTCTGTGCTAAAGTCCAATGAGCAAAGAGAAAGATTGACAAAAGATGAAGTTCCTCAGAAAGGTTTTACTGTTGGAGAGAGGCCTGGGAGAGGGAAGGAATAGAGCAAGCAAAGGGAACAATCAAAGTCCAAGAAAGGCAAGAAAGAGTTCAGATGCTACAAGTGCAATGAAGCAAGACGCTTGAAGCGGAATTGCCCGCTTTGGAAGAAGCTTCAGGGAGAGAAGAATGGCAAGGATTCAGTCAGTGTCGTGGCTGATCTCAAGGTGGAGGATGACCTTTTGGTAGTTTCGGATGATCACAGGAACAATACGGATATCTGGACAATGGATTCAGCCTGCTCTCATCACTACACACCAAATCGGTTTTGCTTTGCTACATACACCAAAATCAATGAGAGAAGTATGACATTAGGAGATGATCATCCTTACAAGGTGGCCGACATTGGGACCATTAAGGTGAGGATGTTTGATGGGATGGTGCAGACTCTTACCAATGTAAAGCACGTCCCGGATCTGAAAAAGAATCTAGTGTCACTTGGCTACTTGGAGAAGAACGGTTACAGCTTTAGTTGCCGTTTCAGGAGTGATATTTTGAATATATCCACAGGAGCAATAGTTGTGATGAAGGGGAGGAGGTTGGAGAATAATTTGTACAGGATGGAAAGGTCCGTGGTGTGTGGGGGATCCGAAACAGCAGCAGTGGCACAGGGCCAGCAGGAGCATATCGTTTGTGGCATTACCACTTGGGCCACATGGGAGATCGTGGTATGAAGATGCTGAGCAAAGATGGACTGATATCAGATCTGGATACAGGAGTTCCAGAGGTGTGCGAGCCTTGCCAGTTGGAAAAGCAACACAGGATAAAAGTTGCTACCAGTATTACAAGGAGCGGTGGTCCCCCTGGAGCTAGTGCACACAGATGTTGAGGACCGGCCCCGATCACAGTCAGAAATGGGGCAAGATATTTTCTAACCCTTATTAATGACTTTTCAAGGAGAGTTTGGGTGTACTTCTTGAGGAAAAAGTTAGAGATCTTCTCTAAGTTCAAAGCCTGGAGGGCAGAGGTAGAGAAAGAGAAGGAATGCTGCGTGAAGTGTGTGAGGTCCGACAATGGTGGCGAATTCACAAGTAAGGAGTTTCTAAAATTTTGCGAAGATTGTGGGATCAAGAGGTAATTTTCAGTAAGGAAGACTCCTCAATAGAATGGGGAGGCCAAAAGGATGAACAGGACTCTCATAGAGAAAGCTAGATGTATGAGATTGCAGGCAGGGCTTTCCAAGGTGTTTTGGGAGGATACAATAGACACAGCCTGCTACTTGGTGAATCGATCTCCTCATACAAAGCTAAATGGAAGGATTCCAGAGGAGCTATGGTCTGAAAAGAAGGTGGAGGTTGGCCATCTTAGAGTATTTGGGTGCACGGCATTTGTGCATATTGATCCCAGTGAGCGGAGCAAGTTGGATGCCAAGTTACGAAAGATGGTGTTCATAGGATATCCGCGTGGAGTCAAGGGTTATCGGTTGTGGGATCCCTTGAAGAAGAAGACTACTATCAGTAGGGATGTGGTCTTTGATGAGAATTCAGTCCTAAAGATGCAACAAGACAGGGTTGGACAGCTAACTTCTTATTCAGTTTTACCTTTTGCAGGTGCACCAGAAGGACATGAAATTCAAATGGAGCACCAGTCAGACGTACCTCCACATGTGGAGAGGAGCGAGATGCTAACTCGGAGACGAGATGTGCAAAGGGAGGAACAAGATCCCAGCAGAAGCATCGGAGTTGCACTATACAAGCCTAAGCGGATTGTGAGGCAGCCGGAGAGGTATGGTTTTGGCAAAACTATATCTTATGCATTGGTTGCTGTAAATGGAGACCCGAAGACCTATGAGGAGGCATTGGCACGCCAGGATAGCGATAGGCGGGTCCAAGCTATGGCAGAAGAAATGCAGTCTCTTCAGAAAAATCAGACTTGGCGGTTGGTGTAGTTGCCAAGTGGAAAGAAGCCCATTGGATGTAAGTGGGTGTTCCAATGCAAGGAAGGACTTTCAGATAGAGAAGGCATCAGATACAAGGCCAGGTTAGTGGCTAAGGGATACTCCCAGAAGGAGGGCATTGATTATAATGAAGTATTCTCCCCAGTTGTTTGACATACTTCTATTCGGATGCTGTTGAGCATTGTTGCCATCCAAAATTTGGAGTTGGAGCAAATGGATGTTAAAACAGCCTTCCTCCATAGGAATTTGGAGGAGAAGATTTATATGGAGCAGCCAAAGGGATTTGGTGAGCCAGGGTCAGAAGGAAAGGTCTGTTTGCTGCAGAGATCACTCTATGGGTTGAAGCAATCATCAAGGCAAGGGTACTTGCGGTTCGACACATATGTGAGGAGTATTGGCATGACCAGATGTGAGTATGACCCTTGTGTCTATGTGAAGGCTCTTAAGGATGAGTCTAGATTATATCTACTCTTGTATGTAGATGACATGCTGATTGCTTGCAAGAGTAGAGGAATTGTGGAAGACTTAAACGTAGCCTTATCTCAAAAATTTGAGATGAAGGATTTGGGTCTAGCCACGAAGATTCTAGGCATGGAGATTCTCAGGGATAGAACCAGGAAGGTGCTGCATTTATCTCAGGAAGGTTACATCAGAAAGATCTTACGGAGATATGGCATGGATGGAACGAAACCGGCGGCATTACCAATAGCTGGTCATGTCAGTCTTTCGAAGACAATGTCACCACAGACTGAGATGGAGGCTGAGATATGAAGAGAATTCCATATGCTTCAGGAGTTGGGAGTTTGATGTATGCCATGGTCTATTGTAGACCAGATCTTGCACATGCAGTTAGCCAAGTCAGCAGGTTCATGGCTAACCCTGGCAAGGAGCATTGGAGAGCACTGAAAGGTGTTTTCAGATACTTGGTGGGCACAGTTGGAGTTGGCATTTGCTATGGACTGGAAGGTAGTAAGGAGAAGAATTCCAACATGACCAAGGAGAACCAGAGCCGGATGATTGATTTTGTGGATGCTGATTACGGAGGAGATATGGACACACGGCGTTCTACCACAGGTTATGTGTTTTGCTTGAACAGAGGTCCAGTGTCATGGAGATCAAGCTTGCAACCAATCACGGCATTGTCTTCAACGGAAGCGGAGTATACTAGCATCACAGAAGCTACCAAGGAAGCTCTATGGCCGAAAGGATTGGCACTGGAAATGAAATTTGCACAGGGGGCTGTCAGGGTGCGTTGTGATAGCCAGAGTGCATTGTGTTTGGTTCAGAACTCGGTCATCATGCAAGGACCAAACACATTGACATCAGGTACCACAGGATTAGAAAATTGGTGGAAGAACGTGAAGTGGAGCTTGCCAAAGTTCATACGAAGGAGAACCTAGCAGATGCACTGACCAAGTCTCTTCCAAGGGATGGCTTCCTCAGGTGTGTGGCGCTGATGGGATTGATGGACCAGGAGAAGCTTGCGGAGGCTTTGGAATGCCAAAATGGAGATTGTAGGCTCAAGTGTGGCGCATCCAAAGAAAAACAACAAGTTTCTAGGCTGTGAACAGTATTGGAGTCGACTCCTGAAGACTTGGAGTCGACTCTGGCACACTATGAAGACTTGGCACAGTGCAGGGGTCGACCCCAGGACTTCAGGGGTCGACTCCTTAAGAGCGACAGGAAAAAGTCCGAGAGCTCTTTTCTGGGACAGCTTCAGGGGTCGACCCCAGGACTGCAGGGGTCGATCCCAGGACTGCAGGAGTCAACCCGAGCACTGCTTTCACGGGAAGACTTGGCATAGTGCAGGGGTCGACCCCAGGACTTCAGGGGTCGACTCCTTAAGAGCGACAGAAAAAAGTCCAAGAGCTCTTTTCTGGGACAGCTTCAGGGGTCAACCCCAGGACTGCAGGGGTCGATCCCAGGACTGCAGGGGTCGATCCGAGCACTGCTTTCACGGGATTTTCAGGCGTGAAGCGGGCCAAGTCAAAGTTTTTCAAGTCTCAAAAGGTCTAAGTCATTCTTGGGCTAGGTTTAGGCTCAAAGAGGGAGAGCATGTAAGTCATAGACTTGGGTTGAATGCTTTCTAATGTGGCTTAGGGAGAGATTGAGTTGGTGTATGATTAGACTAAAATTGGGTGCCTATATAAAGGCTTGATGTAATCAGTTTTAGGATTATCACTTGGATTATTGCTTGAGCAATAAAGGAGCCGCCAGAAAACTTTCTCCCACATTCACTCTTCTCTTCCTCTTCTTCTCCACAAAAACTCTAGTTTGTGATTGTGATTCTTCATCTCCTCTTTCTTCTTTTACTACACGGCCTGACGCCCTAGGGGACGCCCTAGGTTAGTGGATATCAGGGATCCACACGCTTCCGCACAGCGCCAACAAAAGTTTGTGTCCAAGTAAACCTAATAAACTCTCTGCAACTAAGAATTAAAATTGTTGCAAAGGGAAGGAAGAGATAGCAGCCATTTCAATACAAAAATATCCCTATGCTTCCTCTACGGAAGGGTTGGCCACTCTGAAGGCGAATGCATGTTCCAAATAAGGAGGCAGAAATAATCAAGAAAAAGGAGAAACAATTATTTCGACCTCGAATGGTGGCCTCAGGAGTTTTGACAATAGTGGAAGAGAACCAGGGCAGAGAACCAAGGTAGAGAGCCGGTCCAGCAGCCAAACTGGTCCTGCAGCCAAACTAATCTCGGACAGAAGAAAGGTACAGATGTGTGGCATACGGTCATCTTAGACTTAAGCAAAAGGAGGAAGGTAGGAGTATGGGAGAGGCACTCTCTAACACGAGCAACGATGAGGTGGGCAAGTACAACATTCTCGAGACAGCAAAACAAGATGCTAGAAACCCAAAAACGCGGGTATGGAGGGTGCAGTGGAAGGCCACGTGGCCTAATCTGTAACTGGATGTGAATTGCGGCGGCTTAGATCTGCAATCCCATGACCTGCTGAATCAAAAAATTAGAGAACATAAAAAGATATTAAACCTATAGGAAATCCTTTGGTGGCAAAAATCTTGGAGTAAGTGGCTGAAAGAATCACATCCTCGCAATCAATCAGCATAATGGATCTTGCACGCAAGATGAGGTAGAGATTAGACAAATCTTGGTTCAACATTTCCACAGCCAAACGAACCACCAGGATTAGCATGTTCCTATTAACCTCCCTCTCGTGCAAAACAGCCTTAATAATCGGCAAAATTTAGCTCTTGTTCATGAGGTTTCAGAGAAGGAAATCGATAATATAGTATCCAATCTAGCTTTCGACATGGAACCTGGGCAATTGAGAATAATGATACTTGGGCTTTGACAAGCTTACCATAAGGCAAAAAGTTATTTGGTATGAAGTAGGTGTACAAGACAAAGAAAGATGCAAAGAGAGAAGTTCAAAGATACAAAGCAAGGTCAATAGCAACAGATTATAAGCGACAAGCTGAGTTGATTTTGATGAAGTATTTTCTCTCATTGCTTGGATAGAAACTATCAGATTGGTTATAAGCACATTGATCTAAATATCAAGCACCAAATCACCAACATCTTGGACATTCCCATTAAACATGGAACATGGACCTATCTTGGCATTCCTCTAGCTAGAGATAGACTAAAATCAAGTGACTTTAGCTTCCTTCCGGATAGAATGAACAAGTGGTTAGAGGGCTAGAAGTGAGAACATTTGCCCATGCTAGAAGAATTGCACTCCTCCAATCAATACCAGTCTCATCCCCTATTGATCTTATGGCTAGCTGTGCCGCCCCATACTCTGTTTTACACAAGTTGAGATCGTGTTTAAAGCTTTCTTATAGGGTCATAAAATGGGACAATTGAAGCTTCACCTGGTAGCTTTGGAGAGCATATTCTGCACCAAGAGCAATGGTGGTTTGGACCTACAACGACTATCCCTTTGGAAAGAAGCATTCATGAGCAAGGTAGCTAGTCATTTGATCCCTGACAAGGATTCCTTATGGAGAAAAGTGATGGGAACAAGTTACAAATTCACGGAGTGGGAGAGTTTCGAAGTGAGGAAGGATCTTCATTAACATGGACAGTGGTTTGCTCCAATGACAAGTGGATTAAGGATTGTTGCAAATGTAAACCCAATTTAATGGGGGTTTTTTGTCCTTTTACTTTATGGCCTTCTATGTAATTTTCTATTTTTTTGTGTAGTTAATAATCTCTTAGTTTGGATCACGCTTTATGTAAAAGAAGAGAGAAAATCAGCCCATGGGTATGAGGGTGTGTCTTTTGAGTTTCTCTTTGAAAAGAAGGGAGTGGTGAGGGTTTGGTAGGAGAAATCCAAAAAGCAAATTTTTGTATTAAAAAAAAAAAAGAAAGAACAACACAAGAAGAAAAATTATTTTTCTAGTTGCTGATTTTCTGCACATTCGTAAATTATATTTTCAGATTTTTCATGCTTAAAATGAAGAATTTTTTAAAGTGAAATTGAGCCTTTCTTGTTTCCCATTGATCAGCTTTATTTTTCATTATTTATTTGGTATGATTTGCAGGTTTTAGCATCTATTTAGCTTCAACAAAATTGGTATCGAAGCTTCGTGTGATGATTTGGTAGTCGCTATGTGTTTTGCTTGCATCTGGAGTTTGAAATTAGATTTTCTTGAAGATTATTGAGTTTGAACATGATATTGGTGCAATTTTAATTAAAATGGAGAATAAAATGTTTCCAATTCGACTTCCTAAATTAAATAAGGGGCACTATAATTATTGGAGTATTCAAATCAAAGTTTTGTTGGAATCTCAAGATTTATAGGAGATAGTTGAGAAAGAATTTAAAGAACCTAGCTCACCACAAGAAAAGAGACTCGCCACATGTCAAAGAAATATTTTCAAAAGTCAAAGAAGAGAGATAAAAAAGCTTTATTTGCCCCCTACTAAGTCATTGATGAAGCTAATTTTGAGAAAATTTCTAATGCCAAAACTTCAAAAGAGTCATTGAAAATTTTCAAAAATGCTTATAGGTGTGTTAACAAAGTTGTGAAAGTGACACTCCAAATTTTGAAAAGAGAATTTGAGGAGTTACAATGAGACAGAGTCCATTTTGGATTATTTTTCAAGAGTGTTATCAATTGTGAGTGAAATGAAAAGAAAACGATGAAGAGATTGATGATGTTAGAGTGATAGAGAAAATTTTGTGCTTGTTGACTCCAAAATTTGAGCATGTGGTGGTAGTCATTGAAGAAGCTAAAGACTTGAGCACCCTGATAATTGATTATTTGATGAGAATGCTACAACTTCATGAGCATAGATTGAGTAAGAACACTAGTTCTTTAGAACAAGCTCTCCAATCCAAGCTCTCTTTGCAAGATTTCAAGGAAGAATGCTATGTTGCTAATACTCAAAGAGGCCAAGGTAGCTATAAGAACTAAGGAAGAAGTTATAGAGTCTGTGGGAGAGGTTATAGAAACTAAAGAAGAAGCTTTTAGAATCAAAGAAGAAGGTCTGGCTATTGAGAAAGAGATAGAAGGCATGGTGAACGAGGCCAACTATCATTCCCTCCAAGAAGAAGGTCAAGAGGCGATTTCAATCATCATTGCAATCAACAAGACTTTGACAAGAAAAATATGTAATGCTTCAATTGTCACAAGTATGAGCACTGTGGTAATGAATATTGGGCAAAGCAAGGCAATGAAGTTGCAAAGGAAGCTAATATCGTTGAGAAAAAGAGTATTGATGGGATGACTTCTACTTTATTGTTAGTTCATAATGAAAATAAAGAGAATGAGAACAATACATTGTTTCTTGATACCAATGCAAGCAACCATATGACAGGAAAGAAGAAATTATTTGTTGATTTGAATTAAAGTGTGCAAGCCTATATTACTTTTGGTGACAACTTCAAAATTTCGGTGTAAGGCAAAGGTGATATTCCCATCAAGCTCAAGAAAGACAATCATGATTTTATTTTCAATATCTATTATGTTCGAAATTTGCATAAAAATCTTTTGAACTTGGATCAACTTTTGGAGAAAAATTATAATATGAATATGAAAACGCTCTCTTACTTTCAGGGATAGCCATCGAAATATGATTACTCATATAAATATGCCACATAGTAGAATATTTTCTTAGCATATTCAACTTAATGTACTCGAATATTTTAGCTCCATTATACATGACAATTTTTGGTTGTGGCATTCGAGATTTGGACATCTTAACTTTGGAGGCTTGAAGCTCTTGGCTACAGAATATGGTGAAGGATTCCCACTCATTGATCATCCACAACAAGTGCGTGAGAGGTGCATGCTTAGTAAGTATCAAATATCAATATTCACTAAAGAAATAAGGTGGAGAGCATCAAATCATTGGATCTTGTGCACACCGATATTTGTGGCCCTTCGAGGCCCATGTCAAATGACAAGAATCGATACTTTCTTACTTTCATTGATGACTTTAGCGAAAATACTTGGATGTATTTTTTGAAGAGAAAATCCGATGTATTGGATATGTTGCATGAGTTTAAAGCTTTTGTTGAGAAGAAAATTGGCTACCCATTGAAGGTCTGAAAAAGGCGGAGAATATACATCCGATCTCTTTGAAGATTATTGTAAAGAGTGTGGGATTATGCATCAAGTGACTCAATCCTACATGTCTCACCTTAATAGTATAGCCGAAATGAAAAATTGGACAATCTTGGATATGGCAAGAAGTATGTTGATAGGAAAACGATGCTTAGTGAATTTTGGGGCAAAGCAGTTGCATGTGGCATCTACTTATTGAATAGATAACCTACAAAAGTGTTCACTTAACGACACTGGAAGACGCTTGGAGCTCTTTCAAGCCAAATATGTTTTATTTTAGAGTTTTTGGGTGTAGTGCTTATGCTAAAATTTCGGAGGCTAGAAGGATAAAGCTTGATAACAAGGATAAAAAATGCATCTTTCTTGGCTATAATGGGCAAGTAATGGGGTACAAGTTGTACAATCTAATTACCAAAAATGTGTTCATGAGTAGAGATGTTGTGTTTGAAGGAGGAGGAATGTAGGATTGGAATCAAAATGAGACAACTCTAGTTAAGCTACAACTTGAACAAGACAAAGTACCAAGACAGGTGGAGAATCAGCCACAATCACCTTCTCAATGATTCCCTTCCTCCTCATCATCATCCTCATCATCGGAAGAAAGTTCTAGTGAAAGACCACTTAAAATGAAAAGCTTAAAAGAAGTCTACGAAACTACAGGGAATCAAAATGGCAACCTAAAATTGAATTATTTCTTTATGAATTGTGATCCTATATACTTTGGAAAGGCTATTCAAGAAGATAAATAGAAAAAAACAATGGATGAAGAGAACAAAACAATTACGAAAAATGATACTTGGGCTTTGACAAGCTTACCATTAGGCAAAAAGTCAATTGGTGTGAAGTGGGTGTACAAGACAGAAAGATGCAAAGAAAGAAGTTTAAAGATGCAAAGCAAGGTTGGTAGCAATAGAATATAAACAACAAGCCGAGTTGATTTTGATGAAGTATTTACTCTCATTGCTTGGTTAGAGACTATCAGATTGGTTATAAGCACATTGATCTGAAAATCAAGCACCAAATCACCAACATCTTGGACATTCCCATTAAACATGGACCATGGACCTATCTTGGCATTCCTCTAGCTGGAGATAGACTAAAATCAAGTGACTTTACCTTCCTTTCTAATAGAATTAGCAAGTGGTTAGAGGACTAGCAGTTGAAACATTTGGGCCGAGCTAGAAAAACATTTGGGGAAGGCTACCTTGGATTTGGGGCATGAAGACATCTCCTAATGTTTGGAATTTTTGGTGGAAGGCTGCTTAGGAAAGGCAACCTTGCAAAACCCTTCTAGCTAACAAGGGTATTATTCACTCACCTAATACCTTTTGCAACCTCTGTCTATGCAAAGAGGAAGACATTCAACACATCATACAATGCTAATTTCCTAAGGCGGTGTGGAATGAAATGCAACTCCTTCACCCCCAATACTGGGGCACCACCTCAATGCAGGGCTTGTTCAATATGTTGGCTCATCGTCACTTTCCAGGGATGACAAATCATGGATGGGTTACACTAGTTGGGTTCTATGTTAGGAAAGAAATGAATGCTTGTTCCAAGGCAGCCAACATCAACCAAAAGAAGCATCCCTTCTTGCCAACCACTTAGCCATCGAATTCCTTGAAGCTGCCTCAACTTATACCAACACCACGAATCCATGCCACTAGATTTTCGGCAGCTTGGAAAGCTCTTCCAACTCACCACCCAAGACAATCTTTGGGCACCCCCACCTCGTGGCTTGGCAAAGGTCAATTTGAATGCATCATGAAAGGACGATGAAGCAAGAGCAGGAATTATTATCATAGATCATATGGGCCACTTCCTATATGTAGCAACCCATCTATTTCCATAATCCAACAGTATCGGAAGCAGAGCTTAGAGCTGCCTAGGAGGGTATTATAATTGCTACCCACAAACTAAAATATACGAACACTTGGCTAGAAGGGGATTCAAGCACAATTGCATGTTAGATTCGACAGTGCCTCAAAGTATCTTTCATGGATTCTATACATCCTCTCATCAGGGACTTTCGCCTGCTTTCAATCATTTTGCAACTCATTCTCTCTCTCATACTTTCCAAGGCAAACCAGCCAGCACACATGCTAGAGGCAAGAAGAACATCCGAGGAGTGCTTTGATTTATCTATACTTCCTTTTGATACCAAATCAGCAATATGGGCTAATGCAACTGGTGTTCACTATCTTAATTCATAACTTTTCCTTTTGTTTTTTGGGGTCCATGACCCCCCCCTTTGTACCAAAAATAAGGGGTATGTATAAGGTTATGTTAGCCTACTTGAATTACATGCTAACTACATCATATCAATGTGGGCTTACAAATCGCCTCTTAGATTAATTTTACGATAGATATGCGATACACAACTAATTTATGGAATGATCCTTTCAAATTCACCGACTATGATAGGACTCATTATTTTTTGCAGGTTCATAGCTTCTCATAGACTTAAGAGCAAGGCATGTTGGACCGGTATATATAGCTTGTACTAGCTGACAACTAGCTCAGTAAGGTACGGATTCATACTATACCATGTCGGGGTGTATCAAAATATGGAGAGGGAGAAAGAGAGGGAGGGGGAGAAAGAAAGAGGAAAGGAAAGGAAGAGAGGGACAAAGGGGAAAGAGAGACAAGGGAGGCTTACCAATGACAGAGTTGCGATATCGAAGGAGTGAGCAGCGTCAGGTGGAGAGAAAGAGGAGGGAGAGAGGGAGAGAGAAATTGAAGAAAGCACTAGGGTTAATCAAGAAAAAAATCGAGACAAACCATTTGATTAGCTTCTTCCCCTTGTACGACATAGTGAAGAATCCAAATATGAATCATGGTGCTCCTCTTCGATCAAGTGAGGCCTCCAAGCACTCCATAGGGAATTGGAGAACGAGAGGGATTTTTCCTCCATAATCGCTTAGTGAAAAGAAACCTTAGCCCTCAAAAAAGAGGGAGATAGAGGAAAGAAAGGGGGAAGGCTTACCGACAATAGCTTCATGGCATCGGAGAGGAGGGAGTAGTGACCGGCGAAGAGGGGAGAGAGCAAATGTGAGAGCCCTCGAAAGCTCTCAAATCATCGAACCAAGGGTGAGAGTGATACTATAGCTGAACCAACCCGAGCTGCTGAATCGTCTCAAAAGTCTGTTACCAATTAACTTGTAAAATCAAGAAATCTCTAACAATCAAACTTATTTAAGTGCTAAAAGAAAAGAATTATTATATGAAAGACACTAAAATTATACTATATTGCTCAATATTCCATGGCATAACCGAGGGCATGTGATGAAAGCTAGAAATTCCCTACCTTCTATCTACAACACCCGATCCCGCCAATGTCAAATTATATGATCAGAAATCCCAAAGTGTTGAAATAATGGTGGAAAACCATCAAGAGTAAAAATTCATTAAGCCTACAACTTCCACATGTTTGCAATTTTGCATTTGTTTGCATGGAATAAGATCTTAAATAATGCATTCAAAGATCGGACCTATGGACAAATATGGCATTGATTTTATGCTTCCCTAATTTTGAGGTTTGAGATTTCATGTGATGATTCTCATGTTGCAATTAGAGGGAGTTCTTAGTCAAGTGAGATATCCTATCACCAATTTTAGAAAGAAGCTCGATAATGCCAAAATACATTATTCCACTTTTGACATATGTATCATGCTTCCATGCTGAATGAATTTGGACACTATTGCATCAAATTGCCTAAACCAGTGATCACCGAACTGACCAGAAAGTTATAAATCCCCCCCCCCCGGCATGCATTCAACGGTTCAAGAGCCTTCGAGGGCTCTCTCATTCACTTCGTCTTGACTACCATATTATAGTTCAGAAATAACTAACTTCGCGGCCGTGATTTGCACCTAGAGGATGGTTCTATTTTTGATGGAACTATAACCATTAGCGACTGGACTACTGTCAGTTTTTGCATATGCCTAAGGAGTCGAGTACATACTCTGGAACATATTTTGATGATTCCAATGCTAAGAAGGGTGCATAACCTTGTCACCTGATATTTGGTGAAGTTCAACAGACAAGTCAAGACTCAAAGCAATGCATAATCTTGGTAGGTATCTTTAGCTTCTGCACAAGTAATTGATATGCTGAGAAGTTGTTGTCTAAATGTATTAATTCAAAGTAATTAGCCCAACTGCTCTTTTTTGTTTCAGCCTTGACAACCACTAATATTGTTTGGTCACTTTATCAACCCATTGGAAGATGGCTATACCTAAACAAGGTTTCCAGAGAAGATCCACATTCTTATTATGTGTCTGGCAGTGACACGCTGCACAAGAATGCTCTATGAAGTACAGGTCAGGTAAGGGCCCTGAGGCATATTACTAAACATTTCAATCTTTTCTTTTCTGATGTATGGTTAGGACTGGTTTGGAAGTTGAGTTCTTCATAATTGGTGAAAATCAATTTTTTACTACTGCCATTGATTTGCAGAAATTTTTTAGTATAATTTGGAGCTAAAACTCAAAGTCTTGTTCTTGTCCTGCATTATTTTGACGTTGGTTTTTCCCAAATAGCCAGTAATCTACTACAGTGGCCAGCTATTGATTTTGTTGGACACTTTACAAGATTAAAGACCCAAACTATGAAAAGATGGGGTTAAACATCATTTCAACATATATAAAACTTCAATAATCATGACAAAGAAGATTTTAGGAGAAATAATATCCTAAAGAAAAGCGTTCAGTGCTGAGGAAGAAAGTGAGATCTCATGGTTGACAATAACTTTGCAAGCTAATGCATCTCAAGATCTTGTGGATATATTGATTATGATAATTGACAAAAATCCAAGATTATATTATGGAGACTAGATTAATGAAACACCTCTACTAGTAGACCTCCATTGCGTTTGAGAATAGTTACATGGGAATGACAGTATAGCTAAAAGAAAAATAGGTAGCATTTATATATTGGTATTGTAATATGAATTGTTCAAGAAACTTGAGCAGAAAACTCTTCTCCTAGTCACCATCCTACAACTCTCCCATGCAATCTGTTTGCTTTTAAGTACCAAAACATGATCCCAGCGCAATCCATTTTCAGCATGATCATGTCTGAAATTGACCATTTGTTATTCAGCATAACAGTTGTTACATATTAGTAGTTGAATTTGAAAAGATGAAGAAATGAAGAATAAGAATAGAAGAAAAAAAAAAGGAAAAAAATAAGGAAAAAATAAAGAGGAAGAAGAAGATAATAGTTTCACTCTATTTTTTTTTTTTGCTTAAAATAGTTTCACTCTATTTACTCAGAGTATATTCTTCTTGAGAACGATCTTCATGACCAGGAGGAGTTATTGGCTTCTAACATTAATTCGTTAAACCCAAATTTGGACTATTAACTCTGATTTAACTGACATGAATTATTTGATAAGAAAGCTCATAGACATTAATGTAGCTATTGGCTTTTGTCGTATAACATAGGGAAGGGATTGATTGATCACTCCTATGTTCTAATTTCTACACGATACAAACGGAAATTATGCATGATCCTTTCTCTACTCGCACTTTCCAATTCAGGACTTAGAGATCAGGCCATAATCAATCTAAAATTAATATTTCATGTAAAATAATAAAATTATTTACTTGAAATTTTTTGTGAGTAAATAAACCACCGTTGCATAGGGTAGAAAACACTAAAGGATTTTCTCTGAATGGGAAAGGGCATTCCTTTTTAAAAAAAAAATGTAGAAACAGAAAGATTGATACATTTTAGAATTGCTGAGATTATCTACACCTGTAATACCCTTCCTTGTAGAAAACAAATAAGGTCTATTTATTCTTTATGAAGACTGGTTTGGAGTTTTATCAAATAACATAGCTTATTTTATGCACCAAGTTCCATCTATAATTTCAGATAAAATGAATGATATTATTGGTCACTAATAGCTTCTACGTTAGGAATAACCTGGTTTTTTGCCATTTCTTTGATTTGACAATTATACTTAAGTATCTGGGAGACCATAATTGTATAACAGTGTTGTCTTACAATGGGAGTTGTTCATATGTGAGATATCAAAGATAGCCTAATGAGATGGAAACGTGAGTTGAATTTTAAGCAGAAATAAATCTCCAAGAAACAACTACTAGACGCTAAAGATGAAAATCGTGATGATGCATTTTCCTTTCCTAATAATGCAATATCAAGATTGGTTATTTTATTGATTTGTCTTCCTTAGTGTAAGTTGTGTGTATTGGTCTTTAGAAGAGTATTAGCAAACCATCAAGGCCTGTTATTGAGTGACCTTTTTAGTGTGGTTCAAATGTTTTAATGTTGGTAAACTCTAATGAGAAAAATCCTTGTGACTGTGATGCCTTTTGGATGCTTATGCAAAATCCTAGATAGATTTTTCTTCTATTATTAGAGGGATGGAACTCCTCTAGTGTTTATCATATTAATCTATTTTTGTTTTAAAATTACTGGAAGCATTCAAAAATCAAGTATATAGATATAGATTAGTAGGGCCTAGTATTCTATGTATTTAGTAGATCCATTTTGCTAAAGTCTACCAAGATATTGTTACATTTATGTCTTTGAGCCTTATTCGCATTTGTTATCCTACACCTCCTTGCTTTACACTTTGGCATGCAGACTATTAAACTAAGATAAACCTAGTATGACTTGCTTCTATCATTTAACATAGATAGCATAGATCATAAAGATAGGCATGCTTATAGAATTTTCATGTCCTAACTTCAATAAACCATATCATGAGCACACTACTGTAAAGTAATTAATGGAATAGATTCATCTTTTACATGGTAAAAGTATTTTACTTATCTAAGCTGGTGCACATATCATATTCCTATCAGTGGTTGGGTCCCGTAGAGGTTTTAACAATTAGAGAGATTGGATCAGTGACAAAGATGGGAACTTTGAGGGAATTGAAAAATAGAATCAAACCACAGTCAGCAGAAGTGCATAAAGATAACATCCTGAATCTAGGATGTGCTTATTTGAGGCGGAATATGATGGCTATATATATTTGACAGACTTATAGTCAAGTGTTTGTCTTTTATGCTGGTCTGTTTACTGCTATATAGATGTCTAGTTATGATATCCTTTATTATCAGAAGAAGAAAAAAATCTATATATAGAGATGAAAAAACTGAAAGACTCAGAAGTAATTCTAGGCAAGCATATTATTAGAAACATATATCTTCCCAGTTAATATAGCTTGTGAAAGGATCTCATGCATCAATGGATTAAGTAATTATTTCTTAGGCTTGCATAATATTTTTCTAAAAAATTAACATCAACAAATCTGTTCAATTGTGCAGGCTTTCTTATTAATGCAGTTCATTTTCTTATTAACATAGTACAATAATATTCACTCACTGCAAAAAATAGAAAACTATTTCCATCGTGCAAGAAAGTGAACTTGCCAGCAGCTTATTAACAAATACTTTACCAGTCAAGGGATAAAGTGGAATACAAAATGGTATAATTTTATTCAAATGCATCATCATTTGCTCATGGATTGACTTCATACAATTATACACACATCTGAGTGGCTTCTTTTTGGCTGTCAAGCTTATTTACATTTAGCAATTAGATGATTTTGTTGTATGATAAAAGCTGTTTGTATCACCAAAATCGTGTATGTGCATGTTTGTGTGTGTGTGTGTGTGTGTGTAACAAGAACAGTTTTTAAAAGTTTTGGATAAAAATTCAATCCATTGTGAAACTACCATATCCTAATTTCAGACAATTGTGACAGCTTAAATCTAGAACTAGTGAAGGAAACCTAAGTTC
The DNA here is from genome assembly GCF_009389715.1 of Phoenix dactylifera. Lineage (NCBI taxonomy): Eukaryota > Viridiplantae > Streptophyta > Magnoliopsida > Arecales > Arecaceae > Phoenix > Phoenix dactylifera. The sequence goes on from NC_052393.1 coordinate 16,506,400, forward strand.
AACTCCTCTTCCAAGTGTTTTTACTACCTAAGACAATACAAGTATCATGTTAATGTTGTTATAACAAGAAAATTGCAATTACACCATCAGCATTTAGTATTTTGATATAGATAAAAGTTGTTTCACTAGGAGCCTGTCCTAGATTAATGCACTTACATAACTAAAGGTTTACAGAAGAATCTAGGAAAAAATATTATGATATGATAGCTATTGGTATGCAGAGAGTGGAAAATTTGTATAAAGAAGAGGTATATCTCTTCAATAATATGAATGTAGCTATTGGCTTTTGTTATACAACATAGCGAAGGGGTAGATTCATCACTTCTATTCTAATTTCTACATGATACGAGCAGAAATCATGCATAATCTTTTTCTCTACTCTTACTTTCCAATTTGGGACCTAGAGATCGGGCAATAATTAATCTAAAATTAATATTTCATGTAAAATAATATAGTTGTTTATTTGAATTTTTTTTGTTAGTAAATAAACTAATGTTGCATAGGGTAGAAAAAACTAAAGGAGCTTCTCTTACTAGTGTTTTTACTCCCTAAGACAACACAAGTATCATGTTAATGCTGTTATAACAAGAAAACTGCAATTATGCAGCATTTAATATTTTGATACAGATAAAAATTGTCTCGTGGATAGAAGGTGTCTCTCTAGGAGCCTGTTCTAGATTAAAGAAGAGGTATATCCCTTCAGTAATATTTTCATGCAGATTACTAACTTCATTTGGGTTTCGGCATGATAGTGTGAAGCATAAAAGTACATGTTAATCATGGATATCTTAAGTATATGCAACAGCATCCACCTTGTATAGTATCTTATGCTTTGAATGCATAATTAACTTAGACAAAAGTATACCCTCGTCTTGTGTTGAATTAAGTGTAATGTCTTTTTTATATTTAATGCATCAAGTATATGATTACTTTCAGCCAGGAACGAAAAAAAAGAAAAGTAAGGTAAGAAGGGAGAATAAGAAAAAGTCTGTTCGACTTGTACAAATTGTTCTCAGATTGAATAGCAAAACGGAATAAAATGAGAAGCAAATCTCAAAAGAAGATGACAAATTGTCTGCTCCAATATCATTCCTTGCATTGATAGCTTCACTCTCTTTTATCCTTTCTTTCCTTCCCTTCTATTTTGTCTCCTATTTTGGGGACCTAATCCACCGGCAATGGCCACCCATACCTTGGCCATTGATGACTTTTGTACTGTTGTTTCCTTACGAAGGTATCTAAGCCCATAGTTTGCCGTAGCATAATCTTTCAGGTTTAAGCCGAAATGGAGAGACCCACCAAAAAGAAAAACACTAACCAGTACAAATTTATGTACTATATTACATGATAAAAGAAAAAGGAAAGAAAGAAAGGATTGACTCATTGAACGAAAACAAAACACCCCAGGCCCATCGACGCCAAAGGAATCAGGTGCAAAATTCAAAATAAGGGGATCGCCTAATGCATCTTCCAGACCAGTCCGGAACAAGATCACAAGAATTACACCACCGAATAATGGTTCTTGATGACAAAACCACCGAGCATATTGCGGTGCAAACAATCAAGAACCCCTTTTGAATCGTTTTGAATATATAATCTCCAATCTGGATTGGAGTTCCGCGAGATCTGAAAGAAGGAAAAGAAAGCAAACCTTTCAGGAACCGAGTCCTGAAAGATTACGGCGCACGGAGATCGAGGATGGTGAGAGATGTAAGCGGATTCTTTTTTTAAGTTTTGGTCTTCAAATCATCAAGAACGTTCTTTGGCTTTTGACATCATCAAGAAAGCATAAAAAGGTTGGAAGAACAGAAGAGAAGTGGTATCGGAAAAAGACAGAGAGGGGTGCCGAACCTGGTGCTGGAGAACTCGTAGAGCTTCCCCCGGGAGGAGAAGACGATGAGGGCGACCTCGGCATCGCAGAGGACCGAGAGCTCGAACGCCTTCTTCAGAAGCCCATTCCTCCGCTTCGAGAACGTCACCTGCCTGCTCGTCGCGTTCTCTATCCGCTTTATCTCCGTCTTCCCCCTAACCATCTCCCCTCCTCCTCCTCCTCCTCCTCGGCTGGAGTCTAAGTTTGGCAAAAATAGAAAGGAGAAAATAAAGAAGTAGAGGACATATGAAACGGGACAATAGATCGAAGGAGGAGGAGATCTATCAAAAATAGGGTTACCTGATACCCAAAAAAGGAAAGAAGAAGACGGGGAGTAGTCGGAGTGGAGTTTTCTGCGAGCCCCCTTCCCTTCTCTGTAAGGAGGAGACGGCTTCGAACCACAAAGGACTGCCCCCCACCCAACCTCCACTTTTTCGTCGCCCCAGACCCTCCCAAAAGAAATAAAAGTGGGGAGATGATGGGAAAAAAAAAAGAGGAACCATTCCTTTCCGGTTAATGTTAAAAACCGAACCATCAGACATCCTGCGAAACTTTATCATTTGTGGTAGAAAAACAACAGATATATCACGAGCTCAAACAGCGTCAACGGCGTTATATGGCCTTCGGATGGTGGCGCAGATGTGAGGTTTTGAACCGTTTCTCATATTTGTTCTTAAAAGCGTAGCAGATTTTCTTCCCTTCCTTATAGTATTGCTCGCCCGTTGGGCCCCACTTTGTACGAGGCTGCGGAATGTGTCGGCGTCCCTAGTACGCGCCAATACGGTTTCGCCTCTAGAATTTCGACACGTTCGTCCGGGATCCCTTCTTTGGGTCGTCACCCCTCCAATCGCACAGTGCCGCCGTACCGCGTCACGTGCTTACCTTCGGGTGGCCCCGCGTCCTCCCGCTGCTCTCTATGCCTTCACATTTAAAACCAGCGTAAACCTCGCCGGCCCGGACCCTGCAACCATACAACATAAGTATCGCCCAACCCACAGGCAGAGCGCCAATAACATTGTGCTACGTCAGCACAATGTTATTATACTGGGTTTGTAGTAATAGGCTCGACGAACCGCGCGGAAAGCGACTTGGTAGAGGCGATTGGCAGAAGGGAACGGGCCCCGGCTCATGCCACCATATGTGGTCTCATATTCCTTTCTTTTTTAAGGCTTATCTTCCGGCTTCATCGCGGTCCCCGCGTGGGTCGGCGTCCTCTTTCTCTCTCTCTCTTTTTGCCCCTCTGCATCTCTCGGCGCTGCTGCGATCTGACACGGCGTGGATCTCTTTCTCTCGCCCCTTTTTTTGCCATTTTGGTCGTCCGCTTAGATTCTTCCCGGCCACCCCACCCGCTGGCCTTCGATTTTTCCTTTTTTTTTTCCCTCGACCAGAATGCTCCATCACAAGAGGCAGTGGAGGAAGTAGGCCTTGACTTTCATCTGCAAGAATAACGGCCCTGTTGGGCAAACCTTTCCGATGAACTTTGGGATAGCCTAGTAATGTTTCGTAAAGAATTAAATAATTCTTTTAACTTTGCCAAAAAGATCAATTTGAAAGAAGCTCCAAAATTCATTTGAGAGTTTCCTCCAAAAAAAAAAAACGTTCTTACAGATACCGAAACAATATTTTGACTTTCGTAAAATTTTCATGGCACCAAAGTATCCATAAATAAATCTCATAATTACATTAGTTATATTATATCATATCATATTATTATACTTTATATGTAGTATTATATTATAGCAGCATATCACATCATATTATAGTATTATATTATAAATATATTATAGTATAATATATTCTATCATGTAACATCCTATAAATATAATATTATATTACATCATATCATATTATATTATATTATGATATATTATATTATACTATATTATAATAATATTATGTTATAGTATAATATTACATTATATCACATTATATTATTATATATTATGCTATAGTATATGATATTATATTATACTATATTATAATAATATGTAATATTACATAATATTATACTTTATTGTACAATATCTTTTATTATTATTTTGTAGTAAAAAAATATTTTTTTAGTTTGGTTATACTATTTTTTTGTAAACTCAATTTTTCTTGAAAAAAAGCTTTAAACTCTCGAATAGAACCTAGTATCAGAGAGAATTCGAGTCATGGGGAGGATCTGTTTTGTAAGCATGGAGTTGACAACTTGTCTTTTCGCACAGATGAATATCATTTTTTGCTGCAACGGAACAGAAGCAGAATGATTGAGATTTAACTAGCTAGGGAAGGTGAGTGAATAAGATCTAACTCTTATGCACCCGTAATGCTCACAATAAGCAACAAAAAAAAAAAAAAATCAAACCCATGAATCTACCGTCACTGTTTGACAATTCTATATCACCTAACTCATTATGTCTGGCAAAAAATTAGTAAATTAAATTATTCCTATCCTGCCACCCGGCAAGGGGATTCTTTCTGCATACATAACTGTAGGAGCCGTGTATCATTACTCCTCCCTCACTGGACCACTTTGGGTGATGGAACGTCCGGCTGAATTTTGGCCACCCACACGTGCAGAATGTCTGACCACGTGTACCGCATGCATGTGGAAGTTAATGTATACCCATCTCACGTGGGATCGCGATTGCACCAAGCAATTAAATTCGATACAGTCGTTATCCTAGCCTACTCTATTATTATGCGTTTAATCAGGCTACTTGGCTGCAGAAAAATATCCTTGAATTAATCAAAGTATCAAACTTTCTCGTACTTCCTGAGGTGATAACTTTTGGTTAACCGATATTGTTAGATTTGTCCTGTAAAGAGCAAGTTGTGTACTAGTAATTAGCAAAATTAAAACTTTCCCCTTCATGTAAATTTTATGTCCTTCCATATTTTCCCTTGATGAGTGAATATAGTTTAACTTGGTTTAACAGTTTTTTTTTCATATGTACAAATTAAAAATATCGCACATTAATGTCTGCAGTCCACTTGCAGTCATGACACCGTAGAAACAAAGTCCTTGTCACCGATTTACCGCCGAGGGCAAGGTTTCCCAGCCCCCTAAAAATTCAGGTATCCTAGAATGCAACTAGAATACTATTACTGACTGTCCCATGTGGCAGTTGTTAATCCGGGTTACGCCAAAACCCTAAAATCTTCAAGTTGTTAATCCGGATTACCCCAAAACCCTAAATTCTTCTAAGGATGGTCAGCTATTGGTAGTCCAAGAAATTTGGCTTGGATGTGGTGTTCATTCAATGGTTTCTCTTTTTCAATACAGCCTCTTCTCATTCTTATCAGATAGAAAAGCTTGCTCCATGAGGTCGACATTGATTATAGTTTTGGAGGTTTTGCATGAATATCCTTCTAAAAATTCAAATTTGTGTGAATACTCTTTTAAAATTTATATTTATTCTATACCCTTATAAAATACTGTTTTTGCGCATCATAATATAATGGTTTTTCTAACACCATTAATAAAAATCATATTTAATTTAATTAAAAATAAAATAAAATTTTAAAATTACTTTTTTATCCCTCATCATGATTGCCTTATAAATATATTTTTTTTTGCACATCTATCCATTATGGGTATTTTTAGTCATTTTAATTTGAAACCATAACTTTTTAACAGCGTTAGATGGTATGGGTATAAATACAAAAACAAAGGTAAAAAAAAAGTGTAGAATAGCAAAACTAGTATTTACGAGGGTATACATGCAAATATAAATTTTGGAAGGGTATTCATGCAAAATTTGATATTTAGGAGAGTATTCATACAAAAATTTCTATAGTTTTTTATAGCGTCAATGTTATCACGTTTATCTTTTCCCTTTAATTGAATGCTCCTTTTAGCACTAAATTAATGCCTGAAATCTCAACTCTAAGAAGTCTTTGAAATCAGGAAAATCCACAGAATCATGGTGTGGAAATTTAGAAATATTCAAGTGCAACACTAATGAGTGTAGGCTAGAAACTTAGAATAAACAAGTTTGGCGAGTTGAATTAGGTTAACCACAACCTAAACTTATCTCAACCAACAATGCATCTATATGTGACATATCCAACCTATGGATAAGCCCAACGTCCAAAACAAGCAAAGTTTTCAACCTAAAACACATTTGGTTCGGGTTAGGTTAGGTCAAGTTCTATCTTAATAATATTTTGTTAAAAAGTCTATGCTACGAGTTGGTTACTCACTGAGATGTTGGATTATCAGAAAATAGATGTTATATTGAAGAAGAGATCGGTTCAAGTGGTGCATTAGGGGTAGCAGGTGGAATTAAACATTTTGATATTGCAGTACTAATGGGCTTACTACTTGGGAAGGTCTGTTGTATGAGACGAAGCACTTTATGGCATCCCACATTGTTCTTGAAGAGAATTCACCGACAATGACTAGATGGTTATTAAACCCACTAAGTTTTGAAACATTTCATCCATTACCATATAACCATTGGAGAATGGCTTTTGCTCTACTTTCTTATGAGATGATACATATTTTCAAGGAAGTTAACAGCGTTGCAAATTGAATGGCAACATATGTGGCTAATCATATTGGAACTACTTTGTGGACTACTGTGCCGTGCTAGACATTTCATTGATTTTTCACTCATTTTATTTTCTGATTCACACGGATGTATTTTCTCTACACTACAGAAAAAAGATCATTTTCGACGCTTCTTAATGCATAAACCGACGCTTATAAGCATCGGTATTTTTATGACGCTTTCTAAAGTGTCACAAAAGCATCGGCAATGTTGGTATGGAAATTTTATTTGTCGATGCTTTTAAAAAGTATCGGCAATAACGAATGCTTTGCTGGCGCTTATTAGCGTCCGACGCTCAAAAGCGTTGGCCATTTCTGACCTTAAAGGCGTCAGAAATTTTGGTATTGCCGACATTTTTAAGCGTCGGCAATACTGAATTATTTTTTAACCAAAAAATTATTTAAAAAAATAAATTATGTATATATTGTTTACCCAACAAATACATAACAACAATCACATACATAACAAAAGTCACATGTCACAATCAAACGGATCATTCGAAATATTCGTATTGTCAAATATGATTATATTTAAATTATCAATTTATATTTACAATGTGCTTCAAAAACATAAAAGGCATACATATCGAACTCCTAAATAAACAATCTATGAGATATGAGGAGTCGATGAATATGACAATTTTTGCTGTCACATGGCAATGCCCTGGCACTTTCTATACTGGCTTAGCTATGTATGCTCTTGGTCTGTTAGTTGAAAGTTTTTTTTGCATCTTCAAACCTTGAGCAAACAATAGTTAGAACTTTTGCATTTGTCTTTTATGTAGTACTCACAAATTTTTGTAATTAATCTTTAAAACCCAAACCTTACTTATGCAATATCTTTTTTGAAACTATTAATAATAGGATGCATAGCAAATGAAAGAGTGGCCAAAAGCATTTTCATTAGTTGGCAAAAGAATTCCATTCTTCCTGTTTTTCTTCAACTACGGAAGTTACAAACAGTAAAACCATCCATGTTTCTTTTTTTTTACAAAATTGCCTATTTATATATTATAATCCAATTCATAATAAAAGATTACAAAGACTTACAAAATAACTTGGTGCAAGTTAAAATGAAACAACTCATTTTAGGATGCCTATTTAATTATTGTTGAATGCAAATCCTCTGAAACTACTCATAGGAAATTGTCATAATCGAGAAAGGTCTTAGACTTCCATTGAGTGTGTAATTTGGGCCCAAGTGCAATTGCTTAGATTGTTGGATTTAAATGGAGGCAGAATATTATCAAAAACTTTTGTTTAGCTTATTTAAATCGGTCGCAAACCCAATTTGCCCTCCAAAGTAAACCCAATCTTTCTTTCCATTTTTAAAAAATAAATTATAACATTTGAAGCAAAAAAAATGAATTTGGTAGTACTATTTTATGTTTAATATTTAAAAATATTTTTTTTCTTAAAATGAGAGTAAGAGCTGTTTATCATTTTTATCAATTTTTTAAAAAGAAAGATAAGAAATTCTTACTTTCATTACTTTAAAAATAATTAAAAAAACTACGTCTTTTACCATTACATGTAACACTACCTTCAACATTGCCACCATCGATACCACTCCACCGTCGTGGTCTCATCACTACCATCATCATTTTTTTGTAGCTATTTTCTCCACAACCGTTTTTGCTCCTACCAAATCTTTGCCATACTACTACTATTATCATTGCCACAATTATATCGTTGGTACTCCTACTATTATTGCCATTGTTGCCACTACCACTATAACCGCAGTCACCAAAACACTGCCCCATCTACCATTGTCATGCTTATATTTCCAAAAATAATTAATTGTACAATACACATTTATATTTTTAAAATTTAAAATTAATAAAACAAAATTATTATTATTATTATTTGAAAAATAGAAAAATAAAATTAATGTCAAACAATATCTTAATTATGGTTTTTTTGGGGAAAGAAGAGAGAAGAAGAAAAGAAGGAGTGACTCGGGATGCGTACCTAGGTGCGCCAACTTCCGTGCGGTGGGTGGGGCTTTTCCCCAAACACCTGGGGTGGGCGAGGAGGGGGGTCCACGTCGCTTGGGGTGGGTACTTTGTTACCTGTGTTACTGGTGGAGCATTTCAATGAACACTTGACTGTAGCGGAGGATGGCGACATGGGGTCTTGCTGAACCGGAGAAGTCGGAGGCGGGCTTGGGTGATAAAGGGACGCAACCTCACCCGAAGGCGGCCGAGAAGGCCCGGACATGGGCGGACGTGGCAAAGGGCCCGTCGAGGGTGCCGACCTGGACTAATCACCAGATCTCGGCAGCGGAGCTGGATGCCCTGAAGCGGCGGTTCACGGACGTGGTGGAGTTCTCGCCGGAGAAGATGAAGATGGCCAGGGCGGCGTGGCGAGACACGACAGTGATCATGCGCAGCTTGGGTCGTCGTGTGCCGGTGGAATGGATCAGGCGGGAGCTGCAGGTGGCCGGAAAACTCGACTACGACGTCGAGGACTTCCTGATGGCAGACGAGACCTTCGTGTTTCGATTCCAGAGTGAGAAGGATCGGGAGGCTGCAATGGAGGCTGGACCGTGGCTGGTCAGCTCCTAGCCATGGAGCGCTGGCGGCCAAATTTTGTTCCGGGGACCAACCAGCTATGTCGGGCTGTTGTGTGGTTAAGGCTGCCCAGTCTCCCGACGGAATACTGGACAAAGGAGTTGATCTGGGATATAGCAGCGAAAGTTGGGCGACCTCTGGCTTTGGACAAGGTCACCGACCAGGGCTGGAAGCTGGGATTCGCTCGCGTCAAGGTGGAGCTGGATGCTGGCATGCCGATCAGGCCTGGGACCTTCATCCAGGTAAGTTCTGATCTTCACTGGCAGGCCTTTCGCTACGAGAACCTACCTGGATTCTGCTTCAAATGCGCTCGGCTGGGGCACGGGGAGGGGGCCTGCCCCTTTCCTACGACTCCAGCGATGCCCGGAGAACCGAGAGACCAGTGGACCAAGGTGGATGGGTCTTCCCAAGAACCGACCACTGAGTCGGAGGAGGGGGATGAGTCGGGGAGCCGGCTACCTTTCGGTCCGTGGTTGTCGACTACCAAGCTACGACCGCCCAAGGTGAACAAGCCGGTGAAGCAGCCGGTCGAGCTGAAGGCCGACCACACGCCGGTGCAGGAGCCCTCCGGGTCGGGGCCGCGGTCCCCCAAGGTAGCAACAAATCCTTCCGTGTCGCCAACGGACACGGACGGATGGCAGAAGCCAACCAAGTTGGCTAGGAGGCGGTCGCCGGAGAAAGCTGCAACGGCGATGAATGCCGGGAAGGCTCAACTCGGAGCAGGGACCGGGTCGGACTCGGAGTCTGCTGAAGAGATGGGCCATCCAGTGCAGGTGGGCCAGCGGGGCCGGGCCGAGCCAGGGCGGGCCAAGGTGGTCGGGATGGATTCGGGCCCATGCCCGAGTCTACTACTCCAAGGCGGGCCAGGCCAGGTGGGAATGGTCCAGGCTGTGGCCCACGGATAGGGCCCTAGCCCGATGAAGAGGGCCAGAAGCCCGGCCAAGGCGAGACGAGGTTCGGGGGTGACTGAACCGACTCAGCTCCCCCAATCGGCATCGTCGACCTCGCTCGAAGACCCGCAGCTACGCCGGAGAGAGGAGGGACGACGGCACTTCCGGAGTGCCTCTCTGCCGCCGGTGAGAATCCCCACTCGACCGGGGACAGGCCGTGTCCAAGCTCCTGACGGGACGACTGGGACCCCGCGAGCTGAGGGCGATGTAGGCCGGTCGTGCAGGCCAGTGGTGGAAGGCGCGGCTCCACAGATGTGGGTGGTCGTGGCTACCGGCGGCGAGTCGGCTCTGGCCAAGGGGAAGGGTCCGAAGGAGGCGCAGACGGCTAGCTCTCAACTGCGGGAGGTAGCTTCGGCAAGTGAGATGGACTCCTCATCCGGCCAGAGAAGGAAGGGGAGATCTGAGATGGGGGAAGGCTCACTGCCAGCGCCGGCTAGGAGCTCTCCAGCGGTTCCAGCGAAGGTGGTGATGAGATAGAGGCTCGAGATAGGGACCTATTTCCCCTATTCAGGATCATGGGAAAGTTGTGAATTTGTTGCGGGCTGTGATTCAGGGAGGGGTGGAGAAGTCAGGGGAAGAGGCTAGTGAGCAGCCCACGATGTCCGGGCCAAACCTCACTTTATTGTGTTAAATGAAGATTATAGCATGGAATTGTAGGGGGGCGGCTAAGCCTTCATTTTGTCGTCCTTCAAAAGATTAGTTCAGCTTCATTGCCCTGAGATTTGTTTTCTATGTGAAACACGGGTGTCAGGAAAAGGTCTACGTCGGGTGCAACGACGTTTAGCAGCTGATTGGGAATCTTTTGAAGTTGAATCCCAGGGCTTGTCTGGAGGTATTTTGATGTTGTGGAAGTGAGGCGTTGCTTCTGTAGATGTCTTTCGTCACCATTCTCAGCAGGTTGTGATGGTCATTTCGGAACCAAATGAACCCCCGTGGGTCTTGTGTGGGGTCTATGCTAGCACTGATTACCGGACAAGGAGAGTACTTTGGGGTGAGCTGTCATGTTTACTGACTCAGAGGGTGCCGACAATGGTAGTGGGTGATTTTAATTGTGTGCTTGGCCCCAATGAGAAACGAGGTGGGAGGATCTACTCTGATTCAGTGGACAGAAGGGAGTTTCGGAAGTTTCTGGATGTTACCGGCCTAGTGGACCTTGGCTTCACCGGACCACGTTTCACTTGGTGCAACAATCAGTCTGGACGAGCGAGGGTGTGGGAGCGGCTTGACAGAGCTATTGCATCCCCGGATTGGATTCAGCGGTTTCCATCTTACCAGGTTAGCCATCTTCCTCGAATTGCCTCAGATCACTGTCCTCTTTTGATTTCTACAGCCTCGAGCTCCAGTTATTATAGCCCATTCCGTTTTGAGAAGCTGTGGTTGTCATACCCACAATCTTGGGAAGTGGTCAGGGGGGCTTGGGGAGTACCAGTATAGGAAAACGCTATGCAGAGGGTGTCGCGCAGATTGGAGCTCACTAAACGTCGCCTTTGCAGATGGAATCGGGAGGTTGTGGGTAACGTTTTCCGGAGGCTGGAGGAGGTGGAGGGGTTGATTGTGGATCTCCAAGGGAGGGAGGACCATGAGGGGGAGCTTGAGGAGGATGAGATGGCAGACCTACGACGATACTTGTCCTCCCATCACTCATTGTTGCATCAGCAGGAGACTTTTTGGAAGCAGACGTCGAGGGTACAGTGGGTCAAAGAGGGAGATCGGAACACCAGTTTTTTCCACTGATCGACGGTCATCAGGACGCAAAGGAATATGATACGATCACTAAGAGTTGGGGTGGGACAGCGGGTGGAGGAGGATTCTGCAGTGAGACGGGTATTGTTTGATTTCTTCAGGATTAGATGGACGGAGGTAGAGGAGCCCTTTGAGCTTGGCTGACTCCCCAGGTCGGCTGTCAGAGTTGAGGAGGCAGATAATGCAGCATTGATTCGACCCGTGTTCGATAAAGAAGTGCAGGAGGCGGTATGGGCTCTAGCAGAGGACAAGGCCCTAGGTCCGGACGGGTTTCCACCCATCTTTTTTTGGAGATATTGGAGTATTATTAGGAGGTCGGTGGTGGAGGCAGTGCAGCTATTCTTCAGTCGAGCGGTGATGGCAGATGGCTGGCAGGCTACTTATATCACCCTGATACCGAAGCGTTAGGATGCATCGGAACCGGGCCACTACAGGCCCATTAGCTTGTGTACCACTTTGTATAAGATAGTGACGAGGCTCATGGTTAGGAGAATGAAGACTTTGCTGCCTAGCATTATTAGTCAGGAGTAGGGAGCATTTGTGGGAGGGAGGAGCATATCAGACAACATCTTGTTAGCGCAGGAGATGATGGGAGACCTACAGAGAGCCCCGAGGAGGAGGTGTTTGATGGCAGTGAAATTGGACATGGAGCGTGCCTATGATCGGATCCGCTGGGCCTTTCTCAGATGGGCACTGGAGAGTTTTGGCTTCCATCCGACCTAGATTGACTGGGTTTTTGGCTGTGTGCAGGGGCCTAGCTTCTCCATATTGGTTAATGGTACGCCTTCGCCCTTTTTTCGAGCCACTATGGGGCTCCGCCAGGGATGCCCTTTGTCCCCATACCTTTTCATCCTATGCTCTGACGCCCTTTCTCGTGCACTACGTGTAGCTTGCGAGAATCGGAAGTTGGATGCCTATAGTCCAACCCCTGGTGCTCGTCCCATTTCTCACTTGCGTTTTGCAGATGATTGCCTGCTACTTGCCAGGGCGAGGGTGAGGGACGCACGAGCTCTCCTGAGAGTGTTGACTGAGTATTGTGGGGCATCCGGACAGAGGATTAATCTCCGAAAGTCATCTATACATTTTAGCCCGTGCACGGAGCGGAGGGTGCGACGAGAGATCAGGGCGATATTGGGGATGCAGGAGCAGGAGGGAGCACTGGACTACCTTGGGGTCCCAATCACAAGGAGGAGATTGCGAGTAGTGGAGTGCTCTACTTTGGTGCAGAGGATGCAGAGTAGACTTGAGGGCTGGAGGGCCTCATCACTTTCTATGATGGGTAGGTTGACGCTGGTCAGGTCTGTTCTCTCTTCCATGCCTGTTTACCTTATGACTCTATGCTGTTGTGTCGAAGACGATTTTGATGGGGATAGAGCGGCTTATGCGTGGCTTCTTGTGGGGCTCCTTAGGGAGAGGCCACGGCGTACATCTGGTGGCCTGGGGGAGAGTTTGTTTGCCCCTAGGCGAGGGTGGCTTGGGGGTGCAGTTACTTCTGGCGAGGCGGGAGGCGCTCCTGGCGCGGCGGGCAGTGCAGATTGTTCTGGAGCCCCAGGGACTTTGGAGTCAGGTCATGATAGCGAGATATGGCCGGGCAGGTCCTGCTGGCCCGGCGGTGGGGAGACGGAGGACCTCCCTCATGTGGCGGGAGGTTGGGAGGTATTTGCCTATGGCCCTGGCGCACACTAGATGGTTGATTGGCGACGGTCGGAGCATTGACGTGATGGAGGATCCATGGGTGGATGCACTTCCGTTGAGTTTGTGGCCGACGATGATCAGCGATGAGGGGGCGGAGGGGCTACGGGTGTGCGACCTCATGAGGCCGGGGGAGGCAGAGTGGGATGAGGACAGACTGGGCCAGTTATTTGGGGAGCACCTAGCTGAGCGAGTACGGGCTCTTCCTGTTCCGAGATCAGCAAGGCCAGATGTCAGGATATGGAGCACCACTTGCAGGGCCAGAGTTAGGGTGGGTGCTGTCTCTCGGATCCTCCAGCAGAGATCAGAGCTGGGCAGGGACTGTGGCTGGGTCTGGAGATTTGGGCTACACCAAAGGGTTGCACTTTTTCTCTGGAAGGTGGCCTGGGACCGTCTGCCGACGAGCTGGGCGCTGAGCCGACGTGGTGTTAGCATCCCCTCTGTGTGTCCGTCTTGTGAGGTGGACGAGTCAGTGGATCATGCACTATTCCAGTGCATTTGGGCGAGGTGGACTTGGAGGCTGTCCGGAATCCCGGAGGGTGCCTGGAGCCGGAGGGACTGTTTTTTGGAGGAGGTTCGGTGGTGGTCTAGCTCCCCTCAAATGCGTCTTGTGGCTATTCGAGCGTCCTGCACAGCGTACCATGTATGGCTGGCCAGGAACGCCCGAGTTTTTGGCGAGCTCCATCCGTCCCCACGGTTTGTGATGGAGCGGGCTCGGACACAGGCAGCAGAGCTTCTTCATGCAGGGTTGGATGATAGATCTTTGATAGCTCAGGACATCTGGGGCCCCCATACTGCTTTGGCAGCTCCTCACACGATGTTTTTCACCTGGAAGCCCCCACCCCCGAGTTTCCTCAAGGTCAATTTTGATGGTTTGGTCCTGAATGGAGGTAGGAGAGGAGGGGCAGGATTTGTTATCAGGGGACCGAGCTCTACCATGGTGGCAGCGGGGGGGGGGGGGGGTGCCAGATCTTTGACACCTCGGTCCCAAGGGCAGAGCTGCGAGCGGTTTGGCTGGGATTGCGACATGTGCGACGAGTGCTTCGGGCGAGCTCTATCCTCCTGGAGGGCGACTCGTCCACGGTGATCAGCTGGGCCTAGCAGGGCCCCCACAGTGATGGAGGAGGAGTGCATCCTTTGTTTCGTGATATAGGATCGATAGTAAGGGAGGGGATCACCTTTCGGGCTATGCATACATATCGGGAGGCCAACGGAGCCGCGGACTGGGTGGCGGCGTATGTGGCTAGCCACTCGGGAGACACCCTATGGGTTGGTGAGGATGACTTGTCCGGTGCATTCCGGGACATTTTGTTTGCAGATTCGTCTGAGTGTATTCGTACCCGACTTGTATGAAACACCTGTTTTAGCAAAAAAAAAAAAAAAAAAAAAAAAAGAGTGGGGTTGGGGGTGGGGGTGTTGAGGGGAGGGAGGCCTGTTCTCACATTTGTTTGGTATCTAAAAAAAAGTACAATTAGCCCGGCTGGCATCCATTAAGGGGACAAAATGTTTTGGAGGTGCACGTACTTTTGGCCGACCGAATTATCAAGTAGGAGAGGGCCGTGAGCTGAGCATCATCAGTCGAACCATGTATCCAAAAAAACAAAGACTTTGTAGGTACAACTTGTCGAAGACTTTCCCAAGCAATTTGCAATGGTAGATCTTGGTTAATTATGAATTAACGAGTCAATTATCATGTTGCAGCAAATAGATAAATCAAAGGGTTTGATGCTATTATATGTGTTCTAATATCTGACAAATACTAGCTTACCATTATCTGAAATCCAAATATAAAGAAGATATCCTAATGTCTCGCGATCGAAGCTGATCATAAGACAGGCTTGGGCACATAAATATTAAATTTTAAATAGGCCCGATCCAGTGCCTAGTCCACGATCAATTCTACCCTAAACGTCATGATTGAAGATACAAATATATTGAAAAATTTAGAACAAGCAAAGCCATAAGAAATGCAGACCAAAAAAAAAAAAGAAGACCTTATTCCTTGCCATTGTCTGAATATAAGGCATCATAGAATGCTCTTTTATATGCTTCGAGGAAGCTTTAATTTGCCCTTTCTATCTATTTTGTAACTATTGTGGTCAAGATTTGCCGTCTCAATATCAGACTCCATACCGATGTCACACTAGAATAATGTCGATACGGTACGGTGCAAAATTTTTTAGACATACCAAGTATCAATATACCATATGTATTAGATATCGGTATCGAACTGATATTATACGATACGTTCCATATCGTTCAGATCGAATCGATACAGCATATCATTGTGACAGTTGATCTAGCCTTTTATGTCACCAAAATTTTGATTTAGATGGTATGGTCCTTACTGCGCTTGGCAGACAAGCGGTAAAGGTTCGATTTTGCAAGGCGTTAGCCCTTACTTCGATCTCTCATCATATTAAGGCCCAGTCCTGCAAGTAGCAATTTAGTTTGGCCGGGCCAGTGAGGTGGGTGCATCCAAGAAAAAGAAGAGCATTGGAAAAATAACTCACTTTTTTCACCTGTTCTATGGTACTCTGCACCATCGATCGTGTACTAGTAATTTTCTTTCTTTTTCCCGAGGTGGGAGGGGCATACGGACTAGGTAGCAGCATGCTAGGCTAAACGAATCCGGACTCTTGTGGTCATTCAAAGTGGATGGTGATGTTACCAAAAAAAAAAGAAAGTGGAAGGTGATGTGACTAAAAATATCGGGGAGTTTGGAGAACCCCCAAGCCTTTGATTCAGACAACACAGCACAGTTACAGCAAAAGAAGCTGTACAGTTTGGACCGAAAGTAGATTAGATCGACCATGAGACTGATACAAAGCTAAACCAATCTAATTGGAATTAGAATCAGCTGGATTAGATTTGGATTCAAAAACACAACATAGTTTTATATATAGATTGGCTTTACCAAACCGGCCCAAATCGATTCGAAAATGGCATCCTATATATTTCAAAACTTTTTTTAAATATTTGCCCTCTTCTAATAATATAATTTATCAATAATTTATATTGCTGATTTTAATTATGCATGGCTATGAATCAAACTTACGTAGCATATGTTTTTGATACATACTGCTTACTATTATTTTATAGCCGAACCTGTTTATGCTATAATTATATATATGTCATGCTTTGTGTTTAAATTATTTAAAGCTAAATTAGATCAGAAAATCTGATAGAATTGATATTTAATCATATTTTATCCAGCACGGTGGAAATTGGATTATGTTTAAATTTGATACTTCGACCCTATTCAAATATGGATTATGCTTGGACTGCAACTATGCCGATCCAGCCAACCCACTTGCGTTGCTGGCCCCAGTGCAGAAAAAATTTCCAACTAACATCAATGAAGGAAGTCTAAATCACAGGGGTGGGATTAATTTCTCAGAAGATTTCAGATAATCTCAAGTATGATAATGAGGATACTTCCTTAATGGTTGTGCCTGTTTGGGGTAAAAAAAAATCATTTTTTTTTAAAAAAAAAGCCACAACTGATGTGACTTTTTTGGCAATTTACCTGCCCATATAGCATATATTTATTCAAAAAATTAAAATAATATAGTATAGTTATTGTCTCGTAAAATAAATTCTCGGGTTTCAATCTAAAACCAAAACTAGATCCACAAAATGGGGACAATCTTTCTTTGCCACCAAGCCAAGATATAAGAGAGTTTAATTATAAAAATAAAATAAAAATTTTTATAAATTAAAACTCTAAAACTAACTCAACCTTCATCAAGTTCTCATGTTCCAAGTCCATGCCGTGTTCTAGCAACTCTCTCCCTTTTTCCGTCATGCTGCTTGCCGTGAACTATGGGCAGACTTGGGATATGATGCTAATCTAGGCAATGCGATCTAACGCTGAAGTAGATAGGACTTAGACTCCTGGCATTAATTCGACATTACCTGGTGCGAACAATCCCAAAAGTCAGTTTAGAGTTTTATTGCGAGTTGATTTGTAACAAGAATTGATGCTGTGGCGTATGTACCAATTCCCAGCTCTAGGCCTTGGTAGTCCGAGTCAAAGTTAATAGGGCAAGCACTGGAAAAAAAAACCAAGAAAAATCCAATCTGACCACTACTAGCATCTGATCCAACTTGACATTGATAATGGCTGCATGTACGTTTGGTCAAAGTAGCCAATTTCCAAGTTCCTTTCTTTGCATTTTGTTTCCTATGCTGTTGAGCATGGATGCATGTTTTGCACTATAAAAAATAATGCATATTTTGACCGACAACACATTGTCTATCTCAAAATAGACAGCTTTTGGCATGCTGAATATAACTTCCGTACCAAATACGGCAAGTTGAGAGATGGATAATGCTTTCCATTTTCGAGATAGGCAATGCATTGCCGTCCAAAGATGCATCATTTTAGAGGGACGGAGAGGCCTTCCAAGCCAAGCATATTTTTCATAAAACTAATGAAGCTGCGGACTGAGTGGCTAGTTATTTAGCTAGCCACTCCGATAGTACCTTATAGATTGGCGATGGAGAGTTACCCCGACACTTCGAGGTATTTTTTTTATTTTATTATGTATATTTGTACTCGCCGGTATGACCCACATGCCTCAGCAAAAAAAAAAAAAAGAAAAAGCATCATCATGTGTAATGCAAAATAGGAGGATTCTGACTCCTTGAGTATTTGAAATCCTATATAGAAGTTGAAGGTGCAACATGAATTGCCCTTGAATTCTATCAAGAGAATTGTATGCTCGAATTTTTCGTAACTAAAAACCATATTGATTGTTGAATTTTTGAACTAAGTGGTCTAGCAATATCTCATCTTCTACAACTTGGATTGTATGTATGGCTTAGTTGTAGGTATAGCTAATTAAACCAAGTATTTGAGAAAGATAAGATCCATAAGTCTAGTTGTAGGTGTTGGAGGAAAAATGGATTGCTCAAAACACGTGGATATATCGCCGGTACTTGATGGCGAGCGCGATGGCGGCAACCCTCAAGGCGCCGAACCTCAGAGCGCCCGGCCTCAGATCTTGCAGCCTTGATTTCGGTTAAGTTGAGCCCGATCGACCTCAAGCCCAAAGGAGATCCAGTCAAAGGAAGAAGCAGACCCCTCCACTCCACCGAAAATCAAGTCCCCCTCTTCCTCATCCGGAGTCCAATCCCACGATCTCCGTCTCAACGACTGCCAACAATTAAATGCACATGATCTTAACGGATTGTCAGCCAGCCCAAAATCTCCGGCCATCCACAGTAACTTATTAATTCACACGATCACAGCCAATCACTACGGTAACTCATTAATTCGCATAGTTATGTCACAAGTAACCCTTACACTCCTCTTATAAAAAGGGAGTCTTCTTCCTTCTGGGGGGAGATCTTTTTTTTTACGTAACCTCTCTACTTGCTCCACCAAAAAATCCCCTCCGACTTAAGCATCGGAGGGCCGGTGCCGGAGCCCCCGGCCACCGGCTTCTTACAGATCCTCCGAAAAAGCTGTCCACCGTCACATTTCCTGCCGGAGCTCCTCCTTCTCGGTCCGCAGTCACCTTTGGGTCCTGTTGCTAGTAGGTATAGCATAAAGTTATAAATACATTGTTCAAGTTGTATGATGGGTGCGGACAGTAAATAGAAGTCTATATATTTCAGTTTTACATCCCTCTCTTATTGCAACTACAAAATCCTAAAAATTCTTCTTATAAAAAGGCATAGCTGTCGAAGTACTGGGCACCAACAACTATGCTCTAAACTTTTATTTTATCATCTTATATATCACCATCAGTTTTAGCAATACATTTTAACTTCCATATAGTATCAAAATTTGGGCAACTTCTTTATGGTGTTTGGGCATTAAGAAAATCTTAATTTAATTGCGAGATCCTGGGATGAGTAAGTATGGTTCTTATTTTTCTATTCTCAAATTAAAACCATTCAGGTTTTAAGGAGGATCAAATTCCCTCCTCTCTCTAAGTTGACGCTTCTGTCATATCCGAGAGAGAGAGGCAGTGCTCAGAAAAGAGAGCGCCGCAATTTGCAATATTTAGAAAGTCTGACCAACGTTTACAAAGAAAATGCTGTGAAGGTAACCAGCGGGCAAATTTCCACTTCAAGAATGGAGAAGCATCAAATGATCGATGGTGTAGAACCATGCGCATGGAACATGCATTACAAAAAAAAGATTCACCCCCAACCCTATCAACTCATGCTATCAAATCATCCTTCAATCAATTTGAATGATGTCATATTCTCAAGCCAATCGGAACACCGTCATGAAGAGTAAGGTCCAATTGGGAAGCCAATCCTTGACCGTTAAAAAAAACTTATATGTGTTTTAACTGCGGTCATTTATGAACCCCTAGCGAAAAAGTCCGGAGAAAATATTAAAAAAAAGGCCCGCAGCAGCCTTAAAAAAGGAGGAGAAGCCGGGTCGGCGAGAAGGGGAAAGAAGCAATGTCGGGAGGGATAGCTCGCGGGCGCCTCGCGGAGGAGCGCAAAGCGTGGCGGAGGAACCATCCGCACGTCCGTATCTTTTTCCTCTGTCTCTGAATTTCTCTCTCTTACTCCCCTTTCTCTTTCTTTCGGTGTTTGATCGCCCTTCCTTTGGGTTCTTGACAGGGTTTTGTGGCGAAGCCTGAGACCTTGCCCGATGGCTCCGTAAACCTCATGATCTGGCACTGCACCATACCCGGCAAGCAAGGGGTAAGAAGTCGCCTCCTCATGTTTTATTGTTATACTTCGATCTTTTTTTTCTCTCCTGATTTTGTGAAGTTCGAACTGTTTTGGCTAATATTACAGTTGCTATGATCGGGGTTTCTTGTTGTCTTTACCTATGTGGTGATTGGGGTTTTTTTGTTGCCTTTACCGAATTGGCTTTGCAGCTGTCTTGAATTTCTGATGAGAGTGGTTTTTAGTGATATTTTACTGGTACTGATGGGTCGGATTAGGTTTACTGGTAAGATAGCAAGTGCGTGCTTTTCTGCCATCGGAGATTTTTTTTTGCTGATCTATATATATTTTTTGGTGTTTTAATTGAGTTTTGGGTGGGAAATAATTTAAACAATCGGAAGGTTTCTAGAGGTTTGGGATTTGAGTGGCGGTTCTTTGGAGGTGTCGATCAGGAAACTGTTTGGATGGGCTAAGCCAAAAGGAGAAGGTTCGATGCACTAACCAGCAAGAAATCAAGTGGAAAGGATTTTTTTTTTAGGAACCGTTGTCACGAATGATTCTAGGAGTGACCATTCAGCGTTTATGGAGTCATGACTATGGAGGGAACATGCCGAAGCTGTCAGATATTACTGGAAAACTGTTGCTTTTCACAGACAAGCAGATCCGATCCCATAACTAGACCTAGTTAATTCGATCGACCTAATGAGAACAATAGGAGTATAAGGGGTTTACTCCTACTCAGATAAGTGATTTAGCTAATTGTCACTGAACCATGGGAATTTAACCATTCCCCCGCTTTTTTTTTTCCTTTCAATCTTCTTGATTTTCATCACCTTCAACATCTTTCTCTCCTTCGGCTGATGCATTCTGTGGCCAACTTTTGCATTGTTTCTCCATGGCCTGGGAGAGCTTAGCTCCACTAATGAATGGATCAATTTATTTCATAAATTTTTGAATCTATGGATCAAAATCATTAGCCAGATTCCATATATTGTGGGAAGAAAATGAAATTTCTAAGAATTTGTGATAGCTACTGTTATTTGCCACTGCAAGATGGCCTCTCATGGCATCTTCTATTTCTTCTTGCAAATTGGAAACTTGAAAGCAAGCATATTATTTATGAAATAAATTGCTTATCCTTGTGATAAACATAATAACTAGTCGAGTCCTTTATATTGAATGTAGAGCCAAAGTTGAGGTCCTCAAGATGATTTGAAGCATAAACATAAAATGCTGTTTCTTTGTGAAATTGTATGCATGCCTGCTAGAGTTAAGCTTCCAATATTTCTCCATTAGAACTCTTTTGGTGTGTCCTGCAGAAGTTGCACAGTATTAAGTTTTTGTTAATGGGCTTTTGGTAGATGAGATAACTTATTGTTGGCTGCCAAAAAACTTGGTCGATTAGGGATCCTTTGCAATTAAACACTTGAACAATGTAGGTCTGGTTAAGTCAACCAAGCATGATTAGGATGCTCTTATAAAAGACATGCTATGTTTACAAGGAGGGAAAATACTTTAGTTTGGGGTATTTTTCCTGTTTGTAAGATCTTTGCTTTATTGGTTATTAGATTGAAGAGCAGTAAGACTTTTTTTTTGTGTCTATATGTGACTTGGGTAGAGCAGGTCCGCATTTTTTGCAAGATAGGGTCATGGAGGGAAGGATTAGGAACAAATAAACTTAAGGAGATGGCTAGGATGTTGCTTGATACGGGATTTTGGGAACTCAGGGGGCTAAGGGGCCTAGTCTATTGTCGTCTGTTATTAGAAGTAGATAATGGGGTAGCTGTACGGACTGCAATACAAGCACTGCAGTTAACAGTTCTGCAGAGTATTAAAGCTAAGAGCTTTTAGTTCAGATGGATATATTTGGAGAGGTTTTCAACAAAACTTAGAGACTCTGGATTATTAACTCATCAGTATTGCTTGTATGTTATTCTTCTAGACTAGCTTCGGTTAACACATTTTTTTTATTTTTTATTTTTGGTTGGGGGGTAGGGTGGGGTTAGAGTATTGTGTATATGCTATCTTTTCTCTTTCTCCTAATTTTCCTCCTTTTCTTGAAGTAGCTATCTTATTGCTGCACAGCTAATGAGATAGATGTTCTTCCTTAATGCTATTTCTCTGTTTTTTTTTTTAAAAAAAAATTTAGTATACTTTTGTTGCATAAAGAGAAAAATCTCTTAGCCTACCTGTTGAGGGATGCACAAGGAGCAAACATCAGAATAGATGAAATATGCGAGTAAAGCTGCAGGCCTACTATCAAATTAAATTACATTTTACCAGTATATGAAACAACTACTCGAACAACATGCCTCAAAACCAATGTTAAATAATATGATCTTTAAGTTTTTACTACCTAAACAATTATCTTAGTAAGATTCAAATTTTCAGTATTATCCCTTATGTTTTCACTACTTATCAATGATTATGCAGCAACAATTATTTCACAAAATTCTTTTACATTAACATTTATATTGCAAGCAAATGTGTTACTAGATATTCAATTCATGAATAATTTTAATCCATTATCAAAGTTATGCTCCGATACTCCCATGAAGCTCAGCATGCCATTATCTTCTTGTTAGATAAAATTGATGTTCAATTTGGTCAGTTCTTATGAGCCTTAATTATATATATATAAAGCACTTTGTCCTAATGTTGCATATTTTTCATAGGCTAATGGCAGATGTAAGTAAACTGTGGGATTGCATCTTAACTTCAGTGGATTTCTTCTTGCTTTATTCTCTTGTAGTAATGCATTTTATGATCCTTTTAGGCAATAAACTTTAATGAAATAATTATTTTTCTATTGAAGTTCACATCATTCTGGTCTGAGCAAGCATCTTCTGATGGTATATGTTTTAGGCCTTAATAATGCATGTAAAGAAGATCTAGCTTTCATATTATTAGCCTGCTATTGTCTTTTATTTTATTATTGTCTATTTGAAACAGGTTTTGGTTTGTTGTGGCTTATCAATTCATGTGTCTATAGATATGTGTCAATAAACTTCAGAATGCAATGTTTGATGATAATGTGCTGATGGTCGTGTTAGGGAATATGCAGCTGCAAAGTTGGTAGGGGGTGTTCTGTGGCTGCTTGTATGAGTTGAAAGATAGAGACTTTATCATTGTATGAGAGAAAGCTAGTTCTTTGATAGATATTTTGCCTATTACGTAGTTGGCTCATGTAGGTTACTATACTGGCTCTTGAAGTGACATTCATCCCTTTGTGAACTATTGCTGAATTTTTTGATCAAGGCAAATTGTAGGTAATAAAGCAGCCAGCAGACAAGTAGGGATGGTGGAGTATAACCTTCCACTGTATACGAGGAAGGAACCAAAATGAAGAGTGAAGAAGGCAAGGAATGATTTGGAGGCATATACCACTTAACATCTTTTTAAGGAGGCTGAGTTGTTGACTTGTCCCTCAGATCAGACTATGATATTTAAATGATTGAATAGTAGTCTGGTTAAAGTTAAAGCGAGTTGTCAAGTTGACCTGGTTGCATGTTTTAGTGGGCCTTGTTTTGTAAGTGTGCTAGTAGCATTATGCTCTCCCTCCTTATTTATTTGCTTGAACCCTATAGTAGGATGGTTCTTTCCATCTAGAATTATGTTGAGGATGGACTGGGGTGTTCTAAGCACTAGAATATCCACTGAGCATTTACATGACCCAGTTTGTATTTGTTGGTTCAGCAAGGCTATTATTAGATGAAAACTTAAAGTTGTGGCTTGATCTCATTATCTGTAACTTGGGACAATATTGGGGAAACTGCAAGCTGCATAGAATACAGAAAAATGTTTGCATTATGCTGGTCAGCATGGGTTTCTTCCAACTATGAGTGAGTTTGCGTATAACTATCTATTAGAGGAGTGCTAGACCTACATTTTTATGTATATGAAAACTATCATGCTTTATGAATTGTGGCTGCCTCAAATTCTTTCTGGGGCCCCTATCAAAAGTATATGCATGGTTCATGTCCTATGTGGATGACTTTTTATGCATTAAGTGGTTAAAAATATATAAAAATATATAACTTGAATTGTCTACATAAATTTAAATTGATATCTGGTGTGAAGATATCCAAGCTTGATGAATTTTGATCTTATGTATTTTAAGTTTTATTGTTTGGTGCCAACAAGCGTCTGTAAAGAATCTAATAATCGTACCAGATATATGGCCAACAAGACTGGTGGCAAGATTATGGTGTCTTTAAAACCTCAAGAGGTAATTAGTGTGGAGGAAGGTTGTACTGTAGTTAAACTATATAGCTTCAATTGACGAAGAATTACAATGCTTCAAGCTTCCTAAGACTTGGAGGGCAGAAAGGGGGGATGCCTAACTTCCCGAGATCATTTGGATGAAAGTATCGTGCTGCTCAAATTAATTGTGAACCTGGCCTTTTAGTAGAAATAAATGGTGCAGAAGGATCCTAATATGACAAGTCTAGAACCTTTGGTGTACAATTGATGTAATTGTGCTGGTGATGGAGTATATGTTGCAGCAGTACTTAGCAGTAAGGTGTAGTTGTAGTAATTCAGCTTTAGTCATGTTATGCGTGGATTTTTCCTTTTTTTGGAGCTCCCTTCTACCAGCCATCTGGCATAAGCCAAGGATGTCTACAGTATCTGTTGGAGGGTTGACACCATGCACCATCCATTGGAGATAGACAGTATGTTGACAGTTGATCATAATATTTTCAATATTTACTTAGCAAAGCCTTTTGATTGGAGCTCTTTTATTGTCTAACTTTATCTTGATGAGTAGTTGTTT
Organism: Phoenix dactylifera; assembly: GCF_009389715.1. Taxonomy (NCBI): domain Eukaryota; kingdom Viridiplantae; phylum Streptophyta; class Magnoliopsida; order Arecales; family Arecaceae; genus Phoenix; species Phoenix dactylifera. The sequence continues at coordinate 16,531,184 of NC_052393.1, forward strand.
AGTTCAGTACTTGAGGCAAACATGATAATCTTGTTCTCCTTTGTTGTACTCTTCAGGTGTGCGTCGGTTACTGTTCTGATCATTTCATTATTTTGATAATGTCGACTAAAAATGTAGACATCCTTTAGTCTTGTGGTTGCTGGATTTTCTTTCCACTCTAGATTCTTTACAACACCATCGTCAAATATTTTTGTTTTTCCATTAATTTTTTTCCATTTGCTACATCTGCTACGACCATTTCCCTAATTGTCTTAATAGACATCATATTGGTGTCTAGAACTACAACGTTACTTTCACATGTTTCACTATTATGTACAAATTTCTTATCATTATTATCTGCATCCTATACTTAAAACTGACATTCTTGGGAAAGTATATAAACATAGCTTCCTTTCTGATCAAACATTTTGAATATTTTAATATTTATTTCCTTTGATTTGATCAAAGAGGATTATGATAGTGGATATGGCTGTTGAAAGGTTTGAAGGGTGTTGGATTTGTATGGCTACCCCAACGAAACAGGATAAGGACCATGAGCCTTGGCCAAAGGACATGCTTATTTCATAATGTGATATATTGGGTGCTACCATTTTCTTATTTTAGCTACTTTTCAATATTTCTTAAGTGACTATACATAGTTAAATGGAGTTTCTATGTTGGTTACAGCCATCGGTCACCTAGTCTTTTGGTTTGTTTAATAGCCAGGACTTTTATTTGGCAATCTGCATCTTTTGGATGTGTCAATAGTAAGAAAGAAAATTTCAATATTCAATTTGTGAAGCCTGCTGGCATGGTAGATTGTTCAGAATATATATATTATAAGTGAACCTTTGTAAATTACTTGGAATACTATCAATATTTCCTATGCAGGGAATAAGATAGCAGAGATGCACCGATTAATAGGAAAATAATAATATATTATAAGAAAAAATTGAGTACCTTTACTTGATCATGTTTTTCTTTTTGTTATTAATGTTTTCTCTTTCTGATTTAATTGTGCCATTCTCCTAACATGAAGAGAGAGAGAGAGAGAGAGAGAGAGAGAGAGAGAGAGAGAGAGAGTCCATGGGTAGAGAGGGAGTTGTGGGAGAGGTTATAATTGAAAGTCAATGAGGGGAATTTTATTAGGGTTTTGATGGAAGGGAGATTGGGCAAGTTGGAGAGTGAATTGGGGAGGGATAGAATGAGAGAAGCAAAGAAGAGAGTGATTAGACAGAGTGGGGCATTTATATGATGGAGAAAGAGAATATATGCTGGTGGGTTGGGTAATGGGTTATCAAGATATGAATGGAAGAGAGAATCTGATCCCATGTTAATTGGGATAATAAGGGAATAGAGAAAGAGATACAATGAGAGACAACAATAAGGTCTCTCTTTTGCAGATAACATGAAGAGAAAGCGAGAGAGGGCTTTTGTAGATTCGGATGTGGGTGCAATATATAGTTCTTTATTACCAGGTTTCCACATGATTAAAGTTGTTATGCTATAAAGTTCTTGTATGCCAGCTAGATAGTTTTTACTTTGGAGGGCAAATTTGCAGACCCACAGGCCCCAGCTTACCCTGTTTAATATAATGTGGATGAGTGATGTTTGTTAGAAACTTGTGACATGGTATCCAGTGTTGGGCACCTGATGCAATGACACTCAGACTTGAATTGTCAACTTGTAGACATTTCTTGCCATATATTGGATCACTCAAAAAGAAAGGCTTAGTAAAATAAAAATGATAATGCATCTGGTTTTTAACATTTGGCCATTTCTGATTTCTCAAAAATTCAAAATCAATTGCATTTTAATCTATGGAATTGTCAAAATATTTTGTTAACCTTTTTGCTTCTTCCGTTGGACAGTCATGTCTTTAGGGTTTAACAAATATCCTCAATATCCTAGAGATATTAGAATGATATCCATGAGTACCGCATTGATGTTAGTTGTTATTTAAATCTATGCTCTCATGTATATCCTTGTGATATGTTTCAGCAGATGGTGGCACACAATTTGAAATTTGAATGTTTGTGAGTTGAAATTTTGAATGTTGATTGTAGGGCCACGCTTGGTATTGCTTTTAAAGGGCTAAAAAGTACTTCGAGAGTTAGAAGCTCTTTTGGAAGATTTTGAAATATTTGGTAAAAATTTGAAATAGCTTTCCAGCTCCTCCAATTTTGAGCTTTTAGGCAAAAGTTCTACTTCAGATATACTGGGAGGTTGTTTTTTTGGATAAGAGACCTAGGTTCGAGTTTTGGTAATAATTTTTTTTTAAATAATTTAAAAAAACATATAAGTTAACAATACTTTGTAATAACAGATTTTGATAGTGTAACATAATAATGATATAATAATAATATTATTATAAAATGATATTATATTAATATCATATTATTACCATCATTGTTATTGTACCATAATAATCATATTATAATAATATAATATTTTATACTATAATAAGATCTTAATATAGTACTTTTGTTATATAGTAAAATAATAATATCATGTTGTATCATAATAGTATTATAAAAATATTGTTATATTTTTATAGTAAATAAAAATTATTATTATTTATTATATTATGTATTTTAAATGTCAGAATAAATAATTTAAAAATTAAGAATATTTTATAATAATAGTATTTGATATTATAAATTGTAAAACAATTAAAAGCACTCTATAATATCCTTTATTATCATCTACTGATACTAAAAGCACTTTTTTAAGATTGGCTACCAAACAAATGTTAAAGTTTCATAGCCTTCAGAAGTGTAGTTGCCAAGTAGCAAGCAACTTTTTATCTAAAGCTCTATAGGTAAAAGCTTTACTACGTACAACAATGCTAAACAAGGCCTAAGTAATTTTGATTTTTGCCGGCAAAGGTGGACATGTCTCGGCATTTATACCGGGTTTCTTTTCTACATAAACGAGCATCAGCAGTGCTTTACCTATTTTGTGAACTGCTTACCACCTTTAGAGTTCCTACTAGAACAGGTGTAAGCTGAAAACATTCTCATTCAAAGCTTATATATATATATATATATATGTTCTTTTCTTATCAACCTACACATACATGTACACTCGCTTGCTCACTTGCCAGTTTTTCTTGCTTATAAATTGATCAATTCTAGTGAACTCACGGGGTAACACCTTTGGGCATTTAGTGTTAGCAGGAAGCAGCCTTTGCCGTACAGAAGCATTGAGTTATTTTTTTACTGGAGTTTTTAGTTTTCAACGTGTGTGGTATCATATTTTATGGACCAAAATAAGATCAGAGAACATGGTCACATGCATGCATATATATCTTGCAAAATTGCAAGTGTATTGAGTAAAGGAAACTGTAAGTTCCTGGTAGCATGGTTTATCTTGGTAAAACAAATGTATGTAACACTATGGACAGAAGATAGAAGCCTTTTTGGTTCAGACATTTGGGCGACAGGTCTTTGATCATGGAGATGGATCCAAGTGTTGCTATGCATCTGGAGCTGATGTAAGAGCTGACTGGGAAAAAACATTTCAATGTAGGTTTTCTAATGGGGAATTGATGGAAACACTCCGAATATGTGGCAGAGAAACAAACACAAGCAGAGCGCATTAATATGCAAAAATCGGCATTCTGATATTAGCTTGCAGCAAATATCCCTAAACTGCAAGATAAATTGTCAGTTATGGAAGCATACTACAACTGAATGCGTCATTTGACTGTAGTTTTCTTGATTAAGTGCATGTGTTACTATTTCCTTGTGGCAGACAAGCAGTATAGGCATTCCTAAGAACTTTTTTTGATAATTGTCTAAGTCTTGACAACTAGAGACATGAAAAATACACTTCTTGGGTTCATATTAGTAATCTCGTTAGTTGTATGGATGCCACCAAACAAGAGTTATTTGAACTATGTGTAGTCACACAAGACTTAGCAGTTGATTGGGGGAGTAAATTTGAGCATTTGCTGCTTGATACAAAACATGCGCACCGTAGCCCCTAACCTCCTGGTAGGAGAGGTATCTTTTCCTGAAAATGTCAAATAAGGGGATTGTATAGTCCAAGTTGAAGATAGGATATTCATGATGAAGCATAGGCAATTTGGGCAAAGGAATTTTGATTTTTAGTTAGTAGAAGTCATGTATCTAAGTCATTAGGAGAAATCTAGATTTTCTTATTTTCTAGATATTTTCGTACTTAATTTTGGGCCTAATTTTGTAATATGTTTTGGAGCCATTTTTTGAGTAGGACTATCATGGAAGGGTCCTACTTGGATCCTAGTTTGATTAGGAAACTTTAAGATATATAAGGATTGTGTTTTGAAGAGATTTTCAGGAATTTTATGTGGGGTCCTACTGTGTTACAAATTTCATTGTTTTAGGAAAGCGTTTGTTAGGAAATTGTAGGGAAGAGTTCTTGTTCTTTTAGAAGTCCTATTTTAGGAGTACTAAGGCATTCTAACTTTTATAAAGGAAGGGTTTGTTGTAAACTGAGTTCAGTAGTGCATAGTTTTATGGAAAAAAAAAATCTAGTTTGTTTCTATATTCCTTCCAGTTTATTTCTTTTCCTTTGGTTGTTTGCTTCACCCCGAGGCTTGTTTTTTGCATCTAGGGTGTTACATTCCCGTTATGCAGATTTTTCTGCACCTTATCTTGATGTTTCATTTCTGATCTGAAAACACAGACCTTATAAGTTGTCAGAGGACTGGTCTAGCGCCAGATTGGTAAGAACATGAAAGAAGTCTGAGGCTGTAAATTGAATTGCCAGTCAGCCATTATTGCAAGAAGCTATAAATAGATAGGATGATAGTAGGAAAACTTAAAAAAATGTAAAAATTGGATGAAATTTTGTAATAATAAAAATATGGATTTTTTTTGCATGAATATCCTTCTAAAAATTTAAATTTGCGTGAATACCCTCTTAAAATTTATATTTATTTCTGTACCCTCATAAAATACTATTTTTGCACAAATGCCCCTAATATAACAGTTCTTCTAACACCGTTAGTAAAAACCATATTTATTTTAATTAAAAATAAAATAGAATTTTAAATTATTTTTTTGTCCTCCATCGCGATCGTCTTATAAATGTTTCTTTTCGTACATCTACCTATTAAGGATATTTTAGTCATTTTAATTTAAAACCGTTAATTTTTTAATGGCATTAGATGGTGTGGGTACATATGCAAAAACAAAGGTAAAAAAGGTAGAATAATAAAACAAGTGTTTTCCGAGGGTATACACGCAAATATCAATTTTGGGAGGGTATTCATGCAAAATTTGATAATAAGGAGGTATTCATGTAAAAAATCCTAAAAATATTTATGTATCATCTATAAGACAAAAATGATAAATTATGAAAATTTATCATGCGTGCATGCATATGCGACTATGCAAATATGTATGTGCATATATACTTTGTATGGTCCAACAAGCCACTAGCAAAGGCTGTTTGGAAGGTTGAAGCTCTTGCTTCAGTTGTTTGAACAAATTTATCATGAGTCAAAGTTGTGAGGTGACCCAACCCTCAATAGCTAGGGGTGATGAGTTGGGCTGGTTAACCAGGCTGACCTGCCAGGATATTGAAAGATTGATAGAAGAATCAATTATCTGAATAGCAGACGTTATAATCCCTAATGATGAGGAATCTTTGCTGGAGCCACAGAAAAATTCTTATATCAGAAGTTAATGGCAATAAGAAGAATAAATGCTCTGAAGGAGGAAGAGTTTATCCTCTAAGCTGAAAGATGTTGCAGATTTTTTGCAAGGGGCTGTTAGAGATCAATGTGGAAACTCTGCCTGTCGTTGGGTCAACAGGAATATGCTGAGTTAGTTTTACAATGTTTTGCCAAGAGTGGGAATAATGAATAGTCTATGCATGTGGAAGGATTCATTTAAGATTCACAGTGGGTGGGTGAAATATAACTACTGGTGCATCAATTATGTTTTCTTCTTCAAATTGTTAGATCTTCCTGTTGAGAGGCATTTTAAGGTGTCCATGCTACTGTTTTATTTCTTAAGTAAGATCTTTTGACAACATATATTTTTGTTCCTTTTCTGGATGTAGAGTGCTTTTGAGATATAGCTTTGATGGCATTTTAATCTTCTGCTTCCTACCAAGTGATATTGTAGGTCTTTCTGCTTTCTAATTGTTAACTCTCCCCTAACACTTCCATTGGACCTGATGCCATTGCTACCTTTCTTCCTGCTTTGTGAACCTTTATTGAGAGAATTAAATGGAAGCATGAATGCCCTAATTTTTGATGCTGCAGACTGATTGGGAGGGTGGTTACTTCCCTCTGACACTCCATTTCAGTGAAGACTACCCCAGCAAACCTCCCAAGTGCAAGTTCCCGCAAGGTTTCTTCCATCCAAATGTCTACCCTTCTGGAACAGTATGCCTATCAATTCTTAATGAGGACAGTGTAAGTGAATAAGCCATGAAGCCAGCTTCAGACCATTGTCAATGTAGTTTGATCACAGTGTTGGATCACACAATTGTTATTTGCAGGGTTGGAGACCAGCCATCACTGTGAAACAAATTCTTGTGGGAATACAGGACTTACTTGATCAGCCAAATCCTGCTGATCCTGCCCAGACTGATGGTTATCACCTATTTATCCAGGTCTGTGGATTAATAACTCATCTTTGAGTACATTGGCAGCTTCAATTGTTTCTATTGATGCATCAATTTATATGAACTATTGAATTTGCAGGATCCAGCAGAGTATAAGAGACGGGTTCGACAGCAGGCCAAGCAGTACCCCCCGCTGATCTAATATTGCCCTAAAGTGGGGAGTTGATGTTGCGCATCTGTCAATACTCGTATACTTTTCTTTTGTTTATGCCTGTCTGGACTGGACCATAAATGTTAAATTTGGTTGCCAACACCTCTGTTATATCAACTTGCTTGTTCGGTTTGGTTCAAACTTTTACTGATATCGTTGTTCATGGTGTTTATAAAGAGGTTCATCTGTGATTCTAATGTTATTTTGATGCAGTTGGTTTGCTTGCTGCATTTTTTAGTTGGCATCATTATGGATTGATGATTAGGAAAATGAATTAAGAAATTGGCAACCACATTTAGAGAACCACCCTCTCAGGAGTCAGTACCCTTAGCTGAACTATGACCCATATGATAATTTGACTTTTATCCTAGACATTGATTCCTGTTTTCACAGAATCATCTTTCGAAGTCATCGCCCTGGACGGTTCACAGAAAATAGTACACTGATTGTCGGTTGATGTTAGCATCATGGTCATTGGGAATGGGCTGAATGATTTCAAGGCATTAAATATCATCTGTTCAGGAGCAAGATGGACACTGTTATCTAGACATACAGCCCCCCCCCCCCCCCCCCCCAAAAAAAAGGGGCATCAAGGATGAAATGTCAATTAAGTTCATGAAGTTTCTGGCATTTAAAGTTGATTACTGGTTGCTTTAACCTTCTTTAGAATGGAGTGTCAGCCTTCCAAGCCAGCTACAAAACTTCCATTTCGAGCACCGAAGTATTCTTAAAGCTAGTTTGAAGACTTGGGGAGGTCGAAATGGTTACTAGTCCAAGAAATCAATCTGATGAGGTTTCTCCTATAGATTGGTGAAAGTCATCTGCAAGTTCACTAATTGGTGAAAGGCTGCTTAGATTATATATTTTATGGAATAAGTTTGTTGGTGACATTCCAAATGCATATATGATGACATTCTTGCAACTTAGGGGTGCTCCAAGCAATGATTCAATCGGGTCATTTAATACAAGTCGTATCTCTTGAAAGGTCTCATAATGATAATCCCCAATCCAAGCTAAGACAATAACATTCAGAGATATGTGGTTGCCATGATTCTACCATATCAAGTATTTGCTCTGTCACATAAGCTACATGTCTCGTCAGCTAAGAATCTACATATCAAAATTTTACACACGTCATCCATCTAAAAAGTGATTTGGGTTTGGAATGCATCGTAATATATTGTCTCCTGTATATCATCTATACACGCATGTATTTGCGGAGCTTCCATTAAGCCTCTGAGCAGGATTAAAACACAATATTTTCTGATATCGTATTAAGAAATACTGGAGCCGGTGGTTGCATATTTGTTTAACTTTTGGCAATTCTGTGCCTCTTAGGATGACTCTCGTAATCAAACATGTTATATAAGGTACGGAGGTAGCAGGAATAGCTAGTCTTTGAAAAGTTGAATACTCAAATTATCGAGTATCTTGAGTTTGATGGTAATGGCCACTGCTTTACAAATATCAAAATTTCATGGTGGCAATAGCAAAACTTGAAAAATAGGGTCCACAAATAAAGTCCACCACATCAGGAAGTCAAAGTCGAACCAAATGCTGGTATTTTTGAGGTCTTAACTTATTTGTACAATATTCAACTAAGGTGGTCTTTTTTTTAAAAAAAAATATGTAACTTTTGGAGATTTATGATATGGCATCATCTTTTAACGGTGTAGCACAACAAGTGATCAGAGTTAAATTCCATCATTTGAGCCTCAAAATAGGCCGATCAAGACAAAAATTTTTTTTCTAGGTTTTGACCGAGTAGATGACCCCATCAAAAAAGAATTAGATGGAGAGGCTGAAAACAAAATCGATGTAAAAGTCGAAAACTATAGAATTTTGGAATTTTAGCCTTATCATAATTATTTCCACTAGTCATAATAATTGTATTCTTTTTCAATTAGAAGAGAAATCTAGCTAAATTATGTAAAGACGGATCTTACTTGTATAAATAGAAATTTTGTAACTCTGTTTGATTATTCATCGATGAAAGAAAAGAAGGTCTAAACATAGATTTCGCCATTGTTTTATTTTTTGATTTTTTTAAAAGAAAAATAGTTTGGACAACGTAAAAGACAAAAGAAAAACCAAAGAAAGCCCCTTAGACCCTTAACCCCATTTTTAAGAAAAGAAATTAACTTTCTTATAGTTCTAGTTTTCTTTATGTTTGCTGTCAACAAATTTCCAAGAGTTTCGAGTCCTTGATTCTCATTTCTCGCTCAAATTGGGCACTTTTCTTCTGTTCTTTTTTGGACTGCTCTCTTTATTTCCTGCTTACATGTTGCTGTCGTTTATAACATCCATTTATGCAGGAATAAAATCATCATAAATGAATAAATGCATATGTTGCTTTTTAAAACATTACTGAACTTTCACTGTACAGATGGCTTACCACGTAGCACTGTTTTGAAGTGGTAAGATTCTTTTGCGGTATGACACCAGCCTTCCATTATGCCCCATGGCATGGCAGCTTGGCAGCCCAAAAACCTGCAATAACACAGCTGGAACCTTGTACTTCTTTGCTTTTTTTCTTTTTTTGCTGAAAAAAAGGGGTCCATCACGACCATTCTATCATAACGGTTCATTGGACGCATGACTATTGACTGCATCTACGAAGAGCGACGTTACCGAACGTCAGACGTAGCCCGCATCCATGCCGTATGGCCGGGAAAGGGGGAAGGCGCCTGCAAGTTGTAACATCAAGCACTTGTTTTAGGTTTACAAAGTGACTGCCTGATATCCGAACCATAGGCGACACGGTACGGGAGATCCAACGGTCGATGTGAAAGGACTTCAATAGATATGATGTGACATGTGGTCTCATGCCACGTATTAGGGATGGGTCCCTGGCTTCCTGCTTTGGTATTGCGCCTCCTTGTGGTCCGATATCGCCGTGGCCAGGTAGGCAATTTGAAAGGACGATCTCATAGAAGACCTCTCAAGAGCTGCACTGTTATTTATGTATATCGAGGAGAGTGAAAGGAAAAGGAAAAAAAAAAAATCAGCATTGCAGACTCTTGGGGAACTTTCCGTTCCTACTCATGCCAACTTTTATGTACGTGGAGGAAAAAAACGAAACTTTGCTATGAGCCCATCTTCGTTAAGGACGCCGTCCAGAGGCATCATGAGTACTGTTAGGGTGAAAAATGAGTCTAATGATAGAGCATAACCTCATTGATCAAACTCAGAACTGAGTAAGCTAATGTGATGTTCCACATGGTTGTAAAGGCGGCCCAATACATTTAGGGGCCTAAGACGAACTCACTGGAAAAGACTTTTTTTATTTATTTAAATGATAATTTTTTTTAATAAATATAAAATACTTTATAATTTTATTTAAAAATAATCCGTCTAGTTTTTTGAGATGCAAAATTACTAATTAAACTTTTGTACCCAAGATCCATTAAAATACTATTTTCAATCGATAGTATAGCTAATTCATTTAATCTTTTTTGTATCATAGTTGATCGTAAATAAGATTTTATTAACTTTAATTTTTTGGGGCCGTAGATAAAGATGGTTAGGCATGAGATTTAAGCAATAGAGAAGAAACAGAAAAGAAGAAAAAAAATTTGACACGGAGAAGGTAAGGAACTTTGAATACTAGTGAAATCAGTTCTAGGAATCATTCCTTGGAATAGTTTGTGCCAAATCCATGCCCTGCGTACTGTACTAGTCAAGCATATGGTAACATGAGTAAAGAATTCTCAGTGGAATGTCTTTTAGTATGTTTATTCTCAAAGTGATTGCTATATTGACAATTTGACATTCTAGACTTTTTTAAATTTAATGAGCTAAAACATCTCAACCTTCATTTGTATTCTGTGGATGTCAGTACTTTCATTCTCAAAGTGATTGGTATATCGGGACTTTTTGAAAGTTAATGAGCCGAAGCATCTTAACTTTCTTTTGTAGCCTATGTTATCTTGGCAATTTCTTTCTCTATGATTATCTTAGAGTTTTTCTTTAGCAATTTGGTAGGATATAGGTGATTTTAGCAGCAGCATGTGCAGGGTTAAAACTAGGATCATGGCTTAAAATTACTGGAATGAACATTATGTACTGAAATTATTCCAATATTTGAGAAATTTCCAGCTTGCTGTGATCAAAGTCATTTGTCAAATCTTCATAGGATAGGGTCATAGGTACATTGTCATGCATCACCTCACAAATTATTTGCTTCAACTAATACTAATCCATTAACTGTGAAAATTAAGAGTATGTTTGTATGTGTGATGGATATGATTTGAACTAGACAAATGAGAATAAAAATATGACAAAACATGACTAGACCAACTTTGTTTTTTTCTCAGCAGCATGAGGTTCGAAGTTGAATTATTTGAAAATGCATCTCGAACTCTCTATGAAAATAGAAAAAAAAAAATTGCTATTGTGCCTAGAAATATTTGTAAAAGATTCTAGAATGAAAGGATTGGCGAATATATTCACTGAAAAATATTTCAAAGCTTAGATTAACTAAAAAATTGGATTAGCTGGGCTTTGTGGAACCAGGCAGCCCAACGCTCATTACCACGCCAAGATTAAACCACACAATATAATATAAAAAAAAAAAAGAGGAAAAGCTAATCAACCACAAACAAACAAACAAAAAAACTAGAACAAGATTAGAGATCAAAAAAGAAAAGAGACCAGCACTGTTGGAGCCTTGGACATAACTACCTGTGGACTGTGGTTCGGACCGTCCAGTCAATCGGAAGGTGGGCCAGGTGGCCGCCCGCCGCCGTCAAGGTCCAGAATGGCAGTCGGCACTCGGTAGAACCAGAAGGACGGTGGCAGCCGGCGGGTCGCCGGGTTCTTGCCTTCTTAGAGCCGAAGGACGGTGGACTGTGGACCGCTGACGAGATCGAGAGGAGCAGAGGAGGATTAGACTTTAGAGCGGAGCCGCGGAGGCCGGAGCCCGAAGGTCGGAGGAGCCGAGGAGGGCTGGAGAGGAGATCCGGACTTCTAAGCAGGGGCGGCCCTCAAGTCGTCAACGGTCGAGCCAGGATTTCGAGAAGGAAGGGCCGAAGAATTGACTAGAGTCTAGGGGGAGAGGAGCACTAAAGAAGCCGAGAAGGTTTAGCAAAAAAAAAAAAAACACCGACAGAGAAGGGGGGAGAGAAGGAGGGAGTAGAAGTTCGTTGTTTGTCAATTGTCATAGTCGTTGCCCGCCTGTAACCCTGTTACCTCACCTCAGTCACCTATAGCCGCCGGGGATGCACTATAGCGGCGGTAGCTCATTGTCCTGCACTCCTGCTAGCTTTTGGATGTGAAAGCTGTGCAGCGTTAAGCAAAAAAAAAAAACACTATGTAGCGTGGTAGAGCAGGGCCTTTCTTGGGCCGGGGGCCTTAGGCGACTGCCTCAGTTGACTAATACTCGAGCCAGCCCTGCATGGTTGAATCAAACTCACCTCGATCATGAAGAGGAGCTAGACAAACAAACTAGAAGACCTCCGAGGTTGCATCCGATATGAAGTTATGCAACTTGGGTGGATACTTTTCTAGCTCAGTGCCTACCTCAGGACGACTTGAGTTCTCTTATCTCGACTGGCGATTTTTTCGCTATGTGCGAAAGTGTTATGTGGTTTGGGCCTTTTTTTCTTTTGGTCCAAGCCCATAAGGGCTCTTTAAATCATTTTAAGTCCAACTTTAAAGCTTGGGCGCCGAATTTTTCTAGAAAGAAATAGAAGCACGAAAATCCAAGTAGAAAAAAAGGAGAGAGAGCTCTTTGTGTGGGAAAGTAGCTAGAGTTTGGGGTGAGCTTGTTGGTCCTACTCTTATATTCATTGATACTCATTGAAGCTTATATTTTTAAGGGTGTATTGGAGTTTCTTCCAACAAGTAGTTTCAAAGATTTGGTGTTGGAGTTGGCTTGTTCAAGCTCATGAGGAAACCCTTGTCTTTCTCCTCTTTTTTTTGTTGTGTTGGCTCAAGTGATATATGTTGACACTTGAGTAGAAATGATTGTAATTTGTTTATTATAGTAGAAGTTTGATCGGAGCATGACCCATGGATATAGTCTATATGCCAAACCACATTAAATCAGGAGTCTCTTGTGTATGCCTTTTTTTTTTTGGTAAACCGGCTTCTCACTACATACGACGATGAGAAAGCCCAGAACTATCGCAAAGTAAAACACGATCTAATGCCTGCGGCACATGATCGGAGAGACCCCAAAATATAAAACCAGAATGGTGGGCTGCATAGGAGGCGACCCAGTCCGCAGCCCTGTTCGCCTTCCGAAACACATGCGAAACTTGAAGTAAATCTAACTCCCAGGGCCGGCTCGAGCCTTAGGCGACTAAGGTGGTCGCCTAAAGCCCCCGGCCCCAAAGAAGGGCCCCACGGCCACCGCGCCGCACTGCGTCGCTGCCCAAATAAGACTCCGCTGCGCTGCACCGCAGTTTTTACGGCACTGATGGCAGGGCACTGTAGCAGTAGCTACCGGCCTACTGCCTACGACGATGGACGGGCGACACTGGTGAGGTAACAAGCTACGACAAGACAACGGACGAGTCTCCCCCTTCTCAGCTTCTCTACTTCTCTGCTAGTGCTTTTTTTTTTGCTTCTGAACTCTTCTCGGCTTCTTCTCTCCCCCCACCCCGGTCCCCACTCCCCACTCCCCACTCCCTAGACCCCCTTCGACCCTTCCCTTCTCTGACTTCCTTCTCATTAGTCATCCCGAGCGGCGATGATCGAATCCATCCACCCTTTGCCCCTTCGGAGTCCGGAGAGAAGTCTATTGATCAACAGATCAAGTCCTCCTCTCCTCTTCTCCTCCGCTCTAATCCTCATTCCTCCATTCCTCCTCTCGATCTCGTCATTCGTCTCCGGCTCCAAGAAGGCAAGAACCTGTCATCCCGCGGCTCCATTCCTCCTTCACGGCTTCACCTTCTGTTCGTTCTGGTTCTGCCGTTCCGGTTCTGGACCTTGACGGCGGCCACCTCCCGACTCCCGATTGATTGGACCACAAGCCGGTAAGCCCTAAGGCCCCTAACTCCTAAGTCCTAAGGCCTCCTCCCCGGAAGCCGGAAGAGTGAAGACCTTCTTCAGTTCTTCCCCGGTTGATTTAATCCTGCATTTTGAACCAATTTTATTTGGATCGACTGATCTTTTTTAATCTGACATATGAAAGAGTACACATAACAATTTTATCTGAATAGGGAACTTGGTAATTATCATTTTTTTGAGGCTATTTTGGGTAAAAATTGGAATAGTTGGAATCCTATTGAGAATTATCATTTCCACTATCCCTGCAAACTTTGATCGTTTGAGAAAAGTGCTCATAGTTCCATTTTCTGTCTTTACCTGGTTTGCTTTTTGTTGCTGAAAATTCATTAGCATTGCATTGGTTCCAGGGGAGTATTTATTCATTGATAACTGAACACCTGTCTTACCGATCAACAAGAGATGACCTTAATAGCTTCTGCTCTGAGCCTCTCGCCTATCATTTTCATTATTGATCGGTATTATTCAATCCATATGATGGAAATTTAGTTTTCATCTTTCCATTTTACCAGCTGATTGTCTCATGTCCAGCCACTTGTTTAGATAATAATGCAATTACTTCATGCTTTGTTAGAAGAAGGATTTTATGATACGCTTGATTGTAGCTCATTTGCTTGAATATCTTCCTCTGCCCCCCAATCACCCCACCCCCCAACAAAAAAAAAACACAAAAATATAGGCATTGGTCCATATGATTGTGCAATCAAATTTTAGAATTCCTGAAAGATTGTGTAATTAATTGTATGATTGTTCTGTAATGTTCCTTGTATTTCAGCCCCGGGTATTAAGCTTGGCATTAAGCATATGAAAGCTTGTTGCCTGTTGTAATTTCCAGAACATGATTTCATTTTAAAAAAAGAGTTTCAGTTGCTGAATTTAGGCATATTCAGATATCTAATTTAGGCATCTGTCTGTTGTTTATTGATCTGTTGGGGCAATTTATAATTACTTCCAAGGACTGGCTTAACTTGTATTCTCTGTTTTTCTGTCTGCTTATATTATTGATAATTTGATACTCTGTTGTTCAAGCCATAGTTTCTTTCTTTCCATTATTTAAAAAGGCAAGCTGGAAGTAGTTGGAATTTTTTTTTTACAACATAGGACTTTATTCAGAAAGCTAGTAGCTACAAATGATGAAATGAACAATCAATAATAACAACGCCAAAATGCATTAAACGGTTAAATGTAGTAGCACCTCCCCAGATTGCCTATGAACTGTTGCCAAGTATGTCCCAAGAGGAGACCATCGGACAAAACTCTCTGTTCAACTCAAAAGTTTGATTAGCAATTTTGCATCTCAAAAAGCTAGACGGATTATTTTTAAATTTTTTAAAGTATTTTGCACTTATTAAAAAATTATTTTATTATTGTTATTTTTTTAAAAAAGGCCTTATTCGGTGAGTTCGCCTTAGGCCCCCAAATGCATTGAGCCGCCCCTGCTAACTCCTCCCCCATGCTCCCCTTTGATCTGTTTGATGTTTTGCCACTTAGAATCAGTCCATTCATTTTGTTTGCCTAGCATTGGTATTTGTGGTGACTAACTTTTATAGACTTTGTATTCATAAACTTACACTTAGTTGGCCATATTTGGTTGAGTTTGTGATCTCACCAAGTGAGGGAGTGTTTTCCCTATAAGTGGTATCAGAGCAAGGTTGTATGGCTTGCGGTTGACTTGTGCTTTGA
The DNA here is from genome assembly GCF_009389715.1 of Phoenix dactylifera. Classification (NCBI taxonomy): domain Eukaryota; kingdom Viridiplantae; phylum Streptophyta; class Magnoliopsida; order Arecales; family Arecaceae; genus Phoenix; species Phoenix dactylifera. Next base: position 16,546,632 of record NC_052393.1, read on the forward strand.
GATGGAAGGTCTTTTTAGTACCATGATTAAGCTTATAAACATAAATTAGTTGATTTGAAAATCAAAAATAGAAGACATTCTTTATTGCAAGTATTTGTATGAGCCCGTAGAGGTTGAAACGGCTAGGCCTAAAGACTTAGATGATAAAGCTAGGCAAAAGTTGCATAGAAAGGCTATTGGGATAATTAGGCAATAGTTGTATGATAGTGCTTTTTATTATGTGTCTAATGAAACCGATGCTCATGAGTTGTGGAAGAAGCTAGAGGCTAGATATGAGCAAAAGACTGCCAGAAACAAAGCATTCTTAATTAGCAAGCTTGTGAATATGAAGTTTAAAGAGGGTTGCCCCCTTGCCGATCACTGGAATGAATTTCAAAGTGTTGTGAATCAATTGAGTACAATGAAATTGGTACTTGAAGAAAAGTTGCAAGCTTTGTTGCTATTGAGTTCTTTTCCGGATAGTTAAGAAACATTGGTTGTCACAGTTAGTAACTCTGCTCCAGGTGGTGTATTGTTAATGAGTCAAGTTACCAGTAGCTTGTTTAATGAAGAAACAAGAAGAAAGTTAGCAGGTACAGATAATACACAAGCTCTTGTCATGAGAACAGGGGTAGAAGCAAGAATAGAGAACACAAAGCTCGCAATAAATTTAAGAAAAGATCTCGTCTAGAAAAAAGTTTGGTGAAAAAGGCAAATATTTTCATTGTAGTAAAGTGGGGCATATGAAAAAGAATTGCTATGTATGGAAAGCACAATAGAAGGAGACTAATACACAAAAGAAAAAAGATGACAAGAATACAACAGCTACTTGCTCAAGTGAAAAAACAGTGGTTCTTACTTATAAAGAGGATGAATGTATACATGTTGGTAAAGAGTTGAGTGGGTTGTTGATACCGGAGCTTCCTGCCATTCTACTCCTAATAAGGAGTTCTTCACTTCATACAAGAAAGGAGACTTTAGAAATGTGAAGATGGGCAACGAGAGTTATTTGAGATTGTGGAAATTGGTCATGTTTGTATTCAAACCAATGTTAGGTGTACTTTGACTTTGAAGAATATGCGCTATATTTCCGATTTGCGCCTTAATCTTATTTTTGTGAATGCCTTGGATAGGCAAGGTTATATGAATTATTTTGATGATGGAAAATGGAAGCTTACTAAAGGGTTACTTTTGGTAGCTAAAGCAAAGTATTGTTACATTCTTTACAAGACACATATGAAGATGTGTAGAGATGACTTGTATGTTACCGAAGATGAGTCGTCTCCAAGCTTGTGGCACAAGAGGTTGGCTCACATGAGTGAGAAAAGATTGCAAATTTTAGCAAAGATGTCTCTCATTTCCTTTGCTAAAGGTAAAACTCTAAACTCTTGTGATCATTGTCTTTTTGGCAAGCAACATAGAGTTTCTTTTGCTAAATCTTCTTTAAGGAAATCCAATCCTCTTGAGTTGGTTTACTCTGTTGTTTGTGACCCATTGAGGTGGAGTCCTTGGGTGGCAATAAGTATTTTATCATAATTATTGATGATGCATCAAGAAAGGTGTGGGTATATTTGTTGAAGACAAAAGATCAAGTATCTCGGTTATTTCAACAGTTTCATATCATGGTTGAAAGAGAGACAAGAAAGCCATTGAAGTGTCTCCATAGTGATAACTGGAGAGAGTACATATCAAAAGAGTTCTGAAGTTACTGCTTCAAGCATGGTATTAGGCATGAAAAGACTGTTCCGGGTACACCACAACATAATAGGATGGCGGAGAGGATGAACCGTACCATTGTAGATAGAGTCAGATGCATGCTAAAGATGGCTAAGTTACCTAAGACATTTTGGGGTGAAACCGTTCTCACTGTTTGTTACTTAATAAATAGATCTTCCTCAATTCCTTGGAGCTTTGATATTCTAGAGAGAATATGGAGTGGAACGGATGTTTTCTATTCGCATTTGAAGGTATTTGGGTGCAAAGCCTTTGCACATGTACCTAGGGAGCAAAGGTTGAAGTTTGATGATAAGACACTTTCTTGTATCTTTGTTGATTATGGCAATGAAGAGTTTGGATATAGATTATTGGATCCAGTGAAGAGGAAGATTATCAGAAGTAGAGATGTGGTCTTTCATGAAGGCCAAATCTTTGAAGATACTGAAGTGGTTGAGAAATCTAAGAATGTGGTAGAAGGTGTTGTCGATTTTGCACCTATTCCATCTCCTTTGCAACATACTACAGATCGGGGAGAGGTACAAGATGAATCTAGCAGATATAAGGTACCAAAAACTAGTGGAGTAATATGTTAGAAATGGGTATGGATAATGATGAGATGCTTAAAGATGAAGTTAGTGAGCGAAGGGAGCAGTCTACTCAACAAAAAAATGCAGAATCTCAGGTCAGAAGATCTACTAGAGAGCATAGACCATCATCAAGATATCCTACTTTAGAATACATTATGTTTACTAGTGAGGGGGAGTCGGAGAGCTTTCAAGAAGCGCAATCTCATGAAGATAAGGTTAGTTAGATGAGAGCTATGTAAGAAAAGATGAATTTTTTGCTAAAAAATGACACTTATTAGTTTGTGGAGCTCTCTAAAGACAGAAAAGCATTGAAAAATAAATGGGTGTTCAAGTTGAAAAAGGATGGCAATAGAAAGCTAGTGAAACACAAAGCCCAGTTGGTTATTAAAAACTTTGGTCAAAAAAGAGGCATTGACTTTGATGAGATTTTTTGTGAATATGAGTTCTATCAGAGTTGCCTTGGGTTTGACAGCTAGCATGGACCTTGAACTAGAGCATTTAGATGTTAAAACTGTATTTCTTCATGGTGATTTGAAGGAAGAGATCTACATGGCTCAACCTAAGGGGTTTGAGGTGAAAAGTAAAGAGCACTTAGTTTGCAAGTTGAAGAAAAGTCTTTATGGGCTTAAGCAAGCACCAAGGCAGTGGTACAAAAAGTTTGACTCATTTATGGTCGATCATCAATATAAAAGAATAGATGTAGATCATTGTGTTTACTTCAAGAAGTTTAGTGGGGGAAATTTTATTATCCTTTTTCTCTATGTAGATGATATGCTTGTCTTGGGTCAGGATGCAAAAATGATTGAAAAATTAAAAGAAGCTTTATTTAAGTCTTTTTATATGAAAGATTTAAGTACAGCACAACAAATTTTGGGCATGCAAATTTATCATGACAGGAAGGCAAAGAAATTCTGGTTGTCACAAGAAAAATATGTTGAACGGGTGCTTAAAAAGTTCAACATGGCAAGTGCCAAGTCAGTCAGCACTCCTCTTGCTAGTCACTCTAAGCTTTCTAAAAGTTCATGTCTATTTACTGAAGATGAAAGGAAATCCATGGAAGCTATTTCATATTCATCAGCTGTGGGAAGTCTTTATGTATACTATGGTGTGCACACGATCAGATATTGCCCAAGCAGTTGATGTGGTTAGCAGGTTCCTTTCAAATCTAGGCAGAGATCATTGAGAAGGTGTGAAATGGATTTTTATGTGTTGAGAGGTACTTCTGAGTTGTGCTTGAGGTTTGGTGGCTACAAACTAGTGTTAGAGGGCTTTACAGATTCTGATATGGCAAGGGATTTAGACCATAGGAAGTCCACTTCAGGATATCTATTCACATTTGTTGGGGGAGCTATTTCATGGTAGTCAAAGTTTAGAAATATGTTGCATTATCTACCATAGAGGTAGAGTACATTGCTGCTATAGAAGCTACCAAAGAAATACTATAGATGAAGAGATTTCTTCTTGAGCTTGGGATATCGCAAGATAAGTTTGTGGTATTTTGCGATAGTTAGAGTACTATGGATTTGAGTAAAAATGCTATGTATCACTCTCGTATAAAACATATAAATATGAGGCATCATTGGCTACATGATGTAGTAGAAAGGCAGCAGGTGCGGCTTGAGAAAATACACAGATAAGAATTCTTCTGACATGATGACCAAAGTGCTTTCCAAAGAAAAGTTTGAGCTTTGCACCAAGTTGGCGGATTTAAACTTCCGGTGTATTGTCATTGGTTGATTTTCCTCCCTTATGGGCTTGGAGGGGAAGATTATTATGTGGTTTGGACCTTTTCCTTTTGTTCCAAGCCCATGAGGGCTCTTTAAATCATTTTAAGCCCAACTTTAAAGCCTGGGTGTTGGATTTTTCTAGGAAGAAACAGAAACATGAAAATCAGAGCAGAAAAAAGGAGAGTGAGCTCTTTGTGTAGAAAGGTAGCTAGGGTTTAGGATGAGCTTGTTTGTCCTACTCCTCTGTCTATTGATACTCATTGAATCTTGTGTTTTCAAGGGTGCATTGAGGTTTCTTCCAATAAGTTGTTTGAAAGATTTGTTGTTGGAGTTGGCTTGTTTAAGCTCATGAGGTAACCCTTTTTTTTCTCCCTTTTTTTTATTGAATTGTCTCAAGTGATGTATGTTAATACTTGAGTAGAAACCACTGTAATTTGTTTATTATAGTGGAAGTTTGATCGGAGCATGACCTCTGGATGTAGGCTATATGCCGAACCACATTAAATCTTGTGTCTCTTGTGTATGCCTTTGATTTGTTTGATATTTATCACTTAGAATCAGTCCATATATTTTGTTCGCCTAGCATTGGTATTTGTGGTGACTAGCTTCCATATACTTTGTATTCATAAACTTATACTTGGTTATATTTGGTTGAGTTTATAATCTCACCAAGTGAGGAAGTGTTTTTCCTACAGAAAGGGTGTTCCCACCATCAAGCTAGAGATAAGGATAACTATAACAATCTCCCGCGGTTATGCCGAATCTTTTCGCAGTTACAGTATGACTCCAAGTTACTAAGATCCAATTTCCAATAAATAAACCATGAACCCAGTATAACAAAGGTATACCTTGAAAGCAAATCCTTAGTACCGGCATTATTACTGCCATTATTATTAAGCTCCTTATTCTTTCTATCTCTATCTTCTTCTTCTTTCTCATCTGCTACCAAGAAAATCTTTTCAAACTTAAACAATGGAGGACCAGTCGAAGCCAATCCGGTGAACTCCTTGACTTTGTCTGTTGTCTTGTAGATCCACAAAAGTAGCTCATATCAGTGGTTTGAGGATCGATAGCAACAAATATCTAAAAATCTACCAAATATTAGAAGGAGACAGACTCAATTTCTACTAATTAGCAGTGAAACTAAATCGCACCCGTATTTAATTGGCCTCTGTGCATGGAGCTAAGTGTAAGTTTTCAAAGTAGTGTTTATTATAGCATTCTTGGCGGCCACCTGTTATGTTAGGCATGTACATTAATAATTACAATTTAAATACATAAGAGTTACCTCCAAGCCTTATTTCCTATTAAGAGCAAGCAAATAAAATAACTCTTTCATTAATTAAATATATCATTTATTTCTTGAATTCTATGCCAGTTGGATTGTTTTTTTTTTCAACGTGATAAAATATGGATTGAACAAGTAGCATCATAATTCTTCTAATATTCTTTGTAGTTTCTTAATATAATGAAAAATAAGAACCAAAATAATAGTTACCATTTTAATGACAGATGATTACTTAGGGATATTGGCGTGACACCATGGTTATCTTATATATGTTGCCCAAAAGAGCCCCAACATCACCTTCATTGAGATATCGCTGCCCCATGCTAAATAAGTCATATTCAAACTTAGGCAATGCTTCATTCGAGATAAAAGGAAGCACACAACTTGCTCCAACTCCTATGCATGCCAAAAAAACTTCTGAAAGTCAAGTATAAGCCCAAGAATAATTATTCCAATCAAATGTCATGCCAAGAGTAGCTGTTTTAAAAAAAAGGTGCCATAAACTACTCCTGGTGCATAAAGCCTTCAATTTATAGCTGCTTTCTTTTTAAATGAATTTCTTTAAAAAAAAACGCTTAACCTAGTTTTATTCTATATAAAGACGAGGCCAGACAGAAATTAGAGTATCGTGTAGAATAACCATTCCTTCCAATATGCACTACTATTTATCTTCAACCTTGTATAAATGGTGAACCAAATGCAATGTTATGGCTGCTGAGATACTTCATGCCTTACAATTAGCTAAAATGTTCTTTTGTTGCTTAGAGCAAAATTGGAGAAAAAAAAACTTATGGTACCAGTAGGAGATGATAACTAGCCTTTTCATTTTCTATGGACTAAGTGACCCCTACTTGACTGGCTAGAATAAATGCCACATGTATGGGATCTATTTGCGATGATCCTGGAGATCAGAAAAATAATGTATATGGGTTCAATGAAATCATTTATTTACACTGATGGTACATTTGAATGCGCGCAATTTAAGCATACCGTGACTAAAGTTGCATAAGATAAATTATTTGGTAGCGTGTAACTTTAAGCACTCAAGCTAGAAGATGGCAATGGAAAACTGGGCTATCGCCAACATCTCCATCCATCGTAACATTAATTGCTCATCACTCTTGTTCAAACTCCTTCAACCCTCAAATAAATTCATTAAGAAATATTAATCGGCAATTATGCATCAATAGCACATAAAACAATTTGTCTTTCTTTTTTCACAAGAAGTATGCTGGGTTTGCAATCATGTCTAGTCTAACTTAAAACTTCACTGCGAGCGACGTCAGCTGGTTAAGCTGGGTCCAATATAATAAACAAAATTCCTTTCTAATCACTTCAAACGTCGTAAAAAAAATGAAGACAAAGAGGGCTACTAACTGCTACTAACATTATTGTTTGGCCAAAGCTTGCCATGCAGAAACGTCCAAAGCTTGGATAGATGGAGAAGTAGCTGTGAAGATACGATGAGAGGGGAACAAGGCCGCGGCTCCCATACAGAAGAGCTATCCGAAGAGATTGGAGGGGAAGAAACCAACATATATATATATTTAAGGGAGAACTTTCTTTCCTTGTTTTCTTGGCGAAAGCATATGGAGACACGTTCATATATAGATGATAATTAATAGAGAAAAGTATATCAAGTTTATGTCAAGGAAAATAATATAGGAGAATAGCTCAATGATCTAAAAAGAACTGTGTCTATAAGCATTCCCTGGGAAAATAAAATGATAGTAATTAGGTCGCTGACCTACTAGATCGAGCAGATCGATCGATTGTTTTGGTCCATCAAGTGACAGGGTTCAGGTTTGCCTCAATAAAAAGGGCTTCATAATTTTTAGTAGAATGAAAATAACACAACAAAAACCAGCAAAAAGATAAGTAAAGTAACTCATAAGTGAAACAAGATAATAAGAACAATTATACAAGGATAATTGAGTACATGACAGGTGATTCTTTAGGGTGAGATAAGGTTCCCCACATAGAAATTCTTAGCGTGAAGATTACTTCACCCTAAAGTATCAAGATTCATGGTAAGTTCACCACATAGAAATTCTCAGCAGAAAATCTGCGTAGTTTTTGAAGTGTTGGAGATGCTGCTTGGTTGTGGCTTTATTTTTTTTTTTTAAACTCATGAAATGTTGGAAATTGTTCTCAAACAACTATCTTAGAACCGTTGAAGCCCAAGTTGCTTGCTAAAGTGCAATCAATTTCTAGGACCCTGTCTCTATCCAATATCCATAAATATTGGGAACACTTTCAAAAGGTTATACCATCATAAGAGGCTTTTATTACACTGTAGGATATAAATGTGTTACCAGCCGTTCAAATGTGGATTCAATTCCATGCACTATTTGTCGATCATGTTGCATATACCCAACAACATCATTATATAAAAACTTATAAATTTTGAATTTTTTCTTCCTTTTCTTTTTGGTGAGGTGGGAATAGGATGGCTGAAATGTTGTATTTTGTACATATTCATCTTCTTTTACATTTTTTTGACCGTGTGAGCAGCGCATTATTGTAATAGCTAAAACATTTGTCTTTAATGCTTTGACTATGACATTATTTCCACCCTTCCGTAAAGCCCGCAATATGCATATCTAAATAGAGAGCTTTATTATTCTTGAAAGGCTCTTTAGTCCAAATGATCCATTGACAAAAGAGGTAGTGAAACAGTCAAGCCTAATGACCATAGAACAAGCCCCACAATCTTTATACAATTGCCACATAATGAATTTAAGGATTGCACCCTCTCATTAAATTCTTGTTTAATTGAAAGTGTTTCTATTGAACACTGCCATGAAAGAAAAGTATTAAGTCCTAGGATTACATCCCCTACTTCTACTTTGCAAGAAGCTAGTTAGATGAAGTGATATATAAGATAGATTTCACTTCTTTCAGGAGGATCGAGTATCTACTCATTTCAGGTCCAAAATTAATCAAGCACTTAAATCGAAAATCCACACAGTTGATCATGATTTACACCACTACAAATATCTAAAAAAATCTAAAATTATTTATGTTGATTCTCTCTAAACTATGCATTAATTATACACAAAAATTGATGGTTAAAATAATATAAGACCATATTTTATTATGATCTAATATTAAAATTTATTAATTTTCAATCTATACATTTTTAACATCTATGAATCATGATAAATAAGGTTAATTCTTAAATTTTAAATATTTAACCATGTACATAGCATGTTGACATAATGAAAATCGTCAATTTTTTGTCTTTTGATGCATAAGTTAGATACCACAAAAAATACCTGATTTTTTATTTTTAGGCAATTTTAGCAGTATAGATCATAAGCAATGGTATGAATCCTCGATTTGAATATGTGATATTGATTTTGGATATGAAAGGAGTAGAGGGTATATATATATTGAAGAATTTCTTAATTAATTTTGTTATGAAATATTCGCATGAAGAGCCCAAATTAAATGGTCAGTTGCTTGGGAGGATTGGTTTTTAGGGTAATCTTATACGACTACATTGTTGTGCCATATTAGTATCAATTAAAGGATGAAATAAGTTACACCTCTCGGGCAATTAAAAGCCCGCTAGAGTGGCACAACTTAACCCATGTATTAATTAGCTAATATATTTTGAAGCTGAAAACCAATTGTGGTCGACCAAACACTCTACCTTCCAAGTTCTAGAATTAGAGATGCAGGAGGCAAACTACCACTAAATAAAGAATCCCTAATATCCTGGCGACAACTCGATAAAGCCCTTCGTGGAATATGGAACCAACCATGCGGGTCTGCTGCCCTCTTGGTCCCACATCATCTCACCAAGTGCACCAAACCATCATTGTTATCGAACCAATTTTGTCGCACATCTCAAGCTTCATTGTGTCCTTAGTTGGATGTAATGGTGTCATGCCTGGAGCAACACCACCATGGCTTTAATTTGCATCACAAAGTTTACCTTTGCAACCCCAGGTTATCAAACTTCTTCATATACTTCTGTGGATTCAATGAAGAGTCCCTAATATCTCAGCCACAATTCACTCGTGGCATCTTCAACCAAGCATATCCCGTTCAGCATCTTGGGCTCTACTGCCTTCTCGGTCTCACATCATCCCACCAAGTGCACCAAACCAGATCATTGTGTTCCTAGTCGAATGCAATGGTGCCATGCCACGAGCAACACCACTCTCGTTGTGTCTAAAGTTATAACAGCCATGCATGCCCTTGTCGCCATGCATGCCTCTGCATCACTGAGTAATTAATTAAATTTTACCTTGCAACCCCGGGAATTGAAACTTTTCTTTTTCACGTACTTCTGCGGATTCACTACCAGGGAAGAGTGGAAACTCCTGGGTTGAGGAAGAGTGAAGCACACGCCGATATGTCAAGGGGGGGGGGGGGGGGGGGGGGGGGGGGGGTGGAGTTCTCTCTTTTGTAGTTTGTATAAAAATCAGTCATCATCACAGAGAGAGAAGGCTTACCTACCACATCCTTTTTATTCGCTCCATGCATTCTATGCTTTCTTCTTTAACTGACTCTTGAATTTATTTCTTGTGCCGTTGACATAATGGCCGCAACCACCAGTGTAATATTCGTGGGCAACCTCGCCAACTCGTTTTCACGTCAAGTCATGCATGCTGGTGGAATACTATTGCAATCCAATAGCGAAAGCTGCCTCATACTGATTGGGGTACGAGGGGGTCAGTTTGGAATGAAGTCAAGTCTAAACCTTGCTTCACATGCAAGCGGATCGAAATCCGAGTTGTGTTTTCATGGTAAAATTCGAATTCAGATGTGGATAGCCAACTTTCAAATCATACCTGGCCTACGTTTATCGAGATTACCAAACTTAAAAAGACAGAATCTTAGCCCCCACATCCGCCCAAAAAGAAGGGGAAAATGGAAGAAAAGTTGGATTTAATACAATGCCAGGATTTCGTTAATTATAACTTCAAAACCATAGTTGGCGTCAAGATGCCGCCTGCTTCATGCAGTCATCCAATTTAGTTGTTTCCATATCGTAAATAGCATACATTGTTTACTTCAATGCTCTTAGAGAATTGGCATTCTTTTCCCTTGAGTTTGTTCCTTCTCTACCTTTTGTTGTGGCTCAAAACCATGGTAGTATAGAAACATCAGCAAGAGGGTTTGTAGCATGACTTCTAGGGGCTTGGCTTTATCATTTTGGTTTAAAAGCCACCCAAAAAGGGGAAAATAATGTAGTCTAAATTTGACACCCAATTATAGTCTGACAAATGACACCCAGGGAGATCTACTTCAACCGGATTTAAGCTCCTAGGTGGACCCAAATAAGGAAAGCCAGAGCCAGCTCTCCTCTAGGCTTGGGACTCTACTAAGAGTCAAACCTTAGTAGAATCATGACTCCTTTATAAAAGCAGGACCAGGGGAACCAGGTACGCATGGCTCATCTCGCACATATTATTCTACTATTCTGTTCTTGAAATTTTCTTCTACTTTTATGTACCCCAAAGTCTTATTTGACTTAAATATAGGAGAGCCACACGGACTGGATTAAATTCGGTGACCTTGAATCTTCTTGCTTCTTCTTGCGTGCAGATCAGAGCTCTTTCTCTTAGAGCAGATCCGTTAGTGAACCGTAAGATCTTTTCCAGCCTCAAAACGGATTTTGGTGGCAACAGAAAGATTTCACAAATGCTCTAGCTTTAGCTAGCTAGCTTCTTGTCTGAGCTTTGAAATTAAGACTACAAGCCAGCCTTGTCCCTACCGTTTAAATTTGCTCGCTGGTGGATATTACATTGGCAGGCAAGACAATAAATTCGATGATGCAGTCCCTTCAAACGAGCAACTTACGTTTAGAATACAAATATAATGTTTCACTGAGTACACATTTGACTAGTCTCCATATTTAAGGATCCATGAGGTAAGCTTGCTTTAAAGTAGTTACTTTTCAACCTGACATGTTGTAGGATTTCAATAATAATGTAATCTTGAAATTTAGAGCGAGATAATTGGGTGGCAAACCAACTCCTCAACTAATTTCTCTTGGGAATTTTCATTTCCCATGTTAAATACCTGATCCAGATCATGATCTGCTATCCACACAAATCATCTCTGGATAGGGGCGGCAAAGTATGACCCGACCCACCAACATAACCCATGTTCGACCCGCCATAAACAGGTTTGGATTTAGCCTAAACAGGTTCGGATCGTAAACAGGTTGACCCGTGGAAGGCTTGGAAGCTCCCCTCACCATCCTCAGCCCCGACGACCCCCGCGACGCCCCTGGATGCCGCCGACCTGAAATCGAGCGGCGGGGAGGATGTCGAAGACATCCCGGAGGCGGCAGCGGCGCGGGGGGGGGGGGGGGGGGATCCGAGAGCACGAGGACGGCGGCAGGGGCTAAGGTTAAGGTTTTGGGCCCTCCCCTCTCTCTGTTTTCCTTCTTCGGCCCTCAAGACCTCAAGTCAGAGATCGTCGTCGTCGAGCCAGAGGTCGTCGTCGAGCTGCAGCTCCTCGAGGTACGCTTTCTCCACCTTCGCTAGAGTCATCGTCGAGACAGAGATCGTCGTCGTCGAGCCAGAAATCGTCGCTTTCTTCCAACCGATAGAGTCGGACCGGCGATCATCGACTTCTTTCAATCGAGAGAGTAGGGCCGGCGGATTTGCAGGTTTGCGGAAGCCGGAAGGATGGGAGGAAGAGATTGTAGAGCCGGCGGATTAAACGGATGGAGATTGGAGAAGGAGAACGGGTTCGGTGGGGATTCGACTGGGGAGTTGAGAGATTTTTTTTTTATTAAACGAGTTAAACGGGTCGGGTCGGGTTACCCGTTTAATAAACAGGTCAGGTTCAGATTGTAATTTTCTGACCTATTTAATAAACAGGTCGGATTCAGGTTTAAGGTTTTTTGATCCGACCTGCATCTGATCCGATCCGTTTTTGCCCGATCCGACCCGATTGCCACCCCTATCTCTGGGCTATAGTCTACTCAGGACAAAAGGACCCATCACATTCAACTGGCATATACATTGGACTACCTACTAAAATGATGCCATGCATGATATCAACTTATTGGCAGGATGAACAAGTTGTGTCAAGCTAGGCATAGCCAGATGGTCTTACTTGAATTTAGAATACAAAACCTGAACTAACCAACGAGATTGCTCAAGAGTTGGCAAAACAGGCCACACGGCCGCAACTCTGCATGGTGGCCAACCTCCGAGGTGAGATTTTCTGCTAAGAAGGGGTCAGGATTGACCAAAATGGCTGAAAAAGATGCATGCTCGCCTAGAAATGCCCGGTCCAAACCATGGGGCAGGGTTGTATCCTTCCATTCTTCGAACAAGTTAACAACCGTCGGAACGTGCTATAATTGCTTTCAGATCTTTGCGGAGCGTGGTCTAGTATCGTTCTCTCGCGCGAAGGATGCAATTCGAACCCTTCGAACCATCCACATGAAAGCTTTCATTTTCGAGATTTCTCAAGATAAATTTCGATGGATGTGTATCTAATGGCGGAAGCAAGGGAGGAGCTATCTTCATCATCAAAGGTTCGGGTTCTATGATGATTACAGCTAGTAGTTGTCAGATCTTCGACACCTCAGTTCTAAAGGCGGAGTTACGACTAGCTTGAATCGGCGTGTGTTACGCTTGGCGCGAGCAATTATTGGTTGGATCCAGCAAGAAGTGGGAGGAGTGGGCGATAACCATCCACTGCTTAGGAATATCTGGGTTATGATCAGTGATGGGATGGTTCTGTAGGTAAAGCATGTGTTTCGAGAGGCTAACGGAGCAGCAGATTGGGTAGTTTTCTGTGTGGCTAACCATTATGCAAAGATTCTTTAGTCAGGAGATCTGGTATTATTTGGTTATTTTTTATTTTTTAAATATATCCATATCAGCTATGTATGACACATATCTATTTTAGAGGTTAAAAAAAATTACGGAACATAGTTTTAGTCTGAGCCCAGGACGGAAGCCTCTCATAAAGTACACAATTGGGCCCCACGGTGAAAGGGGCCCCCATGGGGCATGTCAAATCCTCCTTGCGGTACCGCGAGAGTGGTAACTCTGGGAATAAGTGGGCCAAAGGCATCAGTCCTCGAGGGGAACCTATCTAAGACTATACCCGCTTTTGACCGGTCTCGTGCTCGAGAGCTGGTGTCCGGCGCTCCATGTGGGATGTGGGTCTTCCCCTCAACAGGTGGAGCTACAGCATTTCCTACTTGGGAACCCGAGGAATGTGTATGGGTGGGCGGGCAGGGCACGGAACATTCGTTTTTGTTGGCATACGCGTGTCACGATGGGAGTCCCGCCTCTTATGCTCTCTCTCTCCTCTATTGGAGGGAAGAAGGGAAGAAAGAAGAAGGCGGGTGGTGTGGTGGGTGGTTGGATGGTTCGGTTTCCTAACAAATTCCGCCACCCCCGCACGCAACCTTAGCTTATCAAACCTCCGTAGACATTAGACCACTCCCACTCTTCCTTTATTAAAGAGGAAAAAAAATAATCCTCGTATTTGACCGGATTACCCCTCGACAAACGTGTTATTAACTGGCGAAACCAGATTGCGGACCATGTAGAAGATGGAAACTGTGGAGGGTAGAATGGGGGTTTGGGTGGAGTACTGGAGTGCAATTGCCTTCGAGTGGCGGAGGCCTCGCCAGCGTCGCCCGGTTTTCCAAATTTTTGAAATCAGACGGAAGAGGCCGCCTCCACCGACGCGTGCCGGTGCGGCGGGCCCTCCCCCCTGGCCACCCCCGGTTTTTTTTTTTGTTTCCAGAGGGGATGAAAGGTCGCGACCCCTCTCACCTCTTCCCGCACACACCCCCTCACTTATTATATGCATTTATTATTATAATACAGAAGGTAAATAAATCAAGAGGGAAGAGGACGGAAAGAAAGGGCAGGCAGAGGAAAAATAGATATAAGATGGGCACAAAGGAAGGCTATTTTATTCGAGGGGTTCGGCGGATGGGATGGCAGGGAGAAAGCTGCCGCGAGAGATGAGCAGCAGCAGGAGCTCTTAGATTCGGTGGTTCGAATCATCGATCGCTCTTTGGTCCGTGATCTTTGCTAAGCCATGGCGTCTGGGTTCCCGGGGCGCGATCTCCGCCGAGGCTTTGGGTTCGGGGCCGGATCCGCGATCCAGGTGCCTCCGTTCGCGAACCGATCGGAGCGCGGCGGCGGCGGAGGAGGAGCAGCCGCGGCGGCGGCCGGAGGCCTCTTGAAGCGGTCGCTCAACGAGATGGATAGGCAGCAGCAATTGCAGCTCCAGCACGCTCTTTTCCTCCGATCGGTGAAGCCGAGGACCCATCACGCCTCTCCCTTCTCCCCTCTCTCTTCGGTCGGTATCTCGTCCTCGGCGGCGTCTTCTTTTTCCTCGGATCATTCCGCTTTCACCACCTCTTCTTCTTCCTCCCTGTCCGCCTCTTCTCTTTCTTCCGGTTTGGGCTACGCAAGAAGGCAGCACCCGAACCCGAACCCGAACCCGAGCCCGCCGGATCTCTCCTTCTCGACGGCGGCGACGGGGCCAGCTGCGGCGCCGTCTTGTGTGACCGAGTCGGAGAACAAGGTCACGGTGCGGAACCGGCTGCTCGAGGAGCTGGAGAGGCGACTTCTGGACGACGAGGACGAGGACGAGGACGTGGTCAGCGCCTCGGGCTGCTCGGCGGTGACCACCAACGAGTGGAGCGAGGCGATGCAGCAACTCCTCTCGCCGCCGCCGGCGACGGTGGCGGCACAGCACCCGCTCTCCCCTTCGCCCACCACGTCCTCATCCTCCAGCACGTCGTCCTCCGCTTCCTGCTCTCCTCCCTCCGCCACGCCCTCGCGGCAGATGCTCTCCGACACCGTGGCGGCGATCGTGGACGGGAATCTGGAGGCGGCCGCCGCGAATCTCGCGGTCTTGAAGCGGGCCGCGAACCCCCACGGCGATCCCGAGCAGCGGCTCACGGCGATGATGGTGGCCGCTCTGTGCTCGCGGCTCGAGACGCCGACACCGTCGTCCGGAGCGCTTCATCGTCCCACCGCCGAGCTCTGCAGCACCGAGCACCTGGCAGCTACCCAGATGCTCCACGATCTCTCCCCCTGCTTCCAGCACGCCCTCTTCGCTGCCAATCTCGCCATCCTCGAGGCCACCAGGGATTCCCCCAGGATCCACATCCTCGACTTTGACGTCGGTCAGGGAAGCCAGTACATGGCCCTCATCCAGGCCCTCGCGGAGCGCCATCGTCATCGCCCCTCCGCCCGGCCTCCCAACGTCAAGATCACCGCCGTCGCCGACCCGACCTCCCCGTTCAATTCCTTCAGCAACGGCAGCGGCGGGCTGAGGATGGTCGGTGACCGGCTGGCGAAGCTGGCGGAGGGGTTCGGAGTGGGGCTCCGGTTCAGCATCGTGTGCCGTCGGGCGTCGGAGCTGGACGAGGCGGCGCTGGGGTGCGAGCCCGGGGAGGCCCTGGCGGTGAACCTGGCGTTCGTGCTTTCGCGGGTGGCGGACGAGAGCGTCTCGCCGGCGAATCCTCGCGACGAGCTCCTCCGGCGGGTGAGGGCCCTGGGGCCGCGGGTGGTGGCGCTGGTGGAGCAGGAGATGAACAGCAACACGGCGCCCTTCGCGGCGCGGTTCGCGGAGGCGTGCGGGCACTACGGAGCGCTGCTGGGGTCGCTGGAAGCTACGCTGGGGCGGGAAAGCGGGAAGCGTTCGCTGGTGGAGGCCTGCCTCGCTCGGAAGGCGGCCAACTCGGTGGCCCGGGAGGGCGCGGACCGGGTTGAGCGCTGCGAGGTCTTCGGCAAATGGCGGGCGCGCATGGGGATGGCCGGTTTCCGGTCCGTCCCGCTCGGCCCGGCCGTGTCTGAGCCGGTCAAGGCCCGGCTCGCATCACCCGGGTCCAACCCGGGTTTCACGGTCAAGGAGGAGGCCGGCGGTATCTGCTTCGGCTGGTCGGGCCGGGTCCTCACCGTCGCTTCCGCATGGCGTTAGGCCGAGGCTATCATCATCGCATGATTAATCATCTTTACTATTATTATTATTATTATAACTATTATTACCGTTGTTGCTCTTGTCGCCGGTTTCTCTTTTTTTCTCTTTCTTTCCTTATAATTTTGCTCATCAGTGATAATAATAGTATTTATTGATAACATTAATAATGTAGATACTATTATTTATCATTGATATTTACGCATCTATTCTATTTCTAAGGGCCCCTCGATTGGAGTCATTATTGTAATTATTATTGTAAGGGCGTTGCTTTGCTCGGGGGGTTCTCATTGATGATGTTGTGGTGTGTTAGAAGCCAGGAGAGAATCCGCGTGTGTTGGGCGTGTGGTCTCATCTGGTTTTCAACATGGTATATCAAGCATTTGTTGACAGCTGGGGGCTGATATTCTTATTTGATTAGCTGGCGGTGATAACATATATAATTTTCGTTTTGAATGTCGTCAGTGAGTTGGTGGATTGGTCTCAATGAGGTGCCGAGTCCTGGGACAACTTGGCTCGCACCCTTAGGGGATTTGAGGCCTGAGCTCATCTGAGGTCTCTAGCCGAAGTCCACAATTTTCAGTGCATGTCCCATCTGAGGTCTGAGCTGGGGTTGTTCCTTGGCTTGGGTTTTGATGTCACGAAGCAAGAAATATGTTTCGAGGTAGGTTATATGCTAGCGGACATGATACAAGGAAAATGCTTGCTCTTTTGCGAACACATGGGCTGCATGTATACTTTCAGTTTGTGTTTGGGGCCTTTCGTTCCGGTAAAGTGTGTGAAAATGCATGTTAGAGACGCGACTTTATGTGGCTTTGATGCTAAAAGCCGTCGACTGCGTGACAAAATTTAAATACTATAAAGATAATGATGGCTCCATGATAAAAGAGTCGAATCCTTCCTACCAAACTATTTTGACACCTTAGAAGCCTTGCTTACGATTGAAGGGCACCGCCCCTCTAACAACAACAAAACAAAATATATCCAGAGAGTGAAATAGGATTGTGGACTAAGGAAAGCAAGGTCTGTCATGATTGTGGCAATGCCAAAAAATCAGGAAAAAAAAAAGAGACAAATCTTGCTTTCTATTTTCTATAAAGGGTGATTGTGGCTTGGGTCCTTACAATGTGAAGATATCGCAAGAGAAGAATTGCACACATCAAACTCAACAACTTATTGGGTTCCTCATATAGGAAAGCAATAAATTCTCATGATGTGAAATTAGCAATAATATGATATCATACTTGTCCAATTTAACAAGAAGCTAGGAAAGTAATAATATGCGGCTCCCTTTACATTCGCATGAATAATCTTCTTGACAAGAGATGGAGTGACGTTCGTGATTAGGGACCAGGATTCTAGATTGGTCGCTGCGCGGTTCGAGGTGTTAGCTTTTAGGGTGGAGCTAAAGGCAGTGTGAGACAAACTCTTCTACGCGAGACAAGTGCTTGAGTCGGGGTGTATCATCCTCGAAGGAGACTCAGCGATGTGATTGAGCGCATCCTGAAGGTGGGGTGGGAGGCTGAGCACCCGCTTCTGCACGATATTCGATGGCTGCAAAGGGAGTGTTGTGCCTTCCAGGCCATGCACGTGTTTTATAAGACGAACAGAGCTACTGATTGGGTAGCCTCTTTTACTACTCACCATTCTGGAGAGATCCTCTGGACTGGGCATGTTTCTGTTCCTTCACTGTGTAGTAATTCAGCTAGTTGTGCGTATATAAGATTAGTGTGAGCAGCCGATGTGCCAAAAAATAAAAATAAATTTTTTTAACCAAATAAGGAGTAAATCTATAACATAATTAAAAGACCGCATTGTAATACATGCATACAATGTTATATTTCCATTTCAACCAGATCATACTTTAGATTTTAATGTCCTTACTAAAATCTTGCCAAATTTTGTAACTATAATTCTCAAATTGGCCTCTCTCAAACAATAGGCAATGTTAAATTCATTTGATTTATTTATCCTTAATTGTACAATATTGTAGGAATGACAACCCTCTTAATATATATATTTGAAAATTGCTTAATTAACCCTCTATGTCCACACATGTTAAAGATGCAAATACCCCTTCACAAAGAAAGTCAGACTATTAAGCAAGACTTGGGGAAAAAAGAAAAAGAAAAAGAAAATGAAGGCATATTGGTATGCCACCCCCCCCCCCCCCCCCCCCCCCTAGTTAATTATTTATGGATTAGATATAACGACGAATGATAATAAGAAATCAGATGCAAAACTATCCATGATATCAATGTTTCACCCTCACATGATATGCTATTGAATGAAATTTTATTAGCAATAATTTTCTCTAATCAAGATTGGAGGATTCTAGAAACACAATCACCATCCGTTCATTGACTGATTATCCAAGGCTTCCTAGAGTTTGTTTTCTAGCAAGGGCTTCATCATCATCTTCTTTTCTTTTTGGAAGGACAGGGTGAATAAGGTTTGAATGTGACATTCTAGATTCTAATATACAATCCGACAAATTGGTTGAGGAGAGAGTTGTCATGCCGCAAGCTAAAGTTTGGCATGTCTTAGCTAAGTTCATCATAAAGACGGGCATTGAATTATATATGGATTATTTTTTGGTAAAACATAAATTAATTTCTTTGGCATATGTTCTCAAGCTATTAATACGCTGTTAGTAATTTTCGATAGCATTATATAGCTATATATTGTCACGCCCCCGCCTGCGCAGAGCACGTGAGGCATCCAGTATCTCACGTGGGGGCCACATGAGGAAGGAACACGGGGCTCCCCTACCAAATATTGTCCGGTTCCGGGGCTTCACGCAAGCGTCCTTCACCCCTCCCCGGTTTTGTTTTCCATCCAAAATGCGTCTGCAGAATTAGGAGACACCCGCCTCATATGCCAGGCTCTGGAACGAGTCTTTCCGATGTGGGACTATTGGGTCTCACATATATCATTGTAAATACTGCACATCCAATCCTTCGATAGATTTTTAAGTCACCAAGCCTTTGTTTTAATTTTGATTTCCTTATAAACATATGTCACTCTCACCTCTTTTAGTTTATTATCCATAGGACTGATTTCTTTGGCTTGATGTTTTTTCAAATAGAAGACTTTCTAAACTATTCATTTTTTAAGGGAAAAAAAAAAGCATGAATCACAACTAGCAATTAAGATAAAGGAGTTTAACTAGATACCAAATTCTCATTCTTACCAACCACCTCTTTATAAAAGAAAATAAAAAAAAGGAAAAGGGAGAACTCTCAACCTACCTTGTTGTTGCCAGATTCGCCTTTATAAAGTTGATGCTTACAGTTGGCCCATCCACTGGTTTGCGAGCCGAAGTCCACGAGCAGCTTATTGATCAAAAGACGTCAATCGGCGAGACAACCTGCTCATGGGATTGGTACCATCCTATTAATCAGAGTGGGCAAAACCATTCCGAATCAGACGGTTTTGATCGTATCGAGCAATTCCAATTTGTAACAGAAACGAAATCTATTGTTGAAGAAAAAGAAATAGAAGAAAAGAAAGAAAAAGAGAACGAGCAGGAGAGAGAGGAAGGCCGGTAGAAGATAGCGAAGGCTGGCGGAGGCCAGCGCCCGGACAGAAGGCGAAGGCTGCAGCCAGGTCTGGTAACTTCACTTAAATATTGTGAATTTTTTTAGTGGCTGGACTTTTGTTTCGAACGAAACAGGAGAACCGTTCCCAGCTTTCATCTCCTACCCGGGCGCCGACCTCCAACCGCACTCTGCCGGCCTCCATCGGCCTTCCTCTCTCTCTCTCTCTCCCCCTTTCTCTCTCTCTTTTCTTCTCTCTCGTTCGTCCTCTCTTCCGCCTTCTCTACTATGTTGGTACAGGCCTGGCATGACATGAACCCGTATCGATCCATGGCGCTAGGCAACCAGTCCGGTGTCCGATACTGACACAACAAACTATGCTATTGATCGTTGGAACCCATGGTACAATTAGAATAGACAATATTCTTTGATGCCAACTACAATTGCAGACGTGTAGAGCAGGCCAGGGAATTCCCATCCTCTTCTTATCCGTATAGTTATTATGATTCCAACAAGGAGATACGCTAAGACAAATATAACTATGTGAAGTTCACATCAATTTTATTTTTTATTTGAGAAACATACGCATCAAAATCTAATCGAAAGGACAAAGTTAGGTTTCTGCCATAGTTAGACTAATTCTGAGTCACGCATCTGAAATAAAGACAAAGCTAACTTTAGTCAAAGAGCTCGGTCCGGTTTATGTTTCCTGGGACAACTTTAATTCAACCTAATCCAAAATAAGAAATCACCTAGTCTCTTCATGTAACCACGGCACTAGCTTAAGTCTAATTAAAAATTTTATATAAAAGGAATCTTGTTATATAAGGAGACTGATAATTTGTCCTACTCTAGGGTTACCTAATAAACATATTTGAATTCAAAATTTACAAATTAAACGAAAACCAAGTCTATAAGGATTCATAATCATTTACTAGCAAGACATTATGTCAGGTTTTCAGCCATAATATGTAACCTTTGTTTTATATGACTTGTTTAATTATCTCTAATAGTAGCATCTGGCTAGTAGCACGTATCCCTCTATTAGAACAAATAGGATACGTGTCCTCATCAGGCCCACTTATACAATGGACTTATTTTTACCAGTCACAGACGTAATGATACAAGGCTTCTTATTATATATATATAAGTCGATGCTAGATAAATATGAAAATATAAAAGTTTGTAAAGGCCTGTGTAGCTTAATACCCTCTTTTTATCCATTTGGTCGTGCACCTTGCCACGCGTAGCTAGCAAGTGGGAGAGACTGAAGGCCAATTCAAGGCCAAATCTCATCCCACTTTAAGCTAGCCTATTTACCGCATACAATATAATTTTAGATTTGGACGTAATTTATACAGCATGTCGTCGAGATATTTTCGAATCAGAAAAAGCCATCAGACATGGCAGGTAGTTCTAAAACAAAAACTCAATCTTCTACATTATAGTCGACCTAACTTGCATGCCTTCTGAATGAGAAACCAGGAGCCAATTATACCATCCACTCCCTTCTAACTCTTATCTCAAATAGCAAAGTTCGAGTTAATGATTCATCGGTATACTGAAAATGCTAGGAGAGAATGAAAGGAATGTCCAGGTACCAATGCTAACGGGAGCAGGTGAGGAGTTGCTCGCATGAAGTCGTTAACATGGACTTTGCAATAAGGAAGAGCGTTGGTAGTCATTGCGATAGTCCTAATTTGACTAGAATTAGTTGTATATAAAGATCTGGATATATATTGTGTTATGACTTGTTTTATACTGTGAGGAAAAGTTTTTAACCAGAGTAGCAGATTTGATCTGAGAGCAGGATACGACAGTTTTTCTTTTAGGTGATATATATCTAAGTCGGAGTCAACAGCAGTATCTCAAATAGTCGAGAAAAAGGTGGCCTTGTGCTGCGAGGTGATAGGAGTTCTGTCAACTAGCATGTTCGTAGTGGAGTAGGACTCAAGTCCTACATTTCATAGGAGCATATGGATTGCACCTTTTCACACATTTGTGCCCTGTGGAATAGTGTGGCCGAGCAGTGCTCCACATTTTGATGTTCCCTTATTAATTTATATTCTTTATTCATTTAATATTTTTTTCTTCTTTTTTGGCATATCAACTAAATTATGGTGCTTGATCTTATTTCGTAGGTAATCGTGATGTTCTATATATTATCAGAGAGTGAACAAAGATTTTTTCTACTGAAGCTTGTTTGGTTGCTATAGTTAGGCTTCCAAAATTGATTTAGCTTAGCTGAAGCTCATTTCGGACGTTTGAGCGAGCTGCAATAGGAGTAGGAGTTGGTTTTAGAGTTGCCCGTGAATGAGATGTGACACAAAATGATTGGGGCTCGTGATGGATTATACTTTAATAAAAATAGAAATCATAGATCATACCTTGAGCCATAGAGTCCATAATAGCATGCTGCAGTTCAAGATCCGTGCAAAAAGAGAACCGCCCACTTCAAGATCGGCGCAAGAGGAGAGAGATTGGCAGAGGTCTTTCTGAAGAGGGAGTTTTGTATGTGTTTGGAGAAGGGATCGCCATAGGCTATTTATAAACTCTCTAGAGACCAACCGCCACGGGTGGTTACACCCGTGAAAAGTCACCCCCCCCTCCTCACCGTTGCAGAATATCCTTAATGCCCTCAAGATAATCAAATTTTTTAAAATTTAATAGACTTGTCAATATAGGTTTTAACTAAACAGGATCCAATAGCTCGTGGTAAGTGGAGGTCAAGTTGGACGAGCTCATGCTCGCCCCACTTAAACTGAGCTCCATATGCAGCAACAGCTTGTAATATTAAAACACTACAGCTAGTTTAAAGCCATTAAGGTGTAGGAAATGTGAGGCCAGATTTCCATGCCTTCCACCTGCAAGGCCAGATCAGTGGAGCTGTGAGACATAGGGCTCCACACCTATGAAGGCTTTGGCCCCTCTATTTTCCAGATGGAGGATGCTATATGGCCTGATCCACTACATTTTGGCATATGCACACGTATAAAGGGATCCGAGCATAAATTTGGGGGTGCAGATGCAATGAAACCATGACAATGCCTTTCTTCTTGTTGTTATCCGAAAGGGGAAGAGAAGTAGGGTAGGAATTGTTTGAGCCTAAGATGACGGCGTGTGAATGGATAAGACTATCATGCTCCGAACCTATCGCCTAGGTTTCGCAGAGAATATGCAAGGCCGTGACACATGATCGATCCAGATAATGAGTTTGGAACGTGACAAAGACCTAGCCTGATTTGTTAGTGAGCCCTTCGGACCCGGCATTCTCTAATGACCTACTTCTCAGTTCGATGATGGTTGGTTATCAACTTGATTGTTTAATTTGGACCTCCTTTTTAAATTAGGTCAACTAGGGAATACCTCGTATACCAGTTGGACCATACCACTACTACTGATCTAGAAAGAAATATTTATTAAGAAAGAACCACAAACCCAACCGAACTCTAATCTCTTGATTGATACCTCTCTCCCCTTCATGTCCACAGGTTATGTAGCTTTGAATTGGGGCTCTTTTTTTGGTTTGTGCCCATCATTCATTTTATTCCATTAGGAGAGATGGAGAAAGATCTTCTTATATGGTAAAACTCCTCTGAGAGAAAATCCTTCAAGAAAAAAACGAGAATTTTGAGGTACTAATAAAAATCATGAGCTGGATCATTGATGTCCTGAATCTTCCTCTAATTTTACTAAGATCATAACCATGTATCAATCTTTCTTTCATGTGATTTATTATGGTGATTCACCTCTCACTCAAATGAATTTAATATGAGCCAAGTCGTCCTCTCCTCTATTTCTTTCATATGAATTAATTATTTTTTCAAATATATTCAATTTACTTTTATTGGGATTTTTTTTTATTTATGAACATTTTCAAAACTAACTTAAAAGGGCCAGAAAAGATAAAGATAGACAATGATCATTCAATAAAATTGTTAAACAATAAAAAATGAGAGACTATTTGATTAAATTTCAGATCTTATTTAGGAAGAAACTTATGATTCCTTTCTAAGTTTACCCAGCAATTAGTCCTATAATAAATATGACCATAATATCATTTTTAATGATGACGACAATAGTAGATGATATTGGCCTATGGGCCCAATCTTCTTCTTTTGGGCTGGAAGGGAAGAAGGATGGACATCACCTTTCCCATCTATTTACTCTGGACGACCAAACCGGTAGACAATGAGGTACTAAGGCCTTCACCCCTCAGATCAAAAGTGTTGAACGCTCAAAAAATAGATGGTAATGAAAGAAGCCTCCTATACTATCATTCGGAAAAGTTTCTTTGGAAGAATTAGGATTTGGTTTCTTCTTCTCTCCATCATGTACTTTTTTTTCTGATTTTATTGGGTACACTCACAGACAACTGGTGTAAGTAACCGTTGTATCAAAGAAGAAGACACATTTTTATTTTATAATACACACGCATAAGATATTGTAGTCATCAAGATAGGGGTGCAATGACTAGAAATAGCTAAAAATGATCTCTTTATTAAAAATAAATATAATATATTTTTATAAAGTCAGAACTAGAATAAATTTTTCTTGCAATAGTTTCTGTTTGGAATCATAGTCATTCACTTTATAATATGCATGCAAGAGGCCAGCGATCAACTAAAATATCTATTTCATCTTTACTTGAGATAAGGCTATCCATTATTATTAAAAAACCCTTTTCTTCGCAAGACCTGTTAGTCCCACTCCCCTAAAAAATAAACTATGGCTTGTTTGAGGCGTGGCCCCCCGTTTTTTTTTTTTTGTTTGGAAGCCACGGTGTGAGCAATGCATTGGTTCGGACAGCCCAATCAAAGTAGATAATCGAGAACTCGCCCTTTAGAGCCTTTTAGGTGGAGGCATCGAGGAGAGCAGCCCGTCGAATTCCGAGAGGCGATGGTTCTGGTCACGCCCAACGTGGAATTGTGAGAATGTGATCATTTGCTAACACATGCTATGTATCCAAAATCATGTAATCATTTGCTAACACATGCTTGATCTTAATTTTGTGAAAACATAAATAATCATATACAATTTCATAATCAAGTAATCACAAGTATTTGATAAAACATAAGATTATATCATGTACTTTTTCCACAATTTTTATACATAATTCCAATTGCATAAATAATACTTTTTCATCTTATAAAACATGATACATGATCCATAATAAGATTAAGACAGGTTACTTACCTTAATTTGCTCTCCAAATACCAATTCTCCAATACCTAGCAAGATCATTAAATTACATGTCACTTGCACATTTAATTTCTATTTATTTATAATCTTAAAGTCATTTGCAGCCCACCCCTAGGACTTAATTTCATTTTCGGGTCCATAATCTAGTTCAATTTCTGGGTCAGGCTCATGGCCCAATTCAATTTCTGGTTCTGGTCTAATCTACTTTCTGGTTCGGATTTGATTCCATTTCTGGTTCAGGTCTGGGTCAATTACATATTGGTTCAGATCTGACTCAATTAATTCTGGGTTTAAGAATATTGGGCTCAGACAAGGCCCAGTCCAGCCTGGGGCCTTTAAAGCTCGGTTCATTTGAAGCCCACCGCCGGAATCAGGCCCAATTCGACCCACATCCATTTTTATTTTATTTTCCTTTCTTCTTTTCTTTTCCTTTTTTTTTTCTTTTCTTTTCTTTTCTTCTTTTTCTTTTCTTTCTTCTCCTCCCTTCCCGAACCTTCTTCTCCTTTCTTCTTCGTTCCGTCCCGATCTCCTCCTCCTCCTCTCCTCCCCCGCATGAAGCTAGGGGCGAGCTCGGAAGGATGCTCGAGATGAGGCCGGCCCGAAGCCGGCAACGCTGCAGCCAACCGGCGGTACCTACAGTGGCCGTGGCCCGGCTGGCCGCTCCCCTTCTCCACCTCCGATGGAGGAGATAGGGCACGGGCACCCCCCCAAGAAGCAGAGGAACCGGCCGAAGCCAGTGGTGCCAGCGTAGCACGCGGCCGACGCTCGTGATCGGCCTGACGGCATCCCAGGTGCCCCGAGTCGGCGACGGCTATGGGCAAATAGGGAGATCCCCCTTCGGCTCTTCTTCTCCCGTCATCTTCGGCCAGAAATCAAACCGGTTCCACCCATGGGAACCGGATCTACTCCAGCCGAGAGCTCTTCCGTGTATTAGAGGTAGGTATTCATTTAGGGTTTTTAGATCTAGGGTTTTAAGGGAAGGGAAAGCCATCGTTGAGTGGAGGGAAAGGTTTTTCAGCATGGGCCGTCAATGGTTTCCGGTCAACCGATCCAGTGCCGGATGAATGTCGCCCATGATGAGATCTTCCCCTCTACTACATCATCTCCCTACCCATCTTTCTCTGTTAACAGCTCCTAGTTAGGTTAGATCTAGCTTAACAGCATGTCAGTGGAGTTAGGAGTTTACCTAGCTCCGAGGAGCCGTAAAGTGTTTCCGGCGAGCTGCTGTGCCTGCTCCGGTGGCGCAGTGCGACGACGAGCTGTCAGTCCCCCCCTCCTCCGGTGCCACTGCTATCTGGCTCCTTGCACAAAAGGAAGAAGATGAGGAGTAGGGAGAGTGTAGTTGATGGGGTCCTGTACTCAGGACTCCATGGGTTTTTATAACCCTCCATCAACCTCAGAGGGGTGGGGGACCGCGGCTGTTAGGCGGTTATAACCGCCTCAACAGTTGCCGCCCTCCACCTCCTTCCTTCCAAAATTTCCAGATGGACCGTCGGCTTTGGTCCATGCCGGTCCATCTGGTCCAGGGTTTACAACTTGATTTGTGAAATTTGTGGAAAACTAGTTCATCTGAGGTTTAATTAGTTGAAACAAACATTGCCGCTGGTCAACTAATCTAAAAGTTTATATCTCAGTTGTCGATGGTTAATCAGTATGCTAGCTTACGGCAGTTCTACAAAATTTTGGTGCAACACTGGCCATCAACAGGAGAACTATCAGACTTCCAGAATCTCTCACCGTGCTATCCTAAGCTTCATGCTTGCCCTATTTGCTACCAGTTATGCAACAATCTTATTTATAGTAACAGCGAAAACCGATAAATGAAATTGGAGAGAGTACTCCAAAGACCAGAAATTTCGTAAAACCAAATTCTGAAAGGAAACTACCGCAAGAAATAATTTCTGAGAATTACAGCAGGGGAAATACCGGCCAAAATCAGGGTGAGGGAGGGAGTCGAACCCAGTTCCTTGGTACCAAGCCCCCGAAACTTTATCAACTGTACCGATTGTCACCCTCATCACCAAAGATAGTTTCTTAAAAAGAGGTAGACTAGGCTATATTCAAATGCAAATCAGATCAGGTTTAGATAGGATGTCAAGGATCCCACATCGATGATCCGAGCTGTGGGACATAATCTACTACCTCTCTAGTGCTTACACAACAAAAAACATATGATTCAGGGACCTCCAGCCTATGCACCAAGTGGTCAAAAAAATGAACAATTTAAATAACATGAAATAACACATGTTTAGTTGACCACTTAATGCATAGGCTAGAGGTCTGCAAATCATATGAAATTTAGTGTATAAGCAGATTAGAGATAGCAGATCACATCTAACTATCCGGATCATCGATGTGGCCCCCCCATCATCCGATCTAGATCTAACCAGATTTGAGTGGAGATCCATCTAAGTATAGCCAAATATACCTCTTCTTAAAAGACTATACTCTCATTGGTAATAGTTTCTCATGTTGTGTTATTTTCCTTTTTCTTTTTTTTGGGTAAAAAACAGGAGGAAAACCTTCCCAAATATTGCATACCTTAACATCACAAGGAATGTCCTTAAGATGTTTCTAAAGATGCCAATGCATCTGGAATATGAATCCATCCTAAGTTTTCCTTTTGGATTCATTTCTTCACTCAATATTGGAATTCTGGAAGTTCATGCAGTCTTGTGTGAAAATATAGAGAGCGTCAACCTTAGGAAATCTTGATGGACAAATTTGGGGCAGAACTATGGGCTAGTAAGGTGAAACATGTCTTTGGCATTTAAATATCATTTAATCTGTCTTATATAATGCCTCCAAGAATGAGAGGCAGATCTAGATTTTCGAAGAGATTTAGAGCTCAATGTTAGATGATGGGGTCAGCAATATGGATCATTGATGCTCCAAATCATGCAAAACCTGGAAACTCAGCTACAATCTTGCAAATAATATGGAAAATGGACCCATTTGCACAAGTTCCCTCGAGATGAAAATCAGCATTGCTAATAATATGAGAAAATCAGCACAAGTTCCCATAGTCATGTCTTGGCTGGTTTGCCTCTTTTGTCAATCCAAACCAGTTTTAAGTTTTCAAAGAAGGATGTGGATCCTCCATATTACGGATGAGCAATGTGAATACGAACTATAAAAGACCTCTAGTCCAATGATAGAATGCCCTGTGCAGAATTCATTCAGTGAGCAACTTTAAAAGAATCTCACAAGAGGTGCATGGTCTAAGGATACATTTTCGTAAGTACCTTTGTTTATATTTAATTCTGGACATTGCAAAATATGTATGCACAACCAATATATCAAATTTGTTGGTTTATGTTGCATTACTTCCAAAAGCCCATGTTCTTAATTTTGAAATTAGTGCAACTTATCTGTTCTTTCAGAATGACATTTTCAATCAGTAACATATAGATAAGATGAGATGGATATGTAAGAGGGGAAGAATATGAAAGCAAACATAATAGATCTATTAATTTAGTTATTAGCTTAAGAATTTATATATTAAAAATACAATTAGGAATGGGCAAACAAGATTAATAAACCATGTTATTCAATTTCTTTTACCCGGTAAAGATCAGGGTTAGAAGCTAAGATGCTAAGTACTCCACTCACAAAAGTGTCCGTGCTCCACTTGCAAAAGCATCACCAGGACCCATTGTGTCATCACATTTAGCTTTAACGCCTTCGACCTTGCTGTTAAATTTCTGCACAAAAATCAAATATGTCAGAGAAGCATTAGTTTATCATCTATGATGAGCTAAATAAACAGAAAAGGTAGCATACTTAGCAGGAAGTAGTTTTTGAACAAATTCTTTAAGCAACAGAACGTTGCTATAAGAGTATAGAATAATTGATTATAAAAGATTCTCATCAACAAAATATTACAAGCTGTATGCACGTCTCTATTGGTTTATATTGTGCAGTAAAAAAGCATGCTGCATGATAGTAGGGAAGGCACATATGCCTTCGTATAATTACAAAAAAAAAATCACAAATATTACAAGCAATATGCTTGTCTCTGATACATTACAATATGCAATAAAAAGACATGCTGCATGATAAGAGGGAAGACATAGATACCTTCATATCTTTACATGGAATTGAAGCTAAATCTGAATAATTATCTTGGTGTAATATCTGCACCCCTCTTGTCCTTCGGTAACAAGAAGAAGTTTAAGGTTTGGATAGAAAAAGTTTCTTATATACAGCATCATCATCGTAAGGATCTCCTCCAGTCAAAAATGAAATTTCTTCCTCACTCACCTGAATAAAGCAACAGGTAATCCCTGTTAAGCTGAAACCATATATAACAGTTGCATTTCAACACCGAGATGTCACTTCAAAGAATGACCCGGAAAAGATTAACAAATGTAATACTTTGGAGGGGCATACCTTGACAATGTCTGCCTGATTCCATATGCTCATGAAGCCCTGCCGAGCAGCATCAGCTGATGGCCATAGTGGCAATCTCAGATTTGGATCATAGACAGGATGCAACCTGATTCCTCAGCTACTTTTAATGTTGCGAGATGTGTCGATTTGTATTGCTCCTCAATCAGACTAATTGAACCATAGTGAAAAATGGAAGCCCACTATAAAAAGTGTCAAAAACAAGAAGAAAGCATTTTCAAACAAGTCTACTGAATAGCTGTTCTATCCAGTTGCTCAAAGAACAGGTCCTGGTTGAAACATTCACCTGTTAGTGTCCATAAAACTATTTCATTCTATATAAAATTAGATGGCATAGAGCGAATCTTTCAGGTGATCCTTGCCTTCTTAATGAGGTCAATGTCAAGTTCAGATTCTTGTAGAAGAATGTCAACATTGGGATTCTGAAAAAACATGAACTCGCATTCCCCATCAGCTCTGAGTGTAACAAATGCCAGTGCAGTCCGCACATGAGGATCAAACCAAACACCCGAATTATCAACTTTGTTTTCCTTAAAGTTATCAGCCAACATGTACCAAACTCATCCTTGCCTACCCGCGTGATCATTTGATATTATCAGAAATCATCAAGTCAGCAAAAGGTTAGTATGTGTTTCTTTTCCATATTATGACCAAAATTTTATGGTCCACTTGGTATATGCATAATCCAGATATAATCAAGCAAAATGGGGTCAGAAAATTCTCCACTACAGGTTAAGGAGAAAAAAGGTATTACGTCTGCAGTTCATGACATCACATCATGAATGAAGAACAAAACATGGAGCCTTAAGCTAATAAAAATTAGCCCTAACATGTATCGAGCACTATATCTCTGCCTCCAAAGGTGTATTATGGTAACACTGTTTATGTTATTCGTCATTATTGCTAACTCAAAGGATTAATGTTGTAAGCATTTTCTTATTGTCGATTTTCTTATTGCAGTATCTATTCTTGTTTCGTTTCATTCGCAAGCTTCATCTGTTACGATCTTTAATGGAACCAATTTCTCAGAGTGGAATGAACAAGTCCAGTTTCACCTAGGTGTTCTGGATCTTGATTTAGCACTCCGATCTGATAAACCGGCTGACATTACTGATATTAGCAGCTTGGAAGAAAGGTCTGAAAGATCGAACAGACTGAGCATTATGTTTATGCAGATGAGTATAGCGAACAACATCAAGTCAATGCTTCCTGAATATGATAGTGCTCAAGCATTATTGAAAACTGGGGAAGAACGTTTCTGATCTGCTGATAAGTCTCTGGCTGGGACATTAATGGCTAAGCTTACCACCATGAAATTTGATGGTACTCGTGGGATGCATAAGCATATCCTTGAAATGACAAATATAGCTGCTAAGCTGAAAGCTCTTGGGATGGATGTGATTGAGTCCTTTTTAGTTCAATTTATTTTAAACTCCTTGCCTCCTCAATTCGGAACATTTCAAATTCACTATAACACTATTAAAGATAAGTGGAATGTGAATGAATTGACCAGTATTTTTGTTCAAGAGGAGACAAGACTTAAGCAACAAGGACATCATTCTGTCAACCTTGTAAGTCATGGAGCCAAGAAGAAATAGAAGAAACCAAGAAAGGGCATGAAGAGTGGACCATCCAAGAGTAAAGAGCCTCATCATGAGACCGAGATTCATAAGAAGAAACAAAACAATGATAGATGTCATTTTTGCAAGAAATTAGGACACTATCAGAAGGACTGCCATAAACACAAGGAATGGTTTGAAAAGAAAGGTGAGCCTTTGGCTTATGTATGTTTTGAATCAAACCTTACTGAAGTTCCTTCTAATACTTGATGGTTTGACTCAGGTTCTAATGTTCATGTTTCAAATACGATGCAGAGATTTCTTACAACCCAGATGCAAGATCCAAATGAGAGTTTTATCATTTTGGAAAATGGGGTCAGAGTTCCTGTCACAGCTGTTGGAACCTATCGTTTGTTTTTAAACACTGGCCGTCATTTAGATTTGCTTCAGACTCTTTATGTTCCTTCTATTTCTAGAAATTTAATTTTTGTTTCTAAACTTGATGTTGAAGGATATTTCTTTAAAGTTGGGAATGGTAGTTTGCGTCTTTTCAAAGACAATGTTTTTCTTAATTCTGGTGTCTTACGTGATGGCTTATATAAAATAAATCTTGATAATCATTTTGCTGAAACTCTTATGACCTTGCATCGTAATATTGGAATTAAACGAAACCTGATAAATGAAAGATCTTCTAACTTGTGGCATAAAAGATTGGATCATATATCCAAAGAAAGGTTAGAGAGATTAGTAAAGGATGGAATTTTGTCAAACTTAGACTTTGCTGATCTCGGTATGTGGGTGGATTGCATTAAGAAAAAGCAAACCAAACACACAAAGAAAGTTGTCACAAAAAGTGAAGAACTTCTTGAAATTATCCATACAGACGTTTGTGGGCCTTTTGACTCTCTATCATTTAGTGAAAAAAAGTATTTTATCACCTTTATTGATGATTTTTCACGTTATGGTTGTGTCTATTTATTGCATGAAAAATCTCAAGCAGTGGATGTCCTAGAGATATACATTACTGAGGTTAAAAGACAATTAGATAGAAAAGTGAAAATTGTCAGGGCTAATAGGGATGGTGAATATTATGGTAGATATAATGAAACATGACAACATCCTGGCCCATTTGCTAAACTCTTAGAAAAGCTTGGCATACGTGCTCAATATACTATGCCGGGAATGCCACAGCAGAATGGAGTAGCTGAAAGGCGTAATCGTACACTTATGGATATGGTTAGGAGTATGTTGAGTAATTTTCCGTTACCCATATCGTTATGGATGGAAGCCCTTAAGACCGCTGTATACATATTAAATCGGGTTCCTAATAAGACAGTTCCAAAAACTCCTTTTGAGTAATGGACAGGAAGAAAACCGAGTTTAAGACACCTGTATGTTTGGGGTTGCCTAGCGGAGGCCAGAATTTATAATCCATATAAAAAAATGGATTTTAGAACAATTAGTGGATACTTTATAGGTTATCTCGAAAAATCCAAAGGGTATAGGATTTACTGTCCTAATCATAGTACGAGAATTATAGAGACCGGTAATGTCAAATTCATTGAGAATGGTGAAACCAGTGGGAGTGATAAACCACGAAATGTGAAAATTCAAAAAATTAGGATGCAAGTCCCTTTACCCATGACTTCTAAGAAAATTGTCGTTCCTATAGTTGTCACACAGTTTGATAACATTGAACAACAAATTAATGATCAAACACTCCATTAAGAAGTTATCACCATGGAACAAGTTGTAGAAGAATCACAAGGGATGACATTAAGGAGATCTCAAAGAGAAAGAAGATCTGCCATTCCAAATAATTATATGGTTTATCTACAAGAATTTGATTTTGATATAGGGATAAGAAAAGATCTAGTTTCTTTTAAACAAGCCATATAAAGTGTTGATTCTACTAAATGGATTGATGTCATGAAAGATGAGTTGAAATCAATGGATCAGAATGAAGTCTGGAATGTCGTTGATTTGCCCGAAGGTTGTACGATAGTTGGGTGTAAGTGGGTCTTTAAGACTAAGCTCGACCCAAAGGGTAATGTTGAATGACATAAAGCCAAACTGGGGGCCAAAGAT
Organism: Phoenix dactylifera; assembly: GCF_009389715.1. Lineage (NCBI taxonomy): Eukaryota > Viridiplantae > Streptophyta > Magnoliopsida > Arecales > Arecaceae > Phoenix > Phoenix dactylifera. Next base: position 16,579,662 of record NC_052393.1, read on the forward strand.
TTCACTCAGAAAGGAGGCATTGATTATAAGGAGACCTTTTCTCCTATATCTAAAAAGGACTCATTTAGAGTCATTATGGCTTTGGTTGCACATTATGATTTAGAGTTGCACCAAATGGACGTGAATGATCGATCACGTGAATTGTTAGGGTTGTCTCAAAAGGCATCTATAGACAGAGTTCTAAAGAGATTTGGTATGGAGAACTGTTCAGCCAGTGTTGTTCCAATTCAGAAAAGAAATAAATTTAGTCTCTTGCAATGCCCACAGAATGAATTGGAACGTAAGCAGATAAAAAATATACCTTATGCTTCTGCAGTCGCTCAAACCTGTACCAGACCGGACATCAGTTTTGCAATTGGAATACTAGGCAGATATCCAAGTAATTCAGGGATGGATTATTGGAAAGCTGCAAAGAAGGTGATGAGATACTTGCAAGGAACAAAGAATTACATGCTTACATATAGAAAGTCAGATAGCCTTGATGTGATTGGCTATTCGGATTCAAACTTTGCTGGATGTGTGGATAGTAGAAAGTCAACGTTTGGCTATTTGTTCCTATTAGCTAGAGGAGCAATCTTATGAAAAAGTGCCAAATAGACAAGCACTGCTTCATCCACTATGGAAACAAAATTTGTGGCATGCTTTGAGGCCACAGTTCATGGTTTGTGGCTGCGTAACTTTATCTGTGGCTGCGTAACTTTATCTCAAGACTTGGGATTGTCAACTCTATTGCCAGGCCGCTGAGAATCTTTTGTGACAATACCATAGCCGTCCATTTCTCCAAAAACAACAAATATTCTAATGGTGCCAAGCACATTGAGCTTATATATTTTGTTGTCAAGAAGGAAGTTCCGAAACAAAATGTGTCTACAGAAAATATGAGGACAGAGCTCATGATTGCAGATTCTTTGACAAAAGGTTTACAACCGAAGACCTTCAAAGAGCATGTTAAAAGAATGGGTCTTTGTTGTAGCCCATGATATTAATTGAGGATTGTATTATGTTTATTTCTTTGACACCTAGATATAATTAATTATGTTTCTGTTTTTCTGTTTTTCAAATATATGTACATGTATGAATTTGAATGTATGATTACAGGAATTGTCTCTGACAAAGACATAATGTTTGACCATTATAGATACTTCTCATTTATGGACTATGATTAAACAATTGTCTGGTGTTATGGTACTTGGAAAAAACTATGTCATTTTGTGGATATAGAACCGCCTTGACTCGCACCAGTAAATTGTTTAATTATGGTATTATGATGGCCCAGCTGACTATGGATTGGAATGATGCGCGCCTAATGTTTATATCATTCTAACCAAATTATGGTCATATGGGGCAAGTGGGAGAACGTTGGATTTTGACCCACCTGACTAAACGTGAGTGGTTACTAGTTGGTTATAGTAACCACTTACGGATGAGTTTTCGCTGCGTTATCCTTGATGGAAGGATAAATTCATGGGTCTCACCCTCTGCCTATGAGGAGAACATTGAACCGGTCTCCATCACCGTGTGTTAACAGGGGTCAAGAGGGATAAAAAAAATAAGGTTTGATTGTTCGGATTATCCATGGATCCAGGTACGCTACCCTTTCATTATTGTTTATGATCCTATTTAAAGATTTTACAGTAACTACTAACATAAAGCCACTATAAGGCCTATACCAGTCTAACTGAATAATGCCAGCTGATTCAGGCAGTTCAAACTCCATTGGGTGTTACTGTCCGTTCTCCCATTTAATTGCCCGTTCACGAGGCAGAACTGTGACGGTTATGAGCAGTAGCAGTAAGCAATGACCAATATGAGACGTGCCCATTGGGCTTCGACTCCATGAGCTGGGCTAAAATGGACAAGCTTGTGATTTTCCCAAGAAAGCTCAAATTTGTGAAAGCACAGAGCTGGAATTCAGGTTTAAAACGTAGTTTTACGGAATTCTTATATGGAAAGATTTCAAGTTGCTGGCAAAATTAGTAAGAAAGAAGAGATAATATGCGAATGAAGAAGAAGAAGAAGAAGAAAGCGACGAAGAGCTGAATCGTTTTCACCTTAGAAAGAAGGAGCAATACAAAATCCCTATTTCGTCTTCTAAACCAAAAGAAAGAATCGATAAAAAGAAGCAAACGGCGTTAAAATCTATAAATAAAAGAAAAATGGAGCGTAGGCATCTGCCATCTTGACGCTCTTGCGGCGGCGACGACCACGAGAGGAAACGAAGAGAAAAGAATGCAAGTGAGGTGGTGGTGAGATGAAGAACAAAGGAGCGAAGAGATTATAGCTGTTTTTCCTTTTTCTTCTAAGCGTCAGCTGTTCATATATTTGGTCCGGCAATCCTTCGAACCGTCCGCACCCAAACTCTAAAATCAGCCCCGGTCCGAACCGTCACCACTTTACCGTTTGACATACAATTTTCTAGCCAGGGTATCCAACGGCTGGGATTTTGGCTTCTTCCACTGCAACCCTAACAATCAGGTGGCCGCTCTCTTTCGTGGCCTCCCATAATGGGATTTCTGCGCGACGGCAAAACCAGCGATTAGGGAGGCGGCAATGGCGGACGAAGACGAAAGACAACCGAAAGAAGAAGACGAAAGCGAAGAAGGATAAGTGGGGCGAGCCGCTGTTTGTGGAGACGCAGAAACAGTAGAAGCGCCGCAGAGGAAGTCGGCCCTCGCAGCGGTGGTGGGGTCCTACGAGCCCGACAAGGTGGTGGTAGCGGGAGCTGCGGATTTCCCTACTCCACCATCTAATAGGCAAATACAGGACCTCTTTAGGGGCATCGGACCCATCCACCTGCGGCCTCACGTTCCTCACGTTCCAGGTCCAACCCGCCCTTTGCTTCCTCTCTCTCTCTCACTCTCACTCTCACGCTCACACACACACACACGCACGCACGCAACTTTCTCATTCTTGATAAAGTGCATCAACCCATGAAGTGCCATGTTGAAATTTTGCTGGGTAAATAATAAAATTAAGTTGCCTCGATTTTTCTCTCGAATGAGAAGAGAAGAAAGAAACTTTTGTAGTAAATTTCCACAATACAACAGAAGCATAGATATTCCCAGCATCTTTTACGTAGAAATCTAAGGCAAAATTGGACTAAGTTATTTGTTTGTTTTGGCATCATGTCATTTATCTGGCAGTGAAATTGCCAATCCGCTGTTCGTGGATGCAACTTGGGGTCGACAAATTCTGAGTTTGATATTGAATAACTTCCAAGAGGGTGAACATTTCTGCTAGTCTAAGACAAGTGAGTTACAGAGTAACTAATGTGGCTTTGAAACTGATAAGATGCGAAAGAAAGCAAAAAGTCATGTAAAAAGAAAACAAAAGAAACAACTCTGAAGGAATTCAAAGTGGTAACATGTTCCTTGATCTAATGATGAATTGCAACTATTACTGTCTGAGTTCAAGCGGTGACTTTTTTATTGTCTTCTGCCCTTGTCACCTAAGCATTTGCAGTTCTTACGTTCATGCTTAGTCGCTGTTGTCTTCTTTCATCTAGTGCTCTGTTCCAACCCTGTCAAAATTTATAAAGCATATATCTAAGAGTATCTAAAACTGAAAGTGTAGATAAATTTCCATGAGTCATTGCTATCTCTTTGATATTGAAGCTATCCAAGATAATGTGTCATGATGGCCTCCATAGGAAAAGTGAAGATACCTCCTCCAGCATTGCAGTATTCTTCTAATTTCACATAATGCTTGATGTTTCTGAATTGAATTGGCATATCTTTATGAAGAAAAAGGTTGTCCACTTTCTTAAACTTTAGAAGCCAAAAATTGTACCTAATGTGTTGGCTCGCTTAAGGAAAATTAGTGAATAACCTTGTATTTCTGTATAGAATTCCAAATTTAGTTGTCTTTTCATATTAGACAAAACCATTTTGTGAAATTTGTTTAGTACCAATTTTGTATTTGTTATAACTTAGGCTGCATCTGGAAGCAAAATAAGAGGGAGTGGAAGTCATTTGACGTAGTTATTCTACCTCTTTTCAGTCAAACACTCATTGAAGCACTTGGGTTAAACCATTTTTAGAACGGTAAAACAGGTATTTCTAAAAAGTTGGTACACAATATTTTGCCATCCAAACCCCATTATTTGGGAGTAAAGAGGCATAGGAGTAACTTATTCAAATTCCAAAAATAGCCTTAGTGAATTAGGTAACTGCAACCTTTTTTCAGAAATATGTAATTTAAGATATTATTCTGAAATAAATAACTTTAACAACAATAAAGTCAAATTTTTCTAGGTAATATATGGATTGAATAGCATTCTTACAGCTGATAGTCAGCCTAATATGGTTCCACCTTCCACCCTCGCTATCTGCCTTGGTTTATGCATATGAGTGGATGTAGCAAGTTGCTACATCAAAAAAATCCAGTCCGTGTCTCATGTTGTTTGTTGTATGAGAAGTTCTAGCCTCCACCATGATCAATTATATTAAATGACAAAAAATAATAGAAAAATCTTAAAACAAGCACAAACAAATTAAGACATAATATTGCTTATGTTGATGGTTTGACAATAGAGACATGCCTATGGATACTACAACTGACTTTTCTAAATAAGAAAACATGCATTTTCTCTATTATTTCAACTATTTGATCCTTTTTTTCAAGGTTTTCAATATCAGTATCGAATTCTGTGCTGCTTTTTCCATTGGAAGGTATGGTATCAATATGATACCGATACCAATGGATATGTACCATTGTACCGGAACTAAAAACATTAAATATAATAAAAAAATACTAGTACTAACCAGTATGGTTGGCATGTACTAGTATGGCTGATACATGCTAGTACAAATTGTTTCGGTGTCTTGGCACCTATATTAGTGCCGCTTTCGCATCAAAACAGTACAATATTGACAGTACCATCTTATGTTGGCAGTTTTTATATCCATCTTTTCACAATGTTGATTTGTTGATAATGATGTATTAGAGGTGTTATCCTCACGTATTCATAACTAATTTCAAAATAAGGGGTTGATGTAGTTAATATTCTCAAACCCCTAGCTAGTGCTTGGGAAACCTAGTTGGAAAGTTGGACAACTTAGGGTCTATTTGGATATTTGCGATCCTTGAATCCAGCAGGAAATTCAGTCCAATCTTGTTGGATTACCCAAACAGGTCCTTGGATGGTTGCTTCATCAAGGGATGAGAAAGAAAAGGAAGGAAAGGAGCAGAAAGATGAATAGGAAAAGGTAGAGGAAGAGGAGAAATAGAAAATGCAAGAATAACTACTTGTTTTGAAAAGAAAAAAAAATGAAAGTAAATGAGAAAAATTAGATAGGAGGAAAAATGATAGAAGGGAAAGTAAATGAGAAAGAAGAATAAAAGAGGATGAAGAAAATGACTTACTTGGTAAGACTAGTGGACAAGCAATTTTAACGAGCAATCTTAACTATCTTTATTAAGCCATGAGGTACTTATGTGAGGACTTTTTCAGTTGTACAAATGCCATTGGTTTGGGCTTAATGCTGAAAGCTATCAATTATAAAGCATATTAGTTTGAAATAGTAACCACATCAGTTATCGTAAGCTAGAAGTTTAACTTAATTCAATAACTATTTGCTTAAGTTGTATTAGGTGATAAAATTTTAATAATGATATAATATATAATGCATGAAATTTTGTTTTTGTTGGTTTAAGGTAGTGTTAGTATTTTAGTGGTTATGTAGAGGAAACAATGAGGATGCAGGGATACATAAAAACTGCTTCTTTTTTTTTATGGTGAATAAAAACTACTTTCAGTGGTGACAGCAATGAGAATGAGAGTCAATTGGATGCTTGCAAGAATTAAAATATAGAGGAGGAGAATTTGAGGAAATTGACAACAAGTCATAAGCTTATACATGTAGAGAGGGATAGTACTAGAAATTTAGCTAGAAGATCCATGGATAAAGGTATGAAGGATTATCTTGTAGATGTTTAACAGGTAAGGTTAAGATGTGCAATGAATTGCTGTTAGTTGAGAAGATTATAAATGTAATATATGCTTATGCACCACAAATGGTATTGGAGGAAAGAATGAAGAAGCAACTATGGAGACAGATCAACTAATGTGAGTAATTTCAGGGAAGAAAGCTTGGATGTAATTGGTGACTTAAATCACCTGTGTAGAAGTAATAAAGGATGTACTAGGGCTACCATATGGATGCTAATATAGTTTAGGTTTAAATTAGGTTTGGATTTTTTTCTTATTTTTTGTGTTTTATTTTTAATTACTTTCCTCTGGGTTGAGTCTTTGGTCTTTTATATTTAAGTCTTTTGAGAGAGTCCAGGGTTTGCTATTATCTCAGAATTTTCGTAATTACTTTTGGAGATTTATTTCTGGGGTGTTCTTCAGTCCTATTTTCAGTAGGAATATCACTAAAGGTCCTACATTGAATCTATTTGTATTAAATTTATTTGAAGTCAGTAGGATTGTGATTTGAAGACATTTTGATGTCTTTATATGTGCAAATTATAAAGTTATGGAATTTGCTGCTCTAGGATTGTCTTTGTTGTTCCTTTTGCTCGGAAACTGAAGGAAAGATCCTCATTCTTATAGAGTGGCGCAGTCTTCAATTATAAAAAGTGAGGAATTTGTTGTAATTGAATTTGTTTTTGCAGAAAACATCTCTGGTTTTCTTCTTCTTCTACACTGTATTTCTTTCTGGTTGATCTTTTTTGATTCAGGTTTGAACAATATCCACCTAGAGCATGGTTTTTTCCCTTAGAGCTGAAATATTCAGCAAAATTGCCCATAAATTAAATGTTTTCTTCCCCTCCTGATTTTGGGTTTCCCCAGGAATTCTGTTCTTAGTTGCAGGTATCTTGTGTCTGAACAAGGGCTTGACTAAAACTGTTTCTTGAGAAGAATCAGGGCATAGTTATGCAATTGGCAATTTTACAGTTGAATTTGCATCGGTCCATGATCCATAACTGCAAATACTTGTTTTAGGTAAAGACATTAGCATTTAGTTTCTTTGATGGTGGGTTAAATGAAATTAACTTGTGAAAAGTGTGAAGATATTAGGAGAAGGCCTGACCCCATGACATAAAGCACTATTGTGGTTTTGTGAATTGGGGAAGAGAACAAATGAAATCACAGGTATGGAAGATAAGGTGATTGAAACCTAGAGAAAACACAAAATGATGGTGTTAGATTGATGAGATCTCATAAGTGTGGGCCTCTCTTAAGTGTGGGTTCATAAGGTTTCTACGAGATGCATCATGTTGATGTGTCAGATGCAGAAAACAGGCTCCTATGGATCAAGTATCACATCCTAAAAGTGCTATAACAGGATTATGAATGTAAATGTCCTCTTTCCTAGATCTCTAATCATGTTTCAATTAAGTCTTAAGTGGTTCAATAATATTGATGCTTAAAATTGCATCTAGATTTCCTATATTTAAGCTGGCATAGCTTTGGTATGCAGGGCATAGACCATCCATAAAAGTTGAAGAAGATAAATGGAGTTTTGGTTTATTTTCGCATTTCTTCCTTTTCTCCTCATGTGTGGAGGACTTGTAAATAGCTTCAGTTCTAGACATGATTAAGATCCTATTCATCATTTTCTTAGATCTAATTAGGAAGTTAGATGAAGACCTTTTTGAGATACAATCATCAAGATCAAGTTTCATCATTATACTGGTAGTTCGGCAATGTTCCACCATGCACACTAACGTGTTGTATCAAAGCAATTTAATTGGGATTTTGATTTGTGCAAAAAAACAATTCAGTTATGACTTTCAACTATTATTTTAATTATTTGAGGGAGAATATACCTTTGAATTACTGAATGTTTCCTTGCAGTTTGGTTATAAATTGGTGACTTCTTGAATTTATGTATGTTAGTTAATATTTTGTCTTGGGGTTTGGAACTCCTTTGATGCCAGATACAAGCCCATAGCAAATGGTTGGCGGTTTTACTATTGCAGATTACTCATTTTAAACAAAAAGAGACCAAGTTATAACCATCCTAATCAACTGTTTGCATTTCTTGTAATCAACACGATTGACATTTGCTGGCCCAAGAGTTATCATTTATCAGTAAGGAAGTTATGGTTATTATATGCCCTGGTGTAGATTTATCTGATCATGATTCCATTATGTTGTATCAGATGGAGGAGATTGCAACAAATTCTCTTAAACTTGATGGAATCAAAAATGTGAGTTGCTTCACCAAACCTGCATCTCTATGTACCTAATCTTGCTTGTGGTTTATCTGTAACCTGGCCTCATTCTACTGGGTTTCAGGGGAAATAGGTTTGTCAAGGTTGAACAATTGCAGACTAGATTGCCAGAGAAAGAGGAAGCATTGAGTTTCTTAGTGAACTCGCGAAGATTGATTGATGCCTCTCAGCATATATTAGCAATCTCTCTTGCGATGTGACAAAAGCTGACATAAGATATCCAACTTTGCTTCTGTAGGATTTGCCTTTGACAGGAGAACAGGGATATTCCTGGGCTTTTGTACATATTTGAAGATGATGAATCACCGGAGAAAGCTATGAAGAAAAACCTGGTGCAACTGCATGGGAGGCCAATGAAAAGAGCACATGCAGTTGGCAATGGGAGCTGAAGCTACGTAGTTGTTCACAAAAGCTCTTCCCAGGCCTGTTCAAAGCTGACAGATTTCGCAGCACAAAACTGTTAAATGATCCATTTTCTAGACTCCTCCATGGTAGAAGTCCTTCAATTTCAAGGGCACAGTCTCGCTTTTGTGGATGCTGGATCCAGATATATTGTTGTTGATGTATCACACAGTTCCCTACTGTGAAATCTTAAATTTACATATTTTTTGTTTTGTTAAATGAATGATAGATATTCCTTATCTGATAGTAACAAATCATGGAGCCAGGAATCTTGGAGCGGAGCAATATGCTTTTCTATATTAATCAAGGTGTCTGTTGAACTTTGCCTCCATCATCTATTAATACAGCAACATGATGGACATCTGTCTCGGTCACGGATTGTCCTTGGTGATGGTTTTGGCCTACTGATCTGCTTGTGTCTGTGCATCTGCCATTCTTCGACAGAAAAAGGTGGTTGATTTGGATTACTTGGAGGGCTTTTCATGGGTTGGCGGTCACGAAGTAAAATGCCTTCTATGATATTTAATCCTAGGATTAGAGACATTGTTCTAACAGTTTGGATGCAGTAGCTACTCAGCATCATATATTCTGGACTTTTAAATCAAACAAGAGTTTATTATGCAAAGATATTTGCCATATGATCATCATTGAGATGAGTTGATCATGCCTGACACAAAGTAGGAACTAGTCAAAATAAGAAAATTACTGTCTAAATTCAGATTGATAGCTCACTTTTAAAAAAATCTTATTATTTCTTTACTGGATATTTCTTTACAAAACATTCTCTAACTTAAATAAGTAAAACATAATTTCTTTTAGTACAATCATGAATATCTAAGACTTGTGTTCATCTTACATGCTAGCTCAGCTGCTAAAATTGTTACCGCATGTAGTTCCAAGTAATAACAAGAAAGTAAGTATTATCCTTTTGCTCATTAGTAACCAACGAATATATGATGATTCAAAAGTGCCATAACTTAATCCTCTCTATATGTTCTAATCATAATTGCAATAATGATAATTAGGAATACGTTACTGCTTTTACATAAACAATGAAAAGCATAGCCATAAACTACAAGGCAAACTACTAATATGAACATGTCTTATTCTGATTCAATGAATGAAATAACCAGTTTACTCCTCAAAATGTGGAATCTCGAGATGCTTATCTAAAGTAGCAAGGCAGCTTGACAGCCACTTAATTATATGTAACAAAATTATTTAGTGCTGCATATATAATACAAAGTTGTTAAAGATTTAGTATGCATCAAGATTTGAAATATCCAAAGAAAAATGTTTTAAGAGAGCGTACACCGAATGTGGTGACTTGAAGTCATTTGCTAAAAACAATCTGCTTAACCACTTAAAAAATAATATTGGACTAAAATGGTGAAGTTAATTCGTAAAATATATTTTATTTCTTTGGATATAACGGGTGAAATTGGGATTGATAATGGCACTTTTTGATCTGCCAAGTTTGGCTAGGCTTAACCCCTATTACTTGAATCCAAATGCATAGAATTTGAACTCCAAATATTGATCCCTTTTTTTCACAAAGTCAAATCCCGGTCGTCTCCAAAACCTAGTTCTTAAATCGCAAGGTTTGAACTATTTTTTCTCAAGTCAAATCTCGTGCATCCCCAAATTCTAATTCTTAAATCGCAGGATTTGAATTATTTTTACTGTCTATCACGTTAAAGATTTCAAGCTTTAATTATTTTATATTTAAAATGATCCGGCACATTAATATCCCATCCACATTAGACCCGATTAAAAAGAAAATAAATAATCAAACTTATTTGGTTCATGAAAAAAAATTAAAAATATTTTTTTTTGAAAGCCCAAGCCTGCATGGTAATTAAACTTTTTTTGTATCTCAAATTTTTTTTAATCTCATGTCCATTAAAAAAAAAAAAAGCTACTTTTTCATTTTTTTATTCAAACTAAATATAAAATATTTTTTAAATTTTTTATTGACCTTACCTTTTTTTTTCCTTTCTCTTTCCAAATCGATATATAATTTAGATCCCTAAAAGGTCGGCACTCAATCGTTCTAATCCTAGCAAGTAAATAAATCACAATCTCAATCCCCCAACTCGTGATCTCTCTGTTTCCGTTTACACGTGCCATCCCTCCCCCACTTGGTTCACGGCAGTCTCCGTAAGGAAATATCGTAAAAGGAGTCGGAGAGGGAGAGAGAGAGCGAGAGAGGCGAGAGAGCGCGGGGGCGGGTAACAAAGCCGGAGCTCCGCGCCCCCCCTTGGGATTCCAACCCCCTTTCAATTTATTTTCTACGACCACCCTAACCCCAGAGAACCAAAAAAAGAGAGGAGAGCCCCTACTCTCATGGACTCCTCCTCCTCTCCCTCCTCCGCCTTCGCCTTCTCCTCTCCTCCTCCCATGGAGAATCCCCGATCCCACTCCAAGCCCCAGACTCCGTCATCCGCCCCCCGGCATTCGTTCGTTCTCGAGACCACCCCTCGCCCCCTCACCGCGTCCTCCTCCTCTCGCACGATCTACAGCGACCGCTTCATCCCCAGCCGCACCGGATCCAACTTTGCCCTCTTCAACCTCTCCTCCCTGCCGCCGCCCCACCCCGGCCCCCCCTCCTCCTCCGAAGGCGGCCGCGAGGACGGATCCGGCGCCTACTCCGCCCTCCTCAGGACTGTCCTCTTCGGGCCCGATCACGGCGTCGCGCCCCCCGCCACCCCCGACCGCTCCTCGCCCCTCGCCGGGCGGCGCTCCTCCTCGTCCTCTTCGCCGTCGTCGTCGTTTTCGACTCCCAGTAGGAATATTTTTAGGTTCAAGGCGGAGGTGCCACGGCACTCGCTTTTGGCTGGCTTCGAGGATGCCCTTCCTGGGTTTGTTCCCACCCCGCCCAAGACGCTGAGGAAGATCCCGAGATCTCCGTACAAGGTAATTTTTTTTTTGTTTTCTTTTTTTTGCTGCGGGTTGTTGCTAATTTTCCTTTTGATTCAGAAAGATTGGATTTTCATGGCTTCTTTTGGAGCTGATGTGTTGGTTGTTGTTGGTTTTAGGTGCTGGATGCGCCGGCATTGCAGGATGATTTCTATCTTAATCTTGTGGATTGGTCTTCTCAGAATGTGCTGGCTGTGGGTTTGGGCAATTGTGTCTATCTCTGGAATGCCTGCAGCAGCAAGGTGAGATGTTGGCCGAGGTTTGATGTGATGTTAGTCGTGGATCGCTTTATTTTTTTCTTTACTATTGATTCTCTGCAATTTTTAAATAGTTTGCTGCAATGTGGTTTTGATGGCAGGTCACGAAGCTCTGTGACTTGGGTGTGGATGACAGTGTTTGCTCTGTGGGATGGTCGCAGCGTGGCACCCACTTGGCTGTTGGCACGAACCAAGGTAAAGTGCAGGTGAGTTCTTTGTCTTATTTTATGGTGTGGTGTGAGAAGAAATCTTGTGAATGAATTTGAGCTTGCAAATTTCATAATGGCTGTTATGTAGCATGATTCTGATAGATTTTGTCAATGATGTCTAATTAATTTGGAGAATAGGTGTTTCAAAGAGGTAATAAAATTGGCTTCTGTTGCCTGCTGATTGCACTATGCACGTGTTCATCTTGTTCATTCCTAGATAGGTCATTGATTTTTATCTTTATTGGTGTATCTTGTAAGGAGATCTTTCTTTTTTTTGCCCCTCTTAATTTTGGCCTGCATCGATAAGTTGAAAAAAAATCTTGCTTGAATAAAGTAATGATTGGCTGTGATTTATTACCTGACTTATAAGTGCTCTCAAATGCATTCGTATTGTTTGAAGTAGACCAGGATTTCTGACTATATTTAAATAAATTTTAGTATCATCTGCCACATTATGCCCTTAATATCATAGTTTTCTGTGATATACAAATTCATTTACGTCCTCTTCGTTGCCTACGAATTCCTTGTGTCACACCTCAGTTGAGGTGGATTTATCAGATGTCTCTGAAATTTGTACGGTGACTTTTTCACTCTTTGCGGTGTAGATATGGGATGCATCTCGTTGTCGAAGGATAAGGGCCATGGAGGGTCATCGGCTGCGAGTTGGAGCTCTAGCATGGAGTTCGTCAGTGTTATCTTCAGGCAGTCGTGACAAGTCAATTCTTCAACGTGATATTCGCGCTCAAGAAGATTTTGTTAGCAAGCTCATGGGGCATAAATCAGAGGTAAGACATTCCTAATAATTCTTGAATAAGATTCTGTCTGCTCCTTCCTGTGATCCTATTTTTTGATATTCTCTATATTCTTTGTGCGTGCTTAGCAATAATAATAATAATCAAAGCAGTCCTTCTTTATCTTAATGTCCAGCTACTTCTTTGTCAAAATAATAAATATTTTCTAAAGAGATTTAAATTTTTTATGTTATTCACTTATAAGCTTCCCTTCAACTCTTTTTGCATGCCCTTGACACTTTTCTTATGTAGGTTTGTGGACTGAAGTGGTCTTATGATAACCGTGAACTTGCATCTGGTGGAAATGATAATAGAGTAAGCTGCATTTTTTTTGTTCCCGTGTTGAGGAGAAGTGTGTTCGTTCATGAAAATATTTATTGTAACAAATTATTTGCATCTAGCTGTATTATTGACTTTCTTTCATATTGCTTCCTGTTCAGCTTTTTGTCTGGAACCAGCATTCAACACAACCTGTACTCAAGTACTGTGACCACACGGCAGCTGTGAAGGCTATTGCTTGGTCACCACATCTTCATGGACTTCTTGCATCTGGTGGAGGAACTGCAGACCGATGCATTCGTTTTTGGAATACAACCACTAACTCTCGCTTGAGCTGCATGGACACTGGAAGTCAGGTAGCCTGCTGCTCATATAATATCCGGCTATTGTACATGTTTATTTCTAGTTATTTGAACAAACTGCTGAAATACTATGGCATTAGCACTTCATCTATATAAATTAATGAGATTATTGTAATGTTGATTCAAGTAACTTCTCTCTGGATAGCTATAAATTAATTTCAAACAGTACATGATCAGCAAACAGGCAAGAATTGAATAACTGAATCTTACTCAAGCAGAGTAGGTGAAAATTAATGTAAACTATTAGCAACAATTTCCTATCAAAGGCTTGGTTATTCAATCTTGTATATTATGTTAGCATGAGATATATTCCCTGTCCAGGAATACATTTTGATTTCTCTTCACAAAAGGCTGTTGCTTATCTTTCTCTTGTTACAATGCTTCCACTCGAAGCCATTGGTCTCCATTGCTTGTTAGAAATTGTTAACAATCTATTCTTTATTAGGCAGTTCTTTGCCATTGCAGCTTATGAGATTCATCTAGTGTGCATGTTTAAACTATCTCCAACCTGCCTGCCCTCCTCTCCTCCCCTGATATTTACTTTCATAATTCTCGTTCTCGCAATGCAAGTAACATGCCCAAGCCTTATAGTTTCTAGCTTGTTAGCTCATTTTAAATGTTTGGCCTTCTCATGAACTTTGCTTTATTTATTTATTGCATTTGAAACTTACAATAATCTGAAAGGAAATATCCATTTCACGTACCCCACTTTAAATAGATTTATGTGTTTTTAGGTTACTCCACATAAGATTCTTGATAATAATACAGCTATAAAGTCTGTATAAGTTCTCGCGTGGTTGTCTTTGTCGGTTAAATCTTTCTTTTCATCTACATCCCTAAATGCAGTCTATATTTTAAATTTTCAGTTGATATCTATACCCGAATCACCATGCAAATTCTTTGCAAATCATGATTTGGCATTAATTTTTATTCTCATTTCAACAAAGTCATGTCAGTATTTGCACTAACATAGACAATTTGACTTCCACTGAATATCTGCACTTCTGTGAAAAATACAGAAACAGAATGATTAATAACTCAGCAGAATAACTTTAAGGACTTCTTATCATTATTCCCTTGTGAAAAAAAATTTCCTCCAAAAAAGCTAATTCTTAGTTTTGACCTATCATGGTTGTAAACAAATAATTCTCAATGTTTCTACTGTCCCTTAATGTGTCTACAGTGATGGAAAAACTTGTGGTTTGCCTCTGCTTTATACCCATCAATTCATCATTTGTATGCTTTTGCCAAATCCATTGGTTGGATTATGTCTTCGTCCCTTCTTTAGTTTTCCATTATTTCCAAATTGCTGTAATTATCCTGATGACCTGATAAAGAATTTTTCATGAAGCCAACTTGCTTTTTAATATTACTAAAATTTTATTCTTATCCATCCACCCTCATCTATATCTTCTATTTCTTCCTTTACGATGAAATTCTTAACTGTTGATGCACTTTTGCTTGTCACACATATTCAAACAAGATCAAAAAAATACCTTCCCAACTATTTGGGGAATTTATTAAATATATCTGTTAAATAGCCAAGAATTTGATGCATTGAAGACAAGTACATGAAATAAAGTTATCAAAAATAATTGATTGTAAATGACTTTTGTGGCCTGATCCCAAACGACTTATAAAAGGTAGCTTGCATAATGAAGACTGCAATTTCTATCAAAAAGTCAAAAAAAAGTATTACTTCAAAAGGCATCTTCTCCATTTATGGAAGATTAGCAAAAACTGTCAGATTATTAGGAAACTAAAACAAGAATGATAATTGGACATGAGCAAATACGCTTGAGGGAGTGTTATATTCTATGCCATTACTATGTATGACACAATATGCAAATCATAACTCACACAAAAAAGGAAAAAAGCTTGAAGTTTTCAATGGGTGTCTCTGCGGGCAATTGACATAATAAATGTGAGAAGTGAACAAAGCTTCATCGCAGGGGTATTACAGTAGAGGTTGTCTCTTTTCAGGTTAATAAAGATAACTTGGTTATATGTGAATTTTTCCACAATTAGAGTTTGTCTTCAGCTGTTTAAACCTTGGTTCGCCGTACCGGACTGGATTGCTCTATATCAGCATACATTGTATCATACTGGTAATGAACCAATACTCAGTATGGAGCATACCAAGTGTCAATACCACGGGTAAACCCATGGAGATACTGTACCAGAATGGTACCCGTGTAGGTACCAAAATCGGTACTGCAAGCCTTGGTTTAAACTAGCAAGATTACTCAAGATGTTTTTTGAGTGGATATCTTTCAAAGTTTTTGTCAAGAATGTACTCCAAATTTAGTTTTCTTTTAGCTATGGTTTGAAATTTATTCTAGAGGTGGATGGCACGTGACATTGAATATGACAATTTTGGTGAAGTTAGTCATTCATATTGTTCCCAACCATCTTGGTGAAGTTGGTGCTCCCCATATACTTAAATGTTGGTATGTGGATCCTGTGGAACTAACAACTGAATCATTGCAGTCTTGTGATATGTGAAAATTTTATGGTTTAGAGTTGCTAACGTGAAACATAGGACTGAAGAGATGAACCCCCACCTCCTGTAGTATAGTAAGACATTTGTGGGTATGATGATGTTTTTGTCAAGTATATCCTAATATCAGGAAGGTCATCATTGGTTCTTGGGAGGTGAAGAGAGTTGGAATAATTAAAGAAACTTTGATTGGGGACGTTTTCCTCTATAGCAAACTCCTACCTCAACTAGGCACCCATCTTTGTTCAACTTTGTTTGAGTGAATCAACTTGTCAGTGAAGGCTATTGGTGAATAATCTATAACTATTCATGTTGGAGATTATGATAGATAGAGATCAGTGCATTCCATTGTTCAAGTTTGGTAGTTGTTCTATATTGGACTCTTAGGGAACGAGGAATGGTGACTGCCAAAGAGTCTCAATTAGTTATGAAAGTCACACATGGAGCTTCAATGCTCTTATTTATCCAAAAATGAAGGTGTACTTCTAGAACTGGTTGCATGAAAAGTCCAAAAACTTCATGTGGAAATTAAAGTCTTCAGCCTGATGGACTGTGTACATTATCTTCATTTCTGGGGGTGGACTCTGCTAATCTATTTTTGAGTGTAGACACTCTTAAGGTGGATGATGGTTGTATAGAAGGATGATTGAATTGGTGAATATCAATGAGAGGCTATGCAGATGATGATTCTTGTCTTCATGCTTTTTCAGGTTTGGCTTGGTAAAAGGACTAGTTTATGCTTTACACCATGTGGGGTGTACCCGCAGGAGGCAGTTGCCAAGACCGATGGCATGCATTGAGATTCCAGATTCAGTCTTGTAAACCATAGTAAAGATACCCGGTCTGCTACATTAACATAGTTCTGAGATGGGTTAAACTTAATACAAATGCTTCATCTAAAGTTGTTTTAAGTTCAAAGGTAGGGGGCCTTGTTGCCTAGAATTATGGTGGTCAACTATTGTGAGCGACGACTGCCATTTCAAGTTGCAATACTTTTGCTATTTAGTTCCTAGCTTTTAATATGCTCTTGGTGTAGCTATGCATTCATAGCATTAGTTGTATGTATCAACTCAAACCCTAAGATTGATGTAGCATGCACCAAAGGCCTAGTTCAACGCCCTTTCATGGTGAAGTTTGCGGCATTTGATTGTTTATTATTGTTAGAATCCTTACCTTATGATGTCCGAATTCAAGCTGTGATAGTTTGGCAATTTAATTGCTAGCTTTTTTTGACATGCTCTTGGTGTAGTTATGCATTGGCAGCACAAGTTGTGTATCTATTCATACTCTAAGATGGATGTAGTATGCATCCAGTGCCTAATTTGATGCTTTTTTCCATGGAAGGAGCTGGTGGGCTTTGTTTGTTGATCATTTTTTATAGTCCTTGTGTTATGATGTCCAAATTCGCCAAAATAGCTTCACATATGTGTGCTGACATGCCATCACAATGGTACCTCTATGGAATCTGTGCTCATTAAGCAATAGCTGGCAGACATGGCTTTGATGAATACAACTAAGGACTGGGGAAGCCACAGAGAGGCACATACCTTGGTGGTGGTAGACCATCTATGGGCTGCATCGGGTAGATGATGTTGGCCATGGGGGAGGAAGTGGTAGCAGACAGTAACGAGACTGGAGGCCGAGCAAGGTGGAGGCCAAGCATGGAAGGCTATGGCATTTTGTGGGATGAAGATAGAGCCTAGTTGGGGGCTTTTTTTTCAGCTGATGTGATGCAATTGATTTATTCAAGAGGATCATTTGATGGGTGGTTGTGATCTCATCAATAAAATAGTTTAAACAAGATTACTATTTTTAGACTACCATTTGATGATGAGTGCTTGTTTCCTAAAAAATTATTAGCCGAGTCCTTGTATCCCAAAATAGGGATAAGATAGATCAAACTCAATTGCACAGCCATACCCAACACGTACCTGAACCCTTGTAGTATAGATCTTGTCTTTAAGAGTTGGCCCATTTGTACATAAATTCCATCCTGCAGCTGTTTAAGCTGCCAATTAAGCTTGTGCAAGTGAATAATATCTTCTGGGATTACGATATCCATGTGGAATGTACAACTTCCTCCTTTTTAGAGTTTTAGGCAGCAGAAGTCACAAAAGTTTTAGCTTATCTTGTGGATTAGTTGTGTGCCAACCAATTGGCCATGGATCCTGCATCCATTCCACATATGATGTTTTTTATTTTAACTTTGTTTGGTGGTGTGTGCATATGTGGATGATATCAGAGGGCAATCTTCGTAGAAATTGGAGAGAATCCAGGCAAGAGGGGGAAAAGGAGATATTCTGTTAAAAAAAGAACTTTTGTAATTGGTGACCCAATAAGCACAGATTACAAGACAAATATCCAAATCAAAAGTTGTCACCCAATTGTAATCGGTCAGGAGGTAGAGGACAAGACTTAAGGTTTGGAAATTTTATGGACTCTAGGTTGGCCAGACAACTTACTATGTGTGCATTCGTGCATGCATGTACAGTGTGAATGTAGCATTTGTGTAGCTGGTGTGTGCACATGTGCATACATGGGTCTAGACCTGGTTAGATGTATCTAAGCAGACATTTTTTAAGAAAAAACTTTTACTGGCTTCTTGGTGAGTATCAGTGGCTAGATGTATCTAGGCAGGCATTTTTTTTGTTCTGCTGCTGGCTGCCTCTAAGAATTGTCTATCTGGATGCTCTTTTGCTGAATATCGCTTTGCATATTGTAATTATCTGACATGAATGACATCTGTCCCTGTTATGGTTTTCTTCAGTGCTTTGGAGTAGTTGCCAGTATCAAATTCAGCCACCTTACTAGAAGTTTCTGAAATGGGGATATTAATCGGAACAAAGATATCTGACTTAAATCACTGGAAAATTATTCAGATGTACTTAATTGAATATATGCTATGATTTGTGATGATGAAACAATAGAATGGGTCCGCCATACTGCATTAAAAGAAATACTACTTGAGATGAAAATAGACAAAATTCAACCAGAAGTCTAAGTACATCTGACCATCCAAATAATCGTACGTAGTCATCATGATGATTGATAATCCTTAAACCATGGCTTTGCAATTCTTTCCTTGCCAGAGTTTTATGACCGTCATAACAATGGCATCTTATTGTTTTTTTCTCCCATAAAATTACAATTCTCTTTTTATTAGCCGCGCACCCTCTCCTGGCTTTGAAACAAGATTTATATTGAAGCCGGAGTAGACATAATTTTCCTTTTTGGTACTTTGCATTTCCAGTGTCAAATCAATATATTGAATCCTTTTCCTTCTTTTTTTTGTTTTGGTAAGGGTGTTTTGAGTCGGGAGTAGGGGTGGGGGGAGGCCTCTTATGATCTGGTGTATCATTCTGGCTCTTTCTTTCTTTATGCCTTTTATAGCACATTGAGCCTTTTTCCATTCAGGAAAATAGTTGACTCTTTTCCTACTATTTGTGTAGATTGTCGAAATTGAACCACTGTTCTGATATTTAGTTTTCTTGTGGAACTCTTTATTGTTCTTTGGATGGGGATACATTTATGGTTCCTTTCATTAAAACAATTTAAAATGTAGAATGGTTACTGTATTTTAGATTTAAAAATAAATGCTAAAATTTAGATAACAGTGATGGTGTGTTTGGCAAAGTTATCAGGGAACAGATTTT
The DNA here is from genome assembly GCF_009389715.1 of Phoenix dactylifera. Taxonomy (NCBI): domain Eukaryota; kingdom Viridiplantae; phylum Streptophyta; class Magnoliopsida; order Arecales; family Arecaceae; genus Phoenix; species Phoenix dactylifera. The sequence continues at coordinate 16,599,218 of NC_052393.1, forward strand.
GTTGTTGCTTGTGTCAATAACTTGCAGTCCTCTTCATAAGTCCACAATTTGAGAACCTTCATTTTTTGGACACCTGCTTGTTTACCTTTAATTTGTTACTGAAAAGGTATGCTTCTAGGAAAAGTATGCTGATGATAGTGTTATGTAATATTCTATTAAAGAAAGTGACATGACGATGCATTTTCACCACTAAGAACAACACATTGACATTCTTAGAAGTGTAAGAGTAACTATATGCTTCCATCATCCTTCGTCCAGGTCTGCAATCTTGTGTGGTCAAAGAATGTTAATGAACTCGTGAGCACCCATGGGTACTCCCAAAACCAAATAATTGTTTGGCGATACCCAACCATGTCGAAGGTATATTTCCCTGTGCCTACTGTAATTGAACAGAATTCTGAATGTTTTCATTCTACTTAAGCATCTTCCATTCTATTTTACAGCTTGCAACACTAACTGGCCATACATACAGAGTATTATATCTAGCCATCTCTCCTGACGGGCAGGTAGCTCCCTTTTTCTCTATTTAACTCTGCAGGTTCTGTCTCATTTATTTATTTGCTTAACATTCTCCTTCCTTCTACAGACTATTGTCACAGGAGCAGGTGATGAAACACTTAGGTTTTGGAATGTATTCCCATCTCCTAAATTTCAGGTAATTGGTTTTCTCACCGAGATGAGTAAATTCATGGCCTTCACTACTCGGATATCTCATTATTTGAGTTTTCTCAGAAAAAAGATTTCTCGTTTTTTGAATATTGGTGTTTCTATGTTTGGTATCCAAAGACTTCTTTTCCTTCAGGAAAATGATATGTCAATTTAGACATGTTCCTAAGTAGCCGAAAACTGCTGTGAGATATTGTTTTGAAAGGAGGGTAAAATGGAGTTTAACCCATGAAGCACACCCTCACCCTCTTTGAATTGGATCTCATCCAAGTCTTTATCCATTTTGGGGATGATATTTGAGGAGTGTATCAGCACTCTCTTCTTAAGTACCTCAACAGGGTGGAGAACAATTAACCAGTTTCGATAACCTGAGTAAACATTTGTTTAAGCATTCTCGATCTATTCTCGCTGGCGATTTAGATTCTCTTTGAACTATATAAACATATATCACCAAAAACTCTAGATAAACTTCATTTTGTTTCTCCCAATTCCTTGCATATCATCACAAATTTTTGTTTCACCCGATCAATTGCAGAAGGTTGGTTATTTTTGCTGACTTTAGTTCTCATGGCAGAACACTGACAGTGATATTGGAGCTAGATCTCTTGGCAGAAGTCACATCCGGTGACCAGATGAAGTACTTATTGGGAGCGGCCCTTCTGCAAAGCTATCGGTTTTACATCGTCGGTTGGAAGTTAAAAATGCTGCAAGGTTGACAATCGTCAGCAACAGGACACTTGTATCACGCCATGCTCATTTTGCTCCCCATTCCACCCCTTCCAACCTGATTATTGATCGGACGTTTAAAAGAAAAGGGAAAAAGACGGGGGATAAAAAGCTGATGTTTGCTCAAGATCAGCTTATTAATTTGCAAATTGCATGTTTCGATCTCTTTGGTTGATCATTGTAGATATATGATGATGGTATGAATTGCTGGGAAGAAGCAATTGCTTACACCTTGTAACATGGAATGCTAGCATGTATCATGTTTCCACAAAATACGCCCTGTCAATATTCATTATATTTATATCCGTCACCCTCTTTTTTGCCCCCCTTTTTGCCTTCTCTCTTCTCCTTTTTTTGATCATTTATTCATTTATGAGGAGGCAAGGAATGTTACACATAATTAGCATATGGCATAAGCCATGAACCAAATAATTTTAGGTGAAGGAGCATTATATTAGATTGTGGGTTATTCCAACATGCAGGCAATGGTTTAATTTTTTCCCTTCACCAAAAAAATTAATTATTCTTTAATTGTAACTTAATGTGAATTATTCAGCACCGAAGATACGGGTGATGATGTGATGAAAGATGTAAAGTTTTGCTGGTCCCCTCACGAAATTATGCAATTTTAGTGAAAATGTTATTTTATAGATGCCTATAATTTTATCGATATAAAATGGAATAAATGCTTATGGATGCCTGTAATGTAAAGTGCATGAAAAATACATTGAGCTTATGACTACTGACTTGGTAAGTCTATTACCAAATCTGGCTGTTGTGTTTTGCTACAAGTTCGTAAGCTGCACAAATCCGCCCGTGTCGCTTGACAGGAGGTTTGTGTCAGCGTGAACTTTGGAGTGTCCCGTGAGGCTTGTGTCATGCGAACTTTGTAGTATCTGTGATATTTTTTTATCTATCTTTTAATGCATCTGTTTTTTTCTCAATGCAAGTATGCAACCTAGTCTTATTCTCAATGTGGAAGTCAAAACGCCTGCTTTCGAAATGGTTGCCAAGTACTAAAATCCTCCACCTCCCTTACATAGCCTCTTAAAATATCTGTATTATTTGGAATAAACTACTCACATCCAATCCCACACTTCTACGAGGAATAACTATGCCCTTAGCGTAACATATGAAAAGTTTAGGATTTGGTTTCCTTTTCATTGTACTTGCTGCATTAGCATTAGAACATGCGGAGTGTACGAATGCCTTTGATTGGTCTAGGATGAAGCACTTGATAGATAGATGCCCATAGTCCCATTGTCCAATTAATTATGCAGGATAATTTTTATCTTTTCAATTGATGTAATTACATGATATATGGGGTGCACATGATTCATTCAAGAGGATGGAGTATTATTTTGGTGTAGGTTGGATTCCATGACATGTCGTGCGCGACTTGGTCAAGTGAGGAGGGCATCTAATTGTGTGGTTGTGTATGTGTCTACAATTGGAGTGCATCTCAAGTTCCACCAACTTCCATGTTTGGGACGAAGTCTCTTTGCCATGCCCTCGTGGCTGATTCGAGAGAAGGTAAGGTGGTGGCTCCATCAACTGATAACATTTTGGATTAAATCTTCTGCCAACCTACTGAAAGAACAGTTCATCATCCCTGTTCTTATCGTCATCGTCGTCACCGTTATCTCTTCCTTCTTTTGTTTAGTGTTCCTGAGTCGTAAAGAATCTGGTCAAGGAGATAATGCTACAAAGATATGATGTTGTTTTCATGACAATTTTTCAAAGATGCAATTATCATATGTTAATAGCATGACAAAGATGGCCCTAAAATTAACCATGACAAAGATAAGTGTAGCATAACAACAACCACATCTAAGACCATGGCCATCACCAACTGTGCACAATGGGCCTAACAGATTCTGCTTTCTAGAGAATGCCAACAATTAACCACCAAAGACGAATAAAAGAAAGCCAGACGTTTGCATTCCTTGAAAGGATGACGTTCTAACCTCTTCAAGCATATGGTGACGTTAGTTTTACCTAGGAAAGCAACTCCACAATCAAGGACTAAACAAATATTGCGTATGGTGGGCTAAGTTAGCCAAGGTTTTCAGCACCTCCCACGGTTTTCACTTGCTACGTACACTTGAGTTAACCATATGCTTTGTGTGACTCTTTAGATCCTTCACCCAATAAAAAGCTGCCTTTCTCCCGTTACACAAAATAAGGGCTCGTTTGGTTCGCGGGAAAAGAAGGAGGAAAAGTGTGGTTAACGGGAAAGTAATGAGATGCCTCTTGTTTGGTTGGAGTTTTCAAAGGAGAGAGATGGAAAAGTTGTATTCTCATGGAAATATGATTCTCACATTTCCTGGAAAAGTCTTTCCCATAAGAAATATGAGAAAGTTACTTTCTCATGATGTGAGAATCACTCCACCTTTATTTTTTCCCAAAAATGCCCTTCAGCATTAAAGAGTCATTAAAGACCTAATTTTTATTAAGGATATAATAGGAATTATACATAACTTTCCTAGGAAAGTGGATGGTCAACCAAACATAAGCACTTTGGAAATCTGTCACTTTTCCATGGTTAACCAAACATGCCAAAAGTACTTTCCGATGCATTCTGTTTCTAGGAATCTGTTTCCCAGGAATCATATTTCTAGGAGGGAAAATGCTTCCCGCGAACCAAACGAGCCCTAAAGGACAAACATAGTTCACAAATAGAAGTATTAGATACATTCCAATAAATTAGCAATTTTTATTTTTGTGATCGTAATCAATGACGCTATTAAATACTTCTATAATACGAGCAAATGATATGCTTAATATAAATTAATTTATTTTGATGCAAATGTGTTTCTTAACTTGTACTAACTTAGCATTTGGAATCCAAAATAGATCGACTGGACCGACGCATCCAACTCATCGGTTGGATTAATTGTACAAGTTGGACTAACTTATAAATACCGGAAATTAGAGAGAACGGATGAATGGGACCATGGATTAGATCCAACCACCCCCAAATAAACTGCCTCATGGTTCACATTCGTATACAAATTGATGTGGTTGTGGTCCTCAAGAACCTTGGAATGCCTCACCTAGATAGCTAATTAACAACAACCCACGGCTTAAACTGTCTTCTAAATTGAATTATCCAAGCATGTACAATACTAGTTATTATTTCTGATCAATGAGGATTAGTTGATAATAAAAGCAGGTTAGACCGGTGAGCCTTTCTCTCAAGATAGCTGCTGCTAGAGTGGCGTCGAAGCCCAGCAAATTAAGGGAGTAATGCCTTGTAGGTGGACCAACCAATTCGGACCCCACCTGGGATCCCGGCCAACGCCCGGCACCGACACAACCCTCCCATTGGGTTGTCAGTTGTCACATCCCTAAGAATTCTTCCCCACCCCCACCATCCTTTTCTTTCTTTTTTGCTTCCTTTCTGTGTCTTCCCTAAGCTTTCTTTAATCTCCTCACCATAATATTGTTAGATTTATCTTCACTCATTAAGTGTACTTGTTCCACGTTCCTCAGGACAAAAAAAAGTGGTCAAAGATGATGCATCATTCCTTGCCCTGAGACCCCAAGTTCAAATCTCACATGAAAAAAGTGGCTGTAATATACCTTGCTTCGAGAAATTCTTCCAACAGCTACAAATTCTGTTGTACCAACAAAAAAAAATAAAAAATAAAAACAACTACGTGTTCTGCGTCGTAATAAAAGATGATGACAAAATAAGGTGAAGCGAGCTTACTGCGCTTGATATGAAAGGTGGGACCAGCATGGGATACATAGGTTGATGCGAGCATAGCAAAAGAAGCCCTCGAGAGAGAAACTCTCGGGAAATAACGGCTAGTTACGCCGTACCTCAGAGGTGTTTAACGGCTACTTACGCCGGCGTCTTCCCTCCGGCGATCGTCACCGATCCAGCCTGATAACCCCGGGGGGGGGGGGGGGGGGGGGGGGGGAGGCCATTGCCCTCCTTGCAGGCGGGTTCACCTTAGAGTAACCCCGCCGTCCAAACCGTTAGCTCAGTCTCCCCGTTCAGCGGGCCTTCATCCTCGGCCTCCTCGCAGGCGGTTCCCGGCACTCGGCTCTGTGCTTATTTTCCAGTTAACTTCCTTCCCTTCTTGCAGGTGGACTTCGTAGGGCGCCGTCATGGATCGGAAGGGGAAGGGGAAGGCGCCGGCGGGGACGGAAGCGGGAGGTACGGCGAGAGGCTCAGGTAAGCCCAAAATACCCGGTGGAGCATTCGACGGCGGTCGTGGGGAGCACTCCGGTGCCTGGTCGAGGCCGGGGCCGTGGGTGACTCAGTGGCCCACGGCCGCGGAGATTGAGCGGCTGAGCCGCCGCTTCCCGGAGATCGTGACGCTCCGGGAGGAACCTATCGCGGCGGCTCGCGTGGAGTGGGACGGGCGGGCTGTTGTGGTGCGCAGCCTGGGTCGTCGAGTCCCGGCCGAGTGGGTAGCCAAGGATGTGGCTACCCGGGCCAAGCTCCAGGATGTGGTGGCCGTCCCTCTTGCGGACGGCTACCTAGCTCTCCGTTTCCGATCATCGGCGGACCGTGAGCGCGCCCTCAATCTGGGACCTTGGGTAGTGGGGGGGCAACTCCTTGCTATGACCCCCTGGGTCCCCGATTTTGAGCCAGGGGAGGAGACGGCGGCGCCGGTGGAGGTGTGGCTTCGCCTTCCACGCTTGCCGCCGGAGTATTGGACACCGGCGACCATCCTGGATATTGCAAGTAGGGCCGGCCGACCAATCGCCGTGGACGCTGTCACCGAGCAGCGACGGGCGATGGCGTTCGCCCGGGTGAAGGTTGCAGTCGATGCATCCGAACCCCTCAAACCTGGAATCCGGATCCAGGGGAAGACGAAGGTGCGGTGGCAGCCCTTCGTCTTCGAAAATTTACCTCTCCTCTGCTCCCGGTGCGGGCGAATGGGCCACATGGAGGCGGCCTGCCGGTTCCCGATGGCCTCTGGGGTGGAGGTTCCGCCACCTGTGGCGGTGGACCCTGGTGGCGGGTCAGCTTCGGCGCCCCCTGGTGTAGGGGAGGAGAACCCAGGGCTGGTATTTGGTCCCTGGATGGTGGCGACGCGGCGGAGGCCTCCGCCGCGGGAGTCCCGATCACCACGGCCGAAGGAGGCTCCACCAGTGCCTGAATCGGGGCCGTCCCGACCGCCTTCTCCGGTAGCTAGACCAGAGATGCCCGCGTCTGACCCGAGGCCTGGGTCGCCTGCCGCTCGACCGCCATCGCCAGCTGCCCTACCGGTGTCCCCTGTGGACACCGAAGGCTGGCAAAAGCCGACGAAAGTCGCCAGGCGACGATCGCCGGCGGGTGGGGGCGAGGGCTCGCACCGAGAGCTCTCGATCCCGCTCTGGGTCGACTCGGTCGATGACCTCGACGAGGTCGACCGAGCGGCGGACTCGGCCCTGGTCGTCTCTGGGCCCAGCGAGCCGAGTCGGGGCTACGCCAAGCGGGCCAGGGCCCCGGTGGGCCCTAGTTCGCCAAGGGGCCCAGGCAAGCAGGCCCAGTCGATTGGGCTGGGCCGCCGGGCCCGGGCCTTCAGAGCCCGGCGCGGGGCCCACGGCGTGTCCCGCGCCGATGGCGCGCCCCGCGCCGATGGCGCGCCCCGCGCCGATGGCGCGCCCCGCGCCGATGGCGCGCCTGCCCGCGCCGATGGCGCGCCCCGCGCCGAAGGCGCGCCCCGCGCCGAAGGCGCGCCCCGCGCCGATGGCGCGCACCGCGCCGTTGGCGAGTCGCGCGCGGGTAGCAGGCCGCGTCCGCGGGCTTCGCGACGGACCGGGGCTGTGCGGGCCCAGCTGGGTGCACGGGGTGCGATGGGTCACTCCCATCTGGCGCGGGCTCTCCGTGGGCTACGCGGGTTGGGTCGATCTGGGCCGCGGCCTTTGCTGCAGGGACGGGGCCCGCTAGCTCTATTAGGGGGGGATCCTAGTGGATCTTCAGCGGGGGGCCTACAAGCCCAGTCAACTGAGTGCTTGGGGATTGGGGCTGCGCAGGACTTTCAGGATGTGCAGGCCCAGGATGATCCGGCTTGGGATCTCGTGGAGCCAGCTGGCCCTTTCCAGTATAGGTCTCCAGGTCGAGGACCTGTCCCAGTGCAGGGGACCCACCTGCTTGTTGGTCAGACCCCTCCTGGGCGGGACCCTTGGGATTCTTTTGTGGGTTCTGGGAGAGGGCCCGATGGTGTCTACCGTTTTGGTACTCCGACCCAAGCTTTGGGTGAGCAGCACTTGGCTAGCCCAGGGGTGCCACTGGAGGCAGGTTCGGTAGAGCCCCTGACGCTTCGTGATGAGGCGACAGGGGTGCCGCTCGGAGAGGCGCCACATGAGGGTCTCCCGGAGGCAGATGCCAGTGGTGACTGCTCCACGGGATTAGCTACGGCAGAGGGGGACCACCCAGCTATCGTGCGACTCATCAGGGCGGAAGTCATGTGCGAGGTATCTGATGAGGTCGAGCAGCTGGGGGATGTAGGCCGCCAGCCTGAGCTAGCTCCCGAGGCCCAGGGGGAGGAGGTACCTGAGGCCGACCGAGCAGTTGTTGATCCATGAGGATTCTAGCCTGGAATTGTAGGGGGGCGGCCAAGCCGGCCTTCATGTCCTCCTTTAAACGGCTAGTGCAGCTCCACTGTCCTGAGATTTGTTTTCTTTGCGAGACACGTTTGTCGGGTGATGGGCTCGGTCGACTGAGGCGACGCCTGGGGAGGGACTGGGAGACCTATGCAGTCGAGTCCCAGGGGCTGTCTGGTGGCCTTTTGATCCTGTGGAGGCGGGGGGTGGCGAAGATTGATGCCTTCCACAACTGCTCTCAACAGGTAGTGATGGTTGTTTCGGAACCTGAGGCAGACCCCTGGGTGCTGTGCGGTGTGTATGCGAGCACGGACTACAGGGTCAGGAGACCCCTTTGGCATGAGATTACCAGCTTGCTTGCCCAGGGTATCCCAACGGTGGCAGTTGGTGATTTTAATTGTATCCAAAGTGCGGATGAAAAGAGGGGAGGTGCGCCTTTCACTGATAGGATTGATAGGAGGGAGTTTCGCGACTTTGTGCAGCTAAATGGCTTGGTGGACTTAGGCTTCTCGGGGCCACGGTTCACCTGGTGCAATAATCAGCCTGGCGGTGCTAGGGTGTGGGAGCGGCTAGATAGGGCCTTTGCTTCCCCAGACTGGATCCTTCGCTTCCCTACCTGCCGAGTTAGCCACTTACCCCGGATTGCATCGGACCATTGCCCCTTGTTGATCTCGACCTCGTCGGTATCGGGTCACCATAGTCCTTTTCGTTTTGAGAAGATTTGGCTGTCGTACCCCCAGTCCTGGGACATTGTTCGAGAGGCGTGGCGTGTTCCGGTGCGGGGGGACGCGATGCGGCGAGTCTCACGCAAACTCGAGTTGACCAAACGGCGGCTCCGCCGTTGGAATCGCGAGGTAGTGGGTGATATTTTTCGGAGATTGGAGGGGGTGGAGGAGGAGATTACGACACTACAGGAGAGAGAAGACCTACGGGGTGCACTCCCGGAGGATGACATGTCTCATCTTCGGGGGCTTCTTGCGACGCACCACTCACTACTACGACAGCATGAGATTTTCTGGCGACAGAAATCTCGGGTCCAATGGGTTAATGAGGGTGATCGCAACACTAGTTTTTTCATCGGACGACGGTTATTCGGCGTCAGCGGAGTATGATCCACTCACTGCGTGATGGGTCTGGCCGCCGAGTGGAGGGTGAGCCTGCCGTTGGACAGGTTCTACTCGACTTTTTCCGCGCCAGATGGACTGAGGATGAAGGCCCTGGTGCTGATGACCACCTTCCGCGGGCTGATGTAGGTATTACTGATGATGAGAATATGACCCTGGTTCGGCCGGTGTCGGCGGAGGAGGTGCAGGAGGCAGTCTGGGCGCTAGCAGCGGACAAAGCTCCAGGACCAGATGGGTTCCCCCCTATTTTCTTCCGCAGATATTGGGGTATCATTCGGGAAGCTGTGATCGAGGCTGTCCAGTGTTTCTTCACCCAGGCAGCCATGCCTGAGGATTGGAAGGCCACTTTCATTACGCTCATCCCGAAACGCCAAGAGGCAGTGGAGCCGGGTCACTTTAGACCCATCAGTCTATGCACAACCTTGTACAAGGTTGTGGCGAGAATCATGGTGGGCAGGATGAAGCCCCTACTGCCAAGCATTATCAGCCAAGAGCAGGGGGCTTTCATTGCGGGAAGGAACATTTCCCACAATGTCATGCTGGCTCAGGAGATGATGTGGGATCTCCAGCGGGCATCGAAGCGGGGCAGTTTGATGGCTGTCAAGCTGGATATGGAGAGGGCTTATGACAGGATCAGATGGAGTTTTCTCCGGAGGGTACTGGAGGCTTATGGCTTCCACAGGCGATGGATTGGATGGATCCTAGGGTGTGTCCAGGGGCCTAAGTTCTCTATTTTAGTCAACGGCACACCTTCGGTATTTTTTGAGTCCACCATGGGGCTGCGACAGGGATGTCCCTTATCCCCTTATTTATTTATCATTTGCTCTGATATATTGTCCCGTGCCCTCCAGAGGGCGTGTGCAAGCCGGGAGCTGGAGTCCTATGTTCCAACACCGGGGGCGGGACCTGTCTCTCACCTACTTTTTGCTGACGATTGTCTTCTTTTGTCCAGAGCGCGGGTTTCGGAGGCACGTGTACTTCGCAGAGTGTTGGCAGCTTACTGTGCGGCATCCGGACAGAGAATCAACTTCACGAAGTCGGCTATCCAGTTCAGCCCCAGCACAGAGAGCAGAGTCCGACAGGAGATCAGGAGTATCTTGCAGATGCCCGAGCAGGAGGGGACTCTGGTTTACCTGGGAGTTCCCATCACGGGCCGGAGGCTACGAGTGGCGGAGTGCTCGGGGTTGGTGCAGCGGGTCGAGAGCAGGCTGGAGGGATGGAGGGCATCTTCACTATCCATGATGGGGAGGCTGACCCTTGTCAGATCGGTGCTTGGGTCCATGCCGGTATATCTCATGGCCAACACTGTGGTCCCTAAGACGACTCTGTTGAAGATTGAACGTCTTCTCCGGAGCTTCCTCTGGGGGTCCCATGGTGGGGGTCGTGGGGTACATTTGGTGGCCTGGGAGCGGGTATGTCGGCCCACCAGTGAGGGTGGTCTGGGAGTTCAGTCCCTTCTGGAGCGGCGTGAGACACTCATTGCACGGCACGCAGCTCGTTTCTTGTTGGAGCCACATGGGCTTTGGAGTCGGGTGATGGCAGCCAGATATGGCCGAGGGAGCCTCGAGGCGGCACGGCGCAGTCGCCGCATCTCTTTCATGTGGCGGGAGATTGGGCGGTACCTGCCGACCGTGTTAGCTCATACCAGGTGGCTGATGGGCGATGGCCGGACCATTGTTGTGACTGATGACCCGTGGGTAGATACCATTCCCTTGAGATATTGGCCGACGACGGTGGATTTCGAGGCAGCAGTAGGGCTCCGGGTGTGCGACCTCCTAGCACCAGGGAGGGCAGAGTGGGACGTGGACAGACTCTACCAATTGTTCGGGGCACATCTAGCTGAGAGGATACTTGCCATGCCAGTACCAGGATGCGAGGGCCCAGATGTCAGGGTTTGGAGCACTTCGTGCAGGGCCAGCGTGAGGCTGGGTGATCTGGCCCGGGTGATTCAGCGCGAGCATGAGAGTGGATGGGACGGTGCCTGGATTTGGAGGTCTAGGCTCCACCCGAGAGCAGCACTTTTCCTATGGAAGGTGATGTGGGACCGCCTTCCGACGAGAGCTGTGCTGAGCCGACGTGGTCTGGGGATCCCTGCGGAGTGTGGGGCCTGCGGTGCGGATGAGTCAGTTGATCATGTACTATTTGGATGCTTGTGGGCGCGGCAGACATGGCAGTGGACGGGTATCCCAGAGGAGGTTTGGCGGGAGAGGAGACTGTTTTTGCAGATGATACGTCAGTGGCTGACTAGTCCGCGGACATGTCAGGAGGCCATCCGAGCGATTTGCACCGCCCACCAGATCTGGTTGGCAAGGAATGCTCGCACCTTTGGCGAGCGTCGGATGTCGCCGAGGTTTGTTGCGGAGTCCGCTCGAGCATTGGCAATGGAGTTCAGACCTGCCAGCCCTTCAGATACGACCTTGATAGCTCGGGACACCTGGGGTTCTTTCTCTGCTCAGGCAGCTCTTCGGACGGTGTTCTTCACCTGGGAGCCCCCACCCCCGAGTTTCCTCAAGGTCAATTTTGATGGCTCAGTACTGGACAGTGGTACACGAGGCGGTGCCGGCTTCGTCATACGAGACCCTCACTCTCGGGTAGTGGCAGCGGGCGGCTGCCGGCTTTTCGACACATCAGTGCCAGCGGCGGAGTTGCGAGCTGCCTGGGCCGGCCTCTGCCATGCGCGGCGGGTACTGCGGGCTAGCTCGATCATCTTGGAGGGCGACTCATCCACTGTTATTGGGTGGATTCGGCGGGAGAGCATTGACCATCCTCTGATCCGGGATATTAGGATGATGATGAGGGACGTTGTGGCCTTTGAGGCCAAGCATGTATTCAGGGAGGCCAACGGAGCGGCCGACTGGGTTGCTGCATATGCAGCACACCATTCGGGATATGCCTTGTGGGCAGGAGAGCGGGAGTTGCCATTGGCACTACGCGAGATTTTGTATTTTGATGTTCTTGGGTGTATTCGGACACGCGCTGTCTGAACAACCCGTTTCAAGCAAAAAAAAAAAAAAAGAAAAAGAAGCCCTCGGATACGAGGTCCAGACACCACCTAAAGTGACCCATCCTATCAATTTTTAAAAATATTTTCTTTTTTTTTTTAATAATGAGAGTGTATTATATCATCCAAGTATGAATACATTCCGAAAAATCCAAACATAAAACATCATAAAGATGAATAGAGGTCAAAGACAAATCCTCCCACATAGTATTAATAGAATGTTTAGACATAAAACATATCTCGAAACTTGCCAAAATTCTCCAAATGTGAATTGGGATAGGTTCGATAGTAACTTTTAATAGTCGTCACTTCTATAATTATAAGACAGTTTCAATAATTTTCTTACAGAGATATGTTTCACTACGAATATATTACAGGTGCATTCGATGTAGATGTTATTGTACAGCACCAACATAACATCCACCATCACACTTGCATCTATACAACTATAAGGTATGAGTTCTAACTTACGTGCACGCATCATTGTCGGTAGTGGCAATTGTTTTTGCAAGTTTATGGTTTTACTAGTAGCAAAAATATGAGTATGTGTAGAAAAGTATGAGTTCTAATTTTATGTATGTTAATAACAGCTAATTATGTTGTATTTTGTAAACTATTTTATCCATGCAGAATTTTACACACTAATGTAGCAACATATAATTGGAAATAATTTTTTTAAATTAAAAATTATACTGAATTCCTTTTTTCTTTTAAAGCCTTGCATTGGACAGCAACGTCCAAATGACTTTCATCTAAAAATGAGAGCAAAGGTGTAGTTATACTAAATTCTTAAGTTCATGGTATCAATGCTAACAAATGAGTGGGTAATGTAAATGGGCATTGCTCAACATTACTCATTTAGTATTTCATGATCTTTTTTTGACAAGTAGCACTTCATGAAAGTTGACAATGATAGATGACAACTTAAGAAACATGTTATCAACCTGCAAAGCATAGCTGAGTAACATGTAATTAAGTTTCAAGAAGTCCTAAGACGAAAAAAGAAAAAGAAAAGAAAACTATTTTTTTGGGGGGTATGGCAAAAATGAGTATGCCACATGAAAATTATATCGCAATAAGGAAACCAAAAGAAATATAAAACTAGAAACATGTTTAAACCACCTAAAAAAGAATAACCATTTCATAGTCTTTAGGCTATTAGTTCTCAGTTGTTTTCTTGTTAGTTTTCATCTAGATACCAGCAATTGTTCTAAGATATAATTTTCAAATTTAAGAATTATTATTATTATTATTATTATTATTATTATTATTATTATTATTATAGTAGTAGTAGTAGTAGTAGATTAGGAGGGGCTAATTTCTATCTGCTATCCTATACTCACCCTGCCTCATTTAGCTCGCAACCTAGGCCTCCCGGCACATCAAGTCATCGCTTGCAAACTTGGAGATTTGCTAATTAGGTATAAAATGAGAGCGAATAGGATCCCCAACCTCTTGGTTAGAAGATGAGAGGAGAAACTATCCAAACTAAAGTTCCGTAAGTTTAATAATTTATTCTAGAAAAACCATATCCTCAAAATATGAATTGTTGCCATGTAGACTAGACCACATTTTTTCTTATAGACATGCATGTAGGCTACAATTGCCTACATATCAACCACAAATTTATACTTTTATATAAAGAAAATAAATATCTCTATTTCATATAGCGCAAGCACTCAAATGCATGGAGCCCTTCAATACCAAACGATAAAAGATGTCATTTACACTATATCTATAGGTAAAGTTAGGATCTTAAATTGTATTCGGATTCTGGATAGAGGGTGGATAATACTAGGTTATCCAACCAACTGGCCAAATACTACACAAAAAGGGATGAATAATCTTATCTAGTCAATGAGCCAAAAGGTTAGATAATCAGGTTCAGATTATTTCAAAAAAATAGTGAAATAACTTTAACCAACACCACATTTTTTTTCTTTTTTTGGTTACTTTTATTCTTGGATGATATTTTCTTTATTACCATTTTTTAATATTTTGGAAGATAGCATTGATGGTGGGTATTATAAGTACCAAACAAATAATGAACAACATTATTGACTATTAGCTGGCTAATGGGTGACTACTAATAACTAAGTTATCCATGGGGTAGTTAAATATTTAGCATCCACATGCAGTCTTAGAAATGCATTGTGCGAACAAATTATGTCCATGTTAATATTACTTTGAATTGTGTTTGAGGAAATATCCTGTTTCATGAGAACAATGGAAGGTTAACAACTCATTGACATGCTTGAAATCCAACACATGGCCCCACTAACCCACTGCAGATGTCCCTCCTAAATAGGATAAAACCAACATGTAAAAAACAAGATAAAGTTATTCAACCATGAAAGCTAGAAGGGGATTAATCAAACATAAAAAGGGCTACCTACAGCTATTGGCGGACCTCAAGAGATCATCTCTATCCGCGGCCAAACTATAAACCGCATGCAAATGTTGGAATAACTCAATCCCTGTGCAAGGATTTGTCGATAAACATGATTGAGTGGGTTGATTGACTTGTTTTATTCCCCCACCCACCCGTAGATTGGTCTCCTGTTTATTCCAATAATACGTTAATATTTAAGCTGACGTGTCAAGGGATGGAGTGGGGGGCGGGGGACCGCATAAGGCGTCGACATCGCGCGTCGCGGACTTACCGACAAGCGACAGCTGTGCATGCGTGGTGCTCGGCGCTCGATGCGTCGCTGTCGCCATCCGCCCACCCACCCTCGCGGCTCGGCCCAGCGGCCCCCGGCTTTTCTCGCACCTCACGTCCTCTCATGGTGAGAGGGGACTGCAACTCCATGAACGAGATGGAATCTTTTTCCTCTAAATTCAAATATATATATATATATATCTATCAAACTTTTATGAAAGATTAGAATAAAAGGTAAAGTATCATCTCCAAAATAGAGTTATTTTTTAAATTTTTTTAGTAAGAGATTTAAGTAATACACTGCCCTCCTAGGGCTAATGATTTTAGTAATTCACAATCAGTTTGGATCGACAAGTAGCTAACTTGAGTTAGATTTAGGTGAGTATGAGTCAACCCGACCTTCGCTTGTTAAGTTTGATTGAAAATGATGATAGCATAATTAGGCAAAATATTTTCAGGTATTAGGTAATGCACATCAAAAGTTGCCCTGAACCACCTAAGTTAGTCGCTAGGCAACTTCATACTCGATTAATCTTGTATATTACACTAATTCTGTCATCTTATACCAATCTCCTCATGCCTTATGGTAAAAACATCTTGCAAAGAAATAAACATCTCCTAGCATTGTAACAATTGGCTGCGACCCAATTCAAACCAAGCCTTGATTATATTATACAATTTATGATTTAAATATTATTAGAGTAGTACTTAAAGTGTATTTGACAGCTAATGTAACTATATCCAAATTGTATCATGGTTGACAATTTTGGTGATGGGCTATTCGTTTGCCGTGCCAATTTAGGGTTTGTAATTTATTATTGATAGAACTCGAGCTTTCTGGTCTTTACTAGTGTCCTATTTGGCATTGTTGTTGACTTTAACTTTAGAAAGAATGATAAACTGTTGTTACTGTGAACAGAATAGAATGGAATTTTTTTCTTTTCTTTTTTCTTTTAGTGGAAGGAATTCTTTTCTTTTAATTTAGATGTCGCTAAGGGTAAGATTAGATTCAGATCAAACTCATCTGTATCTGGATATTTTCTGTCCTTGTTATTGGGCATGTCTGTTGCGACGTGGTTTTTGAATAAAACTGTATACAAAACAACTTTTTCAATGAGTCTACCAATATCAGGTTCCCATTGCAGCTCTCTCTCTCAAAAATATCCCTCAACATCTATACAATTTAACACAATTAAAGTTAGAAGCCTGCCTTATAGTGCTAGAACTCTTGGATTCACTGTTAGAATTTGTGCATTTTTATTACTTTTTTTGGTTTTTTAGGAATCTAAATGTATTTTTCTTTTGTATATTTATCACACTTTGCTTTTCTTTTCTAATTTAGAAGCAATTTTCTAGTTTTAATTGCTCTCGAGTGATGTAACTTCTAATGTCGGTTTATAAACCTTACATGTGGTTTCATTAACCTATATTATATCTGTTAAAAGAACTTTTGTTGCTATTATTTACATGAAGCATATATATATATATCTATGAATTAGGAATATGAGTAGTGAAAAGAAAAAAAACCTCTATCTGCGTCCACCGGTTTAAGTAGCTTGGTCGATAGGAAATGACTTGCCCGGATTTCCTCTCAATTAAGAGCATTTTGCAAAATTGAAAGTGATAGCCTTGTCGTTCATGAAGGTTCTCCTCAAAATAACAAGCTTTTGGCACATCAAATGCACCTGCACAACCCACCATAAAATGTGTAGAATAGAACTTCGCTTCAACCTACATAGTGTCTGCTTTAAAATTTATATTCCTGCAGATCAATAGCTAAACTCCCACTTTTGGATGACCTGCTCATCTTGTTCTTTCTTTCTTTATATATATATATATAAAGAAGATGAAGATGAGGATGAACCCATTAAACAAAAGACAAAGTGAACACTAGAAGGTGAGAATCATGGCCGTACATGCAAATTTCCAATGCCAGACTATTAGCATCATACACAACAGTGATACTTAATAGAAATTACAATTAATTTAATTAGCTTTATCCAAGATGAAATCGGATCACAAAGCATTTATATATTTTCCATACAAGATTTGGCAACTCAAGCATTTGATGTGAAAAAATTATCTTGTTGAAGTTTTCACATCGCTTCTTTTCAATTGACATTGCGTATATCATGTCTTTTTCTGAAAGTAGGCATTGCGCAGCATGTCATATATTGGAGCAAGAGAAAAAGCTGAGAACCAGCTGAACAACTTTTTCAGTAAAATCTCTCAATTATTGCAACATTGAAGTTGTGTGCCATTCTTAGATGAAGGAAATGTATTTTTAAGAGGCCAGGGTGAGAGACACGCAGCTCTCACAGAAACTTCGATCCCTACGACTGGAAGATATATAACATCTTCTTGTTCTAAACTCTAAATGGAAATAATTTGGCGTACGTCTGAGACATCCAGAGTACAAGGTAGAGCTAACCGATGCCCATAATCCATGCTAATTACAGGCATTACTTTGATTTTATTTTAATAAAAATCAAAATTGCAATCCATAAAACTAACAAATTAGCAAAGACAAGAACGAGTCACCAAGCGGGCCCACTCATAAGGGTGTGGTTAGCAAGGATACAAGCATGCAACCAACGCATATTAATTAGGACCATACAATAATAAATTAGGGTTGTCACTAAAGTAATAGATTAAAGTGGAGGGAGACCAGGAGAGGAGGGTGCAGACGGCCATGGCAGGCTAAGCTGCAGTTCTTGGCCAAGGTCTCCTCTTTCCTTCACCAGAAAAGAGAGAGAGAAACGCACACAACTCAATATCATGATTTGGTAGCTTCCTTTTTAAAACATAATTGGATTCCGTTTCCCCCACCTTGCTTTCTTCCTTTCTTTCACACAGCCTGCCCCTCTTTTCCACTCACTCCTTATAGCAAACCCCGTCCTTCTTATTTCTCTCTCTCTCTGTGTGTCTCTCTCGGATCCCACGAAAAGATTCCTCCACCCTCTCTTTTATAAGACTCGTCCTTTAAAAGAGAGAGAAGGATGATGCAAGGTGATCAAGGGGGGCTGAGGATGGAGATGGGAATAGGAGGAGGAGGAGGAGGAGGAGGAGGAGGAGGAGGAGGAGGGGGAGAGTGTTCGTCTTCATCAGCGGCAGCGGCGGCCGCGGAGGAGGAGCAGCGGCAGCTGCTGAAGGCTGAGATGGCGGTGCACCCGCTGTGGGAGCAAGTGGTGGGGGCACACGTGGGGTGCCTCCGGGTGGCCACCCCTATCGACCACCTCCCACTCGTCGACGCCCAGCTCGCCAACTCCCACCACCTCCTCCGGTCCTACGCCGCCCGCCACCGCCCCTTCCTCTCCCCCCAGGACAAGCATGACCTCGACGCCTTCCTCGTAAGTCGAATCATTCATCATAATTCTTCTTCTTCTGCTGCTGCTGCTGCAAGTACTGCTGCTTCAATTCTCTTAGCGTTTTGTTCTCATGGTTCTCGCGCAGGCGCAGTATCTTCTGGTGTTGTGTTCTTTTAGGGATCAGCTCCAGCAGCACGTCCGACTCCACGCCGTGGAGGCCGTCATGGCCTGCCACGAGATCGAGCAATCGTTACAAGATCTCACCGGTACAACGCCCTCTTGCTCTCTGTTCATATGTCATCTCCTCGTTCCAACTCCCTTGATTAATTCCCATACAAAACCTTCTCACAGTTTGAGTCATCCCATCCATATACAATTGGCTATGTAATATTTTTTTTTTTAAAAAAAAAAAACCTTTAAGTTTGATGATTTGCTACGAATTATGATATTTCTTCGATATAACATCTTCGATTGTCACTTACCGGACGCGTTAAGATTTCAAGATAGATATTGGAGGGACGTCCTGTTGGATTCTCTGCTTGCTTCTTCTTTTTTTTTTTTCAAGTCTCCTTTTATTGGTAGTCTTAAAAGGCACTGTGGGTGAGGAGTCGGGACCAAGGGAGGCGTTAGTTAGGTGGGCAAATGGCGACAAAAGAGGCTTTGGCAAGTTTCGTGGCCCACGCGTGTCCTCCACTTTTGGGCTTAATTAAACCTTCCTCCGGGCAAAATTCTTATATGTTTCTATGGTGAACCATGATTGGTTTGATCATTTCGATAGTTTTGTCCTCAATAAATTAAGATTTAAGAATGTATGTAGTCCTACAAGTGGGAGCGGTCCTACGTTTTTTAGCATCTCTGGAAGCAAGGAAGGCCTTAATCCAGTTGCTTAGACGAGGCCTCGTATTGGTGAAGAAATCTCCTGAGGACAGACATTAAACTCAAATGTCCTTCTTGTTTCTTTACTCCAGGAGATGTCAAGTTGATGTTCAATTTAGTTGGTCAAGGGAAAAGAGACTTAGATCACCAAAATTACATCAAATTCATTACCAAATATTCTAACACATAGAACTTCCGATGATCTATGAAGAGGAGGCTTTTTTGTTCCTTATAATGTTGTTTGAAGGCTCCATTACGGAGTAATTCTTGTATTATAGTGCTACTAACAACATGCTTATCAAGGAATTCTATTTGGCCAGACAACATCAGAACCATATCCTATCATCGGAAAAAAAACAAAAAAACATCAGAATCATGTCCATGAAAATACTAGCATGATAAAATATTCAAATGTCGGCCATAATTCTATTTGCAGTTTGATGTACTTGTTTTAGGATTAAAATTGGAAATGTTTCTATCATCAATCAACCTTGGAGAGATGGTATCACCTTAGATTGTGTTGTATAGAGGCCCATTGAATTCTCAGAGAGAGAGAGAGAGAGAGAGAGAGAGAGAGAGAGAGACTTAGCTAGCAATCTTGATCAAATTGATGGTTGGGCCTTTGGAGACCAAAATATATCAGATTATTTGCAAGTCGATAATACTGTTGTCTCAATGTTGCCTACTCCGAACAAGTAAAAAAAAATAATGTTTGTCCTACATAACTTTTGAGTACATATCAGATTCTCCTTCAAATGTGCAACCGTAGAACAAAATGGCTTATGGAAATGAGATTTGACGGTGGCAGCAAAGGATTGAGCGTCTGTCAGAATACTATATTGTGAAGCTTAAATGAGGCGCGGCGACTTTATCACATCTAAGTTATAAGAATTGGAAATGCAACGAATTTAAGAAGAAAATTTATTATGATTAAATTCTATAAGAATCCTATGTCTGAAAATAAGAGTTTAATTATATCTAAGATTATATATATATATATATATATATATATATATATATATATATAGAGAGAGAGAGAGAGAGAGAGAGAGAGAGAGAGAGAGAGAGAGAGAGGAATTTTTTGAAGGTAACAGTTTTTAAAATTTTCTAATTGTCATGGTAAAACTGCAAATACATTGCATCAATCTCCAGTCTTTAGGTTGAACTTTAATGAAATTATTTATAGTTAAGTTAATTATTTAACATTGTTACCTTTCTTCATCTTTCCTTATATTTCAAAAAATTTTGAGAAATAATTTTATATTTTACATATTAATCAATTGTCTCCCTTTCGTTAGTGTGGATGTTAATTGAACACACTTTTAATTACTTCATATCATATTGATAAAACTATGCTCCTGATTCAATATTTTCTTAAACATAAGAAACTTTTAATCCATGCATAATTGGCAAACTCTTTCAGGAGTGACTCTTGAAGAAGGAACAGGAGCTACAATGTCTGATGATGAGGATGAGCTTCAGCAGGGTTGCCCTTTAGATATGACAGTTGATCATGAGCATGATATGATGGGATTTGGCCCACTTCTTCCAACTGAATCTGAGCGGTCCCTAATGGACAGAGTGAGACAAGAATTGAAGATTCAATTAAAACAGGTTCTCTCCTGTTCAATTATTCTTGCAACTCAAACTGGTAATAGGATTTGACTCTCCAAGCAAGCTTTTCTCACACCATCCCTATACTGCAATGTAGGGTTTTAGATCAAGAATCGAAGATGTAAGAGAGGAGATACTAAGAAAAAGAAGGGCGGGGAAATTGCCTGGGGACACGACTTCAGTATTGAAGCAATGGTGGCAGCAACATTCTAAATGGCCATACCCAACAGTAAGTGATTGTGCATTGGAGTTATAATCTTTCATTAGTTACTGTAGATACAGCATTTGAGGACAAATAGACTGCTAAGCATGCAAGGTGATGAGGTTTCAGCGCTACACTCGTGATATGGAAGCATTCAAATTCTGTCCAAAAAGATATAGAAACAGACAAGATAACAACTGCCATCATATATTAGATGATCATATAGAATGCTTTGCCTATCATCACAACACCTCATTGCTTTTTGAATAAAACTATAGAAATAAATATTTTATGGTATTCCTTTCTATAGGAAGATGACAAAGCAAAACTTGTCGAGGAGACTGGCTTGCAGTTAAAACAAATTAACAATTGGTTCATCAACCAAAGAAAGCGTAATTGGCACAGTAACTCACAGTCAGCGACAACTTTGAAATCTAAGCGCAGAAGGTACATTAATTTGTGCTATCCTTTTTGTCTGTATGGTGGATATTTCTTTTAAAAAAAAGGTAAAATTCTATCTACTTCTTTGCAGGTAAAAGGCTGCAAGTCTACTTTAACAAACTAATTCAGGAAGGAGCAAAATAAGAGGCAAGAGTAACTTCATTGTAGTTTTCTTAGCCGGCTACAGCAATGCATTTTATGTACTGACTACTTGTATACGAGATGAATTGAATTGTTTCATAATTTGGTTTATATGTCTTTAAAGTTTTTACTCTGATTGTGTTTCCTATACCTAAATTTCAACCATGTTATGAGATATGCAAATAAGGTATGGTTTGTTAATTGATGTTCAGTGATTTGCTGCAGCCTTTATGCTTGATAAATAGAAGTACTTAGTTTATGAATGCTTTGTTCAGTGAGATCTTAAGCTCACTTTTGTTTATCTAAACTTGGCATGATGAGTATGATCTTTTTGTTCTAGAAAACCCACAAAATCAAATTTTTTGATTACCAAAAAAGAAAAAAAAAATCCACGGAAAAGGAAAAGAAAAGGCAGAAAATTTTCATCTCAAAGCTATCTAAAAATTTAATCGCAAATAAAATTTCCCTTTTTTTGGTTATTTAGTTGAGACAAACAAAGGGAAAACAAGGTTTGGTAGATAAATAAGTTTCGTAGATAGTTTTCCTCATAGTTGCCATTAGGGAATAGTTGCGGAATAATACAAGTCTGACAAATAAAAAGATATTATTAAAAGAGACGTTGATGCGGGAAAATGATATTAATAAGAGACCCTGATGCAGAAAAAAAAAATTACCATACAACAAGCAAAAATGTTATTATGAAAAGCACAATATATATAGGTACCACCTAAAAATCACCAAGTAATTAGGTTACAGTGCAGGTTTTATGTAATTGCTCGAGCTAGAGTCATTTCACTATATTGAAAAAGATAAATTAGAAAAAAAAATTATATTTCTGACTGTATGTTACAATGTACAGGAGCAGCCTTTATATAGACTAGGAGGCTGACGAAGTTTAGTAAGACCGACTAAGTTTGACACAATCAATTACAAATCAATCAACGTAAAGTTTAGTAAGGCCGACTAAATTTGATATAATCAATCAATCAATGGACCTAATTAATCATATGATTTTAACATCCCCCCTCAAACTCAAAGTGGTAAAATGGACACCAACTTGAGTTTGGAAACAAAAGATCGAAAGATGTCAGAAGGATGAGCTTTGGTGAAGACGTCCGCAGCGAGGATAGATCTCAAAGAGAAGGCACCCGAAGCTCAACGATGCTCGTAAGCGAAAGCACCATAGAAGAAGAGCAAGAGACCTCGAACTGAATGATGAAGGAGCCAGGGGCAACAAATAAAATTGGAGATTGAGGACTGGGGCGATGCCAAACAGATATATGCCTCCATGATCGAGAGCGAGATCGCGTCTACCAAATTTATCCGCCAAATTTTTAACAGTATGGTTTGACGTGCTGCTGCTGCAGTTTGGCAAAAGGGTCATCGACATGGAGGAACAGTAGTACCAGAAGCGGGTGCTCAGGGAGCTTAACTCCCTCGTCTTCGGAGGAGCAGGATCTGCTAGCCAATGTGTCCATCACAGGAAAAGAACTTGCGCAACAGTGGCTTGAACAAGCTGCTGAAGTAGAACACCCCTAACCACCGAAGACGAGGGCACCAAGTTCTTCTGCTCTTCTTCTTTTCCAGTGTGCAATCGGTAACGATCCAATGGGCGTAGAGACAATAAACAACAATGGGGGCAAACGTGCCCATCAGCTCATCACTGACATAGCCTTCCCACAAAACCATCCTACCAGGAAACAAAGCACCCAAAGGAATGCTTACAAGAAGAGATTAATAGCCCATCAAGCAAAAGGAAGGATTTTGATTCAAACAACGACACAGTGAAAAAAAGATCGTTTTTTTTTTTCCCACAAGAAATCAAAGTCCTTGCTTTATCTCGTACTCTCGTTACGGATCTAAAAAGCTTAGGCAAACTCGGGTTGTATTGGGCGTTTTAGAAGAAGAATGCACAGCTACCGAAGAGAGCATGGGGGAGAACTTGTGAGATGCACCTTCTTAAATATTATTAAAGGGAGAGAATGCCATGTGAGGACAACAAACAGAGCAGGCCGAGAGAGAGAGAGAGAGAAGAATTCCCTGTGGAGTGTGGACGGGAGGAGGTGAGATGCTGATACCACTTCGGGAGAGGAATCCAACGCCAGAGAACAGCAACCCCACGGCGGCCCTTTTTTTTATTTTACTTTTTTATTTTTGGAGTGAAAAAGAGAGAGAAAAAACACTATAGCAGGTGCTGCCTGAGCATCCAAGTGGGCCGGCGTCATCTTCCAATTGAAAGTCAAATACAAAAATAAAAAAATAGAAAAATAACAAAAAAATAATTAAAGAGAAAAAAAAATGAAAAGACGGTTAGAAACGAGATAGAAGAAATAGAGAATTTTGGAACGACGACGGCCCCAAAAAAGACAGAAGAGAGGACGACAGTAGGTTACGTGATCGATAGCTCTGATACTATATTAAAAAAGAAGAATTATAGAAAAAACATTGCATTTTTGGCTATCTGTTACAATATATAGGAGCAGTATTTATGTAAACTAGAAGGCTAACGAAGTTTAGTAAGACCGACTAAGTTTGGCACAATCAATCACAAATCAATCAAGGTGAAGTTTAGTAAAACTAATTGAGTTTGGCATAATCAATCAATCAATGAACCTAATCAATCATATGATTTTAACACACTAAAAACTACAAGTTTATTTATTAATATTTGTTTAGAAAAACTCCTCTTTTTCTGGTGAGTGCTCTCTTTCTAGAAGAAATAAATAGAAGGTTGAAAAAAAAAGATAAATTTCAAGGCCGCTTAGTGTCTATTTGAATAATCCAGCAAGGTTGGGTTAGATTTTTTTTGTTGGATTCATAAATTAAACTGCTTATTTGAGCATGAAAAAAAAAAAGAAAAAACCTTCTGGCTTTTTTATTTATTTATTTGTTTCTTCTCCAACCCAACAGGCCCATAAGTCGGGACTTGAATGGCCTCTTAGAAGTTTGTGGGCTCAGCAAGCGAGAGACCCGATTGTACGGGATATTCCTGCAAAATATCCAAATAGGCCCTTGGGAAATTTTCAATTCAGACTTTTCTTTACCCAAAACCCTGTTTGCTCTGTCTAGCTATTTGTTTTAAGCCTTCAATTTCTAGAAGTTCCTCTTCTTTCCAAGTTTGGGTTTTAGAATGACTTTCTAAAAATATCGCATGAGTTTCCCAGAAAACTTGTTCAAGTGGGATTCTGCCTAAGAGAAGAAGGAAAACCGAATTCAAATTCGGAAGAGGCAATTGTGCTTCGTTCCTGAACCCGAACGTGATAGCTGACGAAGAACTCAACTAATAATTTTGATCGAATTAATAGAAGATAACCATAGCAAGGAGAGAGATCATGAGTGTAGGGTATCCAAGGAAATACTATTCAACTTATTTTTTCTCCTTTTGAGGAATACAATACAGATGCCAATCATCTGAGCTAAGGCTGGCTGGTTGGCGATTTTCTATGACTTTTATTATAGAATAATACAATACAGATACCCAACTTTTATTTTTCTCCTTTTTAGAAGTTTTCTATGGTTGTGTAAAGAATGGCCTAATATTGCTAAAGAAGTCAGACACTAACAACTCGGCTGGGGAACTGCAACCTTGGCCCGGATATCTGACAGAAACACACAACATCTGACATGGTGTCGTCTCCTTTTCAGCATGAAATTAATTTTATCAGTATATAAATCGAGTTGTCTTCGATATATTATCTCAAGCAGGACCCAAAGTTCTTTTCCGTTGTAGAACCGTCCAGGCATTTCGTTATTTTCCAGTCGATGTTGCTGATACTCCCATTATGCTGATTATTAATCATTTCACAAATTTCTAGTTGCAAACATGAATAGCTTGAATTTTTCATTCTTAAATTTTAGCAAACTATGAGCACAATGTTCTGAAGGCTGAACTAACTATGAAGTGCTCGACTTTGCAATGCGCTTCGGAAAGAAGAGACAACGGGAAGACCTGGGATCAAGAAATGGAAGACAATTTTAAAACTTTTCTCAAACTTGCTACATAGTTTACTATAAGTAATAATTAAAGTTTTTGCAATCATTAAATATTGATAAATACTAAGAAGTCATTTAGATTTTGCAGAAAACAAGCAGAGAGAAATTCCTATGTAACATCATGGAATCATTGTGTGTCAAGATAAGGGAAAAGAATACAACATAATAACCAAGATTCTGCCAGTACAAGTAATAGACAAGGAACTCTGGAAGATAAAGTGATCAAACTGTTGTTTGTACGCATTATTCAATGTATCGTGAACTTCTAAGAATGTAGTACTCCCAGAAAACAGAGGTAAGCCCCTCAAAAGAATATCTGAAGACCAAGAAATGACTAAAATCTTATGCTTCCCTTATACGCATGTCAACCTAAATCCCAGTTTTCCTATTGATGCAAATTCCCTCTACTTGTTTCCAGCAGGATAAGCAGGTGGTGGGTAAGAATCGGCTTGGAAATAGGCAGGTGGATATCCACCCTGAGGAGGTGGTGGATACCCGTAAGTTTGCCCATACACTGGCTGGGGTGGATATCCAACAGGAGGTGGAATAGGCTGATCAATGCGTGACATTTGTTGGACTGGAGGCACTGCCATCACTGGTGATGGACCAAACTTACCATCTCTCTTATCCATTTCGATCTTATGTTGTGTCTGAACTCAAAAATACAAAAGTATCAATTGAAAAGTGTCACTGGAAACGCAAAAAGGCAGATGGAATTCTGACATAACCTAGGCATTCTTGCTTACCTGCATGCATGCACAGGCCCTGCAAATAATATGCAAGTACATAAGTATGGTCCTTAATGGTCTCTAACAAGAACTAAAAATAAAGATGGAAAAGAAAGCAGCCTTACGTCCAGTATACAAAGTCAGCCAGGCAGGACAAAGTCTGGGAAGCATCCTTGATTTCATCACTTCCAACAATCATGGCAACAATGGAGAAAATGCATGCAATTTGTTGGAGGCAGAACATGAATCCCTGCATTTAAATGTATATTAAAGTGCAATTTTCTAAGACAGCAGCTCGTTTCAGAACAAGAATTGATATATTTGGAAGAAAGATAAGTACAATAATGCAGTTATCGCACTGAGTCGTCTGTATGTTGAACTCATCTTGCAGCAAGAAGCGTGTCGAGGAAACTGAGTTACCAAAGCATAGGAAAACCTGAAACAGAATTGTCAAGCAGAATTTCAATATCCATAAATGAATGTGTAAGATCCAGTTATTGAATGACATTTCATAGCTCAAGTTTTGTCTGTACACAGGGAAGGAGAATACACAATTCAATTTTTTTTTCCATTTAATATTGCATATACACATTCAATTTTTTCCATTTAATATTGTATATAAGACCATTCTAAAATGCAAATGAAACTATAGCACTAATTTTCTGCACATGCTCTCATAGGATAGGATTCTTCAGTTTGGTTTATATACACCAACAAGGGTGAAGTTATCAAATACATATAACTATCAACACCATATAAGGGTGATTTTAAAGCAATGAACCCAAATGTAACCCAACCTTGTGATAAAAGGGAATTGGTTATCAAGAACATAAACCATTTCAAATTGATTATGGTGAAGAAACTAGATGTGATGAGCAGAAGCAGCACTGAATTGAAAGGATGAGATAGATGAGCTTCCAAATGAACTGAAAACTGAGCAGTGAAAGATTACACAATTAATATTCAACCAGAAATGTGGCACCTTGAACAAGAAGAATGACCTTTAAAAAGATAAAACAAAATAAAATGTTTCAGATGGCAATTTAATGTTCCAAGCTTAAAAGGGATAAATCATGGCTACTAGATAAAAACTTGATCAACAATATTGTGATCAAAGTAGGTATCACACATAAGTGTAATAAAATATGAAAAATTAAACAAACAAATAAAAAAATGGGTATACGTTATTAGCTATTTAATAAAAGTAAATTTTATTAGCACCTGTGAGACAAGTAGGATAGGAGGAATGAATTATGAGTTATGGTAGATAGGAGTAGGAACAACGCATAAGTATGATATGAAGAACAAAACTAGAAAAATTTGAGAAAAATATGGTCAAACATTAATAGTTATTTAACATAAGTAAATTTTAGTAGCACTCGTGCAACAACTAGGATAGAAGGAATAAATTATAAATTAAAAAAGGCTTCCTATGAACTAAAATTACAGTAGAAGAAACTCTAAACTTTACACCAAAAGAATGATACATGTTATCCCTATAACTGCATTTAACATGCAAGCTCACATGTTATAAAAGGTACAGTAAGGGTTGCAAATGCATTTAGAATAAGAAGCAACCCCACCCTGTCTAGAATTCAGGATTTGTGGGTTAATAATAGGTCCCAAAACAGCACTCATAAAGGGGCTGACAGAAGTCTGATACAAATGATCTAAAACAAAAAATAACACAGCATGTTTGATTTAGTTCTAAAGTTTACACCTGAATAAACATTGTACCAATCCCATTGATTAAATGAGTCAAGCTCAAGTCCAAATACAAGACTAGCGATTAACCCATGTCCAACTTGAAGAATATCAAACTCAACATGACTCAACCGACCACCGCTGTCCTTTGCTGCTGGCTATCAGTGAGTGAGATGAAAGGAAGAGAGAGAGAGAGAGAGAGAGCTGCTCCTTTGTTGCTAGCAGTTCCCTCTTTTAGTTTAACATAGGTACATTGAAAAAAAAGAATCAAAAGGCCAGGTCAATTATAAGCTCATGATCTCTAAAACTATATCATTATTGCGCACTGCTTTTGTTTGGAGGAATACAACATACGGATAAAATACATGTTTTATATGCAGGAATGCAACACATGCCTAGCATATTTAAAAGTTTACCCAAAAAAACTCATTAGATACCAAATATTAGTAGTTATTAATATTGAAACAACATTTTTCCTAATAACAAAAGTTATTACTTTTAAGATATAGATTTACATAGGATCTGAACTACTTTGCATGACAAATTGATTGATGAATGAGCAAGAAGTATAGAGCTGGTGAATTACCTAGTTATAGGGACAGACAAAGTATATGGATCAGTACAGAAAGGATCCCAGAGTTAGATTTGACCAAAACCTACAAACTAAGAATGGCAAATAAATATCCTAGAAAGGATATTATGAAAATCATGGCAGTAATATGTTTTTATGGCAAAATTAAAAGAAATAACACATCCGGATGAGAAAAAACAGAGAAAATTTGACATCATAACATAGGCTGGCAGTTGTGGTTGCATGATACCAAGAACAAGAAGTAACAAGATGAGATGCCAAAGAGTACCTTTCGGGTATGTAACAGAACAAAATGTGGAATTATTTATTAAACACTATAGAAAAGAACTAGAACTTAAAAATTGGATCTAATAAGATGGAATGTCCTATTGCTTGTTGTATTACGGTAGTGATAACACGAACAATTTGCAAGTCTAACTGTAAGCAGCACATACAAAGAGAAACATAATTTAAATGGACCTTAGTGAAGCATACATGACAGTTGGGAAGATATTTCTTCAAGCAAGGATACCAGAAGCCAAGCAATGGTAAATATGATGCAGGGAAGGGCTGGCTTTGCTGATTAATAAGGGCTTTATGGTAAAGGATTCAGCATATACTTGAGCAGGGAAGAAACTAAAGCGTATGGGGGCTTATATAAGTTAAAAAAGTTTCATGCTGCTGGTGTTTTGAGGCAGACCTGAAATTTCACTAAAACTACAACAATCAAGTAGTTTAAAAGTACAAAACTGTAAACTTGATGAAAACGATGTGCACAGGGTATGGTTATCAACACGTAATTGCAATTTTAGAAGGATTTTGGAGAATGGTTAAGGATTCTAATTACAAAAGAAGAGTAACTGAAGGTTAACTCATCACATGGTTCTAAATTTGAGAATCGTCAACCTTCCTGGCAAGATAATAACAAGAGGACAAAAAATTATCATTTCTTTTTAAAAGAAAGGATGGAAAAGAATTATAAACTGAGTAAAGTAATCTCGATCTATCATGAAGCATGAAAGCCAACCTCAATATAACCGTCAAGTAAAACTGGCTGCTGCCGCTATAAAGTACACATTTTAGAACTGCCTTTCACATATAAACTAACGAGAAAAGGTATGTTTTCAATCACTATTTATGAAAAATTCTGGAAACAGAGAATAAATATGATAAGTCTCAAGGGCCCCCTCGCACCAGAAGAAAAATAGAAAAGAGAAAGGGGGAATGACCTGCCAATAATTCCTTATTTCCCTCCAATCTCAGTCATATAAGCATCCGATACACACATTTATTTCTTTAGAAGGGTAGCTGGCATTTCCAACTTCCTAAATCATTGAGATCCCCTGTATGGTAAAAGAAGCAGATATATCTCTGTTTCTCATTTCTTCCCCCCAGCCCCTTCTTCTCCTCGTCTTTATTATTTCTAGACATGGCACTTGTTGCACCAAAAGAGGAAAATGAAATGGAGAAAAACTAAGATAGCATGCACATCTACTAAAGGAGACTCCAAAAAGAAGAGTCTTCAATTCATGTAAGAAGATTCATGGAAACAACAGGAGACCTTCCAGAGCTGGATAAAAGTTTTGCAAGGATCTGAAAAAATAGTAGTGTTAAAACAAATGCAAGTAAATAGAAATGGAACAGAATGATAAGATTCAATGCATATAGCAAGGCCTTTTATATACATAATCTAGCATTTACTCAGAATTAGATGAACTAAAAGGGGAAAATACTATCTTTTAATTGTACATAACGCATTACACAAACAACATCCAACTCATGCTGTCATCTGAAATGCTAAAAAACATCCCTTCACTTTTTCCTTCACTCAATGCTGATGCACATGTTTGTGAAGACTATTGCTAAAGATTTTAGAATTTATTTTGAGTTTTTGATCTATATTTTTTTTGACTTACTAGCTTTTTTGAATAGTATGTTCAAAATATGATATTCTAATATCAATTTTGTAGTTTTTATGTGCATACATGTGTATATGAACATCCCATGGATGCAAGGAGAGAAGTTTGTAGAGTTGAACAAGACTAAAATGTCTTCTCATTCTTTGAGACAACAATGCTCTCCTCTACAGGGAAAATAATCTTCTGTAAGTTTATCTATAGGAGAGCATGGGGTTACCGACATGATTCAGCATACCAATCATATGTATTGGAATGTATCAAATTAGACCAGTCGATCACCAGCACAATTCAGCATAAGTTAAGTCGAGGCTTATCTTTCTCCCTCCCAACCGTGCGAGCTTTGTCTCTCCCCTTCTTGATGTGTGTGGCTGCTCCTCTCTCTCCCGACACCCTTGCAAAGCCTTTTCGGCTGCTCCTCTCTATTCTGATGCCCTCACGAGCCTCCTTCAATGGCTCCTTTCTCTATCGACACCCTCACGAAGCCTCCTCCAGCCACTTCTCTCGTTCCTAACAGGTGAGTCATGCTCCTCTCTCTCCCTTCCTCCCTCTCCTTCCTCTTCCCCCTCTCCCTCTCTCCCTCCCTCCCTTTCTCTCCTCTCCCTCTCCCAGGGTTCGGGTTAGGGCTTCTCTCTCCCCCCCTCCTCCCTCCCTCTCCAAGGGTTAGAGTTTCTCTCTCCCCCCTCTCTTTCCATCTCTCTCTCTATCTAACTCTCTTCCCCCTATGTCCATGGTGGTCCTCTTCCCTAGATTCCAACCCTCTCTGCTCTCTCTCCCCCTTCCTCCCTCCATTATTCCCTCCCTCCCTCTCCCTCTCCCTCCCCCGCTGCCTCTCTCTTCCTCTCTTTCTCTCCCTCTCCCTGTTTTCAGTTCGTCCCAGAATGGCATGGTATGGACCTGTATCGTACCAAACCAATCATCAGCTGATACGACTTTCGATACTGATTCCGTAAACCTTGATGGGGATGTTCAAACAATTTATCAAAGTACCAGAATTGGTATATCTCATTCAAACTTTATATATCTGTCATTGAAAAAAAAAATTAAAGAGACAATATACCTATAACATAATAGACATTCTCTGTAGAAGGAAATTAGTTAACATAGTGTTTCAATTACAGAGTTCGTGCTCATGTAAAAGATGCTCACAAGACCTGATTGTCTATTAAATTGATTCAGGTGCTTATTTTTCTTTGGTTTAAGATAAGGTAAAGAACCTTTTTTTTTTTAAAACGATGCAAATTCAAGACAGTGACAATGCCAACTAAAGATACCAGGCTTTCAAATGTCATAACAACATTAACAATTATAATACATTATGACAATATCAAAAGATAAAGGACCTCCTTATTTTAGGTCAATGAATGACGTCGTGAAATAAAAAAAAAAGTGAAATAAAAAAAAGAAAAAAAATAAAGTGATTTAATACCTCAGTGCAAAGGCAAAACTCTGGGCATCGACTCTCCCCACACTTGCCACTACATGGTAGATAGCCAGCACAGCAGACATACCTAAATAGAAAGCAGTCATACAAGGACAGAGAAAAAAAAATGATCATAGAAAGAAAGAAAGGTTATCTACTTCTATAGTTTATGCTGAAGAAAAGACAGCTGAAATTACCTTGACATGTCATTGTAAAGAGCTCGTTTGCGGAGCATATAAGATACACATGGCCCACTAAGGAGAAACAAGTGTGTTAGAGAATATTCAAACTAATTCAAGGCATTAGATTTTGCATGAGACCGTGATTAAAAAAATAAAAATAAACATGTAAACCAATTCAATTAGCATAAAATGGTAATAATGTTTCCATTATATGTAAAGCAAAGCAAAAAATAATGAAAACTGGAGCATGTTACATGATCAAGCATTAGCAGAATGATGCAAATATTGAGTATATAAACAACTCAAACCACCGATTTCAATCAGATATCCATGATTTTCACCCAAGGACAGTAAAAACCTAGAAGGGCAAAGTACAAAACTAACATAGGCCAACCCATAGTAAATTTCTTTCTCATGTCACTTTGTCAAATGATTAAGATCAATGGTCATGCTTGACAGATAAAAACAGGTAATTCAAGGCATGTAGAGTGCAAATGGAGACAAGAACTGTGAGCAGTAAATTTGACTTATTTCTCAATAAAAAAGCAGTGTCACAGCAAACAGAAGACATAAAAACATGCTTTGCCTGTTGAGATTCATATATGTTGCTTGCTGAAAGCATGTACCTACACGCACATTCAGACAAGTTTGCTTAGTGCAATCTAAAAAATACCACTCCATCGCTGCAAGGTTCGTTGTAGGCGAATTAGGTGTCTTACTAGTACGGTATAGTATGCCCAGTATGGTATGATGCAACTCTCGTAATGATGCAAGGTTAGGATACCTTTTTCTCACGCTCAGCAATGGTACTTCTCGAAACTAGGCAATAAGGTTGGTACAGCAAAAAAAATGGGGTGGAACCGATCGGTTTGACCCTATACAAGCCGGTTTAGCCCTTGCACCATACTAAACTTGGTACTGTACCAGTACCTTACTGGCACAGTATAGTACAATCATTACAGGATGTACAGGTCCCTATGGTGAACCACGGACTTGCTGCTAAAAGGGCCCAATATTAACCTTTTCTTCTAAATCCACATATGTTTGCAATTATTTGTATACTCATTATACAAATATATAAGAGAGTGAGAGATTGTTTATATCTGCATGACTGAGCAATTCTGCTTCCATCTGTCAGCATGTTTGTCCCCAATAAGAGCATAAGCAATTTGCTCCTGTGCACACATGCACGCACAAGTGCACGAACAAATATAAAATTGATCTAATATAAGACATTCTATATTATATTACTACATACTTAAGCTTCTGCATTTAAGTACATAATTAAATAGACTGCATAAATGCATTTGACTGAACTGTTATCTTATATATACCTGAACTAGCAAGCCAATATAAATATATAAAAACACCATATGCATCTTTTCCTTCTATTTCTACATGCTTTTGCCATGACAGTGATAATGTCACTGCTACCTCATATAACATTATCCATTTCAACCCACCCCTAAGCAGTTTATAAACTACATGGTCTGCATCTTGCAATTTACATGTTTCCAAATCATGCAAATGATTACTGTAAAATTGTGATCTCAGTACTGCCTGTCCAAAATTAAAACATTCAGTCAGATCCTTTGGCCAGGATTGAAACATTTAGATCAAATTCTGCCTGAGAAGAGTCTAAAACTAAATTTAACCCTAAACTTATGTAGTGTGCTAAACTGAAAATAGCAACAAAGACATTCTTTAACATTTCGCTCTTTACACAATGTCCTTTATGATCACTGCAGATAACTATTCTGACTTCTGAGAAAGTGATCACTGTGGAGTGTGAATGCACAGAGATCATTATGTACAAGTCACATCTAAGACTGACCTGAGGCAACTGCCACATACACACATGCACGTGCACACTATTCTGCAAGAAACAATGATGCATGTGCATGAAACCATTGTGAATTCTGGCATATCAGAATAATAGGCTGTAAAAAGAGTAATGAATTTCCATTTCCAGACACATGAGTACTAGGATCAATTCTTCCACTCTAGAATTCCGCGGTTATTTTCTTCATCATTTTTCTTTGTTATCAATACACCAAATTTCGTGATGGATGGTACGTGTTATTCTGAAAATTGTCTACTAGTCGGCTAGTCATGAAACAAGGAATAAAAAGTTCATTGTGTTTAACATTGAAAATTCTTACAGTAGACATAGACAACTCTAGTATGACAGCTTTGGCAGAACCAGCAAAAGAAACTATTGTCATCCTACCAAAGGGCATCTAGATTCTGCTTCAAGCTCTTATCATTTATTTGACTTTTACAAAAGGGCTAGAATTTCTTCTCAATAACAGGTCTGGACCGTCTGCTTATCCTGGTATCAAGTATCCAATAACCTAAAATAAACACCAGAAAAAAATTCCATGAACCAAATAAAAATCAAATAAATTCCAGAGTTGATTAAATTAAATGAAACCTCATCATTGCTGCTCTAGATATGTTTGGCATCATTGTCAAAGTATGCACTTTACGTGTGGATATCAGTGTAATTTTATATGGTTAACTCCAAATATTCCAGACACCATCCCGCACGTACATGATGGCATATAAATTTGTAAATGCACCCAAAAGTTTCTATTAGATGATATATGGTAGGATAATTTACTTTGCGATCATTGAACCAGAACCAATAGTGATTGTCACAGAACAATTCACAGAAGTTTGTTGTATCTATAGCCATCATATAATTGACATAGATGTAATGTGCTGTAGTTGAAGATGAACGACCGAGACATGGAAGTATGTAAGTTTAAGCTTCCAGTAACATGCAGTTTGTTTAGGTCATATTATGATGATCTGAAAAAGACAAGACAGGACAGGTTGTTTTGAGTCCTAAATTAGATATTTCATGGAGAAACTAATTGCGAAAAGACAATTGGCTTAGAAAAGTTCACGTTTCAGTAGAGTTCTATTAAGATCCCAAATTTCTTGTAAAAGTATCATTGTTATAAACTAAATTTCATATTCTGCACAATCATAAGCATTTTGATGCCTAAAATCAAACCATTTCCAGATGATTGAGTCTATTTTTTTTTATTGCTGTTTGTGCGGTAAAAGCATCACTAAAACCTCACCCTTTCTTTCTTTCCCTTTCATCTTCTCCTCGTTTCTCCTTAAGATATTATTTCTATTTCTTTCAGACGAAGTAAATAGTCCAGTTGTTAGATCTTCGACACCGGTAAAAGATTCAAGTAGCCGATTTCTACTATTCACATAGTAGCAACCGAGCGATAAAACTAAGATTACTATTCATCCACTTATTCAGCATCCGTCAAGCATACATACTTTAAGGAGAACCACAGTGAGAAGGAGAAATAAAGATAGAAAAACTAAAAGGAATCAAAAAATGCAAAAAGTCGATTGAAATATATTCCAAGTCGAATTGCGCCCAAAACCTTAGACCTCAGGGATTACACAAAAAATTCAGAAGCACTCATCATATATTATATATATAATTAACAAAAAGAGAAAGAAACATCGGTGGACTGAATCAATACAAGAAAAGCAGCTGCATTGGATAGGTCTCTCAAGATCGAACCAAGAAACAGTAAAAAACACAACATGAAGCTCGAAACACTCACCACCAGAGCGCCAAGCAACAATCTGAGGAAAACAACGATCACATCGGTCAGACATCACCATAAAACAAGCGAGAAAAAAATAAAAGTTCGATATATCGGGGACAACAAGTGGCTCACAAGGGCAGTCGGCTGTCATGGTGCTCATGAGATCGACGTGCCAAAGATTTCGGTAGCTCTGCCGGAGCTGCATCTTGTCGACGTACGACTGCGACGCCATTGCCGGATTCGCCGCCGCCCGCGAAGACGACGATCGATCGCGAGCTCTGATCGGGCAGCGGAGATCGAGATCCGGGTGAGCTACTCCTCGCCCACCCCTTCGATCCGGAGTCCAAAGAGAGGCGAGTGGGACTGGGCCTTGGGGAATGGAACGCGGCGGGGGAATTACGAAGGGAGAGCGATATTTCTCGTTTCTAGAAGAGGCCCACTGGGCAGCGACGATTTTTTTATATCCGCCGTTGCGAGAAGCCCGACGCCGGGAATAAACGAAAGGGAACAAAACCCGTGGACCACGGTCAAGGAAAGAAATCGCGTCTTGATTTCTAGAAGATTCTGTTTCCTGTTTTTTGGATGAAGGTCTAGGGAAGTGCAATAATTTCGAGCATTCACGCTTGCCGAGGAGCCCAGAAGTGCACCCAAGTCATCAAAAAATGAGCAGCTTCGCGTGGGGTGGGTTTCTGGGTTTTTTCGCTTCGAGGGACTCGTGAGGCTTTTTTTTTTTTTTTTTTTTTTTTTTTTTTTTTTTTTTTTTTTTTTTTTTTTTTTTTTTTTTTTTGGTGAAAACGGCAATTTATATATTTCTAGCTTGAGTACATGCGGCCATATCGAAAGAAAGTAAAGACAACAACGGGGTAGGACACTCAGCTACTGATGTCCAAAGAAACCCTCTCGAGTGCCGGGCAACATAGGAGGCGACCCAGTCAGCCGCTCTGTTCGCCTCCCGATACACATGTGCAGCATGAAAGTCACCCATCTCCTGAGCCAGTCTCCTAGTCTCAAGGATAAGTGGATGGCCATCACCGAACCTATCCACCCCCTGAATCCAGTCGATCACCACCGAGGAGTCTCCCTCGAGAAACACCCGGACAGCACCGAGAGCCCTCCTCGCAAAGGATAGGCCCTCCCAAGCAGCACACAACTCTGCCCCGACAACGGTAGGTCCTGAAATGCTGCGGCCCCCAGCGGCTATCAGTCTACCCCCACAGTCTCGTGAGGCTTTTTTAACCAATTGCAAAATTACTAAACGAAGGATTCGTCGAGTACGATGATGCCAGGGAAGCAACCGCGTCGCCATCGCGGAGATTGCTTCGAATGAGCTGTGACGACCCGGAACAGGAAACACTTAAAACTGCGAGGGTTTTAAGACACGACTTTTGCGTGAAGGAACTCGGAAAACAATTAATTCGAAAAGGTAACTAGAAGTCCGTCCGCGCACTGAACCCAATGTTCAATCGAATGGTACGGATGTTCCCCGGAGGGAGAAATGTTCGAATCGAAAGATAGCTCGGAGCCCATTATTTGATCACGTGTATAGCTCCGACTGGTATGACCGAGGCGGAATCGGATAATGCGGCGGAAGGGGGGGTTTAGACTTTGAGCCCACACCTGTGGCTCGAAGGAATCAGGAATGGTACGTTTTGTGGGGGAATTGTCCTCCAAATCACCCTAAATTGATATTAGCAATCCATGCATGTCTGATGCACGTTTAAGAAAGTAAATAAAATAGAAATATTATTTCAATACCAAATTTGATGACTTCTCACTCATTTAAATTTTAAATTAGCAAGGGATCACTTAGAAGTTATAGATTTGGTTGATTGGAAGGATGGCATTTATGAACCTTCTAACTTTGAAATTGTTGAGGGAGTCTCGATATTTGAAAGATCATAATCCATATAGTTAGTAAACATAAAGTTAATGGATAGAACATATTATTTTTAATATTTATTTAAGGTGACATGGCTGACAGTAGCTTTTAGATAATTTTGCTCCAAAAAATCAAGGATTCCTTTCGGTTACTTGTAGGACCATATCTGTATAATATTTTGGTCCCTATTTGGTATCACTATCAGTAGTAAAGTTGTCATCTATCAAGGGCAGCAGAGTTTTTAATTAAAAATTTTTTTTATATAACTATATTTATGAAGTGCAGTGATACTGTAACATGTATTTAGCAATAACATTGAGAAAATACTTTTAGTATCATGAAATAACAATAAAGGATAGTGCATAGTACTTTCAATTATCTGAATATTTGTGCTATCAAAAAACTAGTATTATAAAATATTCCTTATTTATATATTTACTTTGATATTTAAATCTAGATAGTATAATAATAAATATTTAATATTTAATATAAAAATATAAGGATATTTTTATAATATTATGATATTATACTAATATTATTATAATACAATAGATAATATTATTATTTCTAACAAATGCTAAATTATCATATTAAAATATCATTATAATATACAATATAATATAATAAATACAATATTATATTATATTATATTATGTTATGTTATGTTATATTATATTATGATGTGGGGTCGGAACCCCGACACCAGCCCACACACCGGCCGAGCAGGGAAAGCATCTGCGTCCCTCGCGAGGTATTGTCCGCTCTGGGATTGCCGCTTCGGGTCTGCGGGAGGTCGCCCAGGGCCGGAGCCCAATGACAGTCCCAATGACAGTCCCGAGCCCTGACGGCGCGGGGGTCCGCGGAGGTTGCCCCCTACCCTCACGGTTTTGTCCTATAAAAGGCGCCTCGTGAGGAAAGGTTTTAGGCCTCCTCATTATAAGGCACAGACCTTTCCGCTGATTAGCCGATGTGGGACTAAACTGGGAACCCCATCCCACAACACAGCCCCCCCAGTGGGAAGGTCTGTGCGTGGCCGGGGCCCTTCCTCTAGCGCCATCTGATGTGGGGTCGGAACCCCGACACCAGCCCACACACCGGCCGAGCAGGGAAAGCATCTGCGTCCCTCGCGAGGTATTGTCCGCTCTGGGATTGCCGCTTCGGGTCTGCGGGAGGTCGCCCAGGGCCGGAGCCCAATGACAGTCCCGAGCCCTGACGGCGCGGGGGTCCGCGGAGGTTGCCACCTACCCTCAAGGTTTTGTCCTATAAAAGGCGCCTTGTGAGGAAAGGTTTTAGGCCTCCTCATTATAAGGCACAGACCTTTCCGCTGATTAGCCGATGTGGGACTAAACTGGGAACCCCATCCCACAACATATTATGTATATTATAATATATTGGTAAGGAAATACTAATAACAAAGTTATAGGATATGTATAAAATGTAGGTGTTACATGAGATTGAAAACCAGCTCACCAACCTTTCTCTTCTAATTAAGTATATAGTTGCAAGGATAAGAAAAAGGAGGAAGGTAGGCAGAAGGACGGAATAGTGTGGCACTATCATGGATCATCGAAGGTGAAGCGAAAACATAACATATATACACACAAGCGCATATACATACATAAGTACAAACATATGTATTCATACATATATAAATATATGCATACAATGTATGTAATATAAGTAGAGAGAGAGAGAGGTAAACTTAGCTACACTCAACTAGATCTTCACTCAGATCTAGCAAGGTCTAGGTTGGAAGATAGGAATCTCATACCAATAATTCAAGTTGTTTGAATGCGACCTAATATTTTCAATCTGCTTGCAAACCAAAAATTGTATGATTTGGAGACTCTTAACATCAAGTGATCAAAAAAATATGTATTGTTTTAAATTATTTGAACTGTCCATTTTTTTTAAAATGCTTATATATACAACCAAGAGATGTTAGAGTTTCTAAAAAGGCACAAATATTTTTTTTTGTGGATAAATTTGCAAAAAGTATTTCTTTTTTCTATAAAAAAGCTAAGCTGCTTATGTAATGAATTCCATTCATAAGTCGTGTGTGGTAAATCACACTTTCACAAATCGCTATTATTTAAGAGAGTCTGGCCCTCTTTGCGTAATGCATGAGCTTGAGCTCATGATCCGTAGGCATGGGGTGGTTTTCTTGTGCATGTCATGCACCTCACTATCTTTAAATCATGCAAACTGCATGTGATGATCAGACATTGTAATTGCTTTATTGACACCTAGGTGATGGAAACTCGATTGGGTCTGGTGCTCTTTGCATGTATGGTTTTAAAATAATAGATAAGTCGACGGTGATCAGTTATATGCGAGTGAAATAGAAGTAAGCATGAATCCTATGGGTGCACAAGCTATACCATAGAATGTTGTATAGTCCTTGATGGCCGCCATGAGGAGATGGACGACTTTCAAAGTTGTTTGATAGCCGCCGTCAGATGGGAGCCATCGAGGGCTACACAGTACTCTTCAGTATGGCCTGCACATTGCAGAGGATCTTAGTTGAACAGGAATGGCACTGCCATACTGTTCAGGTGCATGTGGCATGAGATGCATGGGTGACAAATATCTAATGTCTTTATTGAGTGGAAGTCAGTTGTTGGGTGTACCCTAGATGAGTCTGATTTGATCTGCATTTTGTGTTGATAGATTGGCTCATGATGGCCCTCTATGCTGGGCCAAATCCACCAAGCATTTTTCATGGTCTGGTTTGTATTTGGAACTACTTCTTACTTTCCTTTTTTTTTTTCTTTTTTTATTTTTCTTGTTAACTCTTATCGTTTTATTTATTTCATTTATTATGAAATGTAAGTGGGCTTGTTACCATCTTGCTCATAATACTGTCACTAATAGATGATCTTTTCATTATTCATTTGATTGTTTTTTCAAGAATCCAATTGTTTTGTTGAATCTTGAGTTTATTGTGCATTACATGTTGCTAAAAAAAAATTTACTTGGCCTCTAGTAGAAGACGAACCTGATTAGTAAGTAATTATCCAATATTCTTTTTTAAGGAAGAAACCATTGTATCAATAATGCTATGCATTGCTTGTTCTAAGTTTCCGATGTTATTGCTATGACACCATCTCCGCCTATCTATTATCTCATTGATGAATGAGATCATGTATTTTTCTGTTTCCATTTGGGTCTACCTAGCATGAATTTCATGTCATTATCTCCTGGTTGGCATCTATATATTAACCAAGATATAATGTTGACCAAATTTTCAAAATATCTTGTCTCCTTTTCTTATATATACTTATTAGCTATCTGGTTCTTGATTTATATTAATAATGGCTGCAATTCTCTAATTTTAAAGAACTTATTAGCACTACAACAAACATATGAGAAAAACATTCAATATCAGCTTATGTCGTGATCTCACTAGAATTTCTTTTAAAATCAATTGTATCAAAAACTCTAGATCTCCATGTGTCATTGCACAATTCGAGGAATAACATTTCCTCCTTAAAATACCAAAGACATCCAAAAGAATTAGCATACAAAAAGTGGAATTGTGTCTC
Organism: Phoenix dactylifera; assembly: GCF_009389715.1. Taxonomy (NCBI): domain Eukaryota; kingdom Viridiplantae; phylum Streptophyta; class Magnoliopsida; order Arecales; family Arecaceae; genus Phoenix; species Phoenix dactylifera. The sequence continues at coordinate 16,640,053 of NC_052393.1, forward strand.
CAAGTCTCTTGCACATGCTGCTTTTTTTTTTGGTAGAGTTTAATGATTCTAATTTTATTTTTTACCTGAGGTTATTGCTTACCATCCGATCAAGATTACCACCAACGAGGTAAACTTTCAGCTTCATCGTACCGTCAGTTATGCGGCCCAGGTAAAATCATAGCCTTACATTTTTTGAACGTGCATGTCACGTGTCCCATAATGGTTATTATTGTCGCCGTTGTTGCTCCTGACTTCAAAATAAAGGAGCCTAGCGGCGTTTCTTGAGCACGGACCGGCGGCGAATTCTTTCAATTTATCCCCCAGAAAATTGCCGACCGCCAAGCTTAGGTTTCTTTTTTCCCTCCAAATCGCTTCCTCTCTTCTCTCTACTCGGAGTCCTCTGCTCCCCTTCTCATGTCTCTTTGAAGGCCATCCCTCCACCCGACGCCCTCGGTCCGGCCGCCATCTATGGCGAGCGAAGGAACACTTTGCTGCTACTCGGTACGCCTCTTTCTGTCTCTCCCCCCTCCCTCTCTCTGGCGGCACTGGAGATCGCATCGGCTGTATTGCCATATCGGTAATATGTGGTTACTCCCCTTTCAGATGTTTTAAGGATGTATATAAGTTTTGTTCTATTAATCTAAGCTGAAACTTTCCTGAATGATCTTTCCCATGCCTCCTTTCAATATCTGATCTTGGTCTTGGGTGCTCATTTTTGTTTATATGGTTTTTTATTTGCGCTGATGAGACTATATGAAGATACTTCTTGGGATGACACGAAGTTGGTGGTAATTCTGTTCTAGCGATGCCATAGAAAAATATGTAGAGACACAATGCAGTGCAAAATGTTGAAATAATAGGAAAGAGAAAAACAGAAAACAACAATGCAAGCGCTGTTTTAGAGTGGTGCCTCAGAAACTGAAGATTGATTCCATAGCAGTAACTTTGTGAAATTGACTGTAGATATTTGCATATTGTTATAAATTATTTGTAGAATTGGAGAGCTTTAGATGTTCTGGAAACTAGCATGCCATCAATATAAATGAAGAAAATCAAAAAAATATTCAATTTAGTGTCCTTATTATGTACTTCTCAGTATCAAACAAAGCCAAAGCCGTGCAATATTATAAAATGCTGTTTGTTTGTCTCCATGATAAGACAAACTTCAATTCAAATTGCTTTGAGTTGTATGAATTTTTTTTCATGTTTTTGTGGTCAGAATAAATAACACGTTGTAGAATACGAACCAACTTATCTTTGAGAGAACATCCAATATTAGTTGAAAGGTGGACATTACTACCTTACCTGCACACATGTTTTGGAGTTTTCTGGATGATGTCTTGTTTTCTCAAAATATCATTTCTTGGCTTATTCAATGTGCCTAAGCATCAATGAAACATAGTGATGAAGCCTTTCAGATTCACTTGATATACAGAGCCTGTTAATCTTGGATTTTGAATCCAAGAAAATCATATTGATCATGTGGACATAGTTCATGTCTTATGACAGGTGTAAAAAATTTGGTAGATTATTCACTTGAATCCAGTAAATATTTATAATTATAATACTGGGGCAGTCACATTGGTTGTTGTAGTTCATATCTTGTTAGAGAAGGAAACACTTTAGTACTTTGATCAATTGGATCCAGTAAGCTCATGTCCTACTTTGCCATTTAGCTTTTTCTGCAAACATCTTGATAATTGCCTAATTAATTATAAGCGAGGTGTTACTGATGTCATTTAACTATTCAGTAACTTTACTATGATAACCTTGATCAGATGAAAGATGGAAATCTGACCAAAATTTGTATTATTGATGTTTTGGGTGCATGAGAGTGTAGAGTCCAAGCTGATCCCTCAAAAAAATTGGCATGTATCTTCATGGTGTTTAGGCCATGTAAAAGGATGAGTCTCTATAGCCCCATTTGTGTTGGGGGTTAGGATCCTGTTCGCTGATGCATTCTATTGGAAACCATGAAATCTCTTGAGAATAGCTCATGATCTTCGTTATAGATCTTGCAATGTGCTGAACAACTAAAGAACATGCTCATAGTTCCTAACATAGTTTGGTAGCTTTCTATGTCCCATCCACTGTTGACTGCTTTAAAGGATTCCTGCATGCTACTAACAAACATTTTTTTCCTAAATTTTCACTACTTTGACATCAATGATCTTCATATCAACTTTTATGCTGCCCCTTTTCTTTTTTGATCTTTATTTTTTAATTATTCTCTTTTTGAATGAATTCTGCAAGAAAATGAAGGGGTCGAGGTCCTACACGGTGCCTTGATGTATGGAACAGTCCTGAGGGCCAGCGCTTACGTGTTGCTTTCAACAACCTGGGCTAGCCAATCAGCCTGAAGGCAGCAAAGCTAAGCAACTTCTTGGGTACTATAGCATGAGATGGGCACTTGGCGCCCCTTAATTTTATTGATTGGAGGGCTATGCCAGATGGATATAAGGAGAAGATGTGGCAGCTTGTTGAGGTATCAAAAGCAACATATTTTGTTCATTCTTATTTTTTACCCCCATTATTTGATTGTGTGATTTCTAATGTCTTATGTAGTCAAAGTTTGACATTGACCCAATTGGTAAGGATTGGGTCTTGAAGTCCCTGGGTAGAAAATGGAGGAACTGGAAAGCTGAGTTAAAGGCTGCAAGTTTGACATTGACCCAATTGGTAAGGATTGGGTCTTGAAGTCCTTGGGTACAAAATGGAGGAACTGGAAAGCTGAGTTAAAGGCTGCCCATTATGATAGTCACAAGACTGATGAGGAGCGGCTGGCGGATTGTGATGAGAGGGTTGTACGAGATCAGTGGACATTTCTCATGGCATATTGGAGCTCTAAAAAGGGGAAGGTTTGAGTTGAAGTTTACTGAATGTTTGTGTAGGTTACATGAGGTGATTCCATGAGTTTGTGTACATGCATATATTTTTGTTAGTTATCACTATTGTTAACTTATTAATATAGTTAAGAGTTTTTTACTAACATACATTTTGATTCCTAAAAGAAAGGCTTTTTGCCGATCCCCCCTCTGGTGAAATTTTTCAATTCTGTGTAACTTTTGAACTATTTGACCTTGCTATCTGGTAGATATTTACAAGTATGTCTTGTTCTGAATTTGTTCCATTTCATCATGAAGTTGAAACATGGATTTGCAGTTATCTTAGTCCTTCTGCTTGCTATTTTGACATATGATGAGTGCTATATTTTGTCAAAAAAAATTGGTGAAAGTTAAATGCCAGGGGACAGAAAGTTTGAGTTGCTTTATCCTGCATTCAAAGAATCTAATAACTTGAGTTTTGGGCGTTCTTTGTGATAAAAGAATCGATAGACCACATCGGAATGCCAATAAAGAACGTGTGTGATACTAGCAAGCATTATTGGACATCTTCTGTCAAGAAAAAGCATTATTGAACAATTTCCTCATTCTTCTCTCCATGTCTTTTAACTATCTATATTTGTTATCATTCACTGCAATTCTAGCTTTGGTTCATGGGTGAGTCATAGGTTTCAGTTAAATGTCTATTTTTATTTTCCCTTAAAAACATAACAGACTCTGTCCGCTGTTATGTTCCCCAAGAAACATGAGGAATGACATAGGTATTTTCTTTATTAATACATATAATATTTTTTTAACCTAAAAGTTTTATTATATCTAATCTCACAATTGAGGATATGTTGTCTTTTGTATTACAAAATGGAGAAAGAATTAAACTAAAGGCAGATCGTACTTCATTGTTGGCATCATGTGAAACCAAGTCTTCTTCCTAGTAAACCTCAACCAAGTCATTCATCAATTAGATTTACAACCATTTCACATGAGATTTTCTCGATAATACTTTAAGGTAGCTTCTGATGATTTGCATCCTTTTCCTCCAGCTGTAGTGTGAAGCTAAAATAGCAAGGGTCAACCCATCCATATTACTGGATGCGGAAGTAGTCAGATGTGCGGCCCATAATTGGTGACTAGGGGAACAAAGATTTGTAGATTGTATATTGGGCACCAGTGGTGCCTATTGTCAAAAACCTGTGCTTATCTATATGCAAGTAGCCTCTTTTCTGCTGCTGAGGTACTATGAAATTAAGCATCTTAAATTGAGCTCGCAGCTATTGCTTTACAGCTTGTCATAATTGGCCTAATTGTTCCTACTTCACCATTGCCTATGAAAACCCATATTCTTTGAAGGTCTTTCTCAAATTTTCTTTAGTGCTATTAGTCCATTTTATGCCCTTGTCTTTACCTTCCAAATATTTCATGATGGCCTGATCAACCTCAAAAAAATAAGCAGAAGTGATGATGTCAGATTGAAAATTCACACAAAACTGTTACACAACTGATTAGTAGTTGCTCCTTTTAAACTGCCAGTTCTGGCTACAAGATTCGGAACAAGAGGAAAGTAACACATCACCTGTATAAATTTTATTTGCAATATTTTTATTTTATTAAAACATTTCTCATTCAATTGACAGTTAAATTCTTATTTTTTTATTAGGTTTTTCTATTTCTCTAGTTAAAATCTTAACATAAAATCAATGAGATTATATGTTTGAAAGTTTTATATAAATTTAAAATCTTGCCATGTATATTATAATTTGCTGGTGTCTTTTTATATAATTTGAGCACATCTTCCATCTCTTTTTTTTTCAGCAATATCTTCACATAACAATATTTGAGGGCTTTCTGCCTAATTGTCGTGAATTCTGAAACACCAGTGGCACATACAATATAATGTTTGTTTCCAAGATGATAATAAACTTTGATGTCTTACATGATCATTTTTTCTGCTGAAAAGGCAAAATCTACATTTACCTGTTTCTTCTCCTTCACACTGAAAATGGAAACATGACAATTATGCTTGCACCCTTGTTTGTAGGCACGTAGTGAAACCAACAGGGCTAATCACGTGCATCTGAGGTTTGGCCATACTTCTGGTACAAAAGAGCTTTGCATGTATACGTGAAGAGGAGGTAAGCTTGTGTACTTGGTGAAACCTATATCTGTATGCATGCCATCGATATAAAAAGATTTACATCATAACTCAGAAATTCATTGTTGTTTATATGAATAGTGGGCGAAGAGGCCTGATAGGCAGGAGCTATCTCAGGTGGAGCTTTTTGTATTGACCCATACACACAAAAACAGGCAGCCCGTGGATGGGGCTTCATTGGAGGCAATTGTATGTTTAAGCATTCTAATTTGCAAATTTCTATTTAATTTAACTCTTCCACCCCAACCCCCCTACAACCACCCCCCCCCCCCCCCCCCCCCCACACACACACACACACACACACCCACACACACTGCCACCCAAAAAAAAAAGCAGAGTGGCCTGTAAGCACCTACAAACATATTTGAATTACTACTGAGTTGTTTCTAGTTTTCTACTGTTCACAACTATATCCATACCATGGCCTCTTTTTGAACTCTTGGGCATTAGCTTATTACTTGTTCAACTGCATTATTTGGATACTTTGGATTTTGTTGCAGTCACAACTTCATGAACAAGCAAGACAGCTAGCTGAGAGCTCACATGGTAGCATTGATTGGGATTATGGGAGAAGAAAAGCCTGGCCATCTGCATACATATGGTTTGGGTCCTTCTCCCTCTGATATCTAGGGCCCACGACCAACCCCCAGTGAGGCCATGAAAATGGTTTCAGAGGCTAAGACGGCTGCTGATGAGGAGGTGCGCATGATGAAGGAGAAAATGAATGCTATGGAGCAAAAATATACTGAGATGCAAACTCAGATGACTATGATGATAACAAGAATGGGAGCTATGCATAGGAGGTTCCTTGATGAGCAGTTATCTGGTAAAACAGGTGCACCATCAGAGCCTTTGGGCTCCAGACAGGTAAAAATTTAGCTGTACTTGAATTTACCAAATGTACTATTTTGGATGACATGTTTCATTGTGTGTTTCTTCCTGATAGGCTCCCGACACCTTCAGTGCTCATGAAGCTTTGCAGCAGTCGCAGGTACACTCCTTATTAGCACGTCATGCAGATCCATCTGATGAGGTGCCTATATTTGTCTAGCACTTTTCTATTCACTTGTATGTGACAGTGTAAAAATTCACTTATTGATAGTCGGTCTTAATAGTTGAGAGAAAAATAAGTTTAAAATCTGGATAACATGAGATATTCATATATTTTATATCTTTTTGGAATCATAAGCTTGGTAAAGACGCATATTCATCTCTTTTCTTCCAATTATGGTACTGCTCTTTAATAATTTAGCTTACCTATTGGATTTCTTGGAGACTTACAAGATCCACATATGAATTATGTGTTACATATCTGTCTATTATAAGGGCATAAGTTTTTTTTTAAAAAAATAACTTTTCAGTCTCTTGATTGTTGATTTATTCATCTTTATTGAACTGATTTTCTACAATTGCAGAAGCTAAATTACATTGTTTGTTCATATGTTCGGACTTGGGGATTCAAAAATACGGTAACCATAACCATGAGGTTTTACTACAATGCAAGTACCTTGAGCATGTGCAAGCACCTTTTCATCTAATTTTTATAATGTTATCTTAGGTCTTAGCTGGCTGTTGAGGCATTTGCATGTGCAGATGTTATTTTTGAAACTTTCTCTCTTTAAATACCGTCTGCTATCTTTCCTGAGTTGATACGATAAGTAGATTGTGGGTTTCTGCATATACATTCCATTTCAAAGCTCATGGTTGTAATTTAGGTTTGAAAAACTGTGTCCAACCAAATGGGGAAATGGATTTCAGTTTTTTTCCCTGTAAGATTTTTTTTGTTCGAAAATGGCCATGTGAAGAATGTCCCTTCTCCCTTCCTCTTCTAACCTTTGCAGCTATTTGCTTAGCTGGAAGAGAAGGTTGCTGAGATAGTCTTCATTCTCATGACCACCTGGATTTATATGTATTCTGGTGCCCACTTATAAGTGTCTCCCCGCTCATTAGGCGAGATTTTATCCCTCATTTCCTTGTGTTTATGTGCATTTTATTTAAACCTCTTTGGCATTCTAGTTTCTTTTTTGTGTGTAGGTCTAGGACTTGATGGTGTTGTGTTCTGTCTGTCTGTCTCTCTCTCTCTCTCTCTGTGTATGTTTGTGTAATAGAGAAGAATCACAACAAAAACCCCTTCACATGAAAATAAAAAACTCTTGACCCCACTAAGACCCAACAATTCACCCAATTGCCTTTTAAGACAGCCAGCTCATCTTCCCTAGAATGGAGGTAGAAGATGAAACTCTAATTCAGAAGTTGGTAAGAGGTCTGTAGGAAGAAGGATAGGAAAGGAGGGGAGCCTGGGGCATCCCAGAATTGCAGACCTTGTCTCTCATGAGAACCTGCTTGGTGGAGGGGCAGGGTCTTTGATCCCAATATCCTTTTGCAACGATGTGGGTGAGGTTTAGTTCAAGGATTCCTCAAGTACAGGCCAACAAAGAGCCACACCTTTTCAGCTACAAGTGCTCCAGATCACGTAGGGTGATGGAGATGACGATGGCCAACAACTGTATTTGGCACTTTTTTTGTCATGCCAATATTGATAGTTCCTAAGTAATGTTCATTGGTCCTTTTTCTGTGTACACTTATGGGGTTTACTTTTAAAATTTGGGTTATTAACTTATTGTAATTTATGATTCTTTTATTCTAACATGGAGAGATGTAAATAGGGTTTTGGAGATGGAATTAGGTGTTGTGTAGGTCTATGATTTCTTGCATGTAAGTTCTTTTTGTTAACATCTTAGCTAAATATGGGCAAAGCCATCTAAAATGTTCAAATATTGATTTATGTCATCTGCATATGGAATTTGCTTTCATTTTTTTTTCCTGGAAATCATGTGATTTTCTGTTTCAAGAGGTGAAAACATGGGAGTTTGGATACTTCTGATTCACATGCAAGCTGTATGATGCAACTAACTATTGAAAACTCCTTTTTTTGAAGTTGTCTATTCCCAATTTGTTGGTTATGTCATGCCTTGAAGCAAGAAATAGTTCCCTTCTAATGTTATTTTTTCGGTTCAAAAAAAATGCACTAAAGCACGTGCAGCACCTGGTACCCCACATTATTTAGCAGACAATTAGATGTAGGATATGATTCTCCACCACCCTCAAAATCATACGAGTCACTTTCTTCATCCACCATCTTTCTGATATAATGCCCTTGTTGAAGATCTGCTTCTTGGTAGGGATTGTTTTATGCTCTGTTTGGGATTTAAGAAAAAGATGGGTTACATATTTGCAAGTACAATACAGAGGATGGAGTAGGTTTAGATTGTTGTGCTACCCATAACATAATCTTATAATCAACTACCATAAATATGCTTAATGTTAGCCATAGTGCAAATCAATGGAAAATTTGCAGCCAAATCATATTTTATTATATGACATCCCATCTTAAGAAAAGGAATTATGTAATGTGAGCCAATTGCTTGATGCCTCTATGTATTCTTAGTGCATCTTAGAATTATTTTAAAATGAACAATGGATAATTTGTGTTTTATAGGCAACAGAAGTGAACTTTCTTGTGATAAATTATTTTTGAGAATGAAACTTTTGGCACCCTTTTTTGTTATAATTTTTTTGTAATGATTTCTGCAAATTGTTGGTTCTTTTTTCCCTCAATAACTGTGGGTCTTGTCGATCTTCAATCAACCTAGATTTCCTGCTATGGAGACTGTTATAATTTTACTCACTTGACATCGATCTGTCAATTGTAGGGACGGCCAACCAAGAGGGGAAAGACGCATCAGGGTCGGGTCCTTAGGGCAAGGTAATTTGATGAATGCCTGCAATATTGAGGCAGAATGAATTCTTTTGGGCAAGAGAGGGTAGAACTGACACTCAAATTTCAGTCTAGTGCCAGTGAACTTCAGCTCAAAAATGATTGGAGATGTTGCTGGAGCAAATTGTTGCTTGACCTTCTAGTTGCTCATTAATGTTGCATTTGTGATATGTTTACTTAGATTTGCACAATATCAATATCTGATTTGAATGTAAATGCTTCTCCCAATCGGACTTTGTACCAACTGCTAGCAGCCTATTTAGATGACTACATATACATCCTAGTGATGTCATTTGCGATAAGGCATGACCCAGCTATTCTTTTTTTACGTTTGTGCCTGTGTGGATAAAGTTGCAAGTCTTTGTTGTAATCACCAGTAATATATCAAGTGATATTCATCATGACTTTTTTTTAGCACAAGTGGAGTTAATGAATCATTACTTCGTTTACAATCACTGCCTTTAAGGCCAACTACCTCTCATCGCGTCAGGCATGAGCTCATGATTTGTGGGCATGACTTGGGTAAGCTTCCGGTGCTTGTCAAGCATCTCGCAGCCTTAAAATTATGTGAACTGCAGGTGATGCTCGGGTATCGTCATTGCTTCTTTCCTCCCATCTAGACATTGTGAGGTGAAGCAAGTGCAGGATGAACGGAGGATTGGATATCTTTATATATGACAGATTATTGGGAAGGAATTTTTTGGTTTGATCGTGCTTTTATGCTGCTTTGATTAAGAGAGATTTTTATTGTTTGACTTTTTTTTGGATGTACTCATGCTAGATAGGTTTGATTCATCTTCATCAGAACAGAAAAACAAAAAACAAAAAAACAAAAAAAGCAAGGGCAGGGCGTGTGGTATAGGTGCCTGGGTGACGAGTCTCTAATTCCATGATTTTATTGAGTGATACATATGATGCGGTTTGTATTTTGTGTTGATTGATTGGCTGTTCTCCTTGGACTAGATCTAGATGCTTTGGCTGTAGGTTCCTATCTTTTTTTTCCCCTTTCTTTTTCTTGTTTTTAATTAATTTTCTTGTTTATTCTTGTTGTTTCATTTCATTTATTAGGAAATTTGAAAGGGCTTGTTGTAAAGACCAGAAATTGGGCCCGTTCTTGGGCCTAATGAACTGAAGTCGGCAATGGATGCCGACTTCAGTCTATTCATCGTGGTCTTCCCACGATGAACCCGCCGGCCGAACGGCCAGCGGGATCTCCGCACACCCCCCCCCCCCCCCTCTTCCCTCTTCCCTCTCCCCTCTTCCCCTCTTCTCTCTCCCTCTCTATCTCTCTCTCTCCCTCTCTTTCTCTTCTCTGAGAGCCCCATTCCTCCTCTTTCCCTTCCTTGAGAGCCGCCGCCGCCGCCGGAGCCGCCGCCGCTGCCGGAGCCGCCATCGCCGCCGGAAAACCACGCCGACGACTAGAGGTGAGAAAGGCAACCTATTTATTGTTTTTTTTTGGAGATTTAAGGGGAGAGAAAAGAGGGATGACAACCGGTTTTCATCCCCTGTTTTTGGAAAATTTTTAATGGGATTCGGCCGGCCGACGGTGGCCGGCCGGGGTCAATCCGGCCGAAACGAGTTCGGCCGGAGGTGGGTGAACGGGGGCCGGGCTTCCAGCCCCGGTCTCCCTCTCTTTCCTCCCTTTTCTTCCTCCCTCTCTCTCCTTCTTCTCTTCTTCTTCCCTTCCGTCGCCTGTGACCGTGGGGTGACCGACGGCGGCTGGCCGAGCGCCGCCGCCGAGGGCCGACCGGAGCCACCAGCCACCCCCCCCCTTCTTCCTTTCTTCTTCTTCTCTCCTTCTTCTTCCTCTTCTCCTCCTTCTTCTTCTTCTTCCGGCTGGGTGTTTTCCTTGCATCGTTTTTCGTGCCCTATTGGTGTCTCAAACCACACAAATGAACTTTGGGTGTTTCCCTTGCATCAATTTCCGTGCTCTGTTGGTGTCACAAACCAGACGCAAATGAACTTTGATTTGATTGAACCATCTTCTGACTGTGGATTTGGTCTAGACTTGGATTGGTCTAATTTGAGTGTAATCTGGTTTGTTAAGCTTGATCTAATCTGGGCTGATCAGAGCTGGTTTGGTGTGGGCCGGTTTGATCTAGATCTGTAATGTGGTTTGGTTCAATTGGGCCTAATCTGGGTTGGGCTGAGTTGAACCTAATTGGATCTGTGGGCTGGGTTGGTTTGAGCCCGAAATCTGATTTGGACCTGATACCTGGTTTGGTTCAATTGGGCCTGATCTGTTTTGGGCCACAATTGACTTGGGTTTAAAGAGTTCTGATTTTAGGGTCTATGTTTGATCTTAGGGGCCCATTCTTGGATCCATGAACTTAGGAGTTTAAGGGTTTGAAAAATTGTTTAAATTATGTTTCTTAGTTAATTAAATAATTAATATTTATGTTTAACCAGGGGTTCGTGATATCTGTGGCAGGGATTTTTAAGCGATCCCAGGTAGGTAACCTTGCTCAAAGTATGATTTACATGTATTATGCATATGTGTATGATTATTTCCAGCATATTGATATGTTTTATATTTCTTGGCATCATTATTATTTAAAAGCATGTTTTTGACTGAAAATCGATCATCTGAAAATCTATTATGTAGATATTGGTTTTGAAAACTTATGTTTATATTAAGTTTGATTGTTGGAAATTGTGGATGTGATTTTGGAGACCGCGTGACTATTGTCTAGGATTCCCGCCAATGGGGTGGAAACATTGGCCCTGTCGACTTGTATGAGGAACTAGTTCCGGCACTATGGGGTGTTTTGGCTCTGCGGAGCATGCTCTGAGGAGCAGAGATTGGGCACCCTGGGGTGCAGCACTGCGGTGCAGGGCTCCATTAGGAGCAGAGTGTTGACACTTCGGTGTGACCATGCCACTGGGTGATGTAGCCGTAGTCATGCGGTTTGATCTGTGGATTATGTTATGCGTGATATGATAGACGGAGATGGTATATATATATTACTTGAGTATCGGATTGGTTTGCGGATCATCATATTTATTTTGTGCACATGACCTGTAGTTACATTGCATATGCTTTAATACATGTTATCGTGACTTTATGCATGTTGTTACCTACTGAGCTGTTGTAGCTCATACTTGTTTTTGACATAATTGCAGGAGATGATTGATGGGGGATTCGGGAGGAGAGGACTTATGACAATGGACATAGATAGATTTAGATTCATTTTGTCATAAGTAATTGATCTTGTAAATAAATGTTATCAACTTTATTTGAGACATTTGAAATTGAATTATTGATTTGATTATTATAAATGATAGATTTTTAGTATTGATATTGTGATCTGATGTTGTGACTTGAGTGTCTGATTATTCAGCCTTGCACGCCCGTGCGGTCCGCCGTGCGGGTGTGCGGCGTCTGGCGCGTCCCGGGCCTAGGTTCGGATTCGGGGCGTGACAGATTTAGTGGTATCAGAGCCAGGTTAACGATCACTAGGGACATCAGAACAAAAGAACAATAACTAATGAAAACCCTAGGAGCATAGGGACACATGTGAGGAAATGAGAGTGGGGTAGTAAACTCATAGGATGATTTTTGACTTAACCCTAACTTGTGGTATTATGTCTGTATCAGGATGCCGCCCCGCCGTGCTCGTGTACCACCTCGTCGTCTGATTGAGACGATGGGAGATGATCCGGCGACTCCTCGCCCAGCGGAGCGAGTTCAGGAAGAGGAGATTGCTCCGACAGTTTTAGACCGACCAGAACAAGATCAGGCGGGAGGATCGACCCCAGTATTGGAACTGGTCAGGGCGGTGATTGGGCTGGTCAGACAGCAGAGGGACCCACAGCCACAGCATCCCTCTGCTAGCTCGACGGATCAGGGGAGGAGCATTGCAGAATTCCGGAAGTTGGCTCCTCCGGCCTTCAAGGGAACCACAGATCCCCAGGAGGCCGAACACTGGCTTGACGAGATGGAGAAGGCCTTCAGGGCCATGGGATGCACCGAGGAGGAGAGAGTCAGATATGCTACTTATATGCTCCAGGACCGGGCACACCACTGGTGGGAGTCAGTGGAGCGGACCATGATACAGGATATCGGGACTGTGACTTGGGCTGGATTTCGGACGGCTTTTTATTCCAAATATTTTCCGTCCAGCCGTGTCAGAGAGTTGGAGAGAGAGTTCCTGAGTCTCTCTCAGGGGAGTATGTCAGTTGAGGATTACGAGGCAGAGTTCGATAGACTGTCTCGTTTTGCACCCTCCCTCGTCCAGGACCCTGTAGCCAGGATGAGTAGATTTGAGGAGGGATTGAGACCCCACCTGCGTCGAGGCTTGGCTGCTGTCCATTGGACCGACTATGATGATCTTGTAGACAGAGCGAAGAATATGGAGATTATCTGGAAAGAGACGCAGGAAGCACATAAAGGGAGGCTGAAGAGGGCCAGAGATTCTGATTCGGATAGTGAGCGGCATGTACGCCGACCCGTGCAGATCCGTCACGGAGCAGGACAGCGAGCTCCACCTGGGAGGACTGCACCAGAGCACCGGGTGATATCAGGAGCCTGTTATTTTTGCAGTCAGATTGGACACAAGGCCATTGATTGTTCCCGGAGACGGCCCAGGGTTGGAGCATGTTACAGATGTGGCCAACAGGGCCACAAGATGGCTCAGTGTCCTCAGACCCAGTCTAGGACTATTGTCTGTTATGGGTGTGGTCAGCCGGGCCACGGGATTTCTAGTTGTCCCCGGGCCGGATCTGTGCAGAGGCCACCGAGCGCTAGGGCTCCTCAGCGACAGATTCCCCCTGATCCAGCACAGATTTCTCAGCCAGCCGCTCCCAGACAGCAGACAGGAGGAGGGCCTCGCACCCAGGGACGGGTATATGCACTGACACAGCAGGATGCTCAGGCATCCAACACGGCAGTGACAGGTACCTTATTAGTACATTCTACTTATGCATATGCACTATTCGACTCAGGGGCCACACACTCTTTTATTTCATCTACATATGTGCATAAGCATGATATATTTTGCTCACCCTTGGAGAGGGAATTATGTGTTAGTACCCCAGCTGGGGGTAAGATGATCACCTCACTGATATGCAAGTCTTGCCCAGTAATTGTAGAGGGTAGAGACTTGAAAGCTGACCTTATTGTCATGGACTTACATGAATTTGATTTAATTCTGGGTATGGATTGGTTAGCTATATATCACGCTACCATTGACTGCTTCTCGAAGCAGGTGACTTTCCGAATCCCTGACATTGAAGAGTTTTATTTTGTGGGTGATGGAGGGTGTGTCTCCCCTCAGATAGTGGCAGCCTTACAGGGTATTCGGTCTCTCAGGAAAGGGTGCTCTGTGTATATGGCAGCCGTCATGGATTCTGAGCAGTCGGAACAGAAAATTGAAGACATACCCGTGGTCAGAGAATACCCTGATGTTTTCCCTGATGAGCTTCCTGGTTTACCACCAGTTAGAGAGGTGGAATTTGCCATTGATCTAAACCCTGGTACGGCACCCATATCTAGACCTCCTTACAGAATGGCCCCTGCTGAACTAAAAGAACTGAAGGAACAGTTGCAGGAGCTATTGGATCTGGGTTTCATTCGACCCAGTGTCTCTCCTTGGGGTGCACCAGTGTTATTTGTGAGGAAGAAGGACGGTAGTATGAGGCTATGCATTGATTTCCGAGAAATTAACAAAGTGACTATCAAGAACAGGTACCTCCTGCCCCGGATTGATGACTTGTTTGATCAACTTCAGGGTGCCCAGGTGTTTTCAAAGATTGATCTGCGATCTGGATATCATCAGTTGAGGATAAAGGAGTCTGATATAGCCAAGACTGCCTTCCGCACCAGATATGGCCATTATGAGTATCTGGTGATGCCTTTCGGGTTGACAAATGCTCCAGCTGCATTTATGGATCTGATGGACAGGGTATTTAAACCTTTCTTGGACAAATTTGTAATTGTGTTTATTGATGACATCTTAATCTATTCCAAGAGTCATACTGAGCATGAGCAACACTTGAAAATTGTTTTGGAAATTTTGAGACAGAATCAATTGTATGGAAAACTGAAGAAATGTCAGTTTTGGCTGGATCAGGTGATGTTCTTGGGGCATGTGGTATCTAAAGAAGGAATTATGGTTGACCCGAAGAAGATCGAAGCTGTAGTTGACTGGAGCAGACCGACAAATGTATCAGAGATCCGCAGTTTCCTTGGATTAGCTGGCTATTACAGAAGATTTGTAGAAGGCTTCTCTAGTATTGCTGGGCCCTTGACTCGACTCACTCGCAAAGGAGTGAAATTCGAGTGGTCGGATCAGTGTGAGAAGAGCTTCGAGAAATTGAAGCGCCGGCTAGTGTCAGCACCTATTTTGACTCTGCCAGTCACAGGTGTTGATTATACTATTTACAGTGATGCCTCCAAGAAGGGTTTGGGCTGTGTGCTGATGCAGAATGGAAAAGTTATTGCCTACGCCTCTAGACAGCTCAAGCCTTATGAAGAAAACTATCCCACACATGATCTCGAGCTTGCAGCAGTTGTATTTGCTCTGAAAATATGGAGGCACTATTTGTATGGAGAGACATGTCAGGTATATACTGATCATAAAAGCCTGAAATATCTCTTTACTCAAAAAGAGCTGAACATGAGACAGAGGAGGTGGCTGGAGTTGTTAAAAGATTATGATCTGACTATCCACTATCACCCTGGAAAGGCAAATGAAGTAGCAGATGTACTGAGCCGGAAATCTTCAGGGAATATTGCAGCCTTGATTACTACTCAGAAGGATATTCTGGAAGATCTGAGGAGAGCAGAGATAGAGGTGTATCTACATGAGGCTACTATGAAATTGGCAAACTTGCGAGTCCAGCCTACACTTATTGATAGAATTAAGGCAGCGCAAGTTGATGACCCTCGACTCCAGAAGATCAGGAGGGATATCGAGTCTGGTACACAGTCAGATTTCCGTATACATGAAGATGGCTCTTTGAGGTTTATTAACAGAGTCTGTGTTCCAGATAATCCTAGTCTGAAGAAGGAAATCATGGATGAAGCTCATAGTACGGGATATACAGTGCACCCAGGCAGTACCAAGATGTACAAGGATCTGAAAGCGGTGTTTTGGTGGAATAACATGAAGAGGGAGATTGTCCAGCATGTATCTCAATGCTTAACTTGTCAGCAAGTTAAGATTGAGCATCAGAGACCAGCAGGTATGCTACAGCCTCTGCCGATTCCAGAGTGGAAATGGGAGCATATCACTATGGATTTCGTATCAGGGCTACCTCGTACCCTTAGAGGTCATGATTCAGTCTGGGTGATCGTAGACAGACTGACCAAAACAGCTCATTTTCTGGCAATCAAGACTGGGATGACACTGGAGAAGCTGGCAGAATTATATATCGAGCAGATAGTACGGCTGCACGGAGTTCCAGTATCCATTGTATCAGACAGAGATTTCCGGTTTGTGGCACATTTCTGGGGCAGCTTGCACAGAGCTTTGGGGACCACCCTTAGCTTCAGTACAGCCTTTCATCCACAGACAGATGGACAGTCTGAGAGGACCATCCAGATTCTAGAGGATATGCTGAGAGCCTGCTCTATTGATATGAGGGGTTCTTGGGATCATCACTTGTCACTGGTAGAGTTTGCTTATAATAATAGCTACCAGGCAAGCATACAGATGGCTCCTTATGAGGCTCTATATGGTAGGAAGTGCAGATCGCCTATCTGTTGGGATGATGTGGGGGAGAGGAAGATCTTGGGTCCAGAGATGGTGCAGCAGACAGTGGAAAAGATTCAGTTGATCAGAGAACGACTCCGAGCAGCTCAGAGCAGACAGAAAAGCTATGCAGATATCAGGAGGCGGGAATTGGAATTTCAGGTCGGAGATCATGTGTTCCTCAGAGTATCCCCTTCTAAAGGGATCATGCGGTTTGGAGTTCGAGGCAAGCTCAGTCCGAGATATGTGGGACCCTTCGAGATTCTCGAGAGAGTTGGATCTGTTGCTTATAGACTGGCACTTCCACCTGCTCTATCGGGAGTTCATTCTGTATTTCATGTCTCCATGCTGAGGAAGTATATTGCTGATCCAAATCATGTGATTGATGTGGCACCTTTGCAGCTTCGCGCCGATCTTTCTTATGTTGAGCAGCCTATCCGTATAGTGGATAGGAAGGATCAAGTTTTGAGGAGGCGCACGATTCCTTATGTAAAGGTGCAGTGGAGCAATCACAGTGAGAGAGAAGCTACTTGGGAGCTGGAGGAGGAGATGAGAGAGAAGTTTCCTGCCTTGTTCTCGGATTGAGGTATGTTTTAATTTCGAGGACGAAATTCTTTTTTTAGTTGGTTAGAGTGTAAAGACCAGAAATTGGGCCCGTTCTTGGGCCCAGTGAACTGAAGTCGGCAATGGATGCCGACTTCAGTCTATTCATCGTGGTCTTCCCACGATGAACCCGCCGGCCGAACGGCCAGCGGGATCTCCGCACACCACCCCCCCCCCCTCTTCCCTCTTCCCTCTCCCCTCTTCCCCTCTTCCCTCTCCCTCTCTATCTCTCTCTCTCCCTCTCTTTCTCTTCTCTGAGAGCCCCATTCCTCCTCTTTCCCTTCCTTGAGAGCCGCTGCCGCCGCCGGAGCCGCCGCCGCTGCCGGAGCCGCCATCGCCGCCGGGAAACCACGCCGACGACTAGAGGTGAGAAAGGCAACCTATTTATTGTTTTTTTTTGGGGATTTAAGGGGAGAGAAAAGAGGGATGACAACCGGTTTTCATCCCCTGTTTTTGGAAAATTTTTAATGGGATTCGGCCGGCCGACGGTGGCCGGCCGGGGTCAATCCGGCCGAAACGAGTTCGGCCGGAGGTGGGTGAACGGGGGCCGGGCTTCCAGCCCCGGTCTCCCTCTCTTTCCTCCCTTTTCTTCCTCCCTCTCTCTCCTTCTTCTCTTCTTCTTCCCTTCCGTCGCCTGTGACCGTGGGGTGACCGACGGTGGCTGGCCGAGCGCCGCCGCCGAGGGCCACGGTCGGCCGCCGAGGGCCGACCGGAGCCACCAGCCACCCCCCCCCCCTTCTTCCTTTCTTCTTCTTCTCTCCTTCTTCTTCCTCTTCTCCTTCTTCTTCTTCTTCTTCTTCTTCCGGCTGGGTGTTTTCCTTGCATCGTTTTTCGTGCCCTATTGGTGTCTCAAACCACACAAATGAACTTTGGGTGTTTCCCTTGCATCAATTTCCGTGCTCTGTTGGTGTCACAAACCAGACGCAAATGAACTTTGATTTGATTGAACCATCTTCTGACTGTGGATTTGGTCTAGACTTGGATTGGTCTAATTTGAGTGTAATCTGGTTTGTTAAGCTTGATCTAATCTGGGCTGATCAGAGCTGGTTTGGTGTGGGCCGGTTTGATCTAGATCTGTAATGTGGTTTGGTTCAATTGGGCCTAATCTGGGTTGGGCTGAGTTGAACCTAATTGGATCTGTGGGCTGGGTTGGTTTGGGCCCGAAATCTGATTTGGACCTGATACCTGGTTTGGTTCAATTGGGCTTGATCTGTTTTGGGCCACAATTGACTTGGGTTTAAAGGGTTCTGATTTTAGGGTCTATGTTTGATCTTAGGGGCCCATTCTTGGATCCATGAACTTAGGAGTTTAAGGGTTTGAAAAATTGTTTAAATTATGTTTCTTAGTTAATTAAATAATTAATATTTATGTTTAACCAGGGGTTTGTGATATCTGTGGCAGGGATTTTTAAGCGATCCCAGGTAGGTAACCTTGCTCAAAGTATGATTTACATGTATTATGCATATGTGTATGATTATTTCCGGCATATTGATATGTTTTATATTTCTTGGCATCATTATTATTTAAAAGCATGTTTTTGACTGAAAATCGATCATCTGAAAATCTATTATGTAGATATTGGTTTTGAAAACTTATGTTTATATTAAGTTTGATTGTTGGAAATTGTGGATGTGATTTTGGAGACCGCGTGACTATTGTCTAGGATTCCCGCCAATGGGGTGGAAACGTTGGCCCTGTCGACTTGTATGAGGAACTAGTTCCGGCACTATGGGGTGTTTTGGCTCTGCGGAGCATGCTCTGAGGAGCAGAGATTGGGCACCCTGGGGTGCAGCACTGCGGTGCAGGGCTCCATTAGGAGCAGAGTGTTGACACTTCGGTGTGACCATGCCACTGGGTGATGTGGCCGTAGTCATGCGGTTTGATCTGTGGATTATGTTATGCGTGATATGATAGACGGAGATGGTATATATATATTACTTGAGTATCGGATTGGTTTGCGGATCATCATATTTATTTTGTGCACATGACCTGTAGTTACATTGCATATGCTTTAATACATGTTATCGTGACTTTATGCATGTTGTTACCTACTGAGCTGTTGTAGCTCATACCTGTTTTTGACATAATTGCAGGAGATGATTGATGGGGGATTCGGGAGGAGAGGACTTATGACAATGGACATAGATAGATTTAGATTCATTTTGTCATAAGTAATTGATCTTGTAAATAAATGTTATCAACTTTATTTGAGACATTTGAAATTGAATTATTGATTTGATTATCATAAATGATAGATTTTTAGTATTGATATTGTGATCTGATGTTGTGACTTGAGTGTCTGATTATTCAGCCTTGCACGCCCGTGCGGTCCGCCGTGCGGGTGTGCGGCGTCTGACGCGTCCCGGGCCTAGGTTCGGGTTCGGGGCGTGACACTTGTCATTGTCTTGCTCAGAAAACTCGCTTTAGAAATTTCACTGTCTCAGGCAAGAAAATTTTATAATGGCTATTATTTGACCTTTTTATTGTTCATTTGACCGTTATTTTTCCCCTAGGCTTATTGTGCATTGCAATGTTGCTAAAGTAAAAGTTCCTAGTCTCCACTAAAAAGCGAAACTGATGGTGCTTAATTATCCTTATTAAGGAAGAAGCCCTTGTACCAATGGTGCCATGCGTCGGCTGTCCCAAGTTGCTCGTGATATGCGACACCACCGTGTCCCCTACTCCATTGCCTGCCCGTGCGGTATGGCAGTGCTGCATCTCTATGAGTAGCCCTGTCCTTTCTGAGAAGCGTGCAAAATCCCTGCATCCTCTTAAACAGAGATGATGATTTAAGTTTTAGAAACCTTATTAGGTCTGGAGAATGGGAGGATGAGCGAGACAGCGAACAGAGAGAAAGCCGGTGCTTGCCGAGCGGCACCCTCGCCACGGCTAAAACAGGGGATGGCCATGACCGGTGGCTCCCAGATGGCGGATGCTGCGAGTCTCAGAGGAGGAAGTGGAGAACTCGACACTGTCACAAGGTTATTACTTTCCCTGAGGAGTCGTCAGGGACATCAAGGGCAGAGTGGAAACTTGCCGACGCTGGAGAAGAGACTGAGGAAGGCGTTGATAGCCTCTTCTCTGAAGAACATATGGAGGTTAGAAAATGCATTGAACCGTGGAGACGATATTTTCAGGCAGCCGAAACACCCATCCGACATGCAGCCATTTGGGATCGGTTCCAGGATTTCCCGATGGAGTTCCAGAAGAGGGAGATGATCTTGGAGGCCTCTTCGGTATATCTGGATGACCTAAACGCTTCAACTAGATTTGGTGCTTGTCGATTCCAAGAACCGCTGGCTCCGGGGGTTGATGTGGGAGGGAAGGGAAGAAGGTGTTCCGGCTGTACCCTGTGGGAGGATTGGACATGGTGCTACTGAATGCTGTTATGCTGAGGTCGAGGGGCCTACTGCTACGGCTGACGACAACCCGCCGGAGTTGCGAATGGAGCCGGGAACCTGTCAACCAGTAGATGGGGATCTCCCCGGCGCTTCACCGCCGAGGAGGAGGGAGAAAGGGAAGTTACTCTGCTGCCATGGCTAGGAGCACAGAGGGTCAGAATGGCCAAGAACGGTATCGAGGAGAAGACCGAGTTTAACGCGGACCAAGCATAAACAAATCGCCGAGACCTATCAGGTGACGTGGCGCAGCGGCCCGGGGGTGGTTGGCCGTTAGGGACTTTAGGAAGAGTAATGCTAGGGTAACACGGATACTTAGCACAAATACCAAGATGCTGGCTCCTACCCCACGTATTAACTTTCTTAGAAAGCACTTTTTGATCCTCAAAAATTTTTTTTGGGGTGAATATAAATTTTTGATAAAAAAATTAAAAACTTATTTTAGTTTTAGCAAAAAGCTGAAAACGTCTAATTGGAAAAAGTTCCAAAATAGAGTTTCTTTGAAAAAAATATTTTTAGTATATGTCGAAAAATTATTTTAGATTTACAAAATTTTCTTTTTAGATCAAAATACTCATGATAAAATTATATAATTACCGAAAGTGTCCATTTATATCATAATTCATAAAGTAAAAAAAATCTGCAGAAACCCCAACAAATAAGGAACCCTAATCAAAGTATTATATTATACTATAAATATAATATTTTATTATATTAGAATAATATTATATTACATTACAATAATATTATACTATATCATATATTGTATTAATATATTATATTCATTATGCTCTGTTATATAATACTATCCAAGATCCTTTATAACTATTTTGTTATACTAAAATTACTTTCTTAGTTTGTTTGCCAAATACATATTAAAGCTTTACAACACTTTAAAAATATAGTTACAAAACAATAAATAACTTTTTATAAAAGTTCTACTTCAAAAATTTCTACTGCCAATAGTTTTGCCAAACGGGATGTTGGTCATCGCGGTGATGGAACGATGAATTCGTTTGAGTAAGAGAGGGTAGAACTGAGAATGGATCTCAGTTAAATGCTAGAGACCTTTCGTTCCAAAACAATCGTGAAGATATTGCTGGAACAACCGTTTCTTGATCTTTGATTGCTCATTCATGTTGCAACGTGACATGTGTGCTTAAATTTGTACATCATCATCTGATTTGAAAGCGATTGCTAATCTTTTAATTTTTCATTTATTTTACAGAGTATGCAACGAGGCAAATGTTGCTTCTTTAAATTGGATTTTTTATAGGTTTTTTTGGGACAAACTGCTAGCAGATTGTGATTGGGCAGCCTCTTCACGTTTAATAAATGCCTACATACACATCCAATGTCTCAGATTTGAGATAAGGCATGGCAACCCCGGCTCTGTGGATAATAAATATGCGAGTCTTTGTCATTAGTATTAAAATATATAGTACAATAAAATTTACATAAAGATGAAGTTATCGATACCATCGAGACAACTAGAACCAGCCTAATTGCAATCACAACAAGAATTGTGAAGAAGATCCAGTTGTGCTCCTCGCTGCCCGCGAATAGAATCTTAATTTTCCAAACCCAACTGTAGATATTTCACAACAAGAATTGTGAAGAAGATCCAGCTGTGCTCCTCGCTCACGAACAAGATCTTGATTTTTCAAACCCAAATGTAGATATTTTCGATGGAAAGATCTCACAAACATTTTTGGATGAGTTGGAGACTAAGTTCATAGAATGTCCTTTTATAACATGCCTTATCCATCAATATCAAAGTTAGCTAGGAAGACTAAAATACACATTATTTTCACTATAGTTATTTAAAATTTAATTTTATTGCAACCATCCTATAATATATTCGGTCACCATAAGGAGGCTTGTTTTGGATCAAAATCTAGATTAAATTAAAACAACTAAAGCAAATCTCATGACGTGGAACACAACCTAATTGGCTCAATCGAACAAAATTTCAGCGGTCAGCTCAGCCACTGATGCAATAGATATCATTTACGTCAGCTGTGGTTTGCCCCCTTTTTTTTATTATTATTTTTGAGAGAAGAAGCGTAGTCAATCGTTCATTCGTCCACGAACCGTCACGCATGAGCTCGTGATCTGTAGGCATGACTTTGGTGAGTTTCTTGTGCTCGTGAAGGAACCTGCATCCCTTTTTTTTTTTTTGGGTAAAACTCGCAGCCTTTAAATCACGTGAACCACACGAGATCCCAGTAATTGCTTCTTTGCTCATGTCATGGTCAGCTTGGATGGAAACTCTCGGAAGAAATTCAAATCATTGTTTCAGTGTCTCACACGGACACATTATGTGAAAACTTGTACCAGCATATATTTTGTCCGCATCAATTATTTATCAAAAAAAATTAAATATTTATATAAAATTAAAAAAAATAAAAAATATTTTTTTTTGCTAGACCGAGTGATTCATACAACATGTGTACGGATACATCCGAGGCAGCTCTCTATCTCTCATCCACAGAGTGCTGCTAGTATGGTTAGCCATGTAGGTAGCCACCCAATACGCAGCTCCATTAGCTTCTCTAAATACATACTTCATCTGGACAACTCCTTCGTTCCTCATCATCATTTAGATATCGCGAGTCAAGAGATGGCCAGCAGCAGCAATTCTTGGATTCCCTGGATCCAGCTGATGATCATAGCTGAGTCATCTTTTAAGATGACTGAACTAGCTGAGAGCACGTGTGCATCTAATTGCTGAAATTTTGCTGCAACATAGGCAGTTGCCTGCGGTTGCCCCCCAGACCCCTAGTTATGAAGAAATCCCTTGGGTGTTTTTTTTAACTATCTGAGATAAATCGAAATGTGGATTGGTGTGGCTGCAGGTTGGCCGCTGAGGTGATGGCTGAGGTCCCAAACAGGACCTCACAATAACTGCCTTTTCAGAACAAAAGAAGGTTCTCTTCACATGGACTTTTGACCAACAGAGGGCTAAATGGAACCGGATCCTTCAGACCAAGCCACCTGTGGACCGTAACGTTGTCCAAAGCCAGCAGTTGATGTTTATGCTTACGGGTGTTGGATCCGCTCCTTTAGCCGCAAACAGCGTGGCGTCCCACCACGTGATGATTCGCGGAAACATCGCGTCCTCTGCGATGGGTGGGTGAGAATATCTGGAGCCTCATCCTTTCATTTATAGGAAATAAAAAATATTTTTTGGGTTTTGCTATGGTAATTTTTTTAATATTAATTTATAAAAAGTGAAGGGATATCCATCGGAATAAATGCGTGAATTTACTTGGATAAATATGGACCATGGGCAGCTATTTATATAGGGTTTTGCTATGCTGCTACTTTATACTATTTTATAAAAAAGTTAGAAGGCATCTTGATCGTGCAATAAAATAGAATATTTAACGTATTTTATCGTTAACATATTACCAGTAAGTTTCCAGTCGCTCCTTTTTATTATTTTTCTTGTAAAGAAAAATATTTTATTAGTTACCAGGATCTATTTTTTATTATTTTATAAAAAGAAATATTCTTTATTATATTTTATTATTTTTTTATTTTTGTCTGTCTTTTCTTAATCTCCTCCAAAAGCAAGTTTTCTTCAAAGAGCGAGTTTCTCCTGTAGTTTTATTTTTTGGAGATAATTGAGTTTATCTTTGATTGCATGTTGCCGACTTGCCGCCCTCACTAACAAAGTGTGTGGTAGAGGAAAAAAAAGGAAAAGGTGGCTTTATAGATTTGGAACAACTCTAGAGACAGTGAATTTGGTGTCCAAGAGGAAAGCAAGGGCACAAACTAGGTATTGTGGTGGCCGGCAAAGACGACAGAGATCGTGGTGCAGATGCTGGAGAGGTAAAAGGCCTTGCAGGGGTCACTAAAGGAGAAGTTAAATGGAAAGGAGGGCCTAAGGATGAGGCGCTAAGTGTCGAGGGTGGTGGTGTCATCGAAGATGAAGATGGAGTCAAGGCTGCCAAACTCCTAAGGTTCGGAATCTAGAAGTCTCCTGGACGTTGTTGTTTGTGATGATGAGGGCGAAGGGGCAGAGGATGGAGGCAATGAGAAGGAAGGCAGAGGACGAAGATGGTACATTATCAAGGTATCGTGGACTCTTGGAGAAGGAACTGTCTAAAAAGAGAAGAAGATGAAAAAAAAAAAAAAGGAGTAACAAGCTTTCAAAACATCCCTTAACTCAACTGCAATTATAAAATAAAGTATAAATTTTATTTCCAAATGCTCTTAAAATTTAATATATTTACTATACCAATCATGTATACGAAGGATGGTTGCTCGTAGATATGTCAAACCGTCGATACTAAATCGGATGGTCAGAGATACAGAGTCGAAAGGATATTAAATTTTTTTTTGAAGTACCATAGAAAATTCCATTTATATAAAGTACATTTATAGGGATAAATATATAAATTCAAGTATATATATATATTATGCGAGAAAGATAAAAAATAAAAATAGAGAAAGGGAAAGGTTTGGGGTCAGAACTAAGAAGCTTCCGCGGGCCCCGGTGGGAGAGAGCCCCCCAAGGCTGCTGCCGTACGCCAACACGGAAACGGGGCGGTTGGGGCGGTCAACTGGATTCTTATGCACGCGGCCAGCCCGCCCGGACGGCAAAAAGAAATTTCTCTGCCAAATTCCCTTCCTTTCGGTCCCTTATATGGCTGTTGTCCAATGAGCCCATAGCAACATACATCGCCGGCTAGCTGGACTCCATTGCCCCAAGCATAGTAGAGCATGACGATGATGATAGGCGTCTCATCCAAGGTGTTATGGACTCGGCGGCCATGGAGATGGGCCAAGACTCTCTTCTTCCTGCTAACCATGGTGGCCTCCCTTCTAGTTGTTTGCGCCCCTCCTCTTTTAATCGTGATTCTCGACCTCCTGGTCCCAACTGCCCTGGTATCCACCTCTTCCGATCCGGCCTTTCCCTCTGCACCGCTCGCAGCCCAGCTGAAGGATTTCAATTTCCGGACTTCGCTGGTCGACGTGCCCATCATATCCGCAGCCAGATCCCTCCTCATCCTATGTAAGAAGGAAATCCAGTTCTAAGAGAATCGTGTCGCCGGATGAATTGGTACTCATTGGTATCGCATGCTTGCAGGTGTTTATGTGGTTTGTGGCGGACGGGGGCTGTACCTGGGGGTGGCGATGCTGTGTGGCTTTGGTTCGATGGGGTACGTGTTGGTTAAGGGTATCGGGATGTACGGGGCGGCGGCCTCCGTGCGAGGGGAAGGGAGCCAGGTGAGGGTTGACGGGATGGACGGCGCGGCGGCGATGGAGGGCTTGTTTTTGAGCTCGGCGGCGCTGGCGATGGCTCACATCCTGGTGGCCTACCGGACCGTCTGCCGGGAGAGGCGCAAGTTGCTTGTCTATAGAATTGACGTCGAAGCGGTCAGTCTCATTCTCCCCTTGTTTTTGGTAGAATAATATTTCAGCATATACAATATATTCGAAAACAAAAGTATCAGATGGAAGATTATAATTATTTTTGCTAAAATTATTGAAAATACACACTGATGGGCATAGGTATTTCTTTTTTGACTTTTAGTTCTTATTTTATCTAATCAAAATGCAGATAGAGGAATTCACAGAGGAAAGTAGGGTCAATGACAATATAGAAAAAAAAAGATGGCTCATATTTGGTTAATTTTTTTTTTTTTATAACAAAGTATGGTCAATGAGAATAAGAAAAAATAACTTATATTTGATCAGAGTTTTTAGAAAAGATAGACAAAAAAAATAGTTTTTCCATGAGAACATGAATTTCATATTTTATAAAAAGGAAAATCTATGTGGAATATTGAAAAGCTCAGTTCTTACAAGTTAAAAATTGAGATAATATTTTTTTCAACAATATTCAGAAGCTTTTAGATAGAATAAGATAATATATATATATTTTTTCAGAAAAATAGATGCTCATCATTCTAAAATAGAAATATACAAAAATTATTATTTTTAGATATTAAATATTCAGCTTTCTAAAAAAAATATTTGAGTAAGAAAATTTTTTTGCCGTGAAACTCGGCAACCCCCCGGGTCTCGGTTTAGAAGTTTCTTAAAGTTCGAGTATGCAACGGTAAGAGATGGAGGCCCTTGGGCCCTACTGTAGAAAGTTTGCACTGTATGCCGGAGATTGTTCGATACTTCAAACTCAATTGACCAATAAGATTAGCTTAGTTTTGACCGAGTAACTTTGACTGATGACCCGTAAGAATATAACCAATACAAAGACGTGTGACCAACCCTCTTCTTGACACGCTGAAACATTCAAAGAGTTCGTGCTGGTCTCAGTGGGCTGGGCCCAAAACTCTCAAAGTTTTCATCACCTACACAAGTTCCCAAATCAGCCCTAGTCATGCTTAACCTTCAAATATTTAGGCTTTTTACAAAAACGGTTCCAATTCAGACCCCTACGGAAGCCCACCAAGTTGACTGAGATCCCTCAATAATTGGGAAGGTCACCCCCAATCTAATCCTTCCATGCGACGTACTAGAGTTAACTTGAGCAATTTGTCTTAAATCCATCTTTCAAATATGCGAGCAGCGACTTCAAAAGATAAATAAATATAGAGCAATACTAAAATACTTGAAATGTTCATTAGATAAATATATTGTGAAAACCCGTGCGGGCGTATGTTTAATCCCGTATCAGTTATTTGCCGAGAAGATCTTGGATACTTATAAATGACTAAAAAATTCGAAAAAAATATTTTCCGGCTAGCTTTTTTTGAGTAAGATCTTAGGTTATTACATATATAGATCACATGGCAACTACCCTTGCAACAATAACCCTCAGCTAAGGACATTGTTCGTGTGCATCTATTCTTAGCAGTCTAATTGCATTACTAAGCATCATTTTATTAAAAGAAAGATGGTCATACCATTCTAACAATAAATTTCTATCTTATGCAGGTGGCAACGTGCAAAAATGACTTCCCTAGCTACCATAAAATTGCACTTAGTAAGTGAAGGCAAGAAAGATTTTTTGTATCTCTAAAGGGCATATCCAAGGAGCATGTAAATTGCAAGGAAGCTTTCAATGTTACATGCCAAGATTTAGTTCGATCCATGCCATTTCAAATCAAAGTGATTTTCCTACCATTTGATTTCGTCAACACAGCTATCAGTTGTAAGTAGTCAATTTTGTAGCGGTACGATAGCTGTGTACATTCATGTCTATGTTCATCTTGTATACTTGTATTTTATTTGATAACGGTGTGTGTGTATATATATATTCTTTATCATTCTTTTCTTCAAACGGAATCTTATATATGGATGTTCAGATAGTAGCCTGAACCATCCCTCTAACCATGTAGCAATGGAAGAAGCAGAGCCGGATACCGACTGGGCCGGGCTGGTTCTGGATCTCTTCATTTGGTTGGACCCAATAGACTGGATCTCTTCACAGCCCAAGCCTGCGTTGAGGGTCGTGGCGGAAGGTGAATGTGACTTGCCGACGGTGATCGGGGGGCCGTGTGTTTGAGAGCCATGAAATAGAGATGATTTTTTACAAAAAGACTTATGTTGGGATGGCGTGGGCCTAATAATCTGAACCCGGCCCAACCTCATGGGTGGGAAATGTTCAGGCTCTTCTTGTTATTTTTTGTTGTTTTGCTGCACAAATAGCCCCACTTCTTTGTTTCCAGCCTCTAGCTAGGAGTAAAGGAAGTTCACGTTCCGGGAGAGGTTAATGAAGCTGAAGACCTTTCTAACTTAGCCAATGGATCCTAGCATTGGTATGAGAGTGAGAAAAAATAATCAAACATCAACAATACGCCTTATTTTTATTAAAATTTGTGGAGCATTTGTATTTGAAAACTTTGAACAAGGGGTTACGTTGCACAATTTTGTAATGCCTCAAGAGTACCTGATCATGTTATTCTGGTTTGGTGGTTGCAAGTGAGATAATGTGAAATTGGTGATTGCAAACATGTGAAGTTTTCCAAAAGATAAGATCATTAGTAGTGTAATGCTATTTGGTGACTTTTTTCATAAAAAAATTGTTTTTTGATCGAATTATCGACATGCCTTTTGTTGTAGACAAAAAAAGAAAGAGTGTATAAGAACTTGAAATTGATGCTCAGCTTAAAATATAAAAATAGTCAATGACGAGAAAGATGTACCAATTTCAGTATTATGTGGTAGTATCATTAGTATTACAAGTTTTCATGGAATTCCATAAACTCGCGTTATATTAACATCGAAGGTAGTATCGGATGCAAGGTCTATCTTTTGATGGAAATGAATTTCATTTTTCTAAGGCTTGTCAGCTTACATTTTTGCAAGAAAAATCTAAGCCGCCTTCAGTGTTGATCGAGTAGTATCAGAAAAATTGTATACACTCAAATCCTTTGCCCTACGGCCAACTCTAAAGCTTAAACTAAGACGTATTTAGGCCCTTAAATTTTGGGGAGGGTAAACCCACGCAAAAAGACAAGACCTGAACATCTCTAAGTTCTTCAGTTTGTGAGCCATGTTTGCTATTTTATATTTTTCCCTGCCTTGTCTTTTTTGTTTTTCTCCAAGAAATCAATTCATATCCAGATTGAGGGTTTAGCTGACCCCTTCACAATCTTCACCATTGACATCAGTACTTCACCAAAAAAACAGTCATAAAGGCTTTAATTAAAAATCACCATGGCATGCTAATTTCAAGACCTGCGCAGATTACTGTCACGACTCACAAATAATATGAATTAGTTGATATCTTTTAGAATTAACATAAGGTTAGATTTGGTCAAGTTCTAGCCAAGCCCTTTGACTGCACCCCAAATTTGATTATTATCATGCTGAAACAAGTAGACTGAAACCGGTGAACTGGGACTTCTCCTAATCGTCGTGTATATCCCTCTGCTTAGAGGATTTGACTTCAAATCTTGGATGATGCGTTCTAAGCATTTGGACCTAAATAGTTATATATAAGTCTCCCTTCTTTTCTATCAAAGAAAAAAAAAAGAATAAAAGCAAGTTTTCTTCTTCTTCTTCTTTTCAAACCAGGTTGTAAAGTGAGATTCGCATATGGTTAAAATTCATCAATAAGAATCCATCCAATCATGGTTTGGTTGAAACAAGTAGACCCGAGCAGCTACTACTATCTCTTTACAGGTTGGACGCCTGGTACAGAGCATAGATATTGTCAGGCCTATCTGGGTTGTTTATTGATGACTGGATTTCTGAATGCGATGATCATTGTCTCACGTGTTCACAAGTTATTAACCCATCGGGTACGGATCTATTAGACAAGTCGACCTTTAATTGATAACCATTTGATCATTCGGATTTGTCTGAATACTGTGATGTCTCATCTCAAATAAAATCAGTGAATGGCTTATCCTAATATTTCACTCACAGCAGCCCAAAGTTTTCTATTTCTTTGTGTTTTTGATAAATATGGTGAATTAAACAATACAATATAGATACATTTATGGAAATCAAAAAATAAAATATTTAAAAATTAAAGGAGAGAATTTGTCGAAGAATTCTATGCTATAATTCCAGTACGATTGATCATATAGATCGCCATCCAAGCAGTAGCATTATTAGTTTTTCTAGAGATATATGATATCTCAGTAGAGAGCGTTGCACATACCATTCGCCAGCAATATTTTATAGAAAGGGATAGATTTTGGTATCTGTTGCGGGATTTTCACCCCGGCAACAGCCCGCACACCGGCCGAGCAGGAAAAGCGGCTGCGTCCCTCCTGAGGTATTGTCCGTTCTGGGCCCCGCAGGCGCGGAGCTCGCACGGGGTGCGCACCCACTTGCAGGCGCGGAGCTCGTACAGGGGGCTTGGGCGTCCCTCACGGTTTTGTCCCACAAAAGGGCTCTCGTGAGGAAAGATTTTAAGCCGCGAAAAGGTCTGTGCCTTATAATGAGGAGGCCTAAAACCTTTCCTCATGAGGGCCCTTTTGTGGGACAAAACAATGAGGGATGTCCAAGCCCCCTGTACGAGCTCCGACACCTGCAGGTGGGTACGTGCGCACCCCGTATGAGCTCCGCGCCCGCGGGGCCCAGAGCGGACAATACCTCGGGAGGGATGCAGCCGCTTTCCCTGCTCGGCCGGTGTGCGAGCTGTTGCTGGGGTAAAAATCCTGCAACAGATGGCGCTAGAAGGAGGGCCCCGGCTACGCACAGACCTTCTCGCTGGGGGCTGTGTTGTGGGATGGGGTTCCAAACTTTAGTCCCACATCGGCTAATCAGCGGAAAGGTCTGTGCCTTGTAATGAGGATGCCTAAAACCTTTCCTCACGAGGGCCTTTTTGTGGAACAAAACCGTGAGGGACGCCCAAGCTCCTTATATGAGCTCTGTGCCTGCATGTGGGTGCGCACCCCGTGCGAGCTCCGCGCCCGCGGGGCTGAGAGCGGACAATATCTTGGGAGGGACGTAGCCGATGTTGCCGGGGTGAAAATCCCGCAACAGTATCCGCAAAAGATGAATCTAAAAATCATCTACGAAGGAGGCCTCCTTTAAACAACTATTAGAAGCACTCAATTTACATGGTACGGTAGAATCAAAAACTTTGACACCTTGCGCAGCTAATGAAATTTCACCAGCACTCCTTATAATTATCTCTCTCTCTCTCTCTCTCTCTCTCTCTCTCTCTCTCTCTCTCTCTCTTTCTTCTCTCGCTTTCAATCATTTTTCTCTTCCATCTTGTCTTTAGCTAACTTTGTCGCGCACCAATCTTTCCTTTTTTTCTACTAAAATCTCCTCGCACTACAGATTTGCTTGGGTCGAATGCGGATGATACCACAAGCTGTCAACCAAAGCAGGATTATAGGAGTTTGGAATGTCGGATTCAGAGAATTCAGGAATTGTTAACCTGAAGACTGCGATCTGCACGACGCTGCCCGATTAATATATTACGTGTCGTGGCCTGATTTATGTATACAAGAAACAAGGGTGGAACGGTGGAAGCTAGCCCAATTCTCCAGCCTACGTGAAACAAGTGATCAAATGTTTCAACTTGAGCTCGACTTGCAAAATTCCCATATTATATTCTGTGACAACCAAGTTGACAATCTAACCTGAAACTGGTTCATCTGAGTGACATAAAATGGACCACAGAGAGTCCACGCACTGCACAATTTGCACCATTTTTGCATATTTGTTTGAAAATATTCTCTTTGGATTAGCAGGAATATTGAACCTTCTATCTTTAATCAGACCATACTCTTGTAATATAATAAGAAAAATGATTCTTAGGACTAACAGAAAGTAGTTCAGTAACTTCTCTTTACGTTGTTATTTGGTAAGTTCCAATTGTGATTCAGCCGAAGGATCCTGGCATTGCAGGCCTTCGAGCCGGGGGCCATCCGTGGGGCATTTAGATAAACAAACTCCTCATGAGGTTTGATTATCCAGATGAGAAAACAAAAGATTGTCAGCTTTCAGCAAAATCTGAACTGATTCCTGGCAAGGAGTAGTTTATTTTATGATATCTTACCCCTCAATGGCAGATGAAAACAGAATCATGGCAATGAATTTTAGTTTTCGTTTTTGATAAATAAGATGTTCTACATGTCTCTAGAGTAAATAGCATTGGTAAACACAAAGTCCTGCAATTGAAGTGGATAAGCATCAGTCTCTTTAGCATAATTCTGGTGATCATATGGCAATGAACATAATTTAGTGTAAGTTTAGGATATACAATATCCTATTAACGCGAGGAGAAAGAAGTCCAAAGACAAATGAGAATTACGATTCTACTCGGCAAAGATTATTCTAATGGCTAAAACATTATAATTAGCGGTCGCAAAAGTTGAGCCTCAACCTCTGAAATCTAGAACAAGTGGATGGATTAGCTTGACTCGATCTAACCAGATCAAGAAAATGGAAGCAACAATTCGAAACACATCAAAATGGATAGATTTTAGTGAAATTCATCCTAGAACAAATATTATGTGACCTAACATTCTTCACCCTAGGTTCATTTACCCAGAATAGCAGAATACCTCTAATAATATCTCATGTCAGACTTAGCTTCGCTACATGGGCCAACATGAATGTGCATGCTACGCGCATCAATTAGATGCCCTCGCGGCGATAGTGGCGACCACCCCATGCACTTGGCCTGGAAAATGTGAAGATATGGAACATGAAGCATCACAAATTAACACAAATATCAAATTTGATTTATATGGTAGCATCGATGTATGTTTACAATCCTAAGACGTACGTATATGCAGTCAAACAAGAATAAAGCGCATGTTGATTGTACTATGTGGAATTATCAAATATACTTCAGACCACAACTTTTGCACTGCAGAGTGCGGTGCCATCGTCGACAGCTGCCGTGCTATCTATCTTAGAGATGGGTGGCTCTCATGCATTGCAGTGATGGAGAAGGGCGATTCGTATCCAAAATGAATGATATGTTAGCTATTTACGGTGGTATCGTAATCCCCGCAGCGTGTAGATACTGCTCATTCCTTAGTCAAGGTCGTCTCTGGTTTGGGTGAGAGCTAAAAACGTTTTGCCTTCCATCACGGGCTTCCTTGTACTTCGATTGAAAGGCTAATTAACGTCTGAAACTGGAGATGACCTTGACTCCGTTCCTTGTCGATCGACCTTGCAAGGAGGGAATCGACGTGATTCACAATTTCACAGGAAACTGAACCATTCATCAGGTTCCATGCCAGCGACACAGGGTTTGGCTTTGGGCTCGCCGGTTTGTCCGCGGGTGAACGCTGTTTGGAGTTGTTGGCGCGAGTTAAATCGCAGGGCGCCACGCGTCCCGAAAGCCGGATGGAATACCGCCCGAAGACGGAGCCGATCAGGATCGGTAACGTCAATTCATGGGCCCCACAGGTCTCTCTGGGCTCTATTGGACAGCTGTATCCAGTCAGGTGCCACACAGCCATGCAATGCTCACGTGTTCTAAGGTAGGTCCCACATTTACTACACGACAGGACAGGCAATTATGTGGAAGATTTGGCTGTCTGTTCTTAGGTACCAACAGCGGATCTACTTCCGGGCTGGGCGGGTTGGAGAGATTGGAGAATCTGGGGGAGGGAATGGGTCCGACGGTTGGCGTGTCGGCTCCACCGACACTGCATCCACCTGGTTAGGCTATTCCAACGGTCACTTGTGTGGCTGGCGTTGTTCCAGCCTCCCCAACTAATACAGAAGATGCCATCGCAGCTAGCATGATGTCCCCTTGCCCCCCTGTTTGGTATGTACTCTCCTTGCTCTAATTTTGGCACAAGCTTTTTAGTACTATTTTCTTATGCTCCTCATTAATTTGAGATCCTCCTCCTCCTGAGTTACCTCCTATACCAACCAATTGGCACCAGTTAGCACGTATTATGTCATGTTATATTATCCCAATCTCTTGGAATCACTCCTTTTCTATCGAAAACTTCTCATCTTTATGTCAAGATGTCACAAGCAATTCTTCATGAAGGATAGAGATTAAAGGACGTAATTAGGACTTTAATGGGAGAGGAAGACTAGCACGTTTCAATTTGCTTTTCTATAGAGGCATCTTTTTTCTCTCTCTCTCTCTCTCTATAGCATGTAGAAAATGCTATATAAGTAACAAACAGTAAAGCTAGCAGTATTATAGAGGCACATGTGAAATTCAGCCAACTTAAAAAGGCTCCTGACGTCCAACACCTAAACTTGATCTTCTCCTGTTCAACCAATCCACATTTCCTGATTAATCTTTTCTTGGGCAACAAAAACTCATTCACTTTCATCCTTTGTCAATCAATGACCTATTCTGCTGGCTATTTTAATCATGTAAGTGCGTGCGCGCATACACACACACACACACACACACACACATATATATATATATATATATATATTTCATCCTTCAAGATATTTGGGTTATATTTTTTATGCAAAAAAATGATTCATCTTCTTTCATGACTTTGAATAGTTGGATTGCATAATGGCTACTTCAAGATCTACATAGAAGGGTGAAAAAAAAAAAAAAATGAAGTGCTTTGGGATCTCTATAAGCTGCATGATGTTCTAAAAGAAGATCAATTATTCATGAGGCATGCAAAAGTTGCAACCGGAGTCCCCTGTCCCACCTAAAAAATATTATCTAATCATGATTTATATTGGGCACATCTCCCCAATTATTGTCGCTACTTTTCTGAGCCTAACCTCTTGCAAGCTTACACGACGCCAACCAAAATAATTGAAGTACTATATATGAGGCCAAGCTGATGGTGGGTGTGGGTCCGGCATAAGATAGAAAAGAGACGTGCGTGGTACGCAGCACGCATGGAGTGTAGCTCCCACAAATGCCCACCACTCATAAGCCTACACTCAGAAGAGACATGGCGACCCCATTAACAAAAGGTGGAATCCGCGGCACTTCAACGAACACAAGCTCATACATACCTCTCCCCTTTCCTTGATCCACTGCTAACCTCTTATTGCTAATGCCGTTACTAAGGCTGCATTTAGTCCAAACAAGGACGACGATTAAGATGCTACGAATACGATGACGTCCGTCGGACGAAAGCGAGCAGTGCCAATGATAGGATTAGCACCTTGGATTAAGGTAGTAAAACTATTTTATGGAAGAAAAAAAATTAAAAAAAAAAGTGGATTGGTAGGAGGTGTAGAAAGCGTGAGAGTACCACCAAGGAGTAAAATAATTTGAATAGTATAAGGGAGAAAAAGTGATGCGGTCCCAAGTTGTCTGGTCCCCATTTTAATAGGCGTTTTAATGGGAATTTGTTGGAAATGGAGGACCACTGCCCCTTGGGTGGCGCCAGCCCCTTGGGTGGCGCCAGCCCCTTTTTTTCGGAATATTTTCCAGGCGCATCTATTCCACTGTTTTATTTACTCTTACACCCTCTCTCTTCTCTCTCTATCTATATCTTCTCATCTTATTTTTACTTTCTTTCCCTAGCTTTCTTTCACTTTTCAGAGGAAGAGGTGACGCCGATCCTCAAAGACCCAGATCCATATCTGTTTTCTTCTGAACTGAGGATGCAGGACCAAACAGAAGGCCATCTGAAAAAGTAGTGGGTGGAAGCAGGGAGGAGTAGGGAAAAACCCCCACTTTGGAGCATTTGGCATCCGTGCCAGTCCGAGATCTGGCTACTCTTTCATCCTCCGAGGAAAGGAAACAATAATTAGAGTGCTGCAGCTATTTACTCTGAGAGAGAGAGAGAGAGATAGAGAGAGAGAGAGAGCCAAGGCCAAGCAAAAAGAAGGAGAGAAGGGGGTCCATCTTACAGACTCAACTTGTAGGCCAGCAAGAACTACATGTCTTTGTGAGAGAGAGAGCGAGCGAAAGAAAGGTGAAGGGAAAATAAAGGCCATGCGGCGGCTGGTAGGTATGTCCAAATGAAAGGACGAGGATCCTATAAACTGCCCTGTTATACTTGCTCGTGATATCCTTTTCTTTTATCTCTTTTGTTTCCTTTTAGCTTCCAATCTTCTTAAGGAGTTGTTCATGGACGGCAACAGTTTTGATGGGGGAAGAGACTGTTTGTTTACTTTTAGCCTGCCCTTGGAAGCACTAACTCTTCTAGTGGTGTGCCCTTCAGAAGGTCTTTTACTCATCGTCTTGGCAAGCCCCTGGGTTCCAGGTTTTTGATACCATCTTCTTCAGAGACGGCACGGGCCATCTGCTCTTCCAAAACCGGTAACGGGGTTGGCCTACCTCGAGTCGTCTCTTGGACTGTAGAAACTAGATCATCTTGCATCATTTATATCTGATACTTGGAAAAATATGGCATATGAGAAGTGATCCGTTTGTTTTCTTTTTTTTTCGTTGATCTTTTGATTGCTTGTTTTGAAGGATTTGATTTTTCTCTTCTCTTTTTAGTCGGTTTAGTCTTGGGTGTCAATGTTTGACGTTGTGATTTGATATCAATTATTGTTGTAGGTTATAAGGGAGAGTTTCTTTTAATTACTGGAGAACAAGATGGCGCATCACCCACAAGAGAAGCCAGGGACTCAAATCTCTCCAGCTTTCGGCTACATCGATTTCTCCTCCACCGGCAACTCCAATATCCAGAGCTTCGAGTCCAACCAGGAGCTGTACAGCCTCCGGGCCGGGATGGAGATGCTGGGGAGAGGCTTCATCCCCAAGGTTGGCGGCAGCTCCTCCGGCATCGGTGGAGGGTTCTGCCAATCATCCAACGAGAATCTTATGGTCTCGGCCGAGACTGCGGGGACAACGACGACGGTGAATTCGTGGCAGCATCCGAATCGGATGCTGGTTGAAGATCCCTCGCTGAGGTGTCTATTCCCGAATGTTGCGAACCAGCAGCCGATCCGGGGGCTGTCCCTGTCCCTGTGCAACCCCGAGCCCTCCGAGTCTATAGCCGGCATGGAACAGCCCATCCTTCAGCAGCACCTCCCCACCAATTCAACAGACGAATTGTTCCCAAAATCCGCAGCCTTACTTCAAGACAGGAGGTTTTTCCAGCAATCCTATCAGCAACCACGACAGCTAAAGAGCTCCAAGTTCTTGATTCCAGCACAAGAACTACTCAACGAGTTCTGTAGTCTAGGTGGGGCAGGCAACTCCTCGAAGCAAAAGTCCTATAAAGCAAACCAATGGGAGGAAGGAGGGTCTTCTTCCAACTCTTCACGTAATCAATCCCTCTACTCTTCTGACGTTCTTGAGCTGCAAAAGAGGAAGGCTAAGCTTTTGTCAATGCTAGAAGAGGTGAGCTACTTAGTCTTCGCTTAGCTCTTCCACCTTGGTTAATAACACTAGAAACTACAATACTGAACAGCACACCCTCCTCTATATTGTTATTACTCCTAGGAGTAAAGGCAGTAAGATAAGTGGATACATGATTGATTAGAGGAAAACAGAAGACCATACCTTGGTGAGTCCGAAAGAGATAGGGAGTGGCCAGACGCATTACCCGGGGTAGGAGTCGATTCGTTCGGAAACTAATTGAATCCGGGTTCAATTATGTGGGACTGGCGAGATACCATTAATGCTGTACTGCGTCAGGGCAGGGACAGATTGATATTTCGGGGCATTCCATTTACTTTTGGAAACCTCTTTTCTTTTCTCTTAGTCGTCTAAGTAGCCCTACCAGCACCTCCAACCTCTCCATTGAATGGAACCCACCAGATCTATTATTTTTTACCATCGAATTCATTTATTTACTAGTTTCATGTTACAATTTGCGATAATTTACTGACAAAATCCGGGGTGTACTCCAAAAGCATTCGAGTACGAAACATTTGATGACAAAGCTCCATTGTACAAAACAAAAAGTTGCAGTACGTCATAGGGCCTAATTCCATGGTTCCCATACAGACTCTAGAAGAAGCTCCACACTGTTATTTCTTCCTCTTCTTGTTTGACACACTAATATTAACATCAAAGCAGTATTGTTCCTTTTTTTTCTCCTTTTGTTTTCACTGCATCAGGTGGATAGGAGGTACAAGAAATACTGTGAGCAAATGAGGGCTGTTGTCTCGTCATTTGAGGCGGTGGCCGGGGAAGGGGCAGCTTCGGTTTACTCGATGCTGGCATCAAAGGCCATGTCGAAGCACTTCCGATGTCTCAAGGATGGGATAGTGGGTCAGATCCGGGCGATAAAGAAGGCTATGGGAGAGAAGGACCCGGTCGCACCAGGGACGATCAGAGGTGAGACCCCAAGGCTCAAGCTGATCGATCAGTGCCTCCGACAGCAGAAAGCATTTCAACAGGCCGGAACGATGGAGAGCTGTCCATGGCGGCCCCAGCGGGGCCTCCCGGAGTGCTCCGTGTCGATCCTTCGAGCATGGCTCTTCGAGCATTTTCTTCACCCGTAAATCTCTCTCTTCTCTGATACACGCACAAGTAATACAAAAGAGGAACGTACGTAGGTGTCCACTGCTTGTGTTCGTTAATCACTTTACTACTTCAAAAAATTCACACGTTCTGGAAAGACATGGGAAATCACATATCTTCTCCCAAGAGCATAATGATATTAAGCTATCGACTACATGAACCATGGAAGAGTCCCAGTACAGATGCTCCCTTTTTTTTAGAAAAAAAAGAATCAAGTGCTGATGTTTTAGGGCAATATAGTTGTCGATATAAGCTTCATAGTGAATTATCACAGTTTTGATATAAGATATTTATCTCAATGCATGCATTCCCTAGCTTCTATCTTTTAGCTTATTACAGCAGGTGTCAGGTCATATTTCTATTTATTGATTGATGATTCATCAAACATTACTTTATGGATTAAAATTTCTCCTCCACATTCCTTGTTTTATATCGAAAGCAAAAAATAAAGACGTCGTCGGCGAGGAGAAACAAAAACCTAGCTATCAGTTGCCTCAGCTCCTAACTAATATCGACCTTGGGCTTATAAATTACACTTGACTACAGGTACCCCAGCGACGTTGATAAGCATATATTAGCTCGGCAAACTGGACTCTCCAGAAGCCAGGTACGTCAACATCCCTCGCCCGTCCTTTTTGCTGATTAATCTATCCTCCAACCTTGAATCCCACCATCTTTTCTTTATTTGTTATTCCATATGTTGACACATGTGTGATAGCCGCGTGTCTTCTGGTTCCCAATTCATCCAAGATCCAATACTGTCGAAGAATTTCTGAAATAAATATGTGAAACGGCTGCTTGGTTTCCGCTACAGGTTTCTAACTGGTTCATAAACGCAAGGGTTAGGCTATGGAAACCAATGGTGGAAGAAATGTACTCGGAAGAAATAAAGGAGCAGGACAAACAGACCTCCCAAGAGGAGAACAACGGTCACAACAACTGCCGGCCTGGAGAGCTACAGTCAAAACGAAACCCTAACCCTAATTCTAGCTCCCTGCAGCTGCATGCCGAGGACCAAAAGCCCACACCTGGGGAGCTCCTCAACTGCTCAGACTCCCTCTCCTCCATCGTCAACAGCAGCCACCACTGTACCAACGGAAGGGATCCCACAGACGGCAAGAGTTCCTTCCACGACCCTCGGCAACACCACCCGGTCCCCAGGGCCGAGAACTTTGGTGTGATGGACTTGGACTTCACTTCCTATGGTGAGTGCAGCAACCAGAACTTTGGAGACGGTGTCTCGCTAACTCTGGGTTTGCAGCAGCACAATGAAGGGGCCATGAGCCTGTCGTTCTCGCCGGCCTCTCAGCACTCTCTCTTCTTCTCCAGA
The DNA here is from genome assembly GCF_009389715.1 of Phoenix dactylifera. Classification (NCBI taxonomy): domain Eukaryota; kingdom Viridiplantae; phylum Streptophyta; class Magnoliopsida; order Arecales; family Arecaceae; genus Phoenix; species Phoenix dactylifera. The sequence goes on from NC_052393.1 coordinate 16,679,603, forward strand.
GCGCAGATGGAGGACTGCCAACCGGGCCAGTTCTCTATATTAGACGGGGAGGCTCAGAACCTTCCCTACAGAAACCTGATGGGAGCTCAGCTGCTGCATGACTTGGCTGGGTAGAAAAAAAGGTGAGGGGGGAGGTCTCCTTGTGGAGGTTAAGGACAGGGACATGGTAACGGAAGTGGGGATATGGTATACTGGGTTCGTTGGTATATTATTTTGGGCAGGTTGGATAAAATAGGTAGATGTGTACTATAACGTAAGTTTTGGCCCTCAGTAGAAGGTGGCATATGGACAAATAGACAATGTTATGGCATTAATAGAGCAGAAACGCTGTCATTATTTGGTGCAGGAAAATACATATACGATTTTGTGGAGTCCTTAGATGCAGACAGTTCTTCCAGTGCTGCAGTACATGGAATAACTTCCTCAGCTTGTCGGGTAAATCCACCTCCTTTCTCCTTTCCCCCCTCCCCCCTCCCCCGAATCCTTCCTTGTCCCCTCAAATCATGGAAGGGGAAGGACAGGCTAGGGCAATGAATTGTTTTTTAAAGATGCTAAATTTTTATATGAACCCTCTATTAGATTTTACAAATCTTATTGACAAGACTAATAATGTTCGTGGATGGTGTTAGGATAGTCCAATGAATTATTAGTTGCTAAAATGTTACACCGACAAGAGGACACCAGCCCTCTAGTAGAAAAAGACATGAATGAGAAAACGTTAAAAGGATGTAAAAAGAAGATCTTGCAGATCTTTTTGCGTGGTAAGTCTTAAACCTCATCTCATTTTAGGCCATTTAGAGAAGGAAATTAATAGCTAATAATAGTGGATTAGAATAAAAAATCCTCAAAAATAAATGTGATAAGTGCTTGTGTGATTCATGTTAAAATACTATTTGATGATATGCAAGTGTTAGTTCAAAGACTGGAATTGTTCTGTAAGAATGTGAAACCATATTTGGATTCTATGCACCAGTAAAATATTTTATACGTGCGTGTGCACACACCCACATACATACACCCAAGGCAACATTTGAAGAATTATTATTTTTTGTTTTTATTACTTCTACTACTAATGCTATTCCATATTTTGAGATAACTTTCATAATCTTGCATTGGATAGAGAAAGGATTTTAGTGGTGCTTATATTCATGGGCCCATCCACCTATTAGCTTAAATGATTGGATTGGACTTTAACATGGTTCAAAAACTACATTCCTTTTTAGATGCTATTCTTCCAGCATTCTCACTTCAATTTCTCTAGCTCTGCATGTGAGAGAAGATGTTGATAGAGTGGTAATAATCTTACATCAGATAGGGAATATTAATCATGCTTATATACTTATGTGCCCATCCATGATCCATCTATTAATTTAAGCTTTTGGGTTGGATTTTAATATTTTTTTTTATGGTTCCAATTGCTAATATTAAAACACTCATGCTGCTGTTGGTGTTATTATTAATTAGTATATAGCTTTCCTATATTAATTTTACAATGCTTGTTCTAGATACGTTTACAAGGGTTGGTTGAGTTAACACATTTATTACCAAAAAGATGACTACATTATTAAAATATGAGATAGCGTTATGGTACAGGTGCAAAACCACTAATACATAGAAGTCACAAAATGACAATTTTTTTCTCTTTGATTGAAAGAAAATGTTCAATCAGACATCTAAAATGAATGGGAAATGCAATTAGAAGATGAATTAACAAGTTTGACCCCTAGTATGTATATGCTTTTGATGAAGATTGGTTTTCTGAATAGCTTTCTTGGAGGCTAGAGATATAGCCTTATTAGGAGCCCTCTGGCTTCCAATATTGTTTTTATGCTATTATCATTGAATCTTTTGATGATAATTAAAAACTAAAGTAATTTTATGTTTGCTACCCCAAGGCATAAGGGGTTGAGAGTGTAGAGGAGTTTGATTCTATTAGTTCTCTTGATGAAAGTCTTAGAATTCTTTGATAATTCTTATATGATATTGAAGGAAAATTAGAAACTGTGAATCAAGATGATGCAAAATATTCTTTTTGAAAAGGGAAAAGTTTAAAAAACACTAAATAAATATGTTTTTTTGTATGTTTGTCCTTACCAAAATAGCTTATTGTATATTTACTCTTCAAAAATTACTATATGTATAGATATCTCTTAAATCATTTTGTTTTTGCTTGTATCACTTCCATTATATTTTTGACTAATAGTGATAATAAACAACTACTTTAAGTATAACATGACGTATGCATTAATACCGTTGAAAATATTATATAAAATTATAGCTCTTTCAATAAAAAATCTAATGTAAATTTTTCAAGGGTGTTAACGTAAAATATGTAGCTCCAGTCGTCACATTATCAAGGTTGTGAGAGAGAGGAAGAGAGAGTAGAGGAGGTTGGGAGCCTTTGTTGGTTTGCCCTATAATGCTTCTAACCTCTGGTAGTCTAGCTTGCCACCAAGCTCCAATTGTCCAATAAGGAAGAAGGGGGTTGGGTCTTTCTGTCTCTTACCAATCGTTCTTTGAGATTCATTAAGGGTGGGCGGATGGTGAGAGAGAGGCCAAATGGAGGAGAAAAGATGAAGAGAGAATATGATAAGGTCTCTCTACAGTGTTGAACATTGGCTTGGTCTCTCCTTTATTTTTTTTAAGAATCGGTTTGTTTGAAAGAACTTAAAGCTGTTTTCACAAGCCAGCTGTTCAACCATAGGTTTGGGCTACTATTATGACCTAGTCCTAGGTCTTGACCTAATAGGACTAGTTCAAATTTACTTTCAACAATCTCTATTAAGCCTAATGTATGCCTATTACTTGACCCGGCAGAACTAGTTCCAGAAACTAGCACGAGCATCTGCCCTAGTAAGACTAGTTAAATGATGGGTTTGTTGTTGCTTTTGCTTTATAAAAGAAAAAAGAAATTAGAAACTAGACTTTTTAGCTTCTTCTAAAAGCATTTTTTTTTTCATTCTCTTCTTACAAAACACTACTCATATAATATTACTAAATATTTATTTTTTAAAAATATATTTTTTATTTCAAAAGTTGTAAATGTACCTCTTTAAACAGTACTTGAAATCTCACATAAACAATTTTATCCCAATAACATTCTCTTGCGAAATTCATTTCAAATAATCATAATGCCTCACATTCAGCTAAGCATGACAAATCACCATGATCTTATAACAAACTCCGAAGCCTTTCTCATGGCCATCTACCATTAGAAATATGTCATTCCGTGTTCCAAAAAAAAAAAAAAAAACCATTTCATATTTGCTTGATAAAATCAATGACAGGTCTTCACAAGCAACATTTGGTATTTTGCAAGTTGGAAGCCGCTCCATTCAATAAAGCCAAAAAGCCATTCGCAAATTTGATGAGACGGAACACGATAACTTACTCCATCAAATAGCAAATATTGCTAAATTTAGGATAGAACAAAAGTGTTGTTATGTTTATTCCATCCATATGTAAAGTAGCAGGAACAAGCGACATATGAATCTATTTTAAACAATACAGCATCATCTCTTCGAGTCTCCAACAACAGTAGTCATGCTGTTCGGGTTGCATTTGTACAGTGGTATATCCAATATATAGTAGTTTATTATCAGGTATAACTATAAATAGTTGAGTACCTGTACATATTCTTAAATTTACGCATGCATGCACCTGGGGGGTGGGCACGGTTAAGGCGAGAATTAAAGCCCAGAGAGAGTGAAAAAAAAGGGCACGTTGTAGGGTCATTCGCATCGGACAGCCATTCCTTTTTGTTGGTATCTATTGATCATTTTTGTAGCATAGAAGAAGTTTTACAGTCGTTACTGATGTCCAAGCCCGAGTGGCTGGATCCATGCGAACTTCTGGAGGACTTAAGGGTGGCAAGAAGGCCAAGCCACCGCCACCACCGCCTCCAACGGTGGTGGACAAACCAGGCAGTGTCATCTAGTTGAAAAGGAGGAGGTGAACAGAGTTCTATGAATAGAATATTTAGGCCATGAAAAATGGAGCATGAGTTAAAATAATAGCCATTGTAATATTATAACAACCATTATAACTGTCTCGAATATATGCTAGGATTATCATTAAGACTCACATAGCACCACAGCCTAACTCTATCTAGACCCGATCTAAGTATATGGGTTGGGTAGGTATGGATTTAAAAATAGATCCATGTTGTTTTTTAGCTCGAAATTCATGTTTTTTAAAAGTTTATCCCATCATATTAGATTATAGGTTTGATTTTCATGAAGCAATCCAATCTAGACCCAGGTCGAATCATTGTGCGTGCGTGCGTGCGTGTGTATTACACTCAGCATACTGCTCATATTTTTAATGCTTTAAAGTGAAAATTATTTTGCAGGCATGAAATGAATTGAACTTTTTTTTTTTTTCTATTTTCTTCAGCTACAGCTCTTGTTCGTGGGGGAAAATTGGCTATTTTCTTATTTCAAAAACTCTCTCAAACTTCTGTAAAATTTGGAGCTTGGGGCCATTCTGGATTCTTGTGCTTTTTCTTGAAAATTTTTATGACATCGCTTGGAACTTCCAAGCAATGAATGCTCCTGCTTGTTGGTCTGGATGAGGTTCTTTCCTCTACTGCTTCTTTTTACAAGCATCAACATTCTCTGTTCTGATTATCAGACACTTGGTTGGAACCATTTAGTTTCTTTTTCTTGCATCTATGCCTATCCTCTCTTGACAATGCAACTCATCTCTACCTCTCATTTTGTTGTAAATACGATTAATTTTTAATAAAAGCCGGGTGGCTCCTTTTGCCTCCCTCTTACATCAAAAAAAAAAAAAGGAAAAGAATTGGGCTTTTCAAACAATAATGCTTGCTTAGAAAGCAAAGCGGTCAGATTTATGTAATCCAACCCAAACCTCATCTCTATTAGACCCAAGTCCATCAAAGTCTGGATTCAGCCAATAGCATCCTAAGATCAGTTATACCGTACACATTAATAATAGAAATATGAATAGCAGATATAAATAAATTACCAAAAAATTACAGGCACACTTTCACTGTAAATGCTATTAGGTATTGAAAATAATGGTTGTTGTTATCTAGCATTTACATTGTTTTCTTAAATTAAATAATATTTTCAAGATTTGATTTTTTAACCGTTTGTCCTTCCAAAAAAGGTTTGTGCCACACAAGCCAGAGTAATTTTTTATTTATCAAACACTTATTCAGATAATAATGTTGTTACTCTTTTATTATACCATCATTATGATTGCCCCTATAATAGTTGCTCATTTCTTAATAAATATATTCTCAACCATTTAAATTGAGACAAACAAAGTTCCGCCACTTTTGCCGGAGGTCCATCGTGACAAAATAATGAGTGAGAGAGAGAGAGAGAGAGAGAGAGAGAGAGAGAGAGATGCATGGCTATACAACGCGGAGAGCTGAAAATCTCGTGCATGGAACTTGTTTGTTTCTAGTAATGTTGACTTCCTATGAAGAGTTTAATGGAAGTATCAATTTGGAGCCTGTCTCGGCACCCCGGATGAAGGGACTAAGTTCAAATTTGACATAATATAATTATGTACGTATCTTTCATGTGAAAAAAGGATTCACCTTTCAATCCAACATTGGATCATCCCCCGCATAGATCTCAAAGCCTCCGAACACTAGCATTCATCCGCCTGCACACTCAAAAGCGAGTAAATCAGTGGAACTTGCAACGTGTTGTCCCAATGCTTGACATGGGTTATTCTTCTCCTGCTCCATGAAATGGGTTATATTCTCATTATTCTGCCATAAAAATAGAAGAATAAAGTAAAAATCTCCAGCTGCTGCAACAGCCAGAGGAGCTCTCGGCTCTCTGCCCACTATTTTGGATGTGCAAATTAGAGCTGTCTTGCAGCCCCAGTGATGAGAAACTCTTCCTGAAATCAAGTGATTGCCGTCAATTCACTGCCCCCCTTAAAGAGTAAATCCTTGCTAACTCCAAGCAGACCCCTCCATGAGACCCCTCCATGACCAGGCCTTCATCGGGATGGGAGACTATGTATGTGCTCATTGAAAGAAATGCTTAAGGGGTTGATCGCCGGAAGCGATCAGACGCCTGCCCAAGCCCGCCCCGCAAAATTTTGGGCTTGGGTTGGCCTTAGGCTGGAAATTTGTTTTCAAATCCTAGCCCGAGCCCGGCCCCAAAATATTGGGGCTTCAGGCTGGCCTTAGGCCCGGAATTTCTTGTCACAGCCCAATATCGCCTGACCTGGAAAAGCTCATTTGGGCCAAAAGGCTAGGCCCTTCACGAATTGGCCCGTTTGCCCATGAAGAGTTTTGATCAATTTACTCAAGGTTCGGGCCGGGGTCCGGACCTTCGAGCTAGAAGCCGCTCTCTGGTGTTTTTGGCGGGCCCAATCTGGGCCAAGCATCCGCCCATCCCATTTTATAATTTTTCAGGATTTTTTTTTTGAGCTCAAGCCCAAGCCGAACGATCTTAGGCCTAGCCCAAATTCTGACCCAAAACTGCATCAACCTGATAGGCCATGGGCCTGCCGTAGCCCATTTTCAGCCCTGGTTGTACAATTTGGATTTACTGACTAGATTTAAGCTAAAAGACCACAGAGGTCAATACTTCTAAAATCATGTTTTTCTGCTCTTGGGTTGATCATTCGGAAGCAGAGAACGCTAAAGTCATTTGAGCAAATCCATGTAGAAGAAAGCAATAAATCCTATATTTTACATCCTTCATGCAGATGACAATCCCCATTGCCGAACCATACCATGCACTTGGATTACTCCCTTACAGTATGAAGTTATATTGACAGACCTATCAAACATAACCGCCCCGAGTTCGGCTATAGTTTCAGATCTTCTCAGTAGTTTCAAGTGCACGCATGACTCATGAGAAATGCAAATTGACCTATAGTGGGAAATGTGCAAATATGATTTGATTTCAGAGGCTGCTTTGTGCTCAAGGGCTAAAAAATATCATCGTTTTAGTTCCCTAGTTATGCATTTCTTTTGTCATATTGGCCCCATCTATAGTGGGAAACACCATGGAGTGTGCATATTTGCAATCTGGGTAAGGTACTGCATGCTTGTTCTGGCCTTCGCACTTGCCCAGCCCAGTGAGAGCAGTTCAGTTCGATCAGTTTGCGGAAGGTTAGTACAGTTCAAATCAAAAACAGCGTGCTGAGTCTGGTACTGGTATGAACCCGGGCATCTATGGGCCTTTTTGATATGGAACGTGATAAATGAGGCTCCTATTCCCCCTCAAAAAAACAAATGAGATTTCTTTAGGGGATTAATTGCACCCAAAATCGATACACACTTGGCATTTGTATAAGAGAGAGAGAGAGAGAGAGATGCTTAGATCAGTTCCTTCAATAAACTTATTTGGTAAGCCAGAAAATAACTTTTAAGTAAGAAATCCCCTAGAGAATTCATACACTTGAGCTCGTCAATCTTTCACCAAGAGTCAAGCATCCCTTGATCTTGCAGCGTACTTGATTATATCTCACCACACCTAGAAACAAAATCCAACACAATGAAAGCAGAGTCTACATGTTTTTTAAGAAAAGCCCTGCAAACTTATTGTGCGCCTTTTGGTTTATAATAAAAACAGACATTTCGAGCCATACATGTATTTAGAGAAGCTAATGGGGCTGTAGATTGGATGGCCATCTATGTGGCCAGCCATGCTGACAGTACTTTGTGGGGTAGAGATGAAAAGTTGCCTCAAGTGCTCCATGATATTCTGTTTTTTGGCTTCATATGCAACCTGTTTTATTAAAAAAAAAAAAAACCGACATTTTAACACTTGCTGGGCCTTCCAAGCGAGCTTTAATTGCACGGATAAGGCCTATAGCAATCCCCCTAGGAGTCCTGTCCAAAGAAAGGGTTTAAGACATTTTAACTCTTACGAAACTAGTTGATGTAATGGTGATGGAAAACAAAAGCTACATGCCTACATAATAACTGTCCATGAATCCAACACATGTACCCCACCTGGCAATTGAAAGAAGCATGACACAATGTTCGCTCCAAATTTATTGGCATCATGTCAAAACCACCGACAGGTGGGATTCCAAGAGTTATGTCCACCGCCTAGATTTTAAAGCGGACGTATGGGCAGCATGACTTTGGATTGAATGCATTTATATTAGATAAATAAAGCAATGTGATGATGGCTGTTCTATTGTTTCATGCATTAATGGTAAACATGGCCAGGGACGAGAATCCACATTAGATGAAGGTGCCAGCTCAGGCTCTTGTTTTTGGAAGATGCACTCATCTTATTTCTCGCCATTAAGGCATAGTTGGACGAAGTGTAGGACACGTGTGGTTCTCATATATATTTATGGCTAAGATCCACGATACTGAAATAAAAAAAGGCCTCATGATTAAAAATTCCACTGCTATACTAAAAAATGCAGCTTCGGTCAGATTAGCTGATCACTAATGGAAATTTACTTAGCCTCGAAAAACAGAGCGTAGGGCAAGTCTGAATCCAAAGGCAATCACATTCGCAATGCACATGCAGCCAGCAATTATAAACAAAGATGGTCACTCAATTTGCTCTCCATGCATGAGGCCATCCAACTGGAAAGCAAGCCATGCTGTATAAAGAAATTTGGAAAACCATTCGATAGTATAAGAAAGCATTCTTCTTAATTCACAATGATAAGGTGACCTTGCAAATCCACATGCGAACAATTTGGATTGAATATTTCACATTTTTAGACGAGTATAATGGAAGGAATCCTAATTGTTATCTAGATTTGAACACTTGCTAGTCCAATCCTACTCTATTACCTAATTCAACCGACTACCATTCTATTTTTTTTCCGAAAGGAATAACTGCCATTCTGGTCATGTTGACTCTAATTCTATAAAGTGCCAATTGATAGAGAAAAGTTTAATGAGAATTTTTCACCAGAATTAAGGGGGCAGTCCAAACTCACATCCCTTCTAAACTTCCACTCAAAACCAGGCCCAAATCAAGCTAAACACCATAGCCTACACAGGAGGTGGTTTAGGAAGGAAGAAGAAGATGGACTGCTGAAGAGATCTTATCATACAAAATCCAAACAGAAATAGAATCGGAAGAGAGTTAAAAAAAAATGAGTAAGAAGAGAATAAACTAAGAGCAAACCAGATGGCAACGAGGCTGCTGGTCAGGAGGAATTCTCACAGACGGCGGCGATCCTGAGCTGCGGCGGCTTCTCGGGCTCCCCATTCCGCCGCCAGAAAGCCCTCCGCCACCACACCTCGAACCCCCTCTGGATGTTAGGGCACTCATCGCCAGAATTCAGGAACCGCTCGAACCAGGCCAGAAAGATCTCCTGCTGCATTGCCAGTGGCAACGTCAGAATGGTATTGGCCAGCCCGTCCTCGATCAAGTGGCGGTCGAGCCCCTTGCAGGCTCTCCTCATCCACCCAAAGTCCTCGTAGAAAGGCTCAAGCCAAATCCTTAAGAGCATGCACCTCGCCTCCTTGGAGACCAAAATCTGGCCCTTGCCCACCCCAACAAAGAGCCGGGCGGTGACCCGGCTCACCTCGTAACGGTGGATTGCCGGGACTTTGGAATGCACCACCGAGAGCTCCGCCTGGGCCGCCCAGGTCCGGAGGAACTCGTCGGCGATCTGGCGGTCGATGAGGATGTCAAGGATCCAGTGGAGGTTGTCGGCCTGGCGTGCTATTTGGGCGGCCTCCGACAGGTCGGCGGCGGCAGCGCGGAGGAAGTGGTGGCGAAGGAGGCGGAGACAACCGTCGCAGGCGGAGTAGAGGGACTCCTTGCTGAGGTCCCCGCCGGAGGCGCAGCCGCCGCGCCTGCCGTAGGAGGCGCTGTTCTCCCGGAGCATTTTGGATACGAGGCCCTTCATCTCCCGCCGTGCCTTCTCGTCCTTGCCCTCCAAGACCACCTGGAGAAGCCGGACCAGGATCTCCTGGCCACCGTTGCTGTTGGCTTCGCTCGCCGACGAGGGCCCTACTTCCATGGAGACTCTTTTGAGGACCTCCCCTGCGCCCGAGCTCCCGAGTTGGAGCTGGGAGAGGAGCGAGGCCACCTTCTCCTCCTCGTCCTCGGCCCAGGGAGCGGCCTCCAGGTACTCCAGGCAAGACAAAACCCCGGCGTCGAACACGATTGCCGCCGAGACCTACTCACAACGAACAGAAGAAGGAGACATTTTTATGATTAGAGAGAGCCATTGCGCAATGCCCTGATTCTAAGAAGGGGGCTAGGATTAGAGGATTAAAGGCGGGACCTTTAGGATGCCGAGGACCTTGGAGACGTCCTCCTTCATGAGGCGGCGGCGGAGGTCCTTGCAGTACATGAGGCAGAGAGTCTCGATGTAGACCTCGACGTCGTCGCAGTCGGAGATCTCGACGAGGTGGGGGAGCGAGCGCTGCTGGCGGGACCAACGGTCGGAGAGCTTGGCAGCGAAGAATTGGCTGTGGGCAACCAGGATGTGGCGATGGACGTTGAGGGAGACGCTGAGGCCATCCTTGGAGCTTAGGGTGAGCCGGACGTCGCTGGAGTCCGGGTCATTGAACTGATTCCCAGGGCTACAGCTGCCCAGAACATCTGCGATCCGCTCCTGGAGCAGGAGCCGCTGGTCCTGGACCTGGACGGGCGCGGCGCGGCCCGCGGGCGGAGGGGGAGGGGGAGGGGGAGGCGGCAGGGCGCGGGGTTGGTAGTCCTGCTCGTTGGTCATCATGTCAAAGAGGGTGGGGCTTGAGCGGGGCGGGGGGGACATGGGGTTGAGGAGCCCCGCGTTGAGGGCAGAGTTGAACTTGTTGTAGCTCGAGGGATACAGAGGGTAGGCCGGGAACGCGGCGGCGCCTGGGGCAGCGTCCATGGCGGCGCCCGGTGAGGCCCAGCCTGGGGAGACCCGGGCCGGCGACTGCGAATGGAGGGAAGTCAAAGGGGAGGGCTCCTCGGCGAAAGCGGGCTCCGGCTCCGGCTCCGGCTCCGGCGGCGGCGGCGAAGGTGGAGGAGGGCGGCGGGGGTCGGGAGGGGAGGAGGCAGGGGAGGGAGGGCGGTGGTGGTGGGGCTTGGAGGAGGCGGCGCAGCACCAGGCGCCGCCGTCGGACGAGACGACGTGTGGGGAGGGGGAGGTGGAGATGGTGGTCTCGCGGCGCTTGTGACGCTTGGATCTCGAGGGGTGGGGATGAGACTGGGTTTTGAGGTGGGCGGACGCTGCCATCCAAGGCGGGGCGCGCGGGGACTTTAACTCCTCCCCCCGCCGCGGTTGTCGTCTTTTGACGAGAGCGAAGGCAAATGGGGCTTGCCTTGGGGGAGCCGCAACACTAAAACTAAAAGCTGCACGATTCCATTAATTTACTCTTGTACTGATAGATTGGAGTATGGCGATTGTTTCGATGAAGACAGCTGCTGAGGCTGGGATCGTGAGGTGACTCGAACAGTGAGCGTATACGAAGAGAGGAAGCAATGCATGCAAGGAGGTTGCAGCTGTAGCGAGACGAGCCTTTTTTTCCTTTCTTTGGGGTACATTGATCTTTCTCTCTCTTTTATGCTGTGTAGTTTATTCTGGATCTTGTCAGCTTGCCAGAACGCCGGTGGAGTTCGACGGTGAGCACGAGATGGGCCTGGAAATGATCAAAAACGGACAGTGGGGAGAGGGTGGGGTTCGAAGCATAAGGGGGTGTGGCGGGGTCAAATCTCAAGGACTCCCTGCCGATGATTTCGACTTCCTTGACATGGCATGTTTGATATACTTGTCCGGTCCTATTACTGCCATATATATTTCGTATGCATTTGGTTGTCGGTTGTATTGTTTAAGATGTTTGCCTGGGAGAGAATGAGCTTAAGACGAGCTTTCGTCGTCTCTCCTCTCTCAGCTTTCATCGTCCGACGACGCTATCCAACAAGAGCGGGAAGACGTGAAGGCGCTGAAGATTTGACTCATGGGAAGATCCTTTGCGTGCGTTTGTGCTTTTTCTCCTAGGAGAAAACGGCATATTAGTCGTAGATTAGGACTTTTTTTGCTGGACCGTAGATTAGGACCTTTGATGGTCAGGTTGATGCAAGAAAACAGTGAACAAAGATATCAGAACATGGCATTAAAGCTGTAGAAATTAGATTCACTCAGAAGTCCTTTGACTCGCACGAAAAAAAAAAGGTCGACTAAATACCTCATGTTTAGTTAAAATTTTCAAAAAAAGAAAAAAGAAAAAAAGGTTTTTTAATTAAAACAATATTTTATGAAAAAAAACATATCGAAAATTGAAATTATTTTTTACCAGCTAAGAATTAAGATAAATTCTTTGACTTTATTGGGTGTATCCGTACCCGTCAGGTATGATTCACCTGTATTAGCAAAAAAAAAAAAAAAAAGAATTATGATAATTTTTTTTTTCAAAATCCTCTTAAGCTTTTATATAAAATAGAATAAATTTTTTTCTTTATTTAAAATATAGCATATATTTTATATAATTTTTTTAAGAAAATAAATGCTCAACCAAACATAAGTAATTCTATAATGTATCATTTTTCTATGATCAATCAAATATGTAAAAATTACTTTTTTAGGCATTAGTTTTTTTAAAAAATAAAAAAATCTTTTTAATAATTTAGATTCTATCATCAGAATAAAATTGCCCTTGCATTGTTTATATAATTAGGAAGCGGGTAATGGTCAAAGAGTAATTAAAAGGATAATTGGGCGAAGTAAGTTTTGGCTAATTCGATGGATATGCTTATTTGGACATAAATGAAAGGGTATACTAGGTATAAGTGGAAAATAGGCATGTTCGTCTGTGCCAAAAAGTTATTCAGTAATATGGGAAGTTCTCCTATTTATTTTGAAACCCAACAAGGCCTTATACAATATTTTATTTAACAAGTTAATAAGAAGTGAAACTAGTAAATTAATAGAAGTCAATTAGTTAACCATGTTGCGGTCCAATTAACCATATGAAACAAGCTATATTAGACTTAATTTGATTGTTTTTTAGCATTTCCTCTACCTCTTCTTATCCTGAGAAAACAAGGTCACCTTGCGTCTTTAAACAGATAACTTTTCTGTTTCTCTTCTTTGAAAACTCCAACCAAATAAGCGGCATCTGTTTACTTTTCGGTTAACTACATTTTTTTCTTTTTTTTTTCCGCGAACCAAACGAGCCCCTATTGTCTAAGGATTCGACATGCTAATGGCATCATCTCGCACATGACTCGGCATATTTGTTAAATTTGTTACATGTATTAGGTAGTGTTGCCCGTTTAGCAAGCAAAATACATCAGGATTTATGCTTCTGGTTCAAACGGATTGCATTCTAGTCCAAATTCGGGATTCATTTATTAACTGAGTCATATATAGATTGATAGTTCTGTTATCATACAAAGTCATCAGGGTCTCAAATCCGATCCAAACTAGACTGTAGTTGATCCAATACCACCACCATTTTAAGACATGATATACCTCTCCTCTTCCTTTCCATGACTCCAAAAAAAAAAATAAAAAGGTACATATCCCATTACCTGGAAGAAAGATTATGCCCCAAATTTCAAACCCCCTCCCGTTTTTCTTACTTGTGATGCAGCAAGTCACACCTACTAATCCTACGCGACAATGGAAACTCAGCACTAAGTCCTAACCGACTCTACCCAAAAAAAAAAACTCATCTACCAGCTCCCTCGCATTTCCTGCCACCCTACAGTCCCTAAAAGAAGAATCCAAGAATCCTCAGCCGAGAGAAAATCATGCATGCCCTTTTGCGTGACCCTAGCTTCTGCTTTTTTTTTTTTTTTTTTGCTAAACTAGCTTCTGCTTTTTTACCAACGAACCTCAACTTTTTGATAGACAATTCTCCAGTTACCAAACTACCCCCACCCCCACCCTCATGAAAAAAATTATTTTCTTTACAAGGAGCAAAACTAATTATTTTATTTACGATGGCCCTGGCAATTTATAATTCGATCCATCAATCCGATCCATATTAAATAAGTTTAGATTTGATATAAATAAATTTGGATCGTAAACAGACTAACCTGTCTGGCCCGATTTATTAAATAGGTTAGATCTACATTTAAACCTTTGACCTGTTTAACTTATTTTGATTTATTTAATAATTAGGTCGGGTTATAATCCGATACATTTAACCTGTTTAAAATCTATGTGACCTATTTAAAATATACTTAGCCTGTTTCCGCTTAACTTATTTAACATGATTAAATTTATTTAATCTATTAAAAATTTATTTTACCTGTTTAACATATTTAATTTGGCATAATCTATTTAATAAATAAATTATAGAAATTAGATCAAATTTAATCTATTTAATAATAAATCAAATGTAGACCTTAATTTTAATTTATTTAATAAATAAATTGGATTTTTTTTGCTAAAACAGGTGAATTATACCTGACGTGTACGGATGCACCCAATAAAGTCAAAAAACAGAATGTCTCGAAGTGACAAGGGCAATTCTCTATCACCAGCCCACAGAAAATTACCGGAGTAGCTGGCTATATAAGCAGTCACCCAATCCGCAGCCTCATTAGCTTCACATAACACATGTTTGGTCTGAAAGTTCTCGCCATCCCTCACCATAACCCAAATGGATTTGGATTTGGATTTGGATCGGTCAATTTTGATTTATCCAATCCGAGCTGATTGCCGCTAGGCTAGCCTTAAAAAAATAAACGAAAAAACAAAAAGCTTTGAAGCCCCATGTTAATCTGTCCCCGTGATCTGCCCTTCTTTTCTTACGAAAACGGTGCCGGCATTGTTCAGCGGCCCCGCGCGAGGATAAGCGTGGGAGCGCGACCTTTTTCCTCTTTCGCTTTTGTTCGTTGCCCTACGCTTGGAAACGATCCGAGGAAAGCATCGCGTCCAGCCTTATAAAAAACGTATTTTTCTGTGGGAAGATGGTACCGAGCTGGCCGGGAATACCATGCTTTCTCGTGATCAGAAAGCCTCATGAAACGTGAGGACCGTGGGGACTCTGGGCATCCCGGTGCCCTCTGACCGATCTGGCAGTGCAGGAGTGCTGGTCCATCGATTTGGTGGTGCGAGTTTACGATAATGTTTTCCTCCAAAGATTCACGAAAATGCTAGCATGGGAGTCTCTCAGGCACTATCGGTTGGGCATATCCTATGCGAGGAGGATTTTTGAAGCCGACAGGATATTTCTAGAAAAGGATTTTATCGCAGTAGTTGACTAGATACGAGGAGAGGATCCGCATGGGAGACGGGCACCCATTGCTTTGTGAGATCCGTAGCTTGACCCGAAAGACAAGCTTCCTCTATGTAGTACATGTTTATCGGAAGGCGAACAGTATGGTAGACTGGATCGCCTCCTTTGCGGCCTGGCATTCGGGCAGATTGATTTGGATCAGGGTCGGAGATATATCCTACCCTCTGTATCATATTCTTTCTTTTGATTTGGCAAGTTGTACTCATGTGAGAACTATATGAATGCCGCTTAAAAAAAAAGAAAAAAAAAAAGAAAAAAAAAAAAAAGAAAGAGAGGAGGAAATAGAAGCATCACCTGTTGGTGGTCCTCCCTCATCGAGACCTGCACATGATCCCTTCCGAAAGGGTGGGTTTGAGAAATAAATTATCAAGGAACAGTTTGGAGATATAGCAAGTTCGCAAAAATAAGTTTCAGGAAACATGCTATGCCACTCCCTAATCTGCTCATATGCCTCACTAGTGTGGTGGAATTGGTGAGATTTGTGTCTATTCATGAAGTAGCACTTCATCAATCAGATGGTGGGGTTGCATTGCATTTCCCAAGAGGCTATATGATCGATGCTTAATTTTTCATCGAACATTTCTTTAGTACCATACTGTAGGCAAGTATGACGCACCCGATTCCATGAGAACTCCTAAAGTAGGCAGTATACAATATTTACTGACAGATGCAATGGAAAAAGTACATATCAGCTACGTGAATATTTTGGTATGAGATTCATCTGTTATGCTTGCAAAACGCTAACTTTGCCCCAGTCGTGAGACCAATTCCCTTACGCTTGTGTTCATCCAATTGATTCACAAGCAATTATGTTTTAAGATGGAGGAGAGGATAGGACCCAGGACCGGACGGCTTCCCTCCAGTATTCTTCAAAATATATTGGTCGATCATTGGTCTAGAGGTGGTGGAGGCGATACAGCAGTTTTTCAGCTCGGCAGTCCTACAGGCGGATAGGAAGAGGACATTTGTTACTCTGATTCCGAAGAGGGCGGATGCCTCGGAGCTGGCTCATTATACACCGATAAGCTTGTGTACTACCCTGTACAAAGCTACAGCGAAGGTTCTTATTGCTAGGCTGCGTGGCGTTCTACCTAGATTGATCAGTCCGGAGCAGAGGGCTTTTATAGGAGAGAGAAGTATCACAGACAATATTCTTATTGCCCAAGAGTTTATGCATGATCTTCGGAGTGCCCCGAGACGGAGGAACTTGATCAGTATCAAGCTAGACATGGAGAGGGCCTACGACAGGATGCGGTGGGATTTAATGCGCAGTGCACTAGTGAGCTTTGGTTTCCATGAGCAGTGGATCGACTGGACTATGGGGTGTGTGCTCTCCATCCTTTGCCATTCTGGTGAATGGCTCTCCGACACAGTTTTTTGAGTCGACGACTGGTCTTCGACAGGGATGCCCCCTATCCCTGCTATTTTTTATTCTCTGTTCTGATGCATTGTCTGCCCTTCGGTAGGCGGCTGAGCACCAGGTCCTGGAGGTGTATAGTCCTGCGGCAGGGGAGTGCCAGATCTCGCACCTATTTTTTGCTGATGACGGTCTGTTGTTGACACGAATAACTCATTGGGCTGCAAGGGTGATTTGGGATATATTGGATGATTACTGTTCTGCTTCTAGTCAGCTGATAAACAGAGGTAAATCTGTCATTTGTTTCAGTCCAAGGACCCAGCCACAAATAAAGATTTCCATTAGTGAGATTCTGGGTTTGGGTGAGCAGGACGGTTCGATGCGGTACCTTGAGGTTTCCAATACAGGTCGTCGTCTTCGGCGTAGTGACTGCTCTGAGGTGGAGTTGAGCATTGGACGTAGACTTGAGAGATGGCAGGTGGACGCTCTATATATCCATGATGCGGTGTATCATTCTGGTGTGGTCGGTTCTGCATTCGATTTTGATGTACTTGTTGGCGCTTGTGTCTCTACTGAGGTCTATGGAGCAGCTGTTTAGAGATTTTATGTGGGGCGAACGAGACGGTAGGAGTGGCATTCATTTGATGGCTTGGGAGGTTGTCTGCTAGCCGCTTAGACATGGTGGGCTGGGGGTACTATCACTGAGGGTGAGGCGTGAGGTCCTAGCTGCGAGGCGTGCTGCTAGGTTTATCCTGGAGCTGGATAGTTTGTGGGGCGCCCTGATGAGGGCTAAGTATGGTGCCTACTCGACCGGAGTGCAGCCTCGGGCTAGGCGGCACTGTTCTTGCATTTGGCGAGAGATCTGCTCCTCCGCCTAGATGGTGCTACTGGCGATTCGGTGGGTGGTTGGCGATGGACAGTCCATCGACGTTCTGGAGGATAAGTGGTTGGCAGAGTTACCGCTGTGTAGGATGCTGACGATGGTTGACTCTGCGAGACTGCTGGGCTTAGAGTCCGTGATATGATAGTTCCCGGAGGGGGTCAGTGGGACGAGGTCTTGATTCGCGAGGTTTTTGTGGCACAGCTTACGGAGTACTTGCCATGCCGATACCATAGGGTGGACAGGACAAGCTGGTTTGGGCGGCGACTGGGTCTGCCAAGGTGAGGTTGGCGGATATCCAAATTTTGGTGAGGGGTGAGATGGCCAGATGTCATGATGAAAGTTGGATTTGGAGGTTGCGGGTTGACCCACGGGTGGCACTATTTATCTGAAAGGTGGTCTGAGACTGCCTGCCGACAAGGAGTATGTTGGCTAGGGGAGGGGTCGGGATCTCTCCGCGCTGTGTGGACTGCCCTGATTCGGTGGAGACAGTCATGTTTTGTTTGAGTGCCCTCGGGCAGCCCAGGTCTGGAGGAGGGCATCGTTTCCCCTTTCGGAATCCGGTTTTGCGGTAGAGGACTTTCTTCAGCAGGTGAGAGCCACTGTGCGATCATCGAGCACTGTTGGATGGGGCATTACTGCAGTTTACTTGGCTTATCATATTTGGCTGGACAGGAACACCAGAGTCTTTGAGGATAGGAGGGCCCCCCTGAGATTTGTTATTGAATGGGCTCTCCATCAGGCAATGGAGGTCATTGAGTCATTTGAGTTGGATTCACCGGTGATGGCTAGTGACATCTTGGAACCCCCCCTTCACTACCATAGCGCCCAGGTTTCTTTTTGTCTCTTGGGAGCCCCCATACCTTGGCTATCTTAAGGTGAATTTCGATGAGAGTATGCCTGCCAGCGGAGATTGGGCAGAAGTGGCTTTTGTGATCAAAGAACATAGCGCCAGGTTAATTGTTGCGGGGGGATGTCGTTCCTTTGAGGCCTCGGCATTCGGAGCGGAGCTCAGGGCTGCATGGACGGGGCTATCCCATGCGAGATATGTGCTGGAGGTGGATGGGATCATTTTAGAGGGGGGACTCTGCTGTCTTGATTGATCGCCTTCAGGTGGAGAGATGGGAGGTGGTGGAGCACCCACTTTTGTGCGACATGTGATGGATGCTACGGGGATGCCGTGCTATTTAGGTCAGGCACGTCCTTCGGGAGGCGAACCAAGTAGCTGATTGGGTCGCCTCCTTCGCTGCTTAGCATTCAGGGGAGTTTCTATAGATCCAGCAGTCTTTAGTTCCTTCTGTTTTTACTAGTATTCTTGTTAGTGATGTAGCTGGTCGTGTTCATGCGAGAGCAGTTTAAGCAGCCGAACCACCAAAAAAGAAAGAAAGAAAGATGGAGGTTCATTTCCCAAATTCTTCATGTTGTAGGGGTTTTTCCTTATGACATTTTAATTAGTTTTAAATTGTCTCCATCATGACGATCACAAGGTTATTCTGTTGGTTCCATCATAATTATCTGCAATTACCTTTGTTCCTTGTACATGACCATGATGAGGATCCTTCGTTATGCTTTCAAATTTCTATCTCATCCAGGTTATGCTTACTTTCAAAATCCAACCCAACAGAGACCGCTCATGGGACTCAATACCTTTCTTTCAATGGCTGTTCCTGAGGTTTCCTGACACGAGACAAGCTAGCCATTTTATCCCATTTGGTTTGTTGAAATAATCAAAAACATGCTTCAATAACCAAAAATCATCCATTAGAATAAGAACATATTTTGTTGTACTTCAAATTTGGCCTGAGGGTGACCACGCCGGGAGAGTCAAGGAAGCTACCAGCTGAAGCGGAGAAAGAGGAGCCACCTTCCGCACTACGGCATACCTGCACAAAGCCTCACCAGTGGTTTTGGTGAGGACCATCCGACGCTCAAGTTAGAGTGAATTTTAGTTGGTCCAAAAAGGATCCCCCTTGCATTACCTGATGGGGGCTATGTATAGTCCCTGTAGAGATGTCCAGATGATAGAGGTATGGTCCGTTCTCATCATGGGAGGGGATGGGTTTTAAACAGATGACGCGCAGCTAGAGCTTGCTTGAGGCATACAGCGTAGGCCGTTTCTGTGGACAGTAAGGCGTTAATAGGTGTGACGAGGTATGGCTGGAGCAGCATGGCGTTGTTGTTGGCTGTCGTTGGCCGGCAAGCAAAGCATAGCGCGGTGATGTGGTAATATACGGCCACGTAGGCGAGTATGGGCATGCACGTGGATGCAGTCATGGGCGAGACCGAGCTCGATGAAAAGCAGCATCATATATTTGGCAAGGTCGGCTTGGCGGGTGCTGAGGTCAGCCTCGCTTCTCCTATTCCAAGGTTTGCTCGGTAGGGCTATCGGGGCGCATCGGCGAATATAAGGGCGCCCCGAGCTCGGTCGGGGCCCATTGGCGAATATAAAGGGCACCCCGAGCTCGGTCGGGACGCGTCGGCGAATATAAGGACACTCCGAGCTCGATCGGGGTGCGTCGGCGAATATTCATGCAGTTGAAGGAGTTCTTTGGCTTACAGTTGATACAGCAAGGCATTCTGAGCTCGAGCACGAGACGTCATTATAAGCATCAGAAGAGGTTGCTGCGAGTCATAGCGGCGGAGAGGCCTGGTCAAGGTCGACTGAGCCTTCGACGGAGTTTGAGATTGAGCTAGTTTCATATAGGACTGAGGTTCTGTCCGATCGGAATGGGATGATAAGGCATGACGATCCATTGTCTTGTGCAGCACGATCCATCCCGGCCCCAGAAGCGGCCACATAGCCATCAGTTGTGTTACGGTACAATTGATTAATGGACAGCAAGGGATAAGAACAATTTATTCAAAAGACTTGCATTACCTTACACTGTAGACTGTAGTTAATTGTATCCGTTGAGAATAAAGAAAGTTATATCAGAATTTTTCGTCCGCTTTATAAATAAGGCCGAAGATTAGCGTTTTTCTTTACAAAATTGAAAACATTAACATATATGAAAGGAAATCGTACCATAACACAATTCCGAACAGGATAAGATGGAAATGGTATTTTCCTTAAATAAAGACAAGATTTTTATCATATTCTTGGAAAATCTCATACAGGATTATATAAATACACGGTAAACCCCAGCACAGATTTTGCATGGGAGATTGCCAAGGAAATCATTCATGATGGCAGGGTCCCCTTTTATTTTTCTCGGAAACCAACATAAGACTAGAAACATAAAAAGAAGGAGCTGACCCCTCGGGACTCAGCATAACCATTATAACAAGCACTAAGTAGGTACCAATTAGTTTATTTTGCTCTCGGGAGGGGCAAGCAGGTGCCGGAAGGGAGCGCCCACCCCAGTCGGGGTCGCTTCACCTCGCCAGGACCGAGACATCTTCGCTCCCAACCGAGAGTCCATCCCCGGAGTAATCCGAGAACTGCTCGTCGGCCTTGGACAGGGTATAGGCCACGTCCACCATGGTCGGCCGCTTAGACGGATCCCGCTGCAGGCACGCCTTGGCCACGTTCAGCACGGTCACCACGGTGTCGATGGGGCAGGACTGCTCCCTCAACACCGGATCCATCCAGGCGACCACATTCGCCTCCGTCCTCTGGAACACCACCTCCGCCTCCACCCACAGGGCCTCCCCCTCCTCGCTTACCGCCTCCTTCCCCGAGATCAGCTCCAACAGCACCACCCCGTAGGCGAACACGTCCATCTTGGTGGTGACCAGCCCGTCGGCGAGGTACTCGGGGGCGATGTAGCCCTGGGTGCCGACGATGTGGGTGGTGACCGCGTTGATGCCGGTCTTGGCGAGGCCGAAGTTGGCGATCTTGGCGTGGAGCTTTGAGTCCAACAGCACATTGCTGCTCTTGATGTCTTTGTGGACGACGCGGGGCCAGGTGTGCTCGTGGATGTACTGGAGGCCGTGGGCGAGGTCGAGGGCGATGCGGAGGCGGGAGCGCCAGTCGAGCCGGCGGGTGGGGGCGGCGTCGTGGAGCCACGAGTGGAGGGAGCCGTTCGCCACGTACTCGTACACCAGGTAGCAGGTGCCATCCTCCGGGTCGATGCAAAAGCCTTCCAGCTTCACCAGGTTGGTGTGGTTCACCTGATTGTCAATAATATTTTATTACACTTCCATCCGTGACCGGTGATGAAGGAAATCGAAGGCTGACCAAGTCAGGCCTCGTTCGCTTGGGGCATTCATTTCACCTTTTGTAATGATTCCGCTACTTTAACATCATTTTCAATGGGCATCATCATAGCCCGTGATTAGCTTTTGTATATTTGGGTCAGTGGATTCATTTTAATAGGCTGTTCAAGGGTGCTAAAAGTTCCAAACGTAGTGCATCTAGAAAGACAGTGCTCGGAACCAACTGCATTAAGCCAATGCTTCAGTGTCTAGTTGGAATAATTGTAATCGTCTCTCGATCTTTTTGAATAATTTATTTGTAAAATGGCAGGAAGGAGCCCATAGGCTAAACTTTATTCTGCAGGACTCTTGGCTGACTATGGGCATCAAGACTGTACAGATATAATATAAGATGTGGATTAAAGCCAAAGACACATTTGTCAATGAAAAACGTTAAGGGATGGAAGATGACTTGTCATGCACTGAGCCAGTAAAGAGATGACTATGTTAATTGTAGGATGAAAAGTTAGGCGGAAGCGTGGACATCAATAAGTCGTGCGAGGGAAATTATATGTAAGAGACAAATATAGTTGCTTAGCTAACAAAATTAATGTTTAGAGACTCACACAAATGCTTACTTTCTAATTGAGTACTCGACTGAGGACACCTTAACAAGCAAGCATAAACTAATTAAAAAAAATCAATCTAAAACAAGCAAATAAAGAAAAATCAAAATGGCTGAAGTCATCATCGATCATACTTAATTGACTATGTTTGATTAGATTCCAAAGTGACTATGGCTTTCATCATATGCCTGCCGTATCAACTCCAGCAAAGGCAGAGAAACGGGCTGATGATTTGGGAGGCCTACTAGAAAGAGCAGATATTTTTTGTCTAGGGGAGAGTTCTCTAAACGGGTGAAAGGAAGCTTACATTTTGACCTTTTGAAATGTATTCATATTAGGATTGTATGAGCCATCTATTATAGTAAAAAAAAAAAAAAACAAACTACCAAAAAGTCTAGTAGGTGATCGATGATGGGAATTGGCGTGTTAACTCGGTCCAATTTAAATCCAAGACCTTTTCCTACCGAGAAGTAGATAGATACAAAAGTGATTACTGAGAATACCTATGAATTAAACTAACAGTGAATATACTTGAAAATCAGGTCTAAATAAAAGAATATCTAAGTACCTTCTGCAAGATCTTGAGCTCTTCGCAGGCGTTCCACTTCATCTTCTTGATGGCGAACACCTCACCATCAATCGTCCCCTTGTACACCGTTCCCTGGATCAGACAGCTATAATCGAAATCAGACGTGGCCCGGCGCAGCTCCTCGATCTGGTAAAGCTTGTACTTGTCCAGCAACTCCGAGATGTCCGTCATCAGCTTCACATCCGACCCACTCCTCGCAAACCTCCTCTCCCCACCTCCCTTATTATTCCACCCACCATCCCCCTTTCTCTTTCTCGCTTCTCTCCTCCTCTTCTTTCTTTCCCCTAAAAACAGCACCAAGACCAACGCGAGCAAGATTGCGAAGAGTCCCATGCCGACTGCTAACCCCACGATGACTCCCGTCCTATCCCTCTTCTCGACGACGGTGGAGGATGGTGGTGGCGGGGGCGAAGGCGAAGGCGAAGGGGAGGACGAGTTCGATAGCAGCAGCGGGGGAGGGAACTTGGAAACGGGAATTAGAATCACAGAGAAATTCTCGACGGCTGTCTCCGCGCCGTTGAGCGAGATCAGAGACTGGACGGTGGTCCCGAAATTTGATGCGATGGAGGAGTAGGAATCGGAGGGCTGGAAGACGTAGCTGACGATACTGACGGTGGTGCTGCTGTTGTCGTTGATGAGGGTATTGGTGTTATTGGGGCACTGGCAGAAGATTGGGAAGACGGTGATGACGCCGATGGAGAGGTTGGTGGGGACGAGGGTGGGGTTGACGAGTTCGACGGCCTGGTAGCCTGTGAGGTTCTGGAAGTTGGTGGTGGAGAGGATGTAGAAGGTGTCGCCGCCTTTGATCTGGTAATCGACGAGGGCGTATGAGTGGTTGTCGACGCAGGAGCAGATGAGGGGGACGAGAAGGGGCTGGCCGGAGCTGAGGACGGCGGTGGAGTTGTCGGTGATGTTGCTGGCCCGGGCGATCGATAGGGTGCTCACGCCGAAGAGGTCACTGACCGAGGCCAGGTCGTCCCCGCCGCTAGCGCGGTACAGGGCGTAGGCGCGGCACGGATACACCGACCGGTTGGCTATGCAGGTGAAGCCGCGGCATGGGTAGACGGACTTCTCGGCTGCGCAATTGTAGTTGTCGGTTCCCGGGCGGGAGGATCCCGATTGGGCGTGAGATGACGGGAGTATTAGGGCGAGAAACAGGAGGAGGAGGAGGGGAAGAAGGGGGTGGGCACCGTCTCTTCTCATTCTTTTTTGGGTTTCTTGGTTGGTTGGGGGAGATCCGCAGCTTGCAGATGAGGAGATGATTTTGTTCTTAAGCAAAAAAGATATTTTAACTTCTTCTTAATGGCTTTCGTCATAGGTTTTTGGTAGCAGTCGGAGACGGGAGAGGGGAGTCGATTCAAAGTCAATGGTCTTCTGTCGCTGTCGTTTTGGAAACGGAACAGCGAAGTCCGCAAGCGGTGCGTATGTCATCAGGCGGACAAAGAGGTTGCAGGGGCCAATCCAGCCAGCTTTAGGTGACTCCTCCGGATGACCATAGCTTCTGGATCAATAGTGCCGCAGGAAAAATTGACCATCCAAGCTCTGGATTCGGCCGAGTTTTTGATAAATGGATCGATTGTCCAGCTCTATAAACTTTCTAGCGAAGCGCATTTGAGAAATTACCACACGGAACATTAAAAAATATGAGCTATCAAATCTTCGGCCAAAAATCATGATCGTGTCAACCACATTAGAGGGAGATGGCATGGTTCTTCATGAGACAAGTATTGAGTGCTCCAAGATTTTCTTCTTCTTTTTTTACAAAAAAAATTCAAACTATGGATCTAGAATTCAAATTTTGGTGCACTGATGGATGACAAATCGATATGCGTAGTAATTGCATATTTTATTGTTGTTAAATTTTGGTCGGTCATTCATGGATATTGTTGCAGCTTCGAATAAAAGAAAATTTTGATTGGGATTTCAGCAACTAACCATCGAAATGGCGGTTTACTGTCTGGAGGAGGATGAACTGATCACATTGATGGTTCATGTCGTGATAGAGCATGTAAGTCGTATGTTTGATGCATTGACCAAGTGTGTTGCTTGGTTTAGTGTTGGGTCGTTTATTAGCCTGAGGCACGTTAGGCATGTAATGCAGACAATGCTGGGAGATATAGTTCGGAGGTTATTCCTTTTTAAAAAATAACTTTTTATTTTTTAGGCTCCAAGATGTTGCTGTAATAATCCAGATTTTTGGATTTGTGGACCGGCCTGGAGTAGCCAAGCCCGACCCGAGCTGCCTTAGCTCACCAACCCATCCGTGCGCCAGCCCGAAGTGGCTAGGCCCACGACCCGCGATGCCTCCCATGCGTGGCACGTGAGGAAAAATTGGAGAAGAAGGAGACTTCTTCCTCCCGATCTCGATTGCAATCGAGCAGAATACCAGAAATTTTAAGGCAAACCGAAGACCGGATCTCACCTATTTAAAACCTCATCCTAGGAAAGAACGGCTCTTTAGAGTGAGAAACTCTGAGGAGAGAGATGATGCAAAAATAAAAAGAACAAGAATATATATATATATATATATATATATATATATATGATATGCTAATGATTCAGATAAGTAAGAACAAGAATAGTTTTATGATAGTTTTAGTATTAAATCATATTTTGATCATGTATGCTTGTGCTTGATAGTATGATGGGTGTATATGTGAGCATAATTTACACTTGCATAATCAGAGTAATAGATGTGGTGCTTTAGACTAACCATGTTATATTGATTACCCCGTCATAGGTGGAAAACATAGCCGTAGTTAGTCTACAGTCGGAAATAAAAAGAAATTGATGTGTGGATATAAACTGGATTATATGAATATGAACTTTGGGCTTATCTTGTTACCATGCCAGGCCCCATTACAGGGTGGAAATGTGAAATTATAGCAGGCCCCACCACAGAGTAGAACTGTGAAACTATAGCATGCCCTGTCACAGGCTAAAAATGTGAAACTATAGCAGGCCTTGTTACACACCGGAGATGTGATACCATAAAGCCACATCAGAGGCTGGAAATGTGACTAAGATTTGGCCCAAAGTCGAAAAGATAATTGATTCGGATCAAGTTAAAAAAAAATAGAATGAAAAGTATTGAAAACATTATTGAAGATTTATGAGATATCATGTGATATATCACTCTTGAGTGGCTGAATTTCAATTAATATCTTATATATATATATATGTATATTATTTATTCGAGTATTATTAGTAGCGGTTTATGATTTCATGATGTGTGCCATGATTTTTGGCTCTTTTTAAACTTATATTAGTAGGTCGGTATGAATGCGTGGAAATTTTTATTGGGCTGTAAAGCTTATAACTTCTTTCTTTTTTTTTCTTTTTCAGAGTTGCAAGTTGCATAGTATATAGCTATCCCAACCCCAATTGCTCTCAAGTGTCATGATCTTTGTTTTGGTTTGACAGCTCACATATGTCACAATCATAGTAGGCTTAAAAAGAAAAAGATAAGACTATTGGAAAATGATATTAGAATTACTGACCCGATTTCAATATTTAAATAGGCCATTATTATGAGAGGCCACTGTATAGTTAAAATTCAAGCTACCATCGATTTAGTGTCACGCGTTGGACCTAAAGCGTAATAGATGTCGCATACGTACAGGATAGACCATACAAACACACAAGGCTACTGATTAAATCATAATAATCTCAAAGTAATAATAATAATTCTTCAATCCTCAACTATTAATTTCATCAAAATCCAATCAAATTATTCTCATAAATAAATATCTCATAAAAATAGCATGCTTAATCTACTTAATCAAACACAGAGCAGAGATAATAACCACATTTAATAAACTAATTATAATTTTCCAAAGATCATTAGAAAATATACTTTGAAGCATTTAGTTACGTACTTTGCGAGCGAAACCAAACTACAAATTCAAATAATTTCAAAAATT
This sequence comes from Phoenix dactylifera, assembly GCF_009389715.1. Taxonomy (NCBI): domain Eukaryota; kingdom Viridiplantae; phylum Streptophyta; class Magnoliopsida; order Arecales; family Arecaceae; genus Phoenix; species Phoenix dactylifera. Next base: position 16,706,284 of record NC_052393.1, read on the forward strand.
TCTCTCAGAACCTAAAATTTCGACGAGCGCTCAACTAAATCTAGTGTGATCACCATAGGCCAAGATTGTTGGAAGTCAAGAGAAGAAGAAGAAACGAACCTGCGATAGTCTAACGGTGTTGATATGCAAAATCTATTGTGAGTGAGGTGCAAACGGTATGGAGGTCTTTAAATAGCAGCCGATGGAAGCTAGGTTTCCTAGCTCCGATATGAAAGCGAGATGGGGAAAGAGTCCATCTTCTACTCCAAGTTGAGCAATTTTTTTTTTTTTTTTCATTTCCTATCTCAACTCTTACATCTGAATCAATCGAGTAGACTAGGCTCACTTTGTTATTAGCTCGATTGGGTGTTATATTCTTCCTCCTTAAAAATTAATTCGTCTCGACCAACCCATCCACTATAGTACCCAGGCGCGATGTAGCTCTAGCTAGCAATGATAGTTGTGGTGATTACCTTGCACCCGGTCTTGCGCGGTGATCTTGGCATGGAGTTTGATGTCCAATGAGGCATTGCTGCTCTTGATGTCCTTGTGGACGACGCAAGACTGGGTGCAGTCGTGGATGGAATGGAGGCGGCCGCGCCACCGAGCGTGGAAGAGGTGGCGGGGCCGTGGAGCCGGTAGCGGAGGGAGCCACTCTCTGCCTTGTGGACGACGCAAGTTGCAGGTGCCTGCTTCCAAGTCGCTGCGGAAGACTTCCAAGCTTGACCTGGTTTGATGTGGTTCGTCCGTGTTTCCCGGCGGCGCCATGAGTAGGGATTAAAGAACGCAAAGTCGAGGCAATAAAGAAAGAGTGGTCGACAATAACGCTGCCAGGTCCGATCAAACGGAAAGCGAGGTCATGAACTTGTTGACGTGGACGTGGGAAATGGCAGTCTCCGTGCGGGTAGCCATCAAAGATGAAGGGATGGATGGCACTCAGGGCTTTTAATGGCTGGTGAAGGTGCCATCTGGATGTCGCCATGGGAACAACTGACAAGACTAAGGACCATTGCATCCGTGGCCGGCCGAACTTTAGTTTCACATCTAGCTGGTAAATGATGGAACTCAGTTCACACAATGGGCTAGTGGAACTTTCCAAGGGATTTATTAGATTCGAAGGAATGAAATAATTAGCTCTTAATCAGTGTCCGGCGCCCGTCGATCCGGGTGGATCGTTTGGTCTTCGGAAATTTTCGATCGCGGGTCGCTCCATTAGCCCGTGGTAATGATAAATAAATAAGTAAATAAATATTAATCAAGAAAAAAAATTAAAATTTTAAAAAAATGAAAAATATGACATTTTTACAATAATTATTTAATCATAAATAGTAAAATGTAAAAAATATTTAAATAATTGATTTATATATCTTTATTTTCCACTGAAGAGAAAAATATTTTATTTTTTATTGAATGAACGGATTACTCAAATGTCACAATTAAATTTCAAACTGTTTCATGACTAGCGTACTTTATAAATATAACAATATGTAATGGTGAACAAGCACCATATAAATCGCATAACTTTTAGAGATTAACTTTAAAATGGTTAATATTTTCATAAAAATAAATGAAATTAGAAGAAAATCTTGATAATCCTGCATTAAAAAAAGTGGCTTGGCGAAAGGACATAGCGAATACACCTTTAAAATTTATATAAATTTTTTTATGATAGTTAAGATAATCACTATGATATAGTCTTATAACAAAGAATGAGCACTCCCCAAGTGTATTCTCAAATAATCTTTTGAACAGTAGTCTCATTAAGGCTCTACTCCTTTTCACAGAGTGTGTTAGATTTGGAGAGCACTCCCAAAGCGATGCTTATCACTTATTAAATTATAGTAAATATCTAGACTTGCATTTGGTATAATATGTATCTAATTAATGTACATACAATACAAGTCCAAGCCGCACTGTTTGGTGGCCCAAATATAGCTTGATTTTGAGCTGGGCTAGAAATTTGTGATCAAAAACTTAGCTCAACTCAAAAATACGCAAGGAATGGCCGGGCCCGTCTGCTCGTGCATCACGAGGATGACCACAGCCAATGGCTCTAATATTATTACAACTTACAAGCGCCAAAGTAAATTGGCCAATTGGCTGAAGTTTCAGGCTTGGGCACGGTTTTAGGTCCATGGGACGGGGATGGTGAAAACTAGATCATTGAATTGCCAAATCCTTTGCTATCTACCAAATGCTAAAGATGATGACGGTCATTGAAGGACTTTTGGACTTCAATATAGCTTGGCTTCGGCTTGGTTGGGCTTCATTTTTGGACCAGCCTAGGATTTTTGGACTCCCTTCAATTTTTACGTCTGGTGGCGCTCCATGGCTCGTAATGAAGGCCGGGCTTGGTCTTTCTAATTAATTTTGCTTCTTTGCTCCGTATGGGATAGCACAGCGTATCACAGCCCTAAGCTCTAGCGTGTTTGCAAGTACAAATCTATAAGTAGCGGTGTTCACATAATTAACACGGTTGTCTGAAAAAAAAAAGGCACCAAAATTGCTATGAAGCCTCGGCAACCCTAGTGCAATTGTAATTCTCAGCAATAATATATCACCTTTGGCATGAATCAATCAAATCTAGAAAGGGCTTAATTATATTTATGTATAAAAAGGATAATATCCAAAATCAAAGAGTATTCTTTCTTGGTTCTATTCGTCACTTTTTACATCAATAATGCCCTCCAATTATCTTTAAAATATCTTAATTATTCCATTAAGTTTTTTGCCCATATTAACTACCACATGCATTTTTCTTTAATTTGACTCAAGACGGGGAAACAGATTGGACTCAATCACATTCTCATCTCTCTTCCCTTCGACTTGCACTTCATGTGCCTGGTTGTTAATAGTTAACGAGAGGTTAAATTTGTCTTGGGGGAAACCTACAATGCCATCTTATTTGTCATGCAATTATATTTCTTCGTTGTTGAACAGCTGCCAATCTTTTAAACAATTTCTTTTGTTGAGCAATAAATTATGGGACTCATTTATTGGCTTTAAGGCTAGTAATAGAGATAGGGAAAGTAAAAATACGAAAGTGAAAAACATGCAAATCAAAATAAAGCATGAACTCCAATTAGTTATTCTTTGAAGAGAAAAATGAACCTATGTCAAGGGAAAAAAAGATCTCGATATGTTATATCCTATTTAATCATGCATAAGCAAAAAAAAAACTAAATTATTAAACTACTTTTTCACTAGTTATTATCCATCTCCCATCTCCTTTTTTACATTTGTGTGGAATCTCCTCCCAGAAAACCTCTTTGCATGCAGCAAATATCAAGTTCAAGAATCAACGATACTTACACTTCTACAAATGGGAAAAAGAAAATTGCTAAGAAATGCAAAATAAAAAGCAAAAGGAAAAAAAAAATAATACAACTAGTACTAGAATATGTACTTATAGAAAACTGGATTAGTATCATGTTGTAACATATTGTATCGACACACGGTACATACATCGGTGCTGATCAAATAATGGAGGAGAGGAGGTAGATTGAGAGTCGGAGGTTACCAGGGTTAGAGCTCATCGATTGAGGCTACAAATCATCGATTCAGATGAGAGGTCGTTGATTGGGGGTTGGAGTCCTATCAGCCCTAGGTTGGTCAGGTTAAAACCAAAAGATTGAGTTAGAGATAGGCAGATGGAGTGAATTTACGCTTTGGAAACTAAAATCAAGTGCCTGTGAAGCTCACATGGAGAGAGAGATGCAGCAGTGGGAGGGCAGTGATAATGTGCCGCACAAATGTAACATAACAAGATAGGATTATAGACCTTGTTGGATCCTAAATGAGCTAGAATTAATCCATCTATAAGCTCTATGCTTACTTTAATTCTTTTATATTTAATTTCCTAGCATGTAAAATAAATGGCATGGTGGGCTTGAAATCAAGAAAAGCAAGATGGGACGGCCATGTATGTGTGCGTGTGTGTGTGTGTGTGTGTGTGTGTATTGGACCGGAGAAGAGGGGGCACAATTCATAAATAAGATCAAGAGCGGCCCTGAACTATTGTAAAAGACGAAAGGAACAGAAGAATTCCTATTTCATGTTGCCATTTTAGCTTGGGCCAACGTGATTTCAGCGACGGCTCAATTTGCACTCATTAGGCTGAGTTGGGCAACAAACCAAGTAAGGTTGCAGGTGTCTAGTACCATGGACTCATTTGATTCATGAAAAAAGAAGTAAGAAAAGTATGGTCAACTAAAAAATGAAGTTTTCAAAGAAAAAATACAGAAACTTACTTTCCAATGAAAATAAGATTTCTATAATCCATGAAAAAAAAAAGTCATGTAGGACATGAAAAAAATAGCTTTTCTATAGGATAATTTTATAAAAAAAACGTACTTAAGCTTTTAGATAATATGAAGTAAGTTCTTTTCTTTTATTAAAGGCATAACAAATATTTTGTATATTTTTTTTTAAAAAATAGATATTTAATCAAATATAAGTCATTCTGAAATATATCATTTTTTTCATGGTTAACTAAATATATAAAAATTACATTTTTCAATATTATTTTTCTTCAAAACACATTCTAATGAAGAAATTTATTTTTGGTGAACCAAATGAGGCCTAAGTGCCAAGCGAACGAACGGTAGCCTAGTCCAACTCCTTGGTACAAAACCCGTAGGTCTGTTTTTTTCTCCCTTGGATGATGCCCGAGTTAATATGCAGTCCCATAAGTTTTTTTTTTTTTTTTGCTAAAGCGGGCATTACTACACGAGTTCGAACACATCCAATAAAATTAAAAAATAAAATATCATAAAATATCTTAGACAAATCCATATTCTGAGTCCACAAATTTCAGAAATTTTGATGGCCTCGGACTTGGAAGCCCGCACCAATGTCAATGTCGCTACCGTGCGTCGCTCGTGAATCACATGCCCAGTTACCTCACGGCATTCCATAAACGCACGGCAATCTTGAGGCACGATTTAACATTTGCGAACCCAGGCGCTGGCTGACAAGCTGCCGGCCCAAACCTACCATTGGTTGAAAGAAAGAGCTCTTCCTTTTCGTCGAAGAAGGATGATTAGGACTAAATTGTCTGAAGCACGAGCTTATTCAACACCAGTATAATTGAGACATATTACCGTGTCCGAATAGGAAGAAGCCATGCAAAACGGGTTACCTCATCGCGTGCTGAATCAAAGCACTCAACAGCTATCATGAGTTCTATAATATGTATTGTTATAACTTGACTACTTGCACGGGCATTTTATGCAGTTCTTTTTTCGTTGGATAAGAATACACCGTGATAACTTTGTACCAAAGGGGAGGGAGGCATGACATGGAGGATTGGAAGGGCGATGTATAGAATTAAGTGGATGGTCGTCATAATGATAACGTTTGGTGACTACATGGAGGTTTCCTTCGGCTGTTGTGATTATGTTCGTATCCATGAGACTGGGCAGCATGGCTATTGTAACAATTTATTACCTCGTCGAAAAAGACTATCTGAAAAATTTTATTTAGATTTCTACCCGGCGAATAATCTATGTGGGACTAAATATATGCTCGCACGGATTCTCATATACTCTACTTGTTTAAGTCATGACGTCCTCATCAGGCTAAGAATCCAAATCCATTCAAATCTAATAACAAGCATTATAATCGGCATGTGGTCAGCCACAATAAACCTGTGTTGCAATGTTCCATAGTCTATATGGGCCGGACCCACTCTGATATCATTTGTAATAATCCATGACCTCATCTAAAATACAGGTGCTGTAATATTTTCTAATCCATATAAGCTATAGGCCGGACCCACTCTGATACTATTTGTAACAATAATGACTTCTTTTAAAATGCGGGCCTCACATACTCTTCTCTTTTAAACTCTGACTTTCTCGTTAGGCTAAGAGTTTAAATTTATTCAAATCTAATCGCAAGTATCACAATCGGCCCGTGGTTAGCCTCAATAAGCCTATGCTGCAATATCTCCTAGTCTAAATAAGCCATAAGCCAAATCTGCTCTAATATTATTTGTAACAATTTAGGATCTCATCTAAAAAGACTAATTAGAATGTATTATTTAGATTTTTTTGATTCTATATATCCATAAATTATCATATTTTTGTTAAAATATTCTTTCTATTTTCAAAGTGATCTACTATTCTATTCCGTTTGCGCCCACACATTTTGTCTGTCAAGTGGTTTAAATAGGGTCCAAGTTTAACATAAACTAAGAATATGGGTTTCTTGACTCCGGCTTTGTCTAAGTTCTTCAAATTTGAGACCTTAGTAGGTCTGTCAGGTTGGACAGGGTTTCAGTGATGATTATTTTTATAGAGAAACGAAGAAAAATGTTTGATGAGAACAATTGGGATCAGGCCCATCATGCATGAGGCACGGGCAATTGCTTGTGCTACTACTTGCCATTACATAAATAGCTAACAACTGGCAGGACATTGTGATATCTTGAACAGTAACTAAGCATGCTTTTTTTTTTTTTTTTCCCCCTTTCTTTGTTACCCTTTTTGTTTTCAAAACAACAGTTGGGGTACGACCAATTATTTGATAAGATACAATAAAAAATTTGGCCATGTGGCAAAACAGTACAGTATTTGTCGAGTCTCGAGCACACCAGTTACCACCTCCTTTCAATGGCAGGGTGAAATCTCTATGGAGATTACCTCCCATCAGTCACAAATCCTTCCCTCCTAGGAGCCGAACTAGCTGTATTTGCGAGCATAGGGAACCGCAAGAACAAATCTAAGGGAATAAAAAAGATGGGCCATTCAAATATAAGAACCTCAGGAAAAGATGAATTTACAGAGATATGATTTATCCTTCTCATCAGCATGACACTGAGTTACTGGTTCAATTAATATCATATTGAAAAAAATATATATATACATAAGACTTGTTTAGTTCACAATTTTTTTTTCTCATTGAAATATTTTTATAAAAAACTGATATCTAGATATATAATGCCTGAAATTTTTTTTTTTTATATTTGGTTGATTATAAAAAAGTAGCATATTGCAGAATGACTAATATTTAGTTGAACATTTACTTTTTTAAAAAATTATATAAAATATTTATTATAATTTAATAAAGAAAAATTATTTTATTTTATCTAAAAGCTTAAAAACAGTTTTTTTAAGCAAATTATATCAACTTGCACCTGATGGGAATTAGACATTTTCATATCCTATATTGTTTTTCTTTTCTATAAAATGTGGAACCTTATTTTCATAAAAAAATACTTTTCCATCCTTTTTTTAAAAAAAACTTCAATCGAACATAAGATACTTTTCTATTTTTTCGTTGACCATACTTTCTCCTTGCTCTTCACGCGAACCAAACAAACTCATAGTATTCCCCAATTTTGTTCCATATATAGATTCAAGAAACAACATTCAATAGTATTCCCCGATAATGATCTATGCATATAGATTCAACAAACAGCATTCGAAAATAGAATTCTGCCCATGTCTTTATGAATAACAAAAATGAGAAGTGCCCATCTGTTAGCTATATAACTATGATAAGAAGCTTGTCAGGCGTACATTTGGCTCCCAGTGGATATATAGTTGTTAGCTGCAAGTAATTGACGCATTAGTTCATAAGGCATCGTGTTTTAATCGGTAAGGCACGCATCAAATAAATTAATGAGACATTGGAAGGCCGTGGGGGTAGGGCTGTCAACGAGCCGAGCCGAGCCCAAGCCTGGGAGAGCTCGGCTCGGCTCGTTTCACAGAAGCTCAGGCTCGGGCTCGGGCTTGGGCTCGGTAACGAGCTCTATTTTGGGCTCGAGCTCGGGCTTGCTTGGCAAAGCAAAGGCTCGGGCTTGAGCTCGTAAAGCTCGTTTCAATTACGAGCTCTAGAACGAGCCCGAGCTCGGGCTCGAGCTCAGGCTCGGGCTCGATAACAAGCTATTTTTCTCTATATGATTAGATTTTTATGAATTATGGTGCTGAAATAAGATTTTTCAGTGGAAGACTAAAGCTCGTTTGGGCTCGTGAGCTGCTCGGGCTCGAGCTCAGGCTTGGGCTCGAGTGTAAACGAGCCTCATATTGGGCTCGGGCTCATTTGACTACCGAGCCGAGCCCAAGCAGCTCGGCTCATTAACAGCCCTACGTGGGGGTTGGAGGGCGACTTCAGGGCGACTGCTGGTTGCGGGCCCGGGTGATGGCGAAGAGCGGGAGGAAAGACCGGCAGCCCACGTGGGCGATTGGTCCACTCATTATATTCGTGCCGGCTTGATGTCTCAATCGGCCCATGAAATGGTGACGCGGAAATGGCACCCACGCTGATTAAGAACAGACTGAGCTCCCCCCCCCCCCCCCACACAATTTCTTTTTCCCACCAACCACTCTTTCATCTACGTTCAATGCAGCTAAATAACAATGCTTAGGTTGGAAGAAGGAGGGATGTGGTGGTGGGGAAGGAAAGGTCGAGAGAGGGGAAAAATTATGAGAGTAAAGTAAGGAAGATTAGGTGATCACAGAGGCGGCGGCGGCTCGGAAAGGAAGAGCTAACTAACATCCAAAATAGAGGTCAGAATAGATGAGCAGTGCAGGGAAAGGGAGAACATTTTGAAAAAAATCGAACTTTGAGGAGGCAATTGAAGGTGCTTATTTTCCATTCAGGCCTGCATTGCACTCTTTTTGCTTAAGGCTGCAAAGGGACCGAGGCCGGCCAGCTGAAATTCGATTCATATATGAATCGAGTTTGAATTTAAATTCAATTTTCTAGTCAATTTTCATTCATATCGAAGTAAATGAAATTCAAGATTGCTTTATTCATTTATTGAAATTTTGGAGCAGGATGATCAGGAAAAATCAAGAAACGAACCATTCGAAACATATATAAACTAGGAACTTGATTATATGTTAAATAAATCGCGCAAACATAACTGCATATGAAGATTCTTAACAACCCAATAACCATATATTTAAAGAAACTAATGGCTGGCTAATAGAAGGATATTAGTTTCTTGAATTCAAGTAAGGTTGTGATAATTATTTTAGGTTGCTTCAGGTTCAGTTTAAGTCACCAAGTCAATACCCGAACCATTTGTGAAGCAGATCACATTCTTCAATAAAAATCGATTGAAGCCAAGTTCTAGCACCTTGATTAATAATAGATTGTGTTATTCTCAAATACATTTCAATCCACGAGTAGATCAATCCAATTGGCATGCATTCGAAGTCGTGTTCTTTCGAAATGTTGTAATGTCGCCTTTGTGCTTGCCCAAGCAAAATACCATGATCAGTAAGCTGGGACGCTCAATGTGCCAAGCAGCATCGGCACTTTCAGCAGTATGCTTTCTATCTCTACTTTTTGAAAGCATGACCAGGCAACTGTTCATGAGAACCATAGTATTATTCACTCAGCAGCTAATATAACAAACATGGGTGTGTATAAGTTGAAAAATATTCCTTTGGATGTCTGTGGGTTGGGGGACATTTACTTGAACGTTTCGTTATTAATAGAGTTTAAAGGTCAAGTACTAATATTACCTCAAAAAACAAACAAAAAAAAGGGTCATGTGCTAATATATCTTAGGCCTTGTTTGGGTATGGACACCGACAGCTGGATCCCTAATACATCATTTGTCGAATTGTGAAAGGGTTGAAGAGATGGCATGGAATGATGAGCAGTCAATTCATGATATGGGAGAGGCGCCAGATCGACGCTTTAATTCTAGGATTTGCAAGATACCGTCAATCAATTTTTTAATTGATTTCATATCAAAGATATCTAATGGAAAGATCTTCCTTCTCGAGGGCTGTCTAATTTTTCCTTTCATTAATTGGCTTCTTTTCTATCCGTGTGACAATTCGTAGTAGAGACATCGCAGCATATAAATGTTGGATCTGTAAACAAGCTCTAAGATTTCTGCTGCAAAGATAAATTGTGCTTTGTTTCTTAGTAGCTCACTTGCAGGAAAATATCTCTTTCTTTTTTTTCTTTTTTTTTTTACGTGGGAAAAACTAGATGACTGAGCCGCAGATGATTAGCGACCTTGGCGGTGAGAGGGCAGGGAACCAGTACTGATGGTGGTTCGAGCTTTTGATTTTCTTGGTTTCTGAGAATTTTGGCTGTTTGTATCCTGAACATAAATTCATCAAGAAAAAGAAGGAAAAAAAAAAGAAAGGGTGATATCTTAATGGAGATGCTAGAATCATGGAAGCTAGGAGAAGGATACAGACAACTTTCGTCATTCTCACATCAATACTTCCCCTTTACTCCAACCCTCTGCTACATGAAATCGATTTAGCTTGCTAGTGTTAGTGAGGGCACGGTGATTGCATTGCATGCGCACCTCCATTATTGATCAGTGTGAGACGTGAGGCGTTTGCCGTGCCAATGACGAGGCAAACTGCTTCCTTGGTACATATTATACAAATGCTTTAATAGATGTTGTGTATGTGGGAGCGAATCTCTCACTTTCAGGTACATGATTTCTCATGCCTTAAATAATATATATATATATATATATATATATATATATATATATATATATATATATATAAAATAACAATAATTTATCATATTTTATTTTAATTAAGTTTAATTAAAAAAATATATTTATTGATAAAATGCTCTGAGAGGCAAAATTGATCGTCCAGCCCGCAACTAAAATGCGGCCCAGTTTCGGCCCAATAAACGTCAACTCCAATCGGCTGAATACTCACTTCGGCCTAAAGTCAGCTCGACTTCGGAACTCCGCCAAAAGCTCCACCAACTTCAGATATTCGCCGATTTCCCCGACCAAATTCGGGGTGCCTCTAGTATTCATCGACTCCTCCGACCAAGCTTGAGGTGCCTCCAGTATTCGCCGACTCCCTTGATCAAGTTCGGGGTGCCTCCAGTATTCGCCGACTCACCCTGACCAAGCTCGGGGCGCCTACCTTAGCAGTACGCCCGACCTTCGAGCTTGGAGCGCTCCACCGAGCACACCTCGAAATCCGGAAAGGCGAGCTACTCTCAGCACCCATCAAGCTGACCTCGTCAAACGCATAATGCGACCTCTCAACAAGCTCGGCCTCGCCAACGACCGCACCCATATGCGTGCCTACGCCCACCTACGTGGCCGTACATTGCAACACTACTAGCCACGTCTCCATAGCTGGCTTTCAACAGTCGGACGACACCTTGACTACTCCGGCCATACCCTGCTGTGACTGTCAACACCCTACATTTTTTAAGAACGGGCAGTACTACACGCCACCAACCAGCCTAAGCTGTGTGCCATCCGGCTCAGAGCCACGCACCCTCATGATGAGGGCTGACAGTGCCTCTGTCATCTGGGCCTCTTCATTGAGACAAAAAATAGCTCGGTCAGGTAACTTCTAAGAGACTTTTGGCTGGACCAAATTTATTCCTCTAATTTGATCGTCAGAGAGTCCCCACCGAAAATACCAATGAAGTTTTGTGCATATCCACGACGGTTGCACAAGAGGTGGCTTTCTCGATTTATCCGACGTGGTCACTCTCGTACCAAATTTGAACCACAACACTCATATTAAATTTTTTTTCAACAAACAGCATGATACGAATCAAGTCCCGAGACTCATTAGTATGATCGATGGATGACTTATTGAATTCGGTGCAACGGCTTGCAAAGCAGTGAACATCTTGTCACGAACTCCACCATTTATCATAGTCTTACCATCGTTCCCACAATTAGACAGTCCACACCGTCCATCAAATACCGAGTTGCCACCGCGCTCTACCCGTACCCCTACCAGAAGGCCGGACTCATTGAACTAAGAAATTATCAAATGGATCAGTTCGACCACAAATCTAGAATAAAATTATTTTATTTTTTTATATTTTTATGTATAACAGTAATCTGTTCTAGGATAATTTATTTTAGATCCATGATGGCCGCCTTCATCTGTCCCTTCCCTTTTTTCCCCCCCTCCATTCTGCCACACCAACAATGCCAGCTAAGTCACCGTATATTTGGCATTTGCCCAACAATATGAGTTGGTGGGGCCGGTTTCTATGGAATCCAAGACGGCTAAGGTACGGATCTATTGGGCGTAAACGATCCACAAGCTGCTCGTAATCCTATGCAGTAAGAAAGAGACGACGTGTTCATGTGAAAGCCAGCGAGACCACGCTGGCCTTTTTCTTCGCGCCAGAGCTGGCTCTCTGAGTCATCCCTCGAGTTGGGAGTATCTCCTTGTTTTTTTTTTGTTTTTTTGATGAAAGGGTTGTATCTCCACTTACTATTTTGGGAATGCAAACTCATGATGCTTCATGTGATTCTCTGCGTCCATAGTACGGGATGTGGGAGATATGTCTCCGTAAAGAAGGGTAGAACGGCAACAGTTTTGAGGATGCAGCTTGGTTGAGTCACATGGGATCATGCCTCATGTCACAGGTTCCATGACCATAAGAACAGAGAGAGACGGAGAGTATTATCTTGTCTACAAGCTTATCCTAACGAGGTTGGGAAAGTTTGGGCCAATAAGTATTTAGAATCATGTGATTCCAGATCACTTCTGTTTGACTACCACGAAAGTTCTTTGTTATTGATTTATCTCTGCTACTTGTTCTTGTTAATTTAGCTTTTACGTTATGCTGTGTAGTTGGCGGAACTAAATTATATACGTAGAAACTTAGGGAAACACCTACCATATGTTTTCTACTTCCAAGTCAATTAAAGGGTTGCGTGTGTATACAGTTACGTTGAAACTTAACTTGGGGGTTCTTTTAAGGTGATGTAGTAGAAATATTTGAAGACTTTATCTTGGAACAGAGCGGGTTTGGCGCAAATGGAAGGGGGTTGGTGCGAAATAACCCCTAAAACGTCAATGGTGAATAAGAATTTTGAGTTGCCTTGAAAGATAAGAATATAAGATTTTGGAGTTAGTGAGGTTAATGAGCATGCGAGAAGTCTATCTCTATTCTTGCTTTCTGTGGGCAGTTAGAATGTGCGGCTGTTTCAGTCGAATCACTATTTTGGCTGTCTGCCTTGCTAGAGAATTTCACAGAGCTAACAAATGTGAGGTCTTATTCTTCCTCTAGTCTTTTGATAGTTCCCTCCACCTGGAATATTTAAGGTCAATTTTGGTCTGCTGGATTCTTAACCAAAGATTACAGGGGCACTGTTCTTCGCGCAACCAGTCTTAAATTGTCTAAATGAGGCAGAGCTAATAGCTACTTGGGATAAAATTTGGTATACCACTCAAATGCTCACAGGGCGATAATGCCTTACTCCATTTTGGACGATCCGTATAGCTTTTACCCGTTTCCTTGCCTCTCATGCTTTTAATTAACGAAAGTTTGGCTAATAAAAGCTTGTAATCATGTGCAGAAAGATTATTTTTATATTTTGAATCTATGATACCAAAATCACGATGAAGTAACGTTATTGCTGCGTTAAATCTCACACTCTTGCCCGTTACATCTCCACAAGGTTCTTATTTGACATGTCCTCCAGCCTTCCTGGTTCATTCACTAGTTTGTTCATTCGCTCTAGTTTATAGCTAAAAATGAATCCCAAGCTCGGCATGGTACAATGTTTGAGTGCCCAATAATATGCCTCGGCACGCATATATTAAAGAGAGAATTGCAATTGCTCTACTTCATTTGTCTCGATCTGAAGCTGGGAGCTGCAGTGGCTTAATTTATTCCAGCTGAAGACATTCTTGTTTGATGTTCCCATCACAGGTCAAGGTCGTGTTTCAGGGGGGACTACTTCCCGGAGCTTCTCAGTGCAGCAGCCCTGACCTTACCGACAGCATCACATAGGTGCACCGTGAAACCATCTTACCCTTCCGATATGTGAACTTAGAAACAAATCCTAGACCTGACCACACTGTGAACAAACTCCGGGGAGCAAAATTCTGGCCTGAAATACCTAAAATAGTTGAATGAGACAAACAATCTGACCTTGCAAGCGTATCTAACAAGCTATGATGGTTCTCCAAATTTTTTGCCAACATCAAAACTAAATGCATTCAGGTGAGACACGTTCATGTCCAAAGACCGCATGCAAATCTCCAAAATCCATAAATGCTCTCCAAGATGACCGCTCCCTCACCAATGAAGCAAAGACTAATAATAATTTAGAAAATAATGATTTTTTAGACGTATCCATCAGCATATAATGCAGGCAGTAGCCTCTCCCATCAAGGCAACTCATTTAAAATCTATTGTAGATCAAGCCGAGTGGTGCTCCGGCCCCCACGGCACGTCACTATTAGTCTGAAAGAAAAAGAGAGAGACAAGAAGATGATTAATAATCTACAGTTCTCTTAGTCTAAAAGAAAAAAGAAAAATCTTCAGCCCAAATACGATCAAAGTTCGTAGATTTTCTAAAGCTACAAAATGAGACATGAATGATGTAGAATATTAACAAAGAGGAGACGGGGACAAAAAACAGTTCCAAGAGCCAGGAAACAGGAGAGAAGGCTTCAGTTTTTGTTAAAAAAAAAAAGTCGTTGGTGCTCGTGGAAAGCGCACCTTCCTGTAACCATCCCCATCCAAGCATCAAAAGAAAATCTAACAAAATATTATACGACCCCACAGCTCGTTCTTCAACAAATCCCCACCTATTCTATAAGAATAATTCTGCCACTGCATTCACATGGCATTTCCGCGTCCCCACCCTCCCCCCCCCAAAACCTCTGCATAAAAGCAGCCCAGCTTGCAGCTTGCAGCAACCCCGGCATCATTACTCCCATCCCGGAGTTGCAGGAAACGGAAGAGCGAAAGAGAAGTGATCAAGTCTCTCACAACCCAAGCCCAATTCCAAGAGGATCTGAGGAGGGGAAGGAAAGGCGATCCTTTTCCCAGGTGATTGAAGTTGGAGTTCCCGGTTGAGCTTAATATATAATGGGATTCCCGGTTGGCTACTCAGAGCTGCTCCTCCCCAAGCTCCTCCTCCACACGGTCTTCCTCCTCGGCTTCGTCCGGCGCGTCATCTCCTGGATCTTCACCGCCGTCGGCCTCGGCGACCTCCTCGACTCCGACATCCCCTGGGTTGACCCCCCTGCCCCCCACGGCCACGGCCAGCACCACCGCCCGGAATTCCGGTCGGCGTCGGCGATGCTGATCCAGGAGGTCCTCCCCGTGGTCCGGTACGAGGAGCTGGCGGGGGAAGGGCAGCACCTGGGGGACAGCTGCGCGGTGTGCCTCTACGAATTCGAGGCGGCGGAGGAGGTGCGGCGGCTGGCCAACTGCCGCCACATCTTCCACCGCGGCTGCCTTGACCGCTGGATGGAGCATGACCAGCGGACTTGCCCGCTCTGCCGCACGCCGCTCATCCCGGAGGAGATGCAAGACTCCCTCAGCGACCGCCTTTGGGCCGCCGCCGGCGTCCCGGACTCCTTCTACGACTACTACTATTCCTCCTTCCCTTCTCCTCCTCCGACGCCGACGCTGCTCGTTCACCACCAGCTTCAGCTTCTTTCCACTAGTATATAAATGGCATACGAGAAGGAATCTGGAGCGGCCAATTGTACATAGCACGCTCGCGGAAACCAGAATCTCTCCACCACAGCAGCAGCAGCAGCAGCAACAACAAAAATAAACAGATAGAAGATCGAGAAGGAAAGAGAGGTGGTCGGAAATTACGTGTGTGTTCCTTGGAATTTGGATTTCTGAACGCTAGAATTGGAATTCGATATGTAGCATGCAAAGGGTTTGTTATTGTTTTAGTCTGTAATTTCTGAGGGCCAAGATCGCCACAGATAGTAATGATAGCAAGGGGTGTCAAAAGAACCTCAAGAGAGAATAATTTTTCCGACGAGTGTTTCGAGGAATTGAGCACGGTGATCCAGCGGGGAAATGGGGGTAAACAGGGAGGCAGACAAAGCAAGAGGGGGGCTTTTCTTTGTGCTTCGGCCTCCAAACAAAATTTGCGTCTTGACGGAAAAAGGATTGACATAGAGTTTTCGCTTTTTAGATCGAAGGCTGGAACAGCCTCAATTCCTCTCTCACTCACGATGAAAGCTAAGAGCTTGCTCGAAGACAGCCCAACTAGGGGATGTCGACTTCTTTTTGTTGAATTGATTCAGGCGCTTACTTAAAGGTAGGCTCCAAAAGTCGCAAGATCATGCCGAGAAAGTCGAAAAGCCACAGGCTGTTCTCCCACCAGAGAAGTTCATCTAGAGAAAGAGTAGGGAGGAACAAGCTGTCGATATTTGTTTATCTTCCTCTATCTATAAAAAATTATTATTTTTTCCATTGCTGAATGATTTTTTAATTCCAAAAGCAAACAAGTTGAAGTAGTTCTTTGATTATTTGCTGTCCTCACATTTTTGTCGGTATCAAAGAAGATAACGATCGAGCTCGCCCGAGGCCTCGTCTATCATGCTTCTTCCATCAATTAGAGTGGCGGCTACTGTTCCTTAACATCCTTTGCCGCCAGCCTTGGATTCCTTGTGCCCAATTCAGCCAAAGGATATTGCAATAATCTACGGCTCGGCTTTCTCAGATCTCAAATGTACAGTTTTAAACTTCGTGGCAAAAAGCCCGAATATAACTCGAACCACACAAGGAGTTCTCATCATCCCCACCTCGATTTAAATTCTGTAGAACGGATGCACAATAAGAACCTCTTGCTCACAAAAAAATGTTCAAAGTCGAGCTACCATGTTTGCAGCCATCTTGCAATCCAACGAAACTGACATTTTTTTTTTGTTAAGAAAACTCTTATATTCAAGCTCTTGCAGCCAAAGCCGTTGAGCGGAAAAAATCTAGTTCTGCTTGTAGGATCCTCTGCTGTCATTCCCATCCCGGAAAACCAATGTCATATCTAATGGCGCCGTTGGCATTTATATTTCAATGAAGTTTCTAGGTACTGCCAGCCATTTGATCCAGGTCGCCTCCGTCCTGCGAGACTCTATTTTAGAGTATGGTAGGCTTGAAATCTCCCACCAACTTCCGAATCCTCCAATGGATAACGCTGCATAATTTCTGAACAAGCATACGTTCCTCGTACAACCTTCTCTCATATATTAAAAAAATCCCTCGTACATCCCATGTCTTAGTATCCACCAGGGATCCTTTCAAGAGATCCCAAATGGCCTTTGTTCTTTATTTTGTTTTTTTACTGGTCATTAAATCACCTCCGCTCCTTCACAATTAGAAACCATTAAATGCTTTCAGTCTCTCTGATAGCTTGGATACCGTCCAAACTGAAGTGTAGTCTCCAAAAGGAGTTTCCGGTGACCGGCGCAACTCGAGCAATAGTCCACAGAAGAGGTCACATCGTGGGCACCACAGGCATCTTCCTCGTAGCTTTCTAAAGTTCACGAATCTCTTCATGGTAGCTAGCAAGAATATGCGCGCTTAATGATCATCAGATTCCATAGTCACCAAACTGATGCATCAACGTCATGATGGAAAATATGCTTGAGATCTTGCTGCACTTGCTCGACTTCATGTATTCACCATGTTCCGCACAATGATTTCAGTTTTGACTAAGAAGTTAGCAAGGCTTCTAGCAGGACTCCATGAACTTCCAACCTTCAAGCCCTTAGTACCTTTCCGCTATTGAGCATGTTCATATTTACATTTTACCGTTCTCATCCATGTACAACCCCAACAACAAAGAATTTTACCAGGTTGCTTCATTACAAATGTATCTGCACTGCCTTAGGCTTAAGAAAATCTAGAAATGTGAGTCTCATCCAAATATACAGTCACGCACCATGACCACATCCAAAAAAGTTATTCAGAATGTATTATTTAGATTTTTTTGTATTATATAAATATTTAAAATGTACATGGTGCATAGTCAGTGTAGGACTAAACACACGCTTGCACAGATCCTCACATACTCCCTCCATTTAAGTCCTCAAGTTCTCGCCATGCTAAGTATCCAATTCCATTCAAATTTAATCACAAACATCATAATCAGCCCATGGTCAACCTTAATGCAACTGTGCTGCAGCATCTCTTAATCCACATAAGACATGGGTTGGATCTGCTCTCGTACCACTTGTTACAACAAAAGATCTTTTCTAAAAAGACTAGCTAAAAGATATTATTTAGATTTTTTCGATCCTGTATAAGTATCCAAAATACATGCTCACACGAATCCTCATATTTACGAAGATTCTTACTATTTTCCTCCATCGGAGTTTCCTAACTGCCTTGTTGACCGGACATCACATGCAGGGAAATAATAAGGAAATAGCTAGCAACAACAGCTTACCAAATTAATCATAAGGCAACTTCACCACTTCTTCGAGATTACCACAAAAATAGTCTATGTTTTCTCCATTAAATCCCCAAGTACACATTTGTTCTTTCTTAGGCAGTTCGTTGCTCAGGGTATTTTGCTGGATAATCTTCTTGGTTGATAAAAATCATTGTCTCAATCATCCGCCTCTGTTATACTCCAAGATGAATACTGCTATTTTCGTTTCAGTTACAAGCTATCTTGAGGCCTCCCACTGTCGCTAATATTCACTCTAATAACGAGCCCTGGCACCGCTGATGCTTGCAATAACAGCTAGAGATAATCTAAACCCACTGGTTAACTTCTTTTCAAAGCACCCTTTGGAGATTTCATTGGATACGCACAGCTAATGCAGGCATTGGTTAACATCTCGTCAAACAACTTTTCCCATCCAAGGAAACTTGACGGTGATCTTTCTAAAAGGCAGGCGTGATGCGCACGCGGCCGGGGAAATTTCCAGAGCTTAGATGGAAAGCAGCTGGATGCTTAGGCAATGGTTGGAGGAAACTAAAGAAAAGAAAGAACGTCAAAGAAATGCCTTGACCTTTTCTCGAACACTTAATCTACTATATCATGTTGGTTTAGTAAAATTACAAATATTCCCCAAGATATTCAATTATATTAATTGATCACACATCATCATTTAATGCAACTAGCAGCTGTAGAAAATGACAATTTGAATCAAACAACCAATAAAAATAGTGTAGTTTGTAATTTTTTTCTACGGTGTTACAGAACCAAAGAGATGCGGCGTCTCTCACGGTGCTTTTGCTAGGCTGTTAGCCAACAGATGTTGCCTTGGACAAATTGGTGCATATCTTGGTAAGTACCTTTCCAGAGTTGCACGGTCTGAAGTGGCAATGAACCTTACGGTCTTAGGTTTCAGGTCCGAGCAACTTAGGAATTGGGACTATGAAAAAAAATTCTACTCGGTAGGAGAATGTCCTCTCACAAGAAAAGATTGAGCTATTTGACAAGAATTGACACCCATATCTTGCAAACAGCTTGTGCTAAGGGAACAATTCGTTTGGTTTCTTCAACAGCAACCATCCTTTGATGACTTTTCCCTCTCTTCCATCAACAAATGCAGGAGCTCCACAAGGCTAAGAAGATAAATGCATGATGCCTGATCCTCCCGTGTTAGTGCCCTCAATAAAACTCTAGCTAATTTTCAATTGCTTCTAGCATATCATAATGCCCAACTTCTAGACTTAGCCCTCTACTGCAAGCAGCTTTTTCCGAACCAAAGGATCCAGGTTCTCTTGAAACAAAATATCCTGATCCCTCAGCATCAGGCGATGTCTCAGTATCATCTGCATCCAAATCAGAATTTGACTCCGAAGAGGGACAACTCACTTTTCCATAATCATCCGACAAGTCGAATCCATATCATCAGAATAGAGGGCATAGGACATGAAGTTAGCATGAGTAAAAATCTGGTACCAAGATCCCCCCAGATTTGAATTATTTCTACTCTGCTGCCAAGGTTCTGTTTAATAAAACCAGGTGCTTGTGAAAATTGTCTTTTGGATTTTCGCTACCGTCCTTCTTCAGTCTTTTTCACAAGCTGCTTTCCCAAGGAAACTTGAACCTGAAACCTAGACCTGAACCCTTCCAAGAATTTAATTACCATATCTCTTTTCGTGACATCAACTTCATTTCAATTTGCACCCTTTCGCTTCAACCCTGATCACACGATCCAAAAGAGACTTAGTATGGACCAGATACTTTTAAGTTCTAAGATGATATGGCTCAAATTTTACTGTCAACACGCGGGCCGCATTAGGGACAATATAAGTTAAGCCAAGAAAGATGCAGGCGGCACACGACCGAAGTCTATCACCTTATACTAAATCTCTCGTGTTGCTTCACCACATAAATGGATATCCTTTAAGATGATCAATCGAGTAACTCATCTGATAAGAAACATAACAGTAGGCCTGCCCATTACCTTAATAGGTCCCCAAAAATTCTTTGACTGGCGCAGAACACCTGTGTTCTCCAGCAACAACATGGGGAACATAGCTGCTGAAGCTAAAAAATTTCAACCCAAAGCTCTCCTCTTTGCATGTAGCATGTACTAGAATAAACAATAGTTATACTTCTTGACTGCTACTTATCTGAAGGCAAAATGTCAAGTGCGCTACATGTATCTTCTAAAATTAATGAAACTTGCTTTAGCAACATCCTTACCCATAAGATGAAAATGCCACTGATGGGGCAACCAAAATGTATAGAAAGATAATGCGCATTCAAGCCAAATAGGAGAATGGTATGCTACAAACTTCTTTTACAGCTATCACCAGAAGCAAAAATGATACACAATTCTGGATTCTGTTCCCTTCTAAATTCTTCTAGTACATTAGCATCTTTGTTTTGTTAATCCCTCTGCATTTCCAACACAAAAAACTTTGTATGTTTCCTTCAGAATTTTATTTTAAGCAACCGTTCTCTAATATGACATTGTACTCTTTACCTCCATTCATCCTCTTTAATGCTGACACGAAACACAATAGTGGGAATTCCTGAAGCACTATCATCTATCTACCCTAGAGCAGCCTGTTTGATCTCATGAATGGAAGCATGTAGATTTTTTATATGTACAGGATTTGGTATTTGAAGAGATCCTCCACTAAAATATATTATGCTGACCCTCCATTTCTTGCGACTGGAACAACAGTCATATCATAATTACCCTGCCACCGTAATTTCCTCAGCATCAAATTAGGATTATCTCATTAAGTTTTATACTTATTTCTAGAGAAAATATGGCCATAGCAAAGGTAAATTTTCCATTTACTAATTAGTTAAACATGAGCAAAAAATCCAATCAACCATGTTCATATTCTGATATCCAACACCATGTTCAATGATCTCCTCCAGAATACCATAATTAAAATTTATGCAAAGATCTACGTTAAAAACAGAGTAATGGGCTTTTAAGTATCCATCTCAAGTAAACACCTATATCACTTAAGCATCCTACTCCTTGCTTTGTTTCCCACTGCACTTGAGACTCCATCATTGAAACCACTCAGTGTATCAGAGGTCTCAGCAGAAGATACACCAGGTGACGTAGGACAATAGAATTTAGGGCTGCCTGCATTCGATAGTGGACCTTGAGGTAAACGATTAGGTTATGAAGGACTTTGTTGCAGGCTGTCCAGATACCAAGATTAGGGCAGTCAATAGAAAAACTTGAAATTTACTCTATTTTTGGTGACCTAGATGTGAGCAGATGAACCGAACACAATCTAGAACTCTCTTAAACAGTCAAATATAGGTGCGTAATCATAATAGATCAAATAATGCACATTGATTATAGATGCAGAATGGTTTTGAATTTTTTAATCAAAATGAAGAAGTAATATCAATTGATTTTGAATTTTGTTAACCAAAATAAACAAGCGATATCAGAACCATAATAATATATATCCGAGAAAGAACTTAGCACATAAAACAATAAATTAGTGTAGCAAATGAATATTAACTGTGTCTATCTCCTAATAATCAAGTATTGCAACAAGCAACTAGTGAAGAGAATAAGAGGTAAAGAGAACAGAACCAGTAGAGAAAAATTGTGAATAATAAAGATAGGGAAGAAGAAGTACAAGGGAGAGAACCGATGGAACTAGCCCTTCTTTCTTCAAAACCAACATACAGTGCCCTGCAACAGACCCCTTTTGGACTCTTTATAGACTCAAGAAAACCCCAAAAAGTTCCTAGTTGGAGTCCGTTAGGATTCGTACAAATATAGAAAGAAATCACTTGAAAAATCTCCCTGATTAACCACCGTTTTAACTCTTAGAAGGTCTCTTTAAAGATTATGAACAGAAACTCCTAGTTGCTTTCCTATTTAAATACATCAATTACTGAAAGAAATAAAATAGATAAATCAGACCTAAATAATTTCTAAACCAAATAAATAGAAAAGTTTGGACTATTGGACTTCTGCTGACTACTATATGGACCCAAGGGATGCTCTCGCAACACCAGGTGTGACATAAATAACCCCATGTACCGAAAAGAGCTCAGCCTCCAAAAGTCATACAGATGCCAATTAGACCTAGCTGCTGACATCCCTCCCCACCTGAGGACGATCAGGGTTCAAACGTGGTGTTCGTATCTCCACCATACTTCCATTAAAAATAAAAAAACAAAATAACCCAAATCTAGAACAACCTGACATCACTGCATCAGGAGCCAAACCTGCTCTTGTACCAAATCTATCATGGTATAACCTAGGTAAAGTTCAACTTTCTAAGAGTTCCACAATTTTGTCTTTCTAAGTGATTAAGGTTATGCCAGGACATAATACCTAATAGAAAAGAAGTAAAGAAACAAATAAATATAGGATAGTTTGAAAGAGAACCAGGAAAGAACACACCTGTTCTTCAACAAAGACTTGGAGGAATCACTGCCACCAAAAGACTGATTGAAGCCACTGCCAATCAGAATATTACAAGTCAACACCACCAATATTCCTTCCAGGCAAACAAACCCAAACTTCTGCTCATTTACAACCAAGCACAAACTTTGCGAACATATGTGCATATAACTTTTAATCTAGCCCTCAACTGATGGGAAGACATTGCACAACACAGGACTCAACAAGTAAACCAGGAAAACTTCAGACTATAGTCAATTGGTGCTAACTTACTAGGAACAACAGTATGCTAGCATCAGCCCGAAACCTGAAGTGCTGTTGGAAAGTAGTTAGGTAGAGTTTACTCAAGTTGATACAAACCTACTGAGGACTCAAGGATTTAACTTATTAGACTATGGATTTAGGAGTACGGAATTGATTACAAAACAGTGGTTCATCGAAAATTCTACAATGCTTTGACCGAATTTCTTTTACTTCTGTTCTAGAGTCATTTACCTGATTGTTTTTGATGATGCTATACAACTTTAGTTGAAGCATTCAAGTCAAACAATCAAGGGAGTGTCTTATTGTTGATATCCAATGTTTGACTGACATAAAATAGTTTCTCTTATTTCAAATTTGTCCATCTAAACACCTTCCAATGAGCATCAAGCGAACTTGTAGTAATAGCAGCTCCAGCATTTCTTTTTATAACTTCAGAACTTATATGTACTTGCTCTAACACCCCATCCCAACCCCCAAAAAAGGGAAAAAAGCATTTCCTTATTTCCAATGGATTAGATTGCCCAATAAATATATGCACAAAGACACACAGGGAAACTTGGGTAGACTGCTTCCCTAGCCCTAACACCAAATCATTGTCCTAGCTTATTCTTCTTCGGGCTTACCCCTCCCAGGCCACAACCAAAGCCATACCCTATCCTAATTTCATTCTTCATCAGACTTATCTCATTTGTCATATCACCTTATATCTCATAAAACATGTATTAAGGGTGCTTCAAGCATGCTTTCTCCCATCCTTTCCCTTATCAAAGGAAAAATCATCCCCAAGGAAAATGTAGCTACAAAGAAAAAGGAGAAACTTATTCGTTTAGGAGGAATTATTAAATGCAGTAGTATACCACTCATCCTCCATGTACATGCGCGAACACAACTAAATTACAAAAATTAAAAGAGCTTTGTAATATCATGCAACTACTTTAAAAATGTTGTTTTGGATCATCTGATCAATTTTAGCAACAAGTATAAACTTTCCTAATACTTGCATTTCTATATCTTCTTATTGTATATGCAGTTTCAGCTTTATGGACCTAAGCACTTTCCATCACATATGAAACTGTTCTAAACCTATTTCCTAAACTAATATCGACTCTATAAGTTCTTAGCCTAGCAACTTTGGAAAAGAAAGGATCTATCCATAAGACCTACAAGGCTCATAAACATTAGTGGGATAATTCACTATATCTGTTGAAACAATTGTTGGTGAATGAGGATCCATAGAGCCAACCCGAAATAGTTGGAAAAAGGCTAGATGATTACGGCTATGATTATGAATCAATCCTCAATGATTTTGCAATACTTGGAAACATTTTATACAAACAGAAAAAGAAGACAAGGTCCAGTGAAGAGTGAGGATTGGGATCTATCTCCGTGGTAGAAATTCTGCCCTAAAAAATAATCAAATAAGGGGATATGTATATGTACTATGTGGTGCCACGCATTTATTATATATTCATTTGGGGGAAAAGAAATGTTCAATTATAGATTTGAATAATAGATGAAAATTTGGAGGATAAAAAATTATAATTAATTAGATATATAAAAAGCACATAACATGCAATTTTCAAAGGTAAAAAGAGTGAAGATTAAACACTATAAAATAGTGGGCCAACAGATATTCTTATTTTTTATCTCTACCATGGTATGCCATACCTTACCGAACCGGTACGCTACGAGCATACCGTACCATACTAGTTCGGTATCGGTACTGGTGGCATACCGAGTGTTGGTATACCAAAAAAATTACGTACCATAGCGTACCGACATTATACTAGTGTGGCACCGGTACGGAGTCCGGTACCGAGACGGCAAACCTTGATCTCCACTCAAGCAGTATTGAAAGAGCTCGACTGACGTAGCTAATAGAATTCTAGAAAGGTGAACACATTAGACTGGTCCTTCTATACTGTAGTTTAATGAGTGTTTATCTTCGAGACTTAAGACCTTATAAATAAACTAAGTTACCAATAGAAAGGGGAAGGATTGGGGTGGGGGAGAGGGAGAGAGATGGATAATGCAGTTTGCATTCATGGGAACCATCTATAGAGTCAAACTTATGGCTGAGCTTATGGTCAACAACTTCCTATGTAAAGTACCCATGGTCACACCTCTTGCACATATAGACACCTTATGTTTATTTCCATTTAAGCAAATTCTACAGCCACATTCAACTGGAAATCTTTGTCGCTAATCCCCAAACATCCAACAAAAAATTCTGCCCATAGTGGACCTACTACCTAGTTACCCGGTCTTTCATTTCTTTAGGTGGATAGCTTAAGGCTAATATGAATCATTAACAAGGATTCCCTGGGTTTGCTCGATCTAAAATCAGCTAAAACCTATTTTGTAATAAATATTTATTTTAATAAATGTGGTTTTGAAAAAGTTGGAGGTTCTATCCCAACCCCAACTCCAACGCCCCCCCCCCAAACCAAATGAGCTTTTGGTCTAAGCACTAAAATACATTATAGCATTTTATAAAGTCTAACGTAAATGATATAAAATAATGTTTGTTATACAATAAAAGCTTGTTTTTACATATTCTATTTTATAGCTGCATGCGTTTAATCAAGCCACTTAACTTTAAAAATATGAGGAAAAAAACCATAAACTTCATATGTCAGCAAGTTCGATCTCAAAATGATGAAGCCAAAGAATGCAGTACACCAGGAATTAAAAGTCTCAAAGTTGCTAAATATAATGATTTTTCAGAAGAATTGATTTTTGATAAGTAAATAATAAATATGTTCAAAGTACAATAATGTCAAGTATAATTACATGCAATATTAACTTCAGTGTAAATCTGCCAAAATCACACAAATAATGAACATAAAAATAACATAAATACTCTCTAATGTCATGTTGTGAAGAGTGACAATTATTTAATGTTTCACTTTATTCCTTACTCCTTTTTTCCTGTTGTTCATCAATCTCTAAATATCATAAGGGAGGAGGTCGTCATCATCATAAGGTTGAAACTCAAAATCCTTAATTACATGATTATGGCAACAAAAAGACACCGGATTAAATGATTATGACAATAAAAGTATTTTAATTAATTTTTTTAAAAAAATTCTGTTGCAGGGACAAAAAAAAAGGAAGAAAAAAGAAAAATAAAAGGCTTTCTAACGCATCTCAAGTAGACCTTTTGCCCGAAAGCTCCAAATTAGAGCTTTTCCCTAGACTTTTTTTAACTTTAAGAAGAAGTAGAAAGTTGCTTCAAAATTTTTACCAAACACATCAAAAACATGCAAAAGAGCTTTTAACCCTCCAAAAAGTACTTTTTAAATGGGGCGTAAGAAGCTACCACGGAAACAACCATAATTACCAACTCAAACATCTCAACTATAATATCAAATCTGAATAAATAGCAAAACCATTTACATACTTGTATCCACATGAAACTCAATTTTTCACGAGTAGGCCCACCAATTTGGGCTCTTTTATAAACTAAGCAAATCATTTCACTCCCAGAGTAAAACACCATAACCCTTTTCCATGAAGAAAAGAAAGCATAGAGAGAGCTCTCCCCAATTCTAAAGCTTTGCCTGCAACTCAACTGCTCAGCTAAAAAGTTCTTCAACCCCAAAGTTAAAACATGGTTTTAAATTCCTACCTTCCACCATTCACCGACTTTATTATTTTAGCTAGCATGTGTTGAACTCCTCTTCTTACATGGCGAATTTCTCATTTTTCCCCCTTCCCTCAGTTTTTCTACAAGATTCTAAGAAAGAACTAGAGAAGCTAAAATATGAATTCCTAACAAAAGCGACATTTTCTGTCATTTTTCAAATGACACTCTAAAAATGGATTGTGGCATGATTAATCAGTATGCTTGAATCAAAAGTTCCTCTACCATCTAATTTTCAACCTGCAGGGATATATCTCACCATACTGATGTAAGCAGTTAAATGACTAGATATATTCATACTGCTACATGCTGGATTGGGAAGTCCACTAGTTCATGCAACATTTCCAGAATCAAGATGCCAGATGATCCCACATCACATACGAAACAGTAGGAATCTATATTAGCTCTCTCAGAGATTAGTTTTCTAAAGCTCATTGAGGTTCAAACCAGGCATAAACGATTAACTGTATCAGTGCCCCGGCACTATTTAGACCACTATCGACAAGCTTGGATTCTGTCAAAAGTTTAAATACCATAATAGCCATCTTCAGTTGTAGGTGTCAGCAGAACCAACACAAACATGAAGTGGCAGGCCAGAATCCACAGCCAGATACCATGATGAAGGCATGAAACTACTTGAAAAGGACTTTTGAGGCGATTGCTTATACAAGAAAGTATGGAATATGGCAAAGCGTCAGAGTCTCTGGGCACAAGAATCTACGCTCCTCAAGCGAACCTGCCTATCCTCTGCTACGCTACATAGGGGGACTTACGTGGTGGTTGGATGCGGAGACACATTTGGTTATGAATTCCAACGTGGCGGATAAAATCATATATCTGCATGGCCCAATTAATAGTTCAAGTCACACACTCCCATAATATTCTTCCCAGCGGACAGGAGCCCCGACCAAGAACCTGGTTGTGACACTAATTTCAGAGTCTATAGTTCATACAAGGCTCCCAGCAGACAGACGACCGACCTAATAATCCATTTAACTACTGAGCTGCTTTTAAAATGATAAATAATGTACTGCATCCTCCCATTAGAATCACATTCCTAGCTTGGAGCAAAGTTCACCAAATAACACAACCCTCCCCCCATCTCCCACCCCCAAAAGACCAAAAAACAAAAAAAGCACAAACAGGGAAAAAACAGAAGAAGAAGCTCTTAAAAAGACACTGGAATAATCAACAGTGCACACAGATAAACAGATGAATAAGACATGCAACACTAGAACATTTCTTAAGAAATTTACGCATTCACGTCACTTTTGTACTTCTATGTAAGTAGTTTATCACCAAGCAGACCTCAATAAAATGTTCAACAACATAAATAACACAGTAACAAAACATGTTTGCACCAGATGCCATCATAATCTTCAATTACGTAGAGAAGAATTTAAAAAGCATTTTATTGGTAATTGGTTTGACCATCACCTTCAAAAAATGTATGACCGATGAAAAGAACAGATTGCATGACAGCATTTGAAAAGACAGAGAAAAACAACAGCTAGTTGCCATAAAATACCTTTAGCAATTTTTGCCTTGTAATAGCCAGTTTAAAGATCAACAAATTTGAATTCAAATCTTCCTGAAACCAGAAAAACCATAGTAATAAAGATTTATTGCAAACTGAAGGCTTCATGAATAATAAAAAACATGGACCAAAAATGACAATTCCCTTGAAGAATGATTACCTTGCTGTAAAACATTTATACTGCACAATCACAAAGTTACATTGTTAACCGTTAAGGGAAAGTTGGTTGGATGAAATTCTGCCAGGTTCCACAACTTATGATGATCTTAGAGCTGAAAAATCAAATGCTGGAATTTCTGTAGTATAATTAGAATTTTCATAAACTTTAACCAAGTTAACAATGCATGCCAATTGTCAAAAGGCGCAAGCTCAAATTCCATTGGCTGATCATGTTCAAATGGGTCCCATACAAAGATTACACCCGACTCAAAATGGACCCAGATTAAAAATATATAATGAAAATGGAGGGCAGAAAAGACAACCTCAAACCCAAACAAAATTTTCCGAAGTTCTACTGATGATGTAAGATTTTTACAAGCACTAGAAATACAGTATGCTGCCAGACTAAGACACATTTCCCTCTGAGAGAAAAAATATCATTGGGTTTAGCATCTCCTTGGCATCCCATGTAAGCAGCAGATCGAATAATTAGTGCACTTGCAGTCATGAAGGCCTTCTCTGTGGGGTCGTGCGGTCATCATCACGACTTTGGACTCCATATGACTCGAAACTGGAAGTAGGCCTTCCACTTCTGCCATATCTGAAATGACTTTTCTCTTCTTTAGCCCTTTGAGGCGAGTCTTCAAGTTGGCTCTCAATGTGTCTGTCAAAGCCCCTTGGGCTCCCTCGTCGGTGGAACTCTGAGGATTTCGGAGGAGGGTCATGAGCCCTAAAACCATCTTCAGCATCAAATCGCAAATGCTTGATATTGCCATCAATATCATGCTGCCTTACAGAATGGAGCATTCCATATCTCTCACCATGTCCTCTTCCATCTTCACCACTCTCATCATGCCTGGCTCCCCTAACAAAACCAACAAATCCACGGAACCTGCTAGAGTACATGGAACGATAACACTCATCCGGCTTCAATCTTCCTGGGGAATCCAGTAGGTCATACCTATCAGTTCGTGAGAAGACCCTACATTGCTTGTAGTCATGTTCTATAAGATGATCTGGTGACTCTTTCCTATCATTAACCCATCTTGAAGAATGAGGTGGGGAGGCATGGTTTCTGGATGTTGGGTCATGGCCTACCATGTGATTCTCAAAGCCTGGTTGCCTACGGGGTGCCCTCATTCTCTCCATTCTGGCTTCAGTCTTGAAATTTGGAGGAGACCTACTGCGCCTGCGTGAACCAGGCCCCCGATTCATCCCATCACTCCTTCCCCTGGGTGCTGTCCACATATGGGGGGAGCGAGTCCTGGATCTTGAAGGAGATCTGGTACAGGACTGAGATAGATGAACAGGCCCTCTACGTGGGGAAAAGCTTCTCTCTCTCCTTGATAATGAATTCTGCATTGATAATGATGAATCCATGCAGTCATCAGACACAGGCCTGCGATACCGCTCCCTGGCCATTTCCGGACCATATCTGCCAACATGACCCCAATCAATACCAGCATGTCTATCAGGGCTCTCTCTTGAATGTCCAAGTCTTCTCTGCATACCACATGCTCTGTCTCTCTCAATTGGTGATCCCCTTCTTGATAGAGAATGATGTGTACTTCGCAATGGAGCATTTGCTGATCGTCTGGGTAGCTGACTGGCAGATCCCACACCACCAGCTCTAACAATTGTGCCATCAGGTGCAACAACAAAGCCACTACTCTCCACCTTTGCCACGACAGCAGCAGCCGCATTTCTTGAACCAGGGTGAGTGAAATTAGGCAGCCCATAGCAACCTGATCTGTCATGATGACTGGGACCATAACGGTTGGAAGAATCAGCCCAATGGTCGCCTCTGCCCCGGCCTCGAGCATGCCGAGATGATCCACCCCTTCCAACTGATCTAGGAGCACCTGTATCCCTTTCAGCTTTTGAATCTAAACCAATGCGATCATCATACCTAAATAATAACAATGTATGATAATAAGTAATAGTAGAACAGTTGATAGGTTTACCAATCAAAAACCAGATAACAAGAAGAATATAGAGAACCTTCCAAAGATTTACCTGCTTGCCCTAACATATGACTTATCCGTTCTGTGTGAGCAATCAGCGGAATTTGGCCTCTCAATTCGAGATGATAAGTCTCTCTTCAGTGATGATCCCACCCTTCTCAAAGATTCACGAGCACCAGATGCATCCATAGAAGGAGCAACATGATTTTGGCCAACAGAATGAAGTCCAGCATCCCTCAGGCCATCTCTAGAACTTCTACAACATTCAGGCAACTGATCCCATCCAGAAGACTTCATTCTTGCTGAATGGCTTGACTCCTTGGTATCATCACCTTCTTTAAGAAACTTACCATCTCCAATCACCTTATCATGGCCTACACCAAATTCTGGAGACCCTCTCGCATCCCTCCCTGATTTCTTACTTTGAGTTCTCTGAGCTTTATTTGCAATATTTCCAATACACTGATTCCCAAATCCAACATTCCAAACATCTGCTTCGGATGGGCACTTCAATAAGGGTTGAGAAGCAGCATATTGTGCATTCTTCTTCCCAGTCCATGCTCCATCATAGTTACCATTGGATAATCCTCCATTTTTGCGAGCCATATAATCAACCTGGAGAGGAGCAGGCGGCAAACTGGAAGCAGCTTCAAACATATCATTCTCTTCATTGTCAGACCCATAATCCACACGTTCTGATTCCCCTTCCTCAGCGCCATCTTCACCCCAGGTATTCAAAAGAGATTCTCTGAGTTCCCCATCTTCATATTGAGAATCATCATCTTCGAGGTCAACTTTTTCCATTCCAATAGCTCGATTAGCATCATTTTTAGATGCATATGAATCATTATCACAATCAAAACGATCACCTAAAGCAGCCTCAGCAGGGCCATTCACAAAACCATCCATATGGTATTTACTTGCTTTATGGGAACTTACAGGACAATCCAAGGTAGAGGCATCAATCACTTCAGGCACCACACCTGCTGATTTGCAGTCAGAAGTGTTGGAGACGATATGAACAGATGTATGAGTTATGGTGGCAGCCAAATCAACATCAGATTCCACAGAAACTTTATCATTGTCCATCTTCAACTTTGCAGCAGTTGTTTCATATTCACCAGCAATTGTGCTTATGGAAGAAAGCTCATCCTGATTAGATGAACCTTGCCTATCCTGAGGATGAGAATTTGATAGGCAAGGGCTTATTTCTGCTTCACGGGCCTTATCAGCACGATCAGATTCAGTTTCACCTATACCATCAGGGCTCAAAAGTTCACTGGGTAAGTCACCCGCATTTATTGCATTTGCACAGATATTTCCATCAGAGGCTTTTTCAGTAGGAGGACTAACAGTGTGACACTGATCAGTGTTGCCACTCTGAGAATCATGAGGAAAACACCCATCCTTCTCAACTTGAGAACTGCTTATCTGAGTGGATTGCCCCATTCTAGCATCAGTCAGGCAACCATCAACAGAGAAGTTATCAAGATAAGCTAAAGATGCTGGATTTCTGTCTTCCTCCAAGGTTGGGGTATTGATTAAGTCCACTTTGGGATTCGATTCAGATGGAGTTAAATAGCCACAGCTCACATTCACACTGGAAACCAGATGAGAAGATGAGGTTTCCGCTTCCACCTCAGAGCCAAAGTAGACATTGTCCTTTTCTTTCTGCACCACCTCAGTCACCAAAGGGTCCCCTAATGAACCCGTAACACCTCCAGCTAGAGAAGAAGAAATTTTTACTGTGCAGCTGCCCATCTCCTGATTATGCAAAAGTTTTGTTTCCTCGACAGAACCCACCACAGCAACTGAGGCTTTGTCCAACTGATGCTCCTCTAGGACCAAACCATCGGCACAAGGAACAGAGCAACAGTCATGATCTACAACAGAGTTATCCTTGGCACCAGGTATGTCTTGCACTTCAGTATCCAGTAATCTATAATCAATTTTAGGTATGTCACCTACCTGAATTCTGGCGTCAACAAGTTCAGGAGCATGTTTGGCATCTCCACACTCCATGTCGCATCGAGAAGTTTCAATGTTTTCCAGATTTTCGTTATGAATACCATTTTCGCCAACAACAGCAGGAGCAACTGGCTTGGAATTCATGACTACATCACAATTACTCTCCCATGCATCCATCACAGTGTTCAGATCCCAGTGAAATCTAGAATCATGGGAAGAATGTTCTGTCCCCGTCTTGTCTGGAAAATTTTGCAAGGTCTCAATAGAGTTTTCTGCATCATGTGATTCATCCAATTTCATTCTGTCTGATCCCTTACAAGGCAACTCTAAGGTAGAAGATGCTTCCAGATGTATCTCAGATTTACCATGCAAATCTTCAGAACTGTGCTGAAGCTGTTGATTCTTTGTTACTTCAAATAAGGAATGTGATTCAACACAAGGGGAGCTTCCTAAAAGGTCATCTGCTTTAAAACCATGTCCATTAAAAACTAAACCTTCAGGATTCATGCTGTCACACGTCATGTCACTGTCACAAGCAGCAGCAGCCAATATTGAAATACCAGAGAAATCCACAGCATCAGAAATCTCTTCATTAAAATCCTTTAAACCAGTTTTATCATCACCAATGGATATTTCTTGATGTTGTTTTGAATATGATGCAGTCCTTTGATATGAAGCACACTGGGTCTCTTCCATGTGATCAGAGTCATCAGAATGAGATGGTTTGGGTGGTGGTGATGGAGAACGGACTAACAAAAATCTTCTTTTCTTTATTGGAACACTTTCTAAAGCATCACCAAAGCGTCGTCCAAGAATACTTACACCAAGCTGCAATAAGAAAAATTAAAGCATTAGAAATCATGGGAGAACATCAGCAGTTTCACACAAGAATCACAAAATTTCACAGAAGAACCTTCTCCGATTCAGAAACTGGAATGTCCCCCGCTCTCTTTAATTCTTTATCAGCAGCATCCTCACTGTCCTTCAAACTTTTGTTAGTAGACTTCTTTTTGTTTCCCCCAGGAAATGAAGTCCTAGCTCGTCTTACAGCCCTTTGCCTGCCTTTAGAAGCCGTCTTCCAGTTCAAGTGAGGATCGATAACTCTTGATAGTTCCAGTCCAACGGTGCTCAGCATGTTTCCTGACAGGGATCCTTGCCTATCAACTGCTAATCTGCCACCACAGCTCTTGCAGGTATTTGATCCTTCTCGGTGATTAGGATATTCAAGAGCAGAGGGGGAACCTCTAGTACAAGTACACAAACGAATCTGCAAGGTAAAACTTGTCTTCTATTAGAATTGATATTGTGCTTTGAAAGAAGAAATGGAATGAAAATATCAAGTATAAATGCTTTCTGAGAACCAGTGATATTGTTAAACAGTTTGAGACTGTCTCAAGAACCAGTTAAAGCAAAATAGCCAACCAATTCTAAAAGAAAGTAATTACTATGGTTATTCCGTTAATGCAACAACGTGCTCGAATATGGCTTCTTATGAAGGACACTAACCCACATAAAATATACAACATAACAGAACATACACTTTGAGAAGTATGCCAGAAATTCTTGCATTTACTTCATGCTAAATTGGAGTATGACATATTATTCCTTAAAACTAGAAGATTGGAAACCAACCATTGACTCAGATCCCTCATCTTCTTGCTTCCCAAGATGAAGTAAAAGACTAGATGCTATCAATCACATCGCCAGATCCAAATCAACATGAGACCGCCTCTGTAAAACAACAAAGTAAGGATCAGCACCTGCACACTCATCACGATGTTTGGTATATTCGAAGTAATTAAAAAAAATCAGCAAAAAAAACATTTTTGCAATTCACCGAAAGGGCTGATAACAGACAGTCTGTTAAAGCCCTTAAAGGCCATTACCTTGAGGCTGATCATGTTAACCAGCCTTATAGGCATGCCTGCATCTCTTCCTTCAGTGCAGATTCAGAAAACAACAACTATGGAGCCAGATTAACAGTGTCAAACTAAAACTTTCAAGCACACAGGCACAGTACAAAATCTATCATCACTCCTCCAAAAATTGGCAGGGCGACAACACAGACAAGAAAAGGCAGTAAGGGTTCCCCCATTCCATACTCTTGCCAGTCTCCACCAGAGCACAGATAATTATTCAGAGGACGGATAATCATTCACCTCTCAAGAGATCAACTGCCTAGCACCACTGTACCTAGGATTTCAACCATAGCTAATAAGGTGTATGCCAAGTAAGGAAAATCCCCTGAGCACTAAATCTTGGATCGAAAAAATACCAAAACGTCCTCCTCTGCCAAAGATCATCTGATCAAAAACTTAAAGCAGCAAAGAAGAATCACTGCAATGAAGGAGCAAGGGTCACCAGATGCCCTAATCCAGTCTCAAGCCAACAACCTCCATCCCTTCAAAACAAAGGGAAACCCCAAAAGCATCCCAGATTTTAAGGCTATTAGCAGAAGCAACAGAAAATAAACTTGGATGACGATGAAACAAGTGAAGGCACTCCAAGAAGTAATTAACCCGTCAAAACCCTAAAACAATCTAGTAATAAACCGAAGGCAGTCCGAGAAGAAGCAAGGATGCCACTCTCCTCAGCCAATACAGCAGCTATGCTCCCTTTATAACCGAGGCAGCCATAAAGACAAGGAAGAAGACATGGATAGCAGATCCAAGTCCAAGCCAAGACCTATAAATCGACGAGGACGATCACAGTAACGTCTCTTCTTCCTTCATCACGGATGAGATCGGGTCAAAAGATCTCTAACCAGAAACCATGGAATCTGATTTCAAGCCAAGATGTGCAAAACTCCACCGTCTTCAAAGGGATGGATCTAACGATCGGCGCCCCGAATTCCACACAAAGTCCAACCCTAGTCTCCATCTGCCATGATCCTCTGCCATCCTGTTGTCAAAGATCCAAAACCAGCTCCGATTCCCAGAAAAAGGGAGCAAAGCTGGTGAATTCCTTGGCGATCGGAGCAGCAGAACCCCAGCCCTTCCCATGGCGAGTCGAGAGATGACGATGGGCTAAAACAACCTAAAAACATAGAGAAATCAAGAGCTAGGGTTTCAATACCTGGATCCAACCGAGGCCACGGCACACGCTCCTTCCTCCCTTCCTTCCTGTTTTCTTCTCTCCTTCCTCCTTCGAAAAGATCTCTCACCTTCCTTCTTTTCTCCTTCCCAAATCTCTATCTTCTTCTCTTCTTCTTCCAAGGCTGAACTATAAAGAAAGAGGTGGAACGAGAGAGATTCCTTCCGTGTGTTCTTCCTTTCGAAACAATTCCTTATCTCCGACGCCAATCCACTCGCTTTCGCCGATCCTCCGCGTCTTTCCTCTTTCCGGCTCTCTCTCTCTCTCTCTCTCTCCTCCTTTCTTTGAGAAACAAGAGTAAATTTTAATCTTCTCCTTTCTCCACTATCGTCGCGGTTTGAGAACCCCATCGGCACCATCCCCTACCACTTATTTATGCTCGGGCTGCCCTCGGATTTTCCGTAAAATTACCATAATACCCTTAGGGCGAGGGTAACCCTCCCCGCTCCTCCCGTTCCCGGTTTCCGGCTTCCGCCGCCAAACTCCAGCTGGTTTTCCTCGGCTCGTGCCGGCTTGGACCCGACTCAGCTCGGCTCGGCTCGGCCCGGCTCCGCCGTATCCCAGATGGACACGGTGTAATTATTGGGTGCACCAGGACGGATTTATCTGATAAAAGGACCCTCATTTCGCCCACAAAAGAACCCACGGCGGAGAACTGTCTGGGGCCCGCAAACGCTGTAGGCTCGCGGAGATCTTGGCAATCTAGCTCGAAAGAATTAAAACCAATGTCATGGACGAAGACGAAGCCAATTTGACTTGCCATAAAATGTTAACCCGAAAGTCGCGCAAGACCTGACATGCCTATAACAAAAACAAAATATATTCGACTCTTGACGCGCCTCTTGCCTTGATGTATGGTTTTGTGACTCTTCGTTGGAGCCCATTTGTAATCTAATTGACGTGAGACGGATTCTAGGGATCAGGTGCATGAAGTTTTTATTTTGTTTTGACTTGTTGACAAACTATTTCTTTTCAATTATTCTCATTGTATGTGTTCTTATTGTTTTCTCCTTCTCACTTTCAAGATTTTCCATCAAATAAATGTTACTTGAGCGTGGCAGGTTTTATTATGCTGTATGAATTCATGTCACGTTAAAAATATAAATAATGCACATAGCATGTATTTTTTAATATATTTTTTAAGATTAAAATTTAAATGAACAAATCTTACAAGAAGCATTATTCGCGGTGCCGAAAAAAAATGCTATAACATACACAAATAATTTCCAATTTTATTGTATAAAGATGAAAGACTTTTGTGCTATGCAAGTCTACAATGAATGCATTGACCATCATCAAACAGTGGGATGAAGCATTGATATATTAATATATGATACAATATTTATAAGGAAATATGTATTTATCTAGAAGAAGGTTTGCTTATTTACTTGAATGGAACGTACTAATTATTATCACATGTTGCAATGAATATTTCATTTACTAATGCTTGCAATTTATCATGTATACTTGTCATAAATGATAAATTTAATACTCATAAGTCAATATATACATTGCATACATGTTCATGCGTTCAAAGATATGATTTGCTTATATTGCCTAAATAAAAATGTGATATTTTTCATCTCTTGACATATTGGAACTTCGTATGCCAACATATATAATGCATCATTTTTACGTCCTAATACTATATAAAGTGGAAATATTTTGCAACTTTTAAAGAAAATTATTTGGATTATGATAAATTGAGTATGCAGCGGATTTTTTCTTTTTTTATGAAGGTGGAAATGTGGGGGAGCAGCTGGGGCTTTTGTCCTCTGATGTCTTTCTATATAATAATTTTTTTGGAAAAAGGTGCAATGCACAAAAAGAAAGTTAGATTAAAATAATGCCTCTCCCCTCCCGCCCCCTTGTTAGTTATCTATCCAGAGATTGTGATTGCTATATATGGCACCCTAAATCTATTCACTTCTTAGTTTCTACATTATATTTAATTAGATCTCTTTATTGAACAGTGTTTATCCTTATAACCATGGATATTCTTCCTATCTTAAGTTTGTTATATTTAAAATCCTTATTAATCTTCCAACTTAATCTTTTTTCCCCAAACTACTAAAACTCTAATCTTGAAAACTCGTGTATATATCGGTTTGCCAACCGATTACCCTTCACTCAAAATGATTATCTTTTAAATATTATTAGTGTTAAGTTGAATTTAATTTTTGAAAATTTAGAACTCAATGAACTTGCATATAGTAGAATCTTTAACAAATATGTGCATTTGCACTTGTATTATGTAACTAGTGCACTGAAAAGATATATTACTCGCTTGTCAAGAACTCACTGTGCGTCTGCATCTCTCTCTCTCTCTCTCTCTCTCTCTCTCTCTCTCTCTCTCTCTCTATATATATATATATATATATATATATATATTAAAAAGATGATTTGTTCTTAGTACTAACTTGAAAAGAAAAAACATTGTCAAAGTAATCGATTAATTGCTATCTTATTATTGTAAACTTATTTTAATCAACATTTACCCAAACATATCTTACAAGAAAATCTTATAAACACTACTAGTTACTTGGACATGCTCTATATGGGGTTTTAGTATAAATAACTAGGGCTCAATAACTATTATAATGAGAAAGCAAATATAGTTTAGTAAAATAATTTAAAAGTAAAATTTAACTCTAATAGTCACTACCTTTGGAGTTTGTGTTATATATGATATTTTATACTAAAAATAAGTAATAAATTTTAACAACATTGTATTAGAATGGATTTCAAGGGTAGAGCAATGAGCACAATAAATAATGCAAACAAAACTTGTAATTTTAAATCAAATTTTGATATATTTGCACATATATACATATTAGAAATTTATCCAGCACAAATTTTCTAAAACATGACTGAGAGAATATTTTAAATATTAAAATTTATTTAACTATTTTATCTTATTATGGAATTTTTTAACTCTAGATTCTCAAAGTATATTTTAATTTTTTATTTATTTTAATTAATCATCCTTGATGTGGAATATAATAAGAGGTTAAATGGCAATGTATCAATATTGTAACATGTGTTAATCTAGACACACCACATGCATACATACATACATATATACATATATATACGTACATATATACATACTCATATGTGTGTGTATGCTTATGCATGTATATGTGTGTGTGTGTAATGAATAGATGGCTTGAGCTCGTTAAAGAGGAGGTAAACAACTGAGCAGTTACCTAATATATTTTAAAAAATCTTAAATCTGCATTCACCAATTATCTTCTCAATGTTATTTAAAGGATTTTAGAGACTTGACGATTTATCATTCCTGGATAAAAAAAATAGATACACATCAAGTAAAAAATAAAGGCTCTCATGAATTTTAATCATAAAAATAGTTTTATTAACAATATCAAGATAAATCTTACTCATTAATTCTTTTTTAGTAACAATTAATTGAACAATATATATCTTATTTTTCCAACCTATATCAAAATACTTGCTCTTAACACTTCATTTTTTTTAACAACCTACTATACAATCAATGCATGAACGCGCACACGCGCCCACACACAGACACACACACATATATATATATATATATATATATATATATATATATGTATACATATATGATGTATAATTATATGACAAACACATAAGAAAAATGGTCAGAAAAATTATAAGAAATCAATTAAAAAATAATTGATATTTTTAAATCCAGATCTCTCCATTAATATCACCAATGACTGGCACTTAAATATATAGATCAAATAAACCTACATTGTTGCTAGCATATGATAT
Source organism: Phoenix dactylifera (assembly GCF_009389715.1). NCBI lineage: Eukaryota > Viridiplantae > Streptophyta > Magnoliopsida > Arecales > Arecaceae > Phoenix > Phoenix dactylifera. Next base: position 16,745,227 of record NC_052393.1, read on the forward strand.
TTTTATAATTTTGATAGAAATCCATATTCTTATTCTTATTATGAAAGTTGGAATGGTTATTAAATTAGATATTAAAAAAATATTTAAATTGTGTACCCATAGTGTGAGAGCCGGTCCATTGACCGCCTCGCATAAGGATTGGGCTTAGGAGTTGCACGTGAGTCGAGAAGAAAGAGAACTCCGACCTTGAATCCATCTCCTTCTCTGACTCTGCCGGACAAAAAAAATTTTGGTTGCGATTTCTTTTTTCGAACCTTCGATTTCATTTATAAAAGAGACCCCCATGTCCCTCTCTAGCAACCCACGTTGAGGATTTTTGAATCGAGCCATAGATCTCTAGATTTTTCGTAGAGGATCTCTTGAAGTTTCACCATTTTTCTAGCCGTGAGAGCTCGTCTTCAATGATGGATAGTTATCAAACCTTCTTCTCTTCCTTTTAACCATTTTTAGCCATCATTTTTTTCTTGAATTCGGCCTGCGAGTCGCCGGATTGATAGTGAACAGGGCCTTCCTTGTTTTTCTTGTCTTTCCCTTTCTTCCGTGCTGCCGTCAGTTGTCGGCCACCATAGGTGTTGTTGCCATGATCATTGTCGGAGACAGGACCATGGGTAGGTGTTTGCCCCCACTATTGACCGTTGATTTGAGCTTTCCTTGTTTCGACCTCTTTCCTATGTTTTTCTTTCTCTTCTTCTTTCCATCCAGCCAATTGTTGCCGCTAGTCACCAACCGTAATTGATAGCATGGGGTTGTCGTCGCTGCCGTTGTCACTAGGGGTTGCCACCGTGGGAGGGTGGCCAGCTGTAGAGCCCAGTTCCCTTCCTCACTTTTGAGAAGAGAACCGTAGGTTCTCTCTTGCTTCCTCCCTCTTTCTCCTCTCTTTCTCTATCTTCACTCTTTTTCTCTCCACTCTCTAATCTTTCTATCTCTATATATTTTGATGGACCAATGGTGGGTCTAGATACTTTGTGAATTCATGTAGACCCTAGGAAGGGCCCCAGACTAGCGTTGTGTGACCAAAAATTCTAGGCCAACATTGCGCAACTAGGGGGTATTGCAAACCAGGGAGTCTCGGGTCGGTGTTATGAGGCCCTAGGAGGGTTCTGGGTCGGTGTTATGCAGCCCTAGGAGAATTCAAGGTCAGTGTTATGCAGCCCTAGGAGAGGGTTCAGGCTGACCTTATTATGATCATCTACCATAATCTATAGATGGTTATAGTTATTCTGATAATGAAACCTGACTCTCTAGGTGAGCAATCATTTGGGCTAGGTGTTAAGTAGACCACTTTGCCCCTGAGTTCGTAGATCGAGAAGAGGATCGGTGTACCCAGTTTTTGAGTTTGTCATTGATAGAAGTAAGAATCCCTCAACATAATCATCTACATGATTATGGAAGTTTTATATATAAATGTATCGTGCATAATTATGGATATTTTATACATATTGCTATGTGTATTATGTGTTGATGTGATGTTATATGAATTATGATGTTACTTAATCTAACTTTGTATGAAATTTATTAGTTGGTGAATTATTATAGAAATCATGTAGACTATAAATAAATTGAGACTTTGGTATAATTATAAGATGGGGTATGTACGGCACCTGGATTGGTTGGCCATGCAAGAAATATGGTGCATGTGCTGGGTCAATCTTGGGTTGGGGTGTAGCATTGTGTGTTTGGCCTACCACAGGCTCGAGCATGGCTATAATTAGTCCAATGCCAAAAAATTAATTCCAGATAACGAACTAAAATTAAATCATAATTATGGCATAATTAAATTATTTTTTTATAAGAGTGGGAAAAAGAGGAGCATCTGAATTAGTTGTCCATGTGTGAAATATGGTGTGTTAGTCGTGATCTAAGTTGTGATATTGTGATTACCGGCGATGGGCAGAAGCATAATATGTGTTTGGCCCACCACGGGCTAGATCATGGTCGTGACTAGTCCAATACTGAAATCAAATTAAGAAAATAAATTATGTTTAATTAAAAGTTTGCATAACTGTGAGATCGGGAACAAGAGGGGCAATTGGACTAGCTGGCACGTATGAAACGTGGTATATGTAATATTGGCTGTGGACTGAGATGTGATATTGTGGTTGCTGGTGATCGGTTATTTCAATTTCAAAAATAAACCACGCAATAGCACGTATCCTGTAGGATAGTGATTACGGGTGTCGGTCCACAGGGATTGGAGACAAGTTATTTTTCCTAATTAAATAATTACTTCAAAGGGGATAAGCTAGAGTAAATGATAAAAACTAAGAATTAATATGGGTGTAGTAGTATGAATTATCTATGGAGAGAGGTGTTTAGGGCTAGATTCCACCGATAGATTTATATCCGTGACGCTTTTCAATGATTGAGTTGTATGTAAGACTTGATTGCTCCCGACTACAAGCCAAAGCAATCACAAAAGAAAATTATAACTAATTCCCAGCATGAATCATCTAAGTCTAGCACAAACCATCTACTCTAACGATAAGCATGACCTGTCTAACCTAGCATGATGCATCTGATCATTAAGTCATTAAACATGAAATCGATGTCACATGAATATCTCCTCCAAACCACAGGTGTTGGATTCGATGAAATAGATCAATCTATGTAAAATATTTTATGCAAGATAAATGATTCACATAAATTGGATAAATCATAAGATCAATTGATAAATTCTTCATCATGCAACCATCTTACAATACAAACTCAAATCAATAAAAATGAAACGAATACTCCTCTATGGCTTCATCAAACCCCTAAACCGAGGCTTAGCTGCTCATGGTGGCCGAAAGTCCTCCCATCTTCATAAAAAATTGCTCTTCACTCCCTTCCGCTCCCAGCCTCTCTCTCTTCTCTCTTTTTTTTATTTTATTTCTTCATCTCCCTCTCGGCTTTCTTCTTCTTTTCACTGAAACAGGGGGTCTCCCCTGTTTTTCTGTTGAACCGAGCTCTCCCCCTCTCCTCTGCCGTCCTCCCATTTATATAGCTTGCCAAAGCCTTGAAGCCGGCGAAGGATCAAAACGGTCGCGGGATCAATGGGCGCTTGATTTTCTTCTTCTCGGAAAACAGGATCATGGCTTGATCGTTGGGAGGAATGCACGGATGGTGGGATGGATCGCTTGCGGAAGGAAGGAGGCGCTTCACGAGCAGCTAGGATGGAGTGCTAATCCGGAAGCTTTGGAAGAGGAGGAGACGTGGATCCGGGCGCTGGGAGGAGCCGATCACGGGAGGACGCCATTCACGGATGCGGTGCCGGCTTGGAGGCGGAATGTGGGGTCGCGGGCTGTCCGGATGCGGAGGCTGCAGTAACGGGATCGATCGTGGAAGGAAGGAGGCGCGCGTGGAGGCGGAGGAGCTGCAGATCCGGAAGGGGGAAGAATGAATGCACGGAACGGCTGAGGGCTTCACGGCTTGATCGGGTGCTGGGAGATCGCTGGAAAGTTGAAGCTCGGACGCGGCGTCGGAGGCTGATCCGGCTGGAAGAAGGGAGGAATCGTGGAGGAGGCGTGATCACGGGATTACAGATTGGAGCAGGGATGCTGCGGGATGGGCTTGGGGTCTCCCGTCATCGCACGGAATGTGGCGTGCGTGAAGAACGGGATCACGGGAAGGCTGTGTTCACGCCTCGTTGAACTGAATATGGGTCATGTACCCGTTTCTGCAATGGAATTGGATTTGGAGGAAGGTCTGGACTCTGGGAGATACCAAGTTCCATCCAATTAGTCATATGAATAAAATAATGTGATATGAAATTTGGCTTGTAGACGGACGGACTAAGTTCGTCACGGGTCATCTATTCTGACTAGAGGTCAGTTGCAAGTCTTTCAAGTCATGGGTCACCCAGCACCTTATAGTTATGACATGGCCAATTTAGATTTGTCCAAAATTATTTTCCAGAAACACAAAAGAGATGGACCCGATTCGGACCCGAACCCGACTCGAATCCGATTTGAAGTCAAATTTGCACTCAATGTGCATTTTATCTCTAATTTATACTAATCTATGTTAAACCTAAATATAATATTAATTCAGTGAATTTATCATTATCGGTTAACAATAATACTAATTTTAGTAATATGTAGGTCGCACTTTTGTGCTCTCATCACTTACCATAATTTAAATTTATTTCAATGATTATTCGATTTCATGGTTAAACAAGTAGTTATCCGTTTAAGAACATTGATAAGTGCTGAAAAAAGAATATTAAATTATAGATTAATCAGCACTTATCACACCCCCAAACCTATGTTTTGCTAGTCCTCGAGCAAAATAAAATTAGAAAAGAAAAACTCTAACTCACTTTCGCAGGCATCGCGATTGCATTTACCATATGCAACATGGCTTTAAACCCCTAGGTTACCCTAGTGGACGAGTTATAGTCTCGTGAGAGTTTTCAGTGAAGATACCCACAAACTTCAATAAATCATTTTTTTTATTATTATTATTTATTATTATATTTTTTTATTTTTTATTTTTTTATTTTTTTTTATTAGATCGATTGATCTATGAAGTGAAAATCGAATTCCAAATGCATACTAGCTAAGATTTTCAAAAACTCTCTTTTATTATTATTATTATTATCTAAGATACATAAATGATAAGAATTTCAAAGCACACACGGTTTTATTTACTAAGTCAGCCCAAATTCTAGGTTAGTATGCAATCTAAGTTAAAGTCATTAAGTTTCTGTTTAGGGAGTTGTAAGACTTATTTATACTGGAGTGCTCGGTGAAATCTGGACCGTACACAAGCTAAGGGTTCGGATCTCCAAAATATTGTTAATACTAGTAGTTTCCAAGGATTGGTCGAAAAGACCTACTCACTGATTCAAAATCATCTTATCTGCAGGATTTCGAGAGTTGTGGATGTTTACTTTAGTACCTCACGGGCTTTATCTGTAATATTCCAGTTTACTCGAATTTTTACAACGACGACTTTCACACTATTGTCTTTTTCAGTCAATACAACATTTTTTTTTTTAAAGAAAGATATATAAATTGTGCACTTTTACTCTTGTGGTGATTTCTCCGTGTAACGAGCAATCAGTCGACAACTCTCACACCAGTTGGCATAAGGTGTCGGGCATCAAGACTCCCCTACGGACTTATGCTCGGAGTCCTCATCACAAGCCCACTTGATCTTTGACAATAGGTAGCCCTTTTCGATGTTCCTGACTAAATCCATTTTTATTGATGTTTTTTTTTTTTTTGGATTAGATAAGTATGATTCATCAGGGTCCAAGGTTGCTACCATACTCTCAACATAATGTCGAGCCTAGACCTTAGAAGAGTCGGCCAGTGTGTAGTGAAATTCTAAAGTATTAATTAGCTTGCAACTCCCTAAGAGAGACTTAATAAAAGAACTTAAATTTGTATTACTTTCCACTAGTCATTGGGCTTTTTAGATTTTATATACCTTGTGTGTTTATCATTCTCGCATAAATGTATATAAATTAGGGGGTTTTTTTTAACAAAAACTTTTTTTTAATAACTTTTTTTTTATTATTTTATAAAAAATGAAAATAAACACATTTTTTTAAAAAAATATTTTTATTTTTTATTTTTTATTTTTTAAAAAATGATTTTTTAATTATTATTTTCTATTTTTTATTATTTTTTTATTTTTATTATTATTATTTATTTTTATTTATTTATTTTTTTATTTTTTTATTTTTTTTTTTTTTTTTTTGGGGGGATGAAAATCAAGATGAATACCCCCAAACCTAAACCTAACATTGTCCTCAATGTTAAGAAATAATCTAAGAGAATTGGGTTGCCTCCCAACAAGCGCTAAGTTTATTGTCTTCAGCTAGACATAGTGAGATAGTTTTTGCATCTCCTTCTATGAGGTCATCTATTTTGTCTATCATAAAACACTCAATTTCCCTTGCGGGTTGGTCGGCCGCATTGAACACATTTAATTTTACCTTCATATTCCCAAATGATATGTTCATTACCCCTGTTCTACAATTGATGCACGCATTGGCTGTTGCTAAAAAGGGGTCCAAGGATAACGGGGATTTGTTTCCTAGGATTAGGTTCATGTTCCATATCAAGGACAATGAAATCTACTGAAAAATAGAATTTGTCTACCTTGACAAGAACATCTTCAATTATCCCACGTGGTGTTTTTACAGATCGATCAGCCAATTGAAGGGATACCGAGGTTGGTTTTAACTCACCTAATCCAAGTTTCTCATAAACTGAATAAGGTAAAAGGTTGACACTTGCCCCTAGATCTAAGAGTGCTCGATCAATGAAATTATTTCCTAAGACACAGGAGATCGTGGAAGCACCAGGATCTTTGAATTTTGGAGGGGTGTTGTGTTGGAGAATAGAACTCACTTGCTCAGTTAGGAAGACCTTCTTAGGCACATGTGTCCTAGATTTTCGCTTTTGTGTACAAAGGTCTTTGAGAAATTTGGTATAGGAGGGAACTTGTCTGATGGCATCAAGGAGTGGGAGGTTGATTTTAACTTGTTTGAAGACCTCTATCATCTCTTCTAATGAAGTTCCCTTTTTGCCAAATGGTGAGGGTGAACTAAGAGCTTCAGAAAATGGGGCCTTTGGGATGTGAGTTTTGGCAGAAGATGGACTAGCTGAAGAAGAAGAAGAAGGTTTTAGATTTTCATTTGACACATTTCTATCCTCTTCTTCACCTTCCTTATTGTTATCCTCCCCAATCTTATTGTCTATTATACGTCCACTCCTTAGGGTAGTCAAAGCATTGGCTTGTTCATGATGAATTGTATTTAATTGATTTTCTTGATCCATGTATTGTCCCCTAGGATTACTTAGTGGTTGGCTTGGAAGCTTTCCTTCCTCTCGCTTGTTCAGTGCATTAGCTAGTTGCCCCATCTGGGATTCTAGCTTGGCGATTGATTGCGTGTGAGAGTGCACCAATTGTGTAATGGTTTCCAAACCTTGAAGGGCGTTCAACACTTTCTCCTCAAAGGCTGTGTTTCTTTGGGGTGGAGGAGGAGTGTGTTGAAATTGAGTCGAGGGATGGTAGGGATGAATATTTTGTGGGGTTTGAAAATTCTGAGGATTTGGAAAGTTTTGGGAATAAGGTTGGGCAGTATTCGAAGCTTGCTGCTTCCAAGAAAAGTTTGGATGATTTCGCCATCCCGGGTTATATGTATTGGAAAATGGGTCATTACCCGGTCTAGGCAGTGTTTGAGCAGCATTGATGTGTTCTTGCACGAGTTCGGGGAATTGGGGCGCTGAAGGGCACTCATGAATAGGGTGGGATGGGCTAGAACAAATAGTACACACTTGTGCTTTGGAAAAGTTCATGTAATGCCCACCTATCATCAGTTGGTCAATCTTATGGGACAATGCATCTACCTTGCTAGACAGGTCCATAGAATGACTTATTTCACAAATGGTCCCTTTTCTTTGAGAACTCGGGGGTGCTTGACGAGAACATGAAGCATGGTGGAGGGAGTTTTCATTTAGATTTTCAAATAATTTCCATGCTTCATGCTCATTTTGAAGCATGAATGTCCCCCCACATGCGGCATCAATCATCTGACGGTTTCGTTCTGTCAATCCGTCATAAAAATATTGCACTAGTTGCCACTTAGGTATTTGATGATGAGGGCATTTACGGATTAGGTCCCTAAATCTCTCCCAAGTTTCATGAAATTCTTCTCCCTCAGTTTGGGAGAAGCTTGTAATGGCACGTCTAAACTGGTTCGTTCTTCCTATGGGAAAGTATTTTTTAAGGAATTCTTGTTGCATTTGATCCCAAGAACGAATTGAGTTAGCTTCTAAAGAATTCAGCTATTGTTTGGCTCTATCTTTAAGGGAGAAGGGGAATAATCTAAGTTTCAGAGCATCATCAGTGAAATTCTGAATCTTGACAGTGGTGCAAATTTCAAGGAATTCATCTAGGTGTTTATATGGATCTTCATTGGTGAGCCCATAAAAAGATGGAAGCATTTGGATCACACTAGACTTTATTTCATATTGTACAGCTGCTACTTCAGGTAATCGAATGCAAGATGGGGAAGTGTAAATAGTGGGAGTAAAGTACTCCCTCAGGAGTTTGGGTTGTTCTTCAGCCATCTTAAGAGGTGGGGATGATCCTAATGTTTTGATCTTAGCTCGAATGTTCCTAAGGGTTCGTTCTATTTCAGGGTCGAAAGGTAATAGATTTTGTACTCTAGAACGACTACCGTGCATACACTAGTACTCGATCAATCAAGCATGCAATAAAAGAGAAAAGCATATCAATCCTAGTCTTTGACCTAAAATCACTAGACAGCTCCTAACTGGTTTGAAGAGGGCACCTAAGCCTCCAATCCGGTCTAATGAACCGAGTTGACCAGGTAAGCTCCCAGGTAAGTGGAGGGGTCACGATGCGTTTGCAAAGGTCCCACTTAAAACCCACTTGCCTCGAACAGATGAACTGTCTCCCTTACAGGGACAAAGCTTGCCTAGACATCAACTAAGCCACAGAGCGAAATTGGTGCAACTTTCGGTGATCTTCGTCCTATTGAGCTCGAATGTCTCTAGGGGCCAACGTCTAATTGATTTTAATTAAAGATGACACTATGTGAGATTGAGTTCACCTAAGTTGGGCAAGAGTCCGGTGATGAAATCCGGCTCTTATCTTGTTGGGGTGATTGCCCTTACTATGTGCAAATTGATTTGTGTATGTGTATCAAGCATGCATTCACACTCTTGCTGAAATTGAAATCAAACAATCACCACAAAATTTCAAGCTAATAATTAATTTAAATAAGAAAGGTTTAGAGGTTACCAAAGGGAATTTTCCCAGCAATTTAATTTTTTTTTTAGCAAACCTCCAAAGCATTCCTTTCTGATAGCCCATATCTCCTCTTCGATTCCTGATCAAATAAGACCAAAAGAAAAATTAAAAAAAAAAAATTAGTAGAAGAGAAAAAGGAGATAAGAAAAGTAACAATAATAGAGAATAATTTTTTATATATATATATATATTTTTTTTGAAAGTTTTTTTTAATTAATTAATTTTTTTTTATGATAGGAAAAATAACTATGCAAGCAATCCCCGGCAACGGCGCCAAAAATTGATCGGTTATTTCAATTTCAAAAATAAACCACGCAATAGCACGTATCCTGTAGGATAGTGATTACGGGTGTCGGTCCACAGGGATTGGAGACAAGTTATTTTTTCTAATTAAATAATTACTTCAAAGGGGATAAGCTAGAGTAAATGATAAAAACTAAGAATTAATATGGGTGTAGTAGTATGATTTATCTATGGAGAGAGGTGTTTAGGGCTAGATTCCACCGATAGATTTATATCCGTGACGCTTTTCAATGATTGAGTTGTATGTAAGACTTGATTGCTCCCGACTACGAGCCAAGCAATCACAAAAGAAAATTATAACTAATTCCCAGCATGAATCATCTAAGTCTAGCACAAACCATCTACTCTAACGATAAGCATGACCTGTCTAACCTAGCATGATGCATCCGATCATTAAGTCATTAAACATGAAATCGATGTCACATGAATATCTCCTCCAAACCACAGGTGTTGGATTCGATGAAATAGATCAATCTATGTAAAATATTTTATGCAAGATAAATGATTCACATAAATTGGATAAATCATAAGATCAATTGATAAATTCTTCATCATGCAACCATCTTACAATACAAACTCAAATCAATAAAAATGAAACGAATACTCCTCTATGGCTTCATCAAACCCCTAAACCGAGGCTTAGCTGCTCATGGTGGCCGGAAGTCCTCCCATCTTCATAAAAAATTGCTCTTCACTCCCTTCCGCTCCCAGCCTCTCTCTCTTATCTCTTTTTTTTATTTTATTTCTTCATCTCCCTCTCGGCTTTCTTCTTCTTTTCACTGAAACAGGGGGTCTCCCCTGTTTTTCTGTTGAACCGAGCTTCCCCCTCTCCTCTGCCGTCCTCCCATTTATATAGCTTGCCAAAGCCTTGAAGCCGGCGAAGGATCAAAACGGTCGCGGGATCAATGGGCGCTTGATTTTCTTCTTCTCGGAAAACAGGATCATGGCTTGATCGTTGGGAGGAATGCACGGATGGTGGGATGGATCGCTTGCGGAAGGAAGGAGGCGCTTCACGAGCAGCTAGGATGGAGTGCTAATCCGGAAGCTTTGGAAGAGGAGGAGACGTGGATCCGGGCGCTGGGAGGAGCCGATCACGGGAGGACGCCATTCACGGATGCGGTGCCGGCTTGGAGGCGGAATGTGGGGTCGCGGGCTGTCCGGATGCGGAGGCTGCAGTAACGGGATCGATCGTGGAAGGAAGGAGGCGCGCGTGGAGGCGGAGGAGCTGCAGATCCGGAAGGGGGAAGAATGAATGCACGGAACGGCTGAGGGCTTCACGGCTTGATCGGGTGCTGGGAGATCGCTGGAAAGTTGAAGCTCGGACGCGGCGTCGGAGGCTGATCCGGCTGGAAGCTGGGAGGAATCGTGGAGGAGGCGTGATCACGGGATTACAGATTGGAGCAGGGATGCTGCGGGATGGGCTTGGGGTCTCCCGTCATCGCACGGAATGTGGCGTGCGTGAAGAACGGGATCACGGGAAGGCTGTGTTCACGCCTCGTTGAACTGAATATGGGTCATGTACCCGTTTCTGCAATGGAATTGGATTTGGAGGAAGGTCTGGACTCTGGGAGATACCAAGTTCCATCCAATTAGTCATATGAATAAAATAATGTGATATGAAATTTGGCTTGTAGACGGACGGACTAAGTTCGTCACGGGTCATCTATTCTGACTAGAGGTCAGTTGCAAGTCTTTCAAGTCATGGGTCACCCAGCACCTTATAGTTATGACATGGCCAATTTAGATTTGCCCAAAATTATTTTCCAGAAACACAAAAGAGATGGACCCGATTCGGACCCGAACCCGACTCGGATCCGATTTGAAGTCAAATTTGCACTCAATGTGCATTTTATCTCTAATTTCTACTAATCTATGTTAAACCTAAATATAATATTAATCCAGTGAATTTATCATTATCGGTTAACAATAACACTAATTTTAGTAATATGTAGGTCGCACTTTTGTGCTCTCATCACTTACCATAATTTAAATTTATTTCAATGATTATTCGATTTCATGGTAAAACAAGTAGTTATCCGTTTAAGAACATTGATAAGTGCTGGAAAAAGAATATTAAATTATAGATTAATCAGCACTTATCAGCTGGTTATAGGCAAAAATATGGTATGTTTTAGCCTGCCATGGGCTGGAGCATAGGTAGGACTAATTTAGTATCAGAACAATAATATTGTCAGAATTTGAACTGTGTTAATCGATTAATGATAAGTAACCTCACTAACTTACTATTGAATAGCATTGCTGATTTGGATGATATGTGATGTGTATACACATAACTATAATGATATATGTCATCTATCTGAAGACTTCCTAATATGATGATAGATATATGATTGTGTTGCTATGTGGTTAAAACTTGATGTGTATGCTAGCATGGCTTATATGGGTGTTTATATATATACACTGGATCTATTAAGCAATATTCAATTATTAGATTATTGATATACAAATCTGACTACTTTTTTGTCGGCTTTATATTCCCTAAAAAATGTTCTCCATATTCATGCGGGTGTGCACGCATGGAGGATTCTTAATAGGTTGTAAAGCTTATACCACCTTTTTCTTCGAGTTACATAATGCTCAGTACTTGGCTATGATTGGGATCATGGGTTAAAGGATGAATAGATAAACCATCAGTGAAACTGATCGGATCATTAAATTTTGTCATTGTACATGTTTGTTGTTTGTTACAAATTAAGAGGTCATTATTGTTTACAGATATTGAGGTTGTAACGAATTTTCAGGCCTTGCATATTCTCTAGGATCTTGTCTTAGTGAGTATGCGGCCATATCATGTGGCCGATCCGGGTGATGGATTGAGGGTGTGACACATAGTGCCATACAATTAATATATGTCCGACAAAAACACATACCGCTATGTAAGTTTTTCATGAACCTATTACATGCATATAAATATTCATATTCTTACAAATATTGAACCGCTAGTTATTTTTTTAAAAAAATATATTAATCATAAAATTTTATTTTCTTAGAAATACTATATTTAAAATAAATAAATATTTTTGAATGCTTCTAAAAATTTATGTGTTTAAGTGGCATGATGGAAATTTTTTGGAAAAATATACAGAAATTTTGAACTTTTATGATACTTTGGGAAGAATGACTTATATTTATTAGACATATTTCGTAATGAGATTCCAGTATTGGATTCATTAGCTTTTAGTTTCACAAGATCGATATGGCTTAATCATTTATCTTTGACCATTTATATATAGGCGATTAAGGGTCAAGTTTCCATAAATGTATTACGACAATGAAAAATCATGCAGTTTGCTATATAAATAAATCACATAATATATAAAAAGTTATCTGATAAATATAAGAGTACGTTAGTCTATAATTAATATTTAGAATTTATCTTGATCAATGATAAATAATAAAATTTCAATCTATCACAATATATGCAGTTATAAATCCTAAAGAACTAAGTAGAAGTATTCTTGTCATGTATGCACATTAATACTAACAACTTTATTTTAATAAATAGTACATGTTTTCTAATTTATGGTAAATCTTATTTTTTGGTAAATTATTTTAAAATAGCAATGCATACATGTCCACTATTGTTATGAATATTTTTCATTACTTATGATATCTATAAGAGATTTTAGCTATGTAAGCATTTTTTTTATAATATTTTCTTTACCATGACATTTTTTTATTTACTTTGAATATTCTTACCTAACTTTCTTTTGAAAATTTTAAGCATTTTAAATATGTTTTTATGTTACTTGAGAGATTTAGTTCTAGCTATAAAATAAAAAATTCATATGCCAATATCAATCACATATAAATGAATAATTACTTCAATATTCTAAAAAAGTTGGTGTTTTATTATATCCAAATTATTTTGTGTTTGTTTGGCATTGCTTTTATTCTTTTTTTAAAAAAAATAAAAACATATAGACGAAACATTTCGGTGCATTTATTTTTATTTTTTATATATTATTTTTATTATTTTTAGAAAAATAAATATGAGAAATTCTTACTCATTTTTAAAAGAAAAAATATATTTTTTACTGTCATCGGTTACACCGCCATTGCCTTCATCGCTACCAATGCTATTACTCCATCACCGCCACCACCACTATAGCACTCCCTTCTGCTACCAATATCACCATTGTTGTTGTCTTTGATAATACCACCACCACCATAGTGGCCATTATCACCATCTTTGCCACACCACTACTGCCTCTGTCACCACCAACACCATTGACACAACCTCATCCTCCAACACCAGCACTATCATTGCTACCTTTATTGCCACCAATCTATTTAAGACCTTGACACAAGAAGACCTACCGGATCCAATCAATTTAAAATATAAGCTAAGCCCGATCAATGAAGGTCCTACTTCCCTTCCAATCAAATTTGATCTAACTTGACTCCGAGATATAAATGGATTGGAATGTGATGATCAACTCTCTAATCTGAATCGACCTGACATTAGTGAGCATATGTGTGCCATGATGTGCACATGCAAATAGTGGGTCAATTGGATGGTGAGAGACAAAACTAATGAAGAGGGGCTTCTTATTTTTAAAATTAAAATATTCAAGCACAGTCCTCTTTCCCATAAGGAATCATAACTACAATAATGCAAACGCTTAGATGTCAACTCCACCGAGCGTTCGACTCCAGTTTCCTATTCTTTCCTTTCGAAGGGAAGCATGCTCTTTTTTCAAAAAAAAAAAAAAACACACACACAAAAATTTCTCTCCTTCTCATAGAAAAACTCCTGATTTTGCGTGTACTCTCCCTTTTCGTATAGGATATTCTCTCCTTTTTTTAACGAAAAATAACTCCCTTGGGCTTTTCTTTAATTAAAACAATCCCTGGGCTTTCTCTCGTGTGCTATATCTAAACAAATGACGGGCGTAGCTCGAGCAAAGGTCTAGTAATTAGTTGTATTGCCTGGTCATATCACCACCCTTAGCCTCCATTAACCAAGTTCTTATTAGTAAAGCCCAATAGAAAATTCAGAGTCTTAGGATAAAAATAGCATGAGCCCATGGTACTGCTCTTGCCAAAATCCAAAGCCTGATACATGCAACAAACAAGAAGATGGGTTATGGGTGAGGAACTTTGACCATGATACTACTAATGTGGCATCTTTTTTGCAACACACCATTAGGTACCTTGTGTGCCCCAAGGACACATGTTCACAACTACAGTTGGCTTGCTTCTTTTTTTTTTTATGGGCAAAATATGGAGCAAATTGCTGCTGCATTAATATATAATAGTAGCAATTACGGCACCATTAGTACCGGGACCAACCCTAACGAAAATAAAATTACAAATCTACAGCAACATAGAAAACTATAGTTTCCAACCGGAAGAATATAACAAAACATGATTACTGTACAAAAAACTATAGTCATGCTTAGAAAAGAATATATTAGCACAATGGAGTGGTAGCCTAACAGCAAAAGAGCCTTGGCTATGAGAACCCGTATGGGCGTGTGTTTAATTCCAAATTCGTTATTCGCCGAGGATATTTTGAATACTTATACAAGATTAAAGAATCCAAATAATACCTTCCGACTAGACATTTTGGGTGAGATCCTGAGTTGTTACAAATGGTATCAGAGCGGACCCGGCCTACAACCTGTGTGGATTGGGGACACTGCAGCACGGATTCATTAGGGCTGACCACGAGCCAATCATAGTGCTTCTGATTAGATTTATATAGATTTGAATCTTTAGCGTGACGAAGACATCAAGGATTAAACAGAGGAAGTACATGAGGATCTGTATGGGCATGTATTTAGTCTCATATCGATTATTCGTTGGGTAGCTTTTGGATATTTATATAGGATCAAAGAACCCAAATAATACCTTCTGGCTAGCTAATTAATTTTGAAGAAAAATAGATGATGGGTTGACTTGCTGCTTCTAGATTAATCTAGACTAATGAAATAACTCGACGGGCGGAAACCATGACTTGGTGATAGTAGTTGACGTCAGTAGGGACAAAAATGTAGAGAAAGACTGGGGGATGGACATTGATAAGTTTCCATTAGGAACTATACATGGTTGAATAGCTATGACAAATGAGATGGTCCACACACGGAAATGGCAAAAATAAAGAGGGCAGTGGCGGGGATGGGAGGCTAGGAATTAATTTGGAAGAATTGGTATTGCGCATGTGCAAGGCACATGACCTGGAAAAGACCAAAACTTCAAAGAAAAACAAAAAGCATGGTAAGTCGTCGCATGAAAATATTAAATGAGCGAAGTTGGAACTAGTCCAACTACGGTGGAGTCGAAACTAGGATTTCAAAGGAGCTTTCACCAAAATTTCTTCTGCAAGAGAGGAGTAGGTTCCCAGCAGGGGCGGCCCAATGCATTTGGGGGCAGGGCGAACTCACTAAATGAGGCCTTTTTCTTTTTTTTTTTTTTAAGTTTTTCATATCCACATTCATATTTTCTATTAGACATTTGAATATAAAAATTATATTACCAAACAAAGCAATTAAGATAATTACTACAAACAAATTAAAATATAAAAGAGAAAAAATAGAAAAGAAAAATTGTAATAAAATTATAGAAATTGCAACAAAATTAGAAAAATTAGACACTGGATGTTGAAAATATAATCAAACAACAAAAAGAGGGTTAGAAGGATCACACCATATGTTGTGCTACAGTGCCACTAGGCCCCCTACCCACTGAGTCACTATCATAGACTGACAGACTCAGTCTCTCAGTGACAACTGACACCGTGACACTGACGTGAGGGCTCAGGGCTGAGGGGACGGTCGGGCCCGCCAGGGTCACGGGACAACGAGGGCCGGGGAGGGAGGCGAGGGCTGAGGAGGTCACGCCGTCTGCCGTCACGGCCTCACGAGTCACGCCTCACGGGAGCCGGGGCTGGGGTCGGGCGAGGAGCGAAGGAGGTCACGGGCTCACGGCCACGGGAGTGACGGACTGACGGCCTGACGGTGTCACAGGCGGGGTCCGGCCGTCCGGGGACGGGGAGGCGCTCAGGCGGAGGAGACGACCTCGCCGGCTCGCTGGATTGAGCCGGACGGGCCGACGGGGTCACGGCCTCACGGGAGCCGGGGGCCCGAGAGGCGGGAGGGAGGCGAGGAGGTCGCGGGCGGCGGGACCGCCTAGATGCCGGGGAGGCGGGGCGCCGGGGTCGCGGGGACGGTCGCGGGATGCCGGGGCCCAAGGAGGCGGGGAGGCGGACTGGCGGAGGCGCGGCCGTGCGGGGGGAGGCGAGGAGGAGACGAGTAGACGACCCAGGGCTAGGCGGCAGGCAGTCACACCTTCACGGCTTCACGGAACAGTCGAACAGAGCTGTCAGAGCAGAAGAGGATTGAGGAGTGGAGGAGGAGTGGAGCAGGATGAGGATTTTAAAGAGAGCCAGAGAGGAGGAGTGGACAGTGGAGCACCCGCGTCTTGTCGAGGTAGCCGTTGGCTCCTGCGGCCTTACCCTCTGAGGCTCTGACACTGTAGCTAGCTAGTAGCTAGGAGCGGCCGAGCGGGAGCTGGGAGGCGGCCGAGCGGGGCTGCGGGAGCTGGGAGGCTAGAGCCTAGGATGCCGTCGCGCGGGGGCCTTCTCTCGAGCCGGGGCCTTGGGCGACTGCCTAGGTCGCCTAAGGCTTGGGCCGCCCCTGGTTCCCAGAAAGCATCATAGCAGTGGTCAATTATATTTATTTAATAGATTTGATTATTACTCCTCTTGCAATAGGACTATGGAGGCGGGCTGCAGTCAAAAGAAAAAGATATTGGAAACAACATTTTTGGTTTTTAATTGAGTAAATAACTGATCTAGATCACAACTCACTAATAATTGCAACAGTTGCAAGGAAGAAGTAAAACAAGAAAAGGAAGGGCAAGGGAAAGAAAGAAGAGAGAATAAAAGCGAACACAGCCAGTGCTAAAAAATCTAAGAAACAAATATGACAACCTTTGGATGATTTTGATAACCACGTTCTTTCTCAGAGAAGATTTTGATGAGGCCTTAGCCTGTCTCTGGGGCTTGATGCTTTTCATGCATTAAAACCAAGCATCGATAGCTCCATCACCATGATCCCAGATGTCTCCTACGATTACAAACATGTTTGTAGAGCGAGCACCTTGAGGCAGAAGGGGTTTGGCTCGTATGCTCGGATCTGCATCAGGATCCATGTAAAGCACAGGCCACATTGGTGCAATGAGCATCGGACCTGACTCTTTTTTTGTTAAGGCTTCGGACTAAGCTTTAGTTGGATGGAGTTCAATGGTTCCCATGAGATTTCAATGGTTTCATCCATCTGGTGCTCGACAATGATGATTTGTTGTGATGCAATTAGAGCCATCCGCTGGTCATCTAATCCAATATCCAACACAATCCGATCCTGTTCCTTTTTCTTTTCATTTGTCTTGCTGCGGCCCATTCTAGGTGGACGGGGTCAGGGACTGTGCATGGGCCCTTGGACCGCGCTCGGCTGCTCTCGGCATCAGCACGCGATGCGATGGAAGCGAACCCGGTTTCCATGGACCGGATTTCTTCCCCGACCATCCTGACCGGATATCCGAAAATCCCAGGCCGTCAAAGGGCGTCAAAAGGAAGGAATCTGGTGTCCGTCTGGAAAGAGCGGAAGCGATGGAAACGAAGAAACCCTAAAAGACGAATCCTTGGAGAGAGGATATGGAGGGGAATATCCGATGGTAATCATCGCCTCCCAACTCTTTTCTTACTTTCCTTTCTCGAAACCATCTACATCTCTTCGGATACTATGAGAATACTTGCATGAGCATGAATCAGCATGGTTGCTAGGAAAACAAAAAACACACCTGGTGCTGCTCCCAAGAAGGTCAAGTTATGAGACAAATCATAATTTTTTAAGATGATGATTATATATGAGATGACTCTATCGGGCAAAAAAATGATATGGAGAAGTGTCTGCACTGAGAACAATTTGATGGAGTGTCTGTTATATATTAGCTTAAAAATGTTGGACTCTTGTAGTCATGTGTCATATCTTTGTTTGTTTTTTTGTTATGAATGTAAGATACCACCGTTTAATCGAAAATGGAAGATAACACCGACGGCAAATTCTCTGATAAGTATCATTGTCTAGTCATCTTAGTCTGGTAGTAGGCGTATCTTGATGTATTGATATATTGATAGCTCGGCAATTTTATATTGTACAAAGGTGCACAAAATTTAGACTCGGGGAACTTGAATAATTGGTACTCATGTCATGCCAAGTATCTACTGTCTAGGAAACAGTAATCGTGAAAGGAACTTAGGTCCCTAAACTAGTATCAATTGTTTACAAGATGGATGGTGCTTCATTGGCCTCCCTCTCTTAGATGATTCTAAATGATGGAAAATTCTAAATGATGGATCTAACTTAGGTCCCTAAACTAGAATGTAATAAGGGTAGGGCCTCTTGGGAACATTTGTCGGATTATTTAGTCCGATTTCTTATTAATCTTTCGGCAAGATTAGGAAAGATTATGTTTTTGCAACATTTCAAATTAAATTATTGTTCTACATCTTTTGCTGATTGGCTCAGGATGATTGTTTACAATAATGTTCTGACTTCCATAGGTCCAAAGATTATGTTTTTGATAATTATCAAAATGTTAGGGCAATGTTCCCACCAAATGGGAACAGATAACAATGTTATTCTCTTTAAACCCTTTTTTCCCATCAATTTTGACTGGAGCCTCTTTCTCTTCTCCTCAGCAAAATTACAATTCACAATCTTTCTATAGTTTAGACAACTCATAAGCTTATTTGCACCAACGCATTTTTCCTATTACTAGAGTTGATTTGAGCCCATCTTGCTGTTTTCTTTTATTATAATTTCTTAATAATGCTTGATCGATGTACAACTATTAGTTTCAGTTATTTTTATATTAAGAAAGATATAATATGTGAAATTGTTTTGCATAATTAATAAAAGTTATCTTTCTCATCTTATAATGTTGAAGCTGGGTGCGTACATTTCTCTCTCTCTCTCTCTCTCAAAACAAGGCGTTAAGTAACTGGATTTTTACAGCGAATACTCAAACTTCCAGCTGTGACTGAAACTCGGTTTCTTTCAATGAGTTGATCAGGGCATTTTTTCTCTTTAGATACTCTATGAATTTCTTACGCATTCCATGTTAAATATCATGATATTATTTACTTTTGACACATGATGGGCTTGTGATATTTGTTATGGTGCAATGATGGGCCTGATGCTTGATGATGCCTATGCAAAGGTAAAAAACTGCCACTCATGGAGAAGTAAAAGCTGAAAGAGCTATCATACCGATTCTGCAGGTCCCACATGAGAATTTTGCTACTTCACTGGGACTCAATGATGCTTCTTGGCTCATTGATGATATGCAACAAAGAAGAAAAGACCAACTCAGGGACTCTCCTGTGAGGCACCCTAACTTTATCAGAAAAATGCATGTCAAGTTTCTTATCTTTTAAGAATTAACATGATGCATTTACCATTTCTTGACTATTTTGATTGATGTCTCACTTTCAGTGTGTGATATGGGCATCCTTTTTTGTAGCTAATGGGAGCTTTAGATTGTGCCTTTTGAGCTTGCACACTACCGTTCAATGAGTCTGAATTGAGGCTT
The DNA here is from genome assembly GCF_009389715.1 of Phoenix dactylifera. Taxonomy (NCBI): domain Eukaryota; kingdom Viridiplantae; phylum Streptophyta; class Magnoliopsida; order Arecales; family Arecaceae; genus Phoenix; species Phoenix dactylifera. The sequence continues at coordinate 16,764,925 of NC_052393.1, forward strand.
GCTTCTAGCATTCGCTTGCTGGTTTCCCTTGTAGGAAGGGAGGAATTTGATAAAATGAAGCATCAAGGATAGAAGATGAACCTTTTGGTTCTCAATCTTTTTGTCAACATTAGCTTTCCATCTCCTAACGGAGTAGACTGGATGTCCCCGAAACATGGTTAAAAAATGTTATCCTATGGGCCTAATAACCCTGGTACCAGAAAATAAGTTTGATCACTGCCCAGCCGACGAAGCGGCCAACATGAACTCATTACTGTAGGACTATGGTTACTTGGAGGTAACTTTTCGTTATATCCGAAAGATCTCATTAGAAGTGTGTCCAACGTCGGAAAAGGTGTCTGTTTCAGCCCAGACGAAGGAAGTGCGTTACCTCCTTGGTATATTGCGTTGGCTTGTGAAGTACGGGTCTGAACTGGACTGCAAAGAGATACTTAATTTGAGTTATGAATTCGTTATTTGGCTTGGGAAGGTGTAATTTCTAACTTTTATCTGAAGTGGGGAAACCTCTTGTATGTAGGAGCAACTCCTCAGCTGGACGTCTCCAATTTTAGTATGTACCAACCAAGTCCTCGGTTGGGATGGTTCCAGTTTGCAGTTTTGGAGTTAAACCATTTGTAATATATTCCCACCTATCTGTAATTGATCACTATGTATATTGACCACTTAACCTTTTTAAGTAGTTTGATGCTTTAAATACATGATAATTTCTAGATGCGCGTTACATGAATTGCAGCAAACTTTGTGTATCCGGAGAACATCTGGGCACCATTTGTTATATATTCTTCAAAGGTAGCAATGCCCACTGATTCCACGCTCCTCCATGACAATCTGAGCGATGGTATGGCTACCGACGTGTAACTGTGGAAGCTTATTTGCCTTGATGTTGTAGCATGTGATGGGCCATGGTTGAGGTACGCATGGCATGGGGAATTTACACAGCGAAGTCCAATCATGCATGGGCCCTTCAGCATGATGCCTCATGAATACATACACATATATTTTATTTTTTCTTTTTATCTTTTTCTCATTAAGAAGGCAGAGATGCCGCTGTTGTGCCACAATAGGGGCTTGCTATTATTGCCCTTTCCCTATAACGCGACCGGGAGGGCGTTAGCAACAGCGATACCGTCGAAAGCCTACAGGGCCTAAATAACTCTTAACCCTGCTCCCAGTACCACTGATTCGTTTGGTTCTTGCTCATCCCTCTCCAAAATTTCAAGCATCTGAATGGTGGAAACGTAGGTTGAGAAGAACCAAATGAAACAATGGGATGTTTAAACAATAAAATGATGTCGAAATGTTAAATAGGTACCCTGGAGAAGGAAGTATCAAAATTACAATCTATGGTTTTCTTCTGCAATAATACCACCAGCTGGGTTTTGGAAGGATCATTAGCAATGTTGGTAAGGCAAATTATGGAAGCATATTTGGATAATTTTCTAGCTCTAAGCATGCCTGAGGCAAGAGGTTGGTGTATGTTTAAGAGGTTGTGGTACCCAAACTGATTCAACATGACAAAGTTAGCATCACTAATTTAACACTGCTATCTGATATGGTGACCAGGGAAAAAGGAAGCCTTTTTTTTTAATTTAATCCTAAAGCTAAAACTATATTGGCCCTTCAAAGCTCCATTCTGTTACCCTTTTTTGGTAAATCATTCACACCTTCTCAGGAAATATTAAACATCCTGAGGAATATTGTTGCTGCTAAATTCTGAATCGAGGTTGAAGTGCTGTTCGGCTTGCTCCGAGGTCGGTGAGAACCGAAGTGGATGAGGCTGGATGAGACTGAGGTGAGAAAGAACTTGTTGCCTTTGGAACCAACCTATAAGAAGTCTACTTGCTGAAAAATTTTCGGCAGAAGACTTTCCGATGCCCAAGTCAGAATAATAATATCAGTGTAGAAAGGAGAAAATTTATGGAGAGAAGACTGCAAATAAGGTTCCTTGAGGATCTCGAGACCACCTTTTTATATAGAGTCATATACTGATCTGTTATCTGATTTGGCACAATATATTTTAACTGTCTGGTAATGATTGGCTATACGTTAACAACGTGGTAATCATCCTATGTGAATAGCATACAGTGGCAATTACGCTGCTTATGTATTGACTGCAGTATCACCATAACCGATGGTATTTATTAGTATGAGCGGACTGATACTTTAGTTTTCGCCGGAGTTGTCTATCTAGTTAATGCTGAGAACAAGAATGTCGGTCTAATCCAAGATTATCCATATTTTTCCAAACAAATAAGGAATTAGCTTTTTGGCTGTCAAATCTACTGTTTGCCGGGCAGCACGCGTTCCTGTCGCACCACCTCTCCATTAAAACTAGACACTTGTGTTGGTGGACACATCCACGTGCTCTTAAAAACTTTGTTTCATTAAAAAACGTTATTTTGAAAGAAGTATTTATGGAATCGTGTAATGCTAATGTTTATTTACCCAGTTGAGGTTAGTTTGCTGGTTCTCTTGATAAAAATAATAACGGCCAGCAGGGCCCTCTTACATGGAAGACCGAACAGCATTAACCATTCTCGTCCGTCGATACAAAGCTCATCAATACATTTACAGACCGATAAAAATAATAAAAAATTTCACTATAAAAAAATTTAAAATAATAAAGTATAAAACTAACTCACAAACTCAAATTCTAATACATTGAATATCTAAAACATTCAATTATTTTTTTTCTTAAAATTAGGAAAAATATACATAACAGAGTAAATTGATTTAGGCTTGCAGTAATATTTCTATAATAATCATGTCCTATGTCAATAGGGATTTGAACTAATATTCTAAATCAATCTTTTAGAATTGGTGTGGATTCATCTTTCTAGAACCCATAAATTAAATATATATGAAACATATGAATTTAAATTTTTTCATCTAATTAGTATTTATATTTATATCTATATTTATTAAATAAAATAAATATAAATATAAATAGACTAGCATCGCATTCGTATCCAATCGAACTCGGTTTCAGTCCTATTATTTCTCATTTAGTTCATTGACCACGTCGCTTAGATATAAAGCTTTGTATGGAAGCGAATGATTTACTCTATCAATGAGCGTATCGTAAATGCATGCCCCTCCTTCCTGCGTCGTCCTCCTAACTCTAATCTCTCAATCTATATAATCTGTGTCCCTCAATCCCAACGATTCCCCTTGTCATCGTCGTCTTCTTCTCCTCCTGGTGGTTCTTTAATGATTCCATGCCCCTACCGTGGCCTCTTGACGTCGTCAGGCCGACCGACCCAGCATAACATTGGATAAGACAAGATACGGAGCAAATCTCCGCGTCTCCTAATTTCCCCCCGCGATCCGTATGCGCTTCTTCCCCTAAAAAAAAACAAGAAAATAGAAACCCAAAAAGACACAGGGAGGGTGGAGATTAGAAATAGCGAGAGGAGTGGAGGAGGCGAGAGAAGCAAGAGCTATGAAAGCCGGAGGAGGAACGAAGGATGGCTCCGATGGATATGACCCCCACCACCAACAATAAAGCCCCTCTCATATGGGGCATCCTCGCCACCAGCGGCAAGCCTTCCAAACGTCCCATGTTCATCCCTCGGTTCATGATCTGCCTCCTCGTCTTCATCTCTTCCATCTACTTCATCTACACTATCAACCTCCTCCTCTCCTCTTCCCTTTTTCACCGCCAACTCCCCTGCTCCACTGCCACCTCCTCCTCCGCCGTCGCCGACCCGGTCCTCCACCTTTCCTCCTCTAATATCTCCGTCCGTCCTCCCCAAACGGCCATCACCATCACCAGGGCCGCGGCGCCCACGGGGCTCCAGCACATTGTGTTCGGGATCGCGGCTTCCGCCAGCCTCTGGGACCGGCGCAAGGATTACATCAAGCTCTGGTGGCGACCCCGCCAGATGCGGGGTTTCGTCTGGCTCGACATGCCGGTGAAGGAGTTCGACAACTCCGCAGCCGCCGCCGGGCTCCCCGCCCTCAAGCTCTCCGGCGACACCGCCCGCTTCCCCTACACCCACCGGAAGGGCAGCCGCTCCGCCATCCGCATCTCCCGCATCGTCTCCGAGACCTACCGCCTCGGCCTCGAGAACGTCCGGTGGTTCGTCATGGGCGACGACGACACCGTCTTCGTCCCCGACAACCTCGTCCGCGTCCTCTCCCAGTTCGACCACCGCCAGCCCTACTACATCGGTTCCATCTCCGAGAGTCACCTCCAGAACATCTACTTCTCCTACGCCATGGCCTACGGCGGCGGGGGGTTCGCCATCAGCCGCCCCCTCGCCGCCGCCCTCGCCCGCATGCAGGACCGCTGCCTCCACCGCTACCCGGCCCTCTACGGCAGCGACGAACGCATCCAGGCCTGCATGGCCGAGCTGGGCTTCCCCCTCACCCGCCACCCGGGCTTCCACCAGTACGACGTCTACGGCGACCTCCTGGGTCTCCTCGCGGCCCACCCCGTGGTCCCGCTCGTCTCCCTTCACCACCTCGACGTCGTCCAGCCCGTCTTCCCCGGCATTTCCTCCCGCGCCGCCGCGGTCCGCCGCCTTTTCGACGGGCCAATCCGGCTCGACTCCGCGGCCATCTTCCAGCAGTCCGTCTGCTACGAAGCCGACCACCTCTGGACGGTCTCCGTCTCGTGGGGCTTCGTCGTGCAGCTGGTGCGGGGAGTGATGTCGCCCCGGGAGATGGAGACGCCCGCGCGGACCTTCCTCAACTGGTACCGCCGCGCCGACTACACGGCCTACCCCTTCAATACCCGGCCCGTGGCTCGCAATCCCTGTCAGAGGCCTTTCGTCTACTACCTCTCCTCCGCCCGCTACGACGCTCCCCGCCGCACCACCGTCACCGTGTACGAGCGCCACCGCGAGGTCCACCCGGCGTGCCGCTGGAAGATGGACGACCCCTCCGCCTTCGTCGACCGCATCGTCGTCTACAAGAAGCCCGACCCCTCGCTCTGGGACAGGGTAATTAGTATATATTATAGAATAACTTCGTTGTTTGGCTCAGTTTGGTTAACTACACATTATGGTTAGTAGTGTTTGACGAAATGCTTGTCGCCGTTGTTGTTTGTGGAATGGACAGTCGCCGAGGAGGAATTGCTGCAGGGTGGTGTCGTCGCCGAGGGATGGGAAGAAGGGAAATAAGACGATGACAATTGATGTGCGCGTTTGCCGGGAAGGCGAGATTAGTGAGATCTAGCTACCTCCCATTTCTTTGTTTGTGATTCTTGGCCTGGGATTGGGGAGGGCAAAGGGCATTGAATCATGACCGCGACTCGGCTCAGACCTCTACAAAGAAACTAGATGAAAAGGAGAGGCAGAGAGATTCGCCATGTATTATTTATGTTTTTTGGCTGTAGGGTTCAGCTCGCTATTTATTATTTTATATGTATTCTATATTTCTATTTCTATATGCTTGCCTCTATGTATGCAGCTGGTCACGAGGGGCTGGAAATGTTCTTGTAACATCACTGGGTTGCTCTGGTCCAGCCTTGTCTCCATTGCCTCCAGACTCTTCTTGTACGTGATATAGATATAGATGTCAAAAATAAAAAACGGAAGGCCTCCTAAAAGGTGAACTGGTCTCATTCCATAACTGCATACCTCTCTCTCCATCTAAGAAAACGAGTAGTATACATGCTAAATTACGATCTTAAATATTGGTTAAGTGCTAAATATTTTTCGCCGGGACGGAAAGGGTAAGATGGGGTGGCAAAACGGTAAATACGTTGGGTGGGATGGGAACTAGGACTTGGATTCCTTGCCGCGGCCTCCACACTGTTTACAGTGGTGGCATCGTACGGCTTCGTCGCTCAGGATGAATGTACGCCACGTGGCTTCCGTCCCTCCTTTTATTAATAGCAATATCATGCTTGAGCCCTCGCGGGCCCCATCGTATTGACCGAGTGCGGAAATATGGAGGGGTCTGTCCCCAAGCGAGGCCAAAAAGAAGGCCCAGAAAACGAGTGATCGCACCGCACCGAGTCCGTGACCACCTTGACCCTCCCAAGAGTCGAACTTGGATTGTTGTGACTCGTGCTTGGCATTCTACTTTTCGACGTGCTACCTTGCAGGAATGCAGACTATATAGCTGATTAATTTCAGGATATGGATCCAATACTTATGGATCGTTGGTGATTCATCTGCGGTCTTTAGAGCGTTTATGCTCACAAAAATTCTGGGCAACCGAAGGCGGCAGTCTTTGCATAATTTACAAATGATGACATGAGTGTAATTTTCCATGCAGAGTGCGAAGGAAGTATGAGTTAGAATTTCCCAGCTAACAAACATTTTAGGGTAATTTATGAGCACTCCTATCCAATTATCCAGCATCCAAGGCTACGGCTCAATGATTTAGTGTAAAGAGGTAGAACTAGATGTAGCTGCAGTTTGTCAAGCATAATTCAGGCCACAAAGCCATGGTGGTGTTGATGAACTGGTCTCTCTGCCCGATGGATTGGGTGCAGATATGGAAAAAGGTGAAAGTCTGGCGGAAGTAGGACATAAGCTTTTAAGCTTTTTAAAAAAAATTGGCATACAATTTCTTTTTCGTATAAAAAGGAGAAAATTATGGTGTCAAGATTAACAGAAAACATAGTTGCACTTATGGCATTTAAAATGACATACAGTTTCTTTTTTAAACCATTTCTGCTTGCGAATAGACCTTACCTCAACAAAAACTCTTGATAGTGACATTACCACCATATTTCTTAAAATCAAATCTACAAAAGCAAAATTATAACGTCGAGTCTCCCATTGTCCATTTTTGTTTTTGTCATTATACAAAGAATTTATACGTCAAACTTAGTGTGCGTACAACGAATCTATGCGTTGAAAAAGGTGGCTGGGATCAACTCCACCGACCTGTCTATTTATTTGGGACCTTCTCCAGCTGAGCCTTTTAAGCGAGACAGAGGTGCGCCCACGCCATAGTTTCTCGATTATCAGAGTCCGTCTGTCCTGATTCCTCCGGTCGTTTCAAACCAAGGTCTTCAAAATAGTCTGAGCCTCTCTTACCTTTTGTTTACCATCCTTGGTTGCGGTTGATCTGCCTCGCAAGCCTGCAGGTTTAGTAAAATAGAAATAGCTATACTTCGGGGTCGTACCGTGCCAAACTGTACACAAACTCGCAGCGATAGGAGCATCACGGGAATTAGTATTGTTGCCGCTAGATCTTGAAACAAGGTCCAAATGCTGCTCGGCTTGCTCTAAGATTAGTGAGAATCGAATTGAATGAAGTGATTGAGATAAGGAAGAACTGGTCGTTTTCGAGGATGACCTATAAAAAATCTACTTGCTGAAAAAATTTCGGTAGAAGATCCTTCGATACTTAAGCCAGAATAATAGAGCAACAATATGAAAGGAAGAAAATTTGTAGAAGGAGATCTCTAAATAAGCTTACTTGAGGATCTCCGGACCACTTCTTTATATAAAATAGTATACTGATCCGTTATCTAATTTGGCGCGACGTGCCTTAACTATATGGTAGCGATCGACTGTACGTTAACCAAGTGCTAACTGTTCCACATGAGTAACACGCAGTGGCAATTATACTGATCATACATTAACTATAGTATTGCCATAACTACTGATTTTTATTAGCACAAGCAAAGTGGCATCTTAATTTTCACTAAAATTATTCACCTCGGTTAATATCGAGACCAAAAAGATCAGTCTAATTCGAGGTCAAAATATTTAATATTTTGTCCATTAAAAATTACTCTAAAAGTTTAAGAATATATTTCAGGAGTCACGTAGCAGCCTCCATTGGGTCCTCTTTCTACCAGAGAATGTTCGATGCGGGTCGCAAGTTTTTACGTACCCTTCCCAATGTGTGGCAAACCCCAGGAGCCGAACTTTTTAACCACCTAGGTATATCGCTTTTTAACCACCTACCAGAGCATTCCTTGGCCATCATATAGCCTGGCAGCTTCCTTGGTCATATAAAGTTGCTGGGCCGGGACACATGCCTGAGGCTACGGCTGGGTAAAGCTGTCGCTTTGCCCGCAATCACATGTTTATGGGCAGGAGATTGAGCCCACCATTGACATCGCCTGCACTCAGAACTGTTTCATGCATCCTGCTCATAGCTCTTAGCAAGAAAGAATGAGGAAATAGGGGCATATTTTTCCTATATTTTATAAAATATTAAAAATTTTAGAAAACAGCTCCCCCAAGTCTGCAAGCTAACTTAGGTTGCTGGTTTGAGAGTGTCTGGCGCCTCTCAGCCTCTCTCTTTTCACGTTTTAAAATTCTGGTAGCTGGTTTAATAAATACCTATTTCTAAAGAATTATTTGATTTTGCATGTCGAATCAGGTGCTCGGCAGCCCTCTCTTGATGCGATACAAAATAGAACTCACGCCAGTTTTGAATTCCATTCTCGATGAGAGAAATAAAAGTGCTGAGTGACAGTATATTAATCCGGTATTTTATTAACTGGCTAAAAAGATGTTATAATGGATTCGATGCTCCTCTCATAATGTACTTCTGACAGGATGAAATATAATCTTTTTTTTTTTTGGATAACAGAAATAGGAACAATAATATACCTCTTCTCCAATATTATATCACGAGTGCCAGAGCATCTGCAATTATCTATATCACACACTAAAAAAAACTGGCTTGGATAGATTCAACAATCTTTGTACTTGCCAAGATAGTAGAATCTATATCATTTAGAATTATCTAGATAGCTAATGAAATAATAAGTGGTGGTATATCCAGGCTTATTCCCTAATGGATTACAAAATCTTGATCTCTGTAGGACGGCCTCATATATAAAAGTGATTAATATCGGATTTTATGCAAACCCATAAAGCAAAGAGTGTTATACGAACAGCTTAAGTAGAAACCATGTTCAAGATATACAAGGCGGTCTTTAAGTCCTCATCCGAAAAATAACCATATCCTTAAGAGTGGGATTATGCATCTTAGTCACACCATTTTTGCTCAAGGTTCAGGTATTGAGTAACTATCTTACAAGTACTTAACAAATAATTCCATTTGTTGGCTAAATTCACCATGTCGACCCTAATATTTGCCACCATAATCAGATCTCATCATTTTAATTATCTTCCTAAGTTGTTTTTCAACCGCAATTTTAAAGATTTTAAACATATCAAGTGCTTCAAATTTTTTCTGAAAAAGATAGATATACACATGGCAAGAAAAGTCATCAATGAAATTAATGAAATACCTACTACCCCTAATAGCAAGATCTAAAAATCCACTAATATCTATATGAACAAGTTCTAAGTGTTAATTATTACATGTAGACTCTTTTCTTTTTGTTTTGATAAATTTGCCCTTAAGATAGTCAATATAGATGTAAAAATTACTAAAGTCAAGCGAAGACTGAATTTTATCATCAATTAATACCTTTGAATCATCTCTTTAAAATTGTGACCCTTCCGTTTATTGAAGGAGTACTTAAGAACTTTCTTGATAACAGCATGCATGCTTCTAGAATTCTGATTATCACTTCAAGGATTATAAATCCAGCCATCCCATTTGGAACCATGATCCTTTTTCTTATTACATCTTGAATTCTTAGGGCGTGATACACCACATTAGCACTCTCACCATTTTTTCTAAAATATTTTTTTTCCTCTTGAACACAAATAGAAATTAGTTCATTCTTTCATGCATTATATATAATTTTAAGCTGACTAAATTACGCAAAGAAAGAATTAAAAGCTTGATGAAAAAAAATCAATACAAATAGAAATCTCGAGATTACTAAGCATGGATGCAATACTCTAGTTGCCCTAACACCTCCAGTACCATCATACCTCATATTAATTAATTTACCTATTTAGCTCTCCAACCTAAGCTTTATTAGATTCTACATGCCTCTTACTTTTGACATCAAAGAATTACCTAGCATTAACATTTATCTGATATAACATCTAAAATAAAATCAGATATGGACCTATTTATAATCATTAAGCTAAGATGATTTGCTCTATACCACTCTTCGTAGGCAGCTTTTTATTTTAGAGCATCCTCACTAGTAACTTGAGATGGAGGATCATCATGCAGTGCAATATCTAAATTTATCAAACCAAGTGTCAGCTCAATTTCACGTTTCCATCTTTTATAATTTGTTCCCATCAAAGTCTCAATAGGAACAACAACATTATTCACAACAAAAATGCTAACAGTTGATCAATAAACAGACATGGATAACCAACATGCTTCAAAATATTTATAAGTATCACTTTAATGAGAGCTTTTGATGCTCAAAAATATCAGTAAAATTACCCAATTCGTCCCAAACAAAGCGATGGCGCGAAGGTTGCAACGACGAGGCTGCTTTACAGATTCTAAATAGATAAAAAAAATATCAGTACCCTCAACAGGCTCACTCAAACACGTAAATCACGGACGTTTGACATTGTTATCCCCCCTTCTGCTTTGCATCACCCATTTCCATTAGTTGGCCATTCCGGGGCATGCCATCATCAATACTCTTAATGTGCAAGGTCACAATTCTTTTTTCTTAACAAAAGACCAAATATAGCTATAAAATAAAAACAAACCCAACACCATCTGGTGTAGAGTTAGAAGTAGACCATTATTTGAAAAAGAAAAGACGTATGCTTCTTCTATCCCTCACACTGGAGACACGCACAAAAAAAAAACAAACAAACGGGAGAAAGGAAGAAACACGCAAACAAACCCACAATCACAATCACATAAAGTAATTCACGCGGCAAAATTCTGTATATATAGAAAACAAAATGTCAGGGGGGAACGCGGTTATCTATGTCACTATGTGCAGGGGCGGCTCAATACATTCCAGGGCCTAAGGCGAATCCAATGAACGAAACCTTTTTTTTAATAATTTTAATAAATATAAAATACTTAAAAAAAGATATGAAAATAGATAGCTATCAAGTACACTATTTCAACAAAGATACAAGAATCTAACAAAAATAGACAAGAAGCCTTTTCAATTTAATATAATTCTTGAATGGAAGCACATAAAAGTAATTACTCTAAATGAAGGGCAATGAAACTGATTAAATAATTAAGATAATGCTTGGCATTACTGTTTACCATGTCAAGCAAGAGCCGAATAGGAAAAGGCCATCCCATGGCACTTCATGGTCAAGGTAAAGAAAAGAATTTGTCCATAAAGGAACCTTTCTATAAAAGAAAGTAGGGTCATTATGGAAAATTCACTCCATCTAATTAATAAAAGTCCCGTCCCACCATCTCCCCTTCAAGTGAGTACCCAAGCAGCAACTGCAACATCACAGCACAGCAGCCATTCAACCCCCTCCCTCCTTTTCTCTCTCTACCACCCAAGAGGGGAGAAGAAACCGAGAGGAGAAAACTAAAAGAATCTCCACCCTCCAAGAAGTCCATCTCCAATCCCCCTATCTTTCTTCCGGATGGCCCAGCTGGATCAGGAGTAATGTGAGGGAAGGAAAACCAAGACCAAAACCAAAAAAGAGTAGGGATGAAAGATAAGAGTGGCTTCAGGCGTCTATCAAGCCAACCAAATCCCTCCTCTCTCTCTCTCTCTCTCCCCACCCAAAACAAAACAACCGTCCCCAACATCCCAAATTGCCCCTCTGCAAGCCAGGAAACTCTCCACCTCCCTTCCATCAAGGGGGAAGACTCGTAGCCACCTGATCCCGTTTTATAGGGGGCCTTTGCTTCCTTTTGGTCAGCCTCCCGGGGGTCTTCCATTGGACTGGGGCCTTAGGCGACCGCCTCGGTCGCCTAGGGCTCGGGCCGGCCCCGACTATGTGAGAAAACTCCATTCCTTATAGCATGGAAGAGAAGCCGACCGGACATCAAAAAGCTAGCCTCCCGTTTTGCATTTCAGCTAAAAGGCAAAATTCTTTTGCTTCAAACCCTTTGATTTACATGCCATGGCATGAAAAAAAAGAACAAAACTCCCACCCACAATCATCACTTGAAGCGAATCATATAGGACGATGGATGTCCGATATATTGCCTATAATGTCCAATTAGGGGTGCACTGTAAGTTATTTGAAGGGCAAATACTATAACAATACAATTGTGCTATCTCCTGAGCTATAGATGATAAACAATAACAACAATTAGCCTACCCTAAAGTTGTAGAACTACTCAATTAACAAATATCAGTCAAAAATTTGGTCCATGGTCGTACTAATTAACATGCACTAGTTGAATATTTTCATATTCACTACTCGATTCTTCCTTGGAGCCTTTCCCAACTTGTTCCAGCTGACCCATGTGAATGATGAAATCACAAGATTAAATTTACTGAAATGCATATACGGTCTTAAAAAATAAGTGATTTCACAGTTAAGTGTAACGATAATGAAGTAAAAGTAAATACAAATACTTTGTCATGATTACTACAACAGAAGTTTATATATTTTTGTTCTGGATAAAAATCAAGTTACTTTGTCCAATATAAATGTTTGGGTTAGATAAAAGCATTTTAATTTTTGCTGCATGCCAAACCAGATGTACGGAGCTTAAACACTGGTAACATGTTTTGGGTTCTGGTTTAATTAAAACAGAATACAAACCTTTAAAGTAAAATATCCTGCTTCAGCCAAAATACCAAACCATGTTTTGTACAATCTTGAGACCAAACAGCATATATTTTATGAAGATTGGAAGGCTCATTCTTTAAACCTACCAAGTTGACGGTTGCTGATACTTATGCACCCAAAAATGAAGAGTTTGCGTATGGTCAATCATTTTAAGGATCGTAATAAACTGAATATAACATAATCATTCACGTGTTAAGGCAGGTTATGAAAGTGTCCTTTTGCCTCACTTTGCCATCCAACTCTAATAGAATATGAATAATAATTTCAGTCATTATTGATCTGTAGAACTTATTCCTTCTTTTTTCTCTCCTCCTTTTTTATTGCTTCTCTGCTCGCTGGCGTTTACACTAAAAATTGTCTAATGATAGACCAACTATGATGAGTGATACAATGCATGAACCAAGGTTTATGAAGTTGTTTGTGTATTGATTGACACTTGGAGAGATCACGATTGGTCGCCTGTCAACCATACAAGATGTCATATTTGGATAGTTTATTACTGGAACTACCTAGGAAAAGTTATTTAGACACACACAAGATACTCATGCAGGAAACCATCGGCAACCATCAAAGGAGTTACTAAGACAAAAAACCACATACAAGATATTTAGACACAGAGAAAAATTTCTGACTTAAGAAAAGGAAGATGGCTTTTTCGAGATCTGGGGCAACTTTAGACAAGACTATGATGGAGCTACAATGGTGCCTATATTGAATGGGCTCTCTTAGCCCTTTATCTCGGATCTTGGTTTAATGGGCTCTCTTAGCCCTTTATCTTAGATCTAGGTTTTCTTCTCTAGATCAAAGGTCTGACATACTCTAGAGATCATCTTGGTATTTCAATGTGTTCTTGCTGTTCTTAATCATTTATGTCCCCAAGGATTTATAAATTTAGATAGAACAAAGATAGTGTTATTATTTGCTTTCTTTGATCAAATTCTTGCCTTTGATTGGCTTATTCTATCATCCCTCTTTGTTTTTTATTACTCAGTAGAATTTAACTCCTGTTCTTTGAAGCATGAAAAAGAAACAATCCTCTAATCGACCTAAGCCATGGTTGATCATGAGGGAAAATTTAAAACATGTGAAAGGTGTTTGTTATTCATTTCTTTCACCTTCTTCTTAACTTATTAAGAAACAACCAATGCTTGGTTAATTTTAAAATCTACAAAGAAAAGAAAAGACAACCTCAACACCTAATTAATGAAAAACCTTAATGCATTTGAACATACATATAAGACCATCAATTTCTAACAATGAATTTATTATATATCAGAATGTATCTAACTATTAGACATGCAAAGAAGTAATGTTGAATGTATAATAAATAGCAAATGCAGAATGCTGAAAAATGTAAAAATTTATGCAAGCACAAATTTAGTCAAATTACCTTGCTCCCAGGCATTAGAACTAGCATCGTTGCAAGCAACTAGGTCCAAAACTTAGTTAGGAGAAGCAGGTGTAGTTGTAGGATCAGAATGGTGCGGAAGCGGGAAATTGGGTCTCTCAAAAGATATCTTCCTAATGAAGCGGGTGCAGAGAAAGTTTCGGGGAGTTTGCAGCAGTTGTTTATCAGTTGTGGCTGCTATAGCAGTTGCCGTTGCAGTTTTGGACCTAAAGGCCTATGCTAGTTGCCATGGTGGCCTCAATAGCATATGGAATAAAAACACCCGATATAGCAGGTGAAAAACCACTATAGCGGCAGTTACACTGTTGGTTTATAGCGGGTGATATATGGACCAGTTCTAATTGGACTAGTTCAGCAATTAAGCAATAATTTTGACCAGTTTAGGTGTTCATTAAAAGAAGGGCCAGTTCACTTATTTGGCGTTTTAATTAAACAATGAGTGGGAAAGAAGACAACAGAGAGTGGGAAAGAACAGAGGCATCCCTCAGCGTGGCACTACCAAGCCCCAACTCTGGAGCTCCCTTTCTGATGCTCCACAGTTGGCACGCAGCCTAAGCTCACCAAAGAGGACACAGGAAGGCTTGGAAACAGGCCCGTCCATCTTTTTTTTTGTTTTCTTCTCTTCTTCCCCTTTCGTTCCTTCCCAGCAGCTGTTGCATCCCTTCTTTGTTTTCCTTTGGCTTCATCTTCCCCATTCTTTTTCCCTGTTTTTCTTTTGCTGTTTTCATTCTAAGCAGCAGCAGAGCAACTATTTTGGGGTTTAAAATACATCCCAGCTCCCCTGCATGCTGCTTTATGGACAAAATTAGAAAGTTTTAACTCGTTCCCTTTTGTTGCAGCAAGAACATCAGAGAATGTCATGGGATAGCATGGCTGTTACGAGATTTATTCCAATAACATTGTATGAATATTGATATGATAGTATGGTTTTTAGGTTGATACTGTTTTATATTTCTGTCCTTGATTTTTTGTTTTTACTTTTTTGTATGAAGTTGACACAGAGTATTGAATTTTGATAGTAAGAAACACACAGATTTGTTTTAACAGCCTACTTTGGGTTTATAGCATCCGCTAGAGCACCCAATATCCATTATCTTCTGTGAAACCAACTGGGTGCTACATGCCCCCCATCAGTTTTTTGATACATTGGAGTTTCTAAAGAGGGTCTAGCATCTATAGTCCAAACATGGGTGACAGCTATATTTGAAGTCTAGTGCAAGTTCAGCTTGATATTTCTATATATTATGCGCAAGCTAACATACTTGGTACGCAAAATTAAATTGCATAAATTAAAACACTTGAAGCAACATAAAGGCCCTAATTGACAGTTGTAGCTATTCTTAGCTGCCATTACTGAGAACCATATATGAAAAATGTAATTCACTGACAAAGTTCATCAATCAGTATGTAAACAATGTTCTATAATCTTGAAAAGAATGCCAAAAAAAAGAGAGAATAACTAAAAGAGTATACTTACCATGCTTTTGAGATTGTATCCAAGAGTAAGCTCTGCAAATGAATTTTCATATTCGAGAAAGGTAACAATAAGGGACATCCTTCTCCAAGAAAACTTTTGAGTTAGAATGTAGCATGGATTTTATCTCCTCAGAAATAAGGGGAATCTTTTCTATATCATGAATACGTATAGGGATTTTAGTCACACTAGCATGCCATTGAGCACGTGATTTATTCACAATCACCTGCAAGTTTTCCAAGTAGCATCGTTAGTCATGGAATATAGACTTCTGATCACATTTTGGCAGCATCTGTAAAACTTTTGTCCTAATGCTAGCCATGAAGATCTTTAAAACAAAACTTTCTTCACGAATGGGAACATGAACTGTGATATAAAAATGATAAGGAGTTACTGTGGCCCATTCCATTCATTGAAGCAAACATCATGCAAGATAACTTCAGAAAGTTTAATGTTGCATGTTCCAATTCCTAACCTTGCTGCCTTCGATTCAAAATCCTAGTTCAGAGTTCAGAATATCTATTAAAGATGATTGGATTTGACTTGTATTGGTTATTTATATCAGCAAACAACTGGACTTCAGAGACAAGAAAAAAGTCATAGAATATTGCTTGTTATTTCCACCTAATTATGGAGTGACCAGGTATTTATGTATATATGACCATGTTGCAGGTTTGCACTGCTTGATTATGCTGACAATAATTTGGTCCCCACGAAATTAAATAATGGTGATGATGTAAAGAAGGAGACCAGTACATGTATGGAGCGCTTGATGAAGATGGAAGAAGTGGAGTTCTTTGAGAAGGAATAGGATACTTTTGTTTTCACTAATGTTAAAGTTAACCCACAAGAAGAAATCACATAATGGAACAGCTGGGGAAATCCTAACTTTAATGTTTAAGAAAGCTATTTGGCATACAAGTACAAGAAAAAACTATTGATTTCTAAGTGTGTGATTTGCTAGTAACATTAACAATTGGTAATTAGACAACCATTTTGATTACAGCAATCTATGCATGGGTAAAATGAATCACATTTTACCTGCTTGCTCAACAATGTTAAAAATCCAAATAGTTGTGTGGAGTGATATGCAATTCTTAAAATTAAAAACCATTGTTGCTGTTCTCTAAGAAATAGAAACTTATAGGAAAGCCTAAGAAGAACGATCATGATACATTTGTTGACAACATACTAAACTTGGTGGTAATGAATGAAGAATGGGAGTCCATTTGCAGAAAAGTAAAAAAGAATGATGACGTTGGGAATAAAGTGGCAGACTTAGGATTCAAAAAGTTTATCAACGAGTTCACCATAGCTTGACAGATGTTGTGTACATAATAGAAGTCCAATTTTAAAGGTCCTAGAAAGAAAAACATATCAGACAGCTCAAATAACCTTGTGAAATTTAAGCAAAATCAAGATGACACACCCAGTTAACCTGAATTGGCAAGTTTGGCAGATTATAACTCATGTCCAATTCTTTAAGATGGTGTCCAGGAAATAGGAGTGCTTATAAACCTGATATTTATGCATTTAAAGCAACTGGATTGTTATTTCATATCAGGGAGAAACAAGGTAATCTTCTGTGATATATTTTCTCAGTCAATCTAGTCCTAGTCGCTTGATGAGTCCATCGATCAACCATTACTACTCAACTCATCACCCATATGCAAGCCTTTGTAGCTAAATAAGGCAAAGTTTGTATTTCAGAGAGACAGAGCATTGGAGGGGGCAGATGACAACTTTTCATTTCATAACCTTTTATATTTATGTTTTATATGACAGTTGAAGAATAAAACTGTGTGAAGAACTAAGATGAGATATTTGGAATATTATGCTATGAACCTAACAAACAATCAGTTAAGCTCAATTTTTTAAAAGACTAAACGAATGAAAACATGTCCGAAAGCAAGGGCAATTATACTACACACCTGCCTGAAAAAATAGGAGTTTGGAACTCTGACAGGAAACTTTTCAGGATTTAATAAAGTTGTGGTAGTAAGCCCCATTTCCATCACTTGTCCTTCCATGGATCCAGCCTGTAAAACTCAAAACATAAACAAATTAGAGGAAGAAACTAAAACTCATTATATAAAACAGACAGTTTAATGTGACAAACAAATTGAACAACGTACCATCAACTAAATGCAACGTCGACAATTCCCATTGACTAGTATTGAAAAAGTAAAGGATAATTTGCAGCTAAATATACAATGTCTGTGCATAAACACGGTAAACTATATCTTGCAAATATACAACAACAGGATTCAATTTCATGGAGTTTCCATCTGTTAGTTGTTTCATAGTATCATACGGGAGGTGAGGTAGAATTTTGCAGCTAACATATCCAAGGCAGGTAAAGGACCAGTGATTTGACCAAAAGTTCAATGCATCCTCATGTATTCCATCCCTTTGTCTGTGCATCATTGCTTCAATAGAAGGTCAAAGTTTAAGAACAGAAAAAAATACATGTATGAATGCCTGCATAAAACAGTTAATGCAGGCTCCCACAAATTCCATGCATGGTAACCCAAAATATACCTCACCCATCTGCCTATATTGGTGATGATACAGGCAAGCAGGTGAGGCCTATATATAAAAACTCTATACAAGCCTACATAAAATATATGTGTTCTTCCAGATTTGCCAGGCATTGTTCCTGAAAATAGATCTTACCCATCGCCCATGTTGCAAAAACCAAGTTACAGAACTTGTGGCCAGTAGAAACTTCCAAAACTTAACTTCAACGCAGGTGCAGCTGCTCAGCCTCAGAATCTCTCAAAGTTAGAAGCCTTCACCACAACTTTTAACTTATATATGTTTGGGAGCAGTTCATAACATGTAAGGCATTTATTTAATTATTTGCTTAACTTTTTGTTTCTAAAAGTTGATAGCGAGCACTATGCTTACTCTTTGTGCAGAATGAACATATGGCTCTGATTTTTTCCCCTCTTCTAGAGTGTATTCATAATTCTAATCAAGAGTAAATACTTACATCTTCCAAATCAAAGCCAGCCAACATCCAAGATAAAATGGGTAAATTGTAACAAAATGTAGTAAAAAGCCTTTTAATCATTTTTTTGTGATTTCTCCTTGCTGGAATGGGAGTTACAATTACATGTTGAAATTTGTTCATCATGACAGATGATATAGACCTTAACAGGAACGAATGGTTAAGAGGGCACCAAAGTCCAACTGAAGATCTCTAGGACAAATCTAGGTTATCTCATGTGATGCGAATCTAGGACGAATAGACCTGGGGACAAAGAGAGTTAAGCTTCGCACAAAACTGATGTTATAGGAGGGTGTCAGTTTCCCGCCCTGAGACAATACTAAGTCAGGCTTGACAGAAGAGATAGACAAGGGGATGAAGAAAAGGCATGTCAGATTTCAGGGCATCTGAAGTTCAGTTTTAATAGAGATTTAGGATGAAAGGAGATAAGAGAATGGATTAGTTGAAAAACTGAGCATGGCTATTGATGAAAAGTCTGATTCAGATATGATGAGCAATCCGATGTTAACTTGACATCAAGGGAAAGAACATAACGAGTTATGTAGGGCTTGACTAGAAAGAAAATGTTACTAGCGATTTATGACAATTTTCTGTTGTATCATGGGAATAATAAATATCCTGAAAAGATTGCACCTCCAAATAAAGATGAAAAACTTGAGCAAAATTCAATCATGATAAAACCGTGCTTCATATACTAACTGGCATGAAAAAAAATAGACCCCAAATAGACTCCAACCAAGTAAGGTTAAAGAGATCTCTAACAGATATTTTATAGAGATAAGGAACAAAGGGGAAAGAAAAGGTGGAGAGTAATACTTCTATAATGATATTTTTCCAAATTTTCTCTAAGTGATATCTATTATCTCAGCCTACTCCTCCTAATTTGCATGGTCCCTTTAATCAACTGATTAAGACCAAAAAGTGATTTTTATGGAAAAGAAGAGAGCAACAGAAACTCCTAGCTTTTTGGCTCCTATTTCTTTTCTCTCAAACTTACATCTCTGGCACGTGTGTGTGTGTGTGTGTGTTGGGGGGGGGGGGGAGGTGTTAATTGTGTGGGGTAAAATAGGCATTAGATTCTCAATGCCAAATTGGCACATTGATCTGGGCATGCAGATCGCAACTACACATTTTAGAATAGGTGCCCAATCTAATGTTTTCTTTTTCTTTCAAAAATATTTCATATGGTAACTACCATGTTTGATCAATTGTCTGTTCCCTGTACATGGAAGCATCCAATGTGCTCATATTAGTGCACCAAGCCAAATGCCCAATAAACACCTTCAATGTTGGTCTCAAGCCTGAATGAAAAATATAGAAGATTATTATTGAAACAACAACTACCTATGAAGAAGCTCAAGTTATGAAATGAATCAAATTCCTTACTGTATCTTTTCTTCTGACGTAATTTTGTAGAGACATACAAACAAATAGGATGTATACAAAGAAGTTAGCCATACCCGAAATTTCCAAATTATTAAAAGAAATAGAAAAAAAGTTTTGTTACAATATTAAGGTATATGTTCTTTTATTTTCCATATATACCTTTTTGTGCCCTAAAGTGGAGTCTTGGAGTTAAAAATTTGGAGCTGTACCGACATAAATCATATGGAATGCAAACTTGATGGAAGATCCTTTGGAAGGAAAACTTGGTCACAACCAGTGGACAAAGAATTCCTTAACTATGTACCTCCAAAACCTGAAGGTGATATTGATGTATAAGCTCGATTCTATAGGATTTTGGAAGGAAGATTTTCTTAGAGATTTAAAGGAAACTGAAGCAAGATTAATTTAAACAGTGGATTTGCTGTAATTTATTTCAGTTTGCTTTAGTTTGGTTACAGGTAACTTTTTCAAATGGACGAAGCAAGACATAAAGTGAGATTGGTAACATTGTGGTTTGGCCCAACGATAGTTGTATTTTAATCTTTCGATAGGCTAAATCAAAAGAGGGAAAAACTAAGAAAACACATAAAAAAATGATGAATTGGATAAAAAGGCAGTCATCCCACCTAGGGCTGCAAGCAGCTCAGGTTGGATAGGAGATGGGCATAACCCAAATCCAATCGATATCTGAATCGGGTCAAAAGATTGAAATCAAACCTAATAGAATTCTCCTCGGGTTTGACTAGATTGGATTTAATATTGATTTTATCTATCCATCAGATTTTTTGAGTCGAATAGGGTCCAAAATAGTCCAAACATAAATCATAATGAATATATATAAATTGATTATCTAATTATATAATAAAAATATTATGCAATAATATACTAATAAACACCATTTAAATATATATAAAAAATATTCTACAGATTGGCTGTTAACCACACATAATTATAATCAAAATGCATATTATTGAAAAATTATATCATGAAAAGAAGATTAATTTCTTATATTCAAGGAGGGATCTGAAACATATAGTACACTAGTTTTGGATTGTTCAGGTCTATTCAGCTTTAGATTGAGAACTTAAGGATCCAAACCTAATCCATATATGAAATGGGTCATGTTGTTGAATCCAAGCCCAGTCCAAACGACTTTGGTTCGGGTTGGACTGGATTAGTTTCGGATTGGTCGAAAGCGAGTTAATCCAATCCACTTGCAGCCCTAATCCCACCAAAATTTACTACTAAGTTGCACATAGAGCTGAAGGAGCAACACAACGAAGGACAGATAAAATCTTTGTTTCATTGCTAAAAAACTAGAATATATCATGGGGAGGATCTCCTTTCCATAATGAGACAAGGTTAACACTAAAAATAAACCCCTCCCACCAACGAGACATGTATAGGCTCTTACCATGTCTTGCAAAGAGTCGACTAAAAAGGATTTCACTTGTAGAAGAAAGGATAAAATTAAAAACAAGAAAGAACTTCAAAGCCAAAAAGGTCAAGTACAGAGTCCCACATATAAAAGATTCAACCTTTTCTATCTACATTTTAACCACTCGAGGACTTGGCCAATCAAACTTGTAACTAAAATAGCAATCTCTGTTAGTAACCTAGAACTTCAGACCAACAGCTGAGTTAGATTTGGAAACCAGGATGAAAATTACATGATAAGAAAAAGAAAGAACATCATAACCATCCCAAGACTCCTAAAACAAATTAAATTAAACTTACGATAACCCAAAGAACATGCCGGGATCAAAATCTACTCCCTTTTCTTAGAAAAAGAATAAAATAGCTGAATAAATTAAACATTTTTCAGTACACATGTTGATGATCTCATAATAGAATTAAATTCTACTGAAGTATGATGAGAAAGCAAATTTTAGAATTTATAATACTTTCATCTGATCTCCCACTGAAAAGAGCTTTGAGAATTGCAAAGAAAGCCCACTAAGCAGGTTTCCAAGGATGTCTCTAGCAGCAAAAGCAGTAGCCACATCTGCAACAAGGATAGATAACTCTTTGATCATCTAGAGGTTACAAGAGTAATAAACAATGAAATATACATCTAAAAGAAGCAGGAGCAAGAATCACAAGTTCATTTTAAGAAAACATGAATAATTAGGAGTTATGCCAGTAATACTTTTCTCGTTCAGTTGATAAATTAGCCAAAAGAAGAAACTGAAAGATACACCTTCACAAGAAAAACGATTATATCCTAATACATGACATATTGACTATAGATACTATAAGATGAAGTATATCAAAGCTACTGTCACCATCATTATGTTCCAACTCTTTCCGACTTCACATGCAAACACTGGCAGCCTATCTTGAATGAGGATTATGAACCTAAGGGGTATGCTGATATTGCTAGGAGATTATTTTGATGACTTGAAGAAATAAACTATAGCATTTTATCCAATTGCGAATTTAGCATACCTCCTATGCCACCAACAGTTAAAATTGTTTGAACAGCCACACCAGAAGCCTCCCTCAGCTAAAGCCACTACTCCCAGTACAATAAGGCCTACCGATGACACATTCTCTAGTGTTAATAATTTGCCTCGCTCAAGCCCTACCATGGCTTGCCCGGCCAAAGCATTGGTGAAAAAAATGGTTTTCCACCTACGAAGAAACCACACAAAAGAAAGAACAACTGCACCCCTCCATGCTTGTGAAAGATCAGTAGTTGGTGCAATCATCATACCTCTGCAGGAAAAAGAAGCAAACAAGGGATCGAGAAAATAAACTATTCAGAACCCAACTGGCAATATAGGATACACACAGTGAAATTTCTTTTCCTTTTAATCATCAGCATGGTGCCCATGCATTTCATAGAATAGATGAGGAAAAAGAAGCTGTAAATTGACGGTTATGCAGATAATTTAATGCATATGCTGGTCAATTGCCAACAGATTTTTAGTAGGCATGCTGAAGATATTTCTTGTGGTTTATTGTTACAAATTTTTATAGTAAATTCTATGCACAAAGATATTTTTCAGAGCAGTAGTCCTACACTGACAGCAAATGCAGGCGTTATTAAGAGAACTCATTCAGGCATATAACAGTCAATTGCTAATAGATTTTTCAGGAGGCATGCTGAGGACATCCATTTTAATTGAATTTTTAATATATTTTAATTTCTAAGCAGAAAGGAAATCTCAATAGCACAAAAAGACAAAAATAATTCAAATAGTAATAACATTAATAATTTGATGATATATGCCATTTCAATATCAGTTTCCTCCCAATTGAAGGTATTAGCATGAGGAAATCTCAATGCCGAAACAATTGGGGGAAGATGGCATGCAAATTTATAGACCAGCACAAAATTATACTAGAGGGGCTTAATATCATTAATTGAGATACAATTAAGATTTGCCATCTCGGTACCGAACTCTATACTGGTGCTATCCTATTACAATGTGGTCTATGGTATGGTACAAGATGAGGCATACCAAGTGTCAATACAGTACGAGACTGTATACCGGTATAGTACGGTACCAACCATTATGGTAAACCTTCATACAACTTATGGAAAAGCTGGCAAATTATGATAAACATCATGCTAAATAGCAATCAGATGAAGCTTAAAGATTAAACTTATTCAATGCATAGAAAAGTTTTGTATTTCTACATATAATACATAACTTTACAAATATGTACATAAGAGAAAGACCCAATTCGGTATCTGTGTAACAATTTCTGTTCTGGGGTTTACATATACACATATATTTTGTTATAATTGAAATTGAAAAGGATTGATTATTGAAAATAATTGATACTGATTAGTCGTAAATCAATTTGATTTTGTTATACCTAAAAAGAGCTTCAAAGAAGGATAAATAATCATGAAGTACTGATTGTGGGAAGAAACGTACAGCTGAGAAAATGCCATGAAAGTAACAAGATATCCCTTTTCCTTGAAGAACAGATTGACCCAAAAAGCATAGAGAGAGGTCTCCTCAATTCTAAAGCTTTGCCTGCAACTCAACTGCTCAGCTAAAAAATTCTTCAATTCCAAATTTAAAACATGGTTTCAAATTCTTACCTTTCACCATTCATCAACTTCATTATTTAAGCTATCATGTGTCGAACTCCTCTTCCTACATAGTGAATTTCTCACTTTTCCCCCTACCCTCAGTTTTTCAACAAGATTCAACGAAAGAACTAAAGAAGCTAAAATAAGAACTCCCAAAAAAAGCGACATTTTCTGTCATTCTTCAAATGGCACTCTAAAAATGGATTGTAACATGATTAATCAGTATGCTTGAATCAAAAGTCCCTCTACCATCTAATTTTCAACCTGCAGGGATATGTTTCACCATACTGATGAAGCAGTTAAATGACTAGATACATTCATACTGCTACATGCTGGATTGTGAAGTCCGCTTGCTCATGCAACATTTCCAGAATCAAGCCGCCAGATGATCTTACGTCATATATGAAACGGTAGGAATCTATATTAGCTCTCTCAGAGATTAGTTTTCTAAAGCTCATTGAGGTTCAAACCAGGTATAAACGATTAACTGTATCAGTGCATCAGCACTATTTGGACCACTATTGAAAAGCTTGAATTCTGTCAGAAGTTTAAATACCATAATAGCTATCTTCAGTTGTAGGTGTCAGCACAACCAGCACAAACATGAAGCGGCAGGCCAGCATCCACAGCCAGATACCATGATGAAGGCATGAAACTACTTTCAAAGGACTTTCGAGGCCATTGCTTATACAAGAAAGCATGGAGGAAGAAAGCATGAAATTCCTCCCAGTGGACAGGAACCCCGACCAAGAACCTGGTTGTCACGGATTTCAGAGGCTATAGTTCATACAAGGCTCCCAGCAGACAGATGACCGACCTAATAATCCATTTAAACTACTAAGCTGCTTTTAAAATGATAAATAAGGTACTGCTTCCTCCCATTAGTATCACATTCTTAGCTTGGAGAAAAGATCAACAAATAACACAACCCTGCCCCCACCTCCCACCCCCAAAACACCAAAAAAAAAGCACAAAAAAGTGAAAAAACGAGAAGAAGCTCTTAAGGGAAGCTACTTACAATGGTAAGACGCTGGAATAATCAACAATGCAATCAGATAAACAGATGAATAAGACACACAACACTAGCATATTTCTTAAGAAACTTACACATTCACGTCACTTTTGTACTTCTATGAAAATAGTTTGTCACAAAGCAGACCTCAACAAATTGTTCAACAACAAAAATAACACAGTAACAAAACATGTTTGCACCAGATGCCATCATAATATTCAATTATATAGAGATCAATTTAAAAAGCATTTTATTGTGGTAACTTGTTTGACCACCACCTTCTAAAAATGTATGACTGATCAAAAGAACAGATTACATGACAACAATTGAAAAGAGAGAGAAAAACAACAGCTAGTTGCCATAAAATACCTTTGCCAATTTTTACCTTGTAATAACCAGTTTCAAGATCAACAAATTTGAATTCAAATCTTCCTGAAACCAGAAAAACCATAGTAATAAAGATTTATTGCTAAATGAAAGCTTCATAAAAAATAAAAAACATGGCCCAAACAAGACAATTCCGTGGAAGAATAATTACCTTGCTGTAAAACATTTACACTGCACAATCACAAAGTTACATTATTAACTGCTAAGGGGAAGTTGGTTGGATGAAATTCTCCCAGGTTCCACAACATATGATCTTAAAGCTGAAAAATCAAATGCTGGAATTTCTGTAGTATAATTAGAATTTTTATAAACTTTATCCAAGTTAACAATGCATGCCAATTGTCAAAAGGCACAAGCTCAAATTGCATTGGTTGATCATGTTCAAATGGGTCCCATACAAAGATTACACCCGACTCAAAATGGACCCAGATTAAAATATATAATGAAAATTGAGGGCAAAAAAGACGACCTCAAACCCAAACAAAATTTTCTGAAGTTCTACTGATGATGTAAGACTTTTACAAGCACTAGAAATACAAAACATTGCCAGACTAAGACAGCTTTCCCCCTGAGAGAGAAAAAAATCATTGGGTTTAGCATCTCCTTGACATCCCACGTAAGCAACAGATCGAATAATTAGTGCACTTGCAGTCATGAAGGCCTTCTCTGTGGGGTCATGCTGTCATCATCACGATCTCGGACTCCATATGACTCGAAACTGGCATTAGGCCTTCCACTTCTGCCATATCTAAAATGACTTTTCTCTTCTTTAGCCCTTTGAGGCGAGTCTTCATGTTGGCTCTCAATGTGTCTGTCAAAGCCCCGTGGGCTTCCACGTTGGTGGAACTCTGAGGATTTCGGAGGATTATGAGCCCTAAAACCTTTAGCATCATAGGGCAAATGCTTTATATTGCCATCAATATCATGCTGCCTTACAGAATGGAGCATTCCATATCTCTCACCATGGCCTCTTCTATCTTCACCACTCTCATCATGCCTCGCTCCCCTAGCAAAACCAAAAAATCCATGGAACCTGCTAGAGTACATGGAACGATAATACTCATCCGGCTTCAATCTTCCAGGGGAGTCCGGTAGGTCATACCTATCAGGTCGTGAGAAGACCCTACATTGCTTGTAGTCATGATCTCTAAGACGATCTGGTGAGTCTTTCCTATCATTAACCCATCTTGAAGAATGAGGTGGGGAGGCATGGTTTCTGGATGTTGGGCCATGGCCAACCATGTGATTCTCAAAGCCTGGTCGCCTATGGGGTGACCTCATTCTCTCCATCCTGGCTTCAGTCTTGAAATTTGGAGGAGACCCACTGTGCCTGCGTGAACCAGGCCCCCCATTCATCCCATCACTCCTTCCCCTGGGTGCTGTCCACATATGGGGGGAGCGAGTCCTGGATCTTGATGGAGATCTGGTACAAGACCGAGATAGCTGAACAGGCCCTCTACATGGGGAAAAGTTTCTCTCTCTCCTTGATAATGAATTCTGAATTGATAATGATGAATCCATGCAGTCATCAGACACAGGCCTGCGATACCGCTCTCTGGCCACTTCCGGACCATATCTGCCAACCTGACCCCAATCAGTACCAGCATGTCTATCGGGGCACTCTCTTGAATGTCCAAGTCCCCTCTTCATACCACACTCTCTGTCTCTCTCAATTGGTGATCCCCTTCTTGATAGCGAACGATGTGTACTTCGCAATGGAGCATTTGTTGATCGTCTGGGTAGCCGACTGGCAGATCCCACACCACCAGCTCTAACAATTGTGCCATCAGGTGCAACAACAAAGCCACTACTCTCCACCTTTGCCATGGCAGCAGCAGCCGCATTTCTTGAATCAGGGTGAGTGAAACTAGGCGGGCCATAGCAACCTGATCTGTCATGATGACTCGGACCATAACGGTTGGAAGAATCAGCCCAATGGTTGCCTCTGCCCCGGCCCTGAGCATGCTGAGATGATCCACCCCTTCCAACTGATCTAGGAGCATCTGTATCCCTTTCAGCTTTTGAATCTAAACCATTGCGACCATTATACCTAAATAATAAAAATGTACTATAATCAATAATAGTATAACAGTTGATAGGTTTACCAATCAAAAACTAGAAAACAAGAATATAGAGAACCTTCCAAAAGAGTTACCTGCTTGCCCTAACATATGACTTATCTGTCCTGTGAGACCCATCAGCATAATTTGGCCTCTCGATTCGAGACGATAAGTCTCTCTTCAGTGATGATCCCACCCTTCTCAAGGACTCACGAGCACCAGAGGCATCCATAGAAGGAGCAACATGATTTTGGCCAACAGAATGAAATCCCCCATCCCTCAGGCCATCTCTAGAACTTCTACGACATTCAGGCAACTGATCCCATCCAGAAGACTTCATTCTTGATAAATGGCTTAACTCCTTGGTATCATCGCCTTCTTTAAGAAACTTACCGTCTCCAATTGCCCTATCATGACCTACACCAAATTCTGGAGCATCTCTCGCGTCCCTCCCTGACTTCTCACTGTGACTTCTCTGAACTGTATTCACAATACTTCCAATACTCTGATTCCCAAATCCAGCATTCCGAACATCTGCTTCAAACGAGCACTTCAATAAGGGTTGAGCAGCAGCATTTTGTGCATCCTTCTTCCCAGCCCCCACTCCATCATAGCTACCATTGGATAACCCTTCATTTTTGCATGCCATATGATCAACCTGGAGAGGAGCAGGCGGGAAACCGGAAGCAGCTTCAAACATATCATTCTCTCCATTGTCAAACCCATAATCCACATGTTCTGATTCCCCTTCCTCAGTGCCATCTTCACCCCATGTATTTAAAAGAGATTCTCTGAGTTCCCCATCTTCATATTGAGAATCATCATCTTCGAGGTCAACTGTTTCCATTACAATAGCCCGACCAGCATCATTTTGAGATGCATATAAATCATTATCGCAATCAAAATGATCACCTAAAGCAGCCCCAACAGGACCATTCACAAAACCACCCAAAAGGTGTTTACTTGCTTCATGGGAACTCACAGGACAATCCAAGGGAGAGGCATCAATCACTGCAGGCACCGCACCCGCTGAATTGCAGTCAGAAGTGTTGGAGATGATATGAACAGATTTATCAGTTATGGTGGCACCCAAATCAACATCAGACTCCACAGGAACTTTATCATTGTCCATCTTCAACTCTGTAGCAGTTGTTTCATATTCACCAGCAGTTGTGCTTATGGAAGGAAGCACACCATGATTAGAGGATCCTTGCCTATCCTGAGGATGAGAATTTGATAGGCAAGGGCTTATTTCTGCTTCCCTGGCCTTATCAGCATGATCACATTGAGTTTCACCTATACCATCCGGGCTCACAAGTTCACCGGGTAAGTCACCCGCATTTATCACATTTGCACAGATATTTCCATCAGAGGCTTTTTCAGCAGGAGGACTAACAGTATGACGCTGATCAGTGTCGCCATTCTGAGAATCATGATGAAAACATCCATTCATCTCAACTTGAGAACTGCTTATCTGAGTGGGTTGCCCCGTTCTGGCATCAGTCAGGCAACGATCAGCAGACAAGTTATCAAGATAAGCTAAAGATGCTGGATTTCTGTCTTCCTCCAAGGCTGGTTTGTTGATTAACAGGTCCACTTTGGGATGTGATTCAGATGGAGAAGTTGCACGGCCGCAGCTCACATTCACACTGGAAACCAGAAGAGAAGATGAGGTTTCAGCTTCCACCCCAGAGCCAATGCAGACATCGTCCTTTTCTTTCTGCACCACATCAGTCACCAAAGGGTCCCCTAATGAACCCAGAAGACCTCCAGCTAGAGAAGAAATTTTTTCTGTGCAGCTGCCCATCTCCTGATTATGCAAAAGTTTTGTTTCCTCGACAGAAACCACCACAGCAACAGAGGCTTTGTCCAACTGATGCTCCTCTTGGACCAAACCATCACCACAAGGAAGAGAGCAACAATCATGATCTACAACAGAGTTATCTTTGGGTACACCAGGTATGTCTTGCACTTCAGTATCCAGTAATCTATAATCAACTTTTGGTATGTCGCCTACCTGAATTCTGGCATCAACAAGTTCAAGAGCATGTTTGACATCTCCACACTCCATGACACCTCGGGAAGTTTCAATGTTTTCCAGATTTTCATTATGAACACCATTTTCACCGACAACATCAGGAGCAAGTGGCTCGGAATCCATGACTACATCACAATTACTCTCCCATGCATCCATCACAGTGTTAAGATCCCAGTGAAATCTAGAATCATGGGAAGAATGTTTTGTCCCTGTTTTGTCTGAAAAATTTTGCAAGGTCCCAGTAGAGTTTTCTGCATCATGTGATTCATCCAATTTCATTCTGTCTGATCCCTTACCAGGCAACTCTAAGGTAGAAGATGCTTCAAGATGTATCTCAGATTTATCACGCAAATCTTCAGAACTGTGCTGAAGTTGATTCTTTGTTATTTCAAATAAGGAATGTGATTCAACACAAGTGGAGCTTCCTAAAAGGTGATCTGCTTTAGAACCATGTCCATTAAAAACTAAACCTTCAGGATTCATGCTATCACACGTCATGTCGCTGTCACAAGCAGCAGCAGCCAGTATTGAAATACCAGAGAAATCCACAGCATCATAAATCTCTTCATTTAAATCCTTTAAACCGGTTTTATCATCAGCAATGGATCTTTCTTGATGCTGTTTTGAATATGATGCAGTCCTCTGATTTGAAGCACATCGGGTCTCTTCCATGTGATCAGAGTCATTGGAATGAGAAGATGGTTTGGGTGGTGGTGATGGAGAACGGACTAACAAAAATCTTCTTTTCTTTATTGGAACACTTTCTAAAGCATCACTGAAGTGTCGTCCAAGAATACTTACACCAAGCTGCAATAAGAAAATTAAAGCATTAGAAATCCTGGGTGAACATCAGCAGTTTCACACAAGAATCACAAAATTTCACATAAAAACCTTCTCCGATTCAGAAACTGAAATGTCCCCCTCTCTTTTTAATTCTTTATCAGCAGCATCCTCACTGTCCTTCGATCTTTTGTTTGTAGACTTCTTTTTATTTCCCCCAGGAAATGAAGTCCTAGCTCGTCTTACAGCCCTTTGCCTGCCTTTAGAAGCTGTCTTCCAGTTCAAGTGAGGATCGATAACTCTTGATAGTTCCAGTCCAACAGTGCTCAGCATGTTCCCTGACAGGGATCCTTGCCTATCAACTGTTAATTTGCCACCACAGCTCTTGCAGGTATTTGATCCTTCTTGGTGATTAGGATATTCAAGAGAAGAGGGGGAACCTCTAGTACAAGTACACAAACGAATCTGCAAGGTAAAATTTGTCCTCTATTAGAATTGATAGTGTGCTTTGAAAGAAGAAATGGAATGAAAACATCAAGTATAAATGCTTTCTGAGAACCGGTGATATTGTTAAACAGTTTGAGACTGTCTCAAGAACCAGCTTAAGCAGAATAACCAACCAATTCTAAAAGAAAGTAATAACATTACTTTTGTTATGTGGGTTAGTATCCTTCATAAGAAACCATATTCGAGCATGTTGTTGCATTAACTGGATAACCATAGTACAACATAACAGAACATACACTTTGAGAAGTATGCCAGAAATTCTTGCATTTACTTCATGTTAAATTGGAGTACGACATATTATGCCTTAAAACTAGAAGATTGGAAACCAACCATTGACTCAAATCCCTCATCTTCTTGCTTCCCAAAATGAAGTAAAAGACCTAGATGGTATCAATCACATCACCAGATCCAAATCAACATGAGACCGCCTCTGTAAAACAACAAAGTAAGGATTAGCACCTGCACACTCATCACGTTGTTTGGTACATTCGAAGTAATTAAATAAAATGAGCAGAAAAAAAAAAAACTTTGCAATTCACCGAGAGGGCTGATAACAGACTGTCTGTTAAAGCCCTTAAAGGCCATTACCTTGAGGCTGATCATGTTAACCAGCCTTATAGGCATGCCTGCATCTCTTCCTTCAGTGCAGATTCAGAAAACAAGAACTATGGAGCCAGATTAACAGTGTCAAACTAAAAGTTTCAAGCACACAGGCACAGTACAAAATCTATCATTACTCCTCCAAAAATTGGCAGGGGGACAACACACACAAGAAAAGGCAGTAAGGGTTCCCCCATTCCATACTCTTGCCAGTCTCCACCAGAGCACAGATAACTATTCAGAGGACGGATAATCATTCACCTCTCAAGAGATCAACCGCCTAGCACCACTGTACCTAAGATTTCAACCATAGCTAATAAGGTGTATGCCAAGTAAGGAAAATCCCCTGAGCACTAAATCTTGGATCGAAAAAATACCAAAACGTCCTCCTCTGCCAAAGATCATCTGATCAGAAACTTAAAGCAGCAAAGAAGAATCACTGCAACGAAGGAACAAGGGTCACCAGATGCCCAAATCCAGTCTCAAGCCAAAATCCTCCATCCCTTCAAAACAAAGGGAAACCCCAAAATCATCCCAGATTTTAAGGCTATTAGCAGAAGCAACAGAAAATAAACTCGGATGACGATGAAACAAGTGAAGGCACTCCAAGAAGTAATTAACCCGGGAAAACCCTAAAACAATCTAGTAATAACTGAAGGCAGTCCGAGAAGAAGCAAGGATGCCACTCTCCTCAGCCAATACAGCAGCTATGCTCCCTTTATAACCGAGGCAGCCTTAGAGCTAAGGAAGAAGACATGGACAGCAGATCCAAGTCCAAGCCAAGACCTATAAATCCACGAGGAAGATCACAGTAACGTCTCTTATTGCTTCATCACGGATGAGATCAGGTCAAAAGATATCTAACCAGAAAACATGGAATCTGATTTCAAGCCAAGATGTGCAAAACTCCGCCGTCTTCAAAAGGGTTGGATCTAACGATCAGCGCCCCAGATTCCACGCAAAGTCCAACCCTAGTCTCCATCTGCCATGATCCTCTGCCTTCCTGTTGTCCAAGATCCAAAACCAACTCCGATTCCCAGAAAAAGACCCACTTCCGGAGCAAATCTGGTGAATTCCTTGGCGATCGGACCGGCAGAACCCCAGCCCTTCCCATGGTGTGTCGCAAGATGACGAGGGGCTAAAACAACCTAAAAACATAGAGAAATCAAGAGCTAGGGTTTCAATACCTGGATCCAACCGAGGCCACGGCGCACGATCCTTCCTCCCTTCCTCCTGTTTTCTTCACTCCTTCCTCCTTCGAAAAGATCGCTCACCGTCCTTCTTTTCTCCTTCCCAAATCTCTCTCTTCTTCTCCTCTTCTTCTTCTAAGGCTGAACTATAAAGAAAGAGGTGGAGCGAGAGAGATTCCTTCCGTGCGTTCTTTCTTTCGAGACAATTCCTTATCTCCGACGCCAATCCACTCGCTTTCGCCGATCCTCCGCCTCTTACCTCTTTCGGTCTCTCTCTCTCCTTCTTTCTTTGCAAAACAAGAGTAAATACTACAATTATCGTCTCTGTTTGAGAACTCAATCGCCCCTATCCCCCCACCACTTATTTATGCTTGCGCTGCCCCCGGTTTTTCCCCAAAATTACCATAATGCCCTTAGGGCGTGGGAAGCCCGCACCTCTCCTCCCGGTCCTGGTTTCCCGCTTCCGCCGCCAGACGCCAGCTGGTTTTCCTCGGCTCGTACCGGCTTAGGCTGGGCCCGGCTCGGCTCGGCTCTGCCGTGTCTCCGAAACCGTAAAATTATTGGTTGGACCAGGACAGATGGTATCTGATAAAAGGACTCTATTTTTCGCCCAATGAGAACCCACGGCAGAGAATGTCTGGGGCCCGGAGAGGCTGTGGGCTTGTGGAGTCCTTTGAAATCTAGTTCGAAAGAATTAAAATCAATGTCATGGACGAAGACGAGGCCAATTTGACCTGTCACAAAATGTTGTCTAGAAGTCGCCCAAGACCTGACGTGCCTACGAAAAAACCAAAAATAAAAATAAACACAAAATATATTGGACTCTTGACGTGCTTGATTACCTTGATGTATGGTTGTACGACTTTTCCTTTGGAGCCCGTTTGTAATCTAATTGACATGAGACGGATGCTATCATATCTTCATTAGTATCTACTGGATCAGGTGTTATTTAATTTTAACATAGTTGTTATCAAACTATTTCTTTAAAATTATTCTCATTATATGCGTTCTTATTGCTTTCTCTTTCTCGCTTTCAAGATTATCCATCAAACAAATATTCCTTGACCATGACAGATTTTATATACGCTATATCAATGCATGTCATATTAAAAATATAAATAATGCATATTGCATGCATCTTTTAATGGATTTTTTAAGATTAAAATTTAAATGAACAAGTTTTGCAAGAAGCATTATAGGTGGTACAAAAAAAATTTGCTACAACATATACAAATGATTTCAAATTTTATTGTATAAAGATGAAAGACTTGGTGCTATGCAAGTGCACGATGAATGCATTGATCATCATCAAGTGTGACGAAGCACTGATATATTAATATATAATACAATATTTATAAGGGAATGTGTGTATCTAGAAGAAGGTTTGCTTAATTATCTGAATTGGAACATACTAATTATTATCACATGATGCAATGAATATTTATTTACTAATGCATGCAATTTATCAATAATGCATTTCTCAAATGATAAATTGATTGCTCATAAGTCAATATATGCGTTGTATACATGTTCATGTATCAAAGATATGATCTGCTTATATTGCCTAAATAGAAATATGATATTTTTCATCTCTCCATATATTGGAACTTCATATGTCAACATATATAATGCATCATTTGTACATCCTAATAATATATAAAGTAGAAATATTTTGCAACTTTTTGATGGACATTATATGGAATCTAACCACAACTCTAGAGTATGCAGTGGATTTTTTCTTTTTTGTGTAAATCTATTCACTTCTTAGTTTCTATATTATATTTAATTAGATCTTTTTATTTTTTTTTGCTTAGGCAAAAGGGGAAGAGGGAGAAGGGACAAGCCCACCCCCGCGTAGCAGCCCCCACTGGGCCCCCACCCTGCCAGGTCGATGCGGGTAAAAATGACCGTGTGTTAGGCACCCTGGCCGGTTTTACTCATACCCTCCCCATCTGTGGTCCGGTTCGGTTATCCCTCTGGGCTCCGACTCGAACCCCATATGAGTACGTCACACTCGGCACCACCAAGGCTACTAGAGGATCAATAAGCCCTCCCAACCAAGTGTCCGAGTAGGGAACATCTCGTCTCCACAATTAGACCTCTTTATTGAATGGTGTTTATCCTTATAACCATGGATACTCTTCCTATCTTAAGTTTGTTACATTTAAAAGTCCTTCTTAAGCTTCCATCTTAATCTTTTTTCCTAAAACTACTAAAACTCTAATCTTGAAAACTCATATATATTGGTTTGCCAACCAATAACCCTCCACTCAAAATGATTATCTTTTAAAAGTTATTAGTATTTAGTTGATTTTAATTTTTTTAAATTTAGGACTCAATTAACTTGCATAAATTCAGAATCTTTAACAAATATTGTATTTGCACATACATTATATAACTAGTGCATTGAAAAGATATATTGCTTACTTGTTAAGAACTCATGGTGCGTGTATAATCTCTCTCTCTCTCTCTCTCTATATATATATATATATATATATATATATTAAAAAGATGATTTGTTCTTAATACTAACTTGAAAATAAAAATCAGTGTCAAAGTAATCAATTAATTGCTATGTTATTATTGTGAAATTATTTTAATCAAAATTTATGCAAACATATCTTACAAGAAAATCTTATAAATACTACTAACTAATTGGACATGCTCTATATGGTTTCTTAGTATAAATAACTAGGGCTCAAGAACTGTCATAATGGGAAAGCAAATATAGTTTAGCAAAATAATTTAAAAGTAGAATTTAACCCTAGTAGTCACTGCCTTTGGAGTTTGAAATTTTGTGGAGTGATTGATTAAAACCCTATTTGATTTTGATGAGCTCAAAGCATTTGAGTATATCTCTTGTTTACTAATGAATTCAATTAAGTGTTTCAGTGAAAATCTTGTCTAAGTGTCTCTAGACTTAGTTCATAATATTTTGGATAAGTTAAGAAGTCAGCCTGAACCAAAGTCTGAGACTCGAGTCGACTCCAGAGTATCACGAGTCGACTCCAAGCGTATCAAGTTCACTGGCACGGGCTCGAGTCGACTCCGGATAAGTACGAGTCGACTCCGACTTAGAACAGACAGACGAACAGAAAGCATCAACTCAAAACCTGTCAGCGAGTCGACTCCTGAAGTTCGCTAGTCGACTCCGATGTTCACCGAGTCGACTCCAGGGTAGCAAGAGTCGACTCCAAGGAGCCACAGGCAGAAAAGTCAGAGAGCAGTTTTCGGGTCTGAGATTCGAGTCGACTCCGATGGTTGGCAAGTCGACTTCAAAGAAAGTGAGAGTCGACTCTCAGAGGAACACAAGGAAAAAGTCAGAGAACGTTTTTCGAACTGAGATTCGAGTCGACTCCCGCAATACGCGAGTCGACTCCGAGACTCCGCGACCACAAAGAAGACAGAAGACCAATTTATTGTCTCTGAGATTCGAGTCGACTCCAAGGCAGCTCTACATCAAAAAGACAGAAGACAGTGTTTCGGAAACTGAGAGCCGAGTCGACTCCGGGGAAGTTCGAGTCGACTCCAAGACTGGACGAGGCAAAAGACAGAAGATAGGGAGTTCGGGCTCTGAGCGCCGAATCGACTCCCAGGATTGTCGAGTCGACTCGAGTGGACCAAATTCAAAAATAGATCCACGGACTCCATGGGATGAGCCGACTCCGAGAAAGCCAAGTCAGCTCCAGAAGTTGGCGAGTCGACTCCAGGTCAAGACGAGTCGACTCCCAGTCTAAGAGGCTACTTTAATTCAAATCCGAAACAGTTGCCGAGTCGACTCCAAAAAAGCATGAGTCGACTCCCGCTACAGCCGAGTCGACTCCTGATCGCGCGAGTCGACTCCAACCCACCAACGGACACATTGTCAGGGCGTACAGAGTGTGCAGAACGGGCAGAAAAAGCTCTCTAACGGCTAGTTTCCGTGGGGGTTGGTTTAAATAGCCACAGAGGACTGTCGCAAAGAAGAGAGAACAACCATTCCACTCCAAGTAATCAAGCTTTCAATCTCTGCAACTTGTTCTTCAACGAAAAAGAGGGAAGAGCAGCATTAACTGCATCCACCTACTTCTTCCCAACATTGAAAGAGCCTTCTCCTGCATTCAAGTCGACTACACATTCAAGAGGAGACCCGAAGTTCAAGAAGCCCTTCCTCTTCTCCAACTTAAAAGCGTTTGAGGGCTCTTAACTTCGTTATTGTTCATATTGCCATTTATCTGCTTTTGAGAAGCTGTATTTTTCTGTTTGTTCTTTTCATCTACACATTGTCTTTGCTTGGTTCAATCGGGGGATTGAATCAAGGGTATAGAGGTTGGTTGGTGAGCCGAGTGTAAAACCAACGTGTAAGGATTCGATTGTGATCCCGAAAAAACAATCGGGGTTGGTTCTAGTCGGTGAGCCTGGGAAAACCGACCGAGTTCATTGTGAGCTCGTAAAACAACAAGTTTGGTTGTGAGCTTGGAAAACAACCGGCTGTAATCCAAGGAGTTATAGTGAATTCCCAAGTGAGACTTGGGGAGTGGACGTAGGAGCAAGAGTTAGCTCCGAACCACTATAAAACTTGGTGTTTGTGATTGATTGTCTCTCTTTCTCTTACTCTCATATCACTCACAGCACATAGCAATTGTTACGGGGGAAATAAGCCGCCATGCCCCACGTGACCGGCACGCGCGCCCAGGAAGACTACGGCTGCCCTTTGATCCAGCAATCCGACCCCGAGTCGGACATCCTCGGCTCCGCAGCCCGACCCCGAGTCGGCTGCCCTTTGATCCAGCAATCCGACCCCGAGTCGGACATCCTCGGCTCCGCAGCCCGACCCCGAGTCGGCTGCCCTTTGATCCAGCAATCCGACCCCGAGTCGGACATCCTCGGCTCCGCAGCCCGACCCCGAGTCGGCTGCCCCTTGATCCAGCGCTCCGACCCCGAGTCGGAGATCTCCTGATAACGACAGGCTATTCCCCAGAGGCACGCCGCGGCCTCCTGCTCCACTACTCCCTGCAACGGCTGTATCCGATGCTGCTCCACGATCTCCTGCATCAGCCGTACAAAGCGGAGCCCCACTATGCCCTGACGTGGCCGTACCCGGTGCTGCTCCACGACGCCCTGTAACGGCCATGTCAGTGGCCACACCATCGTGCCCCACGATAACGAACCCCCCTGAGAGACCCCCCAGCCAGGTATATATGCGGCTGGGGGGAGAAAAGGGGGGAGGTGAGCAATATCTCCCAGAGCACTCTCTTACTTGCGATTATCACCTCTCCTCCTCCTCCAATCTCCTCTGACTTGACCGTCGGAGGGCCATCACCACCCTGGTGGTGGTGCAAGGCTTGTTTGCAGGTTTCTTGGCGGAAGGTGGAGCGCAACCAACACCAACCAAGACAACTCAGACGGAACCCCGTTCACACCGCAGTGCCAATCGTTCTCGGTTTGGACCACCAGCAACAGTTGGCGCTAGAAGGAGGGCCCGAATCTTAGAACGATCGTAATGGCACGACGAGGTGGTCGTGGAGCTTCCAATGCTTCCGGTCCCGGAGCCTCTCGCGCCTCCGGCCGAGAGGCTGCTGCGTCCCCAACGCACTCTCAGCAGCACTCCACCGCCCCTTCTCCCATTCAGACGGTCGAAGCTGCCCAGTTCGACCAGCTAGCCCAGCAGGTTCGCACCCTCGCGGAGGCAGTGCAGAATCTGCAGGGCGTGATCTCTCGGGTGCCGCAACGGGCTCAGGAGCCGCTGCCCCCCGAGCACTCGCCTCTTCCTCACAACCCGCGCTCCTTCCTCTCCCATGGAGAGGAGCGCCGGCGCGAGGAGGATTCTCGAGTGCGGTCCATTCTGCCAAGACCTTCTCATCGGAGCTGTGCGGGGTACGAGAGGCGGACCCGGGCGCGTTCTCAGACACCCCAGTCCTCGAGGGGCCCGCACTCCAGTCGGTCCCCCTCGCGCCGCTCCTTGTCACCCACCCACCGGTCGCGCTCCCTGGACCGGCGGGTGGACGATCTCCACAGACAACTCCAGGTCCTGAAGGGCCACTCCAAAGATCCCTTCGCTGACTTGGAGATCTCCTCCCAGCCGGCGCTTGCCTCGAGGATCCTGCGGACCCCGAACCCGCCGGGGTTCAAAATGCCGGCGATCGAACCCTACGACGGGGCGGCGGACCCGCGGGACCACGTGGAGAGTTTCAGGACTCTTATGCTCCTCCATGGAGCATCGGATCCGCTCCTCTGCAAGGCCTTCCCGGCTACCCTCCGTGGCCCGGCAAGGGCATGGTTCGCCGGCCTGGAGGCTAACTCCATCCAGTCCTTCGACCAGTTCACCCGCTTCTTCATCAGCCATTTCGCCGTCAGTAGCAGGCGGCGACTGGTCTCCGACTCCCTCTTTGATGTCCGGCAAAACGAGGGAGAAAGCCTGCGGGATTATCTCACCCGCTTCAACAAGGCTACACTGGAGGTCCGGAACCTGAGCCAGGAAGTGGCTCTCTCAGCCCTGAAGCGTGGCTTCCGGAAGGGCAGACTCACCTTCTCCCTGGACAAACGCCTGCCGCGGAGCTTCCCGGAGCTGTTATCTCGGGCAAACCAGTATGCAGACGCCGAGGAGGCAG
The DNA here is from genome assembly GCF_009389715.1 of Phoenix dactylifera. Taxonomy (NCBI): domain Eukaryota; kingdom Viridiplantae; phylum Streptophyta; class Magnoliopsida; order Arecales; family Arecaceae; genus Phoenix; species Phoenix dactylifera. Next base: position 16,803,966 of record NC_052393.1, read on the forward strand.
CCTCCCACCGGAACAAGGAGGCCGCCGAGGCCCCTCTAAAGCCCGGGAAGAAAAGGCGAAAAGAGGCACCCCAGAGGAGGAGCCCGACGCCTCAACGCCGGCGCAGAAGCCCGTCACCAGCAAGGAACCACGGTGCCACACGCCCTCGTTCTCCGCACCGACGCTTCAACCGGTACACCCCACTCCTGGCCCCCCGGGCCCAGATCCTCATGGAGGTCAAGGGGCGGGAGGACCTCCCGGTCCCGAGGCAGATGAAGAAGATCCCTGGGAGGAGGCCTTCTCGGGCGTACTGTGAGTACCACCGAGACCACGGCCACGATACCGAAGACTGCTTCCAGCTTCGGGACGAGATCGAGGCTCTCATTCGCCGAGGGCGTCTCGGTCGATATGTAAACGACCGACGTCCCCCAGCAGACCCGCGTCCGGCCGACCCGGCCCCTCAGGAGCCTCGGGAACAGAATCGACCCGTTGCGGGAGTGATCCACACCATCACTGGGGGCTGCTCTCGGCCCGTGAGGAACGCAGGGGGCTCGGCGGGAGCATCAGGAGTGGCCGTCGCGAAGAGGCAGCGGGTCGGAAATATAATCACTTTTTGTGATGAAGATGTAAAGGGGGTTCAGACTCCCCACGATGACGCCATGGTGATCTCTCTCACTATGGCGAACTATGATGTAAGGCGTGTTCTTGTGGATAGTGGAAGCTCAGCTGATATTTTGTATTACGAGGCCTTCCAAAAGATGAGCTTGTCCCGACAATTGTTGCACAAAACATCCACCCCCCTCATAGGATTCACTGGAGACGCTATCTCGGCCGAAGGTGTCATTGAGCTGCCTGTGACTGCGGGCGTTGCACCCGCAGAAGCCACGGTGCGACTCGGGTTCTTGGTCGTCCGTGTCCCCTCGGCCTACAACGCTATCCTCGGACGACCCGGACTGAACGCCCTTCGCGCGGTGGTTTCTACCTACCATTTGCTCATGCGGTTCCCCACGGCGGCCGGGATTGGAGAGGTCCGAGGTGACCAACCAACCGCACGGCAGTGTTTCCTAGCAACTCTCAAAGGGAGGAAGCCCATGGAGGCCCTAAGCGTCGAGTCCCTTGACGCCAGAGACGAAGTGGCCTTGCGGCACGGGGAGCCGGCCGAGGGCGTAATCGAAGTTCCCCTCGAAGAAGGCCGCCCGGACCGCACGGTCCGGGTCGGTGCCAACCTCGACTTGGAAGCTCGGCTCCGGTTAGTGGAATTCCTCCGAGCCAATGCTGATGTGTTTGCCTGGTCGGCGGCCGATGTACCTGGGATCGACCCGGAGGTCATTTCTCACGCCCTCAACGTCGACCCGACCCACCGACCAGTAAAGCAAAAGAAGAGACACTGTGCCCCGGATCGGATCCGGGTGGTCGACCAGGAGGTAGACAAACTCTTGGAGGCAGGTTTCATAAGGGAAGTGAGCTACCCCGAGTGGCTGGCAAACGTCGTACTTGTCCGGAAGGCGAGCGGGAAGTGGAGGATGTGCGTCGACTACACCGACCTGAACAAGGCGTGCCCCAAGGATAGCTTTCCGCTTTCGCGAATAGACCAACTGGTCGACGCGACTTCCGGATATCAGCTGCTGTCTTTCATGGACGCCTTCTCCGGCTACAACCAAATAATGATGGCTCCACAGGACGAGGAGAAAACGGCCTTCATAACAGACAGGGGGCTGTACTGTTACAAGGTAATGCCCTTCGGTCTGAAGAACGCTGGCGCTACTTACCAGCGCCTCGTCAATAAAATCTTCAAGGAGCAGATCGGCCGGAACATGGAGGTGTACGTGGACGATATGCTGGTAAAGAGCCGCCATGCGGATCAGCACATTGCGGATCTGGAGGAGACCTTCGCCACCTTGCGGAAGTTTCGTATGAAGCTAAACCCAGCGAAGTGCGCCTTTGGTGCTTCGGCCGGGAGGTTCCTCGGCTTCATTGTCAACCAGCGGGGGCTCGAGGCCAACCCGGACAAAATCAAGGCCATCCAAGATATGTCCCCTCCGACCAAAGTGAAGGAGGTTCAGGAGCTCGCTGGGAGGGTCGCCGCGCTCGGACGATTTGTGGCAAAATCGGCCGAACGCTGCCAACCGTTCTTCAAGGTGTTGAAGCGCCCGAAAGACTTCCTCTGGACGGCTGAATGTCAAGTGGCGTTCGACCAGCTCAAGGAGTACATGGCGTCTCCTCCCCTGCTGTCCAAGCCGCAAGAGGGGGAGATGCTCTACCTTTACCTGGCGGTCTCCCCAACCGCAGTCAGCGCAGTACTGGTTCGGGAAGAGGCAAAACTTCAGAAGCCCGTGTACTACACCAGCCGAGTCCTCCGGGATGCCGAGACGCGGTACACGAAGGCTGAAAAGATCGCCTTCGCGCTGCTGACTGCGACCAGGAGGCTTCGCCCCTATTTCCAGGCTCATTCTGTCACCCTTTTGACCGATCAACCACTGCGGCAGATCCTCAGCAATCCTGAGAATGCGGGACGGCTGGTGAAGTGGGCAGTAGAACTTGGTGAGTTCGACATCCGCTACCAGCCCCGGCCCGCCATCAAGGCCCAGGTGCTCGCGGACTTTCTCGCTGAGTGCACTGTGCAGGAGGCGGAACCTAGGCCGCCGGAAACACCCAGCCTCGATCTCCCGATCTGGACGCTCCACATTGACGGGTCGTCGAACCCTGAAGGTGGAGGGGCTGGGCTGGTCCTTACCAATCCCGATGGAGTGATAGCCGAGTATGCCTTGAGGTTCGGATTTCCAGTGACCAACAATGAGGCGGAGTACGAGGCCCTAGTCACGGGACTCAAACTCGCCAAGGAGCTCGGCATCCGGCGTCTGAAGGTCTTCACCGACTCCCAGCTGGTGGTCGGGCAGGTTCGAGGGGAGTTCGAGGCACGGAGCCCGACCATGCAGAGCTACGTCCGGAAGGTGCAAGCACTCATTCCCGACCTCGGCAGTATTGACATTCAGCAGGTCCCAAGGAGCGAAAATGCTAGGGCCGACAGGTTGTCCCGCTTGGTGGGCGCTGAGGCACACAACTTGTCAAGGGCGATATACCTGGAGACCCTAGATGCCCCGAGCATCGGCGAAGCTGAAGCGATAATGGCAATTGATCCGGAACCATCTTGGATGGACCCGCTTGTAGCTTACCTCGCCGAAGGGATCCTCCCCGAAGATGAAGATCAAGCTCGGCGACTTGTTATGAAGTCCGCCCACTACGTACTCTACGAAGGGAGGCTGTACCGGACCTCGTTCACCGCCCCCCTCTTAAGGTGCCTCCGCCCTTCGGAAGCGGCTTACGCCCTCGGCGAAGTCCACGAAGGCATCTGCGGATCGCACCTGGGGGCTAGGTCCCTGGCACATAAGATCATGAGGCAAGGCTACTATTGGCCGACCTTATTGGAAGACTCAAAGGATCACGTACGGAAATGCGACGCCTGCCAGCGCCACGCCAACATCCAGAGAGTCCCCTCTGTTCCCTTGGCGCCAATCACCGCCCCCTGGCCCTTTGCACAGTGGGGAATGGATATCCTCGGACCATTCCCCATCGCTTCGGCCCAGCGGAAATTTTTGATTGTCGCCATCGACTACTTCACCAAGTGGGTGGAGGCAGAGCCACTGGCCACCATCACGGAGGCGCAAGTCCGGAAGTTCGTAAAGAAGAACATCATTGTCCGATTTGGGGTACCTCGGGTCCTCATCTCGGATAACGGTCGACAGTTTGATAACAAGCATTTCCGAGACTTCTGCGAGGAGTTCGGGATCGAACATCGGTTCACGTCCGTGTCGCATCCCCAAACCAACGGCGAGGCCGAGGTCACAAATCGGACAATCCTCCAAGGTATCAAAGCGCGGATCGGACGGACGGGGCAAGCTTGGGTCGAGGAACTCGAGAATGTCCTTTGGGCGTATCGGACCACGCATCGGACTCCTACCGGGGAGACGCCTTTCAGCCTAACCTATGGCACGGAAGCCGTTGTCCCCGTAGAGCTCGGACTTCCCTCACCTCGGGTAGCCGCACACCGACCCGAGGCCAACTCGGAGCAACTCCGAGGGAACCTGGATCTCTTGGAAGAAGCAAGGGAAATGGCGCAGGTTCGGATGGCAATGTATCAGCGGAGGGTGGCCCGATATTACAACTCCAAAGTCCGACCGAAGCTTTTCAGAATTGGAGATCTGGTGCTGAGGCGAGCTAAGGCATCTCAACCTACGGAAGGTGGGAAGCTAGCGCCGAATTGGGAAGGCCCGTATAAAGTTCGTTGGGTAAACCGACCTGGCTCCTACCAGTTGGAAGCCCTAGATGGCCGAGAAATTCCAAGGGGCTGGAATTCCGCTAACCTGCGGATGTATTACCAGTAGAACAACAAGGCCAGAAAGACAATTTGAAAAGGTGCAACACTTTTCATTTCAATAATTTCTGGTTACAATGGCATGCTCGTGTGATTACAAGGAATTTCCAGAGGGGAATTAGGGAGTAAAGAAAGCAAAGAAGAGGTGGAGAATCCGTGGAGCTGAGGACCGAGGATCCCAAACCCTCAACCCAAAGCAGCTGCAATCCCACCGGAAGTGGGTGCTTCTAACCGGAGGCGCCATCCAGCACCTCACCAAAAAGACGAGGAGCCGCCGCAGAAGAAGCTCCCGCTGCCCCCAGGGGAACGCCGCCTCCAAAGGATATTTCCATCCTCCCCAGTGGTAGGAAAGAGAAGGAATACGAGGGGGAAGAGCATATGGAGGCGCGGTCCCGGACTGAGCGTCTGGTGCAGAGCTCGATCGGGAGGCTGAACTTCAAGGAGGGGAGATGTGATCCCGGATGAAACGCCTAGAGCGGAGTTCCGCCGGGAAGACCCTCCTTGTTGATCCCAGATGAAACGGCTAGTTGGCTGAAGTCGCAAGGGGAGCGTCTCCCCTTTCCTTCAACAGGAGTCTCTCAGTCATATGCCAAGGAGGAGGTCCGCGATCCATGGCAACCTGAACAGCTCCGGCTCGGCAAACTCCATCGTACCTGCACCTGTATTTATAGCCAAACTGCGGCCCCCTGGTCGTTCCGATGCGGGTGGCTCCAATAAATGCAGGCGCATTGAAACCGGAGCCGTTCCGGCTCCCGAGGCGTATCTCCCCGCGATTTCCTAAGCGTCATTCTCCTTAAACCGCATTCTTTGCGCAGGACAATCCGGGTGTCATGTACCCCTAGGTCCACATATCTCCGCTCGCGCCCAGGCCGTATCCTCCTCGAAGAACCCGCGTATCGCGGCCGCTCAACTAACACTCCTCGCAAGCAGCAGCTGGCGATCCGATTTCCCAGGTAACGCATTAATTAGCGTTTAATGCCCTTCTCGTGTTCCCCCAGGCAACGCTTAGAGAAAAGGAGAAACATGATCGCGGCTGGCCACGGAGAAACCCCGTCGGGCAGCGAGCGACAAGCGCACGACCAGCGAGCGGAATTTCCCGAGGCTCGGCCCTCGGATGCCTGGCTAGCCCGATGATCATCCCGGGAGCAGACTAGCCGGAAGCCCCGACCGGTCGCCTCGGCTTGCGCCAGCCTTGGCCGACCAACGAGTGGAATTTTCTGAGGCTTGACGGCCCTCGGATGCCTGGCTAGCCCGATGATCATCCCGGGAGCAGACTAGCCGGAAGCCCCGACCGGTCGCCTCGGCTTGCGCCAGCCTTGGCCGACCAACGAGTGGAATGTCCCGAGGCTCAGCCCTCGGATGCCTGGCTAGCCCGATGATCATCCCGGGAGCAGACTAGCCGGAAGCCCCGACCGGTCGCCTCGGCTTGCGCCAGCCTTGGCCGACCAACGAGTGGAATTTCCTGAGGCTTGACGGCCCTCGGATGCCAGGCTAACCCGACGATCATCCCGGGAGCAGACTAGCCTGAAGCCCCGACCGGTCGCCTCGGCTTGCGCCAGCCTTGGCCGACCAACGAGTGGAATGTCCCGAGGCTCGGCCCTCGGATGCCTGGCTAGCCCGATGATCATCCCGGGAGCAGACTAGCCGGAAGCCCCGACCGGTCGCCTCGGCTTGCGCCAGCCTTGGCCGACCAACGAGTGGAATGTCCCGAGGCTCGGCCCTCGGATGCCTGGCTAGCCCGATGATCATCCCGGGAGCAGACTAGCCGGAAGCCCCGACCGGTCGCCTCGGCTTGCGCCAGCCTTGGCCGACCAACGAGTGGAATTTCCTGAGGCTTGACGGCCCTCGGATGCCAGGCTAACCCGACGATCATCCCGGGAGCAGACTAGCCTGAAGCCCCGACCGGTCGCCTCGGCTCGCGCCAGCCTTGGCCGACCAACGAGTGGAAGGTCCCGAGGCTCGGCCCTCGGATGCCAGGCTAACCCGATGACCATCCCGGGAGCAGACTAGCCTGAAGCCCCGACCAGTTGCCTCGGCATGCGCCAGCCTTGGTCGACCAACGAGTGGAATTTCCTGAGGCCTAACCCTCGGATGCCCGGCATAGCGCCGGAAGAATTTCCTGAGGCCCAACCCTCGGATGCCTGGCTTAGCGCCGGAAGAGTTTCCTGAGGCCTAACCTCGGATGCCCCGGCTCGTAGCGCGCGGAAGAATTTCCTGAGGCCTAACCCTCGGATGCCCGGCATAGCGCCGGAAGAATTTCCTGAGGCCCAACCCTCGGATGCCTGGCTTAGCGCCGGAAGAGTTTCCTGAGGCCTAACCCTCGGATGCCCGGCTTAGCGCCGGAAGAATTTCCTGAGGCCTAACCCTCGGATGCCTGGCTTAGCGCCGAAAGAGTTTCCTGAGGCCTAACCCTCGGATGCCTGGCTTAGCGCCGGAAGAGTTTCCTGAGGCCTAACCCTCGGATGCCTGGCCTAGCGCCGGAAGAATTTCCTGAGGCCTAACCCTCGGATGCCTGGCTTAGCGCCGGAAGAATTTTCTGAGGCCCAACCCTCGGATGCCTGGCTTAGCGCCGGAAGAGTTTCCTGAGGCCTAACCCTCGGATGCCTGGCCTAGCGCCGGAAGAATTTCGGGAGCCAGGAGTCAGCAAGACGCTACCGAGAGTTAAAAGAAAAAGAAGGACGAAGGCGAGATGAAGAAACGTTCAACTTGCATTAATTTTCATTGTTTCAGGGCCGAGGCCCATACAATTTGGCAAAACGCCGGTATACAAAAAGAGAAGACAACGAAAGGTACAAGAGGTCAGCTTGGAGGAACTCCCGGGTCGGGAACGTCGGGCTCGTCCGCAGGAGGTAGGGAAGCAGCAGGAGAACCAGCAGGCAATGGCGCCGGAGAGGAGTCGAGAAGGGAAATCTCGCTCAGGTCAACTTCGGGGTACTTAGCCGACACCCTTGCCAGGCCCTCCTCGAAGCCTAAGATAAAGGCTTCGGCCCCCGCGTCCGACGCGTCACGGACAAACTCGTCGGACTGACGATAGGTCTGTACTGCCTCCGACATATCATGAGCGAACTCGGCGGACTGGCGATAAGCCTCTACCGCCTGACGCCCGATTTCCGCACTCCTCTCGGCCAGCGCCGCCTCTGCCCGCTCCATAATCTGGGCTTTCACTCCAAGACCTTCGCCACAATCCGGCCTTCCGCCTCGGTGGAGACCCTCAGCAGCTCAGCCCGAGCCTCCTTGTGCTTCGCTTCGGCAGCAATGCGAGCAGCCTCAGCCTCCGTCAGGCGCGAATGAAGCTCCTGATCGCTCGCACGGGACTTCTCCAAGGCCGACTCCAATTCGCCCAGCTTAGCTTCAAGAGACCGGATCCAGTTGCGGGCGTTGTCGGCTGACCGCTGGGCCTTCTCCCACCTCTCCCGGTAGTCGGCAGCCTTCCGGGACTGCTTCTCGGCCCGCTCATCCGCCTTCTTGACCTCGCCCTCGAGACCCGAGGCAACCTTGAGCTGCTCCTGAGCCTCCAACAGTTGCTTCTCGAGGGCAGCAAAGCCGAGTGCCCGCTCTTCGGCCTCCCGGAGCCTCGCCTCGAAGTCCCCGGTCGTCCTGCCTGCCACAGCCTGGCCTCCCTTTTCCACTGCTTTCAGCCGGTCCTCGGCCTTCGCCAGAAGCCCCGCCTGTTCCTTGTAGCACTCCTCCAGACGGATCATGTACTGGGCGAGCTAAGAAATAGGAAAAATAAGGGAGTCAGGCGGAGAACAACAGAGCCAATAAATGGTGAAAAGCGGCCAGAAGAACACTCACCGACATGAGACAGACACAGCTGGCAGCCCCAACGTCAGAGACCTCCAACTCCCGGACCCGCCGACGGTCCTTCTCCAGCAGCACTGTTTCGATGAGATTTCGGGCGCCATCGGTAGTGAAGGCAGACCCCGATTTCTCCCCAGAGCCGGACGGTGGTTCTGCAGCCTTACCCCTATCCATCGCCTGGGGAAGAGTCCGGCCGATCGCGCTCGGGGCGGGGGTCACCCCAGGAATTGATAGGGTCCCGCTCGGTCGGGGCCTCGGCGCGTCCCTCCTCGAGTCATCAGGAGCCGACCGAGTCGAAGGCCGGGTCGGGGACCGATCACGCCCGACCCGTCCGTCTCGGGCAGGCTCGGATGATACCTCCGGAGTAGCGGCAATCTTACCACCGGAGGGCTGATACAGCGTCAGCTGCCGGTCCGTGCCCACGACGTCTCCCTGATCGGTGGGCCCGGACTCGTCGGTCGGCGTCGGAGGCACCTCCTTACGGGACTTCTTCGCCGGTGGGGCCCCGCTCGGAAGAGCTCGTTTCCTCCTCTGGGCTGCTTCCAGCAGGGACGCCCTACCAACAGCCTTTGTCTTCACCGACCGCATGACGTCGTCGATCTCTGCAAAAAGGACGGAATAGTCGGAGACGGAGAAACCAAAGGAAAGAACGGGACGAAAGAAGGGAAAAAGTCAAGAAAGAATTGGTGGCGGACTCACGGTCGGTGGGGACCGAGCTCAGACCGACATTCACCAAAGTATCCTCGGAAATAAGGCGGGCCACCGGGGGGAGCTGGCCCTCGGCAACCAACCCCTTCAAGGCGGCCAAGCCATCGGACTCCTCCCTTGACAGTCTCGATAGGCCGATCGGAGACTTCATCGGGGTCTCCCAGGTCGCCCTGATTTCCCAAGAGGGATCTGCATCAACAAAAAAGAAGCGCTCCTTCCATTTGTGAATGGAGGTAGGAGCCTCCTTGACAAGGCCGCATCCTCGCCGCGCTGCGAAGCACCACCACCCTTTGTCCTGGGGGTGGCCGCTCAGGCTGTAGAACTCCCAAAAAACATTCAGGGTGGCGGGGATCTCGTGCATACGGCAGAGAACCTGGAAGACCGTCAGGGCCCGCCACGAGTTCGGCACCAGTTGCGTCGGTGCCACTCTTAAACCCCGTAGCACCTGCATGACCAAGTCCGAAGGGGGAAAGCGGAACCCGGCCTGGAGAATGCCCTCATTGATGGCAATCTTCCCTGGAGGAGGATGGGACATCCTCTCCTCAGGCCCCGGGAGCGTGGCGTTGCAGGCCTCGGGAAGGTGGTACCGAGCCACGAGTCTGTCTAAGTCTGTGGCGACCAGCTCCGACTTAATTTGGTCTGCTCTCACTTCGCCCATTCCTAATGGCCAATAAACCTACGGTCAGGACGGGGACAGGAAGGGGGGAAAGACCGGAGCGACTGGAGTACACTAGTATAAGAGGGGAAAGTATGGAGAGCCCTAAGTAGAAGAATGAGGAAAACTCACCGGAAAAGAGGTAAGAACGGCTCCGAGAGCGCCAAAGGGGAAACAAGTGAACAGTCCGACGGCAGCAACAGCTGCGCAAAGGGGAAACTTGAAAATATCTGTAAAGAAGAAGACGGACGGGGAAAGGCCCCCGATTAAATAGGCGGAAAGGCAAGTGACGCCTCGATGACGCCAGAGGACGCCTGGCTGCCGAAGGGTCGCTCGCGCCCCAAAGGCGAATCGACACCATTAAGGAAGGATGTCCGCCGAAATCCTCAGACTGCCAGGTCAGCAATAACCGCCATACGCCATAAAAAGGGCGGGGAGCTCGAAGCGCGCGCGCCTCTCCGAGGAACGGCGGCAATCCCGAAACATCACTCCCTTCACCTGTTCCCCTTCTGGTTCCAGGCTCGGAAGTGGGGGGCTACTGTTACGGGGGAAATAAGCCGCCATGCCCCACGTGACCGGCACGCGCGCCCAGGAAGACTACGGCTGCCCTTTGATCCAGCAATCCGACCCCGAGTCGGACATCCTCGGCTCCGCAGCCCGACCCCGAGTCGGCTGCCCTTTGATCCAGCAATCCGACCCCGAGTCGGACATCCTCGGCTCCGCAGCCCGACCCCGAGTCGGCTGCCCTTTGATCCAGCAATCCGACCCCGAGTCGGACATCCTCGGCTCCGCAGCCCGACCCCGAGTCGGCTGTCCCTTGATCCAGCGCTCCGACCCCGAGTCGGAGATCTCCTGATAACGACAGGCTATTCCCCAGAGGCACGCCGCGGCCTCCTGCTCCACTACTCCCTGCAACGGCTGTATCCGATGCTGCTCCACGATCTCCTGCATCAGCCGTACAAAGCGGAGCCCCACTATGCCCTGACGTGGCCGTACCCGGTGCTGCTCCACGACGCCCTGTAACGGCCATGTCAGTGGCCACACCATCGTGCCCCACGATAACGAACCCCCCTGAGAGACCCCCCAGCCAGGTATATATGCGGCTGGGGGGAGAAAAGGGGGGAGGTGAGCAATATCTCCCAGAGCACTCTCTTACTTGCGATTATCACCTCTCCTCCTCCTCCAATCTCCTCTGACTTGACCGTCGGAGGGCCATCACCACCCTGGTGGTGGTGCAAGGCTTGTTTGCAGGTTTCTTGGCGGAAGGTGGAGCGCAACCAACACCAACCAAGACAACTCAGACGGAACCCCGTTCACACCGCAGTGCCAATCGTTCTCGGTTTGGACCACCAGCAACAGCAATTAATCGAACAACTTGCAATAGCTTTAATTAGTCATCCACATCGTTTTAAATTGTAAGATTATTTTAAAACCCAATTCACCCCCCTTCTTGGGTTGTCTATCTGGGCAACAAATTTTAACAACATTGTATATTTAATGGATTTCAACTATAGAGCAATGAGCACAATAAATATCACAAACAAAACTTGTAATTTTAAACAAAATATTGATATAACTGCACATATATGCATATTAAAAAATTATCCAGCACAAATTTTCTAAAACATGACCGAGAGAATATTTTAAATATTAGAATTTGTTTAATTATTTTATCTTATTATAGAATTTTGTAACTTTGCATTCTCAATGTATATTTATGATTTTTTATTTTATTTTAAATAAGCATCGTTCATGTGGAATATAATAAGAGGTTACATGGCAATCTATCAAGATTGTAACATGCATTATATTGACTTATTAATCTACACATACACATGCATTTATATATATGTACATATGTATATGTGTGTGTATGTATGTATGTATGCGCGCACGTGCGTGTATATATATATAATGAATAGATAATTTGACTTCATGAAGAAGAGTTAAACAACTGAGCAATTAACTAATAATTTTTTAGATTTGAAGATTTATCATTCATGGATAAAAAAGAATCGATACTCATTAAGTAACATGCAAATTGAATTGTACAAGTTGATAGCAATGTGTAATGATATAAAGGCTCTCATGATTTTTAATCATAAAAATAGTTTCATTGATAATATCAATATAAATCTTACACATTGATGCTTTTAGTAACAATTAATTGAACAATATATTTCTTTTTTTTCCAACCTATATCAAAATACTTTATCATAACACATCACTTTTATTAACAACCTACTATACAAACAATGCATGAATATATATATATATATATATATATGTAATGTATAATTATATGACAAACACATAAGAAAAATGGTAAGAAAAATTATTAAGATTTCAACTAAAAATAATTGATATTTTTCAAAGTCTTTCAGATATCTCCATTAATATCACTAGTGATATGCGCTTAAATATATAGTATCAGAGATACTTACATTGTTCCTAGCATATGATATTTTTATAATTTGGATAGAAATTGATGTTCTTATTCTTACTGTGAAAGTTGTAATGATTATTAAGTTAGATATAAAAAACTACTCATGTTGTGTACCTATAGTTCCATACAATTAACATTTGTCCAACAAAAACACATGCCACTATGTAAGTTTTTCATGAACCTATTATATGCATATAAATATTTAAATTCTTACAAATGTTGAACCACTAGTTATTTTTTTGAAAAAAATGTTAATCATAAAAATTTATTTTCTTAGAAATATTATATTGAAAATATATAAATAATCTTGTATGCTTCTAAAGATTTATATGCCTAAGTGGCATAATGGAAATTTCTTTGAAAAATATACAGTTTGAACTTTTATGATACTTTATGAAGAAATATGACTTATATTTATTAGGCACATTTCATAACGAGATTCTAGTATCGGATTCATTAGCTTTTAGTTTCACAAGATCGATATAGCTTAATCATTTATCTTTAACTATTTACATATGGGTGTAATTAGGGTCAACTTTTCATAAATGTATTACTATGACAAAAAAATATGTGGTTTGCTATATGGATAAATTGCATAATATATAAAATTGTTTGATAAAAATGAGAATATGTTAGTCTATAATTAATATTTAGAATTTATTTTGATCAATGATAAATAATAAAATTTCAAGCTATCACAATATATGCAGTTATAAAACATAAAGAACAAAGTAAAAGTTTTCTTCTCATGTATGTGCATTAATACTAACAACCTAATTTTAATAAATAGTACAAATTTTCTAATTTATGGTAAATTTTATTTTTTGGCAAATTATTTTTAAGCATTAATGCATACATGTATATTGTTATGAATATTTTTCATTACTCATGATATCAACAAAAATTTTTAGCTATGTAAGCATTTTTCTTTACTATAACATTTTTTTATTTACTTTGTATATTCTTATCTAACTTTTTTTTTAAAAAAATTCAGTATTTTAAATATATTTTTATGTTCGTTGTGAGATTTAGTTCTAGATATAAAATAAAAAATTCATATGCTAATCATTGACATATAATTGAATAATTACTTCAGTATTCTAATAAGGTTGGAGTTTTATTATATCCAAATTATTTAGGGCTTGTTTTGCATTGCTTTTATTCCTTTTTTGTTTTTAAAAATTAAAACATAGAGACTAAGATAAGAAATACATTTGGTGCAATTATCTTCATTTTATATATGTTATTTTTATTACTTTTAGATAAATGTGAAAAATTCTTACTTATTTTCAAAATATATATATATATTACTATCATAAATTACACCGTCATTGCCTTCATCACTACCGTTGGTATTGCGTCCACCACCACCACCACCACCATAGCACCGCCTCCTACTACCAATATCACTATTATCGTTGTCTTTGCTAATACCACTACCTCTGCCACACCACAATTTGCCACCTTTATTGCCTCCAATCTATTTAAGACCTTGACACAAGAAGACCTAGTGGATCAAATCTATTTGAAATATAAGTTAAGCCAGTTCCGGATCAAAATCCTACTTCTCTTGTATTCAAATATGACCCAACTTGACTCCAAGATATAAATGGATTGGAATGCAATAATTAGCCCCCTAACCTAACTTGACCTAATCTAATCGACCTGACATTAGTCAGCATAATACATGTGCCATGACGTGCACATGCAGATAGTGGGTCCATTGGATGGTGAGCAACAAAACTATGATTTTTGTTTTCCTACCGAAGAGGGGCTTCTTATTTTTAAAATTAAAATATTCAAGTAGGTTTCTTATTCTTTCATTTCTAAGGGAAGCATGCTTTCATTTCTAAGAAGAATCTCTCTCTTTCTCGCAGACAAACTCCTAATTTCATGTGTAGCCTCCTTTCCTATAGGACTCTCTCCTTTTTTTTAAAAAAAAACAACTCTCTTGGTCTTTTTCTTTGGTTACCACAATCCCTGGGCTTTCTCTCATGAACTATATCTAATCAAATCACGGGCATAACTCGTGCAAAGGTCTAGTATACCATTAGTTGCATTGCCTGATCATGTCACCACCTTAGCCTCCATAAACCAAGTTCTTGTCAGTAAAGCCCAAGAGAAAATAGATAAAAATAGCATGAGCCCATGATACTGCTCTTGCCAAAATCCAAAGCCTGATACATACAACAAACAAGGAAATTGAATTAGGTTTTGGGCGAGGAACTTTGGCCATTAACCACTAATGTCGTGTCTTTTGTGCAACAAACCATTGCGTACCCCTGTGTGCCCCAAGAATACATATTTACAACTATAGTTAATAGTTGGCTTGCTGCTCTTTTTTTTTGTTGGTAAAATATGGAGTAAACTGCTGCATTAATACATAATAGTAGTAATTACAACACCGTTAGTACAACGACCAACCCCAAGGAAAATAGAATTACAAACCTACAGAGACGACATAGAAAACTATAGTTTCTAACCTGACGAATATAACAAAACATAATTACTTTGTAAAAAATTATAGTCTTGCTCTGAAAAAAAGTATTAACACAATGCAGCATCAGCCTAACAACAGAGGAGCCTCTACCGTAGACATAATAATCAAACCATAAGTAGAGAACCAAACCAGTTGTAGAAGAAATCATATCGTGTTCCGAAAGATGATTGGGATGATACTTTCGCCTTCGAAACAAAAACGATCCCTTATAGGATGTATCGGCCATTGTTTTATTAATAAAATATTTAATTCAAAATTTTAGGAATTTTATTTTTTATTAAATATTTATTTAAACACAAAACCTAGTTAAATATAAAAATTTATTTTAGACTTTCAAATAACTTGGTTTTCTAAGTAGAGAAGATTTTTTTTAATCTTTATTTCTCTCTTCTCCCTTAAAATGTTACGAAAATTCTACGAATATATCTCTAATTGTTTTTCACATGATATTTTTTTAAAAAAAAGCGCAGCGACACATTCTCTTACATTCCAAAGGAATGCTTCGCAAATGGACTCTTTGGGATACTTTCCTCGATGAAGAGATGTATTCTTACGAAAAGATACATCTGATCTAATAGTGTTCCTAAAGGGCACAACCTTTGATGAATGGATGGATTATATAAAGGAATGCATTCAATATGCTTACTCACCCTTTCATATCTATAAATAGGAAGGGATTATACTTTCCATCCATCATAACAACATCCCTTTCCATCTGAATAACATCAAAATTAGAAAAAAAAAATTGAAAGCACTAAGTGAGTGAACTCAAGTGCACCCATTAAACATTTAAGAAGAAGATTGTGTCCATATATAAAAGGATTGAGAAAGATTGTTACAATCAAATTTGTTGATTTTCATTGCATTTGGATATGGTTACTTCGGGTTTGACCTTGATTCTCCTTTATTAGAGTATACTTCAAGAAGAACACAAAGCGGATCGTTGTATTTTGGAAGTAGACAATCTTCAACTATTTGTTGTACCTTTAATAATATATTTGTATCTGGCAGAGCGAATTTTACTCTAAAAGAAACACCTTTCATAACAAGCCTAGAACTGGGTAATATCAAAACTTAATTTATTTATTTAGTATATGCATAAAATTATTAATTAAATATTAAAAATAAATTAATAAAATTATATAAAAGAGATTTATAATATTTTAACAGCTGGATTTTCCAACTGTCCTGCGTTGATAAAGTAGGTTGTAGATACAACATTGGATGAAAGAGTAATGGGAACTTTGACTTAAGAACAAAACAAGTATGAGTGAGATTATGAGTCCATTATCATCCCAGGCCATTAGATGGTTAATAAGAGGAAAATACTGTTAGTTTTGACCCACACGACCATTACGTGATCAGTTACTGGATGATTATCGTAACTGACTTCTAGAGAAGTGGAAGCTCCCATATCCTTGATGGTAGGATATACAAATGGGTCTCACCCTCTGCCTAGAATGTGAACACAAAACCAGTCTCCATCACCGGGTTTTTAAACAGGGGTCAAAGGGAGAAACGTAGCTTTAATTGTTCAGAAAATCCATGGATCCAAGTACGCTACCCTTTCATGATCTGTTTATGATCCTATTTACAGATTTTTTACAAATATAACTCATCTCTTGAACAGCTCTAGAGTGCAGAAAAGTAGTAATTTTGTCGATGCACGGTTGCAATGAACCGAAGTAAGTGTTGAACCAAAGTGAAAAAGCCACAAAGTATTTGCAAGGGTTCATAAAGAGCAACAATCATCTATAGCATATGTACTACCCGGGTTGCAATATCCTGATACGCATGATGAGTCATCTGAACAATAGGATCATAAGAGTAGCTGTCAAAATTAGAAAGGCATTAGCTGATGAGTAGTATATAGTTATGTTCAACATTGATCATCTGTTTCGAAGACAGTACACATCTCAGCAATCAGCTGATGAGCCATTAATTTTGAAGAAGAGTAGGTGATGAGTTGATTTGCCGCTTAAAGGTTAGTCTGGACTACTGAAATAACTTCACAGGAGGAAACCATGACTTGGTAACAGTAGTTGACGTTGATAGGGGCAAGGTTGTAGAAAAGGAGTGGAGGATGGACATTGATAGGTTCCATTGGAAACTATACATGGTTGAATAGGAGGGCACATCACCTGGGAAAGACCAAAACTTCAAAGAAAAGCAAAAAGCATGGTCGGTCGTCGTATGAAAAATATTAAATTAGCGAAGTTGGAACTAGTCCAACTACGGTGGAGTGGAAACTAGGATTTCAAAGGAGCTTTCACCAAAACTTCTTCGGCAAGAGAGGAGTAGGCTCCCAGATGCCATCATAGCAGTGGTCAATTATATTTATTTAATAGATTTGATTCTTACTCCTCTTACAATAAGACTATGAAGGCGGGCCGTAGTCAAGAGAAAAAGATATTGGGAACAACATTTTTGGTTTTTAATTGACTAAATAACTGGCCTAGATCACAACTCACTAATGATTGCAACAGTTGCAAGGAAGAAGTAAAACAAGAAAAGGAAGGGCAAAAGGAAAGAAAGAAGATAGAATAAAAGAGAATACAGCCAGTGCTAAAGATTCTAAGTAACAAATATGACAAACTTTTGATGATTTTGATAACCACATTCTTTCTCAGGGAAGACTTTGATGACAACATAATATGGGAGGCTACAATGGTCAGCTCTCGCAGCCACGAGAGCTATAATAGCACATATAGAGGCCTCAGCCTATCTCGAATCTGGGGCTTGATGCTTTTCATGCATTAAAACCAAGCATCGATAGCTCCATCACCATGATCCCAGATGTCTCCTTCAATTACAAACATGTTTGTCGAGTGAGCACCTTGAGGCAGAAGGGGTTTGGCTCGTATACTCGGATCTGCATCAGGATCCATGTAAAGCACATGCCACATTGGCGCAATGAGCATCGGACCTGACTCTTTTTTTTGTTAAGGCTTCGGACTAAGCTTTAGTTGGATGGAGTTCAATGGTTCCCATGAGATTTCAATCGTTTCATCCATCTGGTGCTCCACAATGATGATTTGTTGTGATGCAATTAGAGCCATCCGCTGGTCATCTAATCCAATATCCAACACAATCCTCTTGTTATCATGCCTGCGGGCTGCGGCCCATTCTAGGTGGACCGTGGACGGGGTCAGGGATCTGTACATGGGCCCTTGGACCGCGCCCGGCTGCTCTCGTTATCAGCACGCGATGCGATGGAAGCGAAGCCGGTTTCCGTGGACCGGATTTCTTCGCTGACCGTCCTGACCGGATATCCGAAAATCCCAAGCCGGCAAAGGGTGTCAAAAGGAAGGAATCTGGTGTCCGTCTGGAAAGAGCGGAAGCGATGGAAACGAAGAAACCCTAAAAGACGAATCCTTGGAGAGAGGAGATGGAGGGGAATATCCGATGGTAATAATCGCCTCCCAACTCTTTCTTGCTTTCCTTTCTCGAAACCATCTACATCTCTTCGGATACTATGAGAATACTTGCATGAGCATGAATCAGCATTCGCATTTCACAGTTGCTAGGAAAACAAAAAACACACCTGGTGCTGCTCCCAAGATTGGGTGAAGGCTTAACGTGCCATCGACAACTAATCATAAGGAAAAGGTGACAAATCATAATTTTCTAAGATGATTATATATGACATGACTCTATCGGGCACAAAAAGATATGGAGAAGTGTCTGCACTGAGCACAATTTGATGAAGTGTCCTACGGAAGAAACAAATGCAAGACTATTTCTGTTTCATGTCTGTTATATATTAGCTTATAAATATTGGACTCTTGTAGTTATGTGTCATATCTTTGTTTCGTTTTTTGTTATTAATGTAAGATAGCACAGTTTAATCAAAAATGTGAGATAACACTCAAGGCAAATGCTCTGATAAGTATCATTGTCTGGTCATCTTAGTCTGGTAGTCGGCGTATTTTGATGTCTTCATATATTGATAGCTCTGCAATTTTATATTGTACAAAAGTGCATAAAATTTAGACTTGGGGAACTTGA
Source organism: Phoenix dactylifera (assembly GCF_009389715.1). Classification (NCBI taxonomy): domain Eukaryota; kingdom Viridiplantae; phylum Streptophyta; class Magnoliopsida; order Arecales; family Arecaceae; genus Phoenix; species Phoenix dactylifera. The sequence continues at coordinate 16,822,435 of NC_052393.1, forward strand.
ACAATTAGTACTCATGTCATACCAAGTATCTATTGTCTGAGAAACAGTAATAATGAAACAAACTTAGGTTCCTAAACTAGTATCTATGGTTTAAAAGATGGATGGTGGTTCATTGGCCTCCCTCTCTTACATAATTCTAAATGATGGAAAATTCTGAATGATGGATCTAACTTAGGCCCCTAAACTACAATGTAGTAAGGGTAGGGCCCTCTTGGGAACATTTGTCTGATGGCTTAGTCCGATTTCTTATTTATCTTTCAGCAAGATTAGGATAGTAGAATGTACATGTTCAAGGAGGTGGCTAATATCAACACCTCTGACAGATTTCCCTCACTTTCTAAGTTTTCATGTAATAATGTTTTTGCAACACTTCAAATTAGATTATTGTTCTACATCTTTTACTGATTGGCTCGAGATGATTGTTTACAATAATGTTCCGACTTCCATAGGTTCAAAGATTATGTTTTTGCTAATTATCAAAATGTTAGGGCAATGTTCGCACCAAATGGCAACAGTTAACAATGTTATTCTTCGTAAACCCTTTTTTCCATCAATTTTTGTTTTTGTTTTTTTTTTTTGTAAATCGGCAGCTCACACTACCTAGCATGAGTACTGCCAGCTACATCAGCATTTTTTCATCAATTTTAACTGGAGCCTCTTTCTCTTCTTCTCAGCAAAATTACAATTCACAATCTCTCTTTTGTTTAGACAACTCATAAGCTTATTTGCACCAAGGCATTTTTCCTATTACTAGAGTTGATTTGGGCCCATCTTGCTGTTTTCTTTTATTATAATTTCTTAATAATGCTTGATCGATGTACAACTATTAGTTTCAGTTATTTTTATATTTAGAAAGATATAATATGCGAAATTGTTTTGCATAATTAATAAAAGTTATCTTCGTCATCTTATAATGTTTAAGCTGGGTGCGTACATTTCTCTCTCTCTTGAAAACAAGGCATTATTTTAATTAGATTTTTACAGCGGATACTCAAACTTCCAGCTGTGACTGAAACTCGATTTCTCTCAATGAGTTGATCATCATGGCATTTTTCTCTTTAGATACCATACGAATTTAATTTCTTACGCCTTCCTTGTTAAATATCATGATATTATTTACTTTTGACACATGATGGGCTTGTGATATTTGTTATGGTGCAATGATGGGCCTGATGCTTGATGATGTCTTTGCAAAGGTAGAAAACTGCCACTCATGGAGAAGCAAAAGCTGAAAGAGCTATAATACCGATTCTGCAGGTCCCACATGAGAATTTTGCTACTTTACTGGGACTCAAATGATGCTTCTTGGCTCATTGATGATTTGCAACAGAGAAGAAAAGATCAACTCAGGGACTCTTCCGCGAGGTACCCTAACTTTATCAGAAAAATGCATGTCAAGTTTCTTATCTTTTAAGAATTAACATGATGCATTTACCATTTCTTGACTATGTTGATTGATGTCTCACTTTCAGTGTGTAATATGGACATCCTTTTTTGTAGCTAATGGGAGCTTTAGATTGTGCCTTTTGAGCTTGCACACTACCGTTCAATGAGTCTGAATTGAGGCTTGCTTTTAGCATTCGCTTGCTGGTTTCTCTTGTAGGAAGGGAGGAATTTGATAAAATGAAGCATCAAGGATAGAAGAGGAACCTTTTGGTTCTTAATCTTTTTGTCAACATTAGCTTTCCATCTCCTACAGAGTAGACTGGATGTCCCTGAAACATGGTTAAAAAATGTTAACCTATGGGCCTAATAACCCTGGTACCAGAGAGATTGTTTGATCACTGACCAGCCGACGAAGCGGCCAACATGAACTCATTACTGTAGGACTATGGTTACTTGGAGGTAACTTTTCGTTATATCCGAAAGATCTCATTAGAAGTGTGTCCAACGTCGGAAAAGGTGTCCGTTTCAGCCCAGACGAAAGAATTGCGTTACCTCCTTGGTATATTGCGTTGTCTTGTGAAGTACGGGTCTCACCTGGACTGCAAAAAGATGCTTTGAGCTATGAATTCGTTATTTGGCTTGGGAAGGTGTAATTTCTAACTTTTATCTGAAGTGGGGAGACCTCTTATCATATGCACCAACCAAGTGGAGCTGTGGAGGTGCAACTCCTCAACTGGACTTCTCCAATTTTAGTTTGTACCAACCAAGTCTTCGGTTGGGATGGTTCCACTTTGCAGTTTTGGGGTTAAGGTCCACATGGCGTGGGAAATTTGCACATCGAAGTCCAATAATGCATTGGCCTTTTTTTTTTTTTTTTTGGTACAAATGCATTGGCCCTTCAGCATGAAACCTCATGAATGCACAGGCATTTATTTCGTTTTCTTTTTATCCTTTTCTGATTAAGAAGGCAGAATTGCTGCTGGTGTATGTTTAAGAAGTTGTGGTACCCAAACTGATTCAATATGACAAAGTTACGATCTCTAATTTAACTCATTTATCTTCTAGGCCTTTTTCTCTCTTTTTTTTTAATCCTAAAGCTAAAACTGTACTCCCCTTCAAAGATCTATTCTGTTACCCTTCCATGGTAAATCATTCAAAAAAAGGCACCTTCACAGAAAATGTTAAACCTCCCCATCCCAAGGATTATAGAATTAGCTTTTAGCCTGTCAAATCTGCTGCTTGTCGGGCAACACGTGTACATGTCCCACCACCTCGTCCACTAATACTAGAGACTTGTGTTGGCGGAGCACAGAGATACTACCATGCGCCTATAGCAGGCTCCCGGGGGGTTGCATCACGTGCAAATCATCTTGCTCATACGAACTTTGTTTCATTAAAAAAGGTTATTTTGAAAGAATCTTTACTTCACCCAGCTGATGTTAATTTACTATTTCTCTTGATAAAAATAGTAACAACGATCAGCGGGATCCTCTTACATTACATGGAAGGCCGAACAGCTTTAACTCTTATCGTTCGTTGATCCCCGATCCCCCGCCGTGTCGTGTGACAAAGCCCATCAATGCAGACATTTAAACAAACTTGATGTGTTGACGAATGGTAGACTTGAGCTTATGGAAGTGTAGATTTAGGCCGGTTTGGGGGAGCTTTTGGAGAGCGCGTCGTAAATTTAGTGATAGAGGAAGAGAGAGAGAGAGAGAGAGAGAGAGCGGACCGGGACAGATCCATGCCCCTCCTCCTGCGTCCGCCTCCTAACTCTAATCTCTCAATCTATATAATATCTCTCGCTCAATCCCAACAATCCCCGTCATCGTCGTCGTCTTCTCTTCTCTTCCTGATTCTTTTATGATTCCATGCCCGTGCCGTGTCCTCTTGACGTCGTGAGGCCGACCGACACATCATGATATTAGATGAGGTAGGATCCGGAACAAACCTCCCCTTCTCCTAATTTCCCTCCTCGATCCGTATGCGTTTCTTCCCCTAAAAACAAAAAACAAGAAAATAGGAACCCAAGAGGAAACAGCGAGAGGAGCAAGAGCTATGAAAGCCGGAGGAGGGATGAAGGATGGCTCTGATGGATACCACCCAACGACCCCCACCACCAACAATAAGGCCCCTCTCATATGGGGCATCCTCGCCACCAGCGGCAAGCCTTCCAACCGTCCCATGTTCATCCCCCGGTTCATGATCTGCCTTCTCGTCTTCATCTCCTCCATCTACTTCCTCTATACTATCAATCTCCTCTCCTCCTCTCCCCTTTCTCACCGCCAACTCCCCTGCTCCACCACCACCTCCTCCTCCGCCGTCGCCGACCCGCTCCTCCACCTTTCCTCCTCTAATATCTCCGTCCGTCCTCCCCACACGGCCACCACCATCACCAGGGCCGCGGCGCCCACGGGGCTCCAGCACATTGTGTTCGGGATCGCGGCTTCCGCCAACCTCTGGGACCGGCGCAAGGACTACATCAAGCTCTGGTGGCGGCCCCGCCAGATGCGGGGTTTCGTCTGGCTCGACAAGCCAGTGAAGGAGCTCGACAACTCCGCAGCCGCCGCCGGGCTCCCCGCCCTCAAGCTCTCCGGCGACACCGCCCGCTTCCCCTACACCCACCGGAAGGGCAGCCGCTCCGCTATCCGCATCTCCCGCATCGTCTCCGAGACCTACCGCCTCGGCCTCGAGAACGTCCGGTGGTTCGTCATGGGCGACGACGACACCGTCTTCGTCCCTGACAACCTCGTCCGCGTCCTCTCCCAGTTCGACCATCGCCAGCCCTACTACATCGGTTCCATCTCCGAGAGTCACCTCCAGAACATCTACTTCTCCTACGCCATGGCCTACGGCGGCGGGGGGTTCGCCATCAGCCGCCCCCTCGCCGCCGCCCTCGCCCGCATGCAGGACCGCTGCCTCCACCGCTACCCGGCCCTCTACGGCAGCGACGACCGCATCCAGGCCTGCATGGCCGAGCTGGGCGTCCCCCTCACCCGCCACCCGGGCTTCCACCAGTACGACGTCTACGGCGACCTCCTGGGTCTCCTCGCGGCCCACCCCGTGGTCCCGCTCGTCTCCCTTCACCACCTCGACGTCGTCCAGCCCGTCTTCCCCGGCATTTCCTCCCGCGCCGCCGCGGTCCGCCGCCTTTTCGACGGGCCCATCCGGCTCGACTCCGCGGCCATCTTCCAGCAGTCCGTCTGCTACGAAGCCGACCACCTCTGGACGGTCTCCGTCTCGTGGGGCTTCGTCGTGCAGCTGGTGCGGGGGGTGATGTCGCCCCGGGAGATGGAGTTGCCTGCGCGGACCTTCCTCAACTGGTACCGCCGCGCCGACTACACGGCCTACCCCTTCAATACCCGGCCCGTGGCTCGCAATCCCTGTCAGAGGCCTTTCGTCTACTACCTCTCCTCCGCCCGCTACGACGCTCCCCGCCGCACCACCGTCACCGTGTACGAGCGCCACCGCGAGGTCCACCCGGCGTGCCGCTGGAAGATGGACGACCCCTCCGCCTTCGTCGACCGCATCGTCGTCTACAAGAAGCCCGACCCCTCGCTCTGGGACAGGGTAATTAGTATATATTATAGAATAACTTCGGTGTTTGGCTCAGCTTGGTTAAGTACATATTATGGTTAATAGTGTTTGATGAAATGCTTGTTGCCCTTGTTGTTTGTGAAATGGACAGTCGCCGAGGAGGAATTGCTGCAGGGTGATGTCGTCGCCGAGGGATGGGAAGAAGGGAAATAAGACGATGACAATTGATGTGCGCGTTTGCCGGGAAGGCGAGATTAGTGAGATCTAGCTACCTCCCATTTCTTTGTTTGTGATTCTTGGCCTGGGATTGGGGAGGCAAAGGGCTTTGAATCATGACCGCGACTCGGCTCAGACCTCTACAAAGAAACTAGATGAAAAGGAGAGGCAGAGAGATTCGCCATGTATTATTTATGTTTTTTTGGCTGTAGGGTTCAGCTCGCTATTTATTATTTTATCTGTATTCTATATTTCTATTTCTATATGCTTGCCTCTATGTATGCAGCTGGTCACGAGGGGCTGGAAATTTTCTTGTGACATCACTGGGATGCTCTGGTCCAGACTTGTTTCCGTTGCCTCCAGACTCTTCCTGTACGTGATATAGATATAGATGTCAATATATGTAGTAGTATATAGTCACGGCATCAGTATTATAAGCATTCAAAAATCAAAAACGCTAGGCCTCCTAAAAGGTGACCCGGTCTCATTCCACAACTGCATACTTCTCTCCATCTAAGAAAAACGAGCAGTATACGCGTCAATATACGAGCCGGAGTCCCGTACTTGTTTTCGCCGGGACGGGCGGGGAATGATGGGGTGGCAAAACGGTAAATACGTAGGGTGGGAGGGGAACTAGGGTTAGATTCCTTGCAGCGGCCTCGAAACTGTTTGCAGCGGTGGCGATCGTACGGCTTCGTCGCTCAGGATGGATCTACTCCACGTGGCTTCCATCCCCCCTTTTAGTAATGGCATCATCATGCTTGAGCCCTCGCGGGCCCCATCGTATAGGCCGTGTGCGGAAATATGGAGTCGGCAAGTCCAAAAAGAAGACCAAGAAAGCGAGTGGTCGCATGGCACCGACTCCGTGATCATCGTGACCCTTCCAAGAGTCGAACTTGGATTGTTGTGACTTGTGCTTGGCATTTTACTTTTTGACGTGCTACCTTGCAGGCATGCAGAATATATAGCTGATTAATTTCGGGATATGCATCCAATACTTATGGATCGATGGTGATTCATCTGCAGTCTTTAGAGTTTTATGCTCCCAAGAATTCTGGCCAACCGAAGGCAGCAGTCTTTGCATAATTTTGCAAATGATGACATGAGTGCAATTTTCCATGGAGTACGAAGGAAGTACGAATTAGAATTTCCCAGCTAACAAACATTTTAGGGTAATTTATGAGCACTCCTCTCCAATTATCCAGCATCCAAGGCTACGGCACAATGATTTAGTATAAATAGGTAGAACTAGATGTAGGTGCAGTTTGTCGAGCATGATTCTGGTGGTATTTGGACATGAAGCCATGGTGGTGTTGAACTTATATTTCTACCTGATAGATTGGTTGCAGTTACTAATGGAAAAAAGCTGGAAGTCTAGTGCAATTAGGACATAAGCTTAAAAAAAAATTGGCATACCAGTTTCTTTTTCATTTGGTGTCAAGGTTAACACAGTTTGGACCCTGGTATCCAAAAAAAAAAAAAAACGTAGTTTCTTTTTTGTATTAAAAAAAAAGAAAATGACATAAGCCAGGATCAAGATTAACTGAAAACAAAGTTGCACTTATGGCATCTAAAATGACGTACAGTTGCTTTTTTTAACCATTTTTGCTTGCGAATAGACCTTACCCCAACAAAAACTCTTGGTGGTAACATGACCACCATATTTCTTAAAATAAAATCTACAAAAACAAAATTATAACGTCTAGTCTCCCATTGTCCATTTTTGTTTTTGTCATTATATAAAGAATTTATACGTTAAACTTAGTGCGCGTACAACGAATCTATGTGTGAAAGAGTCGAAATGGTGGTTCGGATCAACTCCACCGAGCTGTCTATTTAGTTGGGACCATCCATCCCCAGCTGAGCCTTTTAAGCGAGACAGAGGAGCGTCCACGCCACACCTAAGGCGACGGTTCTCGATTATCGAGTCCGTCTGTCCTGATTCCTCCGGTCGTTTCAAACCAAGGTCTTCAAAATAGTCTGAGCCTCTCTTACCTTTTGTTTACCATCCTTGGGTTGCGGTAGATCCGTCTTGCAAGCCTGCAGGTTTCGTAAAATAGAAATAACGATTCTTTGGTCTCCTACCATGCTAAACTGTACACAAACTTGCAGAAAAAAAGCCAAAGAAAGCGCACATGCCGTGCTAATTGCAGTGGAATGCAAGGATAGGGGCATTAGGAGAATTAGAATTGTTGCCGCCGGATCTTGAACCAAAATGCTGCACGGGCTGCTCTAAGGTTGATGGAAACCGAATTGAGCGAGATGGTTGAGGTAAGAAATGACTAATCGTCTTCAGAAATGATCTGTAAAAAGTCCACTTATCAAAAAAATTTTGGTGGTGAATCTTGTGATGCTTAATCAGAATGATAGAGCAACGACGTGCCTTAGTTGGCTAAATAAGCTTAGTTCGCTACCCCTTTATATAAGGTCATATACTCATCCGTTATTTGATTTGGCGCGATGTGCCTTAACTGTATGGTAGTGATCGGCTGCATGTTAACCATGTGGTAACTGTCTTACGTGAGTAGTATGCGGCAGCAATTACGCTGATCAAGCATTAACTACAGTGTCGCTGTAACTACTGATCTTTATTAGCATAATTAAAGTGGTATCAAGGTTTACATCAAAGTTGTTCATCTCGGTTAATATCGAGGCTAAAAAGATGAGTCTAATTCGAGATCAAAATATCTAATATTTTTCTATTAAAAATTATTCTAAAATTTAAGAATATATATTGGCAAATTTGAACTGTAATTCCTTTAAACTTGAAAAGGGGACTGTTGTGGGATGGGGTTCCCAGTTTAGTCCCACATCGGCTAATCAGCGGAAAGGTCTGTGCCTTATAATGAGGAGGCCTAAAAACCTTTCCTTACGAGGCGCTCCCCCAAGGGGGACAAAATCGTGCGGGGGTGGAACGGGCTACGGCCCTGGGCGACCTCGACCCCGATCCCCAAGCGGACAATACCTTGCTCTACCGAGCTGAGCTGCTCCAGCACTCTCTCGTTCAGACGAGGCACCTTTTATAGGACAAAACCGTGAGGGTAGGGGGCAACCTCCGCGGACCCCCGCGCCGTCAGGGCTCGGGACTGTCATTGGGACTGTCATTGGGCTCCGCCCTGGGCGACCTCCCTGGGCGACCTCCCGCAGACCCGAAGCGGCAATCCCAGAGCGGACAATACCTCGGGAGGGACGCAGATGCTTTCCCTGCTCGGCCGGTGTGTGGGCTGGTGTCGGGGTTCCGACCCCACATCAGATGGCGCTAGAGGAAGGGACCCGGCCACGCACAGACCTTCCCACTGGGGGGGCTGTGTTGTGGGATGGGGTTCCCAGTTTATTCCCACATCGGCTAATCAGCGGAAAGGTCTGTGCCTTATAATGAGGAGGCCTAAAAACCTTTCCTTACGAGGCGCTTCCCCCAAGGGGGACAAAACCGTGCGGGGTGGAACGGGCTACGGCCCTGGGCGACTGTCATTGGGCTACGGCCCTGGGCGACCTCGACCCCGATCCCCAAAGCGGACAATACCTTGCTCTACGAGCTGAGCTGCTCCAGCACTCTCTCGTTCAGACGAGGCGCCTTTTATAGGACAAAACCGTGAGGGTAGGGGGCAACCTCCGCGGACCCCCGCGCCGTCAGGGCTCGGGACTGTCATTGGGACTGTCATTGGGCTCCGGCCCTGGGCGACCTCCCTGGGCGACCTTCCGCAGACCCGAAGCGGCAATCCCAGAGCGGACAATACCTCGGGAGGGACGCAGATGCTTTCCCTGCTCGGCCGGTGTGTGGGCTGGTGTCGGGGTTCCGACCCCACATCAGGGACCTCCATGAAAAATACAAGCACGAGATTAAGCTACTCGGAACAAATCAATCTCTTTCTCTCTCTCTCTCTCTCTCTCACGCGCCCGCGCGCACAAATTTGTTTGATAAACCTAGCGAAGTGGTTCTGGAAAAGATCTTCCCTCGGAAGCAGGAAGAGGAGCCTTCGTTTGGCTAATTTATAAGCAGTTCTCCTCGGTCCTGTCATAAATTGACGGTGCCTTTCCCTTCCAAAGCCAAGTTTGATCGGTCATATCATGCGATGGGATTTAAACAGAAGAGGTCGAACAAGCTTAGTGAGGCAAATTTTAGTTATCACGAAAAGACTTGATAAACGCCGAAATTTCCTAATCCTAAGGGAGGCATTGCCCGAAAAAAAATGGAAAAAAAGTATGGTCAACGGAAAAGTAATGAAATGCTTCTTATTTAATTGGGGTTTTCAAATGAGAGATGAAAAAGTTGTATTCACATGAAAATATGATTCCATATTTTATGAAAAAGTTTTTCATATGAGAAACATGGAAAAATTACTTTTTCATTGAGAATCACTTTATTTTTATTTTTTTCCAAAAAAGCCTTTCAGCATTAAAAAAGCATTAAAGACCTAATTTTTATTAAGGGCATAATAAGAATTATATATAACTTTTTCAGAAAAATGGATGGCCAACCAAACATAAGCATTTTGAAAATTTGTCACTTTTTCATGATCAACCAAACATGTCAAAAGTACTTTCCTAGGCATTCTCTTTCTAAAAATTTATTTTCCATAAATTATAATTTAAAAAAAAAAAAATACTTTCTACAATCCAAACGAGTCCGTAGAGGTATATCGCTTTTAACCACCAACCAGCATCGGGTGCTGCTTCTTTTGTCATATAGCTTACTGCCTGGCAGCTTCCTTGTTCATATAAAGTTGTTGGGCCGAGACACATGCCTAGCGCTACGGTGGGGTAAAGCCGTCACTTTGCCTGCAATCCCATTTTTGTCGGCCGGAGATGGAGCCCACCATTGACATCGCCCGCACCCAGAACTCTGATTATCCGGCCTCTATTAACTGTTTCATGCATCCTACTCATCGCTCTTAGGAGTAAAGAATGAGGAAATAGGGGTGTTGGGGAAAAACCCAAGTCATCCCGAAACGAAGGCGTCCGACCAGGAAGCGCCGACCAAAATACGCCGACCTCGCGACGCTCGAGCTGAAGGCGCCCAACTGGGCAACTAGCTTGGCTCGGCACCCGGCCGGGTGCCGAGCCCCGAAATGCCTTGTCCAAATATTCGACCCCGGCCTGATTCCTTGAGGAAACCTGACCCTAGATATCCAACTCCACCGTACTCTGCTACCGTCGTCAAGCCATTAATGCGCGTGGCCTCTGCAGGCCTCCAGTGCACTCAACAATTAATGAACGCGGCTCAAGATGATCTCCGGATCGCTCGACCATCAAAGTGTATGGCTTTCCCTGATCACCGGTTCACTCAACAATTAATGCGCTTGTTATCTACGGACCCCAGGCCCTCCACAGCGGGCGGTTGAATCACTCCACCAGGTCCGATCAACAACGACAATTCGCTGACTCCGGTCTGATCCGATCTCATCCCCCACGACGCCATTAATGAACATGATTGTGCTCAATTATCACAAAGAGGACAATCTGCCCCGTCACATCACAGGTAATCCAACCCCCTCTATAAAAGGGGAATCCCTCCATTTGAGGGGGGGAGGAGGAAAACTCTAATTTCTTACTGCTATCCCCACTCTTATATTGGCCCCCTCTGACTTAAGCATCGGAGGGCCGGCGCCGGAAAGCCCGGCCACCGGCTTTTTGCAGGTCCTCCGGAGGACGCCACCAGCTGACGTACCGCCACCCACCGTTCCAACAGCAGGAGCTTCTCCCCACTCAGCCGACGGTCGCCTCCGGGTCCAATTTCCAGCAACAAGGGGCATATTTTTACTATATTTTATAAAATATTAAAAATTTCAGAAAACAGCTCCCCCAAGTCTATTGGAGCTAAGCATGATATACGCGATAGTCCTGACCAAAAATATGTCGAATATTCAAAATACATATTGGAATGTTTTAAAGTTGTGGATCAGCAAAATCATCCATGAACGTTCAAGTGTGCATCGCTCTAAAAGGAAAAAACTTAATTTTTATTAGAAATCTAAGCGAAAAAGTTTTATACAAAATTTACTTCTGCAGCAGTCTGATCAGCATACCACACCGTATCAAGCATGAAGGCGACTAAGTGGCTCAAGGCCGGCCTCTGATCATCTCCCAACTCCATGATCTGGAGTCGAAGTTTTCTCCCCAGCTTTTGACACTAACTTCAGGGCTCGTTTGTTTTGCTTTCCCGAGAGACCTCTTGAGGTACCTGGTGGCATTCGCACGTTTCGATGATAAAAAGCAAATAATGCAGGGTTTTTGCTATTTTATTAAATTGGGAGCGGTCTATTTGACCGACCTAGTTCTTTTGGCTCAAAAAAAAAAAAAAAAATTCTTTGTCCCCAAGATGGTCGGATGGAATCCGAATCTAAGCAGATTCCGGCCGTAATCAGGTCTATTTAGAGGCCCTCTTCGACTCCTCTCTCACACTCACCGAAGATTCAAGCCTGAACAGAGCTCTTCATGGGATATTTTCTTGGTTTTTCTCTCTGAATGCCGGCCGCTACCGATGTTGTTGTCACTGCCATTTGCTGCCGGGAATTAGGTAAGATCCCGATTAGCCTTAATTTATCCAATCTCTTTCTCTTTCGATCTCGCTTATTTCCGCCGTCGGCGCTCATCACGGAGATTCTCCTACGGTTCACTATGATGGCTTATGCCTTGGCCAGAGTTCCGACCGTCGGGACGTCTTGATTCCTTGAGATAAGGGAGCGGAACCCCTATTTTAGGAGGATTTTTCCTCGTTACCAGTTGCCGTCGATCGCCGTCCACAGTAGAAAGCCGTGGGTCCTTGATGCCGAGCACCACCTACAACCACTCTCTTTCTTTCTCTTTCTTCGTTAGAGAGAGAAGCTTATTTTCTCTCTTTTCTCTCTCTTCCCCATACTTTCTCTCTCTTATTTCTCTCTTTGCAAAGTTTCTCTCTCTTGACACATGGGCCAGACATGCTGATTGATCCAGGTTGATCTGTGCTATTAACAATCAAACCCAGACCTCTAATTGAATCGAAACTGGGATTCTCTCTCTTCTCCATCCCTTCTCTCTACAAGTTTCTCTCTTTATATGAACTTTCTCTCTCTAAAATTGTTTGGACCCCATAAGTACGACTCTCAGTAATTTTGGATCGACCTTAGTGAATGGTTCTGAATCCAGGATAATCGGATGGCGTGTCAGCCCCCACCTTGGTCCTTGCCAATACTGTTAGATTTGATCACTCCCGATCTCTGTTGAACCATTCGTGCCCTAATTCGAACATGATTCGATGAAGCCATCTTGATTTGGCCGATTCAGATGTCAGGCACTCCTGCTTGGTCAACCCTGTGAAGGTGTTGGAATTTAGAATTTTTATTTTTAAAATAAATATGATAAAATTATAAGAAGAATTTTTGAGATTAATTAGATCTATTAGCTAGATTTCATTTGCAAGATAAGTAATGTAGCCATTTTTATAGATTTATTAGCAAATTATAAATATTATCTGAATCGAATTATTTTTGATTTATGAATTTAATGCATAGTGTTTTATTAATATATATGTTTTTTTTTCTAGAATATTGCATGATTCTTGGTTGAACGTATTGGTTTTAATATGGATTATGTTTGATTGATTTCGATATCGCATCTTACGATTTGGAACATCGAACATATTTTGAGAGAAAGAGTTTTGAATTGAAATGAATTTGGACTCGCAGTCAAACTATATTTCGTTACAGTATATTAACTCGGTATTTTATTAATTGGCTATAAAGATATTATAATTGATGCACTTATTTGATGTTTCTTTCCTACTATACTTCTAATAGGATGAAATATGAAAACAAGAACAATAACCTCTCTCTCCACCAATATCACATCTCGAGTATCAGAACATTTCTATATCAGAATCTAAAAAAATGGCATGGATAGATTCAAAATCTTTGTACTTGTCAAGATAGTAGAATCTATATCATTTAGAATTATCTGAATAGCCAATAAAATAACATGGTTGTATGTATAAACTTATTCTTTGATGGAGTATAAATCTTGACCTCTACAAAGCAACCCCAAACATGAAAGTGATTAATACCAAATTTTCTGCCAACCTATAAATCAAAAAGTGTCTTAGGAATAGCCTTACTAAGAATCCTGTTCAAGATATACATGGCGATATTTAAGGCCTTACCTCAGAGATAACCATATCCTTAAGAGTAGTACGATTATGCTTCTCAATCACACTATTTTGCTCATGGTTGAGGTATGATGTATTGAGTACCTATCCCACACTCTTGTAAGTACTTGACAAATACTCCTATTTGTTGGCCAAATTCACCATATCGGCCATAATATTTGCCACTACAATTAGATCTCATTATTTTAATTATTTTTCCAAGCTACTTTTCAACCTCAATTTTAATGATTTTAAACTTATCGAGTGATTCCGATTGTTTTTTTAAAAAATAGACATACTCATAGCAAGAAAAGTCACCACTGAAAGTAATGAAATACCTACTACCCCAAATAGTAGGATCTAGGAACCCACTAATGTATGTGTGGACGAGTTCTAAAAGTTAATTACTACATGTAGACTCCTTTCTTTTTGTTTTGGAATAGGTGTAAAAATTATTAAAGTCAAGCGAAGACTGAATTTCATCATCAATTAATACATTTGAATCATCTCTTTAAAAATGTGGCCCTTCACTTCAAGGATTATAAATCTAGGATTCTGATTTTCACTTCAAGGATTATAAATCTGACCATCCATTTTGGAACTATTATCCTTTTTTCTTATTACGTGTGGGATCTTACACCACACTAGCACTCTCACCCTTTTTCCTATAAAAATTGTCTTTCTCTTGAACACAAATAGAGATGAGTTCATTCCTCTATACATTATATACATTTTTAAGCTGACTAAATTGCGTAGAGAGAGAAATAAGAGCTTGACGAAAAAAGAGCTTGATGAAAAAGAAAAACATTAGGAATGGATATCTCAAGATTACTAAGCATGGATGCAATACTCTAGTTTCATAATATAAGCTCTAACACTACCAATACCATCATACCTTATATTAATTAATTTACCCATTTAGCTCTCCACTTTAGCCTTATCAGATTTTACATGCATCTTACTTATGACATCAAAGAATTACCTAGCATTAGCATTGTTAGATATAGCATCTAGAATAGAATCAGATATGGACCTTTTTATAATCATCCAGCTAAGATGATTCGCTCTCTACCACTTTTCATAGGCAGCCTTTTGTTTTGGAGTATCTTCACTAGTGACTTGAGATGGAGGATCATCATGCAGTGCAATATCTAAATTTATCAAACCAAATTTTAGCTTAATATCACATTTCTATCCCTTGCAGTTTGTTCCAGTCAAAGTCTCAATAAGAACATCAATGTTATTCACAACAAAAATGTTAACCGCTAAACAATCTTTATACGGTTAATCAATAGACATATATGGATAATCAATATGCTTGAACATATTTATAAGCATTACTTTAATGAGGGTTCTTGATGCTTAAAAATATCAGTAAAATTACCCAGTTCGTCCCAAGCAAAGCGATGGCGCCAAGGTTGCAACGATGACCCCCCCTCCTCTCTCTCTCTCTCTCTCTGCGCGCGCGCGCGCTTTGCATCACCCATTTCCATTAGTTGGCCATTCCGAGACATGCCATCATCAATACTCTTAATGGTGCAAGGTCACAACTCTTTGTTCTTAACAGAAGAGCAAATATAGTGGGAGTGGCATCATCTGAAGTCAAATAAAGCTATAAAATAAAAACAAACCCAACACCATCTGGTGTAGAGTTAGAACTAGAACCATTATTTGATAAAGAAAAGACATGCTTCTTAAATCCCTCACACTCGAGACACAAAAAATAAAACAAAAGGGGAAAAAAAAATAAACACGCATACATACGCACAATCACAATCACATGAAGTAATACACCAATTCACATGGCAAAATCCTGTATATGTAGAAAACAAAATGTCAGGGGGGAAAGAGGTTATCTATGTGAGAAAACTTCATTCCTTATAGCATGGAAGAGAAGCCAACCGGACATCAAAAAACTCATTTTGCATTTCAGCCAAAATGCGAAATTCTTTTGCTTCAAACCCTTAGATTTACATGCCATGGCATAAACGAAAAAAAACTCCAGTCCACAATCATCACTTGAAGCGAATCGTATAGAATGATAGATGTCCGATATATTGCCTATAATATACAATCAGGGGTACACTTGTTAGTCCTTTGAAGGGCAAACACTACATCAATACGACTGCATTATCTCCTCTGAGCAATAGATGATAAACAATAACAACAATCGACAATGCAGCTTACCCAGCAATTGTAGATGTAAACTTAGACACGCGAAACAGAGTCGAAAGCATTCAACAAATGATGGTTGTACCTTAATGCATAGTCTCTGTGTCTGCTGAATCAACAGTTAGTGTAGTCATGTAAGGTGCCTCCAAGTTCAGCACCATGCTGCCGAATAATCCTCGCTGCTTGCAGAAGAATATCTTGCTCTGTAGCATAATGCTCATCTCTTCTCTACATTTGCAACAAATAAATGTCAGTGCAGCTTCAAGCAGAAAAATTTGGAAACTTTACTAT
Source organism: Phoenix dactylifera (assembly GCF_009389715.1). Taxonomy (NCBI): domain Eukaryota; kingdom Viridiplantae; phylum Streptophyta; class Magnoliopsida; order Arecales; family Arecaceae; genus Phoenix; species Phoenix dactylifera. Next base: position 16,838,156 of record NC_052393.1, read on the forward strand.
GGAGCAACTACTTAAACAGAGAATTTAGTATCAATAGAAGAACCTTAAAAATACTGGCAAATTGCAGATCACCTAATTTACAGCCTGCTTGTCTAGGCCACATGAAAGTCAGCAAAACTGAATGAACCCTGATATAAGTAAATATGGTATCAGGATTTGTTGACCCTACCTATGCTTGTCAAATATGACAATAAACTCAACTTTTTGGGTGGTAGCAGTGAGAAGTTTTAGTGTCATCATTTCAGATTATCAAGTTTATGATGAATTTAACTTTCATGGTCTAACATTTTCAGTTAAGAATAAGACCTAGATTACAGGTTAGATAATTCAAGGCATCATCCACACTGTAATAGTAAGACAATATTACTAAAATAAAAGCATTAGACTATCCATGAGCACACTTGTCCTCTCTTCTCTAGACAAATTAAAGCTGCAAATCCTCCATTGAGTAATAACCACATCTGGAAGTTCATTTTAGGCTAAGAAACATGTGATATGTTCTCCACAACATTTTTGGTTAAAGTAAACATGGTGCATTTTGCCAAGATACCTGAAATTTTCCATAGAACGAGAAATGTCGCATCAGAGTCAGTTTCATTTGACCATCATTTGAAATTTGAAGTATTTAACATATCCGTCAAAACTTTGGTCCATGGTCATACTAATTAACATGCACTAGTTGACTATTTTCATGTTCACTACTCAATCCGTCCGTGGAGCCTTCCCCAACTTGTTCCAGCTGACCCATCACCCATGTGGATGATGATATCACAAGAATAAATTTACTGAAATGCATATATACTCTTAAAAAAATAGGTGATTTCACAGTTAAGTATAATGATAACAAATTAAAGTAACTACAAATACTTAATCATGATTATTACAACAGAAGTTTATGTATTTTTGTTCTAGATAAAAATCAAGTTACTTTGTCCAATACAAGTGTTTGGGGTAGATAAAAGCATTTTAATTTTTGCTGTATGCCAAACCAGATGTACATAGCTAAAACACTTGTAACATGTTTGGGTTCTGGTTTTATTAAAATAGAATAAAAACCTTTAAAGTAAAATTATCCTCTTTCAGCCAAAATACCAAACCATGTTTTGTACAATCTTGAGACCAAGCAGCATATATTTTACGAGGATTGGAAGGCTCATTCTTTTAACTTACCAAGTTGACGTTCACTGATACCTATGCACCCAAAAATGAAGAGTTTGTGTATGTTGGATCATTTTAAGGATCACAATAAACTGGACATAAAATAATCATTCATGAGTTAAGGCAGGTTATGAAAGTGCCATTTTGCGTCACTTTGCTGTCAAATTCTAATATAATATGAATAATAATTTCAGTCATTATTGATCTGTAGAACTTAATCCTTCTTTTTATTGCTTCTCTGTTCATTGGTGTTTACACTCAAAATTATCCAATGATAGACCAAGATAAAAATGCATCAACCAAGGTTTATTAAGTTTTTTGTGTATTGACACTTGGAGAGATCATGATTACCCACCTGTCAACCATACACGAGGCCATATTTGGATAGTTTATTACTGGAATTAACTTATCTAGGAAAAGTTATTTAGACAAAGAGAAGATACTCATGCAGGAAACCATCGGCAACCATCAAAGGAATTACCAAGACAAGAAACCACCCGCAATAAGGTAGTTAGTTTTGGGGAAAAGAGAAAAAAAACTTATTTTCTGCCTTAAGAAAAGGAAGATGGCTTTATTTGAGATCTCGAGCAACTTCAGACAAGACTATGATGGAGCTACCATGGTGCCTATACTGAATGGGCTCTCTTAGCCCTTTATCTGAGAACTTGGTTTAATGGGCTCTCTTGGCCCTTTATCTTAGATCTAGGTTTTCTTCTCTAGATCAAAGGTCTGACATACTCTAGAGATCATCTTGGTATTTCAATGTGCGCTTGCTGTTCTTAATCATTTATGTCCCCAAGGATTTATAAATTTAGATAGAACAAAGATAATGTTATTATTTGCTTTCTTTGATCTAATTCTTGTCTTTGATTGGCTTATTCTATCATCCTTCTTTGTTTTTATTGCTCAGCAGATTTTAACTCTTCTTCATTGAAGCATGAAAAAGAAACAATCCTCTAATCGACCTAAGCCATGGTCGATCACGAGGAAAAATTAAAAAAATGTGAAAGGTGTTTGTTATTCATTTCTTCCACCTTCAATTCTTAACTTATTTAGAAACAATCAATGCTTGGTAAATTTAAAATCTACAAACAAAAGAAAAGACAACCTCAACACCTAATTAATGAAAAACCTTAATGCATTTGAACAGACATATGAGACCATCAATTTCCAACAATAAATTTATTATATATCAGAATATATGTAATTATTAGATATGCAAAGTAGTAATGTTGAATATATAATAAATAGAAAATGCAGAGTATTAAAAAATGTAAAAATCGTGCATGCACAAATTTAGTCATATTACCATGCTCCCAAGTGTTAGAACTAGCATCCTTGCAAGCACCTAGGTCCAAGACTTGGTTAAGAGAAGCAGGTGTAGATGTAGGATCAGACTCTGGTGTGGAAGCGAGAAATTGGTCTCTTAAAAGATTTTTTCTAATGAAGTGGATGCAGAGACAAGATTCAGGGAGTTTGCAACAGTTTTTTCTCAGTTGTAGTGGCCACTATAGCGGTTTCTGTAGCAGTTTTGGACCTAAACCACTATGCTATTTTCCATGGTAGCCTCAATAGCATATGGGCTAATAAAACCCAATATAGCAGGTGTAAAGCCTCTATAGTGGCCGTTACATTATTGCTTTATAGAGGGCGCTATATTCCAAAGCCGGCTGGACCAGTTCTAATTGGACTAGTTCAGCAACCAAGCAATAATTTTGACCAGTTTAGGGGCTTATTAAAAGAAGGGCCAGTTCACTTATTTGGTGCCCTAATCAAACAAAGAGTACGAAAGAAGAGAATGGAGAGCGGGAAAGAACAGAGGCATCCCTCAGTGCTGCACCACCAAGCTCGAATTTGGAAGCTCCCTTTCTGGTGCTCCACAGTTGGCACACAACCTAGCTTGCCAAAGACAAGAGAGGAAGGCTTGGAAACAGGTTAGTTTTTTCCCCCGTGTTTTTTTCCTTCTTCTCTTCCCCTTCCATTACTTCCCAGCAGCCGTTGCATCCCTTCTTTGTTTTCCTTTGGTTTCAGCTTCCCCATTCTCTTTCCCTGTTTTTCTTTTTTCTGTTTTCACTCTAAGCAGCAGAAGAGCAACTATTTTGGGCTTTAACATACATGCCAGCTCCCCTGCTTGCTGCTTTATGGACAACATTGGAAAGTTTTAACTCACTCCCTTTGCTGCAGAATAACATCAGAGTGTGTTATGCAATAGCATGGCTGTTACAAGATTTATTCCAATAACATTATATGAATGTTGATATGATAGTATGATTTTAAGTTGATAATGTTTTATATTTGTCCTTGATTTTTGTTTTACCTTTTTGTATGAAGTTGATGTAGAGTATTGAATTTTGATAGTAAGAAAAACACAGATTTGTTTTAACTGCCTGCTTTGGGTTCATAGCATCCACTAGAGAACCCAATATCAATTGTCTCCTATGAACCCACCTGGCAACATGCCCCCAATCTCTTTTTTGATACACTGGAGTTTCTAAAGTGGGTCCAGCATCTATAGTCCAAAACATGAGTATCAGCTATATTTGAATTCTAGTGCAAGTTCAGCCAGATATTTCTAAATATTATGTGAAAGCTAACATACTTGAAACGCAAAATTAAATTGCATAAATTAAACACTTGAAGCAACATAAAGGTCCTAATTAACAGTTGTAGCTATTCTTAGCTACCATTACTGAGAAGTGAGAACCATATTTGAAAAATTTAATTCACTGAAAAAGTTCATCAATCAGAATGTAAACAATGTTTCATAATCTTGAAAAGAATGCCAAAAAAAAAAAAAAAAAAAAAAACTAAAAGAGTATACTTACCATGCTTTTGAGATTGCATCCAAGAGTAAGCTCTGCAAATGAATTTTCTATTCGAGAAAGGTAACAATAAGGGACATCCTTTTCCAAGAAAACTTTTGAGCTAGAATGTAGCATGGATTTTATCTCCTCAGAAATAAGGGGAATCTTTTCTATATCATGAATACGTATAGGAATTTTGGTCACACTAGCACGCCATTGAGCACGTGATTTATTCACAATCACCTGCAATTTTTGCAAGTAGCATCGTTAGTTATGGAATATAGACTTTTGTTCACATTTTGGCAGCATCCGTAAAACTTTTGTCCCAATTCTAGCCATGAAGATCTTTAAAACAAAACTTTCTTCACGAATAAGAACATGAACTGTACTCTAAAAGTGATAAGGAGTTACTGTGGCACATTCCATTCATTGAAGCAAACATCATGCAAGATAACTTCAGAAAGCTTAATGTGGTATGCTCCAATTCCTAACCTGTCTTGCCTTGGATTCCAAATCCTAGTTCAGATTTCGGACTATCTATTAAAGATGATTGGATTTAACTTGTATTGATTATTTACATCAGCAAACAACTTGACTTCAGAGACAAGAAAATAGTTATAGAATATTGCTTGTCATTTCACCTAACTTTGGAGTGATCAGGTATTTATGTATATATGAGCATGTTGCAGCCATGCTATGTGAATTTTATAAACTCTAGAAAGCATAGTATATCAAGTTTTCAACTTTTATCTCTCAATAGCAGAGTGCTTTCCATAGCAAGGATATTATAATTTTTGTTAGATCAGTAGGAACATTAAAGTTGAAGCTTGAAAGTTCGTGCATCATGCAAGTATAGCAATTTGAGTAATATCTCTTGTATGGTTCACGATTTTCCAAGTTGCTCCCTACAATTTAGCAAATATAGTTGGAGTTAGTTTCACGGTTTAATAAGTTGATCAGGAGGGTGTCTATATATCCTAGATAAAGAATAAATCATCAAGTAGAATGTAGTAACCCGATAAAATAAATAATATGATTTCTCAGTGTTGAAATTAGTTAGCATGGTTTTCTATGATTTACCAGCTACAACTGTGGTGGCTTGACAAGGAGAAGTAAGCAAGACCTGAGCCATGAAAGTCTTTGTGTATGAGGAAACTGAACCCAAGATGTGGATGGAACTTTAATGAAGGTCACTGAAGCTGGAAATTTGATCGCAACTCAGCATGACATACAAGAGTCAGTAGAAAGTGGGAGTATTCATACTTCATAGTCATTGCCATTTTAAGCATGCACACTAACAAGGATGGACCACTGCAGGAGTATCATAATTTGAATAGGTGGAATACCAGACTCAGATTAGATCGCATTTGGTCTCCTATTTCAAGTTCAGTACGATTTAGAATAGGACTTAAAAGGATGTGGCTTATTTTCTTAGAACTTAGTCAATTCATTATTGTAATAGATGAGTTGATGAATCATGATAATCTGAATGGGTGTCGAAATCATAAACGGAAGAAAGTTGGTATATGACTGGGTTTCATAAATTTTGCATATGAGCTCAGCTCTGTTCACATAGCATGAAGTGAAGAAGGAATAATGATTAAATGGGTAGTCTTAGAGAGTGAGCGGTAAATGAGTTTTATGGAGAAAATCTTGCACTGAGTACTTGGAGTCGCAGTGTGAGAGCCTAGGAAGGAGTAAAGCAGAGTATTTTTATAATTTTGTCATTTATAAGTTAATAAAAAAGATTTTCTTATTTCTCCAATTGTCACCACAAGTTCATGCATGACAAATGCAACACTTGGTATGATAGGTGATTTTGGTGACTTCAGTACAAGTTTGCTATGCCCGACTTGAACCTGAACCAGAACATGAAAATGATCTGTAACAGGTTATACACTAATCCAAGATCACAATATGTGGGAGAGAACAATCATAAGTGCCTTCAGAAAGTGTGTCAATTTTCATGGGGATTGAAGAACACTGCAAGGTAAAAGTGGGTCTCTAGTCAGGAACGAGCAATTAGCTAGAATTTAATTTGTCCAATTGAGAAAACTGATGAAATCAGGGGAAAAAAGTTAATTATGAGTCAGAAGAAAAACTGGGCTTGGAAAGCAAACAATTGGAGAGTAATTGCTATAAGGGACTTGGGATGGGGATACTTTTAAGATTCTTAGCATTTGATTTTGTAGGGCTATGAATTGAGGAGGTTTAAACCATCACAGGCCCATAGGTCCATGATTTTTCTTGAGCATTGGCGAGATAGGATTGTTCTTAAAATGACAAACCATCAAAGCCTACTCTAGGTTCCAGGTACATGAAGTACATAAAGCAGTACTTCACCACTTTGCAATCATATGAGATTGCGATAAACTTGGCCGTATGTGAACAGCACCTACAAAGTGTTGAGTTAAAAAAGTTGTATGTTTCTATGATTTTGCCATTAGCTCTGAGTTTCTTTGTGCTATTAACATGTAGATGTAGTTGTGGGATGCTGGATTGTATGTCACTTACTTTAACCATGCTATCCACATGCTTATAAATTATGGAGAAGGGCTGGTCAAATTTTATTCTAATAGAGGAAATGAACACCCCAAACATTATGGGTGGCGTACCAACACCGGTATAGATGGCGTACCAATACTTAGTACACAAAAAAAAATTCGTACGATACCGTACTGACACTATGGTAGTGTAGCACCGATACGGGGTCTGGTACCGAGACGGCGAACCTTGCTTATGATATACAATTCTATGCATTAGTTAAATATTACATTTAACATATTAAAAATACCAATTTATAATAGTTAAAATTGGTCTAAACTTAAAAGGAAATGAACAAAGAGGTGTACTTAGTGTGCTAGATGTAAATATTCCAACCCAGACTTGTGCACAATTCTGTGGTAGTCTTGCTAGGTGCCAGCATGACAACATACTGTCACAAGCACAAGCACAAGCACCATGAGTCCCACTTTAGTTGTTTCTAACAAAGGCTTCTTTTGTCAGAAAACTGTCTACTAATCTTCTGTGATATATTTTCTCAGTCAGTCTAGTCCTAGTTGCTTGATGTGTCCACCAATTAATCCATTACTACTCAACTCATCACCCATATGCATGCCTTTGTAGCTAAATAAGGCAAAGTTTATATTTCAGAAAGACGGAGCGTTGGAGGGGGCAGATGATGATTTTTCATTTCATAATTTTTTATATTTATGTTTTATATGACAGTTGAAGAATAAAACTGTGTGAAGAACTAAGATGAGATATTTGGAATATTATGCTATGAACCTAACTACCAATCAGTTAAGCTCAAATTTTAAAAAACTAAATGAATGAAAACATGACCAAAAGCAAGGGCAATTATACTACACACCTGACTGGAAAATAAGGAGTTTGGAACTATGACAGGAAACTTTTCAGGATTTAATAAAGATGTGCTAGTAAGCCCCATTTCCATCACTTGTCCTTCTACGGATCCAGCCTGTAAAACTCAAAACACAAACAAATTAGAGGAAGATACTAAAACTCAATGCACTGACAGATTATTGTGACAAACAAATTTAACAACGTATCATCAACTAAATGCAAAATCGACAATTCCCATTGACTAGTATTGAAAAAGAAAAAGATAATTTGCAGCTAAATATACAATTTATGTGCATAAACACAGTAAAGGAGGTAAAGGACCAGTGAGGTGGAATTTTGCAGCTAACATATCCAAGGCAGGTAAAGGACCAGTGATTTGACAAAAAGTTTGATGCATCCTCATGTATTACATCCCGTTGTCCGTACATCATTGCTTCAACAGAAAGCCAAAGTTTAGGAACAAAAAAATACATGTATGAATGCTTGCATAAAACTCTCAATGCAGGCTCCCACAAATTCCAGGCATTGTAACCCAAAATATACCTCACTCATCTGCCTATATTGGTGACGATACAAGCAAACAGGTGAGACCCATATATAAAAACTCTATATGAGCCTACATAAAAAAATGTGTGCTTCCAGATCTGCCAGGCACTGTTCCTGAAAACAGATCTTACCCATTGCCCATATTGCAAAAACCAATTTATAGAGCTTTTTGCCAGTAGAAACTTCCAAACATAACTTCAATGCAGGTGCACCTGCTCAGCCTCGGAATCTCTCAAAATTAGAAGGCTTTGCCACAATTTTAAACTTATATATGTTTGGGAGCAGTTTATAACATGTAAGGCTTGTATTTAATTATTTGCTTAACTTTTTGTTTCTAAAAGTTGATAGCGAGCACTGTGCTTACTCTTTGTGCAGAATGAGCATACGGCTCTGCTTTTTTCCCCTCTTCTAGAGTGTACTCATAATTCTAATCAAGAGTAAGTGCTTATATCTTTCAAATCAAAACCAGCAAACATCCAAGATAAAATGGGTAAATTGTAACATAGTGCAGTAAAAAGCCTTTTAATCATTTTTTGTGATTTCTCCTTGCTGGAATGGAAGTTACAGTAACAGGTTGAAATTTGTTCATCCTGGCAGGTGATATAGACCTTAACAAGAAATAATGATTAAGAGGGCACCAAGGTCCAACTGAAGATCTCTAGGACAAATCTAGGTTAATTCATGTGATGTGAATCTAGGACGAATAGACCTGGGGAAACGAGAGTTAAGCTTTGCACATAACTGCTGTTATAAAAGGGTGTCAGCCCCCTGTCCTGAGGCACTACTAAATCAGGTTTGACAGGAGATCAAAAGCGGATGAAGAAAAGGCATGTCGGATTTCAGGGCATCTGGAATTCAGTTTTAATGAGATTTTGGATGAAAGGAGATAACAGAATGGATTACTTGAAAAACTAAGTATGGCTATTGATGAAAAGTCTGATTCAGATATGACGAGCAATCTGATGTTAACTTGACATCAAGGGAAAGAATGCAATGAGTTATGTAGGGCTTGATTAGAAAGAAAATGTTACTAGTGATTTATGACAAGTTGCTGTTGTATCATGGGAATAATAAATCTCTTGAAAGGATTGCACCACCAAATAAAGATGAAAAACTTGAGCAAAATTAAATCATAATAAAACCATGCTCCATGTACAAACTGGCATGAAAAAAATAGACCCCAAATAGGCTCCAACCAAGTAAGGTTAAAGAGATCTCTAACAGATCTTTTATAGACTCCCTGCTATTTATATCAGTGTCTACAGGACATATAGACAGATGATAAAACAGCTTAGAAATAATAAGGGCAAAAAGAAAAGAAAAAGATAGAGATAAGGAAAAAAGCAAAGGGGAAAGAAAAGGTGGAGAGTAATACTTTTATAATGATATTTTTCTAAATTTTCTCTAAGTGATATCTAATATCCCAGCCTACTTCACCTAACTTACATGGCCTATTTAATCAACTGATTAAGACCAATTAGTGTTTTTTATGGAAAAGGAGAGAGCAGCAGAAACTTCTAGCATTTTGGCTCCTACTTCTTCTCTCTCAAACTTACATCTCTGACACGTTGATCTGTGCATGCAGATTGCTACTATAAATTTTAGAACAGGTGTCCAATCTAATGTTTTCTTTTTCTTTCAAAAATAATTCATATGGTAACTACCCTATTTGATCAGTTGCCTCTTCCGTGTACATGGAAGCATAGTAGGTGCTTATATTAGTGCACCAAGCCAAATGCCCAATAAACACCTTCAATGTTGGTCTCAAGCCTAAATGAAAAATGTAGAAGATTATTATTCCTCAAAGTCAATTTTGACGGATGCGTACTGGATGACGGTAGGAGGGGTGGTGCCGGCTTTATTATCAAAGGTCCGGAGTCCAGGTGATTGTAGCTGGTGGTTGCCAGATCTTCGACATCTTGGTCCCGGGGGCTGAGCTGAGGGCTGCTTGGGCTGGCTTGAGTTAGGCTCGGCGGGCGCTGCAGGCCAGAGCTGTATTGCTCGAGGGCGATTCAGCGATTTTTATTGGCTGGATCCAACAGAGCGTGGGAGGTGTGGGCGACTACCACCCTCTGCTTCGGAATATCCAAGCTATGGTCTGTGGCGGGATAGTCATGCAGACGAAGCATGTGTACAGAGAGGCCAATGGCGTTGCGGATTGGGTGGCCTCGTATGTGGCCAACCATTCCGGAGATACTCTTTGAGTTAGAAAAAGGGAGTTGCCTGGTGCGCTCCGAAACCTGTTATTTTTTAACTTTTTTGCCCGTATCCGTACCCGTACTGTATGATACATCCGGTTTAGCAAAAAAACAAAAAAAACAAAAAGCTACCTATGAAGACGCTCAAGTTATGAAATAAATCCAATTCCTTACTGTATCTTTTCTTCTGACATAATTTTGCAAAGACATACAAACAAAATTGTGTGATCTAGGATGTATACAAAGAAGTTAGCCATACCTAAAATTTCTAAATTATTAAAAGAAATAGAAAAAAAGTTTTGCTACAATATTAAGGTATATGTTCTTTTATTTTTCCACATATACCTTTTTTGCCAAGGATCATCACTAAGATGACATCCTTCTATTTCGGGCATGTTGATGATAGATATTTAAGAACAAATGCCATGGCTTCTATTGTTTGAGAAACGATGCAGTGATAATCAATTAGTAGGAGTTAGCCCTAAAGTGGAGTCTTGGAGTCAAAAAATTGGAGCTGTCCCAACATAAAGCATATGGAATGCAAACTTGATGAAAGATCATTTGAAAGAAAAACTAGGTCACAACCTGTTCCTTAACTATGTACCTCAAAAACCTGAATGTGATATTGATGTACAAACTGGATTTCATAGGATTTTGGAACTAAGATTTGTTTGGAGATTCAAAGGAAACTGAAGAAAGATTAATTTAAACAATATATTTGCCTTAGTTTGGTTATAGTTAGCTATCGATGGACAAAGCAAGACATAAGGTGTGATTGGTAACAGTGTGGTTTAGCCCAGCGATAGTTGATCTTTCCATAGGTTAAGTTAAAAGAGGGAAAAACTAAGAAAACACATAAAAAATTGATGAGCAGCTTCCAAATCCAATCAAAAAGGCAGCCATCTCACCTAGGGCTGCAAGCAGCTTGGGTTGGATAGGAGATGAGCATAATCCAAATCCAATCTATATCTGAATCAAGGTCCGCCATACCGACTGTACTGACGTACTGGTGGGTGCTGATATCAGTTCGGACCGGTACCAAACTAGTACCACTGGTTCGGCTTGGTTCACGCATGCAAAAGTCCCAAAAAAAATTTGAGACCGGTACGGGTCGGTACCGATTTTTAATACCGAACCGGACCGGTCAGAGTCAGTATCGGTTCGGTATGGGCTGAACCGGCCGGTACGGGCCGGTTCAGCATTCCTTGATCTGAATCAAGTCAAAAGATCGAAATCAAACCTAATCCAATTCTCCTCGGTTCGATTGGATTGGATTGAATATAGATTTTATCAATCCATCGGATTTTCTGAGTCAAATTGGGTCCAAAATAGGCCAAACATAAATCATAATGAACATATATAAATTGATTATCTAATTATATCATAGACATATTATGCAATAATATACTAATAAACACCATTTAAATATATAAAAAATATATTATACAGATTGACTATTAACCACACATAATTATAATCAACAATGCATATTATTGACAAATTATATCATGAAAAGAAGATTAATTTCTTATATTCAAGGAGGGATTTGAAACATATAGTACACTAATTTTAGATTGTTTGGGTCTATTCAAGTTTAGATTGAGAACTTAAGGATCTAAATCTAATCCATAACTGAAATGGGTCATGTTGTTGAATCCAAGCCCAATCCAAATGAATTTGGTTTGGGTTGGACCGGACCGGATTAGTTTCAGATCGGTTGAAAGCGAATTAATCCAATCCACTTGCAGCCCCAATCCCAGCAAAATTTACTACTAAGTTGCATCTAGAGATGAAGGACCAACATAATGAAGGATAAAATATTTGTTTTGTTGCTCAAAAACTGGAATATATCATGGGGAGGCATCACTATCACATCATATTAGAGGGAAGGAAAGGATCCCCTTTCCATAATAAGACAAGCCTAACACTGAAAATAAGCCCATACCACCAAAGAGACAAGTATAGGCTCTTACCATGTCTTGAAAGAAGTTGACTAAAGAGGATTCATTTGTAGAAGAAAGGATAAAATTAAGAAAAGGACAGAACTTCAAAGCCAAAAAGAGTAAGTACAGAGTCCCACATAAAAGATTCAACCTTTTCTAACTACATTTTAACCAGTCGAGGACTCGACCAATCAAACCTATAACTAAAATAGCAAACTCTGTTAGTAACCTAGAACTTCAGACCAACAGCTGAGCGAGATTTGGAAACCAGGATGAAAATTACATGATAAGAAAAAGAAAGAACATCATAAAATTTAAAACTATCCCAAGACTCCTAAAACAAATTAAATTAAACTTAAGATAACCCAAAGAACATGCCGGGATCAAAATCTACTCCCTTTTCTTAGAAAAAGAATTAAATAGCTGAATAAATTAAACCTTTTCCAGTACACTTGTTGATGATCTCATAATAGAATTAAATTCTACAGCAGTATCATGAGAAAGCAAATTTTAGAATTTATAATACTTTTATCTGATCTCCCACTGAAAAGGGCTTTGAGAATTGCAAAGAAAGCCCACTAAGCAAGTTTCCAAGGATGTCTCTAGCAGCAAAAGCAGTAGCCACACCTGCAACAAGGATAGATAACTCTTTGATCATATAGAGATTAAAAGAGTAATAAACAATGGAGTATACATCTAAAAAAAGCAGGAGCAAGAATCACAAGTTCATTTGTTTTAAAAAAAGAATAATTAGGAGGACTTATGCCAGAAATACTTTTCTTGTTTAGTTGATAAACTAGCCAAAAGAAGAAGCCGAAAGATAAACCTTAACAAGAAAAACGATTATGTCTCCTAATACATGACATATTGACTAGAGATACTATAAGATGAAGTATATCAGAGCTACTGTCACTATCATTGTGGTCCAACTCTCTCCGACTTCACGTGCAAACACTGGCAGCCTATCTTGAATGAGGATTATGAACCTAAGGGGTATGCTGATATTGCTAAGAGATTATTTTGATGGCTTGAGGAAAAAAGCATAGCATTTTATCCAATTGCCAATTTAGTATACCTCCTACGCCACCAACAGTTAAAATTGATTGAACAGCCACACCAGAAGCCTCAGCTAAAGCCATTACTCCCAGTACAATAAGGCCTACGGATGACACTTTCTCCAGTGTTAATAATTTGTCTCGCTCAAGCCCTACCGTGGCTTGACTGGCCAACGCACTGGTGAAAAAATTAGTTTTCCACCTATGAAGAAACCACACAAAAGAAAGAACAATTGCACCCCTCCATGCTTGTGAAAGATATTGTTCAGTAGTTGGTGCAATCATCGTACCACTGCAGAAAAAAGAAGCAAATAAGGGATCAATAAAACAATTATTCAGAACCCAACTGGCAATATAGGATCTACGCAAAGTGAAATATCTTTTCCTTTTATTCATCAGCATGGTGCACATGCATTTCATAGAATAGCTGAGGAAAAAGAAGCCTTAAATCGACGGATATGCAGATAATTTAATGCATATGTTGGTCAATTGCCAACAGAATTTTAGTATGCACACTGAAGATATTTCCTGTGGTTTATTGTTACAAATTTTTATATTAAATTCTATGCAAAAAGATATTTCTGGAGCAGTAGTCTTAGATTGACAACAAATGCAGGAGTCCTTAAAAGAACTCATTCATGCATATAACAGTCAATTGCTAATAGATTTTTCAGGAGGCATGCTAAGGACATCCATTAAGTCATTCTACAGACCTGGTTTTGAATGTTTAATGTATTTTAATTTTTAAGCAGCAAGGAAATCTCAATAGCACAAGGATAAAAATATTCCAATAGTAATAACATCAACAATTTGATGATATATGCCATTTCAATATCAGTTTCCTCCCAATTGAAGTTATTAGCATGAGGAAATCTCAATGCTGAAATGATTGGCAGCAGATGGCATGCAAATTTATAAACCTGCACAAAATTATACTAGAGGGGCTTAGTATCATTAATTGTGAAACAAATAAGGTTCATCGTCTCAGTACTAGACCTTAACGCGATATGGTACAAGATAGCGAGATGTACTAAGTATCGGTATGGTACGAGTCTACATATCGATATAGTACCGACTAGTACAGTGCTGACCGGTTCAGCAAACATTCACACAACTTATGGAAAAGCTGGCAAATTATGTTAAATGTCATGTTAAATAGCAATCAAATGAAGCTTAAAAATTAAACTTATTCAATGCATGGAAAGTTTTGTATTTCTACATACAATAAATAACTTAACAAAATAATAATTACAAAAAAGAGCTTCAAAGGATGATAAATAATCATGAAGTAGTGATTGTGGGGAGAATGTACAGCTGAGAAAATGCCATGAAAGTAACAAGATATCTTGCAGGGTCTTCCAGAGCACCCCATAGGCTTTTCTCATAAGAAACCTGTTCCGTAGTTAATCTCCTTGATAACAATGCAAGAGGGCTTCGAGATGCATACTTGTGAAATTTCCTTAAAATCCTAGGCATGACAAACCAAGCCAATACTGTTGCAGACAGAGTCCCTCCAACTGGAACAATCACCTTTTCTAGATATGGATCTGAATCATATAACTGTTGTATGAAATAATTGATTTGATCAGATAACTCCTTGGCCTTGTTTTCTGCATTGACAGCAGCATCTACCACTGACTGACGAACATGATTCAACATATCAACCCACTCATTCTCTATGGAATCAGTAGTTTTATCATCTGAAGCTTTTGCAAGAGCAGTACCTGTAACAACATTTTGGAGACCATCTTGTTTGTCTCCAGCATGTGATGAATATGCTCGATAACCATAACTCATGCATAAGAACGACGGGAATGCATTGCACCGAGACTGCAACGTATTTTTTTTCAACTGACTGTTATCCGAAGATCTGTTTAAATCTGTCCAAGGAGAATCAATTTTATAACTTTGAGCTTCTACAAGAGATGAAAGAGGCAATACTCTATCCTTTCTCTTCCACACATGTTGTAAAGGCCAATCTACAGCCTTGTGATTGTTAGGAGGAAAAAGTCCTGATGCTTTTGAAAGAGAATGGGCACTGAATCTTGAAACGTTAAGGCAAGAAGTATATGGAAAAATAGATCTTGTCTTAAAAGGACCAATGGCAGCATGAAATGAACCACGTAAGATTGTACTGACTCCAGACATGGTTAAATTTTACGAAAGCCAACTTTATAAATCATTCATCACCAAGAACGTAACTTTCTTATGAGTCTGAACATCATCTTGCAAGAGTCATTCTGCAGCAAAAGAAAAGCCGCTTCATAAAAAGAAAAGCATAATTGCAATATATGAAAAAAAACATATAGAAGACATGCAACCTCAAAAATGTGTCGGCTTTGTTGAATTTTCTAGCAATTGTGTATTTGCATCCCCGCATCATCTATCAGAAGACTTCTTCTAGGTTAATGTTAAATGGATAACTTGAAGCGATGGCTAAGACCACTGATGCCAACCAAATGTGCCCTGAATGTTCTTTGTTATCATAAGGCCAGGGTCCCTCTTACACATAAGAATAATTAGTATAAGTTATTATTTGCTGTTGGTCATGTAGGATTGAATGGTTATAATGATCCAAGAAGGGGGAGAGAGAGTGAGGAGATTGCTTATAAGATATAATGGGAAAAAAGGATGTTACCTCCATTCAAATAATGGTTATAAACTTCAGAGGTTGGATCTAATCAAATCAGATTAAATTGTGGTCAACATAATTTCAGGTAGAATATAAGCACAGAGACCAAGGCTGAAGAACCATATCAGCATCCATACCAATTGGGGACACCAGTACGGTACCAAAGGACACAAAGTTTGGTAGCTGGTGCTGAAACTATAACGTTGACACCAATTACCATGTGCTAGTACCATAAGGTACCAAGGGATATACCTAATACCAGTTAACTACAAGTATGGTGTGGTGCGCCTCAGTGAAACTGGTACTTCATCCCTTGACAATGACTATAAATAAAAATCATTCCTTATTCTGTACCCACAAGAAAATATTTTATAATGGTTATTTCACTATTTTGGCTCTATTGCAGGGAACACATGAAGGTAGAAAAGGAAGAGGTGTATGGTGCTGATGTCCTAAACTGCTCTCATTGCACTCTGGCAGATGCAAGAAAAGTAGCAATGTGCGTGACAAGGTTGTCGAAATCATAATGACTTACAATGGAGAGGGTAATGGCAGTGGGCACATGGCCATAAGGAGAATGAGGAATTGAGGATGCCTTAGTGGATGATAGTAAAACGAGGAAAGAAAAAGCTTAAAATGAAAACCGATGTAAAGGCTACGTGATGGAGAAGCAAATTTAATGGTCGGGTCATAGGGAGAAGAAGCATTCCGGTTTTGGGCCTTTTGGCTACATTTGTTTGAACTAGTTTTAGAAGTCTTGCATTTGCAGAAAAGACTCTCATTGGAAATGAATGACAATACAACTTATAAAGTCAACTACAGATATATGGAATTTATCATGTCAATTAAGGTTACACCATTTGTCTAAGAGTCACGCTTTCCTTCACTACAAACTTAGTAGTCTTTGTCCTCTTTATTTCTAGTATTGCAAGTTGGCAACCCAATATCTGAGAAACCTGCAACTCCAGACAAAACTAATTGTTGTTTGAAATCCAGTGACTTTTCTACTAACTATATTAAAAATTACTTAGGAAGAAGCCTTCATGTCTTAGATATTCCAATAGCAGGATGTGATCTTGTTTTCTTGTTGTCTTAACAATAACCTAAAGTTTCCTGCTTCTTTAAAGTCGAACATTAGAAAACTAACAAGAACATTCAAAAGGTGGTCTGATAGGCTGAATAGTGCAAGCATGCTGTATGTAATGATTCAAGTAACACAGCAAGTCCAATTAAACATGACAGCCAATCATCTGTCCATGATCCTAGAAAATACAGAGGCTAGAAGGTTTTGAAATATTAATGAGTGTAGTCATCAAAAAAATGTCGCAAGAACACCAAGAAGAGCAAGCGAGTGAGAGTGAGTGAGTGAGTGAGAGAGAGAGAGTGAGAGAGAGATAAAATAGGTTGAACTTCACCCAAAAAAGTGATAATAGGGAGCCATCAACAAAACACAAAATATTGTTAAGTACAACATTCATAAAAAATAAGTAGATATTGAGGACCCACCTTATGTCATAAAGCTTTTGGACTGAAGGAGGTTATTTCAAGGAATAAAGAAGATCTAAGCTACTTTACTGGACAAGAAATGAAACAGAACTGATGCGTAAGTTTTAGGTTCTTTTTTTTAATAACGTATTAAATATTACTAGGTCATTTGCCAAGAGGAAAAGGATGTTCTTAGTTGTCTATGTATCTTGATACGTGAATGACCCAAATTCTTGTCCCATATGTATATGTAGTTTGATCTGCTTATGTTAGTTTGTCCCATTTGTGAAAACCATTTATCAATCATATGTTTAGGCCAGTGAAAAGAATGCTAATTTTAGGCCTATATGATAAGCTTGCAATCAAGCTGAGACCAATGCACTATTATTTTCTCAACATGCATTAGCTCCTGTACAAGTAGAGGAGGTCATTGTAGAACAGCATAACTATTACAAGTTTACATGATAATCAGGGAGTCTAATACAATAAAGGAATATTTATATGGATAAGAGTTAAGACTATCACTCACTGAACAATTTGCCCCACACTAGACTAACACCTGCAATGAAGTCCAACAAGAAACTTTGGCTAGAAGAAACTTTTCATATCACTTACTTTGCTAGTCCAAATCATTACACAAATGCCAGTATCATGGTACGCCGTACCAGCCCGAACCGGGCGGTACTATTCACATCTCTAGAGGACCTTACATCAGAAAAACATGCTTGCTGAACTGACAAAAAGTTTACCAACCGAACCAGAATGAGAAGGTTCAGTAAGCATTCCTATAGCTTCACTTTAGATATTTGAATTTTTTCGCCCATTAACTTAGCTAAGAGAAAGCTATATAAATAATATGTTTTCCCACAAAACCGTTGGATGCAGGTCAATATCAAAGTTTTTATTTTATTTTATTTTATTTAGAGAGAGGGAGAGAGATCCATCTATACTGTAATTGTCCAAGTCCAAATTTTTGGGGATGCACCATCTAAGAATCAAATTTAGAACCTCTTGATGCTAAGCAAAGTGGGGTGACCACTAGGAAAATCCCCAGTTCACTAGGTCAGCATCAAGCTCGACCATGCGGATCCCAATTACGATGCCGACAGCCTATCATTCAAGTTGATCACAGAATTATGGGAGTATATACTACCGGAAATGATGGTCTTCAAACAGGTCATAAGACCCTCAAAAAAAAAGGTTATAATAATGAATTTCAAACAATCACATAACCTCCCTTTGCATGTGAGTGCCAGAAAGATGGGTAAAATCAAAAGTCAATACATGCATCACTAGTATAGTCAACAATAAATGTAGTTGCAAGCAAAGAAAAGGAGACAGAAAGCCTGGACATGGCCCAAGGAAGAAACAAGCAATACTTTTGGGTTTTTTCCTCCTCTTGTCTCCATGAGAATGAATATTTAAGAACTGAAGAAGCAATACAATCCAAAGCAGAAGCAATCAACATAAGGCTTGTGCTCCAGCTCAATTATGATGATATTTGAATCCAAGGTCCATAATAAAAAAGAACAAGAAAATGATGAACATGGGATCAAAGATCCTAAAAGACAAAAAAACTAAGAGAACAAAGGAGGAAGAGAAATATATAATCTGTATATTTGTGATTGTGTGATCTCCTCATCTGAATTTTTTTTAAAAAAAGCAGAAAATTAAACCAAGGTAAGAAAAATAAAATACCCTTAATGAGATGTCAAATATCACTTAAAGAATGTCCTCAATGCTTACTGGTGTGTAACAGTGCATTTGCAACAGGCATGGCCCAAAACATTCTTTTAGTGAGTCATATGCCAATAAAACATTGATATACTCACCACAATTACATTATGAAAGTACTGGTTAGAAATTTATAGGATATCAAATATCCACAAGTTTATAGCATATCAGCTAAGTTTTCCAAGTTGATTGTGAATGTAATTTCTTTCTGACTTTCTACATTAAAAAATCGCAATATTACTCTCACTTAATTTAATGCTAAACCATTCAAATTTGGGGGAAAAAAAAGAACCATCAATAAGTTCCAAGCCAAGATGGCTCAGGGAATGCTGCAAAACCTTTTTCCTAAACTTTGAGCAACAATAACATCAGACAAAGTGTATAGAAACTAATTCAAGATAATCTTGGCATTACGAACAAGAAAACCAAGTAATGAAGGTCACGGGTTTGAGTTAATGGTGTTAGACAGATGTAGGGAGACCCAAAAAAAAATTGGAACGAGTATCAAGAAGGGTTCATATGGACAATTATAACAATAACAAATCATACATCTTTTTTGGCAGGAGCATTGACAAAGAAATAATAAAGCCATATTTGATCCGATCCATGTCGAAAATTGAAAGGAAATCTGTGACGATTCGGGTTGATTTCATCAACTTCATGATCAAAAGGCTGTCCAAGATTTGTATAGCAATTAAAACCGATATAAGCAATCTATTAACAATACGATTAGACGAGGAAATCAAAACACCATACAGATCAATAAGCAAATAGACATCTTCTAAATCTTCCTCCACCAATTCAAATTATTTCTCTCTCTCCTCATGATCTGCCATAAATCTTGATTTTGTTTCAAGAAAGACAAGAATGAAAGCAGAGAACCAGAAGAAATTTTAAGTTCCGCGCTCAAACCATCATCCAGTTCTTTCCGCCTCTTCCCTACCTATTTTCTTCTCGATCTTTCCCCCTTATGGAGCGTGAGGGGATAAGGAGAGAACAAAAGGCGCGAGGGGAGATGGAGACAGGGAATAGCACTGACCGTGGGCACGACGGAACGGCGAGTCCGTCGCGGTCGGAGAGTTTTCTTGGAGGAGGCCGGGATCGGAGAAGCAGCTGGAGCTCAGTGCCGCTCTTGTTTTGTTTTCCGGGCACAGCTCCGACGGGATAGCCGCAGGTTTTCCCAATCATGCGAGTCTAAATAAGTCGGCGTCGAAAGTGCCGAGACTCGAAAGGGCGCGTTTATGAAGTTCACCCTGCTTCTTCTGGCTCATGATGGAGTTTAATTGGATTCCGACCTTGGTAAGGTTTATCAGCCACCCTAGGAGGAAACGGGTAATAGAGGGGTAATCCAGCCGGTCATATATCCATCCATAAATTTATTTCTTGGTTTTTTTAGTTCTTCATCCTTCTTATATTCATATATAAATTTCTATAGTTAAATTACCTGTTACTTTAACTATAGAAATTTAACTATAGTTAAATTTCTATAGTTAAAGTACTAACAATACTAATAATTATTATTTGAATAAAATAAATTTTCTTATTATTAATTATTTTACTAATATTTTAAAGATTTTTTAATTATTTATTGTTCAATATGAATATTACCATGTATTGATTAAATAAATAACATAATTTTACATAATTATTTTCAATATTTAAATAGTAAATAATAAAATTACCATCTGTGGCCGGCGGCGGCGGCGGCCCGGCCTCCTTCCGACGTCGGCGGCGGCGGCCCGGCCTCCTTCCGACGTCGGCGGCATCGTGGGAGGAGAAGAAAAGAAGAAGGGAAGAAGAGAAGAAATAGAAAAGAAAAAAAAGAAGAACATGAAAGAAAAAGAAGAAAAAAACAGAAAGAAAGGAAAAGATAAATACACACACATATATATATATATATGAATGAATGAATAAAATAATAAATAAATAAATAAAACCGCCATGGCTAGGCCCACTCCCGCGGAACCCGCGGCCCGGCCCCCTTATGGCGTCGCTGGCCTCACGGGAGGAGAAAATAGAAGAAAAGAAAAAAAATAAGAAAAGAAGAAAAAAGAAAAGAAAAAGAAAGAAAAGTAAATATGAGTGAGTAGCAAATAATCTAGATACAATGGAAGGAAAAAAAAAGAAAAAAAAGGAAAGAAAAAGAAGAAAAGAAGAAAAAGGAAAGAAAAAGAAAAAAAAGGAAAAGGAAAGAAAAAGGAAAGAAAAAGGAAGAAAAGAAAAATAAGAAAAAGAAAAGAAAAAGGAAAAAAGAAAAGAAAAAAAGGAGAAGAAAAAGAAGAGAAGGAAAGAAAAAGAAGAAAAATAAGAAAAAGGAAAGAAAAAGAAGAAAAGGAAAGAAAAAGGAAGAAAAGAAGAAAAAAAGGAAAATAATGAGAGGAAGAAAAGAAAAAAAAAGAAGAAAAAGGAAAGAAAAAGAAGAAAAGAAAAAAAAAGAAAAAGGAAAGAAAAGGAAGAGAAGGAAAGAAAAACAAGAAAAAGGAAAGAAAAAGAAGAAAAAGGAAAGAAAGAAGAAAAATGAAAAAAAAAAGAAGAGAAGACAAGGAAAGGAAAAGAAAGAAAAGGAAAGAAAAAGAAGACAGTTAAGTATTGTCTATATATAATTAAATCTTCTCTACCCGATTAATAAGATAAGCGGTATTTAAACTACACTCACCTCAAAATTAGATTGGTAAGTTGGCTTGAAAACGTAATGCTCGGGCTACTTTAAGAAGGTATCTATGTTTGTGCTCAACTATACCATTTTGCTATGGCATGCCAACACAAGATGTTTGATGAATAATTCCTAAAAAATAAAGATAAATTTCAATGGTAATACATGAATTCCATCCCATTATCACTTCTAATTATTTTAATTTTACGAGAAAATTGGTTGTCTATAAGAGCAATACAATTTTTAAGCAAATAAAATTTTCATGTTTGAATCGCATGAGAAAAAATATATGTAATACAAAAAGTCATCTACAATTGTTAAAAAATAACGTGCCCGATATGAGATAGAATAGAATAACATCCCCAAATATCAATATGAATAAGTTCAAAAATTGAGGAAGTAACAAAAGTACTTGTAGAAAATGAAATTCTAATTTGTTTGGCTAGAGGACAAATAGTACAAGAATTTATTTTATTTTGAAAAGTAGAAAGAGGAATAGAAATATCTTAGGTTAAAACTTTTAATCTTGGAGTCGATGGATGACCCAAACAATTGTGTCAAAGACTTAACTGAGTGTAATAAGCTGTAGAAGTAGGAAAAACAGGATCCTTGTAGTAGTAAAAACCATCCTTTTCTATACCCAGACCAATCAATTTTCTCATTGACAGATCTTGAAAGACATAGAAGTCAGAAAAAAAGATGGCAATACAATTATGTGTTTTAGTAAACTTACTAATGGATAGTAAATTGAAATTAAAAGTGGGCATACAAAGAACATTTTTTAACTCAAAAAAAGGGGACATTTTTAATGGTCTCTTTTTGGGTTATTTGAACTGTATCTCTAGTAGGTAGTTTAATGGATTAACGAGTTGGTGAAGGATCAAGTGATAAAAAAAAATTAGAGTCGGAGATCATGTAGTCAAAAGCACCTGTGTCAATTACCCATGTCACAGGTTGTGAGTTGGTAGGAAAACTTATCATGTTGATGGAAGTGGTGATTTTGTTGATGTTTAATATGGATAGCAATTGGACATACTCCTCTGGCGTGAGCTGGAGTATAATAAATAGGCCAAGAGAATTTTTACTATTGGCAACATGATTTGTAGCAAGAGTAGGAGTTTTGGTTCCTACATGGTGGTTCGAGTAGCAATGTAATTTGTAACAAGTGTCACATGTGTGACCAGAATTATTGTAGTAATCACAATATGGTCGTCCTTGACTACCACAATCTCCTCGTTGGTTGCTAGAGTGACTAGAATCGTGCTTGTCAAAACTTGAAGTAGCCATGGCAGTACCTTCAAGAGAATATATCGGTTTGACTTGCAGTGTCATCTATATCTCCTCTTGCAAAATTAGAGAAAAAGTTTTACTTATTGTAAGTAGTAGCTCCATGGTGTATTTTGGCTCTGAACGATTGAAAAGGAGTCATTGAGCTTCGTAAGAAATTGAAAAATCTTTTCATCTTGAGAGATCTGGTCTAACTCTTTCATTGCACCACAGGTGCAAGTAGGAAGTGGGCATAGATTATTGATTTCATCCTAATATGCTTTGAGTGTAGTAAAATAAGAAGCAACAAAAGATTGATTTTGAATATGCATTAAGATATCTTGCTTGATACAATAAATTTGGACAGTCTTACCATGAGAAAAGTCCTCCTCCAGATCTTCTCATGCCACTTTTGTGGTTTCAAAATAGACTATGCCACTCATAAGATCTTTTTGGATTGTGATCCAAATCCAGAAAAGCACAAAGTACCATTATATTGCAACGTTACTATGCATTAAGTGTTGCTGAATTTTTGTCGCTTCTCAAGCAAGCTATCAATAAAACTATTTTTTTTTTTTGGCTAAGAGGGCAATCTTCATGGCATGTCTTTATAAAGGATAATTATCACTAGTGAGGACTTGAGAGACTAGGACTATGGCAGTTGTGGAGAAAGAACAGTGACATGTTGGCTAATCAAGAAAAAACCTACTTTGATATAATGAAAAATTTGTATTGGACATATGATTTAAATTGCTTGTTTTGTTCATAGCACTAATGTGCTTTATATACAAGTTGAGCCTCCAGATACAATAGAATACAACAATAAAATTTTATGATTATGAAAAAAATACTAGAGATCAGATATTGTATAATAAAATAACAAAATTCTATATTTTGATACCGATACTAATTTTAAATATGACAATCAGATCCCATAATTTTTGAAGATTGATCTTAGCTAATATACCAAAATTGTGCATACAATATGTAGCAGCTATGATATCCAATATCGTATATACTATAATAGACGAGATTGTGAATAATTCTAAGTTATAATAATATCATTATAAAGTAATAATAGATATATTATTATATTATATTATATTATATTATACTAATTTTATGACAATACTATGCTATGATCATTATTATATCATAATAACCATATTTTAACAATATAATACTATTATATTTATATAATATTTTATAATTATATTATATTATATATTATATATTTTATAATGGTATTGAAAGTATTATGTAAATTCTTTTACTGTTATTTTTTTCATACTAAAAGTAATTTCTTATTTTGGTTATCAAAAAGATGTTAAAGTTTTACAA
Organism: Phoenix dactylifera; assembly: GCF_009389715.1. Lineage (NCBI taxonomy): Eukaryota > Viridiplantae > Streptophyta > Magnoliopsida > Arecales > Arecaceae > Phoenix > Phoenix dactylifera. Next base: position 16,862,337 of record NC_052393.1, read on the forward strand.
CATTTTAGAATTGTGGTTATCAAGCAGCAAACATCTATTTATTAAAAGCTCTATTACCAATAATAGCCCCACATATAGTCTCAATATAGCAGAAATGCTTTGTCTCCAATAAATCATCAACTTGATACATCTGTCTCGCGCACATTAAAAAAAAGGAAAAAGAAAAAAAACAGCTGTTCCAGCCTTCAAGTTGGATTATTGGGCAAACAAGGCAGGGGCCGGATTTTAAAATCCTGCTTCAGAATAGCACAATTACAGCGTGGATATTCTAGGCTCAAAATCCTCAGCTATTAAACAATAGATGCAGAGAAAATGAATTTATAGCACCAAACATGGCTAGAGGTTAATGAAATCTATACAGTGCGATGTTTTTTTGGTATTTTGTCATATCTATCTGCCTTCATTTCCTTTCTCCTCTTCATGCAGACTATCGCTAGTCCTCTTTTTGCGTCTGAGATTTCCGTTGCCTTTTTAGAATTTATTACCAAATTATTGGAAAAGCATGATAGGAAAGGTAGGATTTGGTTAAATTTCCATAGCAACTCTTGAATTTATTTCTTAAGAAAACCCTTGTTCCATACCAGCTTGGGCGTTGGCTATACCATTCTCGCTTTGTTTCCTTGTACGTTTTTTCTAAGCAACGCTTTAATAGCTCCAAGTAAGGAAGTTTTGATGAACGAATTACACTAGTTCTCGGTTTTCAAAGCGTTAAATAATCCAGATAACAACACACAGTGTATGAGTCGTTTTAAAAGTGGACCGTTTTTCTTACGATTTTTCCCTGAATTGGATCATGTTTTTTAAATATTGTAATAACATCATTAGGAAAATTGGTTTCCAAGTATGGAGAGTACAAGGCAGCGGGATGGTGCATGGTTGCCTAATTTGGCCTATTACTCTTTCCACTCTTGTCATGTATCACAGTTTTTCACCATTTAAATTGAGCTCAGATACATTAGGATCTCAGAACACACAATATACACAGACGACATATAGAGGAAAGATTTGGAGGTAGAGATGGCCAAGGCAATGGAAGGGTCATCTTCTCCCAAGGTAGGGAAGAGGATGATTGCACTGAAACTGCTGCTTGGTCTGGTGTTCGTGGGATGGCTAATGATGTGGGTTATGGTGCCCACAAGCACCTATCGGAAAACCTGGCGACCCAAGCTGCTCTCAAAAACTAGGTCTACTTACTTTGGAAGACAAGGTTTTGGCTCACGATGTTTGTGGTTTTGTTTTGTGTGTTAATCTTCAAATTCGGTTGTATTTGATGTCTCCGTGGTGCTGCAGGGGGCAGCATGTTGATTTTTACGTTCCCCATACTCTTTATTGCTGTTGTTGGTTGCATTTACCTTCACTTGGAGCAGAAAATTGGGAATACAGACAGGTACAGGTTGTTTCATATGTCTTTGGCCTTTTTTCATGTACCCAGGCCAACTTTGTTAATGAATCACCTATTAGAAAAGCTCTGCTACACCAACTTCCAGGACATATCAAAATCCTATATGTCCATTTAGTAGGGACGACCTGATGGATATGGCTGTATTTTTTCAAGGAAAATGGGAGAGGGGAGAGTTTCCCCTCCCACCAGAATTCCTAGCTATAAGATAAATAAAAAAAATAAGAGAAAGCACACAAAAATAAAGAGGCTAATGCGCTGTAGATTTTTGAGACCTTCGGGAGGGATGCAGCCGTATTGGCAGTCCAAAATTCGACTTTTATTTTGGTGGTGAGATGTGACATAGCCAATGGTGTTAAATATTTTCCACTATATTGGTCACAGTGGTAGCTTAAGGCGTCGCTTGGAAGCATGGAGCAAGCCTGTGCTCGTGAAGGGGCCTCTGGGAATTGTTTCGGCGACAGAGCTAGCCTTCTGCTTGATGTTTCTGGCACTCCTCATCTGGTCCTTCTCCAGCTATTTGAGTGTCGGCTTTGCCAAACTCAAGGCTCAGGGCGTGGAATCGTAAGAGACCTCTGTTTCCACTGGAGTACCAGTTCCTTTCTTTCAGTTCGTATTTCTTGTATCCGATCGATCGAGGATGTTGTTGCCTTTTGTAGGTGGCAGGCTAAGCTGGCGACTGTAGCTCTGCGGCTCGGGCTGGTTGGGAAAATCTGCTGTGCTTTCCTCTTCTTCCCTGTAATGCGCCGGTCCTCTCTCTTGCCACTCGTTGGCCTAAAATCCGGGTCCAGCATAAGGCGCCACGTATGGCTTGGGCACATTGTCATGGTTCTCTTCACAGCCCACGGTGTTGGTTTTATCGTCTTATGGGTGGCCACCAATAACTTGTCTCAGGTACTCGCCCTAGAGTTCTTAGATGCGTTTTTTCCTTTCAATTCTATTTAAGGCATCACCAATATTTTGATCAGCTTCCTAACATCTCATTGATAAGTAGCCAGACACAGTTATCTTCTTAGGATAATAATCATTTGACGTCGAGCTTAACTATATTGTTTGTTGCAATAATTTGTCTCTTACATCATTGATGTCATCTCGTTATTGCTGCTTTGCTGTTCGAGGTCGGTCACAGTGGTGTGTACACGAGAATAAAAAGAGAGGCAACTGCATTCGCTTAGAAGGAGAATTAGTAGTTAAGATACAAGGGCACATCCTACTCCCTCAGGACTAATACTCGGCTATGCTAAGATCATGTTGCGTATGATCTATGAGTCTCAGCTGAATAAATTTTATTGAAATACAATCGAAGAAACAACTCTTCGTGTGTTTGTGTTGGTTGGTGGAAGAAACTATATTAATCAATTTTATTGTTTATATCATAATCCTATAAGCTAAGCTATGTTTGCAGATGCTGAAATGGGCCAATACAGGAGGATCAAATTTGGCAGGAGAAATAGCTCTGCTAGCTGGGCTGCTTATGTGGGCGACATCTTTCCCTCGCATTCGGCGCAGGAAGTTCGAGCTCTTCTTCTTCACTCATCATCTCTACATCGTCTTCCTTATTTTCTACTTATTTCACGTTGGGATCTCCTTTTTTTGCTATATTCTTCCCGGTGTCTACCTCTTCATTGTGGACCGATACTTGCGATTTTTGCAATCACGAAGCAAGGTCAGGATGGTTTCTGCACGCCTCCTACCATCTGAAATAGTAGAGCTGAACTTCTCCAAGAGCCCAGGTAAATGGCCAGCGAGTAAATAACCTTTTCTTCCCAAGGATATTGTTTCACTTGCATTCACAGTTACGTAGCCGATTTCACATCCATTTGTTCTTGTAGGGTGTAGCTATAACCCCTTGAGCATAATATTTGTAAATGTTCCAAGTATTTCATCACTTCAATGGCACCCTTTCACCGTGATCTCCAACAGCAACTTGGAACCGGATAGACTAAGTGTCATCGTCAAGAGAGAAGGAAGTTGGACCGACAAGCTGTACCAGACACTCTCTTCGCCCATCGACCGTCTAGGTGTCTCAGTTGATGGCCCATATGGTCCTACTTCAATGAACTTCCTGAGGTCTGCCCAATAACTTGTCGAACACTCGTACAAGAATATTAATTGGTGCTGATAACTAGCGAAAGCATTCTGTTTGCAGGTATGATTCCTTAGTAATGGTGAGTGGTGGCAGTGGAATTACTCCCTTTATATCCATAATTAGAGAGCTCATATATCGGAGCACAGCTCTTGACAGTCCGATACCGAGTGTTTACCTGATTTGTGCCTTCAAGACATCTGCCGATCTCACTATGCTTGATCTCCTCCTCCCTATCTCTTGCAATGCCTCTGACCTTTCCCGCCTGCAGCTTCGGATTGAGGCCTTTGTCACAAGAGAGAAACCTTCTGCTTCTGATGCTCAAAGGCATATCCGAACAGTTTGCTTCAAGCCACTCTCTTCAGACCTGCCCATCGCCCCCGTTCTTGGGCCCAACGGATGGCTTTGGTTGGGTGCAATTATCTCATCTTCTTTTATTGCCTTCCTTGTGCTCATTGGCATCGTCACCCGTTACTACATATATCCAATCGATCATAATACCAATCGTATTTTCTCCTATGCTACAAGGTCCGTCCTAAACTTGTTGCTCATATGTGTCTGCATAGCTGCCACAGCTAGTGCAGCCGTTTTGTGGAACAAGAGAAGCAGCAGTAGGGAGGCAAAGAAAATTCAGAATACGGATGCATCGATGCCGGGGACGTCACCTAGCTTGTACTTTCATAATGGAGATCGAGAGCTGGAGAGTGTTCCTCAGGAGTCCATTGTCAAAGCCACCAGGTTGCACTACGGGGAAAGGCCTAATTTCAAGAGTAAGATTCTCTTCTGAGCTGCTCCTTGGTACCATTTAATCTAAAAGCAAGATTCGGGATGGTATGGAGCGTACCATATATACCGTTTCAGTACTAATATAGAGTATAAAGAATATACCGATACTCGGTATGTTGAATCGACTCCATACGGTACCATATCGATATAGTATAGCACAGATATGAAGCCTGCTACTAGAGAACATGCTAGGCTTTATTGCTTGGAGTTGACATTGCTCTATATTATGCTCTATATTAGTACCGAACGGTACTAATATAGAGTATAAAGAATATACCGATATTCGGTATGTTGAATCGACTCCATACTATACCATATCGATATAGTATAGCACAGATATGAAGCCTGCTACTAGAGAACATGCTAGGCTTTATTGCTTGGAGTTGACATTGCTGCCTTTTGCGCTTGCAGAGATGCTTTCGGAGCTTGATGGCTCAAACATCGGAGTGATGGCGAGTGGCCCCAGTGTGCTGCGTCAGGATGTTGCTGCCGTCTGTTCATCAGGTCTTGCTCAGAATTTGCACTTTGAGTCCATTAGCTTTAGCTGGTGATAGTGGTGCATGCAGGAGAGAGATGGACCTGTTGTTGGATGAGATGAGAACTGTAGCCATGGTTATTGCTCAAGGTTAACGAGTGAAACGAAGCTAGAAAGGTTGGCTGGTATCATATCAAACTCATTAATTTTATTTTTTAAGTAGAGAAGGTTGCTCTTAGATAGTCTTTTTCTAGGTAATGCTTTTATATAGTCATTGTCCGGAGATATTTCTTGTTTCTAAGTCCATTGCCTGTGGTTCAATTTTACCACCTGCGAAGGATGAAGGATTGCTCTTTTTCTTCCTATAAAACAAATGATACTGGCAAAAGCTTTCAAAATCTTGCGTTGTTGATGGAATGCTCCTTAGCCTATCATGATAATAGAATGAGAATGGGGTCCAAGTTCCAGACACATCTATGCTCCAATGAGCACCAAGTCAGATCGTTTCATTTGAAATTTACAGGCAAAAAAAAAGTATGCCTGTAGTGAGGGAAGCTGTCTCTCAGGATGCACGCTTCGAAGATGGTGCACTGGATGACCGTTAAAGAAAAACTCTTGTCTGGAGGGGAAAGCTACGAGGACCGAAATGGACCTCAACCCAGCTAGTTTCGAGAGGGTTTCATCAAAGAATCAACCAATTAGATAGAGGACAAATTCCATGGCGAATAACCGATGCGAGAATAAATACAAGCCCGCACGAATCCTCACATACTCCCCTCATTCAAGCCCTAACGTCCTGTCAAGCTAAAAGTTTAAATCTATTCAAATCTAATCACAAACACCACTTAACCCATGCTGTAGTGTCCCTTAGTCCACATAGGCAATGGGCCGAGTTTACTCTGATACCATTTGTCATAACCTAAAATTTCATCTAAAAAGACTAGTCAAAAGGTATTTTTTGGATTTCTTAGTCCTGTATAAGTATCCAAGATCTCCTCAGCGAATAACTGAAGTGCGACTAAACACACATCTGCAGGGTCCTCACACTAGAGGCCAAAGTCGGCTTGTTCCTAGTCTTAAGTGGTCCAGGAAAGTCGAAGGTTCCACTAGGAGACTTCATGAGCAATGACGGAAGATATCACTGCTATGGAACAATGTTTCTCCCAAATGGCCATTTTTATGAAGAAGAAGCGGATCAAAGCTCTATGCAATGGAGATCGACTATAATCGGCGAGTTCTTAGGCTGAGAAATTAGTTTTCCAATTAAGGTTCATTATCTAAGTGGCACACCCTTGACCTACTTCAGCATTGGATATGATTAAAGATTTATGTATTAAACGATTTCACGCCCATATTGAATCAGATCTAACCCAAACTTGTTCTAATAATTAAAACTATATTTGTCCCATTCAGTCGGTGAGCTGAACTGGTTGTATCCTTCATTATGTTAGACCCCATATTGTGTCAAAAGACTAGGTCCTAGATTGGGGATCAAATAATGCATAGAAGTCCAATAATCTAGTCATGAGCAAAACAATTCAAGTTCAGCTGAAACTGAAAAACTTACCAAATTTACTAACATATAGTAGGTAATTTGTTTGATATCTTTTTGAGCAGAAGCAGCTCATCAAGTGGCTCATGTGTAAAGTGAAAACTCTTTTATGCAAGGCAATGCTTATTATTGATGCTAAAATCCTGTCCGATGATAATAGAGGCTTGGAGGGCGCTAGTCAACCTATATATAAGAAAAAAGAACAACAGAGTTCCGGTCCGGCCATAGGGCCTCCAATGCTTAAGTAGAAGAGAGGAGCCGTCTTTTATAGACAGGGAGTTGTTGTCCTACTAGTATTAGTCTCTTCAAAGTTTGAGTTTGGTAGAAAATAACCTTTGGACTATTCTTATCTGGGTCAACCCTAGCATAAGAGTCATATTCAAATTGCACCTGCTATGCCACATGTCAATCTATGATAGGCAAACCGATTTCAGCCTACAACATTAATGATATATCTGCCACGATCATATGACTTCTCTTTCCCTTTTTTTTCATAGTATTTTACATTCCACAATAATTTTATTTTAAGATTATATATATTGCATATACAATGATATATTTTCATCGCTTATGATATCATATAATATGAAATATAAGCCAATATGTCTGAGTTGTGTAAAAGTTGTGGAGAAATTACATGGTACTTGCTTCACGGATGTACACTAATAATAGGGTCTTAAGTATTTTCCGATCAGGAAACTCTACATACCTGACTTCCCTGAAGAAATAAAAATGAGAAGCCCGATGACGTTTTCGAAATATAGAAAAAAAAAAAAAAAACAACAAAATTACATTGCATAACTAGCTGGGTCTGGTTGGAGAAAACATAACCAATACGATTTGGCCCCACTGGGCCCGGCACTCGCAGCGCGCGCGGGCTCGTGGCTGGCTCGCCCCCTTTCGCGCCGGGCCAGTGGACGCGCCAACCCAGAAAAGAACTTAAGAAACGAATTAAATATAGATAGATGATCTGGGTATCGCTCATGAATCTTGCCTCCTTTAATTCTAAGGTCGATATCACAGCGCCAAAAAAGGTTTGAACGAAGAAGAAGTTAAAAAAAAATAGAGGATGGAATGATTTATGGGAGCCTTGGAGGTGGCAGCGCAAGTGCGAACGTAATTAAGTATATCCTAAAATATAATCAGCTGTGCCAATCCTGTTTACAGTATTTTTAATTCAATCAATTGAAAGTAATGGGCTGAATGCAATCAGCTGTGCCAATCATTAGAGATGGCACTGCAAGTGTTGACCTCTCAACGGTGTGTAAAGCGACGCAGGTGGATGGATCAGGACGTGAATCATGCCTGCCTTCCTTTTTCCCATGATTCTTTCCCACTTCATCTCCTTCGCTTCTATAAAAGAGGCATTCGTACGTGTCGGGGAGAGGCCTCAAACGAAGTGGAGATTTTAGAAGAAGATATGGACAAGGTAGTAGGAGGCTCTCGTTCTCGCCATGATGAGACTGGGGTGGTCCTAAAAGCGATGAAGCTGGTGATGGGTTTGGTGTTTGTGGGGTGGTTGATGATTTGGATTATGGTGCCCACAAGCACTTACAAATACAACTGGCTGCCAAAGCTCCGGGCAAATACCAACTCGACTTATTTCGGAAGACAAGGTTATTGCCGTGTATCACGTGCTTTCGTTCTGGAGCTGGCCAGCTTTTTTTTCTTGTCCCCTCGAAGTCTTTATTAATATCATGTGTTTGTTCAACTTCAGGGACCAACATGTTAATCTTCACATTCCCCATCCTCTTCATTTCTGTTCTTGCCTGCATCTATCTCCACCTAGTAAAGGGAAGCAGCAGAATTCAAAGGTAAGATTCGATAAAAATATTGGTGGTACACTTTGGTAGAAACTGAAGTGTGTTCATTTATCCATTGCTGACTTCCTATATATGGACTTTGCATTGAGTCGTAAAACAGAGAAATTTTGCAGGGGCATTTTGTTTTGCTTCGATGATTAATTGATTAGATATTTCTCTTGCAACCTTTGTGATTGCAGAGGTACTTTCAGCCGCCGACTAGCAGTATGGAAGAGACCTGTGATTGTGAGGTGGCCTCTCGGAATGGTTTCGGGTATAGAGTTATCTTTTTGCTTTATGTTTCTGGCACTCCTCATTTGGTCCTATTCCATGTACCTTAGCGTTGGTTTCTCCAGCCTCCACGGTGCTGCTAATAAAGGCGAGAAATTGTGAGTCTAGTTACCACTCAATACTAGTAAGCATCCATTTGTTTTAATTAATTAATTACCACTCTATTCTAATTACCACTTAATACTAGTACGCATCAATTTGTTTTAATTAATTACCACCACTCAATGCTAGTAGTAAGCATTCATTTGTTTTAATTAACTAATTCCCACTATATTCTAACCCTACTAGGATGTGGTAAATGTAGGTGGCAATCCAAGTTGGACAGTGCAGCCGTGCGGCTGGGGCTTGTTGGGAATCTCTGCTGTGCTTTCCTCTTCTTCCCAGTAACACGCTTGTCTTCGCTCTTGCCACTCATCGGCCTTACCTCTGAGTCCAGCATCAAGTATCATGTTTGGCTTGGGCACGTTGTCATGATACTCTTCACTTCACATGGAATATGTTATGCTGTCTATTGGGCTACCACCAACAAGATTGATGAGGTACTCTTGTAACAAAGAAGAACTGATGCAAACGATGCTAAATGTTTTTCTCTCCACATGATGCATAATTAAACATCGGCCTACTACGTTTCTATTTTGTGAAAGAATTAATTTTTGGAACAAATGTATGCAGGATATTTGTGCTAGCATAGCCCATCTCTTCATATCTATCTAATTAACTAGTATTTAGGCATGTTGGTCCTGTTAATCTTTACAATTTGGATATATGATTTTATGAGCTTAGGACCTTAGGCTGTAATCTAAGTTTTTTTCGTACATAGGGAAGAAAAATCTTGTCAAGGAGGTTTAACAGTCCTCGAATATTATTTTATTTTTTTTTCGACGGCGGTTTCTGAAAGACACTATATATGTCACGAAATTGTACAATATATTGGTACATAGTAGCAGAAGCGAAATGGAGTACTAATTAGTCACTCTAGTCTTGTATTTGAGGGGAAAAATATGAGATAATAAAAGAGAACACTTCATTAAATTTTCATTCACTTCTTGGTCACACCTGAAATAATTGAGTACAAGGGTTTATATAAATGTACTATAACCCTTCAAATATCTTTACATAAGTTCATCACTATAATCCACAAGACTTTAAGACTGACCATGTAGAAACCTAAAAGGAATGACCATAGATATTCATGAACTTCACCCAAGATATGACCCCAATCCATAGAATTTATATATTTGTTCTTTATATATTGACTTAACAATTTTTCTACATTATTTCCTTCATAAAATATATATAATTATAGCATCTTTTTGCCCAGGGCCAAAGAATCAATCCGGGGATGACGCGTTGACTTTCTCGCCCCCTTTAGAAAATGACTCCATACATTTATTTTATTTAATATGACTTTTAGAGTTCTCGTACCATATCAAAAATGTAGGAGTGCAAATGGATCGGATTGGGTCGGATCTTGGGTCACCCCGATCCGACCCGGCTTTTTGTTCGGGTCCTAATTTTGGACCCAGATCCGACCTAGTTGAAGATCGGGTCGGGTCGGATCCGAGTTGGATTCGGATCAGATCCGGGTCCGAGTCGGATCGGGTTTGGATCCAAATTGGATCTAATTTTTTGTGCTTTTGAAAAGAATTTTGGCAAATCTAATTTGGTCATATCATAATTATGAGGTGCTAGGTGACCCATGACTCGAAAGACTTGCAATTGACCTCCAGTCAGAACAGATGACCCCTAACTAAGTCGGTCTACAAGCCAAATTTCATATCACACTATTTTTTGTCCATATGACTGATTGGACGGAACTTGGCATCTCCCAGCTCCCCTCTCACGAGGACAAAAAAAATCCCAGACCTTCTTCCAAAATCCAATTCCATTGCAGAAAACTGGCACATGACCCATATTCAGTTCGGTGTTCCCTCACTTCCTCCCTGCAAAAGTTAAAAAAAACAGAAACCGAGAAACAGAAGGAAAAAAAGAAAAAAAAAAAAAGCCTGCTACCGAGACCCGAGACACAAGAGGTATCAACAATGTAATAGACCGAGAGAGGATCCTCACGGACCAATAGTGCCACGACCCACATAAAAAAAAAAAAAAAAACTCTCTTTTGCTTTTTTCCTCTCTTTTTTTCTCTCTTTGGATCCATTCGGATCGAATCGGGTCCGTTCGGTGAACCCAGATCCGACCCAGAAAATAATTCGGGTCCAATTTTAGGACCCGACTCGGACCCACGGGTCCTAAAATTCGGATCGGAACAGATCTACGCGGGTCGGGCAGGGTCGGATCTCGGGTCGACCCGACCCATTTGCAGCCTTACAAAAATGTAACATAATAAAATTAACTTAAACCATTCAATATAGGAACTGGTGTTATAGAAATGGAAATAGTAAAATTAAATTTAACTATTCAACCTAGTAATTAAGTTGTGTATTATGGAAATGGAAGTACTGCATTCTGGAAAAACAGAAGACAGGAAGTACTGAGGTTTATTGGTTGCAGATGCTGAAATGGAACAATACCGGGGTGTCGAATGTAGCTGGAGAAATAGCTTTGGTAGCTGGATTAGTGATGTGGGCAACCACGTTCCCTCGCATAAGGCGTACGATGTTTGAGCTCTTCTTCTACACCCATCAGCTCTACATCCTTTTCCTATTCTTCTACCTATTGCATGTGGGGATCGCCTATTTCTTCTCGATTCTCCCCGGCATCTATTTGTTCATGGTGGATAGGTTTTTGCGCTTCCTGCAATCACGAACCACGGTCAGGCTGATTTCTGCACGCCTTTTGCCATCCGAAACAGTTGAGCTGAACTTCTCCAAGAGCCCTGGTGACAAGCTTCTCCACTTGCATCGATTTTTTCCTCTGAAACATAAGTATCTTGCCTCGCTTCCTGTGTTGATTGTCGCAAATTTTTCCTTTTTGTAGGATTTAGTTACAACCCATTGAGCTCAGTGTTCATCAACGTCCCGAGCATTTCATCGCTTCAGTGGCACCCCTTCACCGTAAGTTCCAACAGTAACTTGGAACCAGACAAGCTCAGCATCATCATCAAGAAAGAAGGAAGCTGGACGCAGAAGTTGTACCAGAAACTCTCTTCCCCCGGTCCCCATGATCGCTTGGATGTTTCGATTGAAGGGCCTTACGGTCCTACTTCAATGAACTTCCTGAGGTACGCAAGCTAACTTGTGAAAGATCAGCAGCATGGTGCTAATAGATATCACTAACATGAAAATTTCTAATCCTTGAAGGTATGATTCCCTAATAATGGTGAGCGGTGGTAGTGGAATAACCCCCTTCATCTCGATAATCCGAGAGCTCATCCACCGGAGCACGACTCTCGACAGCCCAAATCCAAGTGTTCTCCTCGTTTGTGCCTTCAAGACCTCAGCCGACCTCACCATGATTGATCTCCTCCTCCCAGCATCAGGCAACGTCTCCGACCTCTCCCGCCTGAAGCTACGGGTAGAAGCTTTCATCACGAGAGAAAAAGCTCCGGCCGACAACGCCGGAAAGATCATTCGAACAGTATGGTTCAAGCCCATCCCTTCGGACGTGCCGATCGCTCCTGTCCTCGGTCCCAATAGCTGGTTTTGGTTGGGAGCAATAGTGTCATCTTCTTTCGTTGTCTTTCTTGTGCTCATTGGCATCCTCACACGTTACTACATCTACCCAATCGACCACAACACCAATGCGATCTACTCCACCTCTGCAAGGTCCGTTTTGAACTTGTTATTCATTTGTTTCAGTATAGCGGCGGCAGCAAGTGCAGCAGTTTTATGGAACAAGAGAGGAAGCACCATGGAAGCGAAGCAAGTCCAGAACATAGACGCACCGACCCCGACAACGACACCCAGCTCATGGTTTTATAATGCTGAAAGAGAGCTCGAGAGCGTCCCGCTAGAGTCTCTTATTAAAGCTACCAATGTGCACTATGGTGCAAGGCCTGAATTGAAGAGTAAGTAACCTTCTTTCTCCTTTTTTTTCTTCCGTTTTCCATCGTTATTAATTTTAAAAGAGATTAACCATGCGATACCCATGCGAGCAAATCTACGAAAAAATAGTGGTCTCAGGGAGCATGCTCATTGTTTGTGTTGGAAACTGACGACATGGATCTTGCAGAGATGCTGTTGGAGTCTGATGGCCGGAATGTTGGGGTCATGGTCAGCGGCCCCAGTAAGATGCGTCATGAAGTCGCGGCCATATGCTCGTCAGGTCTGGCAGATAACCTGCATTTCGAATCCATTAGCTTTAGCTGGTGATATCAGAGGTTTTATGGTCTGTGAATTATAAAGCTAATGGGAATGGGCAGCTTGCAAGCTGCCGTTTATCATAAAAGCATGTAACAAAAATAACGTGCAAGAAACATGCCTGCGCCGTGACTTACGATGCGTCATGCACGTAAAAAGTCCTTAAAATTATTAAAATTTGATTGTACGTACGTCGTTTTTTAGCCACGGCCTAACATCAGCCATTTGGCCTATGCTTGAGTTTTCTCGGTCACTTTTATAAGTTTTTTAATTGAACAAAATGCTTATACAATCACTAATTACAGCATTTTATTATACAAGAATAATCGATATTTCTAAAAAGCTGCCAACGTATAACTTCTTTGATAGGCTTGATCATCCAAGAGATCAGCTCAACCCTTCTCCATATTTATGGTAGTGTAGTATTATTGCTCTAGTATATATGGTAAAAGGTCAAGCCGAAAGTCTCCATCTCAAGAAGTGCAACACTAGATAGGTAGTGCTAACTAAAAACATGCTCAAACAAAAGGAAAAAGAAAAACAACCTAAATTATTGGAGATATCATTCTTGTAAACTTGTTAATGATATAAAAAAAAAATATTTCAACATAAAATAAAATATGAATTTAGAAATGCCTTTTTGGAAAAAAAATAAAAATTTAGCAATGCCGTTTGCAGCAAGCTTCAGCAATGCAAGCTTTGGTATTTGGATGTGATGCTTTTGTTCTTCTACCTTCACTTTTCATATGCAAATAAGCTTACCTCCAAATGTAATTGTTTTGAAGAAATTCTTAAATCGTCCATAAAGTTGTGATGAATATTCTAGAAGGAAGGTTCCTAACAATGAATAACTTTAATTCTTCTCACTGATTAGAAAAATTATAAAAATGAAAATATAAGGTTGTTTGGTTGTGGATAGTAATTAATATGGAAGAGATGGGTCGTTGAGGTAGCACCAAAATTAGCAAAGGTGAAAAGCAATATAAGAAAGAAAAACATAATAAATCGTACGGTAGATTACAAACATTCTGATGTCAACAAAAAAACTAGTTCTTCTAATAGGTAAAAAAAACTGCTATTGAGGATAGTTTGTGAATTTGTTCCAATCAATTTAGGTGTTTGCTTTTGTTCACTTCTTAGTTGTAGCCAAGTTTGTTCCAACAATTCTTGATATTATAAATTTTCTTGGCTCAATCTCTCTAGTAAACAATTAATGCAAGACTAAATACATACATGTACAAGTCTTTATTTACTCTTCCATTTAAATCATGATATCCTCATTAGATTAAGCATACAAATCCAATTAAATTCTAATCATAAGCTTAATTATTGACCCATCTCAAAAGGATCTATATTATAATGTCCCTATCAGTCATAGGCCTAATTAATTCCAATGCCAATTGCAACAATCCATAACCTCCTATCAAATGACTAGCTAGAAAATTTTATTTAGATTCTTTAACTCTATATAAGTATTCAAGATCTTCCTAGTAAATAAGTGATATGGGATTAAACACACACCAATTCAGGTTCTCACATGATATTAATTTATTGCTTCAATTCTTAAGTTCTCAATTTTCTTGCTTGATGCAACGCCGGGTGAGAAATTTGTAGTGTGAATTAAAGAAGAGGAGAATGAGGCTACTCGAGGCAACTTCGTTGGAGGCTTTGTAAAGATTGGACGGGTAATGTTGAAGACATAGGAAAGCACGACGCTTTCAATTAATTTTAGGTTTACTCTAAAATCCCTAAAAGTTTTATTATTTATTTATTATTTTTATTTTCTTACTCTAATTTGCCTTAACTTTCTATCAGCTACTCTCGATGTGAAGGTGGGTTAAAAGGCTCCTATCCTTTACCTATTTCATAAATTCAAAACCCCAAATTTGATGATAAGATGGGTCAAAATTGGTAGGCGTATGGAACATGTTAAATATTTATGTGTTAAAGAAAATAAAATAAACTAACTGGAAACATGTTCCTAATATCCAAAGATACGCTTCAATGAATTAATAAATATAATGAGATTGGATGCATAGGGAAGTTAATTGAGTAATTCTTGAAAGCCCATAAATGAAAAAACAATTCGTACCTCATTTAGATACTATTAGTGACCAAAAATGGCCAATCCAACTCAAAACCTGCCAGACCTAAACCAGATTGATAGGATTCTTGATTGGGTCAATTATTGGGTCGCTCTACTCCTAGTGAACGGCTACAGCTAAGCCAAGTTTTTCGGTGGATCAGTAATCCAACTCAACCAGGTCTGAAAAATTGCCTGTATACTTTCAATTTATGTCAATATACATAAATTTATATTAATATTTTAAATTTATACATTATTTAATTTATATTTTATTATCTTATATCTTAATTTCTGTGTTATTTATATCCATATATTATTTTATTATTTTTCTAACTCATGAGCTCATAACACCTATTTGCTTCGATTGTTTGCAATCTGAGTGTGCCGAGTTTTTTGTGTTTTAAAATACTATTCCTAAATCCTAATCCTTATTTGCCCTTTCTTCTATCTCATGGGAACCCCTTCTTACGAACTGCTATAGCCCTTTGCCCAATTGCTGTTATTCTGCCCCACCTTCTCAAGCTCCCCATAAATCTAACCCTCATCTCTCCCTGTGCCTCGTTGGCTCCCAAATTTGAGACCTGTGCTTAAATTAACATAGCTGCCCCAATCTGAGATTCCTTGGGCCAGTCTTGTAACCCTCAAGAACTTTTGGGACAGCCCAAGGTGAGTTTGGGTTGAAATCCTGATTCGATTCGAATTCGGGTTGGTTCGGCTGAGATTTGGACAGCCCAACCCAACATAAACCCAAAGCCAAACTCATATAAATAATCATTTGCATATATTAAATATGTCTATTTCCAAAGATAATTTACATATCTAAAATTAGGGTCCAACATCTTATTCACGTATTGCCATCCCTAGTTTAATATGTTTTACTTTAAAATATTATTATATGGCATGGGATTTTTTATAGATGATTAGACCAAACCAATCCAACCATTCCAAACCAACCCAACCCAAACCAATCTGGTTTTGAACCGAAGCTCAAAAATTGAGATCCGGTTAGATTTGTATTGAGGAGCTCATGTTAAATTTTGGGTTGGGTCCTTTTTTCTGGGCATAGATCTAGAGTCTCAGGTTGGGTCTTAGCTGACAAACTGGTTGATCGGATGAGAATAAAGAGAGTCTCATTCTGCATATCAATACCGACAACAATGAAATTTATAGTAAGAGAAAAATCCGTCGACACCAACGGGACCCAATCCATCCTTTTCCAACCCCACCGACACATCATGACCTTCAGCAAGTTCCAACAAAAAGTAGCCAGCCATGGTGGAAATTGGCCAAATGTGGAACTTGACCAGTAGCATCTAGGTATAACAAAAAAAAAAACGTCACTTTCACTTGAATTTTACCATAGAGGTCAGCATTCTCATCAGGAGTGATCACACGGATTGCAGGCGTCTCTCTTGCCTCTAAACTTGAAAATCATCTACTTAAGAGGTTTCTCATCTCCAAGTGACCATCTTCTCCCGGTCACTCCTCCGTGCTCCCCGCAAATATGACATTAATTAAATGGGTAATTCAGCCTGATCTATGATGGGTTGAATTAAGTTAAATAGATTAAACGGATTATAAGTTCTCATTCCTAGCTGTCAGGTAAGGTTTATACAAAATATTATACTTACCATTTACTCAGAAGTTGGTTCGGCTCATAAAATTGATGGGAGTAGTTAGGGGTGTGCAACGGCTCAGATTTCAATTCTTTTGGGATATTGTAGATCTGGTCCTTGGAGATCTGGATCACGAAGGTCTTCGGCAATGGCTTGGGCTTTTCAATATTTTTTTGGGATGTTGCTGTCTCGAGACCATGATCAACCAAACCTTCAATCAAAATGGAAAAAGAAAATAAAAGAAGAGATTAAAAAATCCTATTTGCAACCTTGCAAAAGGATGAGGGGAAGGTTTAGGAATGTCCCCTTCATGTACGGCTGCTATGACCCCAAGGGTGAGATCGGTGCCAAAGAAGAGGGAGGGGCGCCATGATCTGCACCAAGGACATCTCGAGTGGCGAATGGGCAGAATGGGAGAAGATTAGGAAAAGGGGTTGGAACAAAATTTACTGTGCCAATTAGTACCATATCATATTGAATGCACTGCACCATATTGGTACCAACTCTTCGCCATCTTATACCGTGTATCGATACTATAACAAAATAATATTAGTATAAGATTCAGTACTAATATGGTAAATCTTGGATTGTAGAACGGCCACCTCTAAGAGTAGTCAACCTTATATAAATATTTTAATGCAATAAATACAGATGTGTATTTTCAATTTCTTAAAAAGTGCATGAAATAAAAATATAAACATGTTTATCAATTATTTAATATTAAAAATTCTAATTGGATGATCATCACGGACCCCATCAACTGCATCACGTGCCCTTGTTAATTGTCAGTCACCCGTGACTCCCGAAAGCGATGCGCGAAGCCTTGCCTCTGGTCGCACGGTAAGTCCCACTCAAGATTCGTACAAATGCCAAATGCCATTATATGAAAACATGGTCACCGTTACGATATTACATTCTAGACGTCCGATGGCTAGATCCTCGGTTACGTAAGTGTAAATTGTGGAGCCCCTGGTTCCCCAGTTATCTACCATGTATGGCAAGCGTAATCTATCGAATCACCACCGCAGATAAAATTCTACAGACGTAATATCTAATATCGACTCGGATCATGACACCACTCCCTCTCTTTTTCTCTTGGTGGACTGGCCTCCATCCCCACTCTCCTACCCACTAACTTCCCTTCTCCACTTATTTCCCTGGCTCCCACGCTGGCCTGACCATCAGCTGCGCTTCTCCATACCATTGTAATGGAGCTGCTGCTTGGAATAACTATTCTCTCCTTATTCTTCCACTTATCCTCCTCTGCCTTCACCCCCAACAATTCCTACTTCCTCGCCTGCGGCTCGACCTCCACCATCAGCCTCACCTCCGACAGCCCCCCGCGCAGCTTTGTTCCCGACTCCAACTTCCTCCGCACCTCCAACTCCCTCACCCTCTCCAACCCCAACGCATCCCCCAACTCCCCCACTCTCTACGCCACTGCCAGGGCCTTCACGGAGCCCTCCAGTTATCAATTCACGCTCGACATCGAGGGCACCCATGTCCTCCGCCTCCACTTCTTCCCCTTCTCCGCTCAAAACCACGACCTTTCCGCCGCCCGCTTCAACGTCTCCGCCCTCGACCGTTTCCTCCTCCTCGCCGACTTCGCCGTCCCAAACACCTCAACCCCCATCATCAAGGAGTACCTGCTCTGGGTGGACACCGGCGAGCTCACCATCACCTTCACCCCCAATTCTAATTCCGGTACATCTTCCTTGGCCTTCGTCAATGCTATTGAGGTCTTCACGGCACCCACCAGTCTGCTCGGCAACTCAGATCCCCTCTCCATAGCTCCTAGTGGGAATATCAACCAATTGCAACGTCAGGCCCTGGAAACCGTCTACAGGATCAACGTGGGAGGCCCAAAAGTCACTCCGGCGAATGACACCCTCTGGAGAACCTGGGTTCCCGACGACGACTACCTCTTATCCAAGGCCTTATCGCAGGTGAACAGCACGACGCGCATCTCGTACTCGGACCTAGATTCCGCTGAAGTCGCGCCCCAGTTAATCTACCTTACGGCACGATCAATGAACCCCGGCTCTATGGTGGAGACTAACCCCAATTTCAACTTCAACATAACCTGGAGATTCCCGGTCACTCCAGGCTACTCTTATTTTATCCGGATGCATTTCTGTGATATTGTATCGAAGACGTTCACCGCCCTCTACTTCGACGTCTACATAGGCGACCAATTTGCGCAGGAAAATCTCCATCCAGCCGACTACACAGATAACCTTGCTGAAGCTTTCTTTCGGGACTTCGCCTTGGACGTTCCGACCTCGCAGCAGGTCCTCCATGTTAGCATCGGCCGGTCACTTAGCAAGACCACCCCGCAGACGGCTAATGCCATACTGAACGGGCTCGAGATCATGAAGGTGAACAACAGCGTCGGCAGCCTCAACGGAACCTTCAACCCTGGCTCAGTCCCTAGCCAAGACAATAAGAAGAATCTTGTTTCTCCAGCTGTTCTGATTCCATCCATTGTTGGTGGTGTTTTGCTCATCATCTTAGCCATCACCGCGTTGGTGTTCTGCAGGAGACGTCGGGCAAAGCCCGTGCCGAAGCCAAAGGAGAGTCCGGTCTCTTGGTCGCCGTACCGGGCTGCCGTTGCCAATTTCATTGGCGTTTCGAGCAAGTCCACCGACGGGACAGCGCCAAACGCCTCGCCCAACTTCAATCTGGGTCTCCACATCCCCTTTGCCGAAATCAAATCGGCGACAAACGATTTTGACGAGAAGCTCGTTATTGGTACAGGTGGATTCGGAAAGGTCTATGGGGGAACTCTGAGGGATGGCACCAGAGTTGCAGTGAAGCGAGGAATGCGGGGGTCGAGGCAGGGCTACCCGGAATTCCAGACGGAGATCATTGTCCTGTCGCAAATTCGCCACCGCCACCTCGTGTCGCTGATTGGGTACTGCGACGATTGGTCCGAGATGATCTTGGTCTATGAATACATGGAGAAAGGGCCACTGAGAAAACACTTGTATGGCTCTGACTTTCCGTGCCTTTCATGGAAGCAGAGGCTGGACGTATGCATCGGCGCGGCCAGGGGCCTCCACTACCTCCACACAGGCTACTCGCATAACATCATTCACCGGGACGTCAAGTCCACCAACATCCTGCTCGGGGAGAACTTCCTAGCCAAGGTCGCCGACTTCGGGCTCTCAAGGTCAGGGCCTTCCTACGGGGAAACTCACGTTAGCACCGGGGTCAAGGGAACATTTGGGTACCTGGATCCTGAGTACTTCAAGGTCCAGAAGCTCACGGACAAGTCTGATGTGTATTCTTTTGGAGTGCTGCTCTTTGAGGTGCTCTGCGCGAGGCCGGTGATCGACCAAAGGCTGACGAGGGAGCAGGTCAACCTGGCGGAGTGGGCGCTGGAGTGGCAGCGGAGAGGCCAGCTCGAGAAGATCATAGACCCGAGGCTGGAGGGGAAGATTAACGTGAATTCCCTCCGCAAGTTTGGCGAAATAGCAGAGAAGTGCCTCGCCGAGTATGGCGTCAACAGGCCTACAATGGGCGACGTGCTCTGGAACTTGGAGTATGCTCTCCAGCTACAGGAGACAGAGTTGAAGAGGGAGCCCTTTGAGGACAGTGTCAATATGCACTCGCAGATTTCCGTGGCAGCAGTTGGACCGTCACCTTCCACTACTATATCAATCGATGATGAAGAAGGTGATGGAATGACGAGGATGAGTGAAGACGCCCCGGACATAACGACGACGATCAACGTGTTCTCCCAGTTGGTTACTGGTGAAGGCAGATGAATGGGATTGGTTTCCTGTGGCAATTTATTAGTTATATCGTTCCAGTTTAGAACAATATCATCAGTGAAATGATATGATTGTATGACAGTATCGATGCGATTAATATTGTATCTCTCTCGTTTCCTATAAAGTATCTTCTGCTAATTTCAGCACTTTCTTTTTGGTAAGTTTAATTGGTCCTTGTACTGTGGTTCTCCTGTGTGACTACTTCCAGGAATAAAATTGCCGATGAAATTGAGAACGGGAGCTCTGATTTTTTGTTTGAAGTTGTATACCGCGGTAGAAAATTCTTCTATCATGGTTGGTCTAAACGAAACTCCTCATCGTTGTCGTTTTATGAGGAAACAACACAAAAGGGAAGACTTCAGCGTAGAACTTGCCATGATAGAACATCATATGGTGTCAAATGACTGTTTATGATCTCACTTTCACGTACGTTGGACGGCGTAAAATAATGTTTTGTCTCCTATCTTTGAATGCTGTCTCCATTATTCAGCTATCACTTCCATGTCCAACAAAATTGAAGTTGAGACGTCATTTTTAATTAGCAGCCAACGTCTAAACCATGCCTGTACTAATGATAATGATGAAATTGATGGAGAATGTTGCACGTCTCGACCCAAGTTAGACGGACCACCATAACTTTGATATTAGCCGTGATAAATAAATTCGGTAAAAATCGAGAAGTCACTTTACGTATGCTAACAAAGACCGGTAGTTATGGCAATGCTACTGTCAACACACGATCAATATAATTACCGCTGTGTGATGCTCACACGAAATATTTTCCGTATTGTAAATATGCAGTTGACCGTTATCCGACAATTAAGGCACATCGCACCAAATTAGGTAACGAATCGGTAGTCTACTCTATATAAAGAAGTAGTCTGGAGGTCTTCAGGTAAGTCATTCAAAGACTTTACTATGTAAATTTTTTTTCTTCTATACTATTACCTTACGATTCTAACTTAGACATTGGAGAGTCTCTGGTGGAAATTTTCTGGCAAGCAGACCTCTTGCAGGTCATTCCGAAAGAGACGAGTTCTTCCACACGTCGGATGCCCCGTTCGGTTCGATTCTCACCGACCTCAGAGTAAGCCAAGCATACCTCCAACGATTTGGGATTCAGCGGCAACAGGAATATTTGCAATTATAATCACCAATGTCAATTAAGTCTCCTCTTACATGCAATAGAGACTTGCTATATATGGCGTTAACAATTGTTTAGCTTGATTATTTTTTTTAAGCTAATGATCACACTATCAAAATTTTCCCATATGTATCTCTCTTCTGATATTCAACTTCTGTCAAAAATTAATAGTTTAAATGTTAATGTTACTAGCTTATCTCTCTCCTGATATTCAACTTCTGTTAACAATTAATACTTTAAATGTTAATGTTACTAGCTTATTTCTCTTCTGATATTCAACTTCTGTTAAATATTAATAGTTTAAATGTTAATGGTACTAGCTTATCAAGGTGATAATTTTTCAGCAGTTGGATCGAGCTGTCTATCATTAAATTCCAGAATTTGAGAGATTAAGGATTTTTTGGAGAAGGTTTATCTATGTGCTCTTCTATCAAAAAAAAAAAAAAGTCTAAAAATTCTCCATTGTCATCCATGCATCTAGATCGGAGAAATCAACAATGACTGGCTACTCAAAAATGGAACGCCCTCTAAGCAATTCCAACCCAACAAGAGAAATTAGTAAGAAAAACTAATAACAATTTTAATCTAATTATTTCATGTCAACTAGCACGAAATATTCTTGATGACGGCTATTTTAAACCTTAGTGGGAATTTATGAATTCGGATTCTTTTTGATCTCTTGAAAGTAGGAGCATCCACTCGCTACCAACAAATGTATCCGTCCGTCCTCCACCATCCTTGCCTTTCAGCCATTAATAAATACTAATCAACGACTTCACCCAAAGACCGAACCGAACCTGGTATCTGTCCTACCAGTTCACATACTAGTGATTCTGGTTACTTGCAAATTAAATCTCATTACCACTGTTTATTCGTCCGTGTCTTTTTTTATTATTTTTATGAAAAGGAAGTCTTAGCCATCCAAATTTTATCGAATAAAGATTATATTACAAGTTAGCTGGCCGGCTGAGGATAAGGAAAAAAGAGTGAAAGATGGGCTTTGAGACAAAAAGAAAGCCCCACCTACCAAAATCAGGCAAAAGCCATCGCAGCAGTGATAAAGGCAAGGACGTCTACAGAAGGGCAAATGATGCCGCCAACTGGATTGCTTTCTTTGCAGCTCACCACTCTGGAGATTTCGTCTGAATAGATTGCAGATCAATGCCGGAATCCTCATGTAGTCTTTTGTTTTCTAATTTTGTTGGCCGTATCTATACCTATCTTGTGAGCTGCAATTGTACCAAAAGAAAAATTCAGAAATAGTTAACCTAACATTTCTGCAGACAAAGAAGTTAGGCTGCAACCTATTGAACGCTGCTATTGTGCTTGCCTATTCTGTTTGACTAAGCACCTCTACGAGAGCCGGCATGATTTTTTCCAATCGGTCCGAAACACCTCCCCCTTCTTTTTGTCACAGAGAATGGAATTCCAGCTATCTAAGAGGAAATACTTTTCTTGAGATCTTTGCTATGGGAGTTTGCTTCGAATACAAACTGCACCGACTGGAGTAACAGGCTCATACGACTGGGAATAAGTTGTGAACTACCTATGCTGATGGAAACAAGACAGTCCCACATTCAATATATGCTGGAATTGCACCAAGCACCACCACCTTCACTGGTGTCAACCCCACCTAATGATAACGTTCACCCCTTTCAGGTCACTACTTTCTTTTGGTTCTTTTGTTGCTGAAAGTTCCGATCGGCAGCCTCGAGTTTGCTTGAGCGATGGGAGAGAGCAAGATAATTTGTAGGGAGAGGATCACTAGACTCAATATGGACCGCTTTAGCTATTACAAACATTAAGAAAGACCATCAAGCTTAACATGGATCACTTTGGCTACTACAATATCTAAAAGAATCATCGGACTCGATGTGGATCACTTTGGCCACTATGGATATCTAAGAGGATAACCAAACTCAATGTAGATCACTTAAGGTTTATGAGCAAGATCTGCTACATCAGAAAGCCAAATTGCATGCCAAACTTCAAAACATTATAATTTACTCACATGACACCCAATTAAGTTGATTTTCTTTTTTTTCTTTTCAAATTGGATATTTTTTTGGGATCTACAACTTTGGTATAGTCCCATAGGGGTTAAATCGGGCTAAAATTCTATCACTTGGGCTTCGAAATAAGCTAGTCAACCGAAATTTTTT
The DNA here is from genome assembly GCF_009389715.1 of Phoenix dactylifera. Classification (NCBI taxonomy): domain Eukaryota; kingdom Viridiplantae; phylum Streptophyta; class Magnoliopsida; order Arecales; family Arecaceae; genus Phoenix; species Phoenix dactylifera. Next base: position 16,885,771 of record NC_052393.1, read on the forward strand.
TTTTTGGAAAAGATTTTGATGGAACGTTATCTTCTAATCCGTGAAGAATTAGGTGGAGCGGCATTAGGTCAAGTCGATGTAGAAGTTGAGATTTATTTTTTGTAGAATTTTATTTTTTTGATTATTTTTATTAGTCATATTTATTTTTGAAAAACCTAAACCTATTCAAAATAGAAAAGAAGTCCAATCCGAATTGTGAAAGGATCGAGGACCTTACTAGCATTATAAATAAGGCTTGTGTACCTTAGTTTACAAGGTGTGGATTATCAATGAAAGAAAAAGTAACTTAAACGCTACTCTTGTAATCTTCTATTTTTTTCTAAATTTCTTTAGAAAGATTCAAGTTGAGTAGATTGAGAGAATTCTTCCTTCTTCGAGATCAGATTAAGCTGGTATTAAAGCTTTGATCTTGTATATCTATGAAAACCTCAGTGCATGGTCTAGTTGCATGAGCAGTATAAGCAGTCAGGAGAAAAGCTATCTATATTTGAAGTACATCGAAGGACAAATTACAAATACTAGCAATTTTTGAAGCAAAGGTGTCTCTTACTTCTGGAGATGAGGATCTACCACCTAGCAAAAAAGACCAAGCTCAAAGCAGTTCAGTTGTGAGGTAGGGAAACAAGTGTTTTCCCATCTTTAGTTTTGATTTAGCATGAGCTAAATTTTCTAAATAGGGAGCGTTCTAATCCATAAGGATCACCAGCCTCGATGTGGACTATTTTGACTACTACATATATCCAAAAAGATCATTAGACTTAATGTGGAGCACTTTGGCTACTATAGGTATCCATGAGGATAACTAGACTCAATGTTGACCACTTTGGCCACTATAGATAGGGCTAGATTAATTGGGTCTAGGAGTAAGATCTGTTGCATTAGAAAATCAAATTACATGCCAAACTTTAGGAGGCCATAACTTAATCATATAATGCCCAATTGAGATGATTTTTTTTAAAGTTACGTAGCTTTTTAAGATTTACAACTTTGGGAGTTGAATTGGGTCGAAATTTTATCGTTGAACTCCAAAACAGGCTGGTCAAACTGAAACCTTTCTTTCAGGAAAGACTTGATCGGACATTATCTTCTAATTCATGAAGAATTAGGTAGAGCGACAGAAGGTAAAATTGATATAGAAGTCGAAATATAACTTCTATAGAATTTTAGTTTGTTGTATGATTATTTCAATTAGTCATATTTATTTTTAGAAATCTAGTTTTATTCAAATTAGAAAAGAAACCCAATCCTTATTATAAAAAGGAAGGGCCTCAGTAGTATTATAAATAAGGGATATGTACCTTAGTTTATAAAATATAGATCATCAATAAAAGAAAAGGAGACTTAAGTCCTATTTTTGCAATTCTTTCTTTTTTTTCTAAATTTCTTTTGAGGGATTTGAGTGGAACGGGTTGAGAAAATTTTTCTTTCTTTCCGATCGGATTAGTTGGCCACAGAGCATCCAATCATTCCTGCAAAATGCTTATAGGTAGATTCATAGAGCCTAATTTCAATCAATGAGTTCTTATTAAAGTTTATTTTTCAACTTTATATGATTGTGGCATGCGCCAATTGGCTCTATCAGTCCAGCCAAGCTTATCTGCACTACCATACAAAGGCCCATAGCACCTGATTTTTTTTTAAAAAAACAAACACTGCTTGATAGATGGCTCCTTTTACATCCCATAGCTGTATTGATATATTAAAAAATTCTGTACATACTCTCGTTCTGCTATATTCAACTCTTGCTTCTCATTCTGAGAACCCATCTAAGCAGCTCTCTCTCCCTCTCCTAAAGACCGGAGAATTTGGAACATTCATTTATCCAATTTTTATGTATAAAGCCACTTTTATAAATTATACAAAATTGAAGTATTTTTTCTCTAATTTCATCCGATGATTGTTAAATGATGTGACAGACACTTTTTTATATACAAATGATATTTAGTTTTGAGTAAAGTTGATCATGAGCCAGACTTAAGTATAGAAAATGTCAAATTTTAAATAGACTTAGCCTGAAGCCCAATTAAAAATTAGTAGAGTTTAGACTTGAGACCTAGTCTATGACCAGCTCTAGTTATAAGTATCTTAATTTTCTACAAAAGTAATTTTTTTGATACAAATAATTTGATCTCTGAATATTTTCTTTGGGTCTGTTTCTTTCTGTGTCTGCAATCTGCAAACCCAAGCATAGATTCTTGGAAAAATCAAATAAATGCTTTTATACATCAATAACTTAACATGCTCCTTAACTTTCAAATTTGTAAGAAAAACCTATCTGTAGAGCAACATTTTTTCTCATATATTTTTTTTTCATTCTTTGGTTGGTACAAGGTAATAAGTATTTTTGTAGCTATAAACGAATTTGGGGATTGTTCAACTATTGGCTCCTGCTATCTTACATTACAAAGCTTTAAAAATTGATGTTTACTCTTGGTTGTCTCTGAAATTAGTCTTTTAACCATGACTTGGAAGATTATCTAAATTAAATTGGTAGATGGATGTGTATTTAGTAACATATATAGAACATATCATGTTTCTCACTACTTAGAAAAATCTTTTTTTTAGTACAATCGGAAATCTCAAATCTTCTTTATTAGTTATCAAGAATGCCAACTAAGATAGTTTCATTAAGCTAAAAGAGTACATACTAGGTTGAATCGACTCTCCAAATCTATGGACTTTCTCTCTTTTTTTTTGTAATGTAAAAATTTCGTAAATAGTGTGAAGAAAATTTACAGCAATATCTTGATTTGTTGGACTTTCTACTAGCCTAAACCCATTGTATTCTTAACAAAATATAGAAACGTCTCCCCTTTTAATATTGTCCATACTTTGTCATGTGCATTGCACGCTTTTTTTTCTTTTTTTTGGTACATCGGCTACTCACACTGCTCTTGCATGAACACAGCCAGCTACATCACTAGTAATAAGATCATAAAAAATAGAAGAAATAAAAGACAGCTGGATTCAGAGAACACCTTTCGAATAATCTAGTTAGCAACCTAATCCGCGTTCCGAAAAATATGCTTGATCTGGACCACAGAGCGCTACCAAAGCAAACAACGCGTGTCAGCTAAAAGAGGATGTTTTGAGCCATTCATTATCCTATCCATGGCGCGTTCCGACCACTACGTGTGAGCCCCTACGCTACAAGACCCACCCTCTTCTCCCAGTTTTCCTGCTCTCTCTCACGGTGCGTTACAGCTGTCCCAGAGTCCCGGTCTACAATCCCCCAGACAACAAATCTTGGCTCATTCACACCTTACAAAAAGATTTCTTTACGAATTTATTGAACAGATTTCTTTACAAAAAGATAAATCCCAAAAGTTCATACCTTGCTCCACTGAGAGTCCAGATTCCTCACCTTGCTACTACACCTGCTATAAGCATAGGTGTGTGCATGAAATTCTTCTTTCTCCTTGACTTAGATGAAGCATGGATACGAAATCAGTTAAAACTGTGATGATATGCAGGTGTTTTGTTGGTTCTAGATTTTATTTTATCAACTCATAATCAAATTAAGAAAGCTCTAGTCCTTTTGAAAATAAACTGGCTCGTATGAGATTAAATGGATCTCGTGTAGTTTGTGTTCCAAGGAATTTAAGGGTACGTTTCCCGAATTGATTAATATATGATTGACACATATGGTGGTTAATAGCTGGTACTTGATTCTGGGCTTTTAGCCTGTCATCTCCCTTGAAAAAACAACATCCGGTAGTTGGTTGAATCTTTTCATGAGCTTAGGTTGAGTGGTGATATGTACGTTAATTATTTTTTTTTTTTTTTACTGAAATAAAAATACTATACATAACGTGTATGAATACAACCAAAAAAATCAAAAAGCAATACATCACAGAGAGCACTAGGCAACTCCGTCTCTCCCTCTCCCTCTCCCACCTATATGTGGTCTCCTGAGTTTTGCAGTTTACTACTTCAGACATCAATCATAGACTGTTGGATTTTTTCTGATGTTTAGTGTTTAATGCCAGCCGTCAGTGAATTGATTCTCACAGAAGCCACCGCAGCATATGAAAATTTAGTTACTTTGCATGTTTCATTTAGATGCTATGTTACTGATCATCTAAATGTTCTGGAATTTCATTTTGTTCATCTGGAATTTTCGTGATGATAAAAGTAATCATTTCATGTTTTCCATATACAAGTACTAAAGTCAGAACTCCTTAGGTAATATATCTGATGATACAGTAGAAAATTGAATAAAAATGGCAATTTAAAAAAAATATATTGACTCAACTTGGCTTGGGGATTCCTGTTGAAAGCAAAACTCATCATACTATTCCTTGAGTTGAAAAGTCTCGCCGGTTCAAAGACCAACCTTTCTGTTCAACATTTCAGACATTCATGATATTGTAGTATGTTCCGCATCTCACTTTCAATCTTGGTAACTGGGACTAAACTCATCACGTGTATCCTTGAATCAGGTTACTTGCAAGAAAATTAGTTTCCACCACCATTCAAACTTTATATTTTAGTTTTGACCCGTAGGGGACATGTTGTTCCGTTTAAGATCGAAGCCTATTTAGTTTTAAGCTTTATATGAAATGGATAGGGTACTTTTTACTGTTTTTGTATCATTTGTATTACATCTCATATATCTTTTTAGCTCTAAGCTTTTTTATATATAAATAGTTCTAAACTATTGAATCAATTGTCCAATAGCTCATGTATCGTATAATTTTCTAAAAATATATACAAATATCAATACACACACATACACACATACATTAATACATACATATGATTATCTTTTGCTTGCAGGAAGGTTTACTCTTTCCATATGAGAAGGGGTGGTTCATCGAGGAAATTGGTAGGAACTGAGGAACTAACCAAACAAGGTGGAACTATTGAATTGTGAAAAAACAAGTTGTTTGAGTTAATTGACAGCAACATAAGGAAGATACAAGACAAATGCATAAAACCTTATGAAGGAGTGCTCCTTCCCTAGGTATTCTAGTATCTTGTTCTCTATTAATGCTATTACAATAATAACAAGGTACTAGCTTTTCCACAGACTTCATACATTCAAAAAGTACAAGCTGCATCTACCTAAGAAATTGGCGGGCCAGGATTGGCTGATGTGTACATGATTTGCGAACATGATTGATCAGGTTAAGCAGGTTGGGTCAAGATTGGGTAGGCCTAGGTTAGAAATTACCATCCTGATTGAAGTACCCTCTTTGGCGTGCAGCACCAATCCATTAGTCGAGAACTCTTTTTCTTGGAACATTGTTCCTGTCGCGTGCCATAAAGTTAGACAGATCAGTTTCCAGCTATAGCCACCTGGCTCAACCCACTCTGACCTAGAAGTTGGCTGGTTTCAGTTGCAGGCCCACATGGAGCTGGTGGAATCAAGTCTCGGCCCAATATATATATAATATATATCTAATATACTCGCGGCCCATGGATTAAAACAATGCGGCCGGAGGACGGCGAGCCAACCCAAGCCTACAAAGTATTTCCTTTTAATTTTTGCAACGCAAGAAGCTGTCTCGGAATTGGGCTTGGAGGAGGGGGGAGGTGCCTCGTCCCTTAAAATCCCTAGAAAGTATCAAACCCTCGCGAGTCCTCTCCGCCACCGCCGCCGGCTTCTCTCTTTCGCTTTATGCTCTGATCTTGTATCTTCTCTCAGCGGGAGGAATTTGGACTGTTTAATTTCAGGCTGGGAAAGGTATTATGGTTCCTTCTCTCATGATTTTATCTTTATTCCTCTTCCTCCTCTTCTACCGTTATCTTGATGCGTATCTTTCTCCCGCTGTTATATTGTTTTTAGTTTAGATCTTGGTCTCTTTATTTGTTTCGGATTTATATCGATGTGAATCGAATATCGTATGCATTTTTCTGTTTCTGTCCCCTCAAATTTTTTTGGGTACCTGTAATAGTAGAAAGTTCGGATTCTTGTGGTCGATTAGGCATAGTGTTGAAGGCGCTGTGTATGTTTTGATGGGCATGCCTGTCTTGAATCACTTTGTGCTACGTCAAGTGCGAAGGTGGAATCTGGAAGCTGTATCAAATGCAGTCTTGCTGTGGGGATTTTTGGTTGATTGCTTTGGAAAGAGTAGATGTTCTAATTGCATGTCATGGTTAATGGTAGGGGATGTTGTAATTCATCTTTTGTTTCAAGTGGGTGACTTGGATTATGGCCGTCAAATATGAATTATTTGTTTCAGATGTGTGCTTTTTTATGTGGAGGAAAAAATTAGTTGAGATGAGACATAATTAGGAGTGGAAATAGAAACTATTTAGGAATTTGAGAGGAGTGGGGTACAAAAGATGTACCATCCCCCATTTGATGGGGACAAATGATAAATTTGTGTCAGAAAGACCAGAAAATCATCAAGCCTGAAAAGCTATTAGCAGAAGCCATAAAAAATATGCAAAGCACTAAAAGATTGGGAACATTACAATGAAACCAGGGTACTGCAGAGATCAAGGATTTGTCGAGCATATCCATATGTATATGGTGTACTTGTATAAAAATGTAAGAAAAGAAATAAATTCTGAGAGAATTTTGGACAGACTGCTCAGCGAGGAGGTCTTGTTGAATGTTGGCCCGAGCTCGGCTCATCCCGAGAGTAAGGGCGACGCGGTCATTTTTTATTCTTTTTTTTCATACTTGATTCTTATTTGAGTTCTTGCTGTTAGAAATTGTAGAAATGATCTTCAGCGCCAAGACCATGATTTCTAGGTACAATAAGAGGGTGGCCGCCTCGGGTGGAGCTCGGCCTGAGCCGAGATCGAAGAGACTGAGGATTGAATCTTCCTCGGGTGCCACGCGGGGAGAGCCTGCTCATAAGGCCGAGCTGCCCCCGCCGGCCAGAGAAGTAGCTTAAGGAGGGGCCGCGGTAGAACAGGCGACTACGAGTGCCGTCGTGGACCCTCGTGCCCTACTTAGCGGGAGAATTGCATTGCGAGTGCCGTCGTATGGACTCGTGCCCACGAGGAGGGGGTGCAGGCTGGGCTTCTGCCTATTGCAGGCCTTGAACGGCCGCGGTGAGTGTTTGGACCTGCTGGACGAGCGGACTGTGCTGCTCTAGCAGGACCTGAAAAAGTTGGTCCGTCGGTGCCACAGGTGGCAAACTTTGAGGTGAGTTGCCGGGAGTCGGTACCTGGCGCCTCGATGCACTAGAAGCTCCTTGATTTCTTAGCCTCATGATCACAACTCAGGCCCTCCTAGCGCCATATGTTGTGGTTGAAATTTGGCCTGAGGGTGACCACGCCGGAAGGGAGCCGAGGAGACGCCAGCTGGAACGGAGAAGAGGGCCACCTCCGGTATTCCGGGGTGCCTCCGAGAAGACGCCGACTAGGATGGAAAAGAAGAGCCACCTCCCTGCGCTCCGGAGTACTTGCACAAAGCCTTGGCCGGAGATTCCGGCGAAGGCCCTCCGATGGCTAAGTTAGCCGGATCTTTTATGTGGAGGGGAGAGCTTTCTAAGTGCCTTTGATGGCCTCTTGTAGCCCAAAATAGCTTGTAGAAGCTTAAGAATGCCTGTAAAAGCTTACCGAGGGCCTTTTTCTACCCTTTTTTATAGGGTGAGGGTGACGGCTATTACTTGAAATCTTGGGCTGAGATGTGATCAGCTGGCCAATAGCTGGAGATGGCATGTCGGCGGGTGCGACAGGATATGACCCTTGACAAATGCAACAGGGTATGACCCTTAATAGGTGTGACAATGTATGTCCCCTGATTGACGCGTCATAGCGTGTCTAGGCACGGCTATAGGCGAGGTTGGGCAAGTTTGGAGGCCGCGACATGTGCTTGGCAAGGTTGGCTCGAGCCTCTGGCGGGGCTGAGGTCAGCTTGGCTCTTGGCAGGGCCGAGGCCTGCCTGGCTCTTGGCGTTGTTGCCTGTGATCAAGGGAGTCTCTTCGGCTCGCGGTCAGCACTGTAGGGCGCCCCGGAGCTCGGATTGGGACGTTATCGTACCTCTTCAGCCTGCTCGGCTCTGAGGTCTGCTCGGCCGAAATTGGGTGACTCTATGCTGGAATAGGATGATCTATTTTGCCTCCCATCATTACCCTTATAAATTATTTTTTTCATGTCTTTCCTTATAGAGTTAAGATAATACGCATAAAAAGAAATAATTTATAAGGTTATGCACATAAATAGCAAATCTGTGTGGGTGTGTATGTAATTTCAGATATTTATAAGGGTATACATGTAATTTGAGATATTTTAAGGGTACGCATAGAAGCCTTTTTTTTAATAAGTTGTAATAATTGCAACTTAATCACTTCAAAAATTGACACTAGATTTCAGTATAACACATTTATATTAACATATACATTTATGAATTTCCTAAAGCATCATCTCATATCTTGCCAGCTACAACATTAACTTTTGACAATGCTCCATTTCTGTTGTGGCTTTTGGTGTTGTCACATGATATGCAGTGAAAAGTTTAAACTACAAGTTAATTGATTTGCAAACTTTTCTGTCTTTTGGTAAAGAATGTGCAAGAACTTGGATTAAGTTACTTTATGATTATTGGCTTCCAAATTACAGCTCACTTATTTATAGTTTTCTTGTGTTTTCTGCTGATTCTGCAGTGATTGTTAGCCTTTGAACATCGGCAGTTGCTATTCATATGAAAATAGAAATATATGCAATGGTATGTGTGGCAGGTGTTGTGATCTAGATCAAATGCAGAGACCTGCCCTGCGAACTCCATCCTCTCTCTCTCTCTCTCTCTCACACACACACACACATTCAGATACAGAGCCTGTATCTTTAAAAGATTATTCAAGGTTCTGTAGTAAGTAGTTCACTTCAATGCAGTGTATGTGTAATGAGCAGCAAAGACGTCCTGAACAGGGACTTTGCTGGTAAGATACCTATCATTAGCCTGAATGCCCAAAGAATTCCCCTAGGAAAGGTTAAATTTCTGTATCTTCCTCTCCACAGCCCCTCAGTTGCCCTTGTCTTTCATCTACCATTTTTTGTATGGTTGAAACCTCTATAAAATGCTCCACTTGGGCTAGTATTAGAGAGAGTTTTGTTTGGTTGGAGGCATGGCAGTAGGGGCTTTGTTGGTCGGCGCTTTGATTTTTCTTTTTTGGGCGGAAGAAGCAGTGGATAAATGGGAGAAGAGATCAGATTGGAGGATTTGAAACACTCGCTCCTCGTGATATTATCACTGTATTAGAGAACTGGCTAACAATTGTAAATTTATGATGCATTGATATATGCAAAAGACCATTTTGTCAAGGAAACATGCAGGGTTGGCCTTGGTTTGTTGAAAAGAGACTCTGCTTTAGCATTAAATCCTCACGTTAGGGACCCAACAAACCGTCCCCACCAATATACCTCATTTCGCTACAATTTCTTATTTCGGGGTCATACATTTGGTACCCATGTTGCTTTGCTTTGATATTTAATCTCTGAGCTTGGGGTCTCATGATAATGCACTCTTCAGGTGATCATGTCCCTAAGAAGTGCTGCCGATATCATGTGCAACAGTGTTGTCTCATTATAGAAGCCAAGCGTCCATATCACTTTTTCAAATTGCTGCATCGCTCAATAGAAATGCAGGACCCGAAAAGCATGGTCGATGAGAAAGGTGAAAGCAGACTGTACATTGGCAATCTTGACCAAAGAATCACAGAGTAAGGATATAATCATTCTGCTCTCAGTTTTTTTATTAAAAAAAAAAAGTTTAATGTCTTCCTCTTAATTTTTAGTCCATTTTGCTTGGCTTGTGCTTATTCTTCATCAAAACTTCTCAACTATTTGCAGGGCCAATGTAATCAAAATGTTCTCTCCATTTGGAAAAATTGTGTCCGAGGATTTTTTGTGGCACACACGAGGTCCTAAACGTGGAGAGCCTCGTGGTTATGCTTTTATCCAGTATAGTACCAAGGAGGTAGTCAACAAACTCTAACCTGTCCTCTATAATGCATAACCTCATTATTTCCATTTGAAGTGAGCATGCAGGAGGCACAACTGGCAAAATCAAAGATGAACGGCAGGTTAGCTTGTGGGCGCCCATTGGTTGTCCGTTTTGCCAGCGAGAAGTATTTGGCAGAGACAGCAAATCCCCTCAAAACTGCCTGTGATGCTAAAATGCCAAGCATTACATGCAGCACATCAGGACAAATGAGCCGGAGTGCCAAGATTGCTGCGATAAAGAATAAACTGAAATCCTTGGAAGAAGAAGGCTGTGGCTCGAAGAAACCAAGGCTACAAACAGACGGCACTCCTTGAATTTGTGGATTGTTCTTCTAGGGGATGTCAAGAAACAGACTGATGTTGGTATGCTTTAATGATCTGTACAAGACACCAGAAGATATGCTACCAGCTTTCTCATTTGCAGAACTCGAGTGTCGTCTCTTCTCATTGTATCAACTTCTCGTCTTTCTCCTTGTATCAGAACATTAGTTTAGTTGGCACACCATTCCTTCCTCTTTGCATGATCTACATTCTTTTCTACAATTTATCCATTTTTTTCTTCAGTTATTTTCAGGTTTCCCGTCATCTTCTTCTAAATTTCTTGATTTTTTTTTCCTGCATTTTCTGTTTTTATCATTGTTCATTTTATCTCCACTCCGGTGAATCACCACTAGAAATGCTTCTGGGTGCGTGGTGCCCACAGAGCCTCAAATTTCATGAGCTTCATCATAGCTCTTGCATGCTGTACTTGTTTTTGCTTTATCTACATTAGTAACAACATAGTAAAATTTGTAATTGGTTGTTCTGAAGTCTACGAAGGGCAATTACTCGTGTCAAGTTTCCAGACCGCCATGTATTTCTAATGAAAATGTACTTGTCGGTTTCATATGCCTTCTGAAATCTGATAGGGCCTGTCTGTACCCTTGAAAGATGTAGATGGGATGTCCTGCAGAACTTTTTTTTTTTTTTTTTTTTTTTGGAGGGCGGGGGGATGTTTGGTCTAAAATGGGTTTAAGTATGGATATACCTAATAAAATCAAAAGACAACAATTTTTAAAATGTTCTAGACAATTTTCTCTCCTGACTCATAAGGTATTCAGATCATATAAGAAGTTATTCAGTTCGCGGTCTTATTAGCTTTTTTTGAACAGGCCATGTCATTCACCATAGCTCAAATAAAATCCTCTTCTAATGGGTTCTTATTTTAATAATAAGAGCAACATCGTAGAGGCAGAAAAGGAGAAAGAAAAAGAAAGGTGGCCCAATGGTGTGCGGGAAGAACATGGTTTGATTAGTACATACTGATTAAGACATGACAATGGTTTGGTATGGAGATGGTAAATTAGTTTCAGGCATCTATCTAATTGGCTGCTGAAGTCTTGAACTCGATTGCTAATTTATATTTATGTCTAGTGATGCAAGCACAAGGATGGTTCCTTCCATTTTGTGATGAGCGACTTGCAAAGTAATCATCCTTTCCCTCCTCGGTCATTATAGAAAAAGAAACGAAGTACAATAATTTTCTTGGAGAAACAGCGACCGCTCAATTATAAGCCCTGAGGCTGCTTACTGCTTAATTTGGTCTATCCTAGTTGTGTCTCAAAGTAGGATTTATGAACTTGTTTCAGTTCTAAGACATCCTGTCACTTGGTAGGTCATCCCTCGCGTTGCCATCGATAATGAAATCTTTTGTTAATTCAAAGCTGCCACTTAAATCATGCTCATGCCTGACGTAAGAGTAGGTATTTTTAATTTATATTAGGAATCCGTTAGAACGTCACCTTCTGGGTTACTTGACACCAACTACTTCCTTTCATTACTTTCCATTTCTCTAATGAGTTTGTGCACTAATACTTTTCCTACTAGGGTTTTTAGATGGGTACTAGTATGCATGCAAAGTATTTTACATTCTTTGAGATATTTATAAAGGAATTTTTCATATCACCATTAACTTCAAAGAGTCTGTTTGGTGTACCCAAAATGGAAAATCAATCTAACTAGAAAATACGGAAAAACAATCGCCAAACCTGGTTGATACTGTGAGATAGAAATCAATTTTGTATAGAAATCGAAGATTTCATGAACTAGCTTTTAATTGGTTATTCAGCAACTGGAAATCAATTTTCCTTTTTTTTTTTGAGACACGGTAAAGTTTAAGGAACCCAGAAGGACTTCTTATTATATGGAGAAAAATTGTCGAAGTTGGAGATTGCCAGCAACTCCGTGCGACCATTCCAACCCTCCAGTAAATAAAATTCAGCTGGAGATTGGATGCTCTGATTTGCTTTATGTTACAAACAATACCCGTTAATTCTTATTTCTTCTCTGTCAAGCAACTTTCTTGGTGAATGCTATTAGTGCAAATCGGCACAGATGACACAACTTGCCATGCAACAACACGCACCTTGTGTCCTTTAAAAACATGACAACCTCATCCCGCATGCTATGTGCAATGCTCTACTGCATTTTGTGCCATTATATTTAGATGCTTGTGAAGGGAGCAAACTTCTTTAAAAAATGACTGAAAGCGGCTTGAGCCATATCTTGAGATGATATTTATAAATCAAAGTTTGGATCCTGCATTACTAGAAGCGTACTCAGACGGCATGAACATCGACAACGAATTATTTAGTTCCAACCTGTCTACCGCCCTAGGGAAAGGGAATAAAAGAAATAGAGAATCTGGGCGGTTGTCTGCCAAATTGAATAATCAAAATTATATATATATGTGTGTGTGTGTGTATTTCAGCCTACAAAAATATCTAATAATTTCTTCACTGCTTGGCCTGTTCATCATCTTTAATAAAAGAAATCGCATCTTATCTTTCACTTTGTAACTTACAATTAGTGTCTGACATTGTCTTTTAGTGCAGTTAGTACTTATTATCACCTAGAAAGATTATACTAAGAATATACATACATTGGTTGTCATTTCTCGTGGTCAGATGGTTTGATCTATTTAACTATCATGGGGTCAAATATGGCTCATGCAATTGGTATTGTTAGCTCATATATGCAAAATCCAAGGCAGCCTCATTTTGGCGTAGTTTTACTTATCCTGAGGTATTGCTAGGTTTGCTAATTATAGTGTATGCTACTAATTCTTCAATCAAGTTAGCATGCTTTACAGGTGCAGACATAGACATAACATAGATCTACCCCTGATTATTTTTTTCAAGTTGGGATCTACTGTTGCTTCTTGGCATGGTAATACTGAATCTAATCCAAATAAAGGCCACCATGGAGAATTGGAGTTAAAGGTCCTTACAATTTAACTAAAGGCCTCAAGGGGACCTACCCCAGATGATTTCTTGAAATCATCAGCAGGCAAGCTGACCAAAAAATTATTAAAAAGCAAAAGTAAACTCAGACAGGCCGTATTTATTAAACATTTCCTAACAATAATTATATGCTCTTAGCTTTTCAGTTCAGGAAAAGATGTGTGACATCCTAGGCATGTCCCAGCAAAAGAACACTTCCCTAAAATGATTTCACCATTTAAATTAAAGAGTAGGGCCATCATGGTCATTTAATCAATCAACAAGTTCTATGATGCATTCTTTCTTGTACTTATTCATCAGGCCATTCTATTTCATATCTCCCCTTCTTATCATCAATCCTCATCATCCCCATAGTCTTCCTTCCTAGGCTCCCAACCTTCAGTCTTGCAGCCTCATGGAGACCTCTCAACAGCTCTTTGGTGATAGCTTCTCTTATGGGTGGCTGGTGAACATCAAGCCCTCCTTTGAATCCCTCAATAGCAGCTTCCGCCGCTCCTTTGATGGTAGCTCCTTCATCGAAATGGACCCCGACTTGTTTTCGATGCGCTGGACGAATGATGCCCATGACTTCAATTTCAATCTCCCAAGCTCCCAATCTCCAGTCTCAGTCCATGCAGACCAGATCTTCTCTAATGGCCTCCTCCTGCCACTCCACCTCAACAACCCACCTCAGAGTGAAGTAGGCTGTGAGTCCTTTGGCACCAATTTTAGCAGATCTAACTCACTGGACTCATCAAAAGCATTGCTCTCTCGGAGCAACCGATTCCAGTCACGGTACTTCTACACAGTTCAAAGTAGGCCTGTTTCCTCAAACTCTTCGCCACTCTTCCATTCAGCAGAAAGCACACCAATTTCAATGAGCTTATCCTGTTCATCCAAGAGTGTTGCTTCAAGAAGCGGAAAGTTCAAGTCTCCTTTCTTCAGGAATTGCACGAAGTCTCCGAAGAAAATTTTATGGAAGTACCTGTGCCTTCTCATGCCATTGTATAACAAGGTGAGAGGGCTGAGCTTGAGTTCTCCGAAGTCAGCGACAAGCTGCAGGGATTCGGTCCGAGATTCTCCAAGGATGACAACTGCCTTCTCAAGCATAGAATGGTGCCGTGGAAATGCTGACAGCTCAATCTATGATGCAATTCTTCACTGCAAAAGATCAATCGTAAGTCCAATAACACACTCACAATTATAGGTCTTTTTCCCTGTTTTCTTTTTCAAAGCAGTTGCATGCTATACTAGGATGGAATTTCGTTGGATTTGCTTATGATTTTCATTATTTTTTCTTGAGCTCTATCAGGGACAGGCTTCATAAGGGAGGCAGCAGAGCATGGCTAGAGAGGAAACCAGGAGAAAAGAAGAATCCTAAAAGAATGGCAACGCTGAACAATCTCTTTTGGTCTTATCTTCTCATGTAAAGTCACAGAAAGGCTCTGTAGATGTAGAGCTTTTGAGGAAAGAAAGAAAGCATCTTGCATTTTGTTCATCGGAAAAGTTTTGAAGTAAAAGAAAGAACCTCTCTTTTAATATTGACTGTTTTACATTTGATAGTGGACTTTGTTACAGTTCAAGACATGCCATTTGATGGAGCAGTTCAGATACCTTCGGTTTAAATGCAATTATTGATGTCATTTTGGCCTACATTTGACCTGGGCCACTGCTAGATCATCTTGCGGGTTTATGGTCTCATTCTGATGTTAACGCCTTCTAATTAAACTTTGTCAAACTCGTATCTTATCCTGACAACCCAAAACAGAGCAGAGACATATGATTTGTATATAATTGTCTCTAGGTTTAACGAAGACAGAGGCGATCTTAGTGTAAGAAAACAGCTCTTCTTTGTTTTATGCAATCAAATAGTGGTGGAAAAGCCAAACAAGAAAGAGACCCTGCTCAACAGTGTAGGGAAGAAACTCGCAAATTCACTTCTCTCATCATCTGTCTTGGCCGAAGGTGAACCAATGGAAATCCCAAATTCACACTACAAAAAATAAATTCTTTTGTCGTTGTGAAATAATAGTTCTCTCTGTAAGGTGTCCGCAAACAGGACCATCAAGTTGGGAGCACGGCATCAGAAGGTAACAAATCATATGATCTCAACATGAATAATAATAATAATAATAATAATAATAATAATAAAGATATGCTTTAGCAAGGGTATCGGTCATGATAATTGATTAATGTGAATCTAAAAGAAAGCTAGAGTTTGTCCAACAAGAACGACACTATCTTTGTGGAAATCTGATATTCAATTATTATACATGGTACAAGTGAAAGTGAAGTCTATGGTGCAAGCAACAAAACCTTTCATGGGTAATAGAGCAAGAAGCAATTTCAGGAAATGTTGTTGCATGAAATGGAAGCTGTGAAATCCCATAGAATGTTTTCTCTTATTGCTCAAAGTGAACATAACAACTCAGGTCCTCACATAGGCTAGCTGAAAAATATTTTTTGGGTTTCTTAATTTTGTATTAGTATCCAAGATTTTCTGGGCGAATAACCGATGTGGGACTAAACACACACTCGTATGGGTCCTCATATACTTCTTTCCGTTCAAGCCCTGACGTTCTTGCCAGGCTAAGAGTTCAAATCCATTCAAATCTAATCACAAGCACCATGATCGATTCGTGATCAGTCTCTATGAACGTGTTGTAGTGTTCCCTAGTCCATTATAGGCTATGGGCCGAGTTCGCTCATACACCATTTGCAACAACCTAGGACCTTATCCAAAAAAGCTAGCCGAAAGGTATTTTTTGAGTTCTTTAGTCTTGTATAAGTACCCGATATCTCCTCAGCGAATTACCAATGTGGGACTAAACACACACCCACACGGGTCCTCACAGCAAATGCAGAAAATATGTTAAAAAATATTGTCTAAATCACATATGCGAATTTCACATAATTCAGCCATGAGCAAGGATTTTTTTTGCACCATGCTTGGCAGCGGCAACCAGTGGCTCTTGTCAGCCTGCTGGGTCATCTCTACCAAGAGGATGAACCTGAGCAAGTGGTGTAGCTCAATTGCCAGCTTCCTCCGACAATTGGCAATTCTGAAGGACAGACAACATGACACCCACTGAAATGTCCATTTACTCAAGACCATATAAAATGGTGCTTCCAGGCCCAATATTTAGCAAGTGGGAGGATTGAGCAGAGGCAAGTTTGCAGCAAACGTCCATGAAGCATTTATTAGAATTGTAGCTCTTGAAGAATTTTGCAGTGACCGGTAGCAAGAAGAAAACAACGTAAACATGGACAGGTCGCGTTAGGCCTCGCATTCTGTCATCGGAAAAGGATGAAACATCGCTTGCTATGGCTTGGAGATTTGGCCCACAGGTAGAGGCCGGTAGGAGGGAAGTTTGTCATGGTGGGATCAAGTGAATCACATGGGAAGAGGTGAAGCGAGGGAGCGGAGAAAGGGGCGCTCTGTGTTTCCATCTGTCTCCTTTTGTCTCTTTGTTGGTTCATCATCTGGTTTCTTGGGTGCATCTCCATCGGGCTTCCTTTCGGGGATGGATGGCTCCTTGTGGCGTGGGGACCGAAGGCCTTGCTTCGCGCAGCCTGTCGGGAGCCCAGATCTTGCTGTCGCTCTTGGCCTGGCGAGATGGCAACTTGTGTCGTGAATGATTTCCTCAGTTTGCAGAAATTATGAAAGGAAATCATCGAAAGTGGTCATATTTTGAGATATATTCCGTGAGTTGGTATTAAAGTCAAATTTGCCCGAATGGTATGCTGAATTACTTTATGGGAGCTGTCATTCTATGAGTCCGAAATGTGATCTTGCTTCTCAGAACATTGGCAATTATATACTAGTAACAGATACTTCAGAAAATAAATTGTTAGCATAATTTTGTAGATCACGTAACAAGTTGTATTAGCCTATATTATTTTTTTTTATCGGTCAGTATTATTTTTTATTATTAGTATGATTAGTGTGCCTAGCCTGGTGCGATCTTTTTTCCAAGTTTCTTGCTTCTTGATTAGACTACAAGACATGTTCATAAAATTCTTATCTAGTTCTTTGAATTCACCAAATGGTCGATCTTGCATGCGGGGACAATTTTGCATCAGCGAAAAACAATCCAAAAACTAAATTAAAAATTAAAAATAAAAATATTAATTCTGGATAGTGGTTTTCTGGAAAATATGTTTATGTCTTAGTGTGCCGTGCCAGTACTTTTTATTATCGATGAATGATCTGTGCTACCAAAGTCTCAGAAAATCATAGTCAAACGAGTCTCATTTTCAGAACATGGCAAGCCAAAAGAAAACCTGCATCTAATTGGCTCGAAAGCCGGCCCTTGTTCAACAGCCAGTATTGAATCATTTCCAGTGAGCCGTGTGAAGCGGAACCACCTCTATTCTGATCACCTCTGTTCTTCAAAGGCCCTGCCAGCAGTTTCATTTCACATTCAAAAGTTGCTAGTTAGCATCAGCCACTAAACCTAAACACACAAGTAGTTGAAGTTTTTTTTTTTTTTCCTTCTTCTGATGAAGGGAAGGGTTAGCCACTCAACTTTATTGAAAGGAAATATTTACATCAGCAGACAGAATAGAGGAGATCTGCAGAATGTACAAAGGCCCTGATCATCAGATCAACCTGAACAGCACAACTGAACAACTGAGCCCCAAAGGGAGCAAAATTAGATGATACCTTTCACAGACCCCAAGATGACAGAACTTGAATTCAGGATAACAGCATTAAAGCAGTGGGGCATCTGAAGATGGCTAGGCAGCAATAAAACATCAGAAGAAACCTTGAATTCAGAAAGCAGAAGAAAGCAGAGAGTGGGCAAATTATGAGGATAAGTCAGAAGCCATTCCTTGGACTTCTGAACCTTCTGAGAGAACCATGACGGAGAGCCTTATCTTTGTCTTCATTACTTGAACTCCAACCTCCATTGCCTCAACATTTAGAAAGATATTAGAGGGCTCCACCCAAAGCATGAGATGTTCGATTTCTTGGAATAACAGGGAGATATTTTGCTTGCATAACAGAGGCGAATTGGCAGTTGATATCATTATGCGATCAACTGTTTCATTTGATACACTGCAAAGAGCACAACCTCCCAAGAATTTAATTTTGGTAGGAACACTTAGTCTCCAGATAGCAAAAGCCTTGGACCATTTAATATTAAGTAATTGGTGTTTAATTTTTTGAAGGGTAAGAGAGCATTGGGGAAGGGTCTTTGCTCGAATCCTCCTTGAATTCCGCGCAGAGGTGGGGTTGCCTTTCTACCTTGCAGCTAATATTGAGTTACTGACGTAGCATTGTCACAGGCAGATTAATTCAGCAATAAACCACTGGTTAGTAAATATCTCATGATTAGCTTGTGGATGGGAAATTTTCCCCATGGATTCAATTACTCTCATTATGTTAAAAACGACTAGCAGGAAAAAGAGGATGGAGCACAGATCTAAAAGTGATCAGTGGGTGATCCAAGTGGATTCGCACGAAGGATTCTTTTGTGCCCGCTTTCTCCCCACCACCTCACCTCTCCCAATCCAATCTCACATAGCGCCCTTTCTCAATCTAATTGATAGCCATGCTTAAGATCCTCCAAACTCTTAGGCCAAAAATATTGCCCCTATGAGAAACAGTGCCTCCAAAAGGAGATACTGACAAATGATTAGTGCTACATGAAGTTGTTTCATTTGTTGTATGGCATTCAACTCATGTTATTGCTATAGGCCAAGATATATATGAGATTGGAGGTTTTGTTTACCAACCTTAATGACCGCTTTGATGTGTTTTGGAATTCCTCCCAAGTGCTTGATCTTGAGTTGAGATATAAAGATGACTTCATCCATATTGCCCTCTAAGGTCATAGAGCAGTTGATTCATCCCTCCTCACTCAAGGAGGGCCAACTTAATTGCAGCACAATTTTGCATGCATCAAATTTATTCATTCTTCTCATGAATTATTTCTCCATCCTTGAGGAGAGGAAAACCTCATCATAAGTAGATTGACATTCATGTCTATAGTTGAAGTCATACTTAATCATATTTTTGTTTTATTGGAAATGATAAAAGGTGCACTAAAAGCTTATGACAATCGCTGAAATTAACATACAGCTTTTAGTATCACCCAAATTACATATCTCCTTTTGGTTGGTGTTTGTCTTGTTCACGAGGACCTTCCCTTCTTGATTTGCATTCATCAAAGCCTGCTTGAAGTGCCCTCTTTATCATAAAGTCCATATAGAGATTCTGTGCTTTCACTCTCCTATCAACGAGTTCCTCTATCTGCCAGTTATATATAAAAAGCCAATATAGAAGTTAGTAAACATGCCAATTATACATCATACAAGTCAACCGAGGAGTCGGTGCTATTGCATGGAAAAAAGAGTTGGCTGAATCTATATCATAAATTGCTAAGCTATAGATAATTTGAGAAGATATAGAAATGTACTAAAACCTCTTAAAGTATAAGGGTAAGAGAATTCATGAAGTTATCATCTACAAGATTAATCTTGATATTTAGGAGGCATAAACATAAATTCCCAATCACTTCCTATTTCAACAAAGATGAAATCAAGTTGAAGATTTTGATGACCCAATGCTTCAGGCTTGAATTCCAATGTTGGAAATTAAAGCTCTCATAAGGATTTGCCAGCATAAGAAATAGTAACTCTTACTAAAGCGAGATATTAACCTAAGCCAATCAAGTGCTTTTGTAGAATAGTTGGAGATCCATGTGGCGGTGTAAGAGCACTGCCACGTTATTGGAATTAATACTAAAGTGTTCGAGCTTATGTCTCTTTCAATGTGTTGTAGAGGATTTCTTCAGCAAAATGGTTTTGAAGGTTAGGTCATTTGATCCTCTTTTAGACTCCTTTTGACTAGCGATGAGGCGCTTAGTGATTTAGGAGTTTTGGGCTAGTGCTTTATATTATGTTACTATAGCAAGCAAACCATCCATATACATACAAATATACACATGCACGTATACACGCGCGCGTGCACTCCTCTGAAGCCACCTACGAACTAGTGGCTTGTTTTTTGGTAGATTACTAAATCTATATCAGGAACAACTATGAGTTTTACATGAGTATATTTAAATATGATAGTTGTAATATTCATACATTTGTTGACATTTAAGCATGTATCACTGTAGTGTCGCTATTCGAAGAGTACTACATAACCTTGTAGAAGGTTATCAATTCCTAAGATAAGAAAAAAGATTATAATTAAATCTATTTTGTTGAAATTATCACCAATCTTTGTTTTAGTATTCAAATGATATCTCAATCTTGGTTCTACATATCAATTAAGTCTTGAGATATTTCTGACCTCTTCAAAATTTCATTGCCTTTCACCTTGGCTGACTTAAAGACATGTTATCAGCTACTTATTAGGATGACTAATATATATATGGAAAGACAAGTATTTTGATAAAAAATAAGTAGGAAGACACATGCCTAATAATTGGTGATATTAGAAATATCTTAAAAATTGCTCAAATAAATTCCTAAGACAGAAATTTAGTAGGAGTCTAAATGAGAAGGACCACTTTCTAACCAATTCTAGGACTTTTACTTTTCATTTTAAAGGAAATATTGGTTGTGTGTGAGGCGCCGATGCACAAAAAAAAAAAGAAAGAAAATATTTTGCAGCTCGAACAAGATCTAAATTTATTTTTTAGAAGAAGAAAAGGGATGAAAAAACATAGATTGAGAATGTTTTAATTACTTTTGTGATGCATACCATATAATTAGCAAGAACTATAATGCACAATGAGATTGACACATTGAGAAATTAGGCCCATAAGATCTACATCCATGGTGAGATTTACCAGATTTATATGGGAATTATATGGTATGATGAACGAAGATGTGTTCTAAATGAATTGCATATATAAGTGGCCATGGGTAGGACCCTGAATAATTATGCACCCTAGATTTTTCTCTCGTTTTTATGGCAGGATGATTGGTAGCATAGGTGCCCATGGACCTCAAATATCCCTTGGAGGCCTCCTTATTAAAACCCCCCTTTTCACAGGCTCTCAAGAACTATTAGTTATCTTATTAAGAGTAAGGATTAGCTTAAAAATAAAATGAAAGACTAGCTATTTTATCAACACTAGAAGTTACCTTTTCTTGCTCCTCCATATGAACTCTTTCATTCTCATTAGAGTGAGCATGCTTCGAAGAAAAACCCTTCTCCATGGAGCTCATGGTTGCTGAGAACCTACTAGTATGCCTTATATATACATATGGATGTAAGCGTAGAAGGTAAGTTTAGAAGATTTTTACTCAGATTCCTACTTGGATACTCCGATGCGCAAATATCCAGTGGAAATCTAGTGAGATTCACTATAATTAATAATGGTACGGAATCGGATATGAATTCTTAAAGGATAGTTGAAAGCTCATTATTTTAGAATAAATTAGCTAAAGATTCAAAATTTTAAAGGAATATTAAAAAATATGAAGGGTCTCACATTATGTTACAAAGTATAAGATTATCAAAGCATTGCCCTAGACACTTGGTCACAATAACAGTGAGCTTAAAATATATTGAAGGGTTTGAAACAGTAAAAGAACAAATATTCAATAATAAAAATTCACATGAAGAATTATGTTGAAGGGCGCACATGTATATATAATTGGTTCATTGTTCAATTCAAAATTTGTGTTCACTTGTTTTCAGATGCGCATTCACACTATATTACCCTTCCTTGGGACTTGATTGTGCTAACTATGACCAAAATATTTGTATTCATGTTTATTTACAAACTCAATTTCAAATATGTACCATTAGGTATCACCATCATGTTGCTGTTCCCATGTGAATAAATGTTGCATATCCTTTGTTCCATAGATGCTTGCTGATTGCCAACCGTAAAATGTTACCCCTCTTGAATTGCATTATCACGTGTCACCCCATTGGAAACATATTAAGTGCTGCTAATTAAAGCTAGCAAATCTTGTCACAACTTTTTGATGCAACCAAAAAGTAGAAGAGAGTTTGCATGTGCGGTTGGGCATAATTAGATTTAGTCACGGGTGGCAATCGGGTCGGCTTAGGTCAAATGCGGGTTGGGTCAAAAATTTATCAATCAAAACCCAATCTGTTTATTAAATAGGTTAAAATTTTAAATCTAAATCTGACATGTTTATTAAATAGGTAATCAGATCCGACCCACATAATCCATTTATTAAACAAGTTAAACAAGTCAAACGGATTAAACAGGTTAAATGGGTTAAATAGGTTAGACGGATTTTTTACGAGTTAAATGATTTAAAAAGGTTAAACAAGTCAAGCGGGTCGAGTTAAACAGGTTGGAAACAAGTTAAGTAGCTTTCAAATAGGTTAAACGGGTGGATCATAATCCAATCTAATTATTAAATGGGTCAAAACGAGTTAAACGGGTCAAAGATTTAAACTTGAACCCAACCCATTTAATAAATAGGGTTAGACAGGTTGACCCATTTACGACCCAAATTTATTTATGTCAAATCCAAACCTGCTTGAAGCAGGTCGTTCGCAGGTCGGATTGACAAGTCGAGTCATAAATTGCCACCCTTAGATTTAGGTAATTTAATAGGTCTGCCCAATTGATGTATTTTGTTCTCAGTCTAGAGACTCGACTCAAATTAATTCTTTTGATATATATATGTAATAATTGAGTTTAGTCAACACAACTACAATCCAAGCCTATGGTGGCAAAATACCAAAACATCGAACTACTGAATATGAATGTAAAGATACGCAAAATTTAGGCTTGTACATTATGCAACCAATAGTTTAATAACATTAGCATTAATTGATTAACATTTGTTAATAAGTTAGCCATGTCAACTTAGGCCAATGGATTGATCATATTGAGTTAACAGGCCAACCACGTTGCCTTAGCACAACCCGGCTTATTCATTGAATAGGTTACACTTATTAAGTTGTATTACCTGATTACTAAGTAGATATGTCTGGTTTGAGATTTTGATGCATCTGTAAAAAGATTTCTATCTAGATCCTCAAGTCATAGCTTGGCAAGCTTAAACAAAAGGTAATACATTGCAGCCCTAGCTACTTGTGGTGCTGCTTTTTTCATGCTGCCCCAAATTTATCTTTCTAGACAATTTAATAATCTAGTCTATTCATATATATATATATATATGATTTTTTAAGTATATATTATTTTTGTCATCATCTAACATGATGGCACGTATATCGATCGCGGCAGTTTTGTAGAAAACTTTTTTTTTTGTTTCAAACGTTTGAATGCTTTGCAACCATGGTGCTAGATACCAAGTTTCGGAGGAGAAAAAAAAATTCAAAAAAAATTCCTCTTTTTTTTATTCCATTACTAAATTTTAAATATATAACATCTAGGTGTCTTCTTCGTACTATTGTTCCCTTGTAAATAAATTCTACAAGTAGCAAGGTCCCTTTACACTGTGTGTCAGATAATTGATATAAATGAGGACCCATGCAGACGTATATTTAGTTCCATATAGATTATTTGCTGAAGAGATTTTGGGTACTATATATGACTAAAGAATTCAAAAAATATCTTCTGATTAGCCTTTTTGAATAAGGTCTAGGTTGTGATAAATGGTATTAGAGTGAACCCGGCCAATAGCGCATGTGGACTAAAGGGTACTACAATACGGGCTCATTGAAATAAAACACGGAACGATCGTGGTGGTTGTGATTAGATTTGAATAGATTTGGACATTTAGCCTGATAAGGATATCAAGGCTTAAAAGGATCCACGCGAGCGTATGTTTAATCCTATATCGATTATTCGTCAGGGACATCTTGGATACTTATATAGGAATCCAAAAAATATCTTGTAGCTAATCTTTTTAGGTGAGGTCTTGAGTTGTGACAACCGGCTATAAAAGAATTGTGCTACAACGTGTTACACATTGAGGAGGACACAAATTTATATGGTGTTGATTTATACCTTGTAATAGTATTTTTTTTCTTCTACAACTTAAAGTTTGGCAGTTTTTTGACAGAAGTTGCCAATCCAACTTAACTTGGCAAAAAGTTGCATGTTTAAGTATAATTAGATTTAGGTCATATAACGGGTAATCTAACTGACCTATTTATTACATAGGTTTTTTCTAGTTTCAGATTGATCCTTTTGACACTATGATAATTGAGTTGAGTTAGCATTATTACAATCCATCGAAGCACTTGTGATATATCAAAGTTAAGCTTACGCATTTAAAAAAACAAAAAAACATGTTGCTTCGCAATATTTTAAGCCTCCCACCAACCTAACCGTGAGGATGGTTGTGGTTAATAGAAGTGGGTCTGCGTGGGATCTTTTTCAAGCCTTAGAAGACTTAAAATTCGCCTATGATTAAAAAAAGAGATCAGAGAGAGAGAAATATAAAATTCATTGCTTATTGAATATTAGTAATACAACACAATATATTTCACGTCCTCTGTTCCATGAATCTATCATAGAAGCTGTAACAACCTAGAACCTCACCCAAGATGACAGTCGAAAGATATTATTTGGATTTCTTGATCCTGTATAAGTACCCAAGATCTACCCAGCGAATAATCGATGTGAGACTAAACACACGCTCGCACGGGTCCTCACATACTCCCCTATTTCAAGCCCTGACGTCCTCGTGAGGCTAAGGGTTCAAATACATTCAAATCTAATCACAAACATCACGATCGGCTTGTGATCAGTTTTAATTGATCCATACTGCAGTATCCCCTAGTCCACATAGGTTATGGGCCGGATCAACTCTGATACCATTTATAACCCAGAACCTCACCCAAATTAAATGACTAGCCAGAACATATTATTTGGATTCCTTGATCCTGTATAAGTACCAAAATCTACCTAGTGAATAATCGATGTGGAACTAAACATACGCCCACATGGGTCCTCGCAGAAGCAATATTGTCGCTGCTCCTTTGAAAATAGAAAGATATTCACCATCAATTTCACTTCATGTGAGTAGATCAATCCTTCACTCTATGGATAGAGCTTCTCTATGTGCATGCAGGTTGAACCTTCGCATGTTGTATCCATTGATGATTGAAAAATTCTCTTCCGCCGAGAAAGATTTAGAATCCTAAAATGTTGGAAGGGGATCATCAAACCAAGCACTTCATTGGATACTTTAGGTATAGAGATTCTAGGAACAGAGAACACCGCACACTCCATGGGATGTCAAGGGTTAAAGTAGAGGGCAATGGGTATCTAAAAACAGTGTCGTTATAGTGCCGTGTGTTGGGAAAGGAGAGACTAAAATTATCTTTATGCTCTTGTGAAGAAGAAGTTGGTAGTCATCGATGAAAAGAACTTCGTTAAATAGCTTTTCTTTAATGAAAAACTACTCCTTGGTGGTTAATTTCAGTAAGAACTACCTTCAAGTGACCTCTTGGATGAAGGACAAGGTGGCCAACCGTATTGTTTCAGGCACAGCGCATAACAGAGTCGAAAATCTTACCCCAAATCATGATCATTCAATTGACCAATAACTTAATTGGTTGATCCAAATTAGCTGTGGTGTAAGCACGTCTTCTCAACAGGACCCAACTGCTTGAGAGGAATGAACTGGTCATGGTAAGGTTGGAGATTTTGCTCTCCCCTAAATGAATTAAGTTTTCACCTCTAAATCCTTTGCTTGATTAGAACCTAACATATTGCGAATCCTACTATGGTTGGGTTTATATTGTGGATCACTAGTTTTTCTATCTAGAAATGAAAATTCTCCTTATGACGGGGAATGAAGGCTTTCTTTCAGGTTGCCAGTCAGGTGCCTAGACCTTGGTATCAGTCTGAGAACAAACATGATATTAACTGATGTCTTGAATAATATCATCCAAAGTCTGCGTCTGTCATGATATTCCTCGCAAAACCAAGATGAATTAGCCATATTTTCGAATATGTTATATGTGTTGGAATGAATGTCTAACATTGGTTATGCATGCAATAAGCACGTCTATAAGTTCTCATGAAATGTGCTCGAATATGCTGAATTTTTAGCTCAGCACAAATTGTGAAACAATGAAAGTTAGCTTGACGATTAAATTCAGGTAACTTTGGTAGAATATGCTTTATGTGGCATATTATAGCTCGGGTTTGAACGATTTCTAGTGAATTGGAATAAGATACCATGGTTCATGCATGATTCTTCAAAATCTGAAGCAGTTTGAATCAAGATTAGTTTGAACTGATCCTCGTCTTTTACACAAAAGTGAATTTTTTATAGAATTCGTAGCTAAAAAGCTCTTACGGAAGAATTAAAATAGATTACAACGAAGCTTTCGACATTCAAGGATTAAAAAAAATATTTTTGATGCTTAGTTTGACAGAACCCTTTCCATAGAAAGGGCTTAATTTTAGTTAACGAAAATGACAAATATATCAAAGGAAAAAACAAGATAATGCTGGAAGGATGCCATCTTTTTCCCTCCCAGCAAATATCCTTTTCTGCGAGGTACTCCACAATTAATTTGTTCAGACCCATTCTTCGCACCAATTCTTATCTCCAAGCATTTAATTTTCACCCGCACCCTCTCCGATTCCAACACCCCCTCAGAGACTCAGATAACCCCATCCTCGACCAAAGTAGAGGGAAAAGGAGCAAGAATTGGACTCCCCATTTGCACCTCACCAAAGAACACAACCCCATTGTTGTTATATAGGAGAAGAAAGGCGCATGCATGAACCCAAAATCCACCCAAATTATAATGCTTTCTGGAACAAGAATAAAAACAAGATCGTATTTAAGACAATGAAAATGGTTGGTGAACACAAAATCTGTGACAGGGGTTGTATGCGTCAAATAGCTGAAATTATACTTACTTATATCAATATGTTATCATATGTGTAAAAGATTTCACGTAAAAAACATACGATGATGATAACAGTTGATGAAATTCAGCTGCAGCTTTTGGTGGCCATGACAATAAGATTAAACAAGATTACGAGTCATCCTCTTTATACTGGTACTTGTCTTTTTGAGAGGCCATTTCATTTGCTCGCTTTAGTAATTTATCCATATACTGGTCATATGCATCCTTTCTAATCTTTAAACGTTTTTCCACCTGCCAAATTGCATTTCAAAAGCCAAGTTAAAAGTTAGTCAGTGTGCCGATCGACTAATTAAATTATAAATTAGAATGAGGTGCTAAGTCGTATTGGAAATATATGTGCTGAACTTGACAATGTTAAAAACATCATGCTGCTACCCTCAATGCACCATACCATGCAGCATGCTATCCCGATTCTAGTGTTGAATCAAAGAGAAGCAAGATCATGTATGCTTTTTTTAATCTAAAACATGCCTCTATATATGTTCCAATAATAAATGTTAAAAAGCTCTGCATGTGCAAATATTAGATTAAAATTTAGTCAAAACTACCTTATATATGCAAGCAATATCAAGGCTTCTATTTGCTCATGGCATTATTTTATTAGTACTTGACACATCTATTGCTAAAACATGGACGGCTATCGATCCCCTATATGATTGTTAATCCATCTCTCTCTCTCTCTCTCTCTCTCTCTCTCTCTCTCTCTCTCTCTCTTATGCAATGCATGACAAGAGTTACTTAAAGGTAGTAAGGTATCTTGATTCAGTTGTTAGCTGATCAAGGAACAAGAACAATGAAGCTATCAACTCTTATATCTATCATCCGTGTTCCAATAACCGTTTCAGTTGACATCAAGGGAAAATACGACGGTAATGAGGAAACAAGTCCAGTTAATGTTGTTAATGAGAATGGGCCTTTTCATTGTTTAATTTAAGGTTGAGAAAATAGCCATGCTCCTGTGATATAATGTGATTCACAATATATATGGATGATGATATAATACAAGCTAGATGGCGTGTTTATTTATGAGATCAATTAAGATTTGAAAAGTTCAAAGTCTCGCATAAAAGACCGTTGTTCATGAAATTTAGGAGGCATCTAAATTATTTCACCAACTCACCCAATTTGATTGAGTAAAAATCAAGTCAAGTTGATGTTAGAAAATTAATCACGTTGGGTATTTCGTAAAGTTTATATCTAAAGAAAATTAAATATCAAATAACTAAATAAATAAAATGTATAAGATAGCTTAGAAGTGGTCTAGGGAATGGAGCGACAACCTTATGCTGGCTTTCAAGTCGAAGTCTTTCCTAAAATATTGGATTCTTTCACTTGCCTAGTCATGCTATGCATCTATATGATTATATTTGTTGGTGTGCGATCATAGCCAATGGTGCATGGATTGATATATTGGCATATAGTCTTGGTTATCTAATCCAATATAAACAGATAGTCCTAATATCTCAAATTAATGACACTATGATATATTACTCAAGATATTTCAGGCTTTCCTTTTCTTTTTTTAAATATGTGACTTTTATTAATAAATATTAATATTAATACTTAAAAAAACCGAAAATATTTTGTATTTCAGTTTCTATATGTGATGGCCAACATCTCAAAAATATTTTTTCTTCTTTTCATATTTTCACTACCTTTCATCTTAGCCAACTAGATGAATTTGTAACAATATGGATCACCAATAAAAATAAAAAATATCTCATCTTTTAGAAACCGTAATTTTAAAATAATAATCTATAGTATTGGTGTAATACTTACTAAAATCATAAGATAATTACAAATAGAGGATGAGCTTTGATGCGACGGTAAGGTTGTTTCATTAATTATGATCCGCGTGTCATAGATTCGAAATATAAAAATAGAATCTCTGCATGCAAAATAAAACAGACCCAACAGTGGTGGGATCCTCATGCACTGGACCACCCTTGCTAAGTAATTGAGGAGACAATGCATATCTGAAAAAAAAAAAACTCAAATGACTGACTTCAACGGACAAAGGATGGTATTTGTGGTGTGAAGCAAAAGGGTTGTTCCTGATCAACTGTAAGGTTGTCTCTTCTTTCCAACTTGAAAGAAAGTCAGACTTGCTACTTTTGGCCCAAGATAGCCAAAGGTAATGCAGTTCGGAATCATTCAAGCAGCTTAGATTGCAGCTCCATGCAATAGCAAGTTTCGCACCGGGCACACCAAAAGGACTATTAGATCTCATTCATAATGAACCGAACTGATTCAAGGGGACTATAAGATCTAAGCCATGGCCGATCCATGGTCACACACAAATATCCTTATTCGTGCATGCAGAGATGAGGTAGATGAGTTACTTGCTACCCTCAATTAGGTAGATGAGTGTTCAAGGGATCCGCTCGAGGCCATGCACCCTTGCCTTCACTGCATGCACTGAAAGTTACTTGCTACCACATGATCCTGCAACTAAACTCCAGGACTCAAAAATAAAACACACTTTCTTTGCTAGCAGAATTATATTACCTCATCTTCAGGACTTTTGTCCTCCTTCCGAACACTTTCATCCTCCTCGGAGTGATGGTATTCCGAAGAATCATTCTCCATTGAGCTCGTGGTTGTTGGATAATACATTTTACCAATCAATTAGCCACATATATATAGATATATAGAAGCAAGGTGAGAGGTTCGCTTCCATAGATTCGCCACAAGTCATTTTCTATATTTTAGAAAATATTGAATTACAGGCCTTGATTTGGACATGGGCAAGAAAGCTGTATGATGGAGGCTTTCACTGGTTCAGCCGGCAAAGAGACGAAGAAAAAGGGAGGGAGGGAGGAAAGGAAGGAGGGGGAGAATTGGAGCGGCATAAGGACTTGGTCAGCTGGACAAGCAGCAGATCGAGCTTGGGCAGAATTCCAAAGAGAAGATTGGAAATCTCTAGAGCTCTACGAATATACCGAGAGCAATATATATCATCTACAGCGTATCCCCTCTATCTTCTCTTGTCGTAATTGCTGTCCCCTCTTGTTGGCCGCTGGCTCCGGAAGGACGGCAGCGGCCTACACCATGACCTTCGTGGGAGGGGCGTCGTGGCCTGGGAGATCGAGGGCGACAACATACGCAGCCACTTCGAGCAGTTTGGTGAGATGGCCAAAGCTGCTGGATTTTTTTTTTTTTCCGCGCTAAAGCGGGTGAGTTAGACTACACGCATATAGACACATTCAATAAAATCAGAAAACAACACATCATAAAATGCCCTAAGGAACTCATCTCCTCAGGTCCACAATATACCACTAGAGTGATTGGCCATATGAGCAGCTATCTAGTCTGCAGCGCCATTGACCTCTCTAAAAATGTGCTTGGCTTAGAACATCATTCTGTCCCCAGCTATCGACCAAATATTCCGAAGCAGAGGGTGGTCTCCATCCAGACACTCGGACCCCCCTGAATCCAATCTATCACTGTAACCAAATCACCCTCCGGAATGATAGAATCGGCCCGCAACACACAACGAGCATAGCGAATGCCCCCCCAAGCCGCTCGCAACTTGGCTCCAAGTACAATGGTGTAAGAGAGCTGATGGCCACCAGCGGCCCCCACCCTCGAGCACGAGTCTCCAATAACAAAGCCCGTGCCCCTTCTGTCCCCACCGTCCATATGGCCAAAGCTTTCATCGCCACGAGTGCTCGTTGCACCAATTTTTATGTGTTACACCCGTGCCTTTGTGCCATGTGGCAGAGGAGCCACTCGTTTATGTGCGAGCGGAACAAAAATCATATGGTGCGCGTAACATACTAGATCGTATGGTACGCGCTCCTATTTCGGCCACGTCCAAGTATGGTACACAAATCTCAAAAAAAAAAAAAATGGAAGTCCCCACACTCCGCCTCGAGTTGCCGTCGCACCCCACGTTTCTAAGTGGCCCCACCCTCTCAATTCCCAAAATACCCAACCCACGTTCCCAGACGAACCCCCATATTTTCCCTTCCCAAAATGCATATATGGTGCGCATACCATACTAGATCGTATGGTACGCGCTCCTATTTCGGCCACGTCCAAGTATGGTAGCGAATCTAAAAAAAAAAACGAAAGTCCCCACACTCTTCCTTGAGTCGCTGTCGCGCCCCGCGTTTCTAAGTGCCCCCCACCCTCTCAATTCCCAAAATACCCAACCCACGTTCCCAGACTAACCCCCATATTTTCCCTTCCCAAAATGCGCTCCGTTACTATTTTCTCCTCTATTTAAACCAGCATCTCCTCCCATCCCTTCCTCTGTTCCAAGGAGAAAAACAGAGCATTGGTTCCAAAGGATAACACAGAGAGAGAGAGAGAATATTGATACATAGTTTTCAGAATATGATATTTAAAATATGGTATTCGCCAATACATACTTTATGATTTTTTTGATACATTATCTATAGTCAGAATATGTCAACTCTCCAAATTTTCAATGATTGAATGGTATATTCATCTCACATTAATGCATACAAAAGTGCCAAAAATGGAGAGATGTTTACAACTAAAAGTTTCTAATGAACAAAAAAGGGTACGTATAATCCAAGTGGCAACCTCTTTCCAATCAATTACCTGCAATGCAATAAAAACTTGATGAGCTCCAGTAGATATGTTCACTAGATCTTTTAAAACTTTAAAATGAAATATGAATAGTAATGTTAAGTAAAGACTTCTAGTTAAATATCCATACCTTTTCTCAAAGTTTAGCTTGTGAGGCACCAACTGTTGTTGACTTGGAACCATGTAATACTGCAAAATATAAATACATCTATTATCATGATATATATTAATGAGAGATATCAACTAATACTAAAAATGTTGTTAACTTGTACCATATGCGGGTTGAGATGATAAGGCATCGAAGAATTTGGATATGGATATGGGCATGTTTGAGGAGTCCAATTAACTAAATGATTCATATTTCCATGCATTATTGAATCTCGAACATTGATGGAGCATCCATGATAAGGTGTTATGTGCTCTTATGAAAGAATAGATGATTATTGAGAAGGAACAACATCACCAGATCCTCCTAGCATATAGATGTTAATAAGAAATTGTCACACACAACAAGTTATAATATTCAATTGACATATTAAGTATTATAATTCATAGATTATCAATTAGCATCACTTACTTGTATTTTCTTTCGATGTAGCGTCTCTATTCTTTTTTCTTCTTTTCTCAAGTGCACTCTTCATCCTTTTAGTGGTTGGACCTTTCTTAATAGGTGGGGGCTTGATTGTTATATGATTGTTAGGTATCTCCATATTACATATTTTTGATACAACATTCTTTTCTTTTCCATTGTCAACATTATTTATATTCATTTGATGTAGCATTTCTTCGACCTCCGTAGTCAATTTATCAAGTCCATTTTCTATGATATTTAAAATATCACTTGAAATAGCACCTTTGACCGCAACAGCGATTGCCTTTTGACATACTCTGGTATAATAAGAAGCCAATGTTTCCTTGCCATCTGAATGGACCCCTGGTTGATGACTGTTTGAGAATGCTCCATCTTTTGCATACTTAGTCCATCGTTTTAGTATATATTTAGATGGCAAATGAAGAATATTATTATGATGAAGAACCTTCAGTGCATGCAAATATAAAATGCCCATACTCTCAAATTTTAAACAGCTACATTTAATTGAGATATCAAGCGAATTAAATTCAACAAATCCAGGATAACAACCATCAGATGGAGTAATCTTATAAGTGTATGTGCCACTCTCACATCCTGTACATTCACAAAGACATGCAAGTTGGCTCTTGAACTCCTCTTCGAAATCACTATAAACATGTCTTGTATATTTTTCAGCTGCTTCAATTAACATAGGCAGTCCGCAAACATAAACAACTGGTTTTGTTTGTCTTGATTTAAAATCTTCATATAATTCCTTCTCTCGAAATAGACCTACTACTTTCTGAAACCTTTCTATAAACATTGAAAGAGATAATTTTTTGCAAAAGAAGCTTTTGAAGTGACCATTCATACTCTCACTTCGTTGTGTCATTATCATAACAGCACAAAATAACTCTCGACAATATACTGGAGCCTATTTCTCACGTAATTCATACAATTCATTCATCCATCGATTTTTCTCGAGTTTATATTTTTTAACTAAGCTTTTCTATTGTGATTGAAAATACTCCACAGTGCGGCATTCATATATGCAAGCTTTGAACTCGACTTGAAATCCAGGATGACTAGAATATATATGAGAAAGATTTTTTGCAGCATTTTGAAATATATGCCATAAACATAGACGGTGGCATATATTGGGTAGGGCTATTTTGATCGCCCTAGACATGGCGGCACATTGATCTGTGAAGATTGTTTTAGGTTGTTTCCCTGACATGGCAGCTAAAAATGTTTTAAACAACCAAACAAATGAATCAATTGTTTCATCAAATAATAAAGCTGCCCCAAACACAATCGTTTGCTTATGATGATTAATACCAAGAAGTGCAGCAAAGGGCATTTCATATTTATTTGTCTTAAAAGTAGTATCAAATGAAACCACATCCCCAAAATATGCATAGTCCATAATTGATCTCCCATCTGCCCAAAAGAAATTAGCCAATTGCCTTATTTCATCGACCTGTATAGCATAATAAAATGAAGGATCTTCTGACTACCAACTCTTCAAATAATCCAAGAGAATTTGTGCATCTCCAACGTTAAATAGTCTCATTCTCTTTGTATGCAAATAGTTAGAGTAATCAACTCTTGTGAAGCCGACATGTTCAACACCTTGGGATCCTTCAGCAAAAAAATTGTAAGCTTGTGAAGGATTCACTCCAGCTTTTTCCATCTGATCAATAACCATCATATGAACAGAAAGTAGTTTGCGATGCGACCTTAGCATATATGCCTTGTCAGGACTTGTTAGAGGATGATTATGATCAATGATAATTTTACTCACAACCCATAAATTTTTACGATCAATTTTGAATTCAACACGAGCCATGCAATTAGTTCTCTCAATCGCTCGTGGTTTCTTAGTTATATGTGTAGGATGAGAACCACGAGTACCTTCTTTATTGCACAAAAATGTTCTACTCTGTATGCTTCCATCCTTTCTGATCCTACGGTGACCCTTGCGAACACTAAAACCAACTCTCTTCGCATATGAGTTATAAAATTCATATGCTTCTTCTTCTGAAGTAAACAACATACCAACTTTTGGGTTTGAATCTGAACCAACAACTATCTTTTGCAATGACTTTCATCTTGAATAGATATCTATCAACATCAAATAATGCAGAAAAAATAATATGTCATGTTCTTCAAGATAAAAAATAATTATGGTAATGCATTCAAAAGTAGTACATCAATAATTACAGTGAACTTAACTGATATTATATCTATATCAGAAAAATTATGCATGCAGTTATTCTTATTATATTATTTCAACTAGGTATAAGTATGTATTATTTGAATATGTTGTATGTACTAGCATAAGTACAACGTAATATGCGGATATCGGCATATATAAAGTAATATAATTTAGCATTGCAAATAAGAGATGAAACATAGAAATTAATTTTAACTAATACCATAGCTTTTGGTGAGTCCCATATCCCGAATGGGACTTGTATTAGAACTTGAAATCTCATCTCTTGAGTACTCTTCCAACTTTTTCCTAGCATAATTTATGAAAAGAAGAGAAGAAAAAAAATAACAAAATGATAAAAAAACTTTTTACTTTTTTCTAATATAAAAAATTATATACATACTATTCCTCAGATTCCATGAACTCTTAGATACAAAGATCTTAAAAAAGAGAAATTTGGAGGAGAAAGGAACTCGAGAAGAGAAGGATGGGAGAGATGGGTTGGAGAGATGGCTTGATGAAGAATTGGATAGAAGGGAAAGCTTGACGAATAAGAAAGAGGATATGAATAGTCTCTCTTCTTGATACGGGAACACAAGGAAGAAAGAGGATACGGTGGTATAATTATTTCTCTCAATGTTAGATATTAACGGACTCCCATTAGGAATAAAAAATGACAGCTAGCTCGGTGGCGGCCCAAGCATTGCGTCAAAGAAAAAACGAAGCGAAAGAAAGCGAACGCGAGAGAAGGGGGTTAGTCTGGGAACGTGGGTGGGTATTTTGGGAATTGAGAGGGTGGGGGGCACTTAGAAACGTGGGGTGCGGCAGCGACTCGAGGCGGAGTGTGAGGCTTCCATTTTTTTTTTGAGATTCGCGTACCATACTTGGACGTGGCCGAAATAGGAGCGCGTACCATATGATCTAGTATGGTACACGCACCATATGATTTTTGTTCGTGCGAGCAGCAGCGTGCTCTTGCATGAGCCCTACACAGTGTATAGCGCCGTGGGATGTGCATTGCACGGGCTGGCAGCATCGAGGGCAGCCCTTTTGATGCTTGGACAGTTGTAACATGCGGTCTACCACTTTGGTTCAAGAACAAATTGAAGAATATTTGAACAGTCTCAAATCGAGAAATGGTCTAAAATTCTGAATAGACTGCAGTGGAGGTAAATAGAGCCGTGAATTGAGTTGCATCTTTTGTTGCCGATCGTTCTAGCGAAATACTATAGACAGACGGTATAGCTAGCTCTGCCACCCTCTTTCTAGAATATTTTATTTTTTTAACTCTTGTGGATGTACTTGGACTAGATTTGTGTAATTCATCCATTCTAACCAAAAAAAAAAAAAAAATTTTCTGACCCAACATTATTTCTTTGTAAAATATATGAAGTCAGAGAGCCTAAGATCCCATTGTCCCAATTTCCAGAAATATCAGAAATCATATTTTCATCGGTTTGCACTATGTTTGAAAGATGAAACAACTGATTAATCCCAAGGCCTTCCGTTCCCTCAAACTCCTAATAGAATTTGCTCCTTAATTAGAGCAATTCTACTGTAGAGTTAGAATTTCGGAACTCCAAACGGGCCCCAATTAATTTTCTATGGACTAGTTGCGGGGACTTGTTCCGCCACTACTACCAGGCACCAGCTTGCCCGATATTCCTATCTTTATTCTGGTTAGCACATTACAGGATAGCTAGGCACAGGATTGGATTGGGCTGCAGTATTTACAGATGCTAACCCTAGATACCATATGCGCCAATATAATGCTCTTATGGATGGATGGGCATGGAAGGGAGAGAAGAAAGGTGCATATTTTCTTTCCCTTATTGTAGAAAATTGAGAAAACCGTTCTATTTGTAATCATTGCGCCCACATCCATATATGACATGGACTATTCTTCTCTTGAAAGGATAGGTTGAAAATCAAAAATTGGATATCCAAATTGAGAATTCACACCTCCATACTATTAATTATGATATATATAATTAAGTGTACGTAGAAAGCAAAAATCATATGTTTTCATAGTCTCTAACTCAAGCATCAAATAGATCTAAAAATGTACAGTTAAAATGATAGATCTTGATCAATAAGATAAATTCTTAATTTAAATTTCTTACATATTTTAGCATATAGTGGGAAACCGTCTATTTTATTCTATTTAATAAATAGGCTAAGGATCATCAAATAAGAAATTTTTTAGTTTTAGATATTTTAGTAGTATAAAATATGATCAATAGTGACTTCAATTTTGTATGCTTATTATTTATTTTGGACTTGGAAGAGATATGAATACCCTCTCCTCCTAAAAGTTCCTAATGATAATTTTGTGAAATCCTATTCAAATCAAGGCTTTATCTAGTGAGATACTAGAATAAAATACTCTTCAATTTAATTAGAAAAAAAAAATTTGATTAAAGTTGTGGCAATGAAAATTGGATAGAGAAGCAAAGACATAAGTTCGTAAGTAAACAACAGATGTCACCAAGTTTGCCTTTCATTTACATCATGCATGCTGGATATCTCTATGTTACATTTTTCCCTCAAAATTCTTTTTTAAAAAATTCTCTTCCTGGTAGTTGATCTTCCCACCACAATATAGATTTAAAAGATAAAATGACATTTGTATCCTTTATGGATGGAGAATTAGATTTAAAAACTTTGATAAATAAAAAATTATAAGAACAATAGCCAAAACCTCCATTTATAAATAGAAGGCACACCCTACATCCCCTACCTCCATATACGAAGCTATACATCAATACTAAATGTCCCCTAAAATTCACAATGATCATGTTCCATTAAAAAATGAAATACGAAAAAAATATATAAAATATTCTAATTCTCTTTTAAATAAAACTATTTATTTTGAATTGTTAGGAATAATTTTTGAAATGAAAAAAATCCCTCCACTACTTTATTATCTTTATCTTATAAATGATAAATAGGATATAGAAATAAACTTATTTAGAAACTTTCTATTTTCTAATCTTTTCTTTTAGAAGTAAATATAATATAGAAATAGACCAATTTAGAAAACCTTTTATTTTCTCGTTTAAGTATAAAATATTCTTAGACTATCTATTTTTTGTTTTAATATAAAATGTTCAATTTAGATTTATTAGTTGGAGGATGCCGCTTTGAATGGCTAGAAGAAGAACGAATGTTTTTTTTTTTTTTTCGGTATAAGAAGAACTAATTTCTAGCCGATGTGGGACTAAATTATTCTGCTTCTTTAACTCATCCTGCTGTACGCCTGCTTGAATGTCTCGCTGACCCCTTTCCCTGCGACAAAGAGAAAGTTACGAGACCTGATATTCAAATTCTAGACCCCATTCGACACCACCCCTCTTTAGCCAACCCCACAGGAGTCTAATCATTATTACCCTACTGTTGTTTCGGTATACCTCGCCAACAAAATGAGAGGAGAAACTTCTTCCAAGTGATCAAACTAGAATAAATACGGGCCATTATTGCCTCAAGTTATGTTAGGTGTATTGTCAAACTAGAATTTGAATAACAAGAATTATATGGTCATAATATGACTGCCTGCTCTATAACTATTATGCAATGGGAATAGCATGTTGTAATTTTCTAGGAATGGAATGATAAAAATGGGTCGAACCTATTAAGCGACATTTTTGAAGGACATTTTTTTAAAAGTTATGTTAGCATTATGTTAGCATTGTTCAAAAAAATCAGGAAGCTCCCATGAAAATTTTGATCGTTTATTTGGCATCTTGCATTTTTGATTAGAGTTGCTTCTTTTTTGCTAGGATAGCTGGACCATACAGCACTAGCATGGCAATAACAGCGAGTCCCATGAATTATACTAATCCTCTCATGGGAATACATAAAATGGCCACCTCGTACCAATAATACAATTACATGTTTCTTAATTTGCATGGATAGACTAGTTTTCAGCTTTATACAGCTCTAATACTATACGATTGTTGAAATATAATTACTTCTCTACTATCTTATGAGGTGACTTATGGCTGCATAGAAGCAAATAGTGCAGCAGATTGAATAGTAATATATATAGCTAATCATACAGGAACAACTTTCTAAAATGTTGTATCATTTTTTTTTAATATTTTAGAAGATTTTATTTTTTGATTCTCATAGGATGCATTTTTACCAGATTGGTTTAATATATCTGATTTTACCAAAAAAAAAATACAACTTGGTCTTGGTTTCTCTTCTAGGCTCTTCCCATCATCTGCCAAGCCAAATAAACTAAGGTAGTGACCAGTGACTGGCCCGTTTCTAGGCATCGTTACTATTGAAAAGAGAAAATCTATAGCAAGGTCGCAAGGTGTCCATCGATCTCTAGAGGTCACATGAAGATGACGTATGCTGTGGACCTCACATGAAGTATTAATGTAAATAATGCACACCGAGCTCTTTCTTCTACTGTTCATGAGAGCAACTGCCACCTCCCACAGAAAAGCACACCAATACTTTGGGCCGAAGAAAACTCCACTTTAAGATTCATTGGTTCAAGTTGAAGCCAACAGCTACGGATAGCCTCAGGTTGATCAGTGTCCTGTGAGAAATTAAGATTCTAGAACTTGAGAATGGTGCTACATTCATTGAAAGATAAAATTAAGGAAAAAGGATACTGCATGCCCATCCATCCTTGCACTGAAAGGACTATGTTAGCGGCTCGACTCATCGATCTCCTCCATCTATCAAAAAGCTAAAAAAGTAAAGGAACGAATGGTATCATTTTGTCGCCCAAAGGACGATGATCATGAGAAATAAAGCAAGTGGCGACTAGTGTGGGGCAATTAAGAGCAAGCCTCAGTTAATGCTATCAAAAGACTACCGAAAGTTGCTGCCATGCATGTGCCCTTCTATATCTTTAGCAGTGATGTGCCATGCAACCTCTTATATTTTGAGAGAAAAATCTGTCTTGCTGCATTAGAATATATGGAGAGCGTGGTTCAAAGACAGCCAAACTACGACAGCTCATGAGCCTCAAATATAGCTCCCACATTTCACGACCCATTCATTGGTCCGCGGTCAGAGAAGCCAAACAGCACCTAACAACCCATCAGGTACATAGACTAGACCACCGCGGACTCATCTAATTTCCCTTGAATTAGAAGCATTCCAACGTTTTCTTTTTTCTTTTTCCAAGTCAAGGGTGTGGAATCATCAGTAGGGTCAAAGTCTTTGTACAGCCAGGACAGCTTAGCTGGCTTGTTCCCCCACCAGCTAACCCCCTTCCAAATCCCCACTTGTATGTACAGGCCCTGTAGTTATTTTTATCTCGGTACTGTTTGTAGTGAGAGCTCTATAAATAGCCCACCCCAGAAGTGATCGAATGAAGTCCACAAGCATCAACACCACAGTCGCTAGCCTCCTTTACACAGCCGCTGATCTCCTACAGACATCTTCCTGATCTCTAGCCAAGAACAATGAGCAACAAAGCTGCTGATGCTCTGGCCGGTGCTTTCGCCAATCTCGGAGAATCCGGCGGAAGAAGGCTTATACCGAAGCGGGGGCAGATCAAGTCTCGGATAGCTGCAACTGCAATCCATTCCATTGCCGCTATACTTTGGAAATTTGTTCATAGCAGTCGCATCGTTATCGCGCATCCATGATGAAAGAGCCCAGTGTAAATCTGCAAGCTTTCAGAGAGTAGATCGTTTATTTATTTTTTTGATCTTTTCTTTTTCTTGCAGAGACAATGCAAAATGTATTTAGAGGCAAAATTTGCTTGCAGTTATCATGTATAGGTTCTCTACTAATGATTTCTTTTCTCTTTTTTTTTTTTTTTTTTGACTACTGGCTCACATTTGAGCAACAAAGACTGTGTTTTGTGAATCTGTCAAAAGTGATCTAGCTGCTCTTGTGTTGTATTGAAATTGTTCTATGGATGGCTTGACACCCAACTAAAGGACATAAAGTTTCGGAACCACACACCCTGGAACCTGGTGCAGCTTGTGTGAATTGCAAGAAGACTCTGGAGCACTGGCTGACAAATTTGAAGCCAGGCCGGCTTTGAATCTCTATGCCAGTTTGCTGCCGGTCAGTGTTTGTCTTAATTTGCTTGCCTCCACTGTAAAAATATATAAAATGTAGCACGATGTATAACAAGCATGCAAAGCCTAAAATTTAAATTTATCAGGAATGCTAATATTGGCGAACATGGAGCTCCTACTGATGTTATTACATCTAATGTGTTTCGGTTTGCATTTGGTTTTTCCTGCTTTTGGGATTAGGGATTTGCCTTCTCAGATTGTTGGCTTGCTTTTATAAATATATACATACATATATACATAAATATACATACGTACATGTGTGTGTATACATATATAAGTGTATGTGTGTGTAAATGTATATACATATGTATGCATGCATGCATGTATAGATGGATATACATGCATACATACATATTTATGGGGGTGCTTGTTTCTGTAATTCTTTGCAGGGGTTTTGCTTATTTTGGTTCCTAAGCTAGGAGTTTTAGTGTGTTACTTATTTCACGTCTTAGGTTGTTCAAAGGACTTTATTTTTTAAGATTTTTACTTCTACAAGTGCGCTGGTAGGAGTCCACCAAACCCCTCATCCCAACATATATGAAATGTATTTCTTTACAGTATCAAAAGGATTCGATCGCGATATGAATGTGAAATTCAAAAAATTTTACCCCAACAAATTTAGTGATAAAAATAAAGTAAGAGCGTGATAAAATTGAGGTTATTGGTGACCTTGCCGAATGATCCTCCACGATATCAGTTTTCATAAAAGTTGACGATGCTAATGGAAGGAGAAATAAAGAGAAAAAAATATTTTTTAATTTTTATGTAAAACAAAGTTAAGAACTAGAATTAAATTGTCGTTAGGAGTGCCATCCTACTCGCAAATACGTGTTTTTGGCCATTTAGGCACTCCGCGATTACACCCAAAAGGGAATAAAAGAGGGGAAAAAGAAAAAAAAATCTTTTAAGAACGTAGACATCCCAAACCCGAGCCCCTCTGCCTTCGATCCACCAAGTCCCACACAACACTTTCTTGGCTGCACCCTCACCGATTCCAGCAGCCCCCACAGACTCCCTCTCCACACGGTGGCCCACCCCCAGGATTTCTCCGATGCCGTTGCATCCTCTCAACTGCCCGCGGGAGTGGCGCAGTGCATTTGGGGCCTAAGCCGATCTCAAGTAAGATGGGCTTTTTTTCCTTTCTATTTTATTTTTGAAACCTTTCCTGCAGCCAGGGCCGGCCCGAGCCTTAGGCGAGCGCCTGCAGAAAGAGAGAGAGAGAGAGAGAGGAAAGTTTCTTGGGTCTGACCGTGACCAAAAGGAAGCAAAGGCCCCATATAAAACAGGAATAGGAGCTGGCTACGAGTCTTCCCCCTTGATGGAAGGGAGGTGGAGAGTTTCCTGGCCTGCAGAGGGGAAATTTAGGAAGTTGGGGACGGTAGTTTTGTTTTGGATGGAGAGAGAGAGAGAGGAGGGATTTGGTTGGCTTGATACACGCCTGAAGCCACTCTTATCTTTCATCCCTTCTCTTGTTTGGTTTTGGTCTTGGTTTTCCTTCCCTCACATTACTCCTGGTCCAGCTGGGCCATCAGGAAGAAAGGGGGATTGGAAATGGACTTCTTGGAGGGTGGAGATTCTTTTAATTTTCTCCTCTCGGTTTCTTCTCCCCTCTTGGGTGGTAGAGAGAGAAGGAGGGAGGGGGTTGAATGGCTGCTGTGCTGTGATGTTGCGGTTGCTGCTTGGGTACTCACTTGAAGGGGAGATGGTGGGATGGGACTTTTATTAATTAGATGGAGTCAATTTCCCATAATGCCCCTACTTTCTCTTATCGAGATGCTCCTTCCTGGATAAATTCTTTTCTTTACTTGACCATGGAGTGCCATGGGATGACCTTTTCCTATTCTGCTCTTGCTTGACATGATAAACAATATTGCCAAGCATTATCTCAGTTATTTAATCAATTTTATGGCCCTTCTTTTAGGATAATTACTTTTCTACACTTCCATTCAAAAATAATATTAAATTAAAAAGGTTTTTTGCCTATCTTTGTTAGATTCATGTATCTTTGTTGAAATAGTGTACTTGATAACTATCCATTTTCATATCATTTTTTTAAATATTTTATACTTATTAAAAAAATTTATTATTAAAAAAAAGCCTCATTCATTGGATTCGCCTTAGGCTTCCAAATGTATTGGGCCATCCCTGCCTGCAGTAGGCCAGCCTAAAGTGAACTCACTATGAGAACCTTTTTTTCTTTCTTTTTTTGTCTTTGTGGCCTTCCCTACGGTGGACTTTCTTTGGATCGGGGCGTTAGGCGACCGCCTCAGTCGCTTAAGAGTTGGGCTGGCCGTGACTGCTCGGCAAATCAGGATGTAGTTCCCCTCAACGTAATAAGAAATGACGAGAGACACCAACGCAAACAAAAGGAAGAGTTGTTGGAGAGGTCGGCCGAAGAGTGTGCCCGTATTTACACCTTGCCAGTATCTCTGACGTCGCGGGCCGTTTCAGTGCCGGACCAAGAGTGCAGCAGCAGGTGGACCATTATGATTGTCACTTATTCATGATCAACCAAACATGCCAAAATCATTTTTTCAGACATCATATTCTCAGAAATCAACTTTTCAGAAAAAATATTCTAATCCTGTAAACTAGAGTCCTTAAAGTAGCTTTTGGCGACTTAAATAGGATAATGTGATCTTAGATCACTGACAAACTTTATCTCCGGGCAATATGATCCTCGATGTCCTAAAATCGCCATATTTGATGTGCTCTATTCCAATGATAAAAAATTTCTGAATATCCATGAGTAACCTATTTAGTATTCCATAAAATCCAAGTTCACTGGCTATATAATACCAAATTTATCCCTGACATATTCCATAAAAATATATTTAGTAATTATATTAAATATATTATAAAAAAATTAATATATTTATTCATATACTAATTATTAATATATTTCATAAAAATATATTTATTAGTTCTATAATTATTAGTCCTATAAAGATATATTAATTGTTATTATAGAATTAATATTTTTATTTATACTTATAATATGTCATTTTTAATACTAATATTCATTTTGATTAGGAAAATAAAGCAAATAGAAGTAATGTATTAAATAATTTCATTATATAAAT
Source organism: Phoenix dactylifera (assembly GCF_009389715.1). Lineage (NCBI taxonomy): Eukaryota > Viridiplantae > Streptophyta > Magnoliopsida > Arecales > Arecaceae > Phoenix > Phoenix dactylifera. Next base: position 16,929,235 of record NC_052393.1, read on the forward strand.
ATAAAACATAATAATATATTTCTATTATAATTTAAAATTGTCATTGAATAATAATATGATAGTAATATGATTAATGATATATCATAAATATAATATATATATATATAATATCAATATAATATAATATATTAATATTATATTGATATAATATATTAATATATTATATTATATATAATATAATATATTAATATTATATTGATATACCAATTTTTTTGCTAGATTGAGGAATATTTTATTCTCAAATTTCAGCCCAAGATCACTGCCTGGGGTGATCTTGGATATCCGACCTGAAGGATGAGTATCGCATCGCTAGATTGGATGATAATTCAAAGAGTAGGGATAATTTGCGACCATTGCTGCAAAGGATCACCGTTGTGCAACCAAACATGATAATTTAATCACCTCTATCTACATCACCCTTGATCTTGGGATGATCACCTATACCAAATACTCCCAAAGATGATGAACAGGATGCATGCATCCGTTGGGTTCAATATTAGAAGGTCATTATTCTGTTTTTTTTAAAAAAAATTGTGGACACCATCTGGGGCTAAAACCTGGTGTATTTTCAATGTTTTTCACTCATTCATTTAGTCATAATCTCAGTGAGACCTGAAATCTGATTCTTTTTCCAAGATATTTATCCGGATTTTTTGGAGTGCAATCTGGTCGAGAGTGAAAGAAACAGGGAAAACTTAAAAACCGGTGCCATCAAAAGATTAGTGCTTACCCCATTTAACCAGATTTAAGTTAACCATGTAATGTTCAATCCTTCAAGTCACGTACAGCAAGGAAGCAAGGTCTGTTCTTGTGTGGAGAGACCATCTAAGAAAGCTGGTTCTGGCATTCATGCAAGCAGTATGAGTGCAGGCAAAAAGCACATTATGGATCACAGTTTTCTGCATTCATCCATGTCAATTGTCGAAGAAAATGCTATAGATCACTACCAGTTCACCGAGAGATCCCTCAGTGATTGGGTGAGCACAGGCGGGATCTGGCTGACACCATCGATCCTCTCATTTTGGGCTTCAATCCCCGACTGCTATATTACCGGCAGTGATCAGGTGCAGGTGGTGATCATTAGTACTCGTTGTAAAAACATCAACTTTACACACAACGGACTACTTCTTTACTGAAGTAGAAATATTGTTCATAAGGATAAGGCTTCTGCGTCAGCCGGAGCACCAAAGCAATACCGAGGGCTGAAGAAAGCCATGGCCACCCACAGTATCAGGTATTAGCCTGCGGGAAAGATTCCAGTACTTAAGAACACTGGTGCACCATTCTTATCTGCTTGCAGCGTTGAACGATTATTAGATCTCTCACAAACCGAAAAAAAAGATCCAAAACAAATTGCTAATTGGCTTAAGAAACGCAAGGACATCCATAGGAAATTAGGGTGGGGCAAGAAACCCAACCTTAATGAACGCGAAAAAGATAAACAAAACCATCAAAGTACTGCCATACATCTATCTGCTGTCTTCATTGATAGGGAAAGGGCAAAACAAATTTTTCATTAATATAGTGGCATTGACCTCAAAGAGGCCACGCTTCAAAAACCTCCGAACCAACACCGACCAAATCTAGCTCTCAGATTTCATAAACCAATGGGTCAGCAGCCAATCAAACCGAAGCCAAAGCCAATTAGCCAAGCAGAATCGAAACCCGCACGGAGTTCCAACACCAGACACCAACCCAGGCTACCCAGCATAGGCCCCTCAGAATCAGAACCAATCCACGGATTTTTGATAAAGTCAAGGGTGTGGAAACATCACGAGAGTCAATTTTTTGTCTTCTAGAATGCATGGAACCTTTGGACGGCGGGACGGCTTCGCTGTCTTGTCCCCCCACCAGACAACCCCCCCTCCAAATCCTACCTTCTCTGAAAAGCTGGGTAGTTTGTGATAACTCTATAAATAGGACAATATCAAAGCTATGGAATCAAGTCCACAGGCGTTAACACCACAATCACGCGTCCTCGCTATACAGCATACCTTCCAAGCACAATGAGCAACAAAGCTGCTTTTGTTCTTGCCACCGCTTTCAGCAATCGTGGAAGAAGACCCATACCAAAGCGGGGAAAGATCAAGTCTCGAATAGCTACAACTGCAATACACTCCATCGCCTCTGTACTCTGGAGGGCTATTCACAGCAGTAGCATCCTGATCAGAAATCCATTTTGAAGAAAGGTGAATTAGCCATCGTTCATTTGGAATTCATATGGTTGGATGAATGTAAATCTACAGTCAATCGAAGTAGATCAAATTTTCAAATTTCTGTTTTTGTTGCAAATACAATGTAAAAAGAAACTAAGAGGCAAAGATTTGCAGTTTTGTGCATGAATAACAAGTTCAGTTTTTAAGTTTTCTAATGGTACACATTCAAGCAACAATGATGATGCTTTTTAAATTTGTCAAATATTATGCTTGGAGCTGGGTTGGTGTTGTTCCATTGCTTTCTGCTGCTGTAGTGGAAGTGTGTCATTGTCCCCTTCTGGAACTGCTGAAGCACTACTAGAAGGCTTGGCACCAACAGATAACAAGTTTGTAAACCAAGTACCTAGGAATCTAGGGGAGCTTCTGTTTGAATTGCTAGGGGATTCAAACAGCCATGAATTTGAATTTGAATTCGAAGCCAGACCAGCCATGAATCTGTATGCCAGTTTGCTGGCAGTCATGATTTCTGTCTTTGCTTGCCGCAGCTGCCAAAAAGAAACAAGAGCACCATAATAAACCATATGCAAGTACAAAGAATGATAACAAACATTCAAAATTTAGTGCAGAAACTGGCATTGGAATGGCATAAAATCCATCATGGAATTCATCATCTTCTAAGAACACAAATGTTTGTGCTTAAAATGAGATAGCATGACATTAATCTTAATTCCTTTAAAGGTTAAACTAGCAACAAGTTTAATGATATTCAGAACTGTATCAATGGTTGCCAAAACTATGATTCTCATTTGGCACTTGGTATGTAATTCCTGTATGTCCTTGTTGGCTGACAGCTGACTCTGGTTAAACTTTGTTATATCTAAACCAACAGTAAGCAACATGTATTGCGTTGGTATTAGTGTTATCTCAAGACTTGAATCATTCTTCAAATAATTCAGGAAGTAGCAGTCAGCTAGGGTGCTGTGTTGGATAAGAAGGTGAAATAGCCAGAGTTGTAGATGAAATACAGTTTATTGTTTATATTTATTCATCATGTGTTTCACAAATCATGATTTCTGAAATGAACAACAGTGCACTCAATAAAGCTACTAGTCTAGCGGTGCTCAGCAAGTATGCTATGCCAATGCCTTTAATAGACCCATTTTGTTCTTGTTCAACTTCTGGCTATGCCTGATCACATATTAAGCTGCAATAGATCCATGATCTTTTATGAATTATTCTTTTAACAGAACTTGAAAAGATATCATCACTCATGAATGCTCAGTAACTTGATGATCAATATCTCACATTTTATATTAAAAACATCATCTCAGAAATCACCAAGAGAAGGGAAACCTGGTCAACAATAAGAAGTATTAAACCAACCATCATATGCTAGGTAGGCACATTATAATTGGTCAGATATTTTAGGAAAGCTGAGAGAGAGAGAGAGAGTAATATTGCCAAAAAATATGGTGGGCCATCCAAAGATTTCAAATTGTCAAGATGAAGCATTTAAATTGCCTACATGATCTACAAAACTTATAGTACATGCAACACAACTCAGCAAAATTATGCTCCGAGGAAGAGTTTCGCACCCGGGATGCTGTATTTTCTGCAACTGCCATGGCAGCATCGCCTGCATTGGCAAAGCGGTTTACCCAACCTGCAAGGTTATAAACTATGAAAGCACGACCAAGGAAATATTCCAGCCACCGCAAGTTGTACATAACTATAACTTACATTCATCATCATAAAAGATAATTAAGTATTAGGATCATTGTTCACGATGAATTACAGATGTAGAAGAACAAACTACAAAAGCATGAAGAAAACCATACGGCCAATAACCACAGCCACTAATACCACCACCAAGCACAACATGAGTTCAGGAAATTCAGTTTCAGGTTTTACAAACTCAATAAAAAATTGCACCAATTTGTATGAATTAATGAGTAATCTGAATCCGATTGATCTGCAGGATGGTGTTGTTGGTCTTCTCGGATCCGCTTTTGGTCACGTCGTAAACGTGCAGTATCACCTCCTTCATCTTTATTCCTTCTGGCTCCTCCCCGCCCTCCCTCTCTTTTTTTTATTCCCGACAAAACCAAAAAAAAAAAAAAGGCTGACAGAGAAAATAAAGAGCATCCACTTAGTCCTTCCAAAGAAAACCTTTAGAGTAATAAGCCGCAAAGGAGGCTACCTAGTCGACCGCATTGTTCGCTTTTCGGTAAATATAGATGGCTCGAAAGGAGCCCCATCCTCTTGCTAGTCTTCGATATGTTAACCTCAAGCCCACTCGATCATCATAGTCGAAGCTCCTTCGAGGTGAATACAGGCCGCACCTAAAGTATGTCTTGCATAAGTTATGTCCTTCCATGCAGCTCTGAACTCAGCTCTAATGACAAAAGTGTTGATGATCCGCCGGCCCCCAGCCGCCAAAAGCCTGAAGTTGTAATCCTTGATAACAAAGCTCATACCTCCGCTATTTCCTCCCTCAGCAACACTCCCTTCTTTAATTTGCTTCTACTTCTTACTTTCTTGAGTACTTCCCTCCCTCACCTCTATTTACCCCTTGGTGTAAGAATAGGAAGGGGAAGTGTGATAAGAGTATGGATGGTTAGGACTATCGTTCACGTTACAATTGGATACGAACAAGAATCGTCTCCGCCTCCTCCATTTCCAGCGACTGCCAAACGCCACCAAAGCTTCCCACTTGTTACCTTCGCCAACCTTTTCTTTTCTTCCTTCAAGAACTCATTTGCCAGTTTCTTTTCTTTTCCTTTTTTTTTTTTTTTTTTTCCACAAACGCACGTAGTATACATACTTTAGGTTCAAATAGCCTTGTTGAAGAGATGAATGAGAAGGAGATAGTCTATGAATTTACAACATCTAAAACCTATTAATGCAAGATTGAGAAGCTAAAACATTAAGAAATTTCCTTTGTTGGTTGTTTTTATATTTAGAATAACTCAAAGTGGGGAAAACAATATATAAAACTCAAAAGAGTGAAAAAGAAAAACTATAAAACTTGAATACCACTCAAAATACATCATTATGATGCTCAACATTTGGGTTGCATCAATCAAATAGCCTTGGCTCTTAAGCTCTAGCTAGTAATATCATATACCTCTTCACATTGCATCAAACATGTGACATAACATTTCACCCAGCAATAAAACTATAACCAACCATAAAATAGTCATAGACAAGTTTATATGAATTTTATCTGTTTTAAGAAAGCAATCTTCATTTGTTACTTCATGAGTTTGGATCTCCTCCGGATCACTGTTGGACTGAAGAGAGCCTGCTTATCAACCACAGTCGTTCGTGAATGGCACAACGGTCATGATCAAACGAGGCTTATCAAATCATACGGCTTGCATATCCTGTGGGCTCCACCCAAATCATGGTTGTCACATCATTTCGCATAATCCAGTGCCATTCAGCAAAATTCATGGGATGGAGAAGAGCAGATGGAAGAGAAAGAGGGCCAGGGGGTTTGTTGAGAGAAGAAGCCCGAATACTGCAGAAAGATATGTTGTTAATTTTCTTTTTACATAAATATTTTTCTAAATATCAAATTTTATAAAAATATTTTTTCAAAATTGATATTTACACACACACACATACATACATACATACATACATATACATACATATATACATATACATACATATATATACATACATACATACATATACATACATATACATACATATATATACATACATATATATATATATATATATATATATATATATATATATCCTCTTATTTTACTATTCTACTTCTTTTTTATCCTTATTTTTACATATATACCCACACCGTCTAACACTCTTAAACAATTAACAGTTTCAAATTAAAATGACTAAAATGTTTTTAATAGATGGATGTGCAAAAACAAATATTTATAAAACAATCACGTTGGAAGACAAAAAAATAATATCAAATTTTTACTTTATTTTTAATTAAAATAAATATGGTTTTTATTAACGGTGTTAGAAAACTATTATATTAGGGGCATTTGTGTAAAAATAATTTTTTATAAGAGTACAGAAATAAATATAAATTTTAAGAAGATATTCACGCAAATTTAAATTTTTAGAAGGCATTTATGTAAAAAAATCTATAAAAAAAAAAGAAGCATGCAGAGTTCTTTTTCTCCCTGAGAGAATGGGCTAGAAGGGATGTAATTAATATGGGCCGAGCTGGGCCTGCCATCCTCTAATGAGCCCAGGATCATGCAAACAGGCATTGCGAGATAACGAAACCAGGCGCCCGTTCCGCCTACGTTCCATAACCAAACAGGTATCGTGAAACCAGGCGGCCCCGGCAGCGCATGTGAGTTTGCCGGGTAGTTCTATATACACCCCCCCTATTGCTCAGGACACCCCCCAAAAACCAAACTAACCTTTAGTGTAATTACCATATTGCCCTTGAAATTTTCTCATACACCCCCCTTCCTCCTCCTCCGTTTCGTTTTGAAAAGAAAAAAAAAAAACCCCCCTCAAACCCCCCTTAAACCCCTCCTCCCCCGTTCCCCCTTCTCCCTCTCGTCGCCGGCATTCTCCCGATCTCCGACCACCTCGCCGGCTTCTCCCGGAACTACCTCGCCGGCTTCTCCCGAAATTTTTTTTTTTCACGGTTCGTGCTCCGTTCGGCACTGGATCGCCGAACAAAAGGCTTCTGTTCGGCTGAACAGTGCCGAACAGAAGCCTTCTGTTCGGCAACCCTCAACCGAACAGATCTGTTCGGCTGCACAGTGCCGAACAGAAGGCTTCTGTCCGGCACTGTTCAGCCGAACAGAAACCTTTTGTTCGGCGATCCAGTGCCGAACGGAGCACGAACCGTGAAAAAAAAAAATTTCGGGAGAAGCCGGCGAGGTGGTTCCGGGAGAAGCCGGCGAGGTGGTCGGAGATCGGGAGAATGCCGGCGACGAGAGGGAGAAGGAGGAACGGGGGGGTTTTGGGCGTTGGCGAGGTGTTTTGGAGGGGAAGACCGGGGTGGAGGGGGGTTTGGGGGGTGTAGAGAGCAATTTAGGTGAGGGGGTGGGGAGGGTGGGGGGTAATTTAGGAATTTTTAATTTTTTAGGGGTGTCCTTAGCAAATGGGGGGGTGTAGAGAGTATTTAATTTTTTTTTAATTTTGGGGGGGTGTCCTGAGCAATAGGGGGGGTGTATATAGAACCACCCGAGTTTGCCCGTTCTCGATGCTGCTAATTGACCAAGGCGTCCCTGGCCGCAAACGCAGACTACGAAAATGCCCTTCCGTGGGGTTTGCTTCAAGCCGGTCACTGCTCACGCCCTTCGCATGCCGTCGGTCTTGTCCTCTATATACGAAGACTGTAACCACCGTCACACTCCGCCTTCTCTCTCCCTGTGGAATTTGGTTCGGCGTCGATCCAAACGCGTAAAATTCCATACCAGTTCGATCCCCAATTTCTTTTTATCAATCGTTTCTTGGTGGTTTCTACTCGCTATGAAGAAGGAGAGGGGCCGATTCCGCCTAACTTTCCCTTAATTTCTTAAGGTACGACCGTAGCCGCCTTCTCTCTTGTTTTTGGTCAAGGTCGCCTTCTCTTCCAATTCGATCCCGTCTTCATACTTCTCAATTTCAGTTCTTTTCTTTTAGATCTAGATCTTTATTTCCTGAACTCTTAATCGGATGTTCTTAAAGCATGCTTTCATATCTTTTGCTACTTAATTTTTCTGGATAGAATTAGGGTTTCCAGCAATTTCATCCCGTGGAAGCTGAATTTAGGTTTATAGAGGGTGAATGTAGGATTTTCTGGATCGAATTACGTGTTCGTGTGCATAGACCGAGATCTCCAAGAGTTTATGTAATATATATAATAATTTTCTGGTAAGCTACCGTACTTAGATGGGAAGCTGTTGCGTTGCATGCTCTAACTAATGGAAAGACTGTATGCTAAATGGACGGTGCGTCAGTAATTAGCTTATATGGCTAGAAGGTTGGGATTGCACGCTGTAAGGCATGGAAAGTTGGTATCATTGGGGAAGATCATGCTCACCAGTAATGATCTCCTCTTAAGGCACGTAACGCAGTTGCTATCTTTGTAAATCTACGTGTGCATGATAAGAGTGCCAACTGATGAAGAACTCATCTGGATTCTTTAAATGTGTAATGTGAAAAAGAACAACGCCATGTCAATCCCCACCAGAGAGTCAAAATGATGGGATGGGTGAAATCCCAATCCAATTACCTATAGTTGCAACTTGTGAGGAAACATACATGCAACCATTGTTTTCACTCATCACCAAGATTGTGAGATATCAGAATTTGTTATAGTGTGATAGTCCCAAACATCTCAACTGAGTTTGAGATATGCTTGGTGTTGGGATTTTGAATTGCAGAAAAATGAAGGTAGTTGTTTTTTTATGTCCTATGCAGTTCTTAAGTCTATTCAATCATCCAATAACTAGATAGTGAGTTCTTGACGTAATCATGCACCAAAATATCTTGCCATCAAGGCTTGGCTGGACTAGTTTGGCTAAAAGAATATTGCATTGTAAATCATGAGGAAGGACTACTTGATTATGCTGATTGCAGATAGCACAATAAGAAGTAAGGAAGGAGGTGAGTGTGATGCTATCCTCCACCTGTACACAGACTAAATAACGCCTTCCCTTGCTTTATTATGCTTCCTCACACTTATCTAGTGTTCACAAAGTTATTAAAGGCTGAAGGCGCACCAAGTCATGTTTGTGTCATGCTTGCAGGTGTGGGGTGTGTGGTTATAGACAGTCATATCCATGGGCTTGTGTGTGTCATGCATGTGTGCGTGTACAATCGCTCATATCTGTGTATATATGTGCATAGATATATGTATCTACATGTGTGTGCATGCATCTATATGTGTATGTCTATGCACACACAGACACCTATATTTATATAAATACATTCTGTAAATAAATGTACGTATTGTACATATATGTGTTTATGTTTGTGATATGAATACATTGTACATTCATAAATATATGCTTTTGTGTGTGCATATATATATATATATACATACATACATACATACATATATACACAGCACATAACACACCCACACAATACACTCAGCTATCCACATTCACATATAACATATAGTCACAAAGGCATGCCCTTTTTTGTGTCTGAACATGTATGTGAGGCATGCCTTTTGAGCATCTTGACCTTGATTACGTCACCTTGCCTTGAGGTAGGTGAGGCAATGGGGCTGCACATACGCCCTCAACAACATTGATGCTGAAGCTATTATCAAGTGTACTTGATCAAATAGTTGGGAGGGTAATGGCTGTTTTGTATAGCCAATTCACTTTTCAATATCTGTTATTGCCAGAACTTTCAGTACTTGAAAATGGCAAACAACACTTTAACTCTGGAAAATTAATGATTAATGTATTAGATTGTTTTTTGTTTGAAAGTAGATAATTAGCTAATGACTTGTCTATGCTGCATGCTGCAAAGATAATATTTTTATTTACTAGTCCACTTACACATGCAGTGCATGTTAATTTTAAAAAGGGCAAAGAACAATTTTATAAGAAAAATTATTTATATAGAAATAAGAACTACAAATAAAGAAGAAAGTTATACTTTAATAAATGAAGCAATAGGATATGTTTTAGGAAAAACAATGCATAAGAAATTAAGTGCGATAGTTATGTCATCTATTACTTGATTATTCCCCAACAAAAGAAAGGTATGCATTGTTAAGTAGATAAGAGGGAGAGAGTAGGGCTGTCAACGAGCCGAGCCGAGCCCGAGCCACTGCAGGCTCGGCTCGGCTCGTTCCATAAAAGTATAGGCTCGGGCTCGGGCTCGGGCTCAGTACCGAGCCCTGTACTAGGCTCGGGCTCGGGCTCGCTTGGCTCTGTACTAGGCTCGGGCTCGGGCTCGTAAGGCTCGTTTGCCCGAGCCCGAGCGGCCGAGCCCGCCCCCACCCCGGTGCCCCATCCCCATCGTTCGTTCGTCGGAGAGAAGAACGAAGGAAATAAAGAAAGAAAGAAAAGAAGAGGAAGAAGAGAAGAAGGAAGGGGGCGGCCGCGAGCACTGCCGACGCGGGCGTCGGCCGCAGGCGCCGCGGGCGCCGGGGGCTCGGCCGCGGGGGAGGAAGTAAAACTTTCACTGTGAAAGCAGGGGGGTAGGGGGCACCTCGACGCGGGAATGGCCGGATGGGGCGGCGGCGCTTCACGCTTGTTGCCTCCCCCGCCGGGGGCGACGGCATCGGGGGCGGAGAAGGGAGAGGAGGAGGCGGCGAAGCTTCTCAGAGAGCTGGGATCGGGTGCACGGCGTCGTCATCGTCGTCGTCCTCATCGTCGTAGCCGTTGTCGGAGGGGAAGGGGCATCGGCTTCGGGCTTGGGGGCGAGCCGGCGAGGAGAACGGAGAAGAAACCGAGAGGCGAGAAGAAAGGAGGGGTTGGGATTCTTGGGAAGGTTCTGGAGAAACCGAGAGCTGAGAAGGATTTAAATGGGCCTTGGGAAGGTCCTCCGTGAGTCCGCGTCAACTGTTCCCATCTCGGACTGGTTGCTCATATTCTCCTTGGGAGTTGGGACTTGGGAGGGTAGTTTGGTATTTCATAAGGGGTATTTTGGCAAATGTGTTAACGTAGATAGCCCTCATTTAGGCTCGTTTGGGCTCGTGAGCTGCTCGGGCTCGAGCTCGAATTTAAACGGGCCTCATTTTGGGCTCGAGCTCGGGCTCGTTTGACTAACGAGCCGAGCTCGAGCCGGGCTTTTACCGAGCCGGGCCCGAGCCGAGCCCGAGCAGCTCGGCCCGTTGACAGCCCTAGGAGAGAGCATAGAGAAATAGGAACATGGAATTAAGAGGAGGTTGTGGTTATGAGTTAGAAGAGGAGGGTGGCATTGAAATGAGAGGAGAGGTGGATAAACTCCAGGTTTTTAAGGTGGTTAGGGGTAGAGAGAGGGGTAGAGAGAGAAAGAGAAGGGATTAGGATGAGCAACTGTAGGACTGCAAATGGGTCTCGGACCAGAGAATGATTGACCCCAACCCGACCTGGTTTCTTGTTCAGGTCTTAATGTTTGACCCAAACCCAACCCAATAGAAGATCGGGTCGGGTCTACTACCAATATTTTTAGATTCAGTGGGTCATTTGGGTCAGATCGGGTTCATGTATGACCCAATCTTAATCCGAAAAATTCGGATTCGGGTTGGGTCAGGTCACGTCATACAATGTAAAGTCTGAACCATAATTCTACAAAAAGAAGTCATGACACCTAATTATTGTACTTATGTGAAGCTGAGCTTCTTTGAAAAATAAAAACATGGAATGACAAGGAATGCATGAAACCATTATAAAAGTCACAGGTCACAAAAAATAACTTTTTCCCAAAAAAGGTCCAATTATAATAATGGCTTCCACTAAATTTGAAGCTGAAAAATACATCAATGGGATTTGCCTGCACTAGTTAGACTTCAGCGGCTAAAGAAAAAAGGCCCAATGGCCACACAAGTAAAAAAAGAAAAGAGGCCCAGTTTGAACAAAGCAAGCCATACAACAAAAAAGGGCCATCATCCCCCTCTTCACCCCCTTACCCACCCTCTTTCTTTCTCTGGTGGATTCACTTATACTCTAGGATCATGTTATTCTCAGGAGCCAGGCCAATGCAAGCCCTCAGGATGCTCTCCAGCATGGTTCTCTGCTTTGCAAGGGCATTCACCATAGGCATGCCTGGAGGGACCTATTTGCATCACCAAATAAATTCAAGTTACTTTTCTCAAAAATTATTTTCAAGTTACAAAGTACTATTATTAGCCACCGTGGAGTTTCTGTGTCTTCATTCAAGCTAACATCATAGTAACCATTGCTCTTGGATTACTTTGGATCGGTATCTCAAATGCTTATTGCAAGTTGCAACATAGTATTAATAAAATAATTTGTCTTAAATGACTAGGTTTTCTAAAAATAAATTGTAAAGTGACTTAGGACCATTGTCTCAGATGCTATGGTCACATCTTATATGGTACACATGTTGAAGTACTGTTCAATATCATGATGTAAGGGTTCATTAAATACTTCATCCAAATATAATTCGAAGGAAAAAAATAGAAATCATAACTGTAAACTTTGATTATAGATTTACTGCAACAACATGACAACTATATGTCACCATATGCAAGTCAAATATCACCCACTAATAGTTATGCCTGAAGTCATGAAGTTCTAAAGTTCTTAGGACTCAATAGATTTGATTCCATGAATGAGGATCTTGCATTAAGCGATAGCCAGAGATGGCGCATCCCTTCCATGCGGTTAATTCCCACCACTCTATTTTAATAGATCACTCATATTGTTACAAAAAAAATACAGATATGGATCTTGCATTCTCGATCTCGCCAAATGACCTCCATGAATAGAAGCATAACATTTATGAAAGAAACTTTAATTTCATGGGAAAAATAAAAAGACGAGAAGAGAGAGCATCAAGCAAGAGATAGGGAAGGGCTCAGGTAAGCTATTGAAGTTGTTGATGACGAGATTGTTGTTGGTGACCATCTCGATCTGAGGCCCTGGGAACTGGCCATTGATCAAAATTCCCTGCAATCTACCAGCAAAGAACAATTTTTTTTGACAAAAAGTTCTCTCATTTTGAAGAAAATACTAAGAAATGAGAAGAAGAGAGAGGGGGACCTGTTGTTTGATGCTGAGGGGCTAGATGTCACCGTAGGTGATGTTCTAGGTGAAGAAGTGGCAGGGGTCTTCGCCTCGATTGGGAGAAGAGAGGAGGAGAGATAAGCAAAGAGAGAAGCCAAGAGGCTTGTCTTCCCCATTCTAAACCCTCTCTCACCCTTTCCCTTTGCTTCTTGCCTCCAAAAAGAAAGATGCTTCGAGAATGGGTACTTGGGGAAGTAAAAGAGGAAAAGGGAAAATGGAGAGAATGGGAGACATGGGCAAGATCTATGGCCACATTCTAAGAGTGCCAAGCAAAGTAAGGGGAACAGAGAGAATATAGGAGAGGGGATAATTAGTTGCGAAGCTACTGTTCTCCAACGTTCTTGAACTGGTGCGGATAATTAGTAGCGAAGCTGGTGTTCTCCAACAGCGTCGAACTAGTGTGGAGATCCTTTAGGAGATCGACGTGGTGGAGGAGGGGGAGGGCGAAGGACCAAACCGTTGAGATGTGGTGGTGGGGGACTGTAGAATCAGCTAATCAAAGGCAAAAAGAATGGAGAATCTAGAGTTTTAAAAAAAGGAACTAGAAAAAATTGGGGAAATCGAGTTTCCACCAGGTTGGGAGAGACAGGCTCACCCCCCACCACCACCCCGGCCTTCGCGCTTTATTTATATCATGGGTTAACAAGTATACTTGGTTCAGATCAGGTAATGGATAATAAGATCCAATTTAGACCCAAATAACAAACGGGTCGGGTTGGGTCAAAATTTAATAAACCTAGACCTGACCCAGAATGTGGAATGGGTCTAATTGTGGGACCCAAACCAGCCTTACAGATTCTTTAAAATGAGTTGGGTCGAGTCTAAGCGGGTCGGGTCAGGTCGGGTCATGGGTCAACCCGACCCATTTGCAGCCTTAACCAGCAGTTATCCTAAAGTAGTGTTGAGATGAGGAAACTATAGATGCCATATGCAAACTGGTATATAGTGTAGTAGCATCCGTCTACTTCTTGTTAGGAGGTTTTGCAAGAGTTAAGCTAGGTAGTTCTAGTTGTCATGCTCCCACTATTGTTCTCAGAAAGGAAAAGAAAAGAAAATAAATAAAAGAAAAGATAGAGATCACCTAGATGACCCATATTGGAATTTGAATGGAATTCTTATCCAATGGGAGAATCATATATTGTTCCTGTTTTGCTCATGGTTGATCTATATGACATAAAGCCAGGTTTTAAATATCAGAGCGACGACGAGGCTTCCCATTGTCATAGGGATGGGACAAGTCAGAAAATGGACCAGGTTGATTCAAGACATCCACTATCCCAGGTGTTGGAATGCTGGGCATCTCATTTCATGAGAAAACTGGGATGGCCCCAGCCCATGGTATTTAAAACCTCGATGTAAAGTTTGATAAACAGGTTATTAAATATCCAATATAGGCAAATTTGATAGACAATCACTACAAGACCTTGCTCATGCATTTTATTACATTCTAGGTCAAATAAAATTTCTTAGTTGATATGCCTTTGCATGCAATTGCCCTCTATGGAGTTTTCCGGTGGTTGACAACTTGACATGTTACGTGCCTGAGACACTCAGATATCATATACCCATGCCAAAGTGTTTACAGGATGAGGATCTACAGAACATGGCAGAACCTTTTCACAAGCATCATAGAATTAATCCACTTGCCCAGAAAGAAAAGTTCCTTCCAGTCTGAGGATTTCATAATGGCGGGACTCTGTGGTAACTTTAATTAAATTGCTTATGAGGGAGGGGCACTTAGTACCAAACAATGGGGCTGCCAGAGCAGCCAGCTCCAAAAGAAGTTAATAGAAAAATGTTTCTGACAGTAAACAATTAAGAAAGTTAGGATGCTTGGATTGCATTCTGATATCCTGCATCAGATATTAAGCATAAGAAGAAGATTTAAGTGGACAACTTTTGAGTCAAAGCATTCAAAACCTGGAAAAGTCTGTAATGTAGAGGGGAAGTCTTTGTGCTATATTGAGATCTTATTTCGAGTGGTTATTAATTGTGTTGATAGAAGAGTTCTTTCAGCATTCATTTCAACTCCTTTTGGCTGTAGTCTATTTTACAGACTGTGTGCAGGAGATCTTGACAGTGGTATTCTTTCTCTTCTCTTTCTTCTTCTTCTTCTTCTTCTTCTTCTTTTTGGCAGTAGTTTTGCCTTGAGCTGCATGGTCAAAAAGTCCAAGCTTTTTGCAAAAATCAGAGATTAACAATGGGTGGCTCCATGGGCTATGAGAAGCTGGGGCAAAATGCCATAAGATATGCATCGATCAAGGTTTATCATTTCTCTCTTCTGCTTTCTCCTGTTGTGTCTGTCTGGGATTGCATTGTTCGCAAGATGAGATACTCCTTCAGGCCTGAATGGGTGTAGATCTGTGATAGCATATATTAATTAGTCCTATTAGTGTAAGAGCAGATATGTGTTTTCAGTTTTGTTTTCTTGTCATAGTATATACTCTTTTTTGAAGACAATAAGCAAAGTCAGTAGTTAAAGAGATTGACAGTTATGGAGAAAGTTGGACATGGTCAAGCATCCCAGCATGTGAGGAAGGCGAAGAAAAAGCAGGCCAAAAATGAACTTGATCGCTTGAAGCAAGCCGAGAAGAAAAGAAGGCGCCTGGAGAAAGCACTTGCAGCTTCTGCAGCCATTCGGTCTGAACTGGAGAAAAAGAAACAGAAGAAGAAAGAAGAACAGGAACGTCTGGATGAGGAAGGTGCTGCAATAGCAGAAGCTGTTGCTCTGCATGTGCTTCTGGAGGAAGATGCAGATGAATCATGCCAGATCATGCTGAAGAACAATAAAAGATTCAATTCTTTAGACCATTCCAGCAACACTGGCCTTTTCATGGGATATCAGAGCACTGCAAGCAATTCTGCTGAAGGACCAGGATCATTATCTGCTTCTTATGGCCCTTGGTGCACTTGGAATTACTTGGGGAGTGGACGATCGCTGTATCCTGGAATGCATGCAAGAGAATTGCAATTGCCTTATTACAAACATGCAGGTCAAGGAGCAGATATCTCAGCAGGCCTTCTAGCAGCACAGGCTGTCTCATCACTGCAAATAGCAGAAAACTCACAATGGGATCCAATTGCTGGCCGCCGAGCTGCAACTGTTGTCATCGATAGGATGTTGGGAGGGAATGCTTTGCGTGACAGAGCCAATCTCTATTTTGATTTTTAACTGGATTATCTAGCAGACTTGTATGTACTCATCTCCAGTGTGCTTTTGTTTGTTAGTAAGCTGTCCGTCCTTGATACTGAATGCTACTGTTGTGTTATGCCTGGAGTTTTTGCCTGTAGTCATCAGGGAGTTTTATCTTTCTGTAAGATGATTCTGAAAAATTATAGCATGACCTGTTTCTGCACTATGAATTTTGCTTCTTTTTTTTTAATCGATGATGAATTTTACTTCGATACTATAATGCTAAAATTTCATATTGGAACATATAAATCATCGGTAAAATTTTCTTTGCTATTTCTAACAATGTAGGATGGATCCTCTTACATATTCACAATCCCTGCTTAGGTTCCCTAGTCAGGAGGGGCTAAGAGCAGGGAATTTGAGGATGTTTACAGTGTGCTTGATGTTAGGAATTAAGTTTCACAGGGTTCCCCTACGATAATTTTCTTTATTTTACTTTTTCTTCATGAGAACTTAACATCTATATTTTTTGGAAATCAACTGTCAGTGTAATTGCAGACAGATTGGTGGTCTTCTATATGCAGCCATTAGATTTTGCACCAGTTTGGAAGCTAACATATATCTCTTCATAGAAATTTTCTTGAGGCTTCCCAAGGTCCTGATACATTGTCAGGTTCCTCTTGGAAAGAGGGAAATTATCTTCTCTGATGCTTGATAGATTCGATAATGAAAGCAAAATGACAAGAAAACTTTTAACCAAACACACTACATTTTGTGACATGATTGTGTTTATCTTGCGCTTCTTTTTTTGTGTTCAAACTATGAAATTCCACATATTGTCGATTTCATCAAAGGCAGGGTTATCATGTCTTCCTTTGTTAAGCCATTGATCAATGAATCTATTGGTGATCATGGAGCTGACACACTCCCATTGCCGAAATTGGAGAGATGCTGAAAGCTTTTGAAATGAACTTCCAAATCATGAATTTTCCTGATATGAAGTATATAAGATGGTCATGACTCTCTCTTTACAATTGCTTCAAAGAAGACATGTAGCTTGTCGGTGAAGGCTTGATTTTTTATATTTTACTTTTCTATTTATATTAATAATATTTGTATCAATATTTAATATTCAAAAATATTATTAAAATTTAAAGAATTTAACAATGAGATTTATTATCGTTTATTGGAATGGTAGGTCACAAATTGGAACAGAGTATGTGCAAAATTTTCCAATTTGTGACCTACCATTCGATCTTCTATATAAATAGGTATTTTGTTGCATAGTTTTATGACAGGTAATGGACTAATGGGATAAAAAGAAATGTGATGTGATGGGTTTTACGAGCAAAAGAAAAAAAGAGTATTAGTAGCAGTGGCATCCCTATCATGTTGTCTGGTGGAGAGAAAAATTCAAGTAGATTTGGTACAACTTGGAACCACTTCAGTAGGACTTGCGACATTTTGTTGCACCAAAAGCAGTCATAGATTACTAATATTATGTCTTGATCACAGATTCAACGGAACAATGGGTTTCTGGTAGTCACCTGTATTCATGTTTGACAAGTTGGAAATGGATTGCAGTTGGTTTTACGTATCTGAGTTCATTTTTTTCCTTTTTTTTAAGAGAGAGAGAGAGAAGAGAGAGAAAGGAAGGGAGGCCACCCACATTAATATATTCTACACCTTTTCTAATTTTCTTATCTATTTTTCCTGGTTTTGTAACTTTTGTTTGCTGTCTCTACCATCCCCAGCATTTTCAAGAACCAAGTGAAATTTATATGCCGATGAGTTTGTCAGGTTATTACTTAATAATATAGGAAATACTTCTCTTTATTGGCTTATTACTGACAACATCATCTATTTATGTATAATGCAATACATTTATATATGACATATAATGCAAACTCCTGATTGAAGCCCATGCATCTCCATCCTTTACCTTTCAAACACTACCCCAATTCATGGAACCCTTCTCAGCAGGAGAAAAAAGGCACCTCCTTCACTTCTTATACTAACATCTTTCTTTTCTACAGATAAATATAATCTTTACAAACTTCAAGTTAGAGAAGGAAAGAATGATCTTATATTAAAACATAGTTGAAAGTACATTTATCAGATTTACTTCAAAATATTGGTCATCGGCATCATAGATTTACTCTTGCACGTTAAGTAAAGCTGCATTCCATTAGCACAGAATACGTCTGCAAGGAGCGTAAGTTTCACCAAAGCAAAATATTCTTGAACCACCAGCTAAGTAAATGCATTGCAGACATGTCTTTATCCTTTCCTCCGTTCCCTCTCTCCCCTACTCTTTTCCTCCCTGACAACCTATTAGACAGTCATCAGCCAACCAAATATTTTTGCTACAATTCTCATCTCATCTATATTCGCCAGATAATGGCTTCTGCCTCCCTTCAAACTCCAGCTCTCAGCTCAAAACTCGGTCAGAATATCAATAATGGGTCATTTCGACCAACCTGTGCTCGCCGCACCTTCGTTGCTCTTAAACCAGAGAAATGGCCTCATCATAAACACAAGGGAAGAGCAGCATATTTGAAGAGGACTAACATATGGAGACCACCCTGTGTCAGAAGATTAATGGGACCAGAGGAGCCTCATTCTCTGAAGAATTCCACAGACTCACCTCTATCTGATGCAATTCTCGAATTCTACTCATCTATCAATGACAAGGACCTCAAAAAATTAGAGCGGCTCATCTCCGATGACTGTGTCTTCGAGGATTTGACATACTTTAAACCACTAGAAGGAAAGGTCACATACTTCATCCATGCTCCTCGTGATCTCTTAAAGTGATGTGCTTGACAGAAATGCAGTAAGAACTAGGACTTCTGTGCTTTGTATGCAGAGGATCCGCCGCTACTTCAAAGAACTGACAGGAGCCATGGGAAAACATGTGAGTTTCGTCATTGATGGGGTGTTTGAAGGGAAGGAGCTAAATGTTGCAGTAACATGGCATCTAGGTAAGACCTCTTTGATCCATCCAGCTACTGCATGTAAATTTCTCTGATAGCATATTATTATTGCAGAATGGAAGAATGAGTTCATCCCCCTCAGCAAAGGCTGCAGCTTCTATAAATGCTCAAAGAAAGGAGAGGAGCTGATTATCAAGTAGCTAACAAGTTCACTTGATTATTTTTCTTTCCAACTTGGATAACAAGCAATAAACACTGAAATTTAACAACCGCACCCACCATAAGCTTTTTGATCTATGGATCATAATACGTTCACATGTATTGCAGGGAAGCTCGTGTCTTCACCGAGCCACCAATGAAAATAGGTGATCTTGCACTGGTAAGCCTACACAAACAGAATATAGTTTAGATGCCGTGGCTGCAACCCAGGCAAGGTTGACCTTTAGTTCAAAACATGGTGATTTGAGTGCACCTCTGTATCATGAAACCGAATGAGGTAGTCAAAAAAGGTAAAAAAAAAAAAAGCAACCATCACCACTGAAATCTACTGATGTAGGCTTGTTTACTGAAAATTCAGGAAATGATGAAGATAATTATTTCACTATTCGACAAGTTTCCTAAATTGGCTCAGAGTATGTCCTTTCACTTGCATTATCTTTATATTGAATTGCAGTTAAACACAGTCACGGCAATTGAAACTCATGCCTATTATTTGAACTGCAGCTTTCCTGCGCAAGCCTGATGCAATAGTTCATTTCTTCATGAGGATTTACAAGATGCTTGTAGAGCCTCTGATCCTTCCATTTTTGGTGTACTACACCAATTTTTGGAGATATGTGGCTCGAGGGCTTGGTTACGTGCTCAACTTACTAAAGAAAATTCTAAAGCACTTTCTGTGAATGCCATGCAAGAGTTTTTCGTTAGCTGTCATCTCCATTGCTGCTTGACATTTCCAGTAATGAGAGAACAACAAATGCGCCAAGAACAGGTGGCAAAGGTGGCTTGTGAAAGGCTATCAGTAGCTCAACATTGTTATTTGTTACTTGGCC
Organism: Phoenix dactylifera; assembly: GCF_009389715.1. Classification (NCBI taxonomy): domain Eukaryota; kingdom Viridiplantae; phylum Streptophyta; class Magnoliopsida; order Arecales; family Arecaceae; genus Phoenix; species Phoenix dactylifera. The sequence continues at coordinate 16,949,194 of NC_052393.1, forward strand.
TGCTTCTCCAGGCATCATTCTTTTCATGCTTATTCGGATTTGAAATTGTCATGAATCTTCTTCATACAGTGTCTTTAGTCAAAAAAAAAAGAAAAAAGAAATGAAAAGAAATTAAATGTATTGAAAGTTTGAAACAAATAAAAGGCAAGCATAACATTACTCCATGTCCCTCTTATCGGATGGATTTGCTCGAGAATATTTTTTGCAGGTAATGTTGTGGCTCCCCTCATTTACGGTTTAGCAGTTTAATCCTCACCTGTGAAAAAGTTTTAGGTGTTGAAAAGCCAATTGTATTAAATAATTATAACTGGACACTGTTTCGCATCATAGCAGATTAAAATCAATCAGAAGATTTTACTTCAATGGAATGAAAACCTATGAAAAAAAAAAACCATGCAAACAAGCAATCAGAGAATACGTGGTAGGTCATGTAACAAGCATTGCAGATTACTTGCAATAAACATTTAATTTCTCATCCCACAAGCAACTAATCAAGGCAAATACATAAACTTGAAAGCAGCAGATGAGAAAATAAGGGATTCCTATGTAAACCTCCTACTCATAGCAAGTGATAATGCAAAAGATTCTTCAAACGTTACCAGAGAAGAGCAGATGCCTGAGAACACATAATCTCCAGGATTTCAACACATAATAGGACCAAAGTTTCTTAATATTTCAATAAAACTTTCGACCCAAATTCTCCAAGATTTTCCTTCAAAGAACACAATCTTTCTAGTGTGCTGGCATGGGTTACAGATTCTGATATTTCTGCCAATAAAACAATTACTATTTGTTGCAACTGATATGTTCGAATATCGCTGCTTATTTAAGAATTCACTATACCATATTCATTAATCTATGATCCATATCTACCTTCTAAATTTTGTTGATCCAGAAGTTTTCCAAACATCACACAAAATTTTGTTGAGTTTTTATTTCAAAGCAGGAAAACAAGAAAGAAAAGGAAAGATTATAGGACTCAAATATGCCTAACATGGTAGCTTCGCATGGAGTTCGAGCTTGGTAGATTAAATGGAAACTAAAAAGGGCAGATACCTGAGATGTTTTTATATATATGTCGAGCAGAGGACCAGGTTGCTGAGCCAACCCGTTAACCAGGGGAAGGGGAAAGGACGGGGTCTCCATAACATTTTTAAAGGTCGGGTGTTCATGAAAACAAGAACGCTCCGAAAATCCTAATATATATATATATATATATATAAGTAATACACAACAAATAAATTAGTTATTTAGTAAATTAATATATATATATATATTTAAATAAATTGATATATAATTTTTAGAATATAGTATTCATTAGTATACGGTATACGATCAGATGATACATACTTAATAATTAGTTATTTAGCGACCTAATGCACACTTTCAAGAAAATTAATACATAATTTTTAAAATATCATAATCACCAATATATACTATATAGTCGATGGTACATACTCATCGACTTTCCGAACATACTGTAAGCTTATTAAATACACACCTAGTAATGATCCAATACATACTTCTGTAATAATTCAGGACCTCACCCAAAATGGCTAACTGGAAGGTATTATTTGGGTTCCTTGATCTTGTATAAGTACCCAAGATCTACCCAGCGAATAACCGATGTGAGACTAAACACACGCCCGCACGGATCCTCACATACTCTCCTCGTTTAAGCTCTGACGTCCTCGTCAGGCTAAGAGTTAAAATCTATTCAAATCTAATCACAAATACCAAGATCGGCCCGTGGTTAACCCCAATGGATCCGTGCTGCAGCGTCCCCTAGTCCACATAGGTTATGAGCCGGGTCCATTCTGAACCACTAAATGTCACGCCCCGAATTCGGATCATGACACGGTCGTGCTATTGCAAACCTTTGCCGCAATAACACGCAACCACTTCAAACCTTCCAATCAATTATGAACAATTTCATTCATGAATATAATCATATGTTTCATCATTAAGGATTGATACAGAGCTTCTAAAAATATAATCATATGTTTCATCATTAAGGATTGATACAGAGCTTCTAAAAATATCAGCATTTAATATTCCGTTTTTCCCATAATCCAGAAGCATGTCACGTTCCTTTCTCCTAGAAATCCTATTTATCTGTGAGAACATAAATGAATGGGTGTGAGCTATAAAAGCTCAGTAAGTAACCATGCATATTCTTATCAGATCAAGTATAATGTTTTGCATGCGAGTGCATTATTTTAAGAAACTAACAGTTGTAATAAAGTAAGCATTTCATATAAACAAACCAGTCATAAAACTATACTTGTTCATTTATGCAACTTCATAAACATGATTATGCATCATAAAACTTTTGTCATTACCCCATATTTTGAAATCCGTACTTGCCATTATTCATGCTTTAAAATCCGTACATGCCATTATTCATGCTTTGAAATCCGTACTTGTCATTATTTATGCTTTGAATTCCGTGCTTGTCATTATTCATAATCTGAAAGCCGTACTTGTCATTATTCATGCTTTGAAATCCGTACTTGTCATAATTCCTGCTCTCAGATAATAGTGTAGCTATGGTCCCTATTATTACTCATGATAAGGCCAAAATCTTTACCAACTATTATTCCCCGTTGGCAGGGTCTAAGCCAGGCTATTATAACGCGCTGGCGAGGGCCGTATGCTGAGATATAACCGCTGGCGAGGGCCATAATTTTTGCCAACTATTGTTCCCCATTGGCAGGGTCTAAACCAAGCTACTATAATCCGCTGGCGAGGGCCGCATGCCGAGCTACTGTAACCCACTGGCGAGGGCCATAATCTTTGCCAACTATTGTTCTCCATTGGCAGGGTCTAAACCAAGCTACTATAACCCGCTGGCAAGAGCCGTATGCCGAGCTACTGTAACCCGCTGGCGAGGGCCATAATCTTTGCCAACTATTATTCCTCGTTGGCAAGGTCTAAACCAAGCTATTATAACCAGTTGGCAAGGGCCATACATAGCAATCTGAGAGTTCATAAACCATATCATGCTTTTCATGAATCTTATCTTATAGATACATTGGAAAGTGAATGAGGACATCATGATAAATAAAACTAATGTTCATGTTGAAAACTTTATTTTTCCGTACATCTTTCTACATCATCATAATCATGTGTAAACAATATAATAATCATGATGGATGCTATTTATCTAAAATCATGCAATCATTTGTTAACACATGCTTGATTCTAATTTTGTGAAAACATAAATAATCATATACAATTTCATAATCAAATAGTCACAAGTATTTGATAAAATATAAAATTATATCACGATTACTTACTTTTTCCACAATTCATATGCACAATTCAAATTGCATAAATAATACGTGTTCATCTTATAAAACGTGATACATAATCCATAATAAGATTAAGATAGGTTACTTACCTTAATTTGCTCACTAAATACCAATTCTCTAATACTTAGCAAGATCATTAAATTACATGTCACTTGCACATTTAATTTCTATTTATTTATAATCTTAAAGTCATTTACATCCCATCCATAGGACTCAATTTCATTTTCTGGTGCATAGCCTAATTCAATTTCTGGTTCAGGCCTATGGCCAATTCAATTTCTGGTTCTGGTCTAATCTACTTCCTGGTTCGGATTTGATTCCATTTCTGGTTCAGGTTTGGGTCCATTGCTTACTGGTTCAGTTCTGATCCAATTACTGGTTCAGGTCTAGGTCAATTGCATACTGGTTCAGATCTAACCCAATTACTGGTTCAGATTTAGGTTAATTACATACCGGTTCAGATTAGACCCAATTACTGGTTCAGGCCTGGGTCAATTACATACTGGTTTAGTTAATTCTGGGTTTAAGAATATTGGGCTTGGACCAGGACCCAGCCCGGCCTCGGGCCTTTAAAGCTCGATTCATATGAAGCCCACCACCGGAATCAGGCCCAATTCAGCCCACAACAATTTTTATTTTATTTTTCGTTCTTCTTTTCTTTTTCTTCTTTTTTTTCTTCTTTTTCTTTTCTTTTCTTTTCTTTTCTTCTTTTTCTTTTCTCTCTCTTTTTCTTTCTTTTTCTCCTCTCCTCCTCCCGATCATCTCCTTCACATTTTTAGTCTGACCCTAACCTAGCACTCCATAGATCTGGCCTTAATATTTGGTATCAGAGCCGAGAACAACTCTTGTTCGATGGTGGAAAGGGTGTGAGGCCCAATAGTCCCATATTGAAAAGACTCGGTCCAGAGTCTGGGCATATGAGACGGGTGTCTCCAAATCCTGCATACGCATTTTGAAATGGGTGAAGGACGCTTCATGAAGCCCAGAACTGGACAATATCTGGCAGAGGAGCCCCGCGTTCCCTCCCTCCATGTGGCCCCCACGTGGGCATTGGGTGCCTCACGTACCCCGCGCAGATGGGGGCGTGACAACTTCCAAGTAAATTAGTTGTCGAAATATACTTTATATCAGTACATACTATATGGCTAGATTATACAAATCAAACAATTAATCATATCGCATTTTTTCTTTTTTAAGTTACAAGATCGACGAGCTCCATTAATAGCAAGAGTCTTCTCCAAAAATCCGCTTTCTATATCTACGGTCTCTTCTCCCCAATATGTTTTTTTCTTAAAAATTTTGTTAGAGAATGAAATCATCTAAAACTTTGTTTTTGATTTGATTTCTACGCACCACCTAGTAGTTCTTTTCTTTTCCTACTTATTCTCTTCGATGAAAGGTATAAAACAGCAATTTATCAAATCAAAAACTTACATAATTAGTGATATAATCACTCGGACGAGCTCTAATTCCTTTTCTGCACGATATTTTATCTTTCAGTTAAGCAGTCAAAAATCATGGAAAATCTTGCATGACTTCTTACTATAAATCAGGGTGGTATTGATTAGACACTGACACGGAGCCAAGTCTTGCAATTTTTTAAGTCCACCAAATAATTTTTTGGATATTTATTTATGCATGTATTTGATATATTTTATTTTATTGACGTATTGTAAAGTCTAGTGGGCCAAACAAAGACAACTAAGCCCGGCCCATTTATTAACAGAAGGCCACAAGTTTCAAGATAGACCAAGCTCATATATGAAGCCCATATCTGGCCTGTTAATCTGCTGACTGAGCTAACTCATCTTAATGATACGCCTGATCAAAGAATGATGAAAACCGTACTTGAACATGGTTAAATTTATGGATAACAAATAGATCATAACCAAGAGAATTACCATTTATCCAACAAGATCAGGAATTGAGTACTGAGTCTTAATATTATGGTCCAGATATAATATTTTTCTTTTTCTTTTTTTTTTGCCTTTTAATCCATCAAAGTGATTTACTTTTGGCTCACACATGTTCCTACCGCTTCTCTTTCTAATTCATGTGTGATCTATGCGACTTGTAAAATGAACGCCTGTGATGAATAGCTTCAAGGGGCTTTCTGGATGCTAGAACGAGATATTCCTAGATTAACACTCTGAAATGGAAAGCTTTCTATGAGAAGAGGCGAGAAAGAGGAGGAGTTTCAGGAAACTGGGGACTTCAGTTATCAGATCTGAACTTCCCCGAGATCGGACGAACCACCTGAATTTGAAATGGTTTGCATTATCTCTTAAAATCTAAATAAATGAACCCATTAGAGTGCGTGAAATCTTTCATTCTCCTATCCTCTTCTTATTTTCTTAACTTCAAAAGTTCCACTGACATACAGCTAGCATGTCTTATTGGTCCAAATATTTGTCTTTGGCTTGCAAACATTACCCTAATATCCATTCTCTTTCAAGGTCATCCATTGTCACCACTCCAGCAACATTGAAAATAGACATTTGCATAAATTTAAAGGCTGGTTGGAGTCATCTAAGCCGGCCACATGAGCTCAAGTTGCAGGCTATAGCCTGCGTATTTGGATGCATGGAAATCAAAATAGACACTGGGCTACGACTTAGAGCTATCTTATGACAGATAATTAACTTGCAATCAACATGGTCATAGGACAAATTGGGGTCGTTTGAGTAGGATCTTAAGGGGAAAAAAAATCTCTCATTCTTCCTTTCCCTCTCCTCCACTAATGCAGTCGCCCTCGACATCACTGCCAACCCCGTCACTTGTAGGAGGCCCATGTCCACCTCATACGCCTTGGATTTCATCTCACTTCTTCTCCTGCTCCTCCTTCCCTTCCCCTAGCCTCTTCTTCTCTCTCTCTCTCTCTCTCTCTCTGTGTGTGTGTGTGTGTGTGTGTGTGTGTGTGTGTGTATCCCTCCAAGTTGCTGCCTTGATGACGTCGTCAGCCCTACCAACTCCAGGAGGCTCATGGCCACCTACCCCACTATATATGAACTTCATCATAGCAAACCTCTTCTCCTCATCCGTTGCCCTACTCCCAAGTCCCTCCTAACTGCTACCCTCAATGCTGCTATCGGTCCTTGTCACATCTAAGAGACCCACAACCACCTCCTTTGCCTCGGACCTTATCGTGTTGCACTCCTCCTCCACTCTACCTCCTCTGGCCCGCTCCTCCACCTTCTCCACCCTCTTCAAAGCCTGCATCGCCACTACTCCCTCCCTCCCTATGGGTATCTAAGCTCATGCCACTGGCAGTTTCATTATCAACCTCTTCATCTAGAATGCCTTCGTCTCCATATACGTTGAGTACTTCGATCTAGTGTCCACTTACAAGGTGCTCAACAGAATAACTATCAAAGACATCTCTCTTTTTCCGAAGTCTCCTTGAACTAAGCTTCCTCCTAAGTCAACTATTGCAACTTGAGTTGTAGCGCAACTTGAGTTGTAGTGCAAACTTGAACTGCAGGGTCTAAATAGGCTCTTAAAGGAAACCAGTGCCACCTAGTGTTGATTGGTGGAACCTAATATGGACAACACCAGACATGACCTAAAATGGACAATGTCGAGTATGTGATGGGTCATTTCATTTTTTGGACTAATATATTTTCGCACATGCATAGCACTGGTTTACAAAGAAATAAAAAATTAGGATAGATTCCCTTCTAGAGCAGGAACCGAGTAAGTTGAGGAGGAGGAAAAAGAAATAGGTAAACTTCATAATATTTCGAGTTCACACTCTGCAATTATGCATGTTCAATGCATCAATTCAAAAACCAACAAAGTTAATAATCTTGTAAAAAAACTAAAAATAGACTTTACTCGGATTAACGTGGCCTTCAAGATTTTCCATCATGCTGGCACTTAATTATGCAGTGCATGAGATATGATTTTCTTCTCATTTTTCTAAATATTCTTGAAATACAATATAATAATATAATATATTATAATAAATAGAAGATTTTAATAGCTAAATTTTTGTTACATATTGAGCGATGAAGTTTAATAATGACCAAGCAGAAAGTCTTGTTATTAGTACTAGCATCATAACACTACAAAAAAAAAAAAACAAAGCCGAATCTTGAATGCCGACGCTATGGAAAAGCGTCGGCAAATTTGGCTGCCGCTAGAACTTTTACCGATGCTTCTAATAAGCGTCAGTAATTTAAAGGAATCCACGACGCTTAAAAGCGTCGTCATAGTCCTCAATTCCAAATGACGCTGGGAAGCGTGGGAACTGGAAGGCGAAGCTGTTGCGCGTCATTGTTCTTCCAGATCTACAACGACGGTTATAAGCGTTGGGATAACACGACGCTTATAAGCGTCTATTTTAGACGACGCGTATAAGCATTGTCGAAGGCGAGCACACCACCCTAACCCAGCGACCGACCCCGATCGAGCCCTCATTTCTCCTCTCCGGCGCTGCTCGAGCTTCCGTGTTGCTTCTCTCCGGCGCTGCCCTAGGTTCCGTCTTGCTCCTCTTCGACGCTATCATCACTTCCATCTTGCTCCTCTCCGGTGCCGGCCATCCGATTCCAACCCCTTCTCCTCCTCCCTCCTCTCCGGCGCCGACCGACCGACCCCAACCCCTCCGCCCGAGGTATTTTTCTCCTCCTCCCTCCGCTCCCTCCTTCTCCGCCTCCTCTTGTTCGTGTGTTCGTTGGTGTTTCTTCCAAATTTTACTGATTCTCTTACTTGGCCTCCGCCCGAGGATCTCCTCCTCCTCCCTCCTCTCCGAAACCGTCCGAGCAGCCCTCAAGCCTCGATCGAACGGTATCCCTCCTTTCCGGAGACAGGCGTCGACCGAACGGCCTGAAGCAACGAGGTACTGTTCTTTTTATCTAATTTTTATTTAAAGGAAAACCCAGGTGGGATTTCATTACCACCCGGAGGAAACATTCCTATGATTTCTCGAAAACAACCTTAGTATCTTCATGGTAACTCCATTGAACTGGGTTAACATTAAGGAACAACCTTTCTTCATCAAAGAAAAAAGATAGAATTAGGGAAGGGACCTTATTTCTTGATTAATTACATTAACGAGATATACACAATTTTTTTCCTTTCTACTGCACAACATATTATTTCCTCATTTTACAATTTTAGATATTTCATGTACAATGCATGTGTAATTTACTAGTATTTATATAAATTTTTATTAATACTGGGGTTTATTACTCATTTTTATTAATACTGGGGTTTATTAATACTGCTTTTCACCGACTGCTAGCTAGTCAACGAAAGCCAGGATTTTGATTATTTTCTTCCATGAAAGACCTTGTGAAGTAAATTGTTTATTTTATTTAGTGTTTGGTAAATCCCAAAAGCTTCAAAAACTTATGTGAAATTCTGTTCAAGTTAGTGCAGTGAAGTAGTTTGATGTTCAAATATCTAAAGATGCTCTGGTATCCCTTGCATACCCTTGTTGATTTAAATTATCACAGAATATCATTAGGTTGTATCTACTTTTCTGCCGCTTCTGAACATCTCTCTTTAAGCTATCCAGCACATTATTGACATCCTATTTAGTACAATGGCATGCCGTATATCGGGATAGAGTGAAGCTTTCTTTTGCTTCATGTGCATGCCGTATATCGGTTTCTGTATTGCTTTGGATATTCTTGCATTACACTGCATATGTTGGGCGATTTGTAGAAGAGACATGGTTGTGTTTTATACTAACCTCAGCACCATAGGTCCCTAGGAGGATAAAAGCAATACTCATCGGTTTGACAAAGAATTGGGAAGCCTTATTTGACTCCAACTAGGTGTTGAGGCGCACAAACCTGTGCTTGTGCCTAAATTTGTAAATGATCAATAGATTCATAAGAAGAACTGTAGTATGTTCTGCCCTATTGGGTTGCTTGTTTGGTGTGCCAAATTGTGATATCAAGATATTGAAAGAGAAATAGATCATCAAGAACTACGTTAAATTATAGTACATAGTTTTCATTAATTCATTCAAAGTGGAAATCAAGATCTTATCATCTTTAAAATGTCATATTTGAAGATTGCACATGTCAGAAGTTACTAAATTGGTCATATAATGGACTAAGTCACTTCCAGAGTCACTAGGAGTAGATATCTTTGCTTTAGAATGGCTTAGTAGCCCTCGTATATTGGCTCTACATTAGCCCCCCTCTTCTTTCTTTGTCTCAGTCTGCTTCGATCCTTTATGTCTTTCCTCATCTCTCCTCCACTGTTTCTATTTAAAGGCAAAACATGTTTTCTTCTCTATGTTCGCCGTAACTGATTGGCACAAATCAAATGCATCTGGAGGAATCAATAAGGTTCAAGGATGCCTTTTCCTTTCCTAAACATAAAATAATTACATCTTATTGCCTTTTTTCTTTTGGGTGCCGCGCTGTCTTAATACCGCCATAAATTCTGATTGTTTATCAAGAACTAGCTTGGTATAAAGATCGCAAATGCAAATCTGGTTGCACCCATCGAAGAAAAAGAAATCAAATATCTTTTCTCTTAACAGAAAGCAACACTATAAGAATATTTACTCATAGATTACCAGGATCACTCTTAACATTTATCAACCATCCTAGCAAAACATTCAATAACATAAATCCTTGCAGTTCCGATTTCCGAAAACTCCCAAGACCAGCAACATCGAGCCACCCCAAATCAAAACCATAAACACCAAAGAGATCAAAATCCCCAGCAAACATGCGCAGCTGCTAATACATGCAATTCAGATTCTGTGCCGACACCAAATTCATCGATCGACCTAGAATCCAAATTCTGGTGTAGCATGTTCTGCGTTTTCCTATGTATTTTTTTCCCTGTTTTTATAAGTTAACGGTAAAGAATTTAATTCTTGTCATGGGTACTGCCCGAAAATTGTGATTTTAAATCCAGACTTTTCACTTTTTACAATGAAAGCAAAAGCTCTTCTTCATGCCTCTTATTTCCAATCGAATCATTATATATATATATATATATATATATATATATATATATATATATATATATATATATATATATATATATATATATATATATATATATATATATATATATATATATATATATATATATATATATAATATAACTGCAAAAAAGTTTATAAAACTGCAAATTCTGATATATATATATATATATATATATATATATATATATATATATATATATATATATATATATATATATACACGAAATTCTGATCTTTTATTTGAGGAGTCCATGTACAACAATATGCTCCCATTCTATTGAAACATCAGCTCTGGTAGATTTGCACGGTCAATTTATGCTGCTTATTTTCCAACACCACTTCCATTGGTAGTATACTCTTCAGCCAAGAAGGCACAGTGCCGGATATGTATTTATCATATACATATATATATATATATATATATATATATATATATATATATATATATATATATATAAAATAAAGTAACCCTTATTTCTTTCTTTCCTGTCTGTTTTACTATTTGAGAGATATGAATATGTTCACTTTCCCATTGTATAAAGGAATGAATTCTTGTATTCTGGTGAAACTTGCTGACAGAGTACATCTAGAAGATGTGGTAAAGTATGGGTTGATTCTTTAATCTGTTTGTGTAGATGATTGGTATCAGCCACTTGAGTGATGGATTGGTATCATTCAGTATTGTCTGGACTTTATCTTCTTTGTTGAGATGTCCCAATTTTGTTTATCTTTTTTTTTTATAAACTGTAGTTCAATCGGTATTCTAATAGAAAGGACAAAAGTTGAATAAATAAGTTGAGATCCAGTACCGAATATATGGATGGAGTTCATAATTTCATTTCTCCTTAAATCAGTCTTCAACTATTCCATTGGTTGACATGGCACAGAAATTCATGTGATCAAGCAAGTGGCATTTAGTTGCGGAACACGAGGAACTTTTCAGACGACTAAATAAATCAAAAATTAACTTCAGGAAACCTGAAATGTTTGTTTGGAGCTTGATGAACATGATCGCCAGTGGATTAACTCGAAAAACGAGACCTCTAAATAAATCATGTCAAATTATTTTCTTATCCATGGGCTATCCCAATATCACATGCAGGGAAATGCATGTGAAACCCTTATAATATCTTCGATTTTATCTACCTTATCCCCTCCTCTTCTTGGCCCAACGTCAACTAATTATTTGAATATTCCACTTTCTCAAGTTGCCACCCTAACAAGCATAAGTTTTTTAATTAACTAATTATAACTAATTACGACACCCAGCGGATAGTCCCGCATGGAAAGCATTTGATGATAGACATCCTGAATTTACTTCTGATGTTCGGAGTGTTAGGCTTGGTTTAGCTACTGATGGGTTTAATCTATTCCGAACGATGAGCTCAACATACAGCACTTGGCCGGTTGTTTTGATTCCATATAATTTGCCGCCATGGATGTGTATGAAACAGTCTTTAGTAATTTTGTTAATGGTTATTCCAGGTGACAAGGGCCCAGGTAATGATATTGATATTTTTCTACAGCCTCTAATAGAGGAAATGAAACAAATATGGGAGGGTATTGATGCATTTGATGCTTTTGCTGGCCAAAATTTTAAATTGCGTGCAACTCTTATTTGGACTATCAATGATTTTCCTGCATATGCTAATTTATCTGGTTGGAGCACTAAGGGGCGTATTGCATGTCCTTCTTGTGGAGATTCAACCCATTCATATTGGTTAAAACATGGATGAAAGTTCTGTTATATGGACCATCGTCGGTGGTTAGAAGCAAACCATCCATTTCGATTTTAGAAAGACTTGTTTGATGGTACCATAGAGTTGCGATCTGCCCCTATTCCACCAACTGGAACTGAAGTCTTTAGACAAATGCATGGCACCAATTATATACCGGGTAAGGTCTCCAAATGTTCAAAGAAGAGGGGAAGGGAGCATGTTGCCAGCACAATGAATGAAGGATTAGTAGCAGAGGTTGCTGAGGATGTTGACAACTTTTTTGAGAATGAAGACAACGTATATGGTTAGAAAAATGATGATGACTCAATGGCAGCATCTACACAGAAACAACTATGGAAAAAAAAGAGCATTTTCTTTGATTTACCTTATTGAGAGTATAATCTTCTTCAACATAACCTTGATGTGATGCATATAGAGAATAACGTTTGTGATAACCTGATTGGAACATTGTTAAATCTTGATGGAAAGACCAAAGATAACTTGAAAGTACATCCTGATTTGAAAAATATGGGCATAAGACAAGAGCTTCATCCGACAGAGCTTGCCAATGATAAATTTTATATACCTCCTGCATGTTATACAATGTCTACTCAAGAGAAAGATCTTTTTTCTAACAGTTCTGAAAAATATGAAGGTTCCTGATGGGTACTCATCGAATATTTCACGATGCGTAAATCTCAAAGAGCGAAAACTTTCAAATCTTAAAAGTCACGATTGTCACATTTTGATGCAAGATATCTTTCCATTGGCTTTCAGATCGTCAACACTGAAACAAATTTTCGTAATTGTTTCTCAATTGTCATCATTCTTTGAGGCATTATGTTTCAAAGTTCTTGATCCTAAAGAGCTTGATCAATTGGAGTCTAATGTTGCACTTACACTATACCATATGGAAAAGATCTTTCCTCCTGGATTTTTTAATATTATGGTTCATCTACTCATTCACTTAGCGGCGGAAGCTAAACTTGGTGGACCGGTTTACTAATGATGGATGTATTCTATTAAGAGGTGATTTTTCTAAACTCTAATGTTCATATTTAATAATCAGTTTGATTTTGAAATTTATTTTAAAAATTTATTGTTGAAGGTTTCTTGTGCGCTTAAAAGATTATGTACGCAATCGAGCCTATCCCGAGAGCTCAATTGCTGAATGATATATTGCCGAGAAGTGTTTGACATTTTGTTCGAGATATCTTGAAGGTGTTGAAACAATTTTCAATCGACTTCAAAGAAATTGTGATATCATAGAGAATGCAGATATTTACAAGTTCTCATCTGGTGGAAGAGTTTTGGCAAAAGTTGAAAGTGTTGTTCTTGACCAGAAATCGTTGGCACAAGCACATCGCTATGTCTTACTTCATAGTGATATAATATCCGAGTCTCGCAGGTTAGTACGGTTAATTAAAATCTAAATTTACTGTCATGTTAGAAGAATATAATATTGATGGTTAATTAAAAATTTTTAGATCATGCAGAGAATTTTTAATAGCTCAACGAAGTCTCAACCATAACATTCATCCTACACCAAGGATTTATTTCCAGAATGGCTTTTCAAACAGGTTAGATGCCTAATATATTAAGTTTTCTTAAAAAAATTTTATAGAGAGAAATTAATCATTACTTTCATAATTTTTTTAGGTACCAATGATGATAGAGAGAAATTATTCTGAAGAGTTAATAGTCATTGCTCGAGGTCCGAATAATATTGTCAACAGATATGATGAGTTTATTATAAATGGTTTTAAATTTCATACTAAAGAACGTGAAAAATTTAGAAAAAACCAAAAAGTGGAGTTATGGTTGAGGCGAACAGAAAAAATTATTATGGTGCTCTAACAGATATTTATGAGCTGGATTATTATGAAAAGTTTAAGGTAGTATTATTTCGATGTGATTGGGTGGATATAAACTCACCTAGAAGTTTAAGGCAGGATATAAATAGATTCATACTTGTAAATTTTTCAAGCTCGACAAATATTTTTTGTGCAAAACTCAAAAGATAAAAATTGGTATCTTGTTATTAAGACGAAACCTAGAGACTTGTATGATATGGGAAAAAGGTTGGAAGAGGAGGACGATGATACTTATACTCAGTGTATGCCTTATAATGTTGTGCCAACTGATGAAGTAAATGTGCCAACGAGTTTGATTAGGATGAATGTTGAATGAGAATGTTGTTTTATAATGGTAAGTAAAATTTATGAAGCATACGTTGAATGAGTTATATATTCTCTTTTATTAGCCCTTTATTTAGTATAAATTTATCATTTAACCAAATATTGATTCTTTTTTGTGCATACCAGGTAACAATATGCCCCGAGCCTCCTGCTGATTGTCCGGAGGATGAGCTCCAGATCTAGGGTAATTCGATTTAAAGTTTATATTTTATGTTCATATTTGTCTTCAATTTTTTAAGACATTTTATTTAATTTGAATAGATGGACAAGGGACGGTGAGGACGAGACGGGGACCCACTCAAGCGAAGGATGTGTGGAAGCTTCCTCCCGGTGAGAAGATCATCATCCGATGCAACGAATTAGGGCAGCCCATCAATAGAGTTGGAAGTCTTCTATCAAGCTTTTTAGGATCGACTGCACACAAGAGTCAGTTGTGTCCGCTCAACTATATGAAGTGGAATGGCATGCTTTCTTCGTATAAGTTTGAGCTTCTTAGACTCATACAGGTAATGAATTGAATTTGTTCTTTTTAATTTGACACCTTCTGTATGTTAATTTGCTTACTACCATAATTTTACTTTTGAGGTTTAATATTATTATAACATTCTATATCTTGTTGTAGGGTAAGTTTGTACTCCCTCCAGAGAGCCATGATTGGGTGCTAAAGTTCCTCAACCGCAAATGGAAAGATTATAAAGCAAAATTGAAGACGGACTTCAAGCGCGAGGGTATGACAGAGGAGGAGGTTGCTCGTGTGACTCCTCCTGATGTATACCCTCAGCAGTGGAGGGAGCTTGTTTACTACTGGTTTTCTAAAAAGGACAGGTCACGTATATTGTTTCAATATCTTATATTATCTTTATTATTAATATAGATTGCAAATATATACATTGAATCATATTATACTGTGTGCTTTTATTTTGGCAGACATATTCTAATATTGGTAGAGCTGCACGAGCATCTCAAGCAGTTCCTCATACTTCAGGCTCGAAGAGTTATGCGAGACGTAGAAATGAATTCGTAAATTCTTTTGAAACTATTTGAAACTCTACTAACATATAGCACGTATCATGATATATAGTTTGCCAATATACTTTCTGTATGTGTAGATAGTAGAGCATGGAAGGGAGCTTGGTGAGGTAAAGTTTTATAAGATGACCCACACTCACCGAGATGGCAGCTTTGTCCGGGACAAATCAAGAGATATAGTTGTATGTATTCATTTTTTATTTGATCACAATTTTGTTATTAATTTTACTTCTTTTAAAATATTAATGTGACTATTTTTTTTTGAGAGAGATATAGGAAAAAGCTACAAATCTTATTTCAAAGCGTGTCGGGGAGTCATCATCATCTGACGCGGCCAGTCGCGTCGAGGCTCAGGTCTATGCTGAATTGATGAGCCCAGAACGTTATGGTCGCGTAAGGGGTTACGGTGTCGGAGTTACCCCCACTCAGCTATCTGCAGTGAGCCGATATACCCAAGATGCCAGACAAGGTACTAGCACTGCAGAGGTTTGTAGTTTGAAGACAGAGATGGCACAGATAAAGCAATCATATGAGACAAGGATAGAGGAGATGAGGCAGAGTCATATGACTGATATGGCGGAGTTGAAGCAGAGCCAAGAGTTGAAGATACAATCTTTGCAGGATCAGCTTGACCATATTTCATCTTTTTTGCAGAGATTTGCTCCTCCGGTACATAACTAAATCTATTTGAATATTTTATGTAATTATAATGTATTCTTGTATGAGCGTGATGACTTTCGTATTTTTAGTTTCTAAAATACTTTTTTTTCTTGTAGGTTGCTGATACTTCATCTGCTCGTAGAGATGATGATGTCGTCGACCCTTGATACATATTGTAGATTGTATACTTAGGAATTTGAGATGTATATTTTTAGAATGTTTTTGAAGTACAATGTAATCAAATATGATAATATGAATATTTTGAATGAAAAGTTCTTGTTTGTGACGTGTATTTTGTTATATATGTGATTTAGTGTATTTATTTTGTTAGAATTTAATGTATACAGAGTATTAAAAATTACTTTTACGAAAAAAAAAATTTTAAAAAATTCTATTGCCGACGCTTTTAAGCGTCGGAAATAGCAAGTGGCACGAAATCTGGCACGCCTTTAACGACGCTTTATAGCATCGGCCTAGTTCAACAGCAACAACGTTGGTCCAAGTTCGCCGACGCTTTTAAGCGTCGGTTACCCCCGGATGAACGATGCTTAAAAGCGTTGGCATAGATCGATGACGCTTTTTTGACGCGTCGGCCTAAATCAAGCCCACGCCCACCTGCCCGACGTCTTACCCACGCTTTGGGGGGCATTGGCAGGAAATCTACCGACGCTTAAAAGCGTCGGTAAAGACCAAACAAAGCGTCCGGAGATATCCTTTCTTTTTTTTCTGAAAACGAGTATTTCATACAATACGTGTACGAATACATCCAAGAAAGTCAAAATACAACAACTCATGGAGAGCATATGGTAGCTCCCCCTCTCCTGCCCAAAGAGTGTACCCTGAGTGATGGGCCACATGGGCCGCCACCCAGTCGGCCGCCCCATTAGCATTCCTAAATACATGCTTAGCCAAAAAGGCCCTTCCGTCTTCCATCATCATCCCTATGTCACGGATCAAGGGATGGTCTGTACCATCAGTCGTCGCCCCCCTCTGGATCCATCCGATGACCGTGGCCGAGTCGCCCTCCAAGATGATCGAACTAGCCTGCAGGACCATCCTCGCATGGCGCATGCCCGCCCAGGCAGCTTGGAGCTCTGCCTCCGGAACCGATGTGTCAAACAGCTGGCAGCCGCCTGCTGCCACTATCCTAGAGTGCGGGCCTCGTATGACAAAGCCTGCACCGCCTCGCGTACCACCGTCCAACACCGACCCATCAAAATTAACCTTGAGGAAACTCGGGGGTGGGGACTCCTAGGTGAAAAACACCATCTGGTGAACTGCCGAAGCAGAAGGGGCGCCCCAGGTGTCCCAAGCTATCAAAGGCCTATCTGAAGAGTGGGTGGGCATGATCTCTGAAGCCTGTACACGAGCAAGCTCCGCAGCAAATCTCGGTGACACCCTACGCTCACCGAGAGTACGAGCGTTCCTTGCCAGCCAAATCTGATGCGCTGTGCAAGTTGCTCTAATTGTTAGATGTATGCCCTAGAAGCCAATCTGGCTGACACATTGTTAATTCTAGGGACATAATTTTGTACTTGACTATTTATTATTGAATAAATAAAAGGCATCTTTTCATTCATATTATTTATGTGTCTATGAATCGTCCAAGAAATTAATAAGATGATGATGCATATTCTCAAGAGTTGAGAATTTGAGCCATGTATCATTGGTGATTAATTTCTAAATGCTCCTGATCAATGGATCATCACGAGGACGGTGATCGATCCGATCAGTGCACAGATCACTTTCCTTCTGGATGGATGAGACTTGAGTCCACAGTGTAGGGACACTGAAGTGATAGTGCAGGTGCTTGTTAGAGAACAAGGGTACTGAGCGTGACCAAGACAAGAAGTCACTTGGATGTCTATCCACTCGTCAGTGACTTGCTTGATGTTGCAGTAGTGTGACTGGTCCTTTGACCTGCGGTGCTTCGGCTACTCACAGTGAGGTTATTGTAGTTTGACTGCACACATACATGGTCTCTAGCCATATGGGTCCATGCAGTGTAGATTGGCTGCAGTAAGTTCACTGTAGGAGTAGGGTATGCACCTATAAGGAATCTATCGACCTTGATAGATAAGGAGAGATCCTATGTGATTTATAAGACTGAGTTCGTAAGACCTCGGCCGGGGCAATATGCACAGTGGAAAAAGAGTTTTCCACTCTCGAACTTAAGTCGAATAAATCTTCACATATGACAGACGATGGGGTTTGACGAGTTGTCCATGACCTCCGTACTGTAGGGATCCACGATAGTGGGACTGTATCACATGATAACTGCACCTAGAGGTTCATCTTTCTATTCTACTGGGTAGCCACTACATGCTGCTAGGTGTCACTGGTGGATGGTGGGACTCACAGGAATTATCTCGATGATCGATAAACCCTAATGAGTTGAGTTGGAATCGTTCCAACCCATTGAAAGGAGTTTTCAATGATATTGTGATAGAGATCGCAATATATCTCACTACCAGTCAGAGTAGAACCTATGGGGTCACACACACTAGAAGTATTGACCGATCCGATGGTTGAATCGTGATTAGGAATCACAAGTAATTAATTCGATTGATATTCAGTTGAAGAAGGAACAAAGGAAATTAATTAATTGGACTTAAAACAAGAGTCCTGCTTCGAGTAGGATTCCTAGAGTCCTAATTGGATTAGGACTGGGAATCCTAGTTGGAGTAGGACTGGAATTCCTACTTGGAATAGGATTCCTGCAATCCTAATAAGATTAGGAGTTTTGAATTAAAATTGGATTCCTACTTGGAATAGGATTCCTAGAAGACCTAATTGGATTAGGACTTCGGATCAAATAGAGTCCTAATTGGATTAGGACTAAAATTAAATATGTCCTAATTTGGATTAGGGTTTCTTAAGTCACAATTAATTATTAATCTAATAAATCAATAAGACTTCTAATTGGATTAGGATTGAAGAGTTCAATTGAGTCAAAATTGATTTAAGTTCTAATTGGATTAGGACTTACCTAGATTGGATCCAAATTGGTTCACCCTTGGGCTAAACCTAATTGGATTAGGGCTTAGCCACATTAGGGCCTTCCAAACCTAATGCAAAGAGGATTAGGGCATCACAAGAAGGAGGGGCTTGCGCCCCTCCTCCTTTTCTTCTTTGGTGCGGCAACACAAGAGGGGCCGGCGCCCCTCTTGGTAAAACATCAAGGGCTCCTAAATTGTAGGAGCCCTGGATGCCTTTAAAAGGGAGTGAGTGGCGGCACCCTAGGGCATAAGAAAGCTCTCTTCTTTTCAGCCGTCGCCCCCTCTCCTCCCTTGTTTTTCAGCCGCATGCAAAGAGGAAGAAAAGTCCAAGAGTTGGCGGCCTCCTCCCCTTCCCTTCCTTCATCCAACGCAAGGAAGAAAAGAAGGCTGCGTGGGGATTCTTCTTCTTCCTCTCCTTCATCCTTCTTCTTCCTCCTCTCAAGCACAATCAAGGGTTGATTGAAAGAGAGGAGATCAGCCATCAAAAGAAGTCTTTGCAAGGGAGCTAGCACCCCGGGAAGACAAGAAAGCTTTGATCGGTTCTCTAATTCGTGTGGATACCCGTAGAGGCCGGGCACTTGAACGGCTTCAAGCGAACCTTCATCCTAAACCACGAACTTCAGTTTGCGGTGATCATCTACCCGCACAAGGTGAAGATCTGATCTTCCTAAATGCTTTAAAAGTTTTTAATTCTTGCCTAACTACGAACGGTTCATGAAACAACGTTCATGCGATGAACGTCGATCCCGCACATGCCTCTTCCGCTGCCATCTGATTTTTTTTTTTGAAATATCAGCGGCATGGGCGGGTTCCCAACAGTGGTATCAGAGCCTAGGCTTCGTAGATTAAGTTAAGAATTAATTATCTAAAGGCTTATTAGATCTAAAAATTGAATGATCATGCATGCTGAAAATTTCTGCATGCAGATTTTTCAGGGGTGCTGATTTTTGCATGCTGATTTTTATGTGATAAAGATGATGATTCTAATTGCATTGTCAATGAGATTACAAAGTTTAGAATCATGATTAGCATAATCAGCAACCTATGTCATGATATAATCAGTTAGTTTTCAGATCTGAAAATTATAATTGTTGCATATGGTGATGATCATAGGATTCAAACCCTTTTGGTATCAAATGTAATGACCTGCGATGTGATCTGCGATGTCATGAAATTTTTCAGATGCTTGCATGCATCTTATTTGATGTTTTGAGAGGCCTGCGTGCCTCCTAAAAGGGAGATGTAATTTATTTTTATTTTTATTTTATATCTGGTTGTATTTCTGTGATGTGATGAACGTCAACGATCAAGTCGAAGATGATGCATGAGATGAGCAGGGGTCTAAGCAGTTGATGGTGATTGGATCAAGAGTTGGTCAAGGATCGGATCAAGGAGGCTTGGAACCAATTCAAGAGTTGAAGACCAGTTGATCGATTGACGTGCATGTGCTTGTAATACGACCTAACTAGAATCCATAATCATCACCTATTTAAAGTTTAGCTTTAATTATTGCTGCGATTATAACTGCCTGCAATGTGCCGTTTGCATGTGATGTGAATGAGAGTCGGGTAGATAGGTTTACATGTGATGTAGCAAACCCAATTGAGACCTAAACTAAAACCTCCTCAATCAAGTCGAGAGTGAACCGACATGAGCAAGTCATATTAGATTAATTGATCTAATTGGTGTCTAGGAAAGCATGAAAGGTGGTTACTTAATTAGGACCTTACTCTCTGAGTAAGGGGAGCCTCCCACCTGCTTACCTGGCCAATTGTTCGATTACCTCTTATGAAGAGCTCAAGTTGCAAACACTAAGACCTGATTAACCAATATTAAGTCAATAGGTCTTCCACTGTAGTAGAGCTGCTAAGGTCTTTCTGATGTTGATTTGTCTCGGCTGGACATAGTGGGCAAGTTGCATCGGGGGGCTGGACCTCTCTATAGACATGAGATGTTGTAGGGTAAAAGTGGGGTTGGGCACCAATAACTGTTAGGTGAGGACCCAATGACGACTTTATTCCTACGGTTATACGGTGGGTCTGACTTAATTAAGAAATGGGACCAATAACTGTTAGGTGAGGTTTTCATGGCTTAGAGACCAAGTTACACTGCAACATGCTTGAGAAGCATTGTACAAGAGTTGTATATTCATCAATCTATGTGTCACCAATAACTGTTAGGTGAGGTGGCATGTAAATTGGTGAGACCGCAGTACCTACTAGAAACCCTAGTCGTGTGGGATTTCCGTTTCCCTACCAGGGGAGTGTGAGGGATTCGAGAAAATAGTGGGAGTTACATTTGTTCTAAAAGACCTTAGAACAAATTAGAATCAAGTACAAAAGTCTAACTAGAATCTTTACTCTCTGCAGATACAATGTCAGCTTCAAACCCTTTGACCCATATTCTTGAGACCAACCGACTGACCGGAACCAATTACAAGGACTGGCTTAGAAACCTCAAAATTATTTTGGACTGTGAGAAAATAGGCTACATACTCGATTCAGATAGCCCCACACTACCAACACGTCCTACTGATGTTCAGTGTCAGATGCATCAAAAGTGGATGGATGATGACATTAGAGTCAAGTGCTATATGATGGCATCCATGTCTAATGAACTCCAATGCCAGCATGAAAATATGAAGACTGCTAGGGACATACTGGCACACCTGCAAGAGTTGTATGGTGAGCAGAGTCGCACAGCTCGTTTTGAAGTGTCTAAGAGGCTCTTCAAGACAAAAATGCGCGAAGGGCAGTCTGTCTATGATCACGGTCTGACTATGATCAAGGACCTAGAGGAGCTTGAGAAGCTCGGAATGAACATGCACAAGGAATTACAAGTGGATTTGATCCTACAGTCACTTCCTGATTCATTTGGTCAGTTTATAGTAAACTACCACATGAATAAAATTGAATGCACTAAGACTGAACTGATAAACATGTTGGTAACTGCTGAGGGAGCCTTGAAAAGTTCAAGGGGCAATGTCCTTGCTGCTGAGTTGACTTCTGGTTCCAAGAGAAAGTCTACTTGGAAGAAAAAGAAGCCTGCTAAGAAGCAGAAGAAAGACAAGAAGCCAAAGAAGGAAGTTCAAAAGAAAAGGGCCAATGACAAAGGAAAATGTTTTCACTGCAATGTCGACGGCCACTGGAAGAGGAATTGTCCTTCATACCTCGAGAGCCTGAAGAACAAGAAAGGTGACACACCTTCAGAAGGTATAGACTTGCTCATAATTGAAACTAATCTAACGGTTTCTTCTACTTCTAGTTGGGTTATAGATTCTGGTTCTAGTGCTCATCTATGCACTACCATGCAGGGTCTAAAGGAAAGTAGAAGGCTGGCGGAAGGTGCGGTAACCCTTCGGGTTGGCAACGGGGCAAAAGTTGCTGCTGTGGCTGTGGGCACCTACCATCTGCGACTACCGTCTGGTTTTAGTTTATTGCTTAGAGACTGCTATTATGTACCTGTTGCTAGCAGAAATTTGATTTCTGTTTCAAGTCTAGCACAGGAAGGTCATGTTTTTACTTTTGACAAAGACTGCTGTTCTATTTATTTCAGAAATAAAATAGTTGCACGTGGTTTTATGATTGACAGTCTCTATCATTTACATATGGATGTATCTGTGAATGTTACCGAGCAAGAAGTGAGTGCCAAAGGATCCAAAAGATCCAGAGATGAGATAAACCAAAAATATTTATGGCACCTCAGACTTGGCCATATTGGAGAGGACAGAATGAACAAAATGGATAAAGATGGGCTTTTAGGCTCATTGACTTCCGAGTCATATCCAGTTTGCGAGTCCTGTTTTTAAGAAAAAATGGCTAGATTGCCCTTTGTAGGACATGGGGAGAGGACCACTAAAATGCTTACCCTAGTACATACAGATGTATGTGGCCCATTCGATGTGCTAACCAGGGGACGTTATTCGTACTTCATTACCTTTACCGATGATTATTCACGGTATGGGTATGTGTATCTTATGAGACACAAGTCTGAATCTTTTGAAAAGTTCAAAGAGTTCAGAAATGAAGTAGAAAAACAAACTGGAAAATCCCTTAAGGCTCTTCGATCAGATCGAGGAGGAGAATACCTTAGTAGGGAATTCCGGGACTATCTCAAGAAAAATGGCATAGTCTCACAGTGGACACCTCCGGGTACACCTCAACTCAATGGGGTGTCAGAGAGGAGGAATCGGACCCTATTGGATATGGTCAGGTCCATGATGAGCTTCACTGATTTACCTATGTTCCTTTGGGGAGATGCCTTACTCACAGCGATTTATTTATTAAATAGAGTTCCCTCTAAATCAGTTCCCACCATACCGTATGAGATATGGCATGGTAAGAAACCAAGTCTTGGTCATCTTAAGATTTGGGGATGTCCGGCCCACGTCAAGAGACTATAGGCAGACAAGTTAGAGACTAGGACCATAAGTGTTCGTTTTATAGGATATCCTAAAGAGTCATTAGGATACAATTTTTACGTCTCGGAGGATCACAATGTGTTTGTGAGCCGTCATGCCATCTTCTTGGAAAATCAGTTTATCCTTGATAGAGGCAGTGGGAGGAAAATTGAGCTTGAAGAGAAAGTCTCTGAAAAGCAACGAGTCATGGATCCTATTGAACCCATTCATACAGAGCCAGTACACGATGTCCCTCGACTACCTCGTAGATCTAGTAGGGTCTCCCATCCTCCCGATAGATACTTAGGTATACTAGAAGAGGATACCGAGGAAATGTTCCTAGAGGGAGATAGGGATCACATACAGGATCCCAAAACCTACAACGAGGCAATATCTGATATCGATTCCGAGAAATGGCTGGAAGCCATGAAGTCAGAGTTAGACTCCATGCATTCCAACCAAGTTTGGACCTTAGTAGATCCACCAGAAGGAATTGTACCTATTGGATGCAAATGGATCTACAAAAGGAAGATAGGTTCGGATGGAGAGGTAGAGACCTATAAGGCAAGGCTTGTGGCGAAAGGGTATAGTCAGCGCGAAGGCATTGACTATCAGGAGACCTTTTCACCTGTAGCCATGCTAAAATCCATCCGAACATTGCTTGCCATTGCAGCATTTCATGATTATGAAATCTGGCAGATGGATGTGAAAACTGCCTTCCTGAATGGATATCTTGATGAAGATATCTATATGGAGCAGCCTTTGGGTTTCACTTCCAGTGATGGAGATCACAAGGTCTGCAAGCTGCAAAGGTCCATCTATGGACTAAAGCAAGCATCTCGGAGTTGGAACACTCGTTTCGATGACGCAATCAAAACATTTGATTTCATCAAAAACGAAGAGGAACCATGTGTTTACAAAAAGGTTAGTGGGAGCGCTGTCGTATTTCTCGTACTGTACGTGGACGACATCCTACTGATTGGGAATGATATTCCCATGCTAACCTCGGTCAAAGTCTGGTTGTCAAAAGAATTCTCCATGAAAGATCTTGGGGAAGCATCCTATATTTTGGGAATAAAGGTCTATAGAGATAGATCTAAAAGGATGCTTGGCCTTTCACAGAAGATGTACATAGAGGAGGTGCTGAAAAGGTTCAGTATGGAAAACTCCAAAAGGGGTCTTTTACCCCTTAGGCATGGAATTCATCTCTCCAAAAAGATGTGCCCCAACACATCTGAGGAGATTCAACGCATGAGCAAGATACCCTATGCATCGGCAATAGGGAGCCTCATGTATGCCATGCTATGTACACGACCTGATATAGCTCTTGCTGTGAGTGTCACAAGCAGATATCAGTCGAATCCAGGTGAAGAACACTGGACAGCTGTGAAGAATATTCTTAAGTACTTGAGAAGAACTAAAGATTTATTCTTGGTTTTTGGAGGATCATCAGAGTTAAAGGTAGAAGGATACACAGATTCAGACTTCATGACTGATGTCGATGATAGGAAGTCAACATCTGGATATGTGTTCTTGTGCAATGGTGGTACGGTGAATTGGAAGAGTTCTAAACAACCGATCATTGCTGATTCTACTATGGAAGCTGAATACATCGCCGCCTCTGAAGCTGCTAAGGAAGGCTTCTGGTTCAAGAAATTCATTGCGGAATTGGATGTAATGTCATCAGATGCCATAACACTCTACTGCGATAATAATGGCGCCATAGCACTTGCTAAGGAGCCAAGGTCTCATCAGAAGTCCAAGCATATAGAGCGGCGCTTCCATCTCATACGCGACTATGTTGAGAAGAAATATGTAGAGGTGCAGAGAGTAGACTCCGCGGATAACGTGGCAGACCCGTTCACTAAGCAGCTAAGTCAGCAAAAGACTGAAGCCCACCTTGAGAAGATGGGGCTTAGATATATGACTGATTGGCTTTAGTGCAAGTGGGAGATTGTTAGATGTATGCCCTAGAAGCCAATCTGGCTGACACATTGTTAATTCTAGGGACATAATTTTGTACTTGACTATTTATTATTGAATAAATAAAAGGCATCTTTTCATTCATATTATTTATGTGTCTATGAATCGTCCAAGAAATTAATAAGATGATGATGCATATTCTCAAGAGTTGAGAATTTGAGCCATGTATCATTGGTGATTAATTTCTAAATGCTCCTGATCAATGGATCATCACGAGGACGGTGATCGATCCGATCAGTGCACAGATCACTTTCCTTCTGGATGGATGAGACTTGAGTCCACAGTGTAGGGACACTGAAGTGATAGTGCAGGTGCTTGTTAGAGAACAAGGGTACTGAGCGTGACCAAGACAAAAGTCACTTGGATGTCTATCCACTCGTCAGTGACTTGCTTGATGTTGCAGTAGTGTGACTGGTCCTTTGACCTGCGGTGCTTCGGCTACTCACAGTGAGGTTATTGTAGTTTGACTGCACACATACATGGTCTCTAGCCATATGGGTCCATGCAGTGTAGATTGGCTGCAGTAAGTTCACTGTAGGAGTAGGGTATGCACCTATAAGGAATCTATCGACCTTGATAGATAAGGAGAGATCCTATGTGATTTATAAGACTGAGTTCGTAAGACCTCGGCCGGGGCAATATGCACAGTGGAAAAAGAGTTTTCCACTCTCGAACTTAAGTCGAATAAATCTTCACATATGACAGACGATGGGGTTTGACGAGTTGTCCATGACCTCCGTACTGTAGGGATCCACGATAGTGGGACTGTATCACATGATAACTGCACCTAGAGGTTCATCTTTCTATTCTACTGGGTAGCCACTACATGCTGCTAGGTGTCACTGATGGATGGTGGGACTCATAGGGATTATCTAGATGATCGATAAACCCTAATGAGTTGAGTTGGAATCGTTCCAACCCATTGAAAGGAGTTTTCAATGATATTGTGATAGAGATCGCAATATATCTCACTACCAGTCAGAGTAGAACCTATGGGGTCACACATACTAGAAGTATTGACCGATCCGATGGTTGAATCGTGATTAGGAATCACAAGTAATCAATTCGATTGATATTCAGTTGAAGAAGGAACAAAGGAAATTAATTAATTGGACTTAAAACAAGAGTCCTACTTCGAGTAGGATTCCTAGAGTCCTAATTGGATTAGGACTGGGAATCCTAGTTGGAGTAGGACTGGGATTCCTACTTGGAATAGGATTCCTGCAATCCTAATAAGATTAGGAGTTTTGAATTAAAATTGGATTCCTACTTGGAATAGGATTCCTAGAAGACCTAATTGGATTAGGACTTCGGATTCAAATAGAGTCCTAATTGGATTAGGACTAAAATTAAATATGTCCTAATTTGGATTAGGGTTTCTTAAGTCACAATTAATTATTAATCTAATAAATCAATAAGACTCCTAATTGGATTAGGATTGAAGAGTTCAATTGAGTCAAAATTGATTTAAGTTCTAATTGGATTAGGACTTACCTAGATTGGATCCAAATTGGTTCACCCTTGGGCTAAACCTAATTGGATTAGGGCTTAGCCACATTAGGGCCTTCCAAACCTAATGCAAAGAGGATTAGGGCATCACAAGAAGGAGGGGCTTGCGCCCCTCCTCCTTTTCTTCTTTGGTGCGGCAACACAAGAGGGGCCGGCGCCCCTCTTGGTAAAACATCAAGGGCCCTTGATGCCTTTAAAAGGGAGCGAGTGGCGGCACCCTAGGGCATAAGAAAGCTCTCTTCTTTTCAGCCGTCGCCCCCTCTCCTCCCTTGTTTTTCAGCCGCATGCAAAGAGGAAGAAAAGTCCAAGAGTTGGCGGCCTCCTCCCCTTCCCTTCCTTCATCCAACGCAAGGAAGAAAAGAAGGCTGCGTGGGGATTCTTCTTCTTCCTCTCCTTCATCCTTCTTCTTCCTCCTCTCAAGCACAATCAAGGGTTGATTGAAAGAGAGGAGATCAGCCATCAAAAGAAGTCTTTGCAAGAGAGCTAGCACCCCGGGAAGACAAGAAAGCTTTGATCGGTCCTCTGCTTCGTGTGGATACCCGTAGAGGCCGGGCACTTGAACGGCTTCAAGCGAACCTTCATCCTAAACCACGAACTTCAGTTTGCGGTGATCATCTACCCACACAAGGTGAAGATCTGATCTTCCTAAATGTTTTAAAAGTTTTTAATTCTTGCCTAACTACGAACGGTTCATGAAACAACGTTCATGCGATGAACGTCGATCCCGCACATGCCTCTTCCGCTGCCATCTGATTTTTTTTTTGAAATATCAGCGGCATGGGCGGCTTCCCAACACTAATGGCCTCCTGACACGTCCTCGTATTGAGTAGCCACTTGCCGTATCGTATGAAGAAATTGTAGCCTCTCACTCCGGGCCTCATGCGGGATCCCGGCCCACTGACATGTCAGCCTCGCCCATATACACTGGAAGAGCACATGGTCCACTGACTCCACGGCTCCACACGTCCCACACTCTGCGGGGATCCCCCATCCACGCCTGCTCAGTGCTGCTCTCGTCGGAAGGCGGTCCTAGAATACCTTCCATAAGAAGAGGGCTGCCCGCGGGTGGAGACCGTACCTCCAGATCTATGCACAATCCGGCCCCCTCTCCTGCTCTGGCTGGATGACACGGGAGAGATCTCCCAGCCTGACCCTGGCCCGGCTCGAAGTGCTCCATACCCTAACATGCGGCCCTGCACATCCTGGTAACGGGAGGGACCAGATCCTCGCTGCTAGATGTACCCCAAATAGCTGTCGAAGTCTGGCATCATCCCACTCTGCTCCACCTGCTGCCAAAAGGTCGCAAATCCGTAGTCCCTCTACTGCCTCTACACCAACCATAGTCGGCCAACTCCTCAATGGGAGGGTGTCCACCCACGGCTCACTGGTCACGTCAATGCTTCTGCCATCACCTATCAGCCACCTGGTGTTCGCTGATGCAGTCGGCAAGTACCTTCCAATCTCGCGCCACATGAAAGAGGCTCGGCGATCCCTCCATGCCCCCTCTAGGCCCCCTCGGCCATATTTGGCTGCCATCACCTGACTCCAAAGGTTGTGTGGCTCAAGCAGAAACCGAACCGCATGCCGAGCGATGAGAGTCTCACGCCTCCCCATCAGGGACTGCACCCCGAGGCCACCCTCACTGGTATGACGGCAAACCTGCTCCCAAGCCATCAAGTGCACGCCATGGCCCCCACCGTGTGATCCCCACAAGAAGCTCTGAAGAAGATGCTCGATCCTCAACAGAGTCGTCTTTGGCATCACAGTGTTGGCCATGAGGTACAATGGTATGGAACCCAATACTGATCTGATCAAAGTTAGTCTCCCCATCATGGATAGGGAAGACGCTCTTCATCCCTCAAGCCTACTCTAGACCCGCTGTACCAGGTTCGAGCACTCTGCCACTCGTGGCTGCCGGCCACTGATGGGGACTCCCAGGTAGGTCAGCGTCTCCTCCTGCTCTGGTATCTGCAGTATCCTCCGGATCTCCTGTCGGACTCTGATCTCCGTATTGGGATTGAAAGTGATTGCTGACTTCAGGAAGTTCACTCTCTGGCCAGACGCCATGCAGTAGTCCGTCACCACCCTGCGAAGAACTCGTGCCTCCGTCACTCGTGCCCTGGTCAGAAGAAGGCAATCATCAGCAAAAAATAAATGAGAGAGAGGTCGGGCCCCCGGTGCTAGACTGTACGCCTCCAGCTCCCGGTCGGCGCAAACTCTCTGCAAACTTCGTGATAAGATATCAGCACAAATAATAAACAGATATGGGGATAAAGGACATCCCTGCCGCAATCCCAAGGGGGACTCGAAGAACAGTGAGGGTGTGTCGTTGACCAAGATAGAGAACTTTGGTCTCCGGATGCACCCCATGATCCATCCAATCCACTGCCTGTAAAAACCGTACGCCTCCAGTGCTCGCTCAAGAAAGCTCCACCTGATCCTGTCGTAAGTCCTCTCCATATCCAGCTTGATGGCCATCAAGCTGCGCCGCTTCGGTGCTCTTTGAAGATCCCACATCATTTTCTGAGCCAACAAAATATTGTGTGAGATGTTTCTACCAGCTACAAATGCCCCCTGCTCATGACTGATGATACCAGGCAAAAGGGGCTTCATTCTGCCCACCATAATTCTTGCCACAACCTTATACAAGGTTGTGCACAAGCTAATGGGCCTGAAGTGACTGGGCTTAACCGCATCCTGACGCTTTGGTATAAGCGTGATGAATGTGGCCTTCCAGTCCTCAGGCATAGCAGCTTGGGTAAAGAAACACTGGATAGCCTCCATCACACCTCGGCGGATAATGCCCCAGTACTACCGAAAGAAGAAAGGAAGAAAACTGTCGGGCCCTGGGGCCTTATCTGCAGCCAGTGCCCAAACTGCCTCCTGCACCTCCTGTGCTAACATCGGTCGAATTAAGGATGCCCTCTCAACATCACCAATACCCATCTCCACCCTCACGGGGCGGTCACCGTCACCGGCCTCGTCATCCTCCATCCATCTGGCGCGGAAAAAATCAAAGAAGGTCTGCCGAACCGCCTGCTCACTCTCTACCCGATGGCCAGTCCCATTTCGCAAAGAATGAATCATGCTCCGCTGCCTCCGAATAATCGTCGACCGATGGAAGAAACTGGTGTTGCGATCACCCTCACTCACCCATTGCACACGAAATTTCTGTCGCCAGAAAATCTCGTGCTGCCGTAGCAGCGAATGATGAGTCGCTAGCAACCCCCGAAGGTCGGACATATCGTCCTCCAGAAGCACACCTCCTAGGTCTTCCTTCCTCTGCAACTCAGCAATCGAGGACTCGACCCCTTCCAATTGCCGGAATATGTTGCCCACAACCTCACGGTTCCAACGACGAAGACGCCTTTTAGTCAATTCCAATCGGCGCAAAACCGCCTGCATGGCATCGCCACGCACCGGGGTACGCCACGCGTCGCGAACTACATCCCACGAGTGGGGGTATGATAGCCAAACCTTCTCAAATCGGAAGGGGCTGTGATGGACGTGTGCCGATGAGGTGGATAGAAGCAAGGGGCAATGGTCAGAGGCAATCTGGGGAAGATGACTGACCCGGCAAGTAGGGAATCGGAGGATCCAATCTGGAGATGCAAAGGCCCTATCTAGGCGCTCCCAGACCCTAGCACTACCTAACTGATTATTGCATCAGGTAAACTTAGGTCCAGAAAAACCAAGGTCTACCAGGCCGTTTCGCAATACAAAGTCATGAAACTCCCTCCTATCCATTCTATCAGTGAAGGCAACACCTCCCCGCTTCTCACTCTCATCCTGGATACAATTAAAGTCACCGACCACCACCGTCGGGATGCCCTGGGTGATGAGGTTAGTGATCTCCTGCTAGAGGACTCTCCGAACCCTGTGATCCGTACTCGCATACACACCACAGAGTATCCACGGAGCGGCTTCCGGCTTTGATACTACCATGACTACCTGTTGGGGGCAATTGTGGAAAACATCAACGGTCACCACTCCTCACCTCCACAGGACCAAAATGCCTCCCGACAACCCCCGGGAGTCAACTGCGTAGGTCTCCCAGTCCCTCTCCAAATGTTGCCTCACACGTCTAAGCCCCGCACCGGATAATCGAGTCTCGCATAGAAAACAGATCTCTGGACAGTGGACCTGTACTAATCGCTTAAAGGAGGACATGAAGGACGGCTTGGCCGCCCCCTGCAGTTCCAAGCTAAAATCATCATGGATCACAGTCCACATAGTCGGCCTCGGATCCATCCTTCCCTAGGGTCGTGGGGCCGGCCTCAGGCTCGATGCCCCGGCTGCCCCGCTCCTCCTCCTCCTCGTATGCCAAAAGAGCAACACTCATGACTGTTGCCCTGACGCGCTGCACAACAGTGGGTAGGTCTGTATCCCCTCCCGGCAATAAAGGCTCAACCTCCATGTAAGGAGCCGGTCGGTCCCCCCCTCACACCTACCTGAGGCAGCATCCTCCAGCTCACCCGAGGCCAGGGGCGGAGGGCCAAACCAGAAGACTGGGATCGTCTCACCATCAGCCTGCTGGTCTAGCTCAACCTGGACCCCTAGACCCAAGTCTGACTGAAGCTGAGTGCCCACCAAGACCTGGGTTTCTGAGCCCGCACGAAGGACTACCCGCAGCTCCCCCGTGGCCTGGGCCAGAATGCCCTGGGCTCGTGGGCCGTCCTCAGCCCCCACAGCTAGGTCGGCCCGACCCAATAGCTCCCGGGCCCGCTCCCCTGCCGCTGGGAGGCCCGCAGGCCCGGGGCTGAGCGGGCACGAGGCGCGCCCTGCGCTGCTGGCGCGTCCCGGGTCGCTCCCACGGCCCCGGCATCCCGTCCCCTGGGCCCGGGCGCGAGCCAGCATGGTGTCAGCCCGCTGGCCCACCGTAGGAAGCGCGCGGGCCAGCTGGACCGCCATTCCTGGACCTCCGTGCGGGCCCGAGCCCACTGGTGGCCTGGGCCTCTTCTGAGTTTGGGCTCGGGCCGCAACTGGTCCACTAGGCCCCGGCTCAGCCCGTGTCAGGGCGAGTTCCTAACTCGGCCCCGGGTCAGCTCGCAGAGGGGTAACCCCCCCCCCCCCCCCTCGCGCACGGTTCCGACTCGTCTGGCTCAAGCAAATCGTCCCCAAGCTCGCCGGCCGGGTCGACCTGAAAAAGCCGAGAGGAGGAGCCAGGTGTAGCCCTTAACCCTCCGCTGCCAGCGGCGACCAGAGACGCGCTACCTTAGCTGGCTTTTGCCAGCCGTCCGTGTCCGCCGGAGACACCGGTGCGGGCGGTGTTGTCGGCACCACCGAGGGCGACGGCCGCCTCGAAGACGACCCAGCCCCAAGATCGGGGCCGGTCGTCTCCCTCGGCCGCAGCGACAAATCCTCCCGTGGGATTTTCTGCCGCGTTGCCACCATCCAGGGGCCGTAGACAGGCCCCTGGACCTCCTCTCCACCGCCCGAGGTCGGTAGATCGGGCTTGCCCCCCATCTCCTTTACCACCAGGGGCACCTCCCTGTGTGCGCCGGACACCGTCGGAAAGCGGCAGGCCGCTTCCACGTTACCCATCCGCCCACAGCTGGGGCAAAGGACCGGGATGTTCTCGAAGACAAAGGGCTGCCACCGCACCTTCGTCTTCCCCTGTATCAGGACTCCCGGTCGTAGTGGTTCAGTGGTATCAATCGCCACTTTAACTCGGGCGAAACCCATCGCCGCCTACTGCTCGGTGACCCCATCCACCGCCATCGGCTGGCCCGCCCGAGCCGCGATGTGGAGGATGGTCGACGTCGACCAGTACTCCGGCGGCAGTCGCGGCAACCGGAGCCACACCATCGCCCTTTTCACCTTGTCGTCCCCGGGCTCAAAGTCCGGGACCCACGGGCTCATGGCGAGGAGTTGCCCCGCCACCACCCAAGGTCCCTCACTGAGGGCCCGATCCCGGTTCTCCGTCGACTGGAATCTCAGGGCGAGGTAGTCGTCCGCTAGCGGGACGACCACCACGTCTTTGAGCTTCGCGCGGGCGGCCACATCCTTGGCCACCCATTCCGCCGGAATCCGGCGGCCAAAGCTGCGAGCAATCACCGCCCGCCCCTCCCACACCTGCCGAGCCGCCTCTATCGGCTCTTCCGGCGGCCGCAAGACATCTGGGAAGCGGCGGCTCAGGCGTTCCACCTCCTCGGCCGTGGGCCAGTGGGTAATCCACGGCCCCGGCTTCGATCAGGCAGCAGGGCGCACCCCACGACCAGACGGCTTACCGTAGCCTCTCGCCGCTTCCTCCGTCGCCTTCGCCACCGGCTGCTTCCCTTTTCGATCCATGCTGCAGTCGCTCACCTGAGAACACAAAGTAAACAGAGCAAGAAGGACCGAGTGTACCAGTCGCCCCCCCCCCCCCCCCCTTCTTCCGGCGAGGGCCAGACGCAAAGATCTACCCTCTCGGTCAGCAAACTTTGGAAGCAGGCTACCGCAGGCCCGGTCCACCCAAGCGCCGGCGATCTCCCTTAAAGTTTCCTCCCCGGAGGCAAGTCCCGCTGCCGCTCGCCCGCTTGCTGTCTTACAGACTCCCAAAGGGTTCAAGACAATCAACTCGGAACACGCCGACCAGCCGGAGCACCAGATTCCCCGGCCAAGTGTCTCACGAACACCGCCGACTAGATAGCCGTTGGGTTCTCTCTCTCTACGCCAGAGTTTCTCTCTCTAGATAGCCAGAAGTTAGCCGTTAGTAAGCCTTAGCCGTTGGAGGCCTTTCTTTGGTGTAGCCTGCAATATCCTTTCTTTTGTAGTGTAAACATTGGCCATGTGCGATGAATGGGATAGATTTTTTTCTTTTTTTTTCCTCCAAAAGTGCTGTATAATAATATAATAGATTATAATAATAAAAGATTTCAATAGTTAAATTTTTATTATATATTAAACAATATATTTTATTAATAACTAAATAGAAATTTTTGTCATCAATACCAACATTCACAATGCAAATGGGGAACCCAATCTTCGCATAGAAACTTGCGTCACTAATATTAGTAGAAAAAATACTGACCCTTGTGGTGCATAAGAATGATGAGGAAAGTACCTCGGATGCTCTACTCTTAATGGCTGCCTGCAAGCATTGGATCACATGCTACTACCCTACTTCTGAACTGATGGGGCTCCAATCTGAATGTCTGATGAAAAATTTCAGGAAACAAACTAGAAAAATTCAAAAATTAACCTAAAATTCTAATATAATCCTAAAAAATGGTCCAATAAAGTCAAAATTAACCTAAAAGTAGGGGAATCCTTGATCACCGTCGGCGTCAACAGCGTCGTGGAACGCGACATACTCCATGTCGGTGGGAGTACACACGATGTCGAAGAGGAGCATGGGGTTGTATATCTTGACACTGGATGTTAATTGATGGCCAAAATGGACGGCGATGACGACGATGAGGAGGACGAGGAGACGTACTCGTAGTTTGGGCTTGTTCGCCTTCCTTGCCATGTAGTTGAGGAACGGATTCTCGAGATCATTGAAGATGTTTAAGAACAACACAATCAAGCGATTGCTCTCTTCAGCTAGCCTCGACCCCGGGGGCTTCTGCCCTATCCAGGGCCTATTCTATCCAGTATGGCAGAGGAGTGCCGCCATCTTGCGGTTGAGACGGCGGTGGCGGTGGAGGATGGCTGCCATGTCCATGTCCCAATGGAAGTGGCGGAGGGTGTGAGGATCCGTGCAGGCGTGTATTTAGTTTAATATCGGTTATTCACTGTGTAGATTTTGGATACTTATACAGGATCAAGGAATCCAAATAATACCTTCCGACTAGCCATTTTGGGTGAATTCTGGGTTATTACAAATGGTATCAGAGCGGACCCGGTCTATAACCTATGTGGACTAGGGGACACTGTAGCACGGATCCATTGGGTGTTGAATGGGGGGAGTATGTGAGGACCCATGCGGGCGTGTGTTTAGTCTCATAACGGTTATTTACTAGATAGATCTTGGATACTTATATATGATCAAGAAATCTAAATAATATCTTCCGACTAGCCATTTTAGGTCAACAAAATGCTCGTGTCCTGGCACCGACAATAGCAACGAACAGAGGCGTCTCCCGATCGAGGTGGCGGCAGCGAATGTGGGTGGTGCAAGAGGTCAGCTGCAGTGCCATGTCCAAATGGAGGAGACTTTCCTTGGCCAAGTTGACGGTGCATTGACAAGAATCGGTGGTTATGGTGCTTGCTTCAAAACTTTTGGTAGGTCCGTGGGTAAAATTGGAGGGGTGCAAATATGATATATTTTTTATATGGAAAGGCCGTTTACCAAAAAATAATAATAATGATGAATCGGAAAGAATAAAATCCAATCAATACTTTCCATTGACACGTTCTCTAAAATTATTTTTAGCCCGAAGTGTTCCATTAGAGCTCAAGTTGCCCAGCCAAAAAAAGAAGCGTTCCATTAAAGCAAATGATGCCTAATTAATACCTCCCTTTTATTTCCTTGCACCCGTATTTATTAGGATACTCTGCCCGCAGGATTGGATTCCAGCATATCTCTAGGTAGATTCGCCTTTCATTTAAAAAGGAATGAAATGAAAACAAGGGCAATTGATACGTTACAAAACCAAGACAATTACCCTGGGCGGCTGAGCCCAATTTCCTCTATAAATTGCACCCAAATTCGAGGATAGCCATTGCTATCTTCCCCTCCCAACCAATAATGGCGCTGCTCATGAGCAATACCGCGAGAAAGCTCTACGTAACCCCCTCTCTTCCCTTCCTCTCATGCACACAAACAGAAACAAAAAAAAAGGTTTCATATATTTTCCTTCTTTTTATCTAATTAATTCCTACTTTTCATACAGGTGCCGAGGCTGGTGATCTTATGGATGGTGGCACTGGTGGGTCTCATTGGAGCCGCGGAGTGCACGAGGCTAGGGAACCACGGCCACCATCACTGGAGGGCCGGCGGCGGCTGGCCCGAGTGGGCGGCGGCGGCGGGTGCCGCCGGCCGCCGGGCCCACACGGCGAGCCTGAAGGACTTCGGGGCGGTGGGGGACGGCACCACCTCCAACACGCACGCCTTCGCGGCTGCCATCGCCCACCTCAGCCGCTTGGCCGCCGACGGCGGGGCGATGCTCGTCGTGCCACCCGGCAAGTGGCTCACGGGGCCTTTCAATGTCACCAGCAACTTCACCCTCTTCCTCCACCGCGACGCCGAGATCCTCGCCTCCCAGGTGCGGTCGCCGCCCTCTCCCCCTCCCTCCTCCCTGTCTCTCGCTTCGCCTCTGTCGGTTTATGCTTCACGTGTTTGCTCCTTCGCATGCGCCGATTGGTTTTCTTCCCAATTAGCAAGTACGTATTATTAAGTATTATCCGTCCGTCCATAGATGTAACGCATTGTATGGACGGTGAAGATCATAGATGAGCACGACCCGTGGAAGTTGTCGCTCAGCCAGTAATTTAGCAACTTTATTCGAGCCTCCTTAGACGTATTAAAAGCGGTCGTAGGAATTTTATTTAACTTGGATGGTATGATATTTATTTCTCAACCTATCAAATCAAATATTTGATAAGTTTGTGCACTGAGTGCATAAAAAAAAGCAATTAATCACTCAGTTAACTTAAAAAGATTAGAATTCTTTACGGTGCATGTTATGTACTGCAAATGATTGTGCAGCCTAACTGGACACTGCAGGCATCTTGGATGGATGGTAGCAAAAGAAAAAAAAAAAATTCCAAATCTATACTGTTTAAGGAATATCACCCAACTATCCTTACAAATTTGGGATAGAATAGAAAGATTGTTTTTCCTATTATAATTTGGTTTTTTTAAAAAAAAATTGCTTTATAATTTCCAATGACCTTTTAAAGAGACATTCCTAATAGGGATATCAATAATGTGATTTCGGTGCCGTTAGTTAAAAAATCGAAACTGAAATTGAAATTTACTATCATCCTCAAAGCCAAAACCGAAATTGAATAATTTTTGAATAAAAAATCATAACTGTCACCAAAAAAAATAAAATCAAAACACCGCCAAAAAAACCGAAATTCATTTATTTTTTATTCATCTTACATATATAAATAACGAAATTCATTTAATTTTAGATTTACACATATATAATATCACAAGTATTAAATATTGGGTACATTTAGTTTCGATTTCAAGTTTAGTGTCAAATTTGACGCCGAGTTTGGTTTCAAATCAAGAAATCATCAGAACCGCAACTAAAACCGAAATCGAATGGTTTTTAATTTTTAAACTCATCAACGAAACTATTCTCATTTAATTTTGGTTAAACCGTGCCGTTTAATTCAGAAATAAATAAAATATTCATATATCCATCTTTGTTGACATCCATAATTCCAAACAACCATAATAGACAAATATTATGCAAAATGGTTGCATAGCTTACGTAGAATTCTCCTGTCAATGTTTTTTTTTTTTAATACGGATGCGTTCTAGGCATAAAAGTTATTGCATGCGCCCATAAGACTAAATCCTTGATTTCCAATCCAACCTGTGTCTGTTGTAAGTTGTAACTCCATCTTGCAAGATGCAAAGATCCCTTGGAAACTGACAGAAATTGTAAAAGATAGTTTAGTCCTAACAATAAAAAGATTAGCTGAGACTTGAACCTTTTGCCTCATCCACCGTTCAGTCATTTCTCATGATATGGTGTTGCAGGACCTGAACGAATGGCGAGTCATCGATCCCCTGCCCTCTTATGGGAGAGGAAGGGACTCAGCTGGTGGAAGATACAGCAACTTCATCATGGGAACTAACCTCACTGATGTGGTCATCACAGGTATTGCAAGTATTCTTTTCAAGGCTTCTGTAACAATACTGATTCCCATTTTACTGAATAAATTTTTCGACGGATCATAATCCCTGTCCATCATTTATGCAAAAGATGATGGATTTTAAATCTAACCGGCCATCTAATTCACTCGAGAATCGTTGGTCAATAAGGTTTGGAGTTGGACTAAGATTGATCCTTTCAGCTAACATGAATCGCTTTTTAACAACGTCTGTTGGCCGATATGTTGCAGGGGATAATGGAACGATCAATGGGCAGGGGAGATTCTGGTGGGATAAGTTCCGTAATAATCAGCTGAAGTACACTCGTGGTTACCTGCTTGAAATAATGTACTCAGACCGTGTCCTTATTTCCAACATTACATTCAAAGACTCTCCCTCATGGAACGTCCATCCGGTTTACAGCAGGTTTGATCATCTCCTCAAAGGAAAACTGAGAAACTCCATGCCATCATAAGTAGAGAAACTCCATGCCATCATAAGTCACAACCCATATAACTGATTTTTTTCGAGGTTGAATGCTGACAGAAGCAATTGACCTATATGCAGCAATATCGTAGTGTCGAACGTCACCATTCTTGCACCATTTGACTCTGCAAACACCGATGGGATCGATCCAGGTACTTCTGCTGCTTATAGAAGATCTATTGTTTATAAATTGTATTCACCGGACAATCAAAATGCTAACTGGAAATATTAGACTTGTTTTGCACATGCTTGTATATACTGTTCGACTCTATTTTTCTACTGTATAAATATTTAGGATATGCTTCTTCTCATGGTTTCTTAAAGGAGGAAGAAGAAAAGAAAAGGAAAGATACATTAAATAGGTAAAAGCCAAGTGAAAGAGAATCGATTTTCTTTAAAAAAAATCACATTACTGATCTTCGAAGATTATTGGCTGCATTCTTTCTCACATTCCATGTTAACAGACCTCTTTTTGAACTCATATCAAGAAATAAAACACCTCTTTGTAAGAAATATAATCATCACGAGTTAAGGTCATCTTGCTATCCATTCTTCCTGTATATATTGGTAATACCTTTGTGGTGTTAGTTATAGCCATTCACAACCATCGTAAAGAATACTCATGAAACCGTACGAAAGTTCATTTCCCATTTTTTTCTGGGGAAGTTCAAAGCTGACTTAGGATACAGTAATTTTCCAAAGTTTGATTGATAGTTTTGGTGCTTCCCGTCCTCACAGACTCCTGCTCCCATGTCCTCATCGAGGACTGCTTCATAGTCTCCGGCGATGACTGTATCGCCATTAAAAGCGGCTGGGACGAGTATGGAATTGCTTTCAACATGCCAACCCAGCATGTAAACATCAGGAGGCTCACCTGCATCTCCCCCTTCAGCGCCACCATCGCCCTTGGAAGCGAAATGTCCGGCGGAATCCAAGACGTCAGGGCTGAAAACATTACAGCCATCAACACGGAATCTGGGGTCAGAATCAAGACAGCCGTCGGAAGGGGAGGATTCGTGAAGGACATTTTCGTGAGAGGGATGACCTTGAACACCATGAAGTACGTCTTCTGGATGTCGGGCAATTATGGGCAGCACCCTGATGACAAGTACGACCCCAACGCAATCCCAGTTGTCCGGAATATCAGGTACAGCAATGTGGTCGCCGAGAATGTCACCATAGCCGGACACTTGGAGGGAATTCCGGGGGCACCCTTCACTGGGATATGCTTGTCTAACGTCACCATAGATGTTGCGCACTCGAAGAAGAAGCTGAAGTGGAACTGCACTGAGATTGAGGGCGTGGCAAGCGCTGTGACTCCTACCCCTTGTGCTTTGCTCCGAGATCAAGGAACCGGTGCAGCGCCATGTCCATTCCCCGCGGATAGTTTTACCTATTGATACATTCCATGAGTGCAGAAAGAGTTAAAAACTGTGTGACAGCTGGTGCGAGTTCTGTTTTCCTTGAAATAATTCCTTCCTGTCCAACATCACGTAGGAGCAGAGCGTGTATGCGTTTTCTAGTTCTTGATGATTGGATTTTCAATCCGGAAATTTAGTGTTTAATAAATGATCCATTTCCATCACCAAAAAAATAAAAAATCCACTTCTCCTGGGGATTTGAGTTCCATTTTTTTAACGAGTAAGCTATAGCATCTGCTTGCGTGTATGTGAAGCTTGACCTAAATTTATCACTAACAAGTACTAGTTTAATAGCTACAGGGACTATTATTGCAACTGATTATATATAACAACTGCTACTGCAATATAATGGAAGTTCTAATAAAGTGGATGCACCTAAGAAAAAGAAGAAAAGATCTTAATAACCCTCTGAGTTAATGAATTTATTGAGAGGATGAGCAGATCATTGGAGAGAATATTTTGCTTAAACTCTGTTCTCATATTTCTATAACGTGAAACTATAGGTTAAACATACTGAAAAAGTTTATCAATCATTTATTGACTCCATTTGATTCTCTTGTTGAATGCGCAAAGGTTAAAAGAGAACACGCAGGCTTTGTATATTGCAGATGAAATTGATCTTGGTATAAAGATGATACTTTTTTCTTATTAACTGACTAAAAAGTGTCTCAACCAACAGATATCATCAAGAGAACAAGCTCTATCTTGAAAGACAAATCCTTTCGATATACTATGCTAGAGTTATTTAAAGTTGTAAACCAAACTAGCAATATAAAATATAAGGATTTATTTAACGCTACATGAATAAAAACTTCAAGCTGTGCTCTCTGTAGCAAAATACGTCTCCTTTCATCTTATTACAATAATTAAACTTTTATAAATTAACTAGGGGCCAAAGGTAAGTTTATTAACAAGGGTATTTCGACCTTACAATGTGCTTTAGAACCTATTTTAGCCATTGAGAAGTTCAGTAGGCTTGTCCGAATTGCTTGCCATGTAGTTGAGGAACGGATTCTCGAGATCATTGAAGATGTTTAAGAACAACACAATCAAGCGATTGCTCTCTTCAGCCAGCCTCGACCCTGAAGCTTGACCTAAATTTATCATAAATGGTATCAGAGCGGACAAGCCTATGTGAGGACACTGTAGCCTATGTGGTATCAGAGCGGACTCGGTCTATAACCTATGTGGACTAGGGGACACTGTAGCATGGATCCATTGGGTGTTGAATGGGGAGAGTATGTGAGGACCCGCGCGGGCGTGTGTTTAGTCTCACAACGGTTATTTGCTAGATAGATCTTGAATACTTATATATGATCAAGAAATCAAAATAATATCTTCCGACTAGCCATTTTATGTCAACAAAATGCTCGTGTCCTGGCACCGACAATAGCGACGAACGGAGGCGTCTCCCGATCGAGGTGGCGGCAGCGAATGTGGGTGGTGCAAGAGGTCAGCTGCAGTGCCATGTCCAAATGGAGGAGACGATCCTTGGCCAAGTTGACGGTGCATTGACAAGAATCGGTGATTATGGTGCTTGCTTCAAAACTTTTGGTAGGTCCGTGGGCAAAATTGGAGGGGTGCAAATATGATATATTTTTTATATGGAAAGGCCGTTTACCAAAAAACAATAATAATTGTTGGGGGAAAAATATGTCGCCATGCTTGGGTGAGCAGACCCCTCCGGGCAGGGGCCGACCGAGCAGACCCCTCCGAGCACGGGCCGACCGAGCAGACCCCCTTCGGCCTGGCGACACCCGGATAGCCCGACCAACCCTAGGAAGTCTGACATGCGCGCTGAGGTTACATCCTCCCGCAGCACGACCGAAAGACTACGTTTTGTCTTCGCCAACAATTAATGTGTATGAGTCCCGCGGACATCCGGTTCACTCAACAATCAAAGCGCATGGCACCTGCAGGCCCTCAGCCAACTCAACAATTAAAGCGTATGGCTTCCATCACCTACGGACATCGAGC
Organism: Phoenix dactylifera; assembly: GCF_009389715.1. Classification (NCBI taxonomy): domain Eukaryota; kingdom Viridiplantae; phylum Streptophyta; class Magnoliopsida; order Arecales; family Arecaceae; genus Phoenix; species Phoenix dactylifera. Next base: position 16,990,601 of record NC_052393.1, read on the forward strand.
CTCTCACAGCAAACCCGCATGACTACGAATGATGGCATGACTCCACGACGACTTGAGCTACGGCCTAATCTCCTACAGTAATAGCATTGATTCACACGATCGAGCATTAATGTTCAATTGTACGACAAACCATTTGCTCTGTCACATCACAGGTAACCCGGCCCTCTCTATAAAAGGGAAATTTCTCCACTTTAAAGGAAGGATCTGGTTTTCTGGCCTTCTCTCTCTCTTCCCCCATATTGACCTCTCACTGACTTAAGCATCGGAGGGCCGGCGCCGGACAGCCCGGCCACCGGCTTCTTGCAGGTCTCCAGGAGGACGCCGCTCGCCGACGAGCCGCCACCCGCCACTCAGGCAGCGGAGCTCCTCCCTTTCGGCCGACGGTCGCCCCCGGGTCCAATTTCCAGCAACAGTTGGCGCTAGAGGAAGGGCCTGAGTCGCGACCATGAAGCTGAGAAGCAAGGGAGCTTCTAATGCCTCTCGACGTCCTTCACCTAGCCCCGGACACTCTATCCAGAACTCGCCACCTCCGGCCGATTCGACTCCCCAATTTCGGCCGGAGCAGTTTGATGCCCTGGTGCAGCAGGTCCAGGCCTTGGCCGCTGCTGTCCAAGGCCTGCAACCTAGGGGCATTCCAACGGCACCATTCCCTCCGGCACCAGTTCAGCCGGTGCCTCCTGTAAGCGGACTGCCCCTGCAAGGCCAAGATCCCCATGCTCAGGCCTCCCCCTGGAGGGAACACCCGGTGAGGGGCCCTGGTGACTGGCCACAACCGTCAGAAGCCGAGTCAGTCCCAGGGCAACCTGCGCCGGAGTGGACCGCCGCGGCGATCCCTCAGAGCGACGAGCTCGACAAGAAGGTCGAGAAGCTGGAGCGCCAAATTGAGGCGCTCCACGGCAGGAGGTCGGGACGCGATGGTGACTTCGAGTTCACCGCGAGGTCTCCCTTCTTCCAACAAATCGAAGATGAGCCGATCCCGCCAAGATTTAAGATACCCTAGGTGGAGCCTTACAACGGCAGAACCGGTCCTCTTGACCACCTGGAAAGCTATCGGGCCCTAATGGCCCTACAGGGAGCCTCGGAGGCCATGCTTTGTAAGGCATTTCCAACAACACTCCGAGGAGCAGCCCGACTTTGGTTTACCGGGCTGAAGCCTAGCACCGTCTCCTCTTTCGAACGGCTCGGCAAGCAATTCGCCAGTAATTTTGCTGCCAGCCGACCCTAGCGACGGACCTCGGACTCCCTCCTCTATATAAAACAAAAGGAGGGAGAGTCCCTCAGGGAATATTTGGACCGTTTCACCGCCGCAACATGGGAAGTTCGGAAGCTTGACCAGTCAATTGCCATGTCAGCACTGAAGACTGGGGCCCGATCTTATAGATTACTCTTCTCCATCGAGAAGAATTTTTCTGCTGACCTCACTGAGATGCTGGTTCGGGCACGGAAGTATGCGAAAGCCGAGGAAGCCATTGCCTCTAGACGGAGCGGGGTTGCGCAGACCTCCAAGAAGCAGAAAAGGCATCGCGAGGAGCGTGGCCACCCCAGAAGCCCGTCCCCGTGCCGAGCTAAGAACCCGCCTCATCTGAAGAGTCCACCCCGGTTGCGGGGACCACCTCGGCAAAGGTCCCCGCCTCGTCCGAGGTTTCCACCACGGTCCCGCATACCCAACGGGAGGTACAAAAATTACACTCCACTTACTGCTCCTCGGACCGAGATTCTCATGGAGATCGAGGGCCGGAACTATTTTCGGCCCCCGCCCCCGAGATGAGATCCCGGGGCCTGGCGTAACTCCCGGAAGTACTGCCGTTTCCACCGGGACCACGGCCATGATACGGAGAACTGCTTCCAGCTCCGGGACGAGATCGAGGCACTCATCCGTCGAGGAGTGCTCGACCGGTTCGTACGAAACCGGCGCGAAGAGAGAAGGCCAGTAGAGAATACCGAACAGCCCGAAGATCCAAATGCCAACAGGCCTATCGCCGGCACCATCAATACCATCCGAGGCGGGGCCTCGGTCGGAGAAGCTCCAGAGGAAGGAACCGCCCCGAAGCGCCTGCGCGCCTCGAAAACCATCTCATTCTCGGATGAGGACTTGGAGGGAGTTGAAACTCTCCATGACGACACTATGGTCGTCTCTATGGTTATAAACATATTTGATGTAAAACGTGTGTTAATTGATAATTGGAGCTCGGCAAATATTTTGTACTTCGACGCCTATTCTCGAATGGGGATGGAAGAAAAGCAATTGCGGAGGATGAACGCCCCGCTGGTCGGATTCACTAGAGACTCAGTCCCAGTGGAGGGCGAGGTCGATCTCCTGGTCATGGTCGGGCTCGCCCCCCGAGAAAGTACCGTGAGGATGGGTTTCCTCGTGGGGCGCCTGCCCTCGGCTTATAATGCCATTCTCGGACGACCAGGGCTCAACGCTCTTCGAGCCGTGGTCTCAATCCGCCACCTGCTTATGCGATTCCCCACCAGCCAAGGAGTCGGCGAAGTCCGTGGGGACCAGGCGGTAGCAAGACGATGCTACATGGCGACCCATGAGGCGAAGCAACCGGCCAAGGTGTCGGTTTCGACAACAGACGACAAGCTCTCAGCCGAGACCTTAGAGGCACGGGTCGGCCCTCAGAAGAATCGGGTAGAGCCCGGTGAGCTACTCATTCAAATTCCTTTGCGAGAAAATTTTTCCGAGCTAACCGTGCAAGTCGGCTCCGGCCTTGATGCTCGCGAGAGAGATCGCCTCATCAACTTCCTGTGGAACAACATGGACGTCTTCACCTGGTCGCCCGCAGATATGCCAGGGATAGACCCGGAGGTCGCGGTCCACCGACTCTAAGTGAAGCCCTGCAAATCCGTGCGGCAAAAGAAGCGAAATGCCGCCCCAGAGCGACAACGAGCAGTAGCTGAGGAAGTCGATAAACTCCTCAAGACTGGCTTCATCCGAAAGATATCCTATCCAGAGTGGCTCGCCAATGTGGTCCTTGTCAAAAAGGCTAGCGAGAAATGGCGCATGTGCGTGGACTACACCGACTGAACAAGGCCTGTCCAAAGGACAGCTTCCCACTCCCTAGCATCGATCAGCTCGTGGACTCCACCTCGGGACACGAGCTGTTGACATTTATGGACGCCTTCTCCGGATACAACCAGATCCGGATGGCGCCAGAAGATGAGGAAAAGACGGCCTTCATCACCGATGGAGGTACCTATTGCTACAAGGTGATGCCCTTCGGCTTAAAAAATGCCGGAGCAACTTACCAAAGGCTGGTCAGCCGGATCTTCAAAGACCAAATAGGCCGAAACATGGAGGTCTATGTTGACGACATGTTGGTGAAAAGCCAAATGGTGCAAGATCATGTGACCGACCTCAGTGAAGCATTCTCTACACTTCAAAGGTACCGAATGAAGCTCAATCCAGCCAAATGTGCGTTCGGAGTCACCTCGGGCAAGTTTCTTGGCTTCGTAATTACACAGCGGAGAATCGAGGCCAATTCCGAGAAGATCCGAGCGCTCCAAGAGATGACGCCCTCGAGGACAGTCAAGGAAGTGTAACGGCTTACAGGCCGAGTCGCAGCTCTCGAAAAATTCGTCTCCCGATCGGCCGAGCGCTGCCTTCCATTCTTTGCGCCTCTCAAGAAGCCAAAGAATTTTTTATGGTCGGCCGAATGTCAGCAAGCCTTTGAGGAGCTCAAGTGTCTTCTCGCCTCTCCTCCGCTGCTCACGAAGCCTCAGCAGGGCGAGCTCCTCTACCTATACTTAGCAGTTTCTCCTGTAGCAGTGAGCTCGGTCTTGGTTCGGAAGGAGAGCAAGCTCTAAAAGCCGGTATATTACACAAGCCGGGTCTTGAGGAATGCCGAGACCCGGTACTCCAAGCTGGAAAAGACCGCCTTTGCCCTGGTCGTCTCAGCTCGGAGGCTTCGGCCCTATTTTCAAGCTCACACGGTGGCCGTGCTGACCGACCAACTGGTAAAGTAGATCCTGCAGCGATCAAATCGTGCTGGTCGAATCACAAAGTGGGCCGTCAAGGTCGGGGAGTTCGACCTTGAGTACCGACCCAGGCCGGCCATCAAGGTGCAGGCGCTCGCCGACTTTATAGTCGAGTGCACTGTGCCGGACGAGCCCGAGCCTGAGCCAGCGCCAATGGAGCAAACCCCGAGCTCGACATGGACTTTGCATGTTGATGGTTCTTCGAACTCGGGGGTAGCGGAGCGGGCCTCATCCTCACCAGTCCAGATGGAGTGGTCGCCGAGCAGGCCCTGCGCTTCGAGTTCCCCGCCTCTAACAATGCGGCGGAGTACGAAGCACTCATCGCCGGGCTCAAGTTGGCCAGGGAGCTAGGAGTGAGGGACCTGAGGGTCTTCAGCGACTTCCAGCTGGTCGTGAACCAAATCTCAGGTGATTTTGAGGCCAGAGAGCCCACGATGCAGGAGTATCTTCAGAAAGTGCAGGATCTCACTTCGACTCTGAGCTCCTTCCATATCCAACACATCGCCAGGACGGAGAACCTCAGAGCAGATCAACTATCAAAGTTGGCGTCCTCTCGCATGAGCGAGCTTCCCAAAGCAGCAGCGCTGGAGTACCTCCAAAAACCTAGCACGGAGCCCGAGCTGGCCCTTTGCATTGAAGTTGAGCCGAGCTGGATGGACGAGCTTATTAGCTACTTGCGGGATGAGGTCCTCCCCAGTGATGAACGCGAGGCTCGTCGAGTCAAGCGTTTAGCTGCTCGGTACATATTATATGAAGGCAAGCTTTATCGGAGATCCTTTACCTCTCCCCTCCTCAGGTGCCTCCGCCCGACAGAGGCGGATTATGCAATGCGCGAAGTCCACGAGGAGATTTGTGGAAATCATCTGGGGGGACGAGCATTAGCGCACAAGATTTTGCGCCAAGGATACTACTGGCCGACACTCCAGAAGGACACCCTGAACTTCGTCCGATGATGCGACCGATTTCAGAGAAACGCCAATGTCCAACGCCAGCCCTCGGCCCTGTTGACCTCGATCAGCTCCCCTTGGCCATTCGCCCAATGGGGAATTGACATCTTGGGACCATTCCCTCTGGCAACCGGGCAAAGAAAATTCCTAGTCGTCTCCATCGACTATTTCACTAAATGGGTGGAAGCTGAGCCAGTTGCCCGGATCGCTGAGCCAGTTGCCCGGAGCACCGAGCAGAAGATGCGAGACTTCGTCTGGAAGTCAATAATTTATAGATTCGGACTCCCCCGCATCCTCATATCAGACAACGGTCGCCAGTTCGACAATGTCTGTTTTAGAGAGTTCTGCTCCGAGCTTGGCATCGACCACCGCTTCACCTCGGTCGCGCATCCTCAGACGAACGGAGAAATCGAGGTAACGAATCGTACTATTTTGCAGGGGCTCAAGGCCATGCTCGACCAGTCCAAGGGACAGTGGGTCGAAGACCTGTACAACGTCCTATGGGCTTATCGGACCACGTTCCGTGTACCCACCGGCGAAACTTCTTTCAATTTGACGTATGGGACAGAAGCCGTCATCCCACTAGAGATTGGACTCCCTTCTCCAAGGGTGGAGTATTTTGACGCCAGCTCCAGCTCCTCACAGCTTAGAAATAACCTGGACCTGATCGAGGAGACGAGGGAAGCCGCCCGAGTTCGCATGGTAAGGTACCAGCAAAAGACAGTGCAATACTACAACGCCAAAGTCAAAGTCAAATCCTTCAAAGCGGAGGACCTCGTTCTCAGAAGGGCAGAGGCCTCCCGACCAACCGAGCAAGAAAAGCTGGCTCCGAACTGGGAGGAACCCTACCGGATCGCACGCGTCCAGCGGCCCGGGGCGTACAAGCTGGAATCTCTTGACGGGACCCCCATTCCACGAAGCTGGAGTTCCGAAAATCTCCGGGTGTACTACCAATAGAATCCCGAAGGGTCCTCCGTTTCAATCATAAATCTCACCTTCCTGCAATGACTTATTCGCAATTGCTTAATTGTGCTGAATTTCTCCTGATGTCTAAATGCTATGACTCCCAAACGACCCAGCCCAGCTCGTATATACGACCCTGTTCGGATACAACCAGAACCGAGCGAAGCCGGGCGCCTTAGCAAAAAATTTGGAACGCCGATATCGAGCCCGGCTCGATCACCATCTATCGAGCTCGGCTCGATCTCCACCGACCATCGAGCTCGGCTCGATCTCCCCCAGCTATCGAGCTCGGCTCGATCTCCGTCTTCTATCGAGCTCGGCTCGATCTCCACCGACTATCGAGCTCGGCTCGATCTCCACCGACTATCGAGCTCGGCTCGATCTCCATCTATCGAGCTCGGCCCGATCTCCATCTATCGATCTCCAAAAATTGGTTCAGGCTCATGGCCTGAATCTTCGCCTTGTCGGCTGGAAGGAGCGCGACGCGGAAAAGTTGCCGCGCCGTCTCGATATTCTCGAGGGCTGAGTCGCCCTCGGACACCATCCACTCCACCACGTAGTACCGCCTTTCTTGTTGGCCCTCGTTCTCCGGCGGGTCGGGGAGGCCGGACCTTGTCGCACCCGGGGAAGGCGGCCTCGCAGCCCCTTGGCTGCTGCCCGGCTCGGATGCCGAGCCCTTGGGTCGGATGGGAGGCCGACCAGGAATCTGTGAGATCGGCGCCGGGCACGTGAGCACCATAGTCGCCCCCCCCCTCCCCGAACTTCCGGGCTCGGAGCTCGGACCTCCCCTCCTAGCAGCTTCGAAGGGGTCAACTCGAGGAGCAGAGACCTTTGCCTTCTTCTTCAGTTCGAGCGGCTCTCCTCCGAGCTCGGCAGCTCTCTTCCGGAACCGAGCGTACAGAGCTTCGCTTTGGTTACCATTTTTGCGATGTCTGCAAGGACGAGCAGGATAAGAATGCAGAATGTTAATTAAAAAAAAAAGAGAAAAAAGAGGCTTCCTACTGTTACCCTTACCATGAGGACGCGCCGAGCTCAGGCCTACATTCACTAAAGCGTCCTCGCTTATGAGGCCGCTCAGAAGAATACCGTCCCCGAGGCTGCGAACGGCGTCAAGGATCCCCTGCTCGCGCGTGGAAAGCCTAGGGATTTTGTTGGCGGTCCTGAGTCGGCTCGGCCTCCACCTAGGATCAAACCCCCACGTCCGCTCGGAACCTAAAAAGAAAAATTTCTTCTTCCAGTCGTGAATGGACGACGGAGCGCCCTGGAAGAGTGGCCGGCCCGCCCGAAGGGCGACATAGAGCCACTCTCCGTCTCCCGGGTTCGACTTCAGCATGAAGAGCCGCCGGAAAACATTCACGGAAGACGGGATCCCGTACGCCATGCACAGCGACAGGAACCCGATGATCGTCCTCCATGCGTTCGGAGCAAGTTGCGCCGGGATAAGTTGGTACTCCCCGAGCAACTCGTTCACGAACCCATGGAAGGAAAATCGTAGGCCGGCCCAGAGTGCCTCCAAGTACACTCCGATCCGACCTAGGGGGGTTCGTCACCTGATCCTCCAACCCAGCGGGTTCCAAACGGAACCCTCACTGAGGAAAGAACCACTCCTCGACCATCTCAACCTCTAACTCACTCATTGCGGACCCGATTTCATTCGGACCGAGACCCATTAGGAAAGAAGGAAGAGAAAAGAAGGGAAAAGGGGTTCCGGGCGGATGAAAAAGACACCTATGGGGTTCGCCGGAGATAATGGAGGATCGGTTGCTTCGGACTGAGAAGGAGATGGGAAGAAGATGAAGACAATGGGAGGAGACGGCCCAGGAGGGATATATATATATAAACCCCTCTGACGGCCCAGATCTGCGAAGTGGAGCGCTGCTCCCCCTTCAGATCATGACACGCGTCAACCCTGAAAATTAAGGCGCTGCATTCAATTCGAACCAACACTTCGAATACAGAAGCGTCTCGTCGGATCGTGTGGTCTCATCATGAGCCCACGACGCGAGGACCTTCGAAAAACGAAAAGGTACTCTGATAAAACGTTTCCGAATAAAGAGACGCCGCCTATTAAAGGTGCCTTGAAACGCGCGATAATTCAAAATCCCCCTAATCCACATTAACACAACCGAAACTACTTCCCGCGCTCGAACCTGCGAGCAGCTCGAGCTCGGAAGTCGGGGGGTAGTGTCGGGGGAAAAATATATCGCCACGCTTGACCGAGCAGACCCCTCCGAGCAGGGGCCGACCGAGCAGACCCCTCCGGGCAGGGGCCGACCAAGCAGACCCCTCCGAGCACGGGCCGACCGAGCAGACCCCCTTCGGCCTGGCGATACCCGAATAGCCCTACCAACCCTAGGACGTCTGACCTGCGCGCTGAGGTTACATCCTCCCGCAGCACGACCGAAAGACTATGTTTTGTCTTCGCTAAAAATTAATGTGTATGAGTCCCGCGGACATCTGGTGCACTCAACAATCAAAGCGCATGGTACCTACAGACCCTCAGCCTACTCAACAATTAAAGCGTATGGCTTCCATCGCCTACGGACATCGACATCGAGCCACTCACGGCAAACACGCATGACTACGAATGATGGCATGACTCCACGACAACTTGAGCTTCGGCCTAATCTCCTACAGTAATAGCATTGATTCACACGATCGAGCATTAATGTCCAATTGTACGACAAACCATTTGCTCTGTCTCATCACAGGTAACCCGGCCCTCTCTATAAAAGGAAAATTTCTCCACTTTAAAGTAAGGATCTGGTTTTCCGGCCTTCTCTCTCTCTTCTGCCATATTGACCCCTCACTGACTTAAGCATCGGAGGGCCGGCCCCGGATAGCCCGGCCACTTGCTTCTTGCAGGTCTCCAGGAGGACGCCGCCCGCCGACGAGCCGCCACCCGCCACTCAGGCAGCGGAGCTCCTCCCTTTCGGCCGACGGTCGCCCCCGGGTTCAATTTCTAGCAACAATAATGATGAATTGGAAAGAATAAAATCCAATCAATACTTTCCATTGACACGTTCTCTAAAATTATTTTTAGCCCGAAGTGTTCCATTAGAGCTCAAGTTGCCCAGCCAAAAAAAGAAGTGTTCCATTAAAGCAAATGATGCCTAATTGATACCTCCCTTTTATTTCCTCGCACCCGTATTTATTAGGATACCTCTGCCCGCAGGATTGGATTCCAGCATATCTCTAGGTAGATTCGCCTTTCATTTAAAAGGGAATGAAATGAAAACAAGGGCAATTGATACGTTACAAAACCAAGACAATTATCCTGGGCGGCTGAGCCCAATTTCCTCTATAAATTGCACCCAAATTCGAGGATAGCCATTGCTCTCTTCCCCTCCCAACCAATAATGGCGCTGCTCATGAGCAATACCGCGATAAAGCTCTACGTAACCCCCTCTCTTCCCTTCCTCTCATGCACACAAACAGAAACAAAAAGAAAAAAGGTTTCATATATTTTCCTTCTTTTTATCTAATTAATTCCTACTTTTCATACAGGTGCCGAGGCTGGTGATCTTATGGATGGTGGCACTGGTGGGTCTCATTGGAGCCGCGGAGTGCACGAGGCTAGGGAACCACGGCCACCATCACTGGAGGGCCGGCGGCGGCTGGCCCGAGTGGGCGGCGGCGGCGGGTGCCGCCGGCCGCCGGGCCCACACGGCGAGCCTGAAGGACTTCGGGGCGGTGGGGGACGGCACCACCTCCAACACGCACGCCTTCGCGGCTGCCATCGCCCACCTCAGCCGCTTGGCCGCCGACGGCGGGGCGATGCTCGTCGTGCCACCCGGCAAGTGGCTCACGGGGCCTTTCAATCTCACCAGCAAATTCACCCTCTTCCTCCACCGCGACGCCGAGATCCTCGCCTCCCAGGTGCGGTCGCCGCCCTCTCCCCCTCCCTCCTCCGTCTCTCGCTTCGCCTCTGTCGGTTTATGCTTCACGTGTTTGCTCCTTCGCATGCACCGATTGGTTTTCTTCCCAATTAGCAAGTACGTATTATTAAGTATTATCCGTCCGGCCATAGATGTAACGCATTGTATGGACGGTGAAGATCATAGATGGGCACGACCCGTGGAAGTTGTCGCTCAGCCAGTAATTTAGCAACTTTATTCGAGCCTCCTTAGACGTATTAAAAGCGGTCGTAGGAATTTTATTTAACTTGGATGGTATGATATTTATTTCTCAACCTATCAAATCAAATATTTGATAAGTTTGTGCACTGAGTGCATAAAAAAAAGCAATTAATCACTCAGTTAACTTAAAAAGAATTACAATTCTTTACGGTGCATGTTATGTAGCACAAATGATTGTGCAGCCTAACTGGACACTGCAGGCATCTTGGATGGATGGTAGCAAAAGAAAAAAATTCCAAATCTATATTGTTTAAGGAATATCACCCAACTATCCTTACAAATTTGGGATAGGATAGAAAGATTGTTTTTTCCTATTATAATTAGGTTTTTTTAAAAAAAAATTGCTTTATAATTTCCAATGACCTTTTAAAGAGACATTCCTAATAGGGATATCAATAATGTGATTTCGGTGCCCTTAGTTAAAAAATCGAAACTGGAATTGAAATTTACTATCATCCTCAAAGCCAAAACCGAAATTGAATAATTTTTGAATAAAAAATCATAACTGTCACCAAAAAAAATAAAATCAAAAAATCGCCAAAAAACCGAAATTCATTTATTTTTTTTTCATCTTACATATATTTTTAAATAACTAAATTCATTTAATTTTAGATTTACAAATAATATCACAAGTATTAAATATTGGGTACATTTAGTTTCGATTTCAAGTTTAGTGTCAAATTTGATGCCGAGTTTGGTTTCAAATCGAGAAATCATCAGAATCGCAACTAAAACTGAAATCGAATGGTTTTTAATTTTTAAACTCATCAACGAAACTATTCTCATTTAATTTTGGTTAAACCGTGCCGTTTAATTCAGAAATAAATAAAATATTCATATATCCATCTTTGTTGACATCCATAATTCCAAACAACCATAATAGACAAATATTATGCAAAATGGTTGCATAGCTTACGTAGAATTCTCCTGTCAATGTATTTTTTTTTTTAATACGGATGCGTTATTGCATGCGCCCATAAGACTAAATATTCCTTGATTTACAATCCAACCTGTGTCTGTTGTAAGTTGTAACTCCATCTTGCAAGATGCAAAGATCCCTTGGAAACTGACAGAAATTGTGAAAGATAGTTTAGTCCTAACAACAAAAAGATTAGCTGAGACTTGAACCTTTTGCCTCATCCACCGTTCAGTCATTTCTCACGATATGGTGTTGCAGGACCTGAACGAATGGCCAGTCATCGATCCCCTGCCCTCTTATGGGAGAGGAAGGGACTCAGCTGGTGGAAGATACAGCAACTTCATCATGGGAACTAACCTCACAGATGTGGTCATCACAGGTATTGCAAGTATTCTTTTCAAGGCTTTTGTAACAATACTGATTCCCATTTTACTGAATAAATTTTTCGACGGATCATAATCCCTGTCCATCATTTATGCAAAAGATGATGGATTTTAAATCTAACCGGCCATCTAATTCACTCGAGAATCGTTGGTCAATAAGGTTTGGAGTTGGACTAAGATTGATCCTTTCAGCTAACATGAATCGCTTTTTAACAACGTCTGTTGGCCGATATGTTGCAGGGGATAATGGAACGATCAATGGGCAGGGGAGATTCTGGTGGGATAAGTTCCGTAATAATCAGCTGAAGTACACTCGTGGTTACCTGCTTGAAATAATGTACTCAGACCGTGTCCTTATTTCCAACATTACATTCAAAGACTCTCCCTCATGGAACGTCCATCCGGTTTACAGCAGGTTTGATCATCTCCTCAAAGGAAAACTGAGAAACTCCATGCCATCATAAGTAGAGAAACTCCATGCCATCATAAGTCACAACCCATATAACTGATTTTTTTCGAGGTTGAATGCTGACAGAAGCAATTGACCTATATGCAGCAATATCGTAGTGTCGAACGTCACCATTCTTGCACCATTTGACTCTGCAAACACCGATGGGATCGATCCAGGTACTTCTGCTGCTTATAGAAGATCTATTGTTTATAAATTGTATTCACCGGACAATCAAAATGCTAACTGGAAATATTAGACTTGTTTTGCACATGCTTGTATATACTGTTCGACTCTATTTTTCTACTGTATAAATATTTAGGATATGCTTCTTCTCATGGTTTCTTAAAGGAGGAAGAAGAAAAGAAAAGGAAAGATACATTAAATAGGTAAAAGCCAAGTGAAAGAGAATCGATTTTCTTTAAAAAAAATCACATTACTGATCTTCGAAGATTATTGGCTGCATTCTTTCTCACATTCCATGTTAACAGACCTCTTTTTGAACTCATATCAAGAAATAAAACACCTCTTTGTAAGAAATATAATCATCACGAGTTAAGGTCATCTTGCTATCCATTCTTCCTGTATATATTGGTAATACCTTTGTGGTGTTAGTTATAGCCATTCACAACCATCGTAAAGAATACTCATGAAACCGTACGAAAGTTCATTTCCCATTTTTTTCTGGGGAAGTTCAAAGCTGACTTAGGATACAGTAATTTTCCAAAGTTTGATTGATAGTTTTGGTGCTTCCCGTCCTCACAGACTCCTGCTCCCATGTCCTCATCGAGGACTGCTTCATAGTCTCCGGCGATGACTGTATCGCCATTAAAAGCGGCTGGGACGAGTATGGAATTGCTTTCAACATGCCAACCCAGCATGTAAACATCAGGAGGCTCACCTGCATCTCCCCCTTCAGCGCCACCATCGCCCTTGGAAGCGAAATGTCCGGCGGAATCCAAGACGTCAGGGCTGAAAACATTACAGCCATCAACACGGAATCTGGGGTCAGAATCAAGACAGCCGTCGGAAGGGGAGGATTCGTGAAGGACATTTTCGTGAGAGGGATGACCTTGAACACCATGAAGTACGTCTTCTGGATGTCGGGCAATTATGGGCAGCACCCTGATGACAAGTACGACCCCAACGCAATCCCAGTTGTCCGGAATATCAGGTACAGCAATGTGGTCGCCGAGAATGTCACCATAGCCGGACACTTGGAGGGAATTCCGGGGGCACCCTTCACTGGGATATGCTTGTCTAACGTCACCATAGATGTTGCGCACTCGAAGAAGAAGCTGAAGTGGAACTGCACTGAGATTGAGGGCGTGGCAAGCGCTGTGACTCCTACCCCTTGTGCTTTGCTCCGAGATCAAGGAACCGGTGCAGCGCCATGTCCATTCCCCGCGGATAGTTTTACCTATTGATACATTCCATGAGTGCAGAAAGAGTTAAAAACTGTGTGACAGCTGGTGCGAGTTCTGTTTTCCTTGAAATAATTCCTTCCTGTCCAACATCACGTAGGAGCAGAGCGTGTATGCGTTTTCTAGTTCTTGATGATTGGATTTTCAATCCGGAAATTTAGTGTTTAATAAATGATCCATTTCCATCACCAAAAAAATAAAAAATCCACTTCTCCTGGGGATTTGAGTTCCATTTTTTTAACGAGTAAGCTATAGCATCTGCTTGCGTGTATGTGAAGCTTGACCTAAATTTATCACTAACAAGTACTAGTTTAATAGCTACAGGGACTATTATTGCAACTGATTATATATAACAACTGCTACTGCAATATAATGGAAGTTCTAATAAAGTGGATGCACCTAAGAAAAAGAAGAAAAGATCTTAATAACCCTCTGAGTTAATGAATTTATTGAGAGGATGAGCAGATCATTGGAGAGAATATTTTGCTTAAACTCTGTTCTCATATTTCTATAACGTGAAACTATAGGTTAAACATACTGAAAAAGTTTATCAATCATTTATTGACTCCATTTGATTCTCTTGTTGAATGCGCAAAGGTTAAAAGAGAACACGCAGGCTTTGTATATTGCAGATGAAATTGATCTTGGTATAAAGATGATACTTTTTTCTTATTAACTGACTAAAAAGTGTCTCAACCAACAGATATCATCAAGAGAACAAGCTCTATCTTGAAAGACAAATCCTTTCGATATACTATGCTAGAGTTATTTAAAGTTGTAAACCAAACTAGCAATATAAAATATAAGGATTTATTTAACGCTACATGAATAAAAACTTCAAGCTGTGCTCTCTGTAGCAAAATACGTCTCCTTTCATCTTATTACAATAATTAAACTTTTATAAATTAACTAGGGGCCAAAGGTAAGTTTATTAACAAGGGTATTTCGACCTTACAATGTGCTTTAGAACCTTATTTAGCCATTGAGAAGTTCAGTAGGCTTGTCCGAATTGCTTGCCATGTAGTTGAGGAACGGATTCTCGAGATCATTGAAGATGTTTAAGAACAACACAATCAAGCGATTGCTCTCTTCAGCCAGCCTCGACCCTGAAGCTTGACCTAAATTTATCATAAATGGTATCAGAGCGGACAAGCCTATGTGAGGACACTGTAGCCTATGTGGTATCAGAGCGGACCCGGTCTATAACCTATGTGGACTAGGGGACACTGTAGAATGGATCCATTGGGTGTTGAATGGGGGGAGTATGTGAGGACCCGTGCGGGCGTGTGTTTAGTCTCACAACGGTTATTTGCTAGATAGATCTTGAATACTTATATATGATCAAGAAATCAAAATAATATCTTCCGACTAGCCATTTTATGTCAACAAAATGCTCGTGTCCTGGCACCGACAATAGCGACGAACGGAGGCGTCTCCCGATCGAGGTGGCGGCAGCGAATGTGGGTGGTGCAAGAGGTCAGCTGCAGTGCCATGTCCAAATGGAGGAGACGATCCTTGGCCAAGTTGACGGTGCATTGACAAGAATCGGTGGTTATGGTGCTTGCTTCAAAACTTTTGGTAGGTCCGTGGGCAAAATTGGAGGGGTGCAAATATGATATATTTTTTATATGGAAAGGCCGTTTACCAAAAAACAATAATAATTGTTGGGGGAAAAATATGTCGCCATGCTTGGGTGAGCAGACCCCTCCGGGCAGGGGCCGACCGAGCAGACCCCTCCGAGCACGGGCCGACCGAGCAGACCCCCTTCGGCCTGGCGACACCCGGATAGCCCGACCAACCCTAGGAAGTCTGACATGCGCGCTGAGGTTACATCCTCCCGCAGCACGACCGAAAGACTACGTTTTGTCTTCGCCAACAATTAATGTGTATGAGTCCCGCGGACATCCGGTTCACTCAACAATCAAAGCGCATGGCACCTGCAGGCCCTCAGCCAACTCAACAATTAAAGCGTATGGCTTCCATCACCTACGGACATCGAGCCTCTCACAGCAAACCCGCATGACTACGAATGATGGCATGACTCCACGACGACTTGAGCTACGGCCTAATCTCCTACAGTAATAGCATTGATTCACACGATCGAGCATTAATGTTCAATTGTACGACAAACCATTTGCTCTGTCACATCACAGGTAACCCGGCCCTCTCTATAAAAGGGGAATTTCTCCACTTTAAAGGAAGGATCTGGTTTTCCGGCCTTCTCTCTCTCTTCCCCCATATTGACCTCTCACTGACTTAAGCATCGGAGGGCCGGCGCCGGACAGCCCGGCCACCGGCTTCTTGCAGGTCTCCAGGAGGACGCCGCTCGCCGACGAGCCGCCACCCGCCACTCAGGCAGCGGAGCTCCTCCCTTTCGGCCGACGGTCGCCCCCGGGTCCAATTTCCAGCAACAGTTGGCGCTAGAGGAAGGGCCTGAGTCGCGACCATGAAGCTGAGAAGCAAGGGAGCTTCTAATGCCTCTCGACGTCCTTCACCTAGCCCCGGACACTCTATCCAGAACTCGCCACCTCCGGCCGATTCGACTCCCCAATTTCGGCCGGAGCAGTTTGATGCCCTGGTGCAGCAGGTCCAGGCCTTGGCCGCTGCTGTCCAAGGCCTGCAACCTAGGGGCATTCCAACGGCACCATTCCCTCCGGCACCAGTTCAGCCGGTGCCTCCTGTAAGCGGACTGCCCCTGCAAGGCCAAGATCCCCATGCTCAGGCCTCCCCCTGGAGGGAACACCCGGTGAGGGGCCCTGGTGACTGGCCACAACCGTCAGAAGCCGAGTCAGTCCCAGGGCAACCTGCGCCGGAGTGGACCGCCGCGGCGATCCCTCAGAGCGACGAGCTCGACAAGAAGGTTGAGAGCTGGAGCGCCAAATTGAGGCGCTCCACGGCAGGAGGTCGGGACGCGATGGTGACTTCGAGTTCACCGCGAGGTCTCCCTTCTTCCAACAAATCGAAGATGAGCCGATCCCGCCAAGATTTAAGATACCCTAGGTGGAGCCTTACAACGGCAGAACCGATCCCCTTGACCACCTGGAAAGCTATCGGGCCTTAATGGCCCTACAGGGAGCCTCGGAGGCCATGCTTTGTAAGGCATTTCCAACAACACTCCGAGGAGCAACCCGACTTTGGTTTACCGGGCTGAAGCCTAGCACCGTCTCCTCTTTCGAACAGCTCGGCAAGCAATTCGCCAGCAATTTTGCTGCCAGCCGACCCTAGCGGCGGACCTCGGACTCCCTCCTCTATATAAAACAAAAGGAGGGAGAGTCCCTCAGGGAATATTTGGACCGTTTCACCGCCGCAACATGGGAAGTCCGGAAGCTTGACCAGTCAATTGCCATGTCAGCACTGAAGACTGGGGCCCGATCTTATAGATTACTCTTCTCCATCGAGAAGAATTTTTCTGCTGACCTCACTGAGATGCTGGTTCGGGCACGGAAGTATGCGAAATCCGAGGAAGCCATTGCCTCTAGACGGAGCGGGGTTGCGCAGACCTCCAAGAAGCAGGAAAGGCATCGCGAGGAGCGTGGCCACCCCAGAAGCCCGTCCCCGTGCCGAGCTAAGAACCCGCCTCGTCTGAAGAGTCCACCCCGGTTGCGGGGACCACCTCGGCAAAGGTCCCCGCCTCGTCCGAGGTTTCCACCACGGTCCCGCATACCCAACGGGAGGTACAAAAATTACACTCCACTTACTGCTCCTCGGACCGAGATTCTCATGGAGATCGAGGGCCGGAACTATTTTCGGCCCCCGCCCCCGAGATGAGATCCCGGGGCCTGGCGTAACTCCCGGAAGTACTGCCGTTTCCACCGGGACCACGGCCATGATACGGAGAACTGCTTCCAGCTCCGGGACGAGATCGAGGCACTCATCCGTCGAGGAGTGCTCGACCGGTTCGTACGAAACCGGCGCGAAGAGAGAAGGCCAGTAGAGAATACCGAACAGCCCGAAGATCCAAATGCCAGCAGGCCTATCGCCGGCACCATCAATACCATCCGAGGCGGGGCCTCGGTCGGAGAAGCTCCAGAGGAAGGAACCGCCCCGAAGCGCCTGCGCGCCTCGAAAACCATCTCATTCTCGGATGAGGACTTGGAGGGAGTTGAAACTCTCCATGACGACACTATGGTCGTCTCTATGGTTATAAACATATTTGATGTAAAACGTGTGTTAATTGATAATTGGAGCTCGGCAAATATTTTGTACTTCGACGCCTATTCTCGAATGGGGATGGAAGAAAAGCAATTGCGGAGGATGAACGCCCCGCTGGTCGGATTCACTAGAGACTCAGTCCCAGTGGAGGGCGAGGTCGATCTCCTGGTCATGGTCGGGCTCGCCCCCCGAGAAAGTACCGTGAGGATGGGTTTCCTCGTGGGGCGCCTGCCCTCGGCTTATAATGCCATTCTCGGACGACCAGGGCTCAACGCTCTTCGAGCCGTGGTCTCAATCTGCCACCTGCTTATGCGATTCCCCACCAGCCAAGGAGTCGGCGAAGTCCGTGGGGACCAGGCGGTAGCAAGACGATGCTACATGGCGACCCATGAGGCGAAGCAACCGGCCAAGGTGTCGGTTTCGACAACAGACGACAAGCTCTCAGCCGAGACCTTAGAGGCACGGGTCAGCCCTCAGAAGAATCGGGTAGAGCCCGGTGAGCTACTCATTCAAATTCCTTTGCGAGAAAATTTTTCCGAGCTAACCGTGCAAGTCGGCTCCGGCCTTAATGCTCGCGAGAGAGATCGCCTCATCAACTTCCTGTGGAACAACATGGACGTCTTCGCCTGGTCGCCCGCAGATATGCCAGGGATAGACCCGGAGGTCGCGGTCCACCGACTCTAAGTGAAGCCCTGCAAATCCGTGCGGCAAAAGAAGCGAAATGCCGCCCCAGAGCGACAACGAGCAGTAGCTGAGGAAGTCGATAAACTCCTCAAGACTGGCTTCATCCGAAAGATATCCTATCCAGAGTGGCTCGCCAATGTGGTCCTTGTCAAAAAGGCTAGCGAGAAATGGCGCATGTGCGTGGACTACACCGACTGAACAAGGCCTGTCCAAAGGACAGCTTTCCACTCCCTAGCATCGATCAGCTCGTGGACTCCACCTCGGGACACGAGCTGTTGACATTTATGGACGCCTTCTCCGGATACAACCAGATCCGGATGGCGCCAGAAGATGAGGAAAAGACGGCCTTCATCACCGATGGAGGTACCTATTGCTACAAGGTGATGCCCTTCGGCTTAAAAAATGCCGGAGCAACTTACCAAAGGCTGGTCAGCCGGATCTTCAAAGACCAAATAGGCCGAAACATGGAGGTCTATGTTGACGACATGTTGGTGAAAAGCCAAATGGTGCAAGATCATGTGACCGACCTCAGTGAAGCATTCTCTACACTTCAAAGGTACCGAATGAAGCTCAATCCAGCCAAATGTGCGTTCGGAGTCACCTCGGGCAAGTTTCTTGGCTTCGTAATTACACATCGGAGAATCGAGGCCAATTCCGAGAAGATCCGAGCGCTCCAAGAGATGACGCCTCGAGGACAGTCAAGGAAGTGTAACGGCTTACAGGCCGAGTCGCAGCTCTCGAAAAATTCGTCTCCCGATCGGCCGAGCGCTGCCTTCCATTCTTTGCGCCTCTCAAGAAGCCAAAGAATTTTTTATGGTCGGCCGAATGTCAGCAAGCCTTTGAGGAGCTCAAGTGTCTTCTCGCCTCTCCTCCGCTGCTCACGAAGCCTCAGCAGGGCGAGCTCCTCTACCTATACTTAGCAGTTTCTCCTGTAGCAGTGAGCTCGGTCTTGGTTCGGAAGGAGAGCAAGCTCCAAAAGCCGGTATATTACACAAGCCGGGTCTTGAGGAATGCCGAGACCCGGTACTCCAAGCTGGAAAAGACCGCCTTTGCCCTGGTCGTCTCAGCTCGGAGGCTTCGGCCCTATTTTCAAGCTCACACGGTGGCCGTGCTGACCGACCAACTGGTAAAGTAGATCCTGCAGCGATCAAATCGTGCTGGTCGAATCACAAAGTGGGCCGTCAAGGTCGGGGAGTTCGACCTTGAGTACCGACCCAGGCCGGCCATCAAGGTGCAGGCACTCGCCGACTTTATAGTCGAGTGCACTGTGCCGGACGAGCCCGAGCCTGAGCCAGCGCCAATGGAGCAAACCCCGAGCTCGACATGGACTTTGCATGTTGATGGTTCTTCGAACTCGGGGGTTGCGGAGCGGGCCTCATCCTCACCAGTCCAGATGGAGTGGTCACCGAGCAGGCCCTGCGCTTCGAGTTCCCCGCCTCTAACAATGCAGCGGAGTACGAAGCACTCATCGCCGGGCTCAAGTTGGCCAGGGAGCTAGGAGTGAGGGACCTGAGGGTCTTCAGCGACTCCCAGCTGGTCGTGAACCAAATCTCAGGTGATTTTGAGGCCAGAGAGCCCACGATGCAGGAGTATCTTCAGAAAGTGCAGGATCTCACTTCGACTCTGAGCTCCTTCCATATCCAACACATCGCCAGGACGGAGAACCTCAGAGCAGATCAACTATCAAAGTTGGCGTCCTCTCGCATGAGCGAGCTTTCCAAAGCAGCAGCGCTGGAGTACCTCCAAAAACCTAGCACGGAGCCCGAGCTGGCCCTTTGCATTGAAGTTGAGCCGGGCTAGATGGACGAGCTCATTAGCTACTTGCGGGATGAGGTCCTCCCCAGTGATGAACGCGAGGCTCGTCGAGTCAAGCGTTTAGCTGCTCGGTACATATTATACGAAGGCAAGCTTTATCGGAGATCCTTTACCTCTCCCCTCCTCAGGTGCCTCCGCCCGACAGAGGCGGATTATGCAATGCGCGAAGTCCACGAGGGAATTTGTGGAAATCATCTGGGGGGACGAGCATTAGCGCACAAGATTTTGCGCTAAGGATACTACTGGCCGACACTTCAGAAGGACACCCTAGACTTCGTCCGAAGATGCGACCGATTTCAGAGAAACGCCAATGTCCAACGCCGGCCCTCGGCCCTGTTGACCTCGATCAGCTCCCCTTGGCCATTCGCCCAATGGGGAATTGACATCTTGGGACCATTTCCTCTGGCAACCGGGCAAAAGAAATTCCTAGTCGTCTCCATCGACTATTTCACTAAATGGGTGGAAGCTGAGCCAGTTGCCCGGATCGCTGAGCCAGTTGCCCGGAGCACCGAGCAGAAGATGCGAGACTTCATCTGGAAGTCAATAATTTATAGATTCGGACTCCCCCGCATCCTCATATCAGACAACGGTCGTCAGTTCGACAACGTCTGTTTCAGAGAGTTCTGCTCCGAGCTTGGCATCGACCACCGCTTCACCTCGGTCGCGCATCCTCAGATGAACGGAGAAACCGAGATAACGAATCGTACTTTTTGCAGGGGCTCAAGGCCATGCTCGACCAGTCCAAGGGACAGTGGGTCGAAGACCTGTACAACGTCCTGTGGGCTTATCGGACCACGTTCCATATACCCACCGGCGAAACTTCTTTCAATTTGACGTATGGGACAGAAGCCGTCATCCCACTAGAGATTGGACTCCCTTCTCCAAGGGTGGAGTATTTTGACGCCAGCTCCAGCTCCTCACAGCTTAGAAATAACCTGGACCTGATCGAGGAGACGAGGGAAGCCGCCCGAGTTCGCATGGTAAGGTACCAGCAAAAGATAGTGCAATACTACAACACCAAAGTCAAAGTCAAATCCTTCAAAGCGGAGGACCTCGTTCTCAGAAGGGCAGAGGCCTCCCGACCAACCGAGCAAGGGAAGCTGGCTCCGAACTGGGAGGGACCCTACCGGGTCGCACGCGTCCAGCGGCCCGGGGCGTACAAGCTGGAATCTCTTGACGGGACCCCCATTCCACAAAGCTGGAGTTCCGAAAACCTCCGGGTGTACTACCAATAGAATCCCGAAGGGTCCTCCGTTTCAATCATAAATCTCACCTTCCTGCAATGACTTATTCGCAATTGCTTAATTGTGCTGAATTTCTCCTGATGTCTAAATGCTTTGACTCCCAAACGACCCAGCCCAGCTCGTATATACGACCCTGTTCGGATACAACCAGAACCGAGCAAAGCCGGGCGCCTTAGCAAAAAATTTGGAACACCGATATCGAGCCCGGCTCGATCACCATCTATCGAGCTCGGCTCGATCTCCACCGACCATCGAGCTCGGCTCGACCTCCCCCAGCTATCGAGCTCGGCTCGATCTCCGTCTTCTATCGAGCTCGGCTCGATCTCCACCGACTATCGAGCTCGGCTCGATCTCCACCGACTATCGAGCTCGGCTCGATCTCCATCTATCGAGCTCGGCCCGATCTCCATCGACCATCGAGCTCGGCTCGATCTCCATCTGTCGAACTCGGCTCGATCTCCATCGGCCATCGAGCTCGGTCTCGATCTCCAAATATCTCGGCTAAGGCCGGGATGCCCCGAGCGCCGACAGTGCGTTCCCAGACCCCTCGGCACCTCGGAAAGATGGGTAGTGCCTTCGCGGCCCCCCGTGGTGCCTCCTCGACTACGGTCGGGATGCCTCGATACGTCAGTGAGCTCGAGCTCCCTCGACCTCGGGATGATAGGGGAGTACCTTCGTGGCCTCCGGATACATGTTCGTGGTCGACAATATATGTTCGTGATCGTGGTCGGCAGTATACGTTCGTGGTCGATGAAAATGTTTGTGATCATCCAGAAATTCGAGACGCAACCATCGATCTCCATCAGCTATCGAGCTCGGCTCGATCTCCATCTATCGAGCTCGACTCGATCTCCATCAACCACCGAGCTCGGCTCGATCTCCATCAACCACCGAGCTCGGCTCGATCCCCATCGACTATCGAGGCTTGGTTCCGATGTCAGATACCTAGATCGAGATCTGGGCGCCTTGAAGCCTGCGACAGCTTCATGTACGAGCTCAAAGGGCTACGACCCCATGCTTCGGATTAAGCTTGGGGTCGACCTCTACGACAAGCTGAGGTACCACTAAGAACAATTCGCGACACGGGGCATATAGCCCCGAGAAGGTACGCTCTGATTGGCGCCTATGTCTTGTTCAATACGCGCGTTCCATTCATTTTTATGTTGGATACTTAAATGAAAATCCCGGCCAATATCGGGATCCTCTGCCGAGCTGATTACGAGCTGAAATCTGGTCGAACGCGCCCGCACGAACCCTAGATCGATTTTTCGGCTGCTCGGCGAAATTTAATCCCGAGCTCGGGGGGTTCAACGATTTGGGCTACAAGCTAGTTACCTAATAAGATGATTAGAGCACGTTGCCCCGCAGCTGGGGCCCCGAGCTCTACGACCACGAAACTGCGACTCAAGCTTTGGAGCTTGGCAAGCTCGAGCTCTTTTTCGATCTAAAGCGCCTTAGCAGCTCGAGAACCCGAGCAGCAAAGCCTTGGAGAAACGTTAGCTAAAAAATGAACTATAAAGGAATTGAAAAAACGAAAGTTGAAAAGGAATATTTCCATTCAAAAGCCCGAAGGCCAAGTACAAAATTAAGGCTCGGCCGTGCGGTAGACAAGGGCCGACCTCTCGTTACAAAAAGGGAAAGAGTACTAGAAGCCTCAAGAGGCGGGAGCCGTAGCATCTTTAGCAGAGATTTCTCCGGGCTCGACTTTGATGACCTCAATCGCCTCAGCCGTCGGACCTCCTTCGGTAGTGGCCCCGACCTCGCCGCCTTCAGTGCCCTCGGGCGCGACCTCGGGAGTAGCTCCCCGAGCAGCCTCTTCCGCGGAGGCCTCCGGAGCTGCCTCTCCGGTCGTCTCGTCCGACTTCGCCCCGAGGCCCTCGACTCCAGCTCCGGGCTGAAGTAGATTGAGATCAAAATTGGGGCAGAGCTGGCACAGTTGATTGTGGAAGTTGTTGAACCCTTGAATAAGGCCGTTCACGGCTTCCTCCTCGAGCAGCTCTTGAAACTCTTCCGATTCTCGGAAGAGCCGGACGGCATTCTGAGCCCGTTCTTGGGCCTCTTTTTTCTGAGCTTCGAGCCGCTCGGCCTTCTGCTCCGCTTCCTTTGCTCTCTGCTCGCGGACGGCGAGCAGAGATTGCGCCTCGGCCAGGCGAGCCTCGGCGTCCTGCAACTCTGATCTAGCCAGAGTATGAGCGGCCTTCTCCTCCTCGAGCGCCATCGATAGGAGCTTAACTTCGTCCTCAGTGGCGCCCACTCTGAGCAAGAGCTCCTTCTTGTGGAGCTCGAGCTCCGCCAGCTTCCGCTCGGCCTCGTCCAGAGCCCGTGAACTCCGACGGGCCCGCTCTTTGTAATCCGCCCCAAGCGAGATCAGCGTCTCGACCTCATGAAGATGCTGCGATCAAGGCAGAAATTAGGCTGAAAATAGAATTAGAGTATCAGAGCTAAAGACGTAGGGAATAAGTGACAGTAAACAAAAGACTTACCTGAACAGCGGAGAGGCGGGCCGACTCCAAAAATTGGTTCAGGCTCATGGCCTGAATCTTCGCCTTGTCGGCTGGAAGGAGCGCGACGCGGAAAAGTTGCCGCGCCGTCTCGATATTCTCGAGGGCTGAGTCGCCCTCGGACACCATCCACTCCACCACATAGTACCGCCTTTCTTGTTGGCCCTCGTTCTCCGGCGGGTCGGGGAGGCCGGACCTTGTCGCACCCGGGGAAGGCGGCCTCGCAGCCCCTTGGCTGCTGCCCGGCTCGGATGCCGAGCCCTTGGGTCGGATGGGAGGCCGACCAGGAATCTGTGAGATCGGCGCCGGGCACGTGAGCACCATAGTCGCCCCCCCCCCCCCCCCTCCCCGAACTTCCGGGCTCGGAGCTCGGACCTCCCCTCCTAGCAGCTTCGAAGGGGTCAACTCGAGGAGCAGAGACCTTTGCCTTCTTCTTCAGTTCGAGCGGCTCTCCTCCGAGCTCGGCAGCTCTCTTCCGGAACCGAGCGTACAGAGCTTCGCTTTTGGTTACCATTTTTGCGATGTCTGCAAGGACGAGCAGGATAAGAATGCAGAATGTTAATTAAAAAAAAAAGAGAAAAAAGAGGCTTCCTACTGTTACCCTTACCATGAGGACGCGCCGAGCTCAGGCCTACATTCACTAAAGCGTCCTCGCTTATGAGGCCGCTCAGAAGAATACCGTCCCCGAGGCTGCGAACGGCGTCAAGGATCCCCTGCTCGCGCGTGGAAAGCCTAGGGATTTTGTTGGCGGTCCTGAGTCGGCTCGGCCTCCACCTAGGATCAAACCCCCACGTCCGCTCGGAACCTAAAAAGAAAAATTTCTTCTTCCAGTCGTGAATGGACGACGGAGCGCCCTGGAAGAGTGGCCGGCCCGCCCGAAGGGCGACATAGAGCCACTCTCCGTCTCCCGGGTTCGACTTCAGCATAAAGAGCCGCCGGAAAACATTCACGGAAGACGGGATCCCGTACGCCATGCACAGCGACAGGAACCCGATGATCGTCCTCCATGCGTTCGGAGCAAGTTGCGCCGGGACAAGTTGGTACTCCCCGAGCAACTCGTTCACGAACCCATGGAAGGAAAATCGTAGGCCGGCCCAGAGTGCCTCCAAGTACACTCCGATCCGACCTAGGGGGGTTCGTCACCTGATCCTCCAACCCAGCGGGTTCCAAACGGAACCCTCACTGAGGAAAGAACCACTCCTCGACCATCTCAACCTCTAACTCACTCATTGCGGACCCGATTTCATTCGGACCGAGACCCATTAGGAAAGAAGGAAGAGAAAAGAAGGGAAAAGGGGTTCCGGGCGGATGAAAAAGACACCTATGGGGTTCGCCGGAGATAATGGAGGATCGGTTGCTTCGGACTGAGAAGGAGATGGGAAGAAGATGAAGACAATGGGAGGAGACGGCCCAGGAGGGATATATATATATAAACCCCTCTGACGGCCCAGATCTGCGAAGTGGAGCGCTGCTCCCCCTTCAGATCATGACACGCGTCAACCCTGAAAATTAAGGCGCTGCATTCAATTCGAACCAACACTTCGAATACAGAAGCGTCTCGTCGGATCGTATGGTCTCATCATGAGCCCACGACGCGAGGACCTTCGAAAAACGAAAAGGTACTCTGATAAAACGTTTCCGAATAAAGAGACGCCGCCTATTAAAGGTGCCTTGAAACGCGCGATAATTCAAAATCCCCCTAATCCACATTAACACAACTGAAACTACTTCCCGCGCTCGAACCTGCGAGCAGCTCGAGCTCGGAAGTCGGGGGGTAGTGTCGGGGGAAAAATATATCGCCACGCTTGACCGAGCAGACCCCTCCGAGCAGGGGCCGACCGAGCAGACCCCTCCGGGCAGGGGCCGACCAAGCAGACCCCTCCGAGCACGGGCCGACCGAGCAGACCCCCTTCGGCCTGGCGATACCCGAATAGCCCTACCAACCCTAGGACGTCTGACCTGCGCGCTGAGGTTACATCCTCCCGCAGCACGACCGAAAGACTATGTTTTGTCTTCGCTAAAAATTAATGTGTATGAGTCCCGCGGACATCTGGTTCACTCAACAATCAAAGCGCATGGTACCTACAGGCCCTCAGCCTACTCAACAATTAAAGCGTATGGCTTCCATCGCCTACGGACATCGAGCCTCTCACGGCAAACACGCATGACTACGAATGATGGCATGACTCCACGACAACTTGAGCTTCGGCCTAATCTCCTACAGTAATAGCATTGATTCACACGATCGAGCATTAATGTCCAATTGTACGACAAACCATTTGCTCTGTCTCATCACAGGTAACCCGGCCCTCTCTATAAAAGGGAAATTTCTCCACTTTAAAGTAAGGATCTGGTTTTCCGGCCTTCTCTCTCTCTTCTGCCATATTGACCCCTCACTGACTTAAGCATCGGAGGGCCGGTGCCGGATAGCCCGGCCACTTGCTTCTTGCAGGTCTCCAGGAGGACGCCGCCCGCCGACGAGCCGCCACCCGCCACTCAGGCAGCGGAGCTCCTCCCTTTCGGCCGACGGTCGCCCCCGGGTTCAATTTCTAGCAACAATAATGATGAATTGGAAAGAATAAAATCCAATCAATACTTTCCATTGACACGTTCTCTAAAATTATTTTTAGCCCGAAGTGTTCCATTAGAGCTCAAGTTGCCCAGCCAAAAAAAGAAGTGTTCCATTAAAGCAAATGATGCCTAATTGATACCTCCCTTTTATTTCCTCGCACCCGTATTTATTAGGATACCTCTGCCCGCAGGATTGGATTCCAGCATATCTCTAGGTAGATTCGCCTTTCATTTAAAAGGGAATGAAATGAAAACAAGGGCAATTGATACGTTACAAAACCAAGACAATTATCCTGGGCGGCTGAGCCCAATTTCCTCTATAAATTGCACCCAAATTCGAGGATAGCCATTGCTATCTTCCCCTCCCAACCAATAATGGCGCTGCTCATGAGCAATACCGCGAGAAAGCTCTACGTAACCCCCTCTCTTCCCTTCCTCTCATGCACACAAATAGAAACAAAAAAAAAAGGTTTCATATATTTTCCTTCTTTTTATCTAATTAATTCCTACTTTTCATACAGGTGCCGAGGCTGGTGATCTTATGGATGGTGGCACTGGTGGGTCTCATTGGAGCCGCGGAGTGCACGAGGCTAGGGAACCACGGCCACCATCACTGGAGGGCCGGCGGCGGCTGGCCCGAGTGGGCGGCGGCGGCGGGTGCCGCCGGCCGCCGGGCCCACACGGCGAGCCTGAAGGACTTCGGGGCGGTGGGGGACGGCACCACCTCCAACACGCACGCCTTCGCGGCTGCCATCGCCCACCTCAGCCGCTTGGCCGCCGACGGCGGGGCGATGCTCGTCGTGCCACCCGGCAAGTGGCTCACGGGGCCTTTCAATCTCACCAGCAAATTCACCCTCTTCCTCCACCGCGACGCCGAGATCCTCGCCTCCCAGGTGCGGTCGCCGCCCTCTCCCCCTCCCTCCTCCGTCTCTCGCTTCGCCTCTGTCGGTTTATGCTTCACGTGTTTGCTCCTTCGCATGCACCGATTGGTTTTCTTCCCAATTAGCAAGTACGTATTATTAAGTATTATCCGTCCGGCCATAGATGTAACGCATTGTATGGACGGTGAAGATCATAGATGGGCACGACCCGTGGAAGTTGTCGCTCAGCCAGTAATTTAGCAACTTTATTCGAGCCTCCTTAGACGTATTAAAAGCGGTCGTAGGAATTTTATTTAACTTGGATGGTATGATATTTATTTCTCAACCTATCAAATCAAATATTTGATAAGTTTGTGCACTGAGTGCATAAAAAAAAGCAATTAATCACTCAGTTAACTTAAAAAGAATTACAATTCTTTACGGTGCATGTTATGTAGCACAAATGATTGTGCAGCCTAACTGGACACTGCAGGCATCTTGGATGGATGGTAGCAAAAGAAAAAAATTCCAAATCTATATTGTTTAAGGAATATCACCCAACTATCCTTACAAATTTGGGATAGGATAGAAAGATTGTTTTTTCCTATTATAATTAGGTTTTTTTAAAAAAAATTGCTTTATAATTTCCAATGACCTTTTAAAGAGACATTCCTAATAGGGATATCAATAATGTGATTTCGGTGCCCTTAGTTAAAAAATCGAAACTGGAATTGAAATTTACTATCATCCTCAAAGCCAAAACCGAAATTGAATAATTTTTGAATAAAAAATCATAACTGTCACCAAAAAAAATAAAATCAAAAAATCGCCAAAAAACCGAAATTCATTTATTTTTTTTTCATCTTACATATATTTTTAAATAACTAAATTCATTTAATTTTAGATTTACAAATAATATCACAAGTATTAAATATTGGGTACATTTAGTTTCGATTTCAAGTTTAGTGTCAAATTTGATGCCGAGTTTGGTTTCAAATCGAGAAATCATCAGAATCGCAACTAAAACTGAAATCGAATGGTTTTTAATTTTTAAACTCATCAACGAAACTATTCTCATTTAATTTTGGTTAAACCGTGCCGTTTAATTCAGAAATAAATAAAATATTCATATATCCATCTTTGTTGACATCCATAATTCCAAACAACCATAATAGACAAATATTATGCAAAATGGTTGCATAGCTTACGTAGAATTCTCCTGTCAATGTATTTTTTTTTTTAATACGGATGCGTTATTGCATGCGCCCATAAGACTAAATATTCCTTGATTTACAATCCAACCTGTGTCTGTTGTAAGTTGTAACTCCATCTTGCAAGATGCAAAGATCCCTTGGAAACTGACAGAAATTGTGAAAGATAGTTTAGTCCTAACAACAAAAAGATTAGCTGAGACTTGAACCTTTTGCCTCATCCACCGTTCAGTCATTTCTCACGATATGGTGTTGCAGGACCTGAACGAATGGCCAGTCATCGATCCCCTGCCCTCTTATGGGAGAGGAAGGGACTCAGCTGGTGGAAGATACAGCAACTTCATCATGGGAACTAACCTCACAGATGTGGTCATCACAGGTATTGCAAGTATTCTTTTCAAGGCTTTTGTAACAATACTGATTCCCATTTTACTGAATAAATTTTTCGACGGATCATAATCCCTGTCCATCATTTATGCAAAAGATGATGGATTTTAAATCTAACCGGCCATCTAATTCACTCGAGAATCGTTGGTCAATAAGGTTTGGAGTTGGACTAAGATTGATCCTTTCAGCTAACATGAATCGCTTTTTAACAACGTCTGTTGGCCGATATGTTGCAGGGGATAATGGAACGATCAATGGGCAGGGGAGATTCTGGTGGGATAAGTTCCGTAATAATCAGCTGAAGTACACTCGTGGTTACCTGCTTGAAATAATGTACTCAGACCGTGTCCTTATTTCCAACATTACATTCAAAGACTCTCCCTCATGGAACGTCCATCCGGTTTACAGCAGGTTTGATCATCTCCTCAAAGGAAAACTGAGAAACTCCATGCCATCATAAGTAGAGAAACTCCATGCCATCATAAGTCACAACCCATATAACTGATTTTTTTCGAGGTTGAATGCTGACAGAAGCAATTGACCTATATGCAGCAATATCGTAGTGTCGAACGTCACCATTCTTGCACCATTTGACTCTGCAAACACCGATGGGATCGATCCAGGTACTTCTGCTGCTTATAGAAGATCTATTGTTTATAAATTGTATTCACCGGACAATCAAAATGCTAACTGGAAATATTAGACTTGTTTTGCACATGCTTGTATATACTGTTCGACTCTATTTTTCTACTGTATAAATATTTAGGATATGCTTCTTCTCATGGTTTCTTAAAGGAGGAAGAAGAAAAGAAAAGGAAAGATACATTAAATAGGTAAAAGCCAAGTGAAAGAGAATCGATTTTCTTTAAAAAAAATCACATTACTGATCTTCGAAGATTATTGGCTGCATTCTTTCTCACATTCCATGTTAACAGACCTCTTTTTGAACTCATATCAAGAAATAAAACACCTCTTTGTAAGAAATATAATCATCACGAGTTAAGGTCATCTTGCTATCCATTCTTCCTGTATATATTGGTAATACCTTTGTGGTGTTAGTTATAGCCATTCACAACCATCGTAAAAAATACTCATGAAACCGTACGAAAGTTCATTTCCCATTTTTTTCTGGGGAAGTTCAAAGCTGACTTAGGATACAGTAATTTTCCAAAGTTTGATTGATAGTTTTGGTGCTTCCCGTCCTCACAGACTCCTGCTCCCATGTCCTCATCGAGGACTGCTTCATAGTCTCCGGCGATGACTGTATCGCCATTAAAAGCGGCTGGGACGAGTATGGAATTGCTTTCAACATGCCAACCCAGCATGTAAACATCAGGAGGCTCACCTGCATCTCCCCCTTCAGCGCCACCATCGCCCTTGGAAGCGAAATGTCCGGCGGAATCCAAGACGTCAGGGCTGAAAACATTACAGCCATCAACACGGAATCTGGGGTCAGAATCAAGACAGCCGTCGGAAGGGGAGGATTCGTGAAGGACATTTTCGTGAGAGGGATGACCTTGAACACCATGAAGTACGTCTTCTGGATGTCGGGCAATTATGGGCAGCACCCTGATGACAAGTACGACCCCAACGCAATCCCAGTTGTCCGGAATATCAGGTACAGCAATGTGGTCGCCGAGAATGTCACCATAGCCGGACACTTGGAGGGAATTCCGGGGGCACCCTTCACTGGGATATGCTTGTCTAACGTCACCATAGATGTTGCGCACTCGAAGAAGAAGCTGAAGTGGAACTGCACTGAGATTGAGGGCGTGGCAAGCGCTGTGACTCCTACCCCTTGTGCTTTGCTCCGAGATCAAGGAACCGGTGCAGCGCCATGTCCATTCCCCGCGGATAGTTTTACCTATTGATACATTCCATGAGTGCAGAAAGAGTTAAAAACTGTGTGACAGCTGGTGCGAGTTCTGTTTTCCTTGAAATAATTCCTTCCTGTCCAACATCACGTAGGAGCAGAGCGTGTATGCGTTTTCTAGTTCTTGATGATTGGATTTTCAATCCGGAAATTTAGTGTTTAATAAATGATCCATTTCCATCACCAAAAAAATAAAAAATCCACTTCTCCTGGGGATTTGAGTTCCATTTTTTTAACGAGTAAGCTATAGCATCTGCTTGCGTGTATGTGAAGCTTGACCTAAATTTATCACTAACAAGTACTAGTTTAATAGCTACAGGGACTATTATTGCAACTGATTATATATAACAACTGCTACTGCAATATAATGGAAGTTCTAATAAAGTGGATGCACCTAAGAAAAAGAAGAAAAGATCTTAATAACCCTCTGAGTTAATGAATTTATTGAGAGGATGAGCAGATCATTGGAGAGAATATTTTGCTTAAACTCTGTTCTCATATTTCTATAACGTGAAACTATAGGTTAAACATACTGAAAAAGTTTATCAATCATTTATTGACTCCATTTGATTCTCTTGTTGAATGCGCAAAGGTTAAAAGAGAACACGCAGGCTTTGTATATTGCAGATGAAATTGATCTTGGTATAAAGATGATACTTTTTTCTTATTAACTGACTAAAAAGTGTCTCAACCAACAGATATCATCAAGAGAACAAGCTCTATCTTGAAAGACAAATCCTTTCGATATACTATGCTAGAGTTATTTAAAGTTGTAAACCAAACTAGCAATATAAAATATAAGGATTTATTTAACGCTACATGAATAAAAACTTCAAGCTGTGCTCTCTGTAGCAAAATACGTCTCCTTTCATCTTATTACAATAATTAAACTTTTATAAATTAACTAGGGGCCAAAGGTAAGTTTATTGACAAGGGTATTTCGACCTTACAATGTGCTTTAAAACCTATTTTAGCCATTGAGAAGTTCAGTAGGCTTGTCCGAATTGCTGCACATATATTCCAGTTTTGATACAAGTGTTTATGCCGAGATGTGGTATTTGAACTCTCTCCAGCTTCCACAACACCCTCCCTCCCCAAGAGCCCACAAAAACGAGGGAAAAAAAAGACTTCCCAGTTGGCTTAAATGAACTAATCAATATGTTGTTGAAGGAGTTGAAGGATCAAATTTTCAATGATGCCATGGCGATGCTTCACTTTATTTATTTGTATGTAATGGAAACCCAGATAAATAATTTCAATCAGTTCTACAGATTCACACATCTATTTGTATGTGAAAATTTCAGCCCCAAACAACTTCATGCAACCACGTCTTTTGGAACCCTCCGTAGCTTCTTCCGATATGCCCATGCATGGAAGAAGCTCTTAAGGTACTTAAGCCCCGTTTGGAAAAGCTATTGGCCATAGAACTTTTGAAAGTAGAGCTATTGGAAGTAGAGCTTTTTGAAAAAGAGCTTTTATAAAAAATTGTTTGCTGTTTGGTAACTATATTTCTAAAATACTATTATATTTTAACATGTATTTGGTAAACAAACTGAAAAGGTATTTTTGTATGACAAAATTACCATAAAGAACATTGCATAGTATTATACAACAGAGCATAATAAAATATAACATATATTAATACAAAAATATATAATCTAGTACAATATTACTATAATGTAATATAATATTATTATAATATAGTAATATAACATTATATATTATAGTATAATAATTTAATATAATATTAAATTATTTAACATAACATATCAATGTATTATGATATATGTAATATAATATTATATTTATAGTATAATACAATAATAAAGGTACGAAATATTATAATTATTAGCATACATTAATTTTTCATAATATAACATAATATTAAATTATTTAATATAACATATTAATGTATTATGATATAATGTAATATAATATTATATTTATAGTATAATATTTATAGAAAGAAATTTAAAAAAAAAAATTTCTCCTAAAATGTGATTTGAAAAATGCATACAAAAATAGAAAACAAGAATAACTTTTCTTGCACGGAAGAGAGTCTGATCTATGGCTAGAGTTCTTTATTAGGGCTCCAACAAATTTTTAGGTTTATAAAGGAACAAAATATGTAATTGTTATATTTTATTATGAATATTTTATTCCAAAAAACAGCTTTCAGACAAAGCTCAAAACAGTTTTTTCGGAAAGCTCCAAAATGAAGCTTCTCCCAAAAAACTATTTTTAGCTTTCTGAAAAAGCTAAAATAGTTTTTCAAAAATTTTACCAAACATTTTTTTTCATCTAAAAGTGCTTTTGGAGGGCCAGAAACTACTTTCTAGCCCTCCAAAAGCTCTCCCAAATGGAATCTTAATCTCAGAGCATTTGTACGCACCAGTCATTCTGCAACATGTCAAAGGTAATTTGCAGTCCAAAGACTTATGAGAAGACACAAAAATCATGGATCATTCCTATGAATAAATTAACCCTGCAACACCGTTATCAAAGCTGACAAGTTTTTTCTCAAAAAAGAAAAAAAAAAGCTGACAAATTTAAAGAGACAGAGAAATTCATTAATGCAAGAGAACCAACAAGATATCACACAACCCACTCAACATGTGGTACTATGGTAATGTCTAAATGATTCTTAGACCAAAATGACATGCCACTCTAACATTCGAGTTCAAAGGCCTGCACATAACATGGTTAACTTCTGCATACGACTTGCTTTATAACTGAACCATTTGATCCACTTCAAATATCTTACATTAAGCATGATGTGGAGAGGACATTAAAGACTCCAGCTATGGCCACTCCCAATAAATTGTACCATGATGATCGTAGCAGCATGTATTTCTTTTTACCTAATGAACGAACGGTCATACAAAGTATCATATTTTTAGGCATATATAGTATCTGCATGTATATCTTCCTAGTGAATAGGATCTGGGTTGTACTTCAGTGACTCCCTCCAGATGAGCTCCTTGATATTTTCTTCAGTAAATGATGGCTGTTCAAAATCAAAATTGAAAGGTGCTCGACAGACAGGCTCATCATTGATGTCATGAAGAGATGCCACATATGGATGACAAAGCGCCTCATCAACTGCAATATGAAAATAAGTACCGGCATGAAAGAATGGAATCCAGACTATATACATTGAGAATAAACTATCAGAAAGTTCAAGGTACCTGTAATTCGCTTGCTTGGATCAAACACAAGCATTCTCTCCAGCAAATCAACTGCTCCAGGAGACATGCTGGGGAATCTGACAGAGAAATTTTGCTTTGGATATTGTGGTAGCTGTCTCACATATCTTCGGGCATTTTCACTTCGAAGAAACCCAAGGTTTGAGTCATCGGGTGAACCTATTAGCTTTTTGGCGGAAAGAATCAAACGAATCGTGTCAGAATTCAAATTGAGCAATAACTACTTATCCTCCAATCATCTAACAGTTTTTAACATTGTAAAACTAAAAAAGAAAAGCAACTAAATGAAAGTTGAATAACTCCTCAATCATCCATAGTTTATTGCAAGGAAACACAAAGTTGCTTATGCACATACAAAGATAATAACAGCATAGAACAAGGAAAGCGGTGTGAAGCACCCATTAATTAGATAAAATTATTTTGCACGAATTGGAATATGACAAGGCAGTTTATCATAATCAGAAATTCCATCAGGAAATTTGACTAATGCGTGAAATGTCTTTAAGGGAATGAAGGTGCAAATTTTGCCCAAACCTACATATAATATATTCATATTTAGACACACCCCGTACAAAGTTGCTGACGAAGATCTGCCTATGTCCGCCTCGAATAATGCAGAGGAAGCAGCCTCAACTATTAAAAAAATAATAACTTATAAGCCTGACCTCGTGTCTCTGAGGTGGTTTTGTCCACCGCACTTGGTGCATGTACCAACGGGCTATATCCCAAATCAATAGCGTTCCAAGATCATTTTTTTCACATTCCCATAATGGTTTTCTTAAGTGTCCTTTCCGGATACTCTGTTTGAGCCCCAATTTACCACAGCCTCTTATTCTTCATAGCATGGTACAATCTTATCTCACTTCATCAGTTCAAGTACTACCTCGTTCTGTGAAGCACCCATCTCGGGCTCCTCGTCTTTGCAACCATCATCGTACATATATGAACTTTCTTTTGTTGCCCAAAGTTCTGACTGTACAACATCATTAGCTTTATATCCGTATTATGCAATTTTCCCTTGACCCTGCTAGCATGACAGTGAAATATACTACCAAGCACATCTTTCCTTTTTTCATACCAATGTGGTTATTTACACATATTGTTATCCATCTTTCATCTTTCAGCCTAAGATCTTGACGACATTTGTGCCATCTGCTTGACCGTATTTTTTGATCATGCCACAAGTCATCTGTGTTCCCATTATAATTGCACCCTGCTAAGTCCAGATTTGGTTTGATTTAATTGGTTAGGACTGGTATCCTCCAAAGCCTTCCTTCGTATTCCCACATAGTACATACTTGCATGATGAGTCTTAGAGACAAGGGTTAACTTTTAGCATAGGCCTAGGTAACTGGAAATTTCTACTTAGGGTACATCTCACTTTGGAACCTCACTGGAAATTAGTTGCTGCACCTCTTCCTAAAGGCTTTAACATTTCTCTTTGTTCTTCATAGCTGAATTTTTCAATTTCAAATCACATCAGAAGCTAAAAACACTGGCGAGCATCACTCAAATCCGAAAGCTTCATAAGGCATTGATATTTTTAGATGCCAGAACTATGAAGTGACAAGCATAATACTAAAAGTAGCACAACCAAGAGGGCAAAAAGAAAAGGAAGCTGGAAAGTCAAAACAACAGTATGAAAAATTGAACCTATGGATTAATTTTTTTATTCATAATTTGTGATGAGACCTCAATTGAACTACTCAGTAACGATTTAAAGTGAAATATTGGTAGATAGAGTCACAACAAAGGATGCATGAGAACAGCAAAAACAAATTAGAAAATTATAATAACACAACTTTATCGGCGTAGGAAGATTTTTTTCCAAATAACAAAAATAATTGACAGGATTAACGATAGTTCTCCAAAAGGGAACACAACAATACTGTTAAGATCTGTCTTGGATTCACCATGTACTCATTTTATTTATCAATAAAATTTTGCAGTGGATTTACACCACTGTCCTCAAAAAAAAATTGTTAAGCCGGAAATCCTCCATGCATCAGCCATCTTGCATATTAAGTTAACTAATGAGATTTCTCAAAGCCATACCTCAGTGATCAATCTTAGCTGATGGACATAGTCTCTTCCTGGAAATAAAGGTTCACGTGTCACAATTTCACCAAGTATGCACCCTACTGACCAAATGTCGATAGCAGCCGTGTATTCTGAACAATTAAGGAGCAGCTCAGGTGCTCGGTACCAACGAGTGACGACATACTCTGTCATGAAATCTGTTTCAGAGGTTGTCCTTGCAAGTCCAAAATCTCCTATCTTAAGATCACAATTTGCATTTATGAGCAAATTGCTAGGCTTGATATCACGGTGCAAGACATTTGCTGAATGGACATATTTCAGCCCTCGTAATATCTGATATAGGAAATACTGCCAGAACAGATAAATATCATGAGATTGCATTAAAATATACTGACTACAACTTATTGTTTAAACATCTGGAAGTCATGTTCATGCAAAGTATCACAGGTACTGAATTTACACAAATTCTCAGACATGATGGTTAAAGATATTTCTTGAACAACAAAGGAAAAGAGAAAACATTTTTGGAAGTAAGACAGCAATGGATTTTTTGAAAAAAAATCCTTTAGAAAGAGTCCCTTCAGGCAAAAACAAGTTCTCTTAGCTGCAATAGAAATCCTATCATCAAGAAATGTTAACACAAAGCAACATATTCAAACTCTGCTTCAGAGATTCAAGTATTATGATCGTGACATATTTAAACTTTAACTAAAGATTTAAGAATGAAAAAGATGATATATAGGTGTTCTCGTAAGTCACCTGAAGTTATAATCTCAAAACAATTAAGAGAAAAAAATGTGGTCCAACAAAAAACAAAAGATGAAAAAATGTGAGAGATTTTAAAAAGTGGAGAGAATAACAGGTACAAGAAATATATCAAAAATAGGTAGAAATGTACTGTATACAGAAGTAATTCATGAATAATTCACAATGATCTGTTTATGAATATGAGTTTTTCAATGTTTTGCCAAAAGAATATTATATGTCAATGAATGTTGTGCTATTTCCATCAGATTGTATTAAAATCAGTGAAAAGATTATGGCAAAATATGTGGAAGTAATTTCCCTTCTTCTAAAGAAAAACAGAGAATTACATGAATCATTTCAACCACAGAAGAGAGAAAAAATAAAAAAGAGGAAAAAGTCCATCAGGTCCAAAGTTCTTCCTGTTACAAACATTTGCGAGTATAATCATGATATACAATCATGGAAAAACTATTGATGTCACTATATAAGACATATACAGCTATAATGATATCATTTCACTTGCATTATGGAAAGATTACTGCACCAAACCTGGCAATGGTCATCAGTCAATGGCTGATTGGACCGGATTATCTGATGAAGATCAGTATCCATTAATTCATAAACAATGTATACATCATTAAAGTTTTCCCTCTGTGGAGGGCGTATGATGTCCTTGAGGGCAATTATCTGTCATACAGAAATGATCAAGTTGTCAGGATGTAGAGGTGCAACAACAAACACATAGTGCGAGCAGAAGTGCTAAAGTGGAAATAAAGCAGTGAACCTGCAGAGAGTCCTATAATGAGGTATCTTCAAAGTCACAGTTTAGGAACCTCTCTAAAATAGCTTTCACTTAAATCATCAAAACTATGAGACACTATCTAGAAGCACTTGTTGAAGGGAATACATGATTGCATCAGGGCATGCAGCCAAATTATACACCATAAAGACACAGCCAGAAAACAATTCACCGCACAAAGGTGCACGTACATAGAAGTGACAGATATAGTTAATGCATAGACATGCATAAAGATTTACAGATACGTCACTTAACAGCACACTGGCATGTATATTGTTTCATACATGCACTATTTAGGCTATGAATCTAACGTACAAACCCTCAAACACAGTAGATCACCAAGAGCTTGCAACAATAATGATACCAAGCAACAGTTAGTTAATTTCAAACCAAAAGGAGAAATGCTACAAGCAAAGCATAGAAGCCAAGTCATAAGCTGCAGAGGTGGTGATCAAGGTGCCAAGTTATCAAGAATAGACAAGATGACACGAGGACACAAATGCAAAAAGTAGTTAAGGAGTTAAACGCAAATATGCGATGCTGCCACTCCAATATGTCTATAGAGAAGCCAAGATTGAAGTATATGAAGAAGCATGTGATCATCAAAAAAAATAGGTAATAATGTCCAACCAAAAATTAAGATCTTTAAATGGAACTCCCATAGCCATGAGATCTGCTAGAATAATGACCATTATAGAAAAATTGCAAGCCTAAGAATAAGAATGCAAGCTTGGGCTGGTTACCAACTCCAAACAATTGCAAAACAGTATAGCCAGCAAAGTTAACTAGCATAACTGATGCTGAGTAGCCAAGCTAACCGCATGTACAAGATCGATGAGGCCCAAGACTTACCTAGCTGGATGGAGGTAGCGAAGTCATAAGACACACAAGGCAGTGAAAGAGGGAAAGAACCAAAAATAACAAGATTGCACAGAAAATAACTCAACCTCAATGTGAACATCTCCAAACTGGGATATTACTATATTAGTCTACACCTACCAAGGTGCAAGAGGTTGAAAATTGAAACATAGGGAGTCAAAGCTGGTCTCAGAACTGCAGGCATGCCAAGGAAGGGTGATGAAAGCTGTGACTGCAAGCCTGAAACATGACATAAACTGAGGAATAATTGAAATGTGAAGCAGCATCTGGACCCCAAGACGGTAGCACATCCAGCATACAATGGAGATAAGAACTAAGCAATGAAGATTTATGAGCCCCAAAGATCAATTATGATGGCAAGATAAACAAGAAGCACTAAAGAAGGCCGGTTCAGAAAAAAAGATTAAAAAAATGACAACGATTTGAATGAATGATTTAAGAAGACATCATGGGTATTAAATCTCTAAGGATGGCCATATTCAGAAAAGTGAGTAGATAGAAAATCAAGATAATTAGAGCCTAGCTAAGGGCCTATTTCATATTGCTTTCGTTTTCTGTTTTTGTTTTCAAAAATCTGAGAAGGAAAATGAACTAGAATGAGCAACATGTATGACGAAATCCATTTGGCTTTTATTTTGTTTGCATAATCTTTAGAGCTTTTTGTGGCAAAGATTTATAGCTTTCAAAAAGAGTGAAAATAAAAGCAAAGAATAGCAGAAGTTTTGTGCAAATGCTATCCTCAACAGAAATGTCCACATGATATTTCACTAACCAGTCAATAAACAAAAACACAAAAATGACAATAATGCCAACTAGACCCTAACCTAAACTATAATCAAAAATTGGACAAGCACGAAGGAAGACATCGATAGAAGTATATAATAATAGAGGACAACAGAGTGATTGGACCAAATGAAGCTGAGAAAGAACCATAAGAAAACCCTCAAACCGATAAGCTTAAATTTCCATGACTACCATGAAGGAAAGTCTTTTAATAGAATGCTTAGTACAAAAAGGTTATTTACAAATAATAAAAAGTTCAATGTTTATGATGGTTTGCAAGCTATTGGGCCCTAAGAGTTTCAGCATTCACAAGCAAGTTTAAAGATGGTTCACAGCACCTCATGAAAAAGCCATGATCGTTCAGGTGATTCTATTGTCTTACAGGCAAGGAAGTGCCCTTTGCCCAAGCAGCTTTGGCATGAGGCCCACTAAAATTTCAAAAGCAGCCAATTAATAACTACAAATATTAGGTTCAGAGAAGTTAGTCAACATTGTCTGGTCATGTATTAGCTGGTCTCAAATATCTAAAAGAACCATTCGTAAGACAATTTTAGAATAATGAACTAGCAAAGACTGCAAATATTCAAATAGCCAAGGTCTAGAGTAATAAATGAAAAGTAAAATAATTAAAAGCAAGCAGCATTAGTATGCTTAGCTTACATTTTCATGATCCATGTGACAGAGAAGCTTTATTTCTCTTAAAGTTCTCTTAGCGTCAATCCGATTATCAAATGCATTGCCGATCTTCTTAATAGCAACCTCTTCACGTGTTTGTGAATTAACAGCAGCACTGGGCAGAAGAAAAACTGTGTTTAGCCTTCAGTAGGGAAGAGCAAAGATTTTATCCATTAGAACTTGAGCCATGAAGGTAACACTTCAGTTATGGTGGATAAATCCAGCTGGTTAGCACATCAGAAAAAGAAGGTACAAACAGTAAACATTATGTATTGGTTGCACGAATTCTTTGAAATCATCCTTGTGTCATGGTTTTAAGAAACAATAAAGCTGAAAGATCAGACAAAAGGAAACAATAAGAGATGGTATTAGACATCAAGCACTCAGGGTAGCCAACAACAAAATGAACGATCCAAGGAAGTGATGAAAAATAGAAGCAATTCCTCCAGGAAACTAAATACAAATTATAGACCTATCCTCCTACTGCCTTGTTTGGCAAGATCAGCTACCACCAAATCCAACTCTGTGAATATGTCCTTCTACTGCTAGCTAATTCTTTTTGAGTTCACATAAATTCCAGTCCCATGTATATACTATAAGGTCCCCTGTAGATTGTAAAGCTAGAACTGGATTTGGGATTGTATTCCATTACAGGATGTTGTCATACCTGAAGAGAATGTTTTAGGACGAAACAGTTGGTGGAATTTTACTTCGCAAAATGAAACTAATGTGACACGTAATAAAAAAAATTCCAAATACCGACATGCTAAACATTTCTACCAAACTTTTTTTATGTACAGTCTTGCAAGTACCAAGTGGTGGCATGGGTAGCCAAACCACCCACTCCAGCAGTTTGCGTAACTAAAACTATACCAAACAAACAAATATATCTTAATAAATGGTTCAATAACCAAGTTTCAGTCTTCGGAAGGTTGTATTTGTTACTGTTAGAATAAGTGGCTCATATTAAGTGGTATTCTTATTTGAGTGGTACACTGGTATTCTAACGGAGCGGAGCGAAGCGACGAGATATATTTATCTTTGGGATAATTATGTAATATTTTATCTTACCAGGGATGCTGATAGGGATTGGGACTCCAGGATTAGGGTTTAGCTATAAATATCTTGTAACCCTTGTTATTTTGTGATAGTGAAAGTTACGGCCGTTTCGCTCCCGTGGACGTAGGCACATTGCCGAACCACGTAAATCCCTGTGTTCTCTTTTCTTCTTCCTCCTCCTCTCTCAATTCTGTGCATTGTTCTGTTCGCCGTTT
Organism: Phoenix dactylifera; assembly: GCF_009389715.1. Classification (NCBI taxonomy): domain Eukaryota; kingdom Viridiplantae; phylum Streptophyta; class Magnoliopsida; order Arecales; family Arecaceae; genus Phoenix; species Phoenix dactylifera. Next base: position 17,031,509 of record NC_052393.1, read on the forward strand.
GGATCCTGTATTTTCCGCATCAATTGGTATCAGAGCCTTAGGTGATATTTCCTGCGGCCGTGGGCGGTGTTCTTCCCGTGGGGAGATTAGAGGCGTCTTCTCCCAAGCCGAGAAAACGCAAAGAAATTTTCCTCCCGTGGGTGGTCTTTTCCGTGCCAGGTTGGTTTCACAGGAGGGGTTGCTTCTTGAAGGCCGTGAAGAGAGGGAAAGGGGAGATCAGCCGTGGAAGGTTTTGCTTCAACGTGAAGGTAGGAGATTTTCCTTTCACGTCGGAGGGGTTTTTTTTGAGGGTTTTGTGTCCTCTCTCCCAAGCACAGGGAATACAATTCTTCACGTGGGCGTTCCTACTTCACGTGGAGGGGGGGCTCGTGGGTTTCTTCTTCCCAACCGAAACCCCATTGTTCTCTGGTTCGTCATGGCTCCCGTGGAGAAAAGAAAACCCCATCGCAGAGAGCATCTTTCCCCGAGCACGCCGTCAACCCCGCAGCCTCCTTCCCGTCGTGCTCTTCAACGGGAAGCAGGAGATCAAGGAGGAGAGGAGCGCTGTCCGAGCAAGGAAGCCCAAACCCCCATCGTCGACCGACGCAAGCGAGGAGAGGAAGAACTTCCCGTCATCCGCGCGCCACCACCGCCGTCCGTGGCGGGATCCAGTGGAGAAAGAGGCCGTCGCTAGCGCTCCGCCCGCCGGTCCTCTCGTCGCGAGGAGGGGGGTTCTGCCGTCGCTAGCGTGCGTTCTGACCTAGGAGAAGAGGGGCGTTTCTGGTATTTTAATTTTTCAACAGATCCTATTTTTCTCTATTTTATTTTGCAAAAAGATAAGATTGTAGGGATGTCTTCTGCAAAGTTCGATGTGATAAAGTTCGATGGAACTGAAAATTTCGGGCTATGGCAGAGGAGGGTGAAGGATCTGTTAGTATCACAGGGTATGGTGAAGACCCTGTATGGAAAGAAACCAGATGATATGGGTAATGCAGAGTGGAAGGAATTGGAGGCTAAGGCTGTTTCAAATATACGACTTTGTCTGGCTGATGATGTGATGTATCATGTCATGGACGAGGAATCGCCGGCGGCAATTTGGTCAAAGTTGGAGAGTCGGTACATGTCCAAGTCATTGACGAACAAGCTCTATCTTAAGCAGAAACTGTACGGTCTTAAGATGATAGAGGGTGCTGATTTAAGCCAACATATCAACGTGTTCAATCAGATTATCAGTGATTTGTAGCGAGTTGATGTGAAGTTCGAAGACGAAGACAAAGCGTTGATGTTATTGCATTCTTTACCTGCTTCTCCTACGTACGAAAATTTGGTTACAACTCTGACGTGGGGAAAGGAGACCCTAGAGTTAGAGGACGTCATTGGAGCCTTGTTAGGTTTTCATCAGAGAAAGAAAGCCAGTGCTGAGAGTTCTCAGGGAGAAGGTTTAGTGGTGAAGGGTAACCAGGAGCGTGGAAGAAGCAACACAAGGAATGGATCAAATCGCAGTAAATCCCGGTCTAAATTCAGGAAAAAGAAGAGCATAACATGCTACAAGTGTGGAAAACAGGGTCACATAAAGCGAAATTGTCCTGAGAAAAAGAAGGGTAAAGATGATGACAGATCTGAAGGGTCCAAGTCTGCAAATATAGTGAAAGAAGACAAAGAGAGCAGTGATGGTGATATACTTTCAGTTTCGTCCAGTTCAGATCATCTCGCGGATTCTTGGATTCTAGATTCAGCATGTTCTTATCACATGACGCCCAATAAAGATTGGTTTGACACCTACAGGTTAGTTAATTCTGGTTCTGTTTTGATGGGTAATGATGCATCTTGCAAAGTCATTGGAATAGGTAATATCAGAATTACTATGTTTGATGGTGTGGTTAGAACGTTGTGTGATGTTAGACATGTTCCAGATTTGAGAAAGAATCTAATTTCATTGGGTACCTTAGACTCTAACGGGTTTTGTTACAAGTCTCAAGGTAGAGTAATGAAGGTTAGTAGAGGTGCTATGACAGTGATGAAGGGGCAGAAAGTAGCAGGGAACATCTACAGGTTGATAGGGACTACTGTTGTAGGTGGAGTTGCTGCTGCAGAATCTGAGTCTGATAATACAGTCTTGTGGCATATGCGTTTGGGTCATATGAGTGAACGTGGTATGCTAGAACTGCATAAAAGAAATTTCCTGAAGGGTGTTAAAACTTGCAAACTGGATTTCTGCAAGTATTGTGTTCTTGAAAAACAGAACAAGGTTCAATTCAGGACTGCCACACACAAGACAGAGGGTATTCTTGACTATATTCATACAGATGTTTGGGGACCAGTCAGAGTAGCATCACGGGGTGGACATACATATTTCGTAACTTTTATTGATGATTTCTCGAGAAAGGTCTGGGTGTACTTCATGCAGCACAAGTCAGAAACGTTTGCCAAGTTCAAGTTGTGGAAAGCTGAAGTAGAGAATCAGACAGGAAGAAAGATCAAATGCCTCAGGTCAGACAATGGGACTGAGTACACAGATTCAAAATTCATTGAGTTTTGTGAGCAGCATGGGATTAAGAGACACTTCACAGTACGCAAGACACCTCAGCAGAACGGTGTGGCGGAAAGGACGAACAGGACTATAGCTGAAAGAGCACGGTGTCTCAGGTTAAATGCAGGGCTTGCAAAGAACTTCTGGGCAGAGGCAGTGAATATGGCATGCTTCTTGATTAACAGGTCACCTAGGGCAGCACTAGATGGTAAGGTTGCAGAGGAGGTATGGACAGGTAATGAGGTAGACTACTCAAGTTTGAGAGTATTTGGATGTCCTGCCTATGTGCATATTCCTAGTGAGGAGAGGTCAAAGCTAGACCCGAAGTCTAGACAGTGTATCTTTCTGGGGTATCAGAAAGGGGTGAAAGGGTACAAGCTTTGGAATTCGAAGGCAAACAAGGTGGTGATCAGCAGAGATGTGGTTTTTGATGAGAAAGCCATGTTGAAAAGTACTCAAGAAGAAGAGAAGCAGATGCCAGAAAGTTGCATCAGCAATAAGCAGGTGATGCAGGTGGAGTTAGAGAGTTCTGTCAAGGAAAATAATGTTCAGGGTACAGAGACTTCTACCTCAGCCGATCAAGAGCAACATAATATAATCACAGACAGACCCAAGCGTACTATCAAGCCACCAACTAGGTATGGTTTTGAAGATTTGGTTTCCTATGCATTAATCACTAGCAGTGGAGATCCTACTACTTTTCAGGAGGCAATACACAGCCAGGAGAAGAGTAAATGGATGGGTGCTATGATGGAGGAGATGGAATCTTTGAATAAAAATCAGACATGGAAGTTGGTGAAGCTTCCAAAGGGGAAGAGAGCGATAGGATGCAAGTGGGTGTTCAAGAAAAAGGAAGCAGTACCAGAAAAAGAAGGGGAAAAGTTCAAGGCACGTCTGGTAGCAAAGGGATACTCACAGAGAGCTGGGATTGATTATGATGAGATTTTCTCCCCAGTGGTCAGACACACTTCCATCAGGGTAGTGTTGGCATTGGTAGCACATTACAATATGGAGTTAGAGCAGATGGATGTAAAGACAGCTTTTCTTCATGGTGAGTTGGAGGAGCAGATTTACATGCAGCAGCCAGAAGGATTTTCAGAACCTGGACAGGAGCACTTAGTCTGTAAATTGAGGAAGTCACTTTATGGGCTAAAGCAATCTCCGAGGCAGTGGTACAAGCGTTTTGACTCCTACATGATTCGGATTAGCTACAAGAGATGTGAGTATGACTGTTGTGTTTATGTGAGGAGCCTTGATGATGGTTCTTTTATTTTTCTGTTACTTTATGTGGATGATATGTTGATTGTTGCGAAGAGTATGAATGAAGTCAACAAGTTGAAGACTTTGTTGAGTAGAGAGTTTGACATGAAAGATTTGGGTGCGGCCAAGAAGATTCTTGGGATGGAGATTCGCAGGGACAGAGATTCCAGGAAATTGTGGTTATCTCAGGATAGTTATATACAAAAGGTGTTGGAGAGGTTCAGCATGGGTAATGCGAAGCCAGTGAGCACACCTTTAGCGAATCATTTCAGATTGTCTACCTCACAGTGCCCAAAGACAGAAAAAGAAATTGAAGACATGTCAAAGGTTCCATATGCTAGTGCAGTGGGGTGTCTGATGTATGCTATGGTTTGTACTAGGCCGGATTTAGCGCATGCAGTTAGTGCAGTGAGCAAGTTTATGGCGAATCCAGGAAGACAGCATTGGGATGCAGTCAAGTGGATTTTCAGATACTTGAGGAGTACTACAGACCATGGTATCATGTTTGTCAGACAGCAGGATGATCCTTCAGTCGTGGGGTATGTTGATGCAGATTATGCAGGGGACTTGGATGACAGGAGGTCGACTACAGGCTATGTATTCACTCTTGCAGGAGGGCCTATCAGTTGGAGGTCCATGGTACAGTCTCTAGTTGCACTATCTACGACTGAGTCAGAGTATATGGCAGTGGCTGAGGCTGCCAAGGAAGCATTGTGGTTAACGGGATTAGTCAAGGAGCTGGGTGTTCAGCAAGGTGGAGTTCAGTTGCATTGTGACAGTCAGAGTGCGATCTATTTGGCGAAGAACCAGATGTATCATGCGAGAACCAAGCACATAGATGTGAGGTATCACAAGATCAGGGAGTTGGTTTCTTCCGGTGACATATTGCTTGAGAAAGTTCACACTTCTGAAAATGCAGCAGATATGTTGACAAAACCCGTTACTGCAGACAAGTTCAAGCATTGCTTGGACTTGGTTAACATCTCTAGGTGCTAGAGAGGATGTGTTCCAACCTATCAGCGTCAGGTGGTATCCCAGATTATTTTTTCTCCTAAGGGGTGAATATTCGCCAAGGTGGAGATTGTTAGAATAAGTGGCTCATATTAAGTGGTATTCTTATTTGAGTGGTACACTGGTATTCTAACGGAGCGGAGCGAAGCAACGAGATATATTTATCTTTGGGATAATTATGTAATATTTTATCTTACCAGGGATGCTGATAGGGATTGGGACTCCAGGGTTAGGGTTTAGCTATAAATATCTTGTAACCCTTGTTATTTTGTGATAGTGAAAGTTACGGCCGTTTCGCTCCCGTGGACGTAGGCACATTGCCGAACCACGTAAATCCCTGTGTTCTCTTTTCTTCTTCCTCCTCCTCTCTCAATTCTGTGCATTGTTCTGTTCGCCGTTTGGATCCTGTATTTTCTGCATCAGTTACCACTAGCTTCTTCAGTTATCTACTTTTAATGTGCAAAAAAAACTTTTCAAACATTGCAATCTCTCAAGATTATGCATCCTCTTCATTCTTGCAATTAATAACCACTATGCTATAACCTGAAATCCGAAAACACAATCAGCATCCAGATCTACTAAGGAATTCATAAAGCCGACTAAAAAAAGTCTATTTCCTAGACTTTTTCCCCCTAATAAGCCATCATAAGTAAAGAAAAACCGCTAAAATTGACAGAAGCAAAGACCATACCCGCTTCTAAGAAACCAATTGAGAAGTCAACCGGACCAACATACCCGAAAAAAAAAACATGATCGAAAATTCAAAATCCATGCACAAAAAGAAAAATAACCTATGAAATAGAGATGATATCTCTCACCAAACAATGCCGTAAGCCCCTCTCCCCAAAGGCCGAAGTGGAGGAGTATACTTGGCGGAGACCTCGAACAGGTTGCCATACACATTGTGCCGCACGTAGCGCCCGCCGTGGGTCAGCACTCCCCTTGTCTGCCCCTCTCCAGAGCTCGAACCCGACGCCATCCCCTGCCCACCGAACTCCCCCCTCTCCTCTATCAAAAAAGGGAAGAAAGAAAGATTTGGTGAAGGAGTCGAAGGGAACGCCGAGAAATCCCAAGGAAAAGCGAGGGGAAGGGAGGAGAAAAGGAGGGGACTCGAGCTCTGGGAACCCGTGAAACAGGGTAGGGGAGTTCGTCGTTTCTATTCTCCTTTCTTCTTCTTTTTATTCTTCTTTCCTTCCTCGCGAGTCCTGTTTGGCTCTGAAATGAGAACCCGAGGGGGGAGAGAGGGAGGAACAAAGCGTGGAAAGGTCAAACAAGATGGCTGCTTTTTTGTCCGATGGATTTGGGAAGGCGACTGGATTGGCTGTTCCTTCGGGGTGGGAACAAGGTGGGTCTCCTTACGTGGACGGATGGACGGAGTAATGAATTTAATAATAACGCTCCCGGAGGTGGACAAGAGTGGACTAATGAATTGAAAATTAAATTAGGTCTGATGGCTTTAACTACCGAGCACGTGCAGCGTATGCAATTGATTTTGCCCCGCCCGTAATGTAATTGTGATAAAACACCATATTTTGTAGCTAATCACCATACGTGCATGTAATTGTGATCAAAAACCATAGATCGTCTTCCACTGTTTAGCACCATCTTGCATCACATTTGGTATATGTCCATCTTGCACCCATGTAGCATTGATGGCAGACAACTATAATATTCAGACAGCCTGCATCAAGGAGCTTCATTCATGTTATTTCATGTTTTACCAAGGAAAAATGTTTGGAAATTATTTTAAAAATATTTTTTTAAAAATTTGAAATAGAACAGGAGATCCAAAACACGATCGTTATGGAAGCTTGACGCCTGTTCAAGATTTGATTTTCCATGTGGTTTCCAATGTGCCCGCGGTTTTCTTTACATATCTTCCATGTTCTCCATTCAAGTATTTTCATGCGCTTTCTGAGTAAAAACATATTCTTTTTCTTGTTTATTCCTTTTCACTTATTGTATTTTCGTGCGTTTTGCCTTCAGGCTCTTTCTCAATAGATGAACGTTGATATGTGCTCCGTATCGTTTGCTTTAGGGTGGTTCTATATACACCCCCCCTATTGCTCAGGACACCCCCCAAAAATTAAAAAAAAATTAAATACTCTCTACACCCCCCCCATTTGCTAAGGACATCCCTAAAAAATTAAAAATTCCTAAATTACCCCCCACCCTCCCCACCCCCTCACCTAAATTGCTCTCTACACCCCCTAAACCCCCCCCACCCCGCTCTTCCCCTCCAAAACACCCGCCGGCTTCTCCCTTCCGCCCAAAAAACCTCGCCTCAAGCACCTCGCCGGCGGCCAAACCCCCTCCGTCTCCCCCTTCTCCCTCTCGTCACCGGTCGGTGCATTGCACCTCGCCAACGCCCAAAACCCCCCCGTTCCCCCTTCTCCCTCTCGTCGCCGGCATTCTCCCGATCTCCGACCACCTCGCCGGCTTCTCCCGGAACCACCTCCCCGGCCATCTCCCGAGCAACGAGCACCTCGCCGGCGCCTCCACGACCACCTCGAGGTAGCTCCCCCCCCCCCCCCCCCCCCCCGCCTCCAGTGCTCCGTTCGGCACTGGATCGCCGAACAGAACCCTTCTGTTCGGCTGAACAGTGCCGAACAGAAGCCTTCTGTTCGGCAACCCTCAACCGAACAGAAGCCTTCTGTTCGGCTGCACAGTGCCGAACAGAAGCCTTCTGTTCGGCTGCACAGTGCCGAACAGAAGGGTTCTGTCCGGCTCCGTGCAGCCGAACAGAATCCTTCTGTCCGGCTCCGTGCAGCCGAACAGAATCCTTCTGTTCGGCACCGTGCAGCCGAACAGAAGGCTTCTGGTGCCAAATCGCGTGCCGTGCTGAATTTTGTGCCGAACATTTATGTATGCAATTGAATTATTTTCTTTGATATAGCCTAACATTGAATTTCTATATTTTCAGACATGGATCCCCGTCCCGCCAGAGTTAGACCTACGGCGTCAGCTAGGAGACGTCGTGCTAGGATTGCTTCTCCCGAGCCTGCTCATATGCCATCGGACTCTCCTGAGTCAGAGCATGATGATATGCCCGCTAGGGGCGAAGACGATGAGTCCGTTGGACCATGTCCAGGAGGTCCAGAGGATGAGTCCGTCCTGATCAGTTTCAGGACGCATATAGCAGCTTCCATCTGGAGGCAACAGGTATTGTTTATTTGTTATAGCATTATATTTTGTTTATTGATGTTTTATAAAGTAGTAGTAATTATACATTTATATTACAGGAACGAGCTCTACTAAAGTGCATGAACCATACTGCCAAGGTTGGTGAATGGAAGTGGTGGTCTTTAAACCAACCAAATACCAGGTTCAGAGCACTATTTTGGCAGTCGGGCCTCGTAGAGTTAGTACAGTGCTCTTATCGATTCATCGATAAGATTCTGATTTCGGGCTTCGTAGAGAGATGGCAGCCCGAGACGAACACCTTCCATATACCATTTGGCGAGATCACTATCACGTTGGATGATGTATCCGCCATTTTAGGGATTCCTGTCGCAGGTGCCTCAGTAGCAGTTTCTCCTGAGAGGATGAGTGATCGGGATGCTCAGGAGCTACTTGTGGAGTTGTTGGGGGTGTCAGCTGGAGACGCGCGTCAGGAGGTACTGTCATCACGCGGTCAGTCTGTGAGGATGGAGTGGCTGAGGACTCAGTTTCACTCTGTATCTGATAGAGACAGCCAGCAGAGGATAGAGTGTGCAGCACGAGCCTATTTGTTATTTTTGTTAGGCTGCACACTCTTTGCTGATAAGAGTGGGACCAGGGTGCCTATAGCGTATCTGTGTTTACTGCGGGATCTGGATAGGGTGAGCACATATGCCTGGGGTACAGCTGCCTTAGCATATTTGTATCGGCAGTTGGGGATTGCGTCGAGGTCATCAGTGAGACAGATCAGTGGTTATATGACGCTTCTGCAGGCATGGATTTATGAGCATTTTCCAGCCCTCACCCGTCGCTCGAGTATACTGATGCCAGTCCCCGCGTGCACCGCTGGATGCCCGGTACTCCATCCCGTACCACGATGGACCATTTAGTGGTTCTACGTGAGTCATTGGACCTTTTGAGCATCGATGAGGTACGTATCATATTACCATTTGCTTGTGTTTGTCAGTACTTTTAATATGCGATATAGTATAAAACTGAAATGGACCTTTTGTTTTGCAGGTTATTTGGGATCCCCATCATAGGGATTGATGATGGAGCCTTTGTAATCTTTGTAAAGCCTTTGATATTAATGAAAAATATATATTTTTGGTACATTTACGTGTAATCTTTATAAAGCCTGGCCCGTTCTATTTTACACAAATATAACAGTGCACATAACAATCAATCTAACAATGCGAAGACAGATATTTTTTGATTTATATTGATGATGGAGTTTCACAGAGAACATCCTCATGATCTTTCAACATTTTAAATACATAGCTAACATAACTGTTGCTTATCAGAAAATCCGCCTCAATCATCAAAGGCAAACATTTAAAAGATGCTCTACCACCCCCTTAATTTCTCACTCCCCCAAATAAAGCGCGCAGCCTATTTGCGCTTCGCTCACCTGACCAAGAACATCACAGAGCCCTCTTTTCCAACAAAAGAAATGATAATGCCTGCTCAACTTTTCCTTCAGAAATGATGATGCCTGCTGTAACGTACCCTGATGTAACATACAACTAGATTCACTGACCCAAAAACAAGAAAGTGAGATGGTGCAATCAGAAGTTCTTCCCCATGATACACTTCACAAGGTCTAAGATGCGAAAATAATCATAAACAAGAGATGAATGTTTACCCTCCAGCCCATCACGACTATAGCGGTTGCTACCTGAAAGATTATTACATGGACTTCCACCAATAACCAGATCAAACCCACCAAATGTGTTAATCATCTGCTCAAGCTTGTCACCGTTAAGTTCTTGTACATCAGAAAGGTCTATTAGTTCCCCTGTGTGCTAGGATTGCTCCCACCAGCTCTTAAGTATGTTTCTGTTTACATCTGAAATCTCAACGGAAACAACAGTCTTCATATGTATTCCCAGCTGATGGAGAGCCACCTCAGCACCCCCAATACCCGAAAAATGCGAAGACAGATATTTTTTGATTTATATTGATGATGGAGTTTCATAGTACATGACTCTAAGAGCCCAAAAAAATTTACAACTTTCAAAAATTGTACATATATAAAGAATCAATCTAACTCTACTGTCTCGCTAGTTATAACATTAGGTGAGATGCTCTCTTTGAACTGTTGAATCCGTGCTTCATATGAATTTTCCCATCCGGTAGCACAAGGAAGATGATATTTTCGCCAGTTGGTCGCTACTGGCGGAACGGGATGTCCCGGCAACAAGAACACCTTCAAAATTAGAAATAAAAAAATATTAATAGCTACAAAATTATAAATAAGCAAAATTAAATATTCGCAAGTGTTGTGAACGTAGTACCTCAACAAAATGATTTTCATTTACGAATCCGATAGCGATATCTTTGCGGGATAGAAGAGGTACTGGCACAGAACGGAGAGGTAGGAAGGTCAGACATTGTTGCAACGAGAGATGGTATAGGACAACATTATAGCAGGATGCTATAAGATGACCCATGTCCGGCATAGTCATCCATCTGTCATATGGTGGACAATCATCATAATATGATAATGCATGAGTGATCTCAGCAATCGTCCCTTCCACACCATATAATGTGCGATAGTGGTCCGAATGACATTGCAACTCTTGCAATAAATCCTTCCTAACACGCACCCAGTCATCTTCTCCAAATCCCAGTAAGTCAGCTATTGCCCTAAATCCGCAATTCCCATCAGCTTTTACATCCTTGATATGCTGGATGTATGGTCTCAAGGCAGAAGGAATAGCATCAATATAGATAATGGGCGTATGTGACTGGGCTCTAGTACGAAAAACCTGCAAATAATATCAAATGATAGAAAATATGTAACAATGGCAGAAATATCCAAATAGTTATCCATCTCAGCACTTCCCGTATCGGCACGGCACGGCACGTCCCGACATGTCCCGTATCGGCACATCTTGGCACGGCACGTACCGACATGTCCCGTATCGGCACATCTCGGCACGGCACATCCCGTATCGGCACATCTCGGCACGGCACGTCCCGACATGTCCCGTATCGGCACATCTCGGCACGGCACGTCCCGACATGTCTCGTATCGGCACATCACATACCGGCACGGCACGGACCGTCCCGTAGACGTTGTGATACCTATTGTAAGAAAATAAATATTTGGTACTTACCTTTTGCTTGGGCCGCCTCTTTTGAATCTGAGTAGATGGATTGCGGATGGTAACTTTCTCAACACCAGGTGAATAACTATCCTGTCCAGATAGAACCAACTCAAACGCAGACAGGTCACGTCGAGTAGACGTATCAACCTTCATTGAAGCGCGCCCACGTGAACCAGTCTTCCGTTTTGCAGGCTCTAAAAGAGGTGTACTATCTGGACTTGCAATCTCTCGTAACTTCTTGATCATCTGCAATTGAGAAGCCCCATCTAACTTCTTGAATCGTAGCGCAATCAAATCTAACTCTGCATCACAACTCAACTGAATTGGCTGCACGGGGGGGGTAGGCAGAATATCAAGTTTCCTCCAATGAGGATCTATGCAGTCGAGAGGAATGGGCCGACCTTCCACCCTGTACCGCGCAATCTGGTGAGCACATGGTATACCATGTGTGCGTCGAATAGCGCACCCACAATTTGAATCATCAAACCCAACTGAATTGGCTCGTTTCGATTGGGCGAGGACATGATTTAACGCACTTATAGATATGAAACCTCGCAACTCTTTGAATTCAGCTGGCTTGAAGTTGTGCTGCACTACCAATAAACTCTTCTCCAATGAGGCTTTAACGGAGCTGTGCTGCAACTCAATCAATCCATGTATTCTAGTCCAAGATGACTCGAAACTTCCTTGGCTTGATCCAAGCTGCTTTTTGAGCTTTGCATGTGCACTCTCGACCCTAGTAAACAAATGAAAGTTAGATATAAGAATTGAGGCAAATTAAAATTAAATGAGTCTTTATTTGTGATACCTATTTGTCGTCACATTTCCGTAGTGCCTGCATGTATCCGTCCACGCCGCAACAAATCTTTCCTTGTATTTGCTCAGCCAAGTATCTGACACATACTGTAGTGCATCTGGATAGGTACCGAACTCTCTCTGCAGTGCACTCCAGCGATCATTATACTCGTCTTCCGTGGAGGACAGCACTAGTACATTCCAACTCATAATAAATTTATCTCATTTCTCCTTCAATTCGAAAAATTTTTTGCACTTGGCCAAAACATTCCTACTAATATGCCATCTACATAATAAATGTCTAGCAGTAGGAAATACTCTATGAATTGCATTCATCAAAGCCAAGTCTCTATCTGTAACAATCAACTCAGGCAAAACATCATCAGCTATGACACTGCGCAATCTCTCTAATGCCCAAGTATAGCTTTCTTCCCCCTCAGAATTTAAGTATACAAAAGCAACTGAAAATGTCATGTCAGTAGATGTCACCCCCACAATCTCTAAGAGCGGAAGACGATACCTATTCGTCTTGTACGTGCAATCCATTATCAACACACGGGGAAATGCACGGAACAAATCAATGCTGCAAGGGTGTGCCCAAAATAAGTCATGCACAACATCCGTATTAGTACAATTCCTATGCCACTCAATATATTTAGCCTCTGATAATTTACCTAATAGATGTTGCATTTCAGACCTCCCGGCTTTCTCTGCAACCTTAAACCGTTGACGTACATTGTAGATAGTCTTGATAGTCGTAACATTGAGGGCATCTCTTTCCTTCAATGTGGATAATATGTCCTTTGGACGAACCAAACTCTTCGACATATCCACTAACAATTCCGTCTCCTGCTCAGATAATCTCCCTGCATATGAGTGCCCCTCCAGATTCTCTGCAGCGGGATGATTGTGCACTCCACATACGACCAGTAATATCCAATCATCCGCAGTATCCAATTTCTTTCCTCTTAATGCAAAAGGGCATCCACACTTCTTTGTCCCACAGGCAGTCTTTATTCGCTTTTCTTTTTTGGTTCGGTACGCCCACCCCTCTCACAACCTAACGTAATTCTGGGTTTCTTAGAAATGGTACCTGCATCGGATGATTTGATTACAACAACAAAACCATTTCGCCTCCCAGCTTCACGACACCAATTACACAAGTCCTCTCTACTCTTGAAGATCTATACATTAAACAATTTATGTAAGTACACAGTTGTAAAAATAGCTCGCTAAACTATTACAAAATTGCACAATACATTATAATACCTTGTAAGTTGTAAATTCGCTTGTGTAATCCAGTACAAATTCTGATCCAATTATACTCGATTCGGTTGTAGCATAGCCCTACATATAAAATAATTTATCACCAAGAATTAATGAATCAGAGGATCTGTTCGGCACAAAATTCAGCACGGCACGCGATTTGGCACCAGAAGGCTTTTGTTCGGCTAAACAGTGCCGAACAGAAGGCTTCTGTTCGGCACTGTGCAGCCGAACAGAAGCCTTTTGTTCGGCGATCCAGTGCCGAACGGAGCACGAACCGTGAAAAAAAAAATTTCGAAACAAGGTGGAACACGTACCTTTGCGGCCGATTCTTCGTCCCAAATCACTAGTTGCTTGTCCATGCTTCGAATGGGGCTTAAATCTCCTTCAAAGATCGCCTAAACGATGTAAATGGATCGAGGGGTTTAAAGGGGGTTTGAGGGGGGGTTTTTTTTTTCTTTTCAAAACGAAACGGAGGAGGAGGAAAGGGGGGTGTATGAGAAAATTTCAAGGGCAATATGGTAATTACACTAAAGGTTAGTTTGGGTTTTTTTTTTTTGGTTTTTGGGGGTGTCCTGAGCAATAGGGGGGCTGTATATAGAACTACCCTTTGCTTTACAAGCGGTCTACAATGTCATCCAACCAATTAGCCTCCAATTCCACATATAATAGCAACTTAGCACAATTTCGAATGAACTCAGGTGCCTTCGCATCTCTCATGCGAACCACTCCAGGAGAATTAGACAAAATCTTAGTAGAAAAAGATGAAATTAGAAATACACGTAGTCGACGTATGAGATAGTCTTGATATAACTTCCACTGCTTGATAAAGATTGGCCAAAGTTTCAAAACAAAATACCGATGGAAGAACCAGAGATGTCTGCATGTGCTGAGGTACCTAAGATTTGATACACCAATTTCAGAATAGGAATCAGCCGAAGAATAGTCTTGATCGAGCAGAAAATCAAAAAAGAAAAGCTCTGCTTATTTCAGTTGACTTTCATCCATGTCAAAACCATAATTATAAAAAAAAATATGCATGGGATGGATGTAAGAAACATGGGAGTTTCAGGAAAAATGCATAAATTAATCACACTGGTGCGGCATATAAATACTGACTTTATGGTAATCTCACAATTTTTTCGGTGGAGAAAACATCAGATTGATTTTTGAATTTCTGGTTCTCCTAAGATGCAAAATATGCATAGGGCTGATGGATTAACTCCCCATTCTGATGACAAACCTACAATAGAAGCACATAAGCAGGTTCTGCATGAAAATTTAATATCTGCATGAAACTCATGTAAGATTACCCCAAATTCCACAGATTTTACAGCACAAATTCACTGTTTTAACCATCCAAGAAGCAAACAAAACAGCTCCCGTCCTGAGAAAACGCGCAAAAGGAGCCACTGGAGTGCCCTTTTGCTCATTACCTTCTTCGTCCAGATTTGGAATCAAAGTGGTGAGCCTTTCTCTTCTTCTTGCGAATTATCACTGCCGGGCCGCCACCCTCTTTAAATGGCATGCCTAGGAGAGCAAGCAATCTCTGGGCCTCATTATCTGTTTTTGCTGTGGTTGATATGCAGACGTCCATTCCCCTCTGCTTACCAAGGGCTTCATACCTGATCTCAGGAAACACGCTCTGATCACGCAACCCGATGCTAAAATTCCCATGCCCATCAAAACTGTTAGGGTTGGCACCTTGGAAATCCCTGGTCCTAGGGAGACCCAGGTTTATGAGCCGATCCAGAAAGAAATACATTACCTATACCATGCAAAGTTTATATTATGGAGTAAATGTGAGTGTTATATTTAGTACAAATAAGAAAAACTGGCATACCTCCAGCAAAAAATTAAAGCTAAGTGCTGGAACAGGAAAAGAAAGGAGCAAAGGAACGAAGAAAAAAGAACAATGTGATTGCAGATGTAAAAGAGGTGTAAAACTAGTTTAAGGTATATCACTCATGTATAGGGTCAAAGTTTGTTATACATCCAAATGAAACAATTTGTTCGAATTATATACCATGTAAAATCATTTTTCTCATTTTGATTATCCACTAAATAAAGTTATTCATCATCGATGAGCATATCATGCTTTGGGGGCAATGGTTTTACAATGTAATAAATTTTGACTTAAATTGTTCTCTTTATGCATGTCCTACTGGTACTTTCAATTTTTGAATTATTTGAGAAGCCAAACATTTTTTGACACTTGCAGACTATCTGGTACTTTGAAATGCTCACTTTTGGCACACCATGATGATCTCAACTACTAGCATCTTATCTGCACTTTTTTTTTATTTTTTATCAATTTCTTTTTGTTATTATGATATTTCAACTGAAAGGGCTAGAGTAAGTATCTTATTTTATTGGCTTTATACACACCCTGCAGCACATGATTTGCTCATTAGCATGAAATCCTACTAAGACAATTTTGGCTTTATGCCCTAACTAAAATGTGCATGAGCAATATATCATCATAATCCAAAATATTCTCATTAAGCATTTGTTCATAAAATTTCTCTAGTAAAATGAAGACACAGGGATGTTCTTTGTTGCCTTAAGGTGCATCCATCTCCCATCAAACATATAAAATCTTGATGGGTTCCAAACCAAAGAGAAAAGTAGAACAGAAAGAAAGTTACCTGGAGCAATAAAAAAATGAAGACAACAAACTAATAGATATTTCATAGGCCAAACATATGGTAGGAAAGGATTTGAGCACTACAAAAAGAAAAGCAAGGGTCACAAAGCCTTCAAAGTGGTTCAAACGCCCATTGTAACTTTGCAGGATGAAAATGGAAGCTTAGAAAAGGGTGTGAACGAACAAAAATCCGATGTTTTAAGAAACTGTTGGTGGCCAGCAGGCAGCCAGGGTTAGGCACTAGGTAGATGCCCAGAGATCAAGGCAGACACCACCTCACCTCCACAGCCCCCCACCCCCACCCCAAAAAAAAAAGAAAAAGAAAAGAGCCACACACACAAAGAAAGAAAGAAACAGAAAACTCACAGATACATGGAAACATCTAAGGAAATAATTACACTCCAGAAATTGAAACATAGCATATCAAATAAGATGGAGTAAGCTAATGGAAAGTGCCAACTTGGCAATGTTCAACACTCATTTGTAAATCAAAGTCGTCTTCCATGCTCAAACATGATGTAAAATACTAAGGCAAATGCCTAGGCTTATGCTATGTGGCTGCACCTGGATAGGTGCATAGGCCACAAATGCAGTGCTTCTATAAAACATCACAAGACATCAAGAGAAGTTAGGTCCAGGAAAACGAATATTGGCATCTCATAGAAACAAATGCTCCTTGAAAAAGAAAGAAAAAACAATCAATCAACTACTTTAGAAAAGATTCTAATGACAAAGTATAAACTGCCCTTTTATGTCTAAACATAAATTTTAGCAGATACAAGTAAATCAAATGGGATTCGATCTACCAGGTGGTAGTCCACAGAATAAACAATGCAAACTCAAACATGAAATTGACTAAGAAAGACAGCATGAAGAATAAAATGAAACATAATATTGAAATGACAACCAAAAAAGGACAGTTCCTACAGTGATCTGGTACTAAATGACTGGCAAACACTTCCCAAGTCATATTCATTGGCTAAAACAGAACTTAATCATGCTCATATCCCCTTGGTTCTCTCTTAGCTAGCTAGTGAACATGCCCCCATCGCCATTAGATAACTTTCATAGCTTCACTCAAAAATTGCATTATAGCTGCCCTTACTGCTGGACCTATTTGTGGTTGCAAGGCATCAACTATCATCTTTAGTCATCCTGCAGGGCAAACACCTTCTAGCACTCTCTCATCAAGTACCAAATTGTTTATCTTTAATACTTACAAATATAAACAGGTACTTGTTTTCATTATTGTTGTTTTCTAACATTTTGATTACAAGAGTATGGTATGAAAGTGATATTAAACCAAAAAATTAATGTATAATAGAATGAGATACTCAGATAGATTACATAATGCACTCCCACAACCATATTTATGACCAACAAAAGAGTTCCAAATTTTGAACTGATGTTGCTTCACACTTATCATACTTCATATGAACAAGTGTTCATGCTATGTTGTAATTGACATGGAATATTTATTATGAATAACAATTATACAGTGTTTACTGTCTTCTTCTGATAATTCTTTGTTAATCTTTAACTTCTATAATGTATCTGTGTATGTGGTGCATTTGGAACTTCAGTCTTTATATAGAAGCATCATGTTGAGTTATTTAAGTTGAAAAACTGTTGTCAAAACACATATTCATGTTATGAAGCTAGCTTCCTTAAAAGAAGTTCTTCAGCCAACCATCCAGGTTAGCTAATATATGCTGGGAAATGCTTTATAACAAAATACCCTCTATTAACAGTGGTGATATTCATCTTTATGATCAAGCTAAAGGTGTTCCAAATTTTCTATTCCAGTAAAAGCTTGAAGAAAGTGGATACATGATTTCAAATAATCCCTTTATTTTTGCTTCATTGTACAATAGTAACACAAACCTCCTTCATGTGCATATCTACTCTATTTTATGGCATTTGAATAAACTGTGCACTAAACAACTGGAAAGCCGTGATTTTCCACTTAATGCCAATTAAAGTTTATATACTGCTCTCTCCACACATTCCATATTACGGAACTAACAACCATAACAGAAGTTCAACTTTACCAATGATTCTATAATATATACAACAAAATAACCCAATACACATAGCAGCAAAATGCGTTTCTATAATTAAGTTAAATACTGCTTGTGAATCCGCTCTTTCAATCTAGAACTTGAAGAAAGACTGAATACATGAAGTCCAAATTAAACCCTTTTTTTTTCACATCAGTAGTGACACAAGCCTCCTCTAAGTGCATATTTACCATTTCATGGTATCCAAACAATCTATGTTCTAAACAACTACAGAATCCCAACTTTACACTTAACAGCAATCAATATAAAGTTTACAAATAGGTTGACCGAGAACTCACTTACATTACCACGAAGGGTGACCGCAATACCAACAGTGGCACCCTCTCGGAGCTTGAAAGAAGCAATGGAATTCTTCGCCTTCGTCCTCACCGGTCTCTGCCCCGTTATCATCGCCAAACCCTTCATCGTTGCCTCCAAACCCTTCGAGTTCTGCTCGGCATCTCCCATCCCACAATTCACAACTATCTTCTCTATCTTCGGAACCTATCACAACATCCCTCCCCGATCCCAATAGATAAATAAAAATCGCACCTTTGCCCAAAACATCCACAAAAACCAAGCGAAATTGATGGAGAAAATAGAGAGAAGAGGGCGAGAAGAGAGAACCTCGTGGACGTTCTTGTAGTTGAACTCCTCTTTGAGGCGGGGGACGACCTTCTCGAGATACGCGGACTTGAGCCGGTTCACCTTCTCGGCCTCCGACCGGTCCACGAGAACGACGCCCGTCGACGACGTCGTCTGCGGTGGGGGAGGAGTGGCAGCGACGGCGGCCAGCACCATCGGCGGCCGTGCCCTGGAGCTCAAACGGACGCCGGTTCGGGGAACTCCCACGAGAACCCGGTTCAGGGGGTGAGCCGAAAACAACCGGGGGTGGACCGGGTGAGAGAAGGGGAGCGGCGGGCATATGGCGGAGGTCGCGGCGGCCATTGAGGACCGCCCAGCTCTGGCGCAGCGGGCGGATAAGAATTAAGAGTTGATGATAATGATGATTTTGATAGGGTGGGTTGCAGTCACTTTTTACTTGAGTTACGGACCACACTCGGTCCAGTAGACTATATAAGGTCCAGAGGTTTGCAATGGCCCAGTAGAATTTTTTTTTCTTTTTTTTTTTTGGGTGGTGGTGGGTTGGGGTTGTAGTAGCCATTAAGTAGGAATTTATGCGTGGATATTTTATGAAAAAAAAAAAAGAGAAGGCATATTCTTTATGGAAACTAGTAAGGACCATGCCACCTTCGAGCTACTCCTCTCCTCTTCTTTCTAGACCTTTTAAAATATCAATTCCGGCCGATGATCACCAGAATTTGGCCGAGAAGGGCAATGCCTTGTTTCCTCTATTTTCGAAAATCACCGCTATTTTCTTCCAATTTATAACTACCTCTGTAGACGGCGTTTATCACCAAGGCTTTTCTTGATACCCTACAATAGCTGAAACCTGTGGCCAGAGCTTCGGCCACCAGGATGTGTTGGATCCATGGTTTAGATGGTCGAAACCTCTGTTTTGATCTGTCTTGGCACTGCTGGCTGTCAGTCGCCGCCTGCTGCTAGTCACCATCGGTCGTCTAGCCGTGGGTCCTTGACCCCAAGTACCACCCGCAACCATCCTCTTCCTTCCTCTTTCTTGGTTAGAAAGAGAAGTATTCTTTCTCTCTCTTCCCCATCCTCTCTCTCTATTTATCTCTCTCTATATGATCTGGGGCTCAGTAGAGGATCCTAGGTGTTTACTTTGTGGACTCCAGATTGGCCCAAATAGAAGGTCCGAGACTAGCTCAATTGTGACCATTCAACATGTTGACTTTTACCCGATCTTTGCTCGCATCCTAATTGTTATTGGATTCTACTGGATTTGGCTATCCTCAATCACTATAAGTTATCTATATTTTGGTTTGATCTTTAACTGGATATAATGAATTTGACCAGATTGACCGGATTGTTGAGTTTTACCTCTCGATCAACCCTATGCTTCTTCATTCTTATCGGGCATGAAGCCCTATCTCTCTTTATTCGAGTCTTAATTGACTCCAATGTGGAGACCCTGAACCGTCCCGGTATCCGAGCGGTAGGCCGGTCCATTACTTTGGCTTTTGTCAAGTCTCTTAAGAACTTAGTCATCATTGACCTTCATTAAGTCACTTAAATCATGTCTGATCTTGATCGGTTCAGTTCACTTTTTTTCAGATCGACCAATGCAATTAGGTACTGCCACATGATTGACATTACCTTTTCTCCATCCTGATTTAGGCATAAGGTCGTATCCGCAATAATATCATAATTATTAACTTTGCTTTGCTTCTAAGACAATGATAAAATTAATTATATTTTAATGATATTAATGCAGGCGAACCTGACCTGTCTAATTGTAGTAGAATTTTGAAGGAAGATATGGTAAGTAACCTAATGCTTCAAAGTATATTTTATGATTTTTGGTAAAATGATAATTAGTTTATTAAATTTGATAATGATATATATTTTATACTTGGTTAAATAGGTCAGACATATTATTATTACGATAGTAATTATTTTAAATTATATTATGTGTTATGTTATGAAATTTGGAAAATATGGCTAGGCAAATTATGAAATTTATTTTATGTATATGTATTCTCAGCATGGCTATAATCTGGCCCCACCAATGAAGATTATTCGTTAGGTCTATCGACTTAATTTCACTCATGCCACCGGATTACGTGGCCATAGCCCAATATTGGATTCCTAATACCAGTTTATAAAAAGAATAGTAAATTTTAAAAGAGATATATATATTATTCGAAAATTGATTTATTTTCAATCAGTATCATGCTCTTTAATTATTTATTTATTTAGCATGCTTAGACCCTACATTCTGGCGTTATGTTGCTTACTAGACTAGCATAGCTCATTATTCTCACTTTCTTTATTTTTCAGATCATGAATCATGATTGCCCGGTACTTGAAAGAGTGCTCTAAATCTTCTGAAGATATTCGCAGTTATTGGTTCTAATTTAGTTAGAACAATTTATTTGATTTGATTTAGTTAGCATATTTTGACTTATGTCATTTTGGAACAATTGATTATGAGAATGATTTTGTTTAGATCTTCATTAAATCACTTTTTGATAAATTTTTTTTATTATTATTGCTTTTTAATTATTATGGCTTGATTTATAGCCATGTATGCTCGCATGGTATGCGGCATGTATTATGCTCCGGGTTTGGGCCGCGGCACTTCTCATAAAACTAGACCTTCAACAATAATGCAGTGCCTAATAAGGCCAATTCTTTACCATGCAATGGACCAACTCAGGCCTGTTTAGCAAGTTAAAAGCCTAATTGGTTCAATTTTATGCCCATTGGTCAAGTCTCAATGAGGCATGGCAGCTCCAACGAGGCCTTGTAAGGCTGCATTTCTTTAGGACCACCAAATTAATAAGAGGACCCATAAATCTAGCTGAAGATTGGGCCAGCATCTTTCAGATGAATTGAATTATTGAATCAATTCAGGTCTTTAATCACGGAGCCGCACAATATTTTGCTCCTCAGCCCCAGGCGCATCAGCTTAACAGATATAATCAAGAAAAGCCCATTATTTTGAAGACCTAAAAAGCCCACTTGCACCAAACCTAAAGCTGTTAACGATACGGGAATATCTGCATCTAAATATAACCATTTAAATCAATAATTTTTTTTTCCCGAAATCATTTAGCTCAACTCTCAAGGAAACTGAGGCCCTTGAAAGTTAGAATCGGTTACTAAAAACTCCAAGGTTCTTCCTTAACCTGGTTTTTAGGGATAAGATGTTTATTTTCTGATGACGGTGATTTGGTGTCGCTAGTCCGCCCTGAATACCGAGAAACTCATCCCCTCCCAACGTCTTTGTGAATACCCAAAAAACCCTAATGTTCCAATAGCTAGAATATTGTAATGTCTTATTGAACAACTCATTTCTGAATCTTATTGTGAAGACACTTTATTCTTTAATGATTAGGAAAAAAAACTCCATCAAGTTAAAGAAAGAACAAAAGAAATATACATTTACGGATAATTTTTTTAAAAAAAGATCATATATCGATGCCCACTGACCGGGGTAGTTGAAGGACAAAAATATGGGCAAGCAATTACGTGCAAGCAACTGTTGTTGTCTTGCACTCGGAACTCCTAACTTTCTACAAATATATTAATAAACAAAATTTTGAGTGCCGTTAGGGGGGAAGAATGCTATGAGGAAGAAAAGGAGTGTGGGGAAGGGCTACATGCGTTTGATCCTTTTTCTTGAGACCGCAAAAAGGGGCAGGGCCCGAGTGCCTCCGAGTCCTAGTTAGAAGACAAAACAAGGTCTAAAGTTGGGTTGTTAATTGGTTAGCAGACAGCGACTCCAAGTCAAGACGATGGATGGGGACTCTCGGAAACCGAGGGAAGTGCTCGCCGGGAAATTGGGTACTTAGCAGCGCTAGCTATTTGGGCAATGGCAGAAAGGGGTGATTTGGGATATTTAGCTCTAAATTCTAAATTATTATTAGAGTAAATTACAAAAAAAATTTCAAAATTAAGTTAAAACTATTTTTATACTATATATATATATATATATATATATATATATATATATATATATATATATATGGGGTCAAGAGTCTTCTTCTTTTTGAGATCAAGCGGTTAAGATTTTTTTTCACTTCGCCACGCAACCACGAGCGTCATTTCCCGATGAGTGACCGACGACAAGCTTCTCTCCCAACCAGCAGCCGGCGACGAGCATCCTTCCCAACTAGCATCCGGCGACGAGTGTTCTTTCTGATCAACTTTTGTTCGCTATTGCCCATCCGCCACATCATAGAGATTGAGGATGATGATGTATTATTTGCCGATTCTGAGTTCACTTACCCAATATTGTAGACATAATCTTTAATATTGCCGTTATAGATGAATATTCCTATGTCTACGTATGGAACTATGATGATTCTGGCAACTTGTCATCAAAAGGATCCAATTCAGTACGCATGTAAGATTTTTTTTTCTTTTCGGAGGGTGCATCAGTTGTAATTCCATGGCCTGACTTAGACCGTAGATAGGCTGGCTCAAGCAACAAAACTCTTGATGCTTGTTTTCTAAAGTAGAAAATTTTAGAAAAATCCACTTCGAGAGAGATTTAGACTGCCTTTCCGTTGGCACATTGCTCTTTTTCTGATAATTCATCAAAATTAAACTCCAGACCCATGGCATCTTACGGCTGTTCTCCTCCTTAGGTAAATATTATATCACTTAAGGCTAATTTGATCATTTTTTTAAATTTTTTTTTCTGACGTAGTATTTAGGTCCTATTTAAATTAATGGGTTGGCTAACATTCTGTTAAGTTATTAGTTAAAATGTTGGACAAAAATAAACCCTAGAGGATAAGTGTAGATTTTTCAAATTATTGGATATAAGTATAATAAATATAAATCTTAAAAAGGTTTTTGTAATTTACTCTTATTAATAATCAAGCGTTTCTTACGTACATATCATCCTAAATATTGAAATTTGTATGAATATCCTTCCAAAATTAATATTTATATATATATATATATATATATCTTTTTAAAATACTTATTTTGTATGTATACATTTTATTTTTTAAACATTGATTCTAAAAAATATTTATATAAATTTTAATATTTAAAAGGTACGTACGCAACAAATTCAAAGTAGGATAAAGCTAGAGATAAGCATAGACGGGCACGCTGAAGGATTTATTTGGTTCCCCAGGTGCCGTGAATGAGACGGTGCAGGGAAACAAAATGACATACAGTCAGTTAAACGTGAGAGAATGTTAGGTCCCAGGCACTTTGGATCGGTGCGCCGCCACGGTCGGTTGATGAATCTTATCATAATATAGTTTGAAAATGGCACAAATGGACGTGATAGTATGCGGTCAGCCGCCATAAGAGGCCCCATATGAGCAGTGCAGTCATCACAGCATGAGCAACCAATCACACATTCGCTACTCTAGTACGTTGGCATAAACTTGCTTACCCAGGACTCTATGTTTATCTCCAATATGTCCTAATAACTCTACCATCAGTCACCTTATCTCCTAGTGTTAGTGATCCTTCATATCTCATGGTCAGCCACCATAAATTTATGACGCAATGTCCTCTAATTCGTATAGATTATAGACCGAGTTTGCTCTTTGATACAATTTATAACAATGCAAGATCTCACTCATAATGGCTAGCTGAAAGGTATTTTTTTAGACTTCTTAGTCCTGTATAGCTATTCAAAATCTAGTCGGCAAGTTCGCCATTAATTCTAAAGTTTCTGATGCTTATAATTGGTTAGCTTAGATTTGCACATGCAAAGTGGAAGTTGTTATGCAGTCATTTGATCATCTCCAGGCTAAGCATGGAAGGCGACACTTGCCCGACATTAGAGCATGGAAATACCAAAAGAAAGGGACCACTAGATCGAGCATCTTTCATGCTTCTCAGCGTGTCATCTTTTAATTGTTCTCTCTTGTTATGACCGGGCTAGATAGCCAGCATCTTGGAGTGGGTGGAAGCTTGATGGGCCCATTTGAATGACCATTTTCTTTTATCGTTCAGCACAGCTTAGCACTGTATGCGAACAGGTCGAGCAATTTCCCCACTCTTCCGTGCTCTTTCCTTCCACCTTCTCTATCTCCTTCGCCACCACCACCACCACCCTCCTTTTAGCTTTCCATCACCAATTCATTGCGTGTTAGCTCGAAGGTCGCCACTTCGTTGTGTCATCACCAGTGTTATCTCATCGCTTGCAGAACATTCTTGATTGAGACTGAATTTAAGCTTTGTCTTTGTCGACTTAAAAAATGAAATCAAAGAGAAGGAAGTTGGTGGGAGAACCATGCGCTAACTTCATTAGAACTTTTAAGGGCTTAATTACTTAGCATGATTAGTTTCTTTTTTTTTTCTTTTTTTTTTTTTTTTTTTTTGAGAAGAAGGGAGGGCTATGGCCATCATTAGAAATTTATTTTTTTGAAAAAAACAATACTAGAAACAAGGTCCAAAGGCAATAACGTATGCTGCTCTTGCTTGTTTGAGATGCCAAGTAACCAGAGAGAATTTATTCTTAATGTAACAAAAGATAGGCTTATGGAGGCCATGGTTGGCCTTGAAAAGAAATATATTACTTTTCAAAATTTATTGTCTTTTATTTTTCTCTTCGATTTTTTTTGATGGTTAAAATAGTGATAATGCACTACCACGATGGTTTGAATTCTAGACTCAAAAAACGTTTCGTAGATAGAGGGTGTTGACCAAATGAGCTAGCAATTATTGAACCCTGCCTGCTATTTCCTTTCCAATTTTTCAACCCTAAAACTTGACATATGTCAAAACACAATATGAATATTTTCTATCCTGGAGAACCGTTTGCGAAGGTCTTTTCACTTGGGAGCTTTATGGTGAAAATGTTGGATATAGAAGCTTCATGCTCGAATGACATTTGGCCTATTACACTTGATCAAAGAGTTATATCTAAATAAAATTTCTAATTTTCAAGGGAGACTGATAAAATTTTTATTTTTTTGGGAAAAATTCATAAATTTTGTTTTAGAATTTTTTTTTCATGTGTTGGTCCATGTTTTCGTATGAGTTTAGGTATTAAATTAACATTTTGCGACAATAATATTGGGCTTGAATCTCCATGCCATACTCAAGTTTTTGTTTCCCATTATCCCCCAAAAAATCTTATAAATGAAACTCTCTAATCATTTTTAGAGAAATATGATGGAAATGCAATTTTTTGGCCATGAATATAAAACCTCTAACCAATGCATGCATTAAGGAAAGGGATACCAATTGACATAACCAAGTCTTCTTGTAAAAGCTCTCCATTCTTGATTCCATTCTTTAGAGGCAATCACTAAACTATCTAGATTAATTTTTTAGTCGGCACAAGTATTCACTTTTTTTTATTTTGTATTTTTTATTTATTATTTGAGCATCTGAAAGTTTTATTACCTTATTTTTGAGACTTGATAAGTGCAACAAAACTATTATTTATTTTGGTTTTGCTCATTGTGAATAAATTATCAGCAGTCGATAATCTTAGACAACACGAATAGACCAGGCTTTCTATATTGACAGCAATCTTGGACTGCAAACTATCTCTTTCTTAGCTGCTATATTCGCTTCTTGTGGCTATCCTTAAATTCAAATTTAAAATCAAAGGATGGCCATATACTCTTAAATTTTCATGCCTAATTTAGCCCTAACCTACTACCTTCTCCGAAAAAGAAGGATTGGGACATATACATCTTTGCATTATGCTAGGTGGTGTGGCTCAAAAGAAATGCTCAAGTTTTTACTCGAAAATAGAGAACAATATTTCATGTAGTTCACTCTATTAATTCTTTGGTTTCTGGTTAGATAGTAGCGAAATTATGGAAGAACTCAAAGGATTAGACTATTTTACACCCGTCACTCAAACCATGGTCAATAGCAATCCACTGATCAATGAAAAAAAAAATACTTCAATTCGAAAAGAATATGCTAGAAATCCCTAGATATTTTACCCCATATGACTACTGAAATTTTTTCAGTTTTGAAATTTTTTTATATTATATTTCTATATTAATTATATTTTTTTATACGTGAGATTTCTTGTAAAAATACCAGCTCCTGTCAGTTCATAATGATAATAGTTACTGTTACGGGGGAAATAAGCCGCCATGCCCCACGTGACCGGCACGCGCGCCCAGGAAGACTACGGCTGCCCTTTGATCCAGCAATCCGACCCCGAGTCGGATATCCTCGGCTCCGCAGCCCGACCCCGAGTCGGCTGCCCTTTGATCCAGCAATCCGACCCCGAGTCGGATATCCTCGGCTCCACAGCCCGACCCCGAGTCGGCTGCCCTTTGATCCAGCAATCCGACCCCGAGTCAGATATCCTCGGCTCCGCAGCCCGACCCCGAGTCGGCTGCCCCTTGATCCAGCGCTCCGACCCCGAGTCGGAGATCTCTTGATAACGACAGGCTATTCCCCAGAGGCACGCCGCGGCCTCCTGCTCCACTACTCCCTGCAACGGCTGTATCTGATGCTGCTCCACGATCTCCTGCATCAGCCGTACAAAGCGGAGCCCCACTATGCCCTGACGTGGCCGTACCCGGTGCTGCTCCACGACGCCCTGTAACGGCCATGTCAGTGGCCACACCATCGTGCCCCACGATAACGAACCCCCCTGAGAGACCCCCCAGCCAGGTATATATGCGGCTGGGGGGAGAAAGGGGGGAGGTGAGCAATATCTCCCAGAGCACTCTCTTACTTGCGATTATCACCTCTCCTCCTCCTCCAATCTCCTCTGACTTGACCGTCGGAGGGCCATCACCACCCTGGTGGTGGTGCAAGGCTTGTTTGCAGGTTTCTTGGCGGAAGGTGGAGCGCAGCCAACACCAACCAAGACAATTCAGACGGAACCCCGTTCACACCGCAGTGCCAATCGTTCTCGGTTTGGACCACCAGCAACAGTTGGCGCTAGAAGGAGGGCCCGAATCTTAGAACGATCGTAATGGCACGGCGAGGTGGTCGTGGAGCTTCCAATGCTTCCGGTCGCGGAGCCTCTCGCGCCTCCGGCCGAGAGGCTGCTGCGTCCCCAACGCACTCTCAGCAGCACTCCACCGCCCCTTCTCCCATTCAGACGGTCGAAGCTGCTCAGTTCGACCAGCTAGCCCAGCAGGTTCGCACCCTCGCGGAGGCAGTGCAGAATCTGCAGGGTGTGATCTCTCGGGTACCGCAACGGGCTCAGGAGCCGCTGCCCCCCGAGCACTCGCCTCTTCCTCACAACCCGCGCTCCTTCCTCTCCCATGGAGAGGAGCGCCGGCGCGAGGAGGATTCTCGAGTACGGTCCATTCTGCCAGGACCTTCTCATCGGAGCTGTGCGGGGTACGAGAGGCGGACCCGGGCGCGTTCTCAGACACCCCAGTCCTCGAGGGGCCCGCACTCCAGTCGGTCCCCCTCGCGCCGCTCCTTGTCCCCCACCCACCGGTCGCGCTCTCTGGACCGGCGGGTGGACGATCTCCACAGACAACTCCAGGTCCTGAAGGGCCACTCCAAAGATCCCTTCGCTGACTTGGAGATCTCCTCCCAGCCGGCGCTTGCCTCGAGGATCCTGCGGACCCCGAACCCGCCGGGGTTCAAAATGCCGGCGATCGAACCCTACGACGGGGCGGCGGACCCGCGGGACCACGTGGAGAGTTTCAGGACTCTTATGCTCCTCCATGGAGCATCGGATCCGCTCCTCTGCAAGGCCTTCCCGGCGACCCTCCGTGGCCCGGCAAGGGCATGGTTCGCCGGCCTGGAGGCTAACTCCATCCAGTCCTTCGACCAGTTCACCCGCTTCTTCATCAGCCATTTCGCCGTCAGTAGCAGGCGGCGACTGGTCTCCGACTCCCTCTTTGATGTCCGGCAAAACGAGGGAGAAAGCCTGCGGGATTATCTCACCCGCTTCAACAAGGCTACACTGGAGGTCCGGAACCTGAGCCAGGAAGTGGCTCTCTCAGCCCTGAAGCGTGGCTTCCGGAAGGGCAGACTCACCTTCTCCCTGGACAAACGCTTGCCGCGGAGCTTCCCGGAGCTGTTATCTCGGGCAAACCAGTATGCAGACGCCGAGGAGGCAGCATCCCACCGGAACAAGGAGGCCGCCGAGGCCCCTCTAAAGCCCGGGAAGAAAAGGCGAAAAGAGGCACCCCAGAGGAGGAGCCCGACGCCTCAACGCCGGCGCAGAAGCCCGTCACCAGCAAGGACC